>NW_023416318.1:26260234-28660234 GCF_014108235.1 Myotis myotis
ATAAACTAATAAAATAGAAACAGGCTTGTAGATATAGAGAATAGACTGACTGCTGTGTGAGGGAAAGGGCGTTGGGGAGCTGGGTGAAAAACATGAAGAGATTAAGCAAAAACAAGAAACAAACAAACTAAGATGCATCTCCATCAGTAGGTGTGCTAGAACTAAAAGATACGCATGGCCATGGCTGTTTGATCTAGGTTGGCTTTTGATCCAAAGGCAGTTTATCTCAACCACAGCTTGGCCAACTTTCTATAAAGTAGTCTGGTGGAAAAGCTGAGGCTAGAACCGATGACTAGTTTCGTCAGTCAGATCTGATGTCTGGATGCTTTTGAATTTGAGACAAATAACAGAAAGGAGTGGTGGCTTTAGCCAAACAGCATAGAGAGAGCCTGAGTTGGAGATTAGCCAAGGCCTCACAGTGAGAACACAGACTAAAGATTAGGAAGGCCTGGGACTGAAATGTCAACCAGGTACCTGAACTATAAGAACAATTTTCACCTAACAGTTTCTGAGCATTTCATCTCCTTGAGATTAAGGAGCAGCTTTTAGGTTTATATGAGAGATTCCTAGATGGAAAGGATTTCTGTCTTTCTGACAAATTTCCATTTCTTGAGGTGACTCAAATGAGCCTCTTTTCTTTGCACCTGATTAGGTTAATTACAATAAAGATTTTCTATCCAACTGGCTTACACAGAATTGAAGATACTACTTGGCTCAAATCTGGAAAAGGAGTGCACATTAGAACTGCTCTTGTGACGATATCCCCCCCCCCCCCCATTAAAATCTTATGAATATGTGTATGTGGAAAAGAATGGACACTAAGACTTTAGAAGTTACCAAATCTAATAGAAATTTATAAGGCAGATGATTATTCTTTTTTTCTGTTTAAATACTAAGCTTTTGGGGACAGTATTATGTTACTCATTCAGTAGCCTCTTGCATTGTTGTGAAAACAAACAACAAAAAACAACAGGTATGTGCTAGTGAGAAAGCTTTTGCCTATACTGTTTTTTTAAATTTTATTATTTTTTTCATTTTAAAATATATTTTTATTGTTGATAGTATTACAGATATCTCCCATTTTCCCCACTTTCTTTCCCCTTCCCAGCCCCATCTTCCCCCCCTCCTCCCCCCCCCCCTCCCGGCTCTGTTTTCACTGTTTTAAATCCTGGTTTTCCATACTTTCTATCAATTAGTTCTCACTGATAGGAAAAACAAATCTTCCCCCTCCTACATGACAATTTTTGAAGAGAACTGCAAAGTCCCCATAATTCCTTGTTCTCTAAGGTAAACAGCCCCATTTCCTCCATTAACCATTCCTCAAATAATATAGTTCCCTAATCCCTCATCATCCTGTTACACTCTAGTGGTTGCTTGCTGATTTATCTCTGAGTAAAGCCAAACAAAGTTGATATAATTGCATATTTTCCTATATCCATTTTAATAAGCTTTCAAGCACAGTAATTTATTCTGTGAAAGGTAAAAATCCCAGTTTTTACATCTACATATTCCATCTATATATTCCATGGTGGGCATTATGCAAGAGTTGTTTGTAAAGAGGTTATATCAAGTTTAGAGGGTAATAAACATTTCATTTTATAGTCATTACCTCTCCAGGCTCTGTCTCTTTTACATCTTTATAATCTCTATGGGTTTTGCCACTTTACTCAAGAGAAAAATCAACAGTGGAGAGTAATCAATAAGAAAGCAACAAATTTGGTTCAAATAGACCAAGAAACACTGATTTTTTTTGTAAAAGTATGGTTACAGGAGACTTCTAAATTTCCCATAGAGGATTTGTGAGCATATTAAATATTTTTCCTTGATTTTAATTTAGGCCATATTCCCATTAGAAATTCTACTTAATGAGGACATTTGTTAAAAGTACATAATGTTTATTCATTAGAAAAATTCTAACAGTAGTTTATTAGATTTTTTATGTTAACATTCTATACTTTTTGGAAATATGTTAAATAGATACTGTTACTAAAAGTTATATTATGATTATCACAATTTAATTCTCTGTTTCAAACAGCGAAATTATTTTTATTATTCAATGAAGTGCTATAAATGTACAATTCATTTAGAAGTTATTTAGCATGTTGTGTGTACTTGGCTACTATTAGCATGCTGTGTGTACTTGGCTACTATGGAAATAATTTGTGCAAATTATCTCAAAAGAAAATGAAAATACAGTTTGATTTTTAGCTTAATAACTAAGAGGATATTTCGTTATCCACTTTAATATTGTAATATAAGATGTATAAGCTAATGGTGTATCATACAATCAAAATATTGGTATATTTCTGAATATGCACATTTTGGGCACTTGAGAAAAATTATTTGAACACATGATATTATAGTCAACTTTTCATGGAATATTTTGAAGACATGGTAGGTAATAATATGCCTGGCTTCCTACTATTAGTCCTTCCTTATACTCAGCTCTAATAAACTCAACTCACACTACTCATATGCTTATGTTTATTTATAAACTAGTGGTCCAGCACACAAAATCGCGCGCAGTAGGCCGCCTGCTGCTTCTGTAGGAGCCAGCAGGAGCCGCACTGTTTCCATGGGAGGGAGGCGGGAGGGAGCCACACAGCCGACTTTGAGAGCCTGAGGGGTGGGGAGGGAATGAGAGGTGCTCCATGCATCTCCTGGTGACCGGTCGCACATGCAGCCCCACCCACCCACGTGCACCTGCTACACACTCAGCCTCCTGTTGATCAGTCGTTATGTGTGAATGCGTGATGACCATTTGCATATTAACCTTTTATTATATAGGACTAGAGGCCAGGTGAATGAAATTCATGCACTGGGGGTGTGGGGGTCCCTCAGCCCAACCTGCACCCTCTCCAATCTGGGAGGCCTCAGGGGAGCCCTCTCCAATCCGGGAGTTTCTGTCTGTCTTTGCAATCATATGAGCAAATTGTTTATGACCCCAACTCAGTTTGGTTTGTTGCTCATAGAATAATAGAGGCATTTTTTTCTTTGCTTCATTGTTGGAGATTTCCTGGAAGTTTTAGGATATCTTCCCTTTTATTTTTCCTAGACACTCTGATTTTACTTATGTCTCTCACCTTTGTTTTCCCTCCATCCACCCCTGCAATAGTAACTTGCTCCAGGCTCACTTGGCTCTTGTGTCTAAGACAGTGGTCGGCAAACTCATTAGTCAACAGAGCCAAATATCAACAGTACAACGATTGAAATTTCTTTTGAGAGCCAAATTTTTTAAACTTACATTATATAGGTAGGTACATTGTTATTAACTTAATTAGGGTACTCCTAAGGCTTAGGAAGAGCCACACTCAAGGGGCCAAAGAGCCGCATGTGGCTCGCGAGCCGCAGTTTGCCGACCACTGGTCTAAGAGATCTGTCTGCCACCAGAACTATGATTCCCAGCATTCCTGGTGCTCCCCATGCTCTGGGCTTCCACTTCTGGTCCTGGGGCTGCCACCAGAACCACTATTCCCAGAATTCCTGGTTCTCCCCATGCTCTTGGTTTTCCCTTCCTGCTCTGTCTCTGTCCCATGGCCTCCCACTCTGCCAAGTCCTCCAAGCTGCCAGCTCTCCCTCTCTGCTCTCCGTCTGGTGGCTTGGGGAGCCAAGTTCTCCAAGCCGCTCCACTCTCCACTGGCTCTCCCACTCTGCTCTCTGCCTGATGGCTTGGGGGAGCGACCAAGGGAGCCACGTCTCCCCAAGCCACTGGCTTCTCCTGCTCTGCTCTCCGCCAGGTGCCTGTGTATGCAAATTAACCCACCATTTTTGTTGGGTTAATTTGCATACTTATTCCTGATTGGTGAGCATAGTGGAGGGATGGTCAATTTACATGTTTCTCTTTTGTTATATAGGATGATATACATTTACTACTCATTAGCATACTACAATAAATAGAGCAAACAAGAATAGAAAATGTAAAGAATAATGGTATAAACATGAAATATTTTAAAATATTTTTAATTTTCATAAACTAATTAGACAAGTTGTTTTGTCCTTGTACTTGGTGAGAACATTGTGATTGCACAATGTAACTGACTATGTTATTTCTAATCAGATTATCATTTAATTCACTCATCACTTGGCTTCAAAGAGCTCTTATACTACTAGTAGAAATGCCATCTCTGTCATTTTCCTTCTGTTTGCTTATGCTTGCATTGTCATTTCATTTTAAATAAGAGTTTCTTTGCAGAAACTTACTTTGGGAGAGCTCATTTAACTAAAACCCTACAGTATTACCCATAAATCTACTTCACCAGGCACAGAAAGTAAACAAGGGGACAATGGCAGTTATAGTTGGGCCCATGAATCTGTATTTTTAAATAAACTCCCAGATGATTCTTGATTTTTAAACCATACTTGGAGTTACTACTTTAGACTCAGGGATCAATTAAGACTTGAGCCTAATTTACAAAATCTCAAGTTAAGTGCTTGGGAACCACGGAAAATTGGCTTATTGTCCTGGACTGCTTTTACTCTTCAATGATAATAAATGGACTCCCTTCATTTCCAGATGAAGCTAACCAGTAACCCAATATTGCAGTCCAGTATGCAATTCTTCTTTAGGTTCTTTTCCCTTTATCTAGGTAGCTGCATCCACCTATTTCACAACACTCCCACTTGCTGACTTCCATGCTACCTGGACCCCCCTATTGAAGAAGAAGAGAGATCTAACATGACGTGGTGTCCAATGTGTGTGATACATGGTTTTTCGTAATTTACATTCATTATCTTAAGTAACTGTCTTATAATAAGGCTAAGAGGTAAACTACCTAAGATGTATGTGTTTTTATCCCTATCTTACAAAGGAATAAATAGGTTTAGAGAGCTTAAAAAACTTGATTAAGCTCACTCGGGCAGTAAGTAACAGAGCCAGTGTCCCTGCTCTTTGCTCTTTCTACCCTGTCTTCCCTTTAGTCTTTCCTAGCTGGACAGTCCCACTGTCTAATTAAACACTGTTCAAATATTGAGATACTTATACCTATTTTTATATAGCCTCTTTACTGATCCCTCAGTATAAATTAGAACAAATAAATTATAACACTATCCTTCCTTAAAAACACTCCTGATTTTATGCTATGTGTCTAAGATTTACTTCAACCAAAATATGGGCTCCTAGACAACTCAGGAAATCAAATCCTGTCTTTTTGGCTTCTAATAAACTATGCAGAAGACCCATTCTCATTACCAAAGGAACACAGAACAGTCAGCAGAAACAATGATTGGAAGCATGCTTAGGAAAAGAGTCAAGGGCATGGGAGAAGATTAATAATTCTCATTAGGCCCCAGAGGAGAGTGCAAGACCATGGAAGGATGAGAATTATCAGGAGGCAGTAATGAGGAATGGGCCAAGAAGCAGAATGCAGCACATGATAAAATGTTGCAAAATATAATCTGTACACAGTGCAAAGAAACCAAGAGCTTATTATTAGTGGTATTGACTGTGTGACATGGGGATAGGCACATCATTTGAATGAAATACAAACTAGTCCCTGCAAAAACATACACACACACACACAGTTCACCACTGAAATAAAAGGACTCTGTAACACAATTCAGATAAGATAATCCAAATATTGGCTGCCTAGAGTTAATAACATACCGTTTTTATCATTTTTTTTGTTTTCATTTATATATGTTGTTATCCCCATGCTTTATCATCTATATATATAAAAGGTTACTATGCCAAGTGTCCCTCCAACTGTCCGACTGGTTGCTATGATGTGCACTGACCTCCAGGGGATAGACGCTCAACGCAGGAACTGCCGTGATGCACACTGGCCATTTACAGAGAAATGGCAGCGCAGACCTGGCACCAACAAAGCAACACTCGGCTCCCCCAAAGTGGGACACAGTCCCCACCACCACTCCAGAGCGACAGCCCACCAAATTGCAGCCAATGATGCCAAGACCCCATGGCACAAAATGTGGCCCACAGCCCAGCCCATCCCAGAAATGGACGCTGTGGGCGCCAGGTAATGATGTCATGTAGCAACGCCCAGCTTCCTCTCCCTGGAGACTAGCCTCCTTGCAGTTTCTCCAGCCAGGAGCATGGACTTGCTCTATAGCCAGGTGCAAACATTTTACACTTTAACCAAATGTCTGTGAAGCATTTTCCTGTGCCTCATCTTATTTAATCCTCACAGAAGTCCTGGAGTAGGTAGATAGGAGATTCGGAGAATCCTATTTTCTTTTCATTAGCCAGAAAATGGAGATTTAAAAAGTTTAGAAACTTGACCTGACTGAAAAGAAGAAATGGTGGACCTTGAAATTGACTTCAGGTTTTCTCACTGCACAGAATATAGTTAAACAATGCTGCAGTTAAATATTTTACCATTTGTTATCCCTGTGTGATCTACAATAATAATCTGCTTTGTGTTCATATTTACTGTGTTGCTGACAATTACCTGAAAGAGAAGTTGGAGTGCTTCACTGGGCTGGAAAAAGTTTAGCTAAATCAGAAAGCAGGTCTAATTAAGCAAGTTTATTCTATATCTATAAAAGGCTAAGTTGACTTGCACATACATGATACATATAAAGCTCTCACTGGCACCAATCACACACATGTATTTCCATCTGTCATTGTTGATCATGAATTTGGTTGACACTTCTATTATAGAGAAAGGGCGAATAGCGATATTAAAATATTTCTTCTAATTAATTTCCTTTCAGTGTGCACGAATATGTGCACCAGGCCACTAGTTTTCATATGATATACAGGGTTAAAGTAACTTGACTAAGCAGCTATCTGCAAGCCTTTATTTCAGGCACTGCACTTTTATTATGTAGTCAATGCTTACTACAAATCTATGATACTTGTATTCTCTTTTCTGCTTCCCACTTCTACTGATGGAGAAATAAACTAAAAGAGATTTCTTGACTTGCCCCAAGTCACACAAGCTGGCAAGTTCTGATGGACCCAAGAGCCAATCCTCTCTCAAATCTTTTTTATTGCATAATTACACTAGCACATTATAAAGAAAACACACATTTATAATAATACGTCTGAGAATTGGCCATCCAAATAAGCATACTTTTGATAGTAAATATGTCCTATATACTAATATCAAAACAACAGGAAAAACCTAGGACTTGTAACCAGGACATAAGATCACGACAGCAAATGATTCCAAAAAGTTACAACAATTCCTGTCCTTTTTGCAATATGTCTTTGATACTACTCCCATCCATTTGTCTCTTCCCTTGAATCTAGACTGTATATTTTTACTTGTTTTGACCAAAAACAAGGGGACAGAAATGATATGCTGGGATTTTAATTTTTTTTTATATTTTATTGATTTTTTACAGAGAGGAAGGGAGACAAAGAGGGATAGAGAGTCAGAAACATCGATGACAGAGATACATCGATTTAGCTGCCTCCTGCACACTCCCTACTGGGGATATGCCCGCAACCAAGGTATATGCCCTTGGCTGGAATCCAACCTGGGACCTTTCAGTCCGCAGACCGATGCTCTATCCACTGAGCCAAACCGGATAGGGCATATATGCTAGGATTTTACTTTTCTCACCTTACCAGGTATGTACATAGAAGATAGATCCCTGGCATTTGTTTAGTTTCTTCACAATGAAATGGCCAATATTTTTCAGTTCTTTTTCCCTTTTCCTCATGCTTACAAGCATGGATATAGCCATCACAACTTGTTCAATGAAGGAGAAAGTATTTTTTCAGAATATCTAAATCTTTCCCTTGGCTTACTTCATTATTTTGTATGTGGATGTCCAGTTTTCCCAACACCAAGTTTTGGAAGAGATTGTTCTTTTCCTGGTGTCTCATCTAGGAACCCTTGTTTAAGATCAGTTGGCCATATAACTGAGCCAGAAATGTGTTGATGTATTATTTTCCCAGCCTGCATAACAGAAGCAGACAAAGAAAGAGGCTGGAAATCTGGATATCTTATAAAACATCCTGGAGAGTCTGCCATGGTCTCTATTACAATGTTACTTTCAGTACACAAGAAATAATAAACACTGGATACGTACTTTTTTTCCCCAATAAATGACAATGGAAAACTACTACTCTGTTTCCAAAGCAACACTATGAAGTAATCCAAGTAACGTCAAAGACATGGAAAATTATCTGTTTAATAATAAAAAATTGAAGACTAATGAAAACCAATATTTATCATATATTTCCCCAATGAGCTCATGAGAGAAGCTGAGTAGAAAGTTTCATTAAATCAGAAAACTACATAAACCAATTATAAAAATAATGAAATAACAGCACTAAAGGCAGAACATTATTATATGGGTATTCATGAGCCAGGGGAAGCCAGGAAAAAATTAAATACCATGAATGAACTTAAACTTAACTTTAAAAATCCAATGTCACCAAAACACTGGAATAAAAAGGTAAATCGGAGAGTAGTGTCGAAAAAGAGAAAACAAACAAACAACAGCTTTCTACATTGGTCAACATAAGAACTAGAGGAGAAAAGGGAAGAGTGAATTCAATATTTGGGCTGAGACCCAAGATTGTTAAACCTCATGCTCTAATGGATAAAGGCAACAAGTCGGCTGACGGTCTAGATCAGTGGTTCTCAACCTTCCTAATGCCGCGACCCTTTAATACAGTTCCTCATGTTGTGGTGACCCCCAATTTCATTGTTACAAATTGAATATAATTAAAGCGGACTGATTAATCACACAAACAATATGTAACTATATGTGTTTTCCAACGGTCTTAACAACCCTGTGAAAGGGTTGTTCGACCCTCAAAGGGGTCGCGACCCACAGGTTGAGAACCGCTGGTCTAGATGCAATAAAATGTGAAGCCAAATGAAAAATAACACAAGTTTGAAGACATTTCATGTTTAGAAGGTGATATGAAGGATAAGGCAATCAACTCTTGGGATTTCACCATTAGTGAAATGTCCAAAGATGCAGAACATTGGGGAAAATAATGAGGATCCACCCTTTGAGACAAAATGCAGAGAAAAAGAACAATATTTAATTTGGGATTTATTTTGGCACTGTCCACAGCCTAAAACCAGTGCGATAAATTCATGGCCAGACTTTAAGCCAAGATCAGTACCTTGACTTCCAATATTTCAAATATTTAGAGGAGAAACCAACACCCACAGGGACTAAGTAATTTTTTAAAAAGGAAATAGTATCACATTGTATTAATGTAGGGTCATTTCTCTAAAAAGCTCTAAGCATTTGATGTTATTCTAATGTGATTCAATATTCTTGAAACACAGAACTCACAGATGACAGAACTGAGACAGATGATACTAAGCGGCTAAATCACTGTCTTTAAGATCTCCAAAGGGTCAACCAAATCATCTGAGTGAGATAAATGACTGGAAGACTGAAAATATAATCGAGACGATGGTGTTTAATTTTCTGAAGTGTTCAATTTTCCTCCCTAGCTATTTTTCACTAAATACAATAAAATGGCATAGCAGGAAATTCCAAAAAGTGGTTGCCAGAACCACTTTGTTAAATTGTTAGGCCAAACCTGGACTCAAGAGATAATGGTGCCTCCACGTATGTATTAAGACAGGCATGGGCAGAAGATCAGGCATTGGCGGTGCACACACCACCTAGTGTCACCCATGCACTGAATCAAATTTTGGTTTCTATTCGTAATTGCATTCCTTACTGCACTAGTCTTCATATTTATAAGCACCGTATTTTTAGATTAAACAATATAGCTATAATAGTGAAATTAAAAATTAAGCAAAAATGATGTGTTTTTTCAAGGTGTCTTCCCATGTAGGGACCACCTGCTGGCCCTGCTGATATTTCCTGCAGATATTAAAGCTGTTTATTATGACTGTGTAGTCTACTGAGTAAAAAAATCACTTGAAAAACCAGACATCTAAACCCATTTTATTCAGGAATAAGAAACCGAATGACTGAAATTAGAAGTAACATTTTTAAGTTAATTTTTAAAGGTGTATTTGTTCTTGTTGTTATTGTTGTGTTTCAGTCTGGTCTATCCAACACCATAAAAATAAAAAAGTCTTATTTGTGATTTTATTCAGCTTAATTTGTATCTTTTCAGCACAGTCCACTTATAAGAGTGGAGAAACCTATGACTAGAAAAATTTTACTATCTCATTACTATGTTATTTTGAAGAATGTCAATACTAGATAGTTAAGACTCAGTTAGAAATAGGTATTCTTTTTCCCCTTTATGACAAACCTTTTTAATAAACATATTTCACATAGAAAAGAACTATCTCAACATAAGGGACTGTGAAATTTTATAAAACATGAAGTTACAGAAAAATAGAATTGAGTTTCCTGTGTTCATACAATAGTTCTCTGTCCAAAAATCTCATATTGTCTTTGATCATAACTAAGTTTCACAATAAAATGTTTAACCAAATAACTGTTTAAAAAGTATCTTGATTCTATTTTTTCTAACACTGACATCCTTAAAACAGTCTCTTCTTCCTCTATAGAAATTACCACCCAAACTCCAAAATGACAACTGCCCTGCATCTAGAAGATAATTATTGATTTTGTTGCAATCACAAAAGAAAATCCAGTTGGCTTAAGCATCACTTCTTATTACTGCACAATCAAAAGATACCACCTCTAACAGCAGATTACAGGAAACAGGATATTTCTTTTATCTTTGGTTGCTGAGTAGCTGAATCAGGCCATGTGAGGTCAATGGTTGCTATGACAATGCATGAAACGAAGGAGATAATATGTCTCAATACTGAGAATTCAGTACCTATGATGGTCCATTTTTTCCCCTCATAGGATGTACATACTTACTTCAGAGGGACAAATGTGCATACTTTAACTTCCAGATATCCATTGAAATCATATTAGTAAAATTGGGTGTCTATCATTTTTACTTAAGAAGTAAAACATCAAACCATCTACTTGTACTATATGAGCAAATATTCACCTATTTACGTTGCCTTTTGATTAAAGGCAACATGGGTAAATAATATATCTATGTATTTTCTTTTTCCTGTCACAATGTGAAATAGGCATATATGTTAAGAATGTAAGTTTTCACTATGGCATATTGCAATCAACATTTTACTCTTCAATAGTTATAGAAAGCTGAAACATAGTGATATAAATCAGGGAATGTAAAAACCACACAAACCCATAATTCCCAAGTGTTATAATTCAACCATACAATTTTGCCCTGGATTAAAATCTGTCACACACAGTATGTATGGACACAGAAATTTATTTTCAATCAATTTGTCAGAAACTATCTGTAGCGATTTTTCACTTTTATGACTGCAAGTCATCAACTTTACCTAGAAGACAATTACTTCCAGTTCATTCATATGCTAGTTAAGTAGGTAAGATTGCAATAACATATGGACAAGCACACTAGCACAATGCCTGATAGAAACTGGTTAAAACAAAAGAAGATAAGAAGAATGCCTAGGCCTGAAATTCTATTTTATTTATTTATTTATTTATTTATTTATTTATTTATTTATTTATTTTTATTTATTTATTTTTTTTCATCTCCTATTTCACAGCATAATTTCCTCTTGTGGCCAACTAGAGAAAGGGATTCTGGGAAATTCAGTTCTCATGAACTAAGTTGATAATAGAATGATTCAGAACAAAAAGAAACTTCAATTGATCAAGAAGCCATGATAACTTCATGATAATCCATTAATTCATTAATACTCTTAATATTTATCAAGTGCCTCTTTGTGGCTAAGCCTTGGTTTAGACATTGAAAGTCAATCAGGTGAGAAAAACAGAAAAAAGTCCCTAACCTCAAAGAAGTTACACTCAGGCTCTGAGTTCTGCCAATTGGTTTTTGACATTTCTTTCTTGTGTATTGTGTAATATGGTCCAGTGTCATCTCTTTTATGACTCCTAACATTAAGCATTCTAAAGCTCAAAGTCACTAATCAACTGAGATTAGAAAATAGATAAAATAGATACATGGGATGGGGCCAAGAATATTTGTTTAAAGAACCCAGTAATTTGTCTTAATTTGCAAAACTACAGTTGCTAGGAACCTGGTCCTGTTAATGGTGTAGTAAACCAGTTGCTTTATCAGGACTTTGCTGTTTAGTAAAGATCATTATTTCTGACTAAATGAGTAGTAAACATTTTATATATGTCTCAGTGTTAAAATCCTTGGGGATACTTAGTTACTTACTAGAGATTGAAGAAGTCATTGAACCAAAATGAAGGCATAGCCTATCTAATAAAAGAGTAATATGCAAATCAAAAAGATGGCTGCAGCCATGGAGCTGGAGCAAGCAGGAGGCTTGTGTTGCCCCTGGTGATGGAGGAAGCCAAGCTTCCCGCCTGCCCTGGCCAGCCCTGAGCTCTGCTCAAGTCTACAAAGTTTCAATTATAGAATATAAATAAATCCTAGATACCTGCTTCCAGCCGGTTTGGCCTCCACTCAAGGAAGGGCTGGGAGCCTCGGTTGCCAGGGGCAACCCGACCTGGGCTCCGCTTAAGGCTACAAAGTCAATTATAGAAGTTAAATAAATCCTAGATACCTGCTTCCAGCCCGTGGGCGTGGCCAGCCTGAAAATGGCCATCAGCCCCTCACCCAGGCTGGCCAGGCACCCCAGTGGGACGCCTGTCCCCCTAAAGGAGCTGTGGCCAGCCTGGAAACAGCCATCAGCCCCTCACCCAGGCTGGCCAGGCACCCCAGTGGAGACCCGCACCCTGAAAGGGGTGTGACCAGCCTGCAAACAGCCCTCAACCCCTCATCCAGGCTGGCCACACCCCCATGGGGTGAGGGTCCCCACAGGGGGGCTTGACCATCGGCAAACAGTCATCAGCCCCTCACCCAGACTAGCCAGGCACCCCAGTGGGGACCCCCATCCTATAGGGGGTGTGGCCAGCCTGAAAATGGCCCTTAGCTACCTAACCCAGGCTGGCCAGGAACCCTAGCGGGCCCCCCACCCTGATCTGGGACACCCTTCAGGACAAACCAGCCGGCCCCCAGCCATGCACCAGGCCTCTATCCTATATAATAAAAGGGTAATATCCGAATAGACCCTAACAGAATAACTGGGAATGACTGGTCACTATGACACACACTGACCACCAGGGGGCAGATGCTCAATGCAGGAGATGCCCCCTGGTGGTCAGTGTGGTCCCACATGGGGAGTTCTGCTCAGCCACAAGCCAGGCTGACAGTTGTCAGCACAGCAGTGGTGGCAGGAGACTCTCCCGCCTCCTCAGCAGCACTAAGGATGTCTGACTGCAGCTTAGGCCTGCTCCCTGCTGGCAAGTGGACATCCCCAAGGGCTCCTGGGCTGCCAGAGGGATGTCTGACTGCCAGCTTAGGCCTGATCCCCTGGGGAGCAGGTGGACATCCCCCGAGGGGTCCCAGGCTATGAGAAGGCACAGGCCAGGCTGAGGGACCACCCCGAGTACACAAAATTTTTATGCACTGGGCCTCTAGTAATCTTATAAAAGAGTATTTGATAAATTATCTCAAAACTATAATAGTATGAGCAGGCTTCTAGCTTTTTCTTTTTCTTCTTTTTGTTTAAAGCAGTATATATTGGGCAATGTACTAGTGTGCTTGTTTTCATGTTACTAAAACTATCCCACTTTGATGGGAAAACTGGCAGTCTCAAAATTAAATGTACTGCTCTAGTTTCACACAATCATAATCACATATTTACAATTCAAAAAGTACATTTTTGTGATTAGCATTTTTATATAATGATTTTTAAAACCACATTTATGATAAATGGGACCGTAAATAGCAAGAAACATGCCAACAAAAACCAAAAAAACTATATTATTGATCCCCCAATAAAGTCAACTGCTTTTGAGAGAGTCCTCACTTTACTTTCTAAAATAGATTCCAACAAGCAGAAAAATGGTGCCCATTTGAACTTCAATCATTTCTTTTCTATAATTTTGGCTATATTCTAATGTGGGAAATGACCAAAAGACTAGAAGGGAGAAGAGAAAGTAAAAGCCCAACTAATCTATAATCTAGAGAGTAATTATTCATTGACTGTCTTTCCATTTCTGTATTTTCTCATTCAATGCTTCTAGCTCCATTACCAAAACTACTATTAATTCCTCTTATATTGCATAAATTAATTTATCTAAAATATTTAAAAAACTGCTCCTTTTGTGACAGGCAAATTACTGATTCTCATATTTTGAAAAATATTTGTTTGAATCATCTCTTACTGGCCCTTCTTCCTCTGCACCCTCCCTCATCTTTATTTACATTTTGGCATCTGTGAACAATTTTGTTTCCACTGAGACAGCCAAGTTGGGGTTTTACATTTAAGTGGATAGTTGTCAACACTGTTTTGCAACAAAATAAATAAAAGCCTCTGATGTTTAGCCTAGGCCAGTGGTTGGCAAACTCATTAGTCAACAGAGCCAATTATCAACAGTACAATGATTGAAATTTCTTTTGAGAGCCAAATTTTTTAAACTTAAACTATATAGGTAGGTACATTGTTATTAACTTAATTAGGGTACTCCTAAACTGGCCTTTGCTAAAAACGTCCTCAATCTGATTGAGGTACGTTCGCTGAGGTCGACCCCTTCCAACTCTCCCATCCACACTCGTCTTGTATACTTGTTTCGTCTATCTCCTTTCTTTCATCCTCTCTATATGTCCAAACCATCTCAACATACCTTTCTCAATCCTCGACACTACATCTTCTTTCATTCCACAACGTTCCCTAAAATTAACTTAATAAACTTTACTTAAAGCTTTAAGTCTTAGTTAAACTATAGGTACATTGAATAAAACTTGATATCATACTTAATAACGATATTATTTATTGATAAAATTAAATTCCTTACAATTTACCTCCCCCACGCTGTGTCTTCCACGGCCTGCCTGAGCCATGTCTCCTGTCGCCCAACCGACGGACACCCCCACTTCCGAACCACTTCTTCAAAATATACTCGCCCAGGCCAAAAACAGACTTCTGAGCATGGTTCACAAAGTTTCAATCCCACTGTACATGCGCGCCCGCTCGTGGTATTTTGTAGAAGAGCCACACTCAATGGGCCAAAGAGCCGCATGTGGCTTGTGAGCCATGGTTTGCCGACCACTGGCCTAGGCCATACCACCATACACTTGCACAAATGACACAAAAGCTAAACCGAACAAAAAGAAAGAAAAATAAACAACTGCTCAAAACTACCATGGATTTTCCCAGTATCCCTTATTTTTGCAGTTATTCTCAGACAGGAAATACAAAATCCAGAACTTGAGCCTTGCATGCAGAATTAGCAACCAATTATAATTCTAGGCTTCAGATCACTAGGCCTCCTGTCACCAACCACCTGCCTGGGTTGAGAAGGCCCTGGCAGGTTGTTTCCTTGCTGTGAATGAGTCAGGATTTATGTGACCTTCACAAAATCTGACAAGGAGCCTACACATCAGATAAAATGTCTAGTGAAATTAACACATTGTTCAATGGGCTTGGAAAAAATGTCCACAGACTATTAACCAACTGGAGGCATTACCTTTATGGCTCCTTCTCAATTGCATCTTTCCCTCCTTTAAATTAATTTCTAAAATGTCTTCACTTGATCTTAGTCAGAAGGCTGAGAAGCAATCAAAATGTCTTTAAACCAGGTTCCAATATGTAACTCTCCCCCACAAAAGGCAAAACACAAATACACAGCATCTTCAGTTGTGGTCTCTATATAACTAGAGCACAGAAATGTTCTTCTCTAAGACATATATGGATTAGGATGATAGATTATCTCTTGTGACTTTTAAAAAATTCAATCAGGCAGTAAGTGAATATTTATTGAGTTCTGACTTTGTGTAAGGTCTATATCAAGCATGTCAAACTCGCAGTCCGTGGGCCGCATGCCTCGTTTATTTAGCCCGTGTTAGCCTTTGAGTTTGACATGCTTGGTCTACTAGTACATAGTTAAATGTGATAAATGTGTACAATGCAGGAAAACACAGGACAGGAGCTATTAAGGGACAATTTTCTGGAGGTAACTGTGACATCATCAGGGTAGGTGTGACAACTAGGAGAATCATGTGCTTCTGACTCTCTTCTGATATCCATCCATGTGAATGTCCCCTCATCTATCTCATTAACTTGCTGTTTATTTATCCAGCAAGGACTTCAGGAGATCCTCAGTATCACCAACTAACAGAAAAACGTATTGGCACCCATCAGAGAAGTAGGAGGATGGTGAGAACTTTGACTTTGCCCTTTATCACAGAAGGTGGTTCATCAAGATCAAGGATTAAAGGGTAAAGGCGAGTCCTGGTTGGTGTGGCTGAGTTGGCTGAGCGTCACCCTGTGCAACAAAAGGTCTCTGGTTCGATTCCTGATGAGGGCACAAACTCAAATTGTGGGTTCAGTTCCCCAGGAGGCAACAGATTGATGTTTCTCTCTCACCCCCCTGTTCTAAAATCAATAAAAACATTTTTTTAAGTAGTTCTTAAAAAAAGGAAAGGTGAGATGTGAGGCCAGCACTCAGCTTTCTGTTTGATAACAGAATGACTGTGGCTATCCAGGGCGCTTTGGAAACTTCCCATGGAAGGGAAAACACAGCCACTGTTCCAGCTGTCACATTTGAAAAGAAGCACAAACAGTTATGTTTCTGCCTGCCTGTGTTTATGGATGCATAGCTCAGACAAGCCTCAATCCTCTTTTAAATCTTAAATTAAAAAAAAAAAAAGCCTCCTGTCGCTTTGGATCAGGAAACAGTAAAGTGTAGCATTTGCAAAAGTGGCCCCAAGGACACAGATAGTGTTGAAAATCCTTGAAAATAAGATGAGCTACCAATTATCATTATTCATTTGGCTCCCACTGCAGACTAATAGCTAAGTAGTTTTCCATACATCACATTACCCAAGGTGCAAGGCATACAATATAACATGTTAGCAATGTAGTAACTAAAATCTGATTTCCACAACAACTTTTCTTCTAAGTTTGAAAAATGAACATGCATTAAAAGTAAGAGAACAATATTTTTTCACTATGTGTTGCTATAATTTAAGACAAATGTTGCCTGAATGCAGGAAAGGAAAAGATATATACTTCTTTTAAAAAAGATAGATTGAGCTACATACACACATTCCTTTACAAAACAATACTTATAATCTTTGAGGTAGAAGTAATGTCATAATTCCAATTAGGTTAGGTGTAAAGCACATTTAAAACAGGGAGAAATCAAATCTTCCATATAAAGTTCAATGATTAGGTAATAGTATCTGGGGTGGGGGTGTCTCTGAAGAATAAGAAATAAATACAATTGTTTTCTTAAACTGAAACTCTAGGATGGAGAACCTCTAGGTGCTGTAGTGAGGCTGGCCAAATGGGTCATTCGAGTGTCCGTACTGAATTTTGTCGTTAGCGCAGTAATCTATCCACGGGGAGCGTACAAGAACTCAGAGGGAGACAGAACTCAGAGTGATGGAGTCAGGAAACCTCAATGAGATACCCTTTCCAGCTAAATATGCTTCTGCTAGCACCAAACCTTAGTGAGACTGCGAACCCAGGAGCAGGGACAATTATTAGGCAATACATTGTGAATCGCCTGTGATAGATGTTATTGTTGCCAACTGCCAGTCTCTCCCTGCATTAGGATTATTCCTCCTGTTCTTTGTCATGTGAATTGCAAAGCCTTTCAATAGACAAACCGAACTTTCAACCCATGGCTATGAGACTGACTGTTTGACTTGTCATTTATGTCCATTTCTGAGAGGCTTTTTAAAAATTGTGTGCTTTGACTTGGTCTCTTTGACAAGATCCACCATGAGAAAAGGAAATACCAACATCAAGATCATTAGAAATAAAGTATTTGTTATTATAAGTGAAAAAGATTGGGGGAGGCAGTGTCCTAGCCAGGTGGCTCTGTTGGTTAGAGCATTGTTCTGTACACCAAAAAGGTTGTGGGTTCAATTCCTGGTCAGGGCATGTAACTAGATTGCTGGTTCAATCCCCAATCTGGGAGCATATAGGAAGCAACCCATATATGTTTCCTCCCCTCCCCTCCCCTCTTTTCTCTCTCTCTCTCTCTCTCTCTCTCTCTCTCTCTCTCTCTCTCTCTCTCTCTTTCTCTCTCCCTAAAATCAATAAACATAGCCTTGGGTCAGGATTAAAAAAAAGATTGGGGGTATTTGTTAACAAAAGTTGACTAATACACAGTCTAATCATTTATTCATCTAGCTAACAATTCCTGTACACTTACTCTATGATTTACGGGATTACACATTGGGAATATGACAGCATAGCAGTTAGACAATCATATTTTACAAAGTGTGCCTTCCCAATGCTTTCAGCACCCAGCTGGCACCATATGTAGTTATTACAATATTATTGACTATATTCCCTATGCTGTACTTTACAACCCCATGATTGTTTTGTAACTACCAATCTGTACTTTTCAATCCCTTCCCCTTCCATTCCTAATTTCATACAGTTTAAGTTCTCTTCTAACTCCCCTCCTTTCTCTTACATATGACGTACCTATCTTGAAAGGTTCATCCCTGAGGTGAACCACCTCTGGGCTCACCAATCTGTGTATAGTACTCTTTTAGCTTCTCTGCCTTCCTATTGGTCAAATTATATTTTAAAAAAAGAGAGAGAATAAAATAAGGCAGACTTTTCTTCAAGAACACTCCCTCAGCCAGAGATGACCATGGTAAGTGTAATTCTAAGATGTCCCCTACTATGATCTCTGTCCCCTGGTGTTACTCCTATAATTATGTTACCTCATTTTCTGGCGAAAGGAATTTTTCAGATGTAATTCAGGCTAGATAGTTGACCTTGAAATAGGGCGATATCTGGCCTAATCTAATCACATGATTCCTTTAAAATCAGACAGTTTTCTCAGGGCTGACAGAGGAAGAGGAAGTCAGAGATTGGGGCACAAGGGAGATTTAAAACTGGCTTGCTATTTCAAGCTACTCTATTTGTGGTAATTTGTTATACAGCAATAGAAAACAAATACAATGACCCGATCTAGAGCTAATACTGTAGGCTGTCCTAGGCCAAGCCAATATTCAGTACCAACCTTCAGAATAAGCAGAGTAGGTAGCCATCTATTAGTCAGCCACCGATTCAGTGTGATTTTGGAGACAATTGAATGGCTGGTCTGACCATAAAGCTTTTTCATTTGTGCACCAGTGCTTGAAATCCCTTGAATTCTGAGCAAAGCCTTTCATTATAAAGTAAAGCTTAAAATGGAAATCTCCTTCAGAAAGGCATTGAAATGACTTACATTTATTTGTACCAGACACTACAGGGAGCCCACACTGATAGCAGATGCTCTGCTGAGAGCAAGCTTTGACCACAGGACACGTAGGAAGTCTGCTGGCACCTAGTAACATGTGGGGAGGGGTGACAGAAGATACAGGGAAGGGAAGGAAAACAGCAGAAAGACAACTGACTCATTACAACTGGTTGCACATGCACCCCCAACTCTGAACTACACTGAAATTAAACAAGTTCATAAAGTGAAACCTTTCTTAATTTTTCATGTCTTGATTTTCTTTTCACTTGGAGGCCAATCCTCCTGTTTACACATTGAATATGCATCCTCTCACTCTCCTACCCAACCCCAGGCAATAGATTGTGATTGAACTAAACAAATAATAACAAACCTATTTTCCCTTCCCCTTTTTCTAGGGGAGCTCATGCCTTTTAGGTCTGAGTGAGCAATGAGCCTGCTGGTGGGAAGGGCTTCTAAGAGGGAAGACCCGGCTGGCATGGACCCTTCTCTTCTCTTTGAATATGATGATGTTAGTTCAAACTTCAGCTGCGTTATGGTCTGAATTGTGTTTCCCCCAAATACGCACGTTGAAGTCTTAGTCCCCATAACCTCAGCATGTGACTGTATTTGGAGACAGAGTCTTTAAAGAGGTAATTAGGGTAAAATGAGGCCACAGGGGATTGGCCCTAATACAATATGACTGGTGTCCTTATAAAAAGAAGAGATTAGGAGACAGTCCCCTGTGAGAGATACTAGGCTTCTGTAACTTCAGGTCTCTCACAGTCAACCTTCATTAGAGAGTGATCAGCTTAAGAATTGTTATATAAAACTAGAGGCCCAGTGCACAGACTTGTGCACTGGTGGGGTCCCTCGGCCTGGCCTGTGGAGATGGGGCTGAAACTGGCTCTCAGACATCCCCCAAGAGGTCCTGGATTGTGAGAGGGCAGTTCTCGGGTGACACACCCCAGAATCCAGCTCTCTCCTCTCTAGTTCCAGGTGCGTCACCTGAGAACTGCACCTGCCCAGTCAACACAGCTTGGCAGCTCCTTCAATGAGCATCTGCCCCCTGGTGGTCATCGTGCAGTAAAGCTACTGGTCAGACAGTCACTTAGGCTTTTATATATAGAGATATGCTTGAAAGTATGGCCATGGGTTTTACATTGACATTAAAAGCAGGGGGTTTATAATTGATTATCCTTATTTGTTTTGTTCAGTCTAACTTAGATATATCTGCCAGCACAGACTATTTTATATAGAAGGCTGAGGAACTGCATCAGTACTGCCACATTACTCCTGCCTACATTAACATACTTTGGCAGAGAGTTCATCTGCCACACAGAATTCTGGAAGGCAGCTGAGGTTTTCTCCTAAAAATTCATCTGGCAGGGAGCTGAAAGGCCACCTCTTGCCTTTTCCCCAGTTCTCCTGATTTATACAGGAACATAACTGATAGAACTATAACTCTCTCACCTGTGAGATTTCTTTTCATTGACTCGTTTATCACATGATCAAAACCTTCCTTGGCTGTCAAACCACCTCTTATTTCAGATACGCTTGTTGGAGGCTTCACCCGTGTCATTTACCAAAGTAGCTGTACAAGAAGCTCAAATCTGCAACAGTTCTCCCACTCAAGGCTGAGAGAATCACTCTAAATCCTATTTAGGGGATAAGAGTAAGTGTCTCTACTGCACCTTCAGTGGAACCAAACCTGATGGTAATCACCCCACGACTCCTTCAATGACCAGATAATAGTTTCCATGGTATTATTGTTCATCAATAAACTGATTGTACGCTTTTTCAGTTCCTTTGCTACCCTGAACAAATCACTGTGCACTGAAAGAATTATTAACAAACAATAGATTCATTGTGACATTTTTCAGGTCAGGATTAATTTTAAATTCTCTTCCAATGAACCTTTTCAGCCAGTGTCCAGTGGCCCCTGCACAACGCACCAACATTTATCTTACTGAGGCTTGTCAGGGGACCATTTGCTTCTCCTTCTTAGCTTATGATCTTCTAATTAGGGAGTTTGATCTGAATTTGGAACTGCTATTACTGGGGAAAGAGAAGTGGCTAACTGCTTTTCATCAAAATGCCAGGGGGATGCAATAAGGTTAGAAAGGTCAGAGCATTTTATCATTTCTCAATCATTGGAAGGATCAATAAACAGCTGTAGGTGACTACTCTTCTGACAGGAATTTTTTCCCGAACAAAACAAATAAACAAAAAAGCCACCAATCACCATTGCATATGGGTATAAAGTCAGATTTTATTTTTTTCTCCTCTGAAAATGATAAGAACACTTGATTGAATCTTTTGTTCCCACAGTCTAGACATTCCGGCTGTACAACCTATTTTTAAAAAGGTTTCAGTGGGAGAGTAACTCTTAAATTTCTAGTTATGTCCTTTTAAAACCATCACATCTATCATGTCAGAAGCTAAGGCAATTCAGTGTCCATGTCGTGGAAATGTAGGAGGTCCTGAACACTCGTTTTACCCTCTCTCCCTGGGTCCTGGTTCTAACTACTCTGTCATCTGGTTTGTGGCTCTGCCTTTAATGAATCGTTCATTTTTACCCCGCAGTTTCTTCAAGACTGAGTCGTGGCATGTCATAGCTGGGTTCTTTGCTCAGGGTCTCACAAGACTGAAAGCAAGGTGTTAGCTGGGCTCAGTTACCATTTGGAGTCCTCTTCCAAGGTCACTCATATTGTCAGAATTCGGTGTTTTGAACTGTGAGACCGAGGTCCTCATTTTCTTGCCAGTTGTTTACTGGGCATCACTCTCAGCTCCAATAGGCTGCCCTTAAGTCCTATCCATTTTTCCCTTTCACAACATAGCCAATTATGTCTTCAAAGCCAACAGAAGAATCTCCCTCCAGTCTGCTGCTATGGAATCTTAGGTAATGCATCATAAAATCATGGGAGTGACTATTCCAGTACTTTGCCATAAAATATAATCTAATCAAGCATGTTACTGTCCCTGGTATTCACAGGTCCCTCCCAAGTTCATACTTGAGCAGAGGGGATTATAGAGGATACATTCACTGAGGGTAGGTTTCTTGAGGGCTGTCTTAGACATCTGCCTAGCACATACAAACATGCTTAATACATAATTACTAAATAAAATTATGAGCTAACAGAATTGAGTTCTGTCTATAGTAGGGGTCCTCAAACTTTTTAAACAGGGGGCCAGTTCACTGTCCCTCAGACCGTTGGAGGGCCGGACTATAGTTTTAAAAAAAAAAACTATGAACAAATTCCTATGCACACTGCACATATCTTATTTTGAAGTAAAAAAACAAGACGGGAACAAATACAGTATTTGTATTTGCATGTGGCCCGCGGGCCGTAGTTTGAGGACCCCTGGTCTACAGCGTTATCTCAGATATTCTGTAAATTCCTTGGTCTCTGTCTCAGTTTTTCCCAATGAGAAATAATAGTAATGAGACAAGTAATAATCCCTGTATTACATACTTCCAATGAAATTTTTGAGACATTACATAAAAAATTAGCTATTTAGCCCTAACTGGTTTGGCTCAGTGGATAGAGCATCGGCCTACGGACTCAAGGGTCCCAGGTTCGATTCCGGTCAAGGGCATGTACCTTGGTTGTGGGCACATCCCCAGTAGGGGGCGTGCAGGAGGCAGCTGATCGATGTTTCTCTCTCATCGATGTTTCTAACTCTCTATCCCTCTCCCTTCCTCTCTGTAAAAAATCAATAAAATATATTTTTTAAAAAAATTAGCTATTTATTGTCCACTATGTGATAAGCACCATAGTACCTCACTTCTCTTCAAAATGGCACTGAAGGGATATTAGTATTATCATTACATTATAGATGAAAAAATTGAGATTGAGAGATATTAGGTGACTTTCACAAGGTCTCATAGCCAGAAGTAAATGAGGCCAAGCATTTTACCTGGATTGGTCTAATTCCGAATCACATGCTTTTAACTAGTTGTCTACTGTATACAGATATGTGAAAATGAGTCTGTTACATAAAGATGATGATTTATTAATAGTTTGAAAAAAAGTTTATGTTACCAGTTAAGGTATACTGTAGGGCAGCAGTAAGTAGACTACACCCTTCAGGCCAAACCACCCACAAGGCCTACTTTAGTACAGCCTGTGAGCTAAAAATGCTGCTTACAGATGAATATTTGCAACCGATTTGATGATGAACAACACTAATTTTGAATCCCAATTTAGTGAAATCTTATTCCTCAAAGAAGAATTCCATTCTTCTCGTTAGTAGACCTGTATTACAAAACATTGTGCTCTATTATGTTATGAATTCACTGATAAAACCATTGTGGATTCTTTTTCCTTTCATTTTATGTAACTTCCTCTATCAGATCTTTAATTTTGCTTCTTGGCCCCCAAAGCCTAAAACATTTAATATTTGAACTTTAATAGATAAATTTTCCTGAACTTTACTTTTGGGCAATTCAACTAGTAGTACACATCGTTAGTCAAATTTGTCTGACAAAGCCTTTCAAGACAGGAAAGCAGCACAATGAAATACCTCACATCAAAGTAAAGGCTGCATAACAATAATTTCTGGACTCCATGTTACAACTGGCTCAATGGCATGCAACACACCATTCCTTTTGAGACAAAGCTAAAAAGTCGTCATCAATTATGTCTGAGTAATTAGCATAACCCAAAGCTAAGGAATGGCCTTTTGGTTCCTTTACTCAAGTCTGAGCGCTGCCTTTCTATATTCAGGCTGCATTGTTGCATAATCACTGAATCAGAAACATGAAAGGCAAGAGAGGGCAGCCCATTCATATTCACTGGTGAGAATTTCTTCTACTCTGAGGATGTACAGATTTTTCCCCGTGACCTCGGCAGGTTCCTGAAACATAACACCTTTACCATGATATTTGCTGCATCATGTTGATCCCTCAGGACATCAAAACACAACAAGAGGGTCAACTTCAGGGTGTCAGAGTAAACAGCTGCCTTTAGTGTAGCTTGAGCGGTAAAGTCCACCACTCTCATCCCTCTCAACCTCTAGTTGCCCAAACATTTCTGCTTGCTGCTGGCATCTGCAGTGTCAAACTGAGCAGTCATTTCTTTGAGCTAAATTATTTTTCCCTTCATGGGGAGAAACATATCCATGGGGCAGTTGTCAGCATCTTAAGATTTCTTGCCAAGAGCTTTGTTCACACCATTCCCTCAGTATGGGAAGTTTCAGGCATACCTCAGGACTCGGCTCAAAAGCAAACTTTGTTATAAAATCATCCTTAATTTTCTGAGAAAAGACGTGACTGTCCAGCCTTTCAAGAATCATGGCCCTTAGGGTGTACATTTTGGGTCGATAGCATCATATATGTATATGTTATAATTTGTGCTTATCATATTGCATGCCATTGAGAAACCCTTCCTGGCTTCCCATGGCAACAGAATTGAGATCCAAACTGTTGACCAGACCCCACAAGGCCCTCCATGAAATGACCCTGCTCACCTATTGAACCACTTGCTGTATCACAGCCCTCTTGCCCACTGAGCTCCAGCACAATGGCCCACCTTGGTACTTTCTGAACACTCCATGCTGGCTCCTGCTTCTAAGTAGTTACATTTGCTCTTTGTCCCCGCACAAACGCACTGGCCTCAGGCTGCTGCGTGGCTGGCACAAACATCCCTCTGCAGAGGGACCTTCTCTGGTCTCGTTTTATTTTCTCTGTAGGTTTCTTAACACCTTAAACGATCTAGTTTACTCCAGGAATTTGTTATCTGACCACCCCAAGAGAACGTAATCTCCATGAGAGGAGGCATGCTTTCATCCTATATACCACCGTATTCCCAAGGTCTAGCCCTGTGCCCAGCATATACTTAATTTTTTGAAAGAATCAACTAGTTATCTTGTTTTCATTGTTTTTGATTGGTGTTAAGCTCCTTAAAGACATGACCTTGATATTCTTTCTCTCATGTTGCATTCTCTACAGGGCCCAGGAACATATAATTGTGTATTAAATGTTGAGTATTGAACTAATTAGTCATTTACACTTCAGAGTGAAATGCTTAACTAAAATCTGTAATTTTAGTGCATATTCTGTAATTAACTAAAATCTTTCTAACTCAGGATTTGGGTAATGCAGAAGTGAGAAAGTCATTTACTATTGCTTTGTCCAAAGACACAGCCCTGTAAAATCTTCTCCGTTATTTTTCCGGCAGCATCTAAGACCTGCTCCTCAGACTCATTGTGCTCATTTCACCTGATATTCACAGACATAAGCCAGTTTTTATTAAAGATATGCAGCTGAATACTATCAGAGTGATAGAAAATATCACACAGTTTTAACAATAGTTTTTATCTAGGTCATGAGGCTTTAGCAACACAAAGCATTTTAAGCAAAATCAAATGTATGGTTTTAAAAGTGTTCCTTCGCCAAGATGTAGCAGAACATCCATTACTGAACTTCCCACCTAAGATTCTGCAATCCAGACTAGTCTATATTCTTCACTTTTGAA
The DNA here is from genome assembly GCF_014108235.1 of Myotis myotis. Lineage (NCBI taxonomy): Eukaryota > Metazoa > Chordata > Mammalia > Chiroptera > Vespertilionidae > Myotis > Myotis myotis. The sequence continues at coordinate 26,285,878 of NW_023416318.1, forward strand.
ATATCTCCATACCCAAAAGAGATGTCATGCCAGGTATAACCATTTCCTTATTCCTTGGAAGCCATCGTTGGTACTCACTGAAGCCGGATGTCCACACTAAACATGCTACTAGAAGCGGTAGAGAGATTGACTCTACCCATACCCATCTTTAAGAAATTCTAAGAAATTCTTACTTAAAACTGTTGATTCTCTCTCCTCTTGACTAAGGGAATTTTCCAACTGTTACATCCTGTGCATTTTTTTCCTAGACGAAGGAGTGTCTCTTATAACGGTTTGTATAAGCCTTAAGCATAGAGAATGAACACTATGTATCTTTGCAACCTCAAGGCCCAGAGGGTAATGAAGAGGAAAGAGGTAGTGTGCTGGGAAGAAGGTCACAGATGTCACTTTCTTTTGGATCCAAACCTGAATATGTCACCTGATAGCCAAGTGGCCTAAGGAAGTTAATCACTCTTAATCTCTATTTCCCCAATTATAAAAATCAAAGTTAATTGTACTAACAGTTATTATAAAAAGTTAATGCAAAAATCACAATTAAAAGGGAGCCTTCCTTATCCAAGTCAAACTGACCTAATCAGTTTCTCTTCCATGAGAGCCTTGCATTGAGAAGGTGATGTACCCTGCCATGTACTGAGTTTTTACTGCGATCCCAGCACTGTTCTAAATCTGTCACATACCTCTGTTCTGTGTTTACTTCAGCGTACCATATTTACTTATAGACGCTTATTCTCTTGTAAACTCAGACTCCACAAGAATAAGAACCTTCACTTATTCAGCTCTGTATCTAGCAGAGTGAATGGAGTGGATCGATAGTTGTAATCATTTTCCTCTGGTTTCCTTAATGAATGCATCTAGATTAATTAAAGCTCTTCATAGATCAGTGGATATGTACCAGACCCCTTCCTAGCACGATGATCCCATGCTTTGATTTTCAGTGAGAGATGAGGTAAGGCACTTTTGAGATCTTCCTGTGTCAATCAACCTTGTGTGTTTCCAGACCACAGATAAAATTACTGGAGTGGAGATAGAAGGTAAAAAAACAAAAAAAAAAAATCAAAAAAAAAAATCTCTCTTTTCTAATGAGTCACTGTAAGCAAATTAGTGACTCAGAATAAGTGGATGTTGACTTTCATTTCTGAATTTTAGATTCAAAGTTTGTTGATAGATGATACAAAAAAATGAAAGATGAGACAAGTATTAGTCATTTTGTCTGAATCAGACAAATGCCTTGAAATAATTATGGATTTAAAAATGCCCACTATACATATTATTGAGGCTCCTAAGCATCTAAACACTTAAAACGGGGGGGGGGGGGGGTAGTCTGACATCACACTGATCTGCAAAATGTTGGTTATCTGAGCTGAGCAGTACTAGAAAAGATGAAATTCTGTTTCAAGTAGGTTTTTCATGATAAATATGCTCTTGAAGAGGTAGATGACAACTGAATATATGCCTGATTGTGAGAAATTGCTTTTCAAAAGAAGGCAGGAATAATATGACATCTGGGAACTCATAGTCTATGTGAGAAAATGAAAGAAAGAAAGAAAAAAAAGAACTTTGGAAGCAATTGCAAGAGAGGTGGTCAGGGTTCATCTACAGCATTGGTATAGCTATGCAGCAGTTAAACCTGCATTTCCAGGGTCCATCCTGCTTTTATAAAGACCCAACTATTAGAGTTAATGTAGGAGCAAACAGCATAGAGACATATTGTACAAACACATTCAGCATCTTCCTACACTTCCCCAACAGTACATTTGATTATTGTAGACAGCTGCTGCTTGAAAAGAGTGGGGTCTTTCTCTTAAGAGTTGAATTTATCTCAAGAATGTTGAATACCAGAGACTTGAAAAATAACTGCCTTGATGCCACAGCCTCAGAGCCTCACTTCCTTGTTTGTTGCTCTTGATGGACATATCTAATTTTTACAGTGGCCATCTCTAGGGGAGGGTGAAAACTTTTGAAAAAAAGCTTTAACTCTAATTTTTTTTTTTCCAAGAATATATTGAAATGGCAGGCACCAATACACCGTTTTCTGTTCCCTATTCTCAACGTTTCTTCTATCTTACTACTTTTGTATCTTCTCCAAATATTTTATTCTCTATTCTTTCTAAAATAGAATTAAAACTCCAATCTGCTTTGGAATTATCCATTGATTAACTCTCCCTATAACCTTTACGTTATATTCCCTCAAGATCCAGGTATCCATTTAGTAGTATTCATCCTGTAACTTGCTAATTGTTGGGTACCAATTCTTCCTTCAAGGCCTATCTCAAGTCTTTTCTTTCTTTGTGGAATTTCCCATTTATTGCAGCTCAGAGCTTTGCCCCTACTAAAATTCACAGTTTTAAAATCTATATTAATAATTAGCAATAAGATCATGTATTGCATTATTTTATAATACATACTGTATGAAATATAACTTTAATATATTTTGTTCATTTTATGTAAGTAATAAAAGATTGTATATTTCACAATATCGTATTTTTATTTAGTCTTACATTGACTTTTATTTTTAATATAGCCACCAATTCATGTTTTGTTTATTATTTTCCAGCAAAACTTATGGATTCAATTATTTGAACTTCCCATAGGTATAGTAAAAAACAGGTGCTAATTTAATGATTTCTAATTTAATAGTATGAAACCATGTCATATGTCTTCCTATATTATATCTACCTTGTTAATAAAGACAGACACTATTATTTGTGATTCTCTCATGCAGAGCCTCTATATATCCATAAACGGATTCTAAAATGGTTAGTGACTGAATGGTAACATAAATAGGTAATAACAGAAAATAAAGGTGAGGAAATTTAAAACAGGTAGTTTGAACCACTGTACAGATGGCCACTGAGAAAATATTTTATTCTGTTTAGTGATGATTGTGTTTTTCTGATTTGGGAAAATCATTTTAATTCTAATATTCCATCTATTTCAGATAAAAAGCAAACTATGAATGCTACTTCAAAGGCCCTGGCCAATGAAATTACATAGGCCAAGTTTATCTTAGACAACACTAGAGACCTTTGTCCTTTGGGAACTTGACTACTGGCTTAAATAGCTCTTTCTAGAACAGTGATGGTGAACATTTTGAGCTCGGCATGTCAGCATTTTGAAAAATCCTAACTTAACTCTGGTGCTGTGTCACATATAGAAATTTTTTGATATTTGCAACTATAGTAAAAAAAAATATTTATATTTTTGATATTTATTTTATATATTTAAACGCCATTTAACAAAGCAAAATCAACCAAAAAATGAGTTCATGTGTCACCTCTGACACGCGTGTCATAGTTTGCCATCACTGTTCAAGAATAAGGAACTATTAGCCATTGACGTATTCTTAGACCTCGGGCTTTCTCATCAGCCTCAACAGCACATTCTAACACCTTTCTGAACATATGTTCTTCACTTAAATGTGTTTAAATATGTTAATTTTGAAAAATTTGTGTCTAAATATGGAACAGATGGGCACATTGCTGGTATTATATGGGCAGGGACTTCTCGGCAGTTGCCTTTCTACTGACCCATGCTTTATCTTCTTCATCTGTTTACCTGCCAGCATGTGGAAAGTGGAAAGGTTGATCAGTTTCAGAGAAAAATACAAACATATTTACATTACTCTTCTCTGGTTTTCGAGTTTCTCTGCCCTTAGAGTGGCATGCTAACAGGCTAGCAGTGGCGGAGGGGAGCAAGTGCTGCTGTTGGGGCCAGAAGGCCAGCATTCAGACTTTGCTCCAACAAGTGTCAACACTGTGACCTTGAACGAGTAATTAAATCTTATTTCATTCAATAAATGAGTCTCTATTGTGTTAGACTCTGATCCTATTTTCATTTTTATTTTCTGTCTATTGGGGAACATAAGTAATAGGCAATTAAAATACTCAACTCTATTATTTCATTGGCTTTTTAAAAAAATGAAGTAACAAACATAAAAGTATCCCAATAAACTTTAATGGATTTCTACAAATGTTATTATTTTATTATAGGTTAGTCCATAGGCATATGTAAATATCCATAGTTAGAAATCTTGGATACAAAGGCCTAAAATGTCAAAGAAAAGTTTCTGATTAACAAATGAATTTTACTTGACAGTAACAAGGTAAAGACCAAATAGAAGCACGTATAAATCATCACATTCATAAACAATCCTCACCCCCATGTAATTTTAGTATGAAAAGATTCACTTTTAAGTTTCTCTGCCTTACTTCCAAATGACTTAATATAAAAATCATCTGTGCAATGGATTTTATAATTATTCCAAACATTCTCTGCCTCTCCTTCTGGTTTGATTATACTCCCCTATCCCATTCATACCAGGGCTAGTTGTTAACTTGCTTTGGCTAATAAAATGTGAGAAGTGATGTATGCCATTTCCAAGTCGTTAAGAGGCATTGTAAGCTCCATCTCTTGTCTTGGCCAAAGACCCTGTCACATAGGTGAAGAAATAAATGCTCTACAGATAAAGTAGCAAAATTAGTCAATTGAGAAAAGTTTCTAATAAACAACCAATATAAAATTTAATTACATTTCTAGGTATCAGTAAGACAACTATTTTTATGAAAATGCTTCCAAATTCAAAGGAATAACTTTTTAGAATTAAATATAATAGGTGTTTTATGTTTTATAGATGCCCTTTCTACAAGCTAAAGATATAAACTTCTCTTCTACTCCTAGTTTGAGGGTTTTTTAAATTGTGAAATGATATGGCATTTATCAAGTGTTTTTTATACATATATAAAAGTGAATGATATGATTTTCTCCTTCATTCTGTTAATGTGATAAATTATATTGATTTTGAACCAACCAGCTTAAGCATTTGGAAACTCATATGAAGAATATACTATTCTTATGCTTGTTTCATAGAGAAAGAGTCAGACATGGCAACACCAGTAACTTGCCCAAGGTCCCACAGCTAGTGAGTAGTGAAGCCAGAATGTGAATCTATTTATAAACCTGAAAAACATCTAGTAGGAATATTACATAAATTGGAGAAATTATGCAAGATATGGTGAAACTAATTATAGTCTTACTTCCCTAGATTCTTAGTTGATATATTAAGAAGTTAGTGAATCCTTTGGACTCACAATGTCTGAATGGAAAATGCTCTAAATATAAATGAATATCTAAGACATGTTGATATGCTAGCTGTCTTCTGCTAAGTAAAAATTACTACAAAATTAGTGGCTTAAAAAAACAAACATTTATTGTCTAACAGTTTCTTTGGGTGAGGAATTTGGGAGGAGCCTAGTACAGGGGTTCTGGGTCAAAATCCATCATGAGAATGAAGTCATGAAGGCTTGCTTGGGACCATAGGATGTACTCCTAAATTGGCTCATTCATATGATGGTTGATAGGAGGCCTCAATTTCTGACTACATGGGCTTCTCTCATAGGGTGAATGTTCTCATACTAAGGTGGCTGGCTTTCCCCCGAGAAAGTGACCCAAGATAGAAAATACTCAAGATAGAAGCCACTGTGATGTTTTTCTGCTCAACTCTCCACATGTCACAACTTCTGCATTATTCTGTTTATTAGAAGCATTACTCGCTCCAGTCTACACTCAAGGGAAGCTCCATTTGAAAGGGGGAATATCCAAGGATTTGTACATTTTGAACCACCCCAGTTTGGTAAATGTTTCTTAATTCAAAAATAACCATTTGTTTTTGCCCTCTCAACTCATTCCTAATATTACCATTGAGAAATCTTAACTATCTCCTGATCACTCACAGGTAAGTCAGCTGCTAAAAGCTTGACATCACTTCAGTTCTCATAATTTTTGTTTGGTATTCAGTATTTTTTAGAGAATTATGGAAGAAAGCAAACTTGGATATACTTGAATTTAGAGAACACAGTTCAGTGTTTAATTAAAGAATCAGGGTATGAATTTCTTATTTGTCCAACATTACATTTTTCTCAAAGAAATAACAAATTTATTTTAAAAAGAAAGAACTAGTCTTTCCTAACTCCTGCAAATGTAAACTTTTCCAAAATTCAATGTAGCTTGAGTTAACTTGCTTGTATCAATTGGAAAGTATTACTTTTACTTGAGAAAAATATCCATTTTCCAAACCAAAAACTATTTTTCCAAGGGATATTCGATTGGAAAAAGGGAGGAACAGCAATTTTCCACCTGTGAAAAATACCTGTCATCGGTATGAAAAGATATGATGTTTGAGTAGAAAACATTTATTTCAACATTTTCCCCACGTAGAAAAATTTCCCTTTCATCCCATCCTTTAAATACTTAATTCATATCAAGAACTGTAAGCAACTAGAAAATAATCTCTAGTCTATCCTAGACTTTAGGATATGCAGATTCTTTCTAACTGTTGAAATTAACTTTCGCTTAAAAGTTAACTACGTTGATAGTGTCATTCCTCACTACAATAAGGGCAGTTGAAATTCTCAAGGAAAGGTCACAACAGTACATAGCCATGAACAGTGTAAAAGAATGTTTCCTTAACAAATCCTACAGTATCAAATACCAGAATTTTTGAGAATGGATGAGTAAATTAAATGTTAATATTGAATCAGTCTATTTATAATAAAAAGTGAATGGAGTACATCATGGTGAAGAAAAGATGACAAGGATAAATACCCAGCTTTCAGTTTTCAGAGTTTTAATTCAAATTGGACATATTTGGTAGCCAATGTAGGACAGGAACAAAAGAGGGAGCAAAATCTAAATAACTGAAGGGAAACCCCTCTCATCCTCTCCCTTTGCATTGTGGCTTAAAGGAACACCTGGGGCAAAAACTATGTTTAGCTTCATTGTGCACCAGTACAGAGTCAGCAGGATTTGCCTGTCATGAATTTTAGAAGTGTCACAAGAACATCTTAGTAAAATAGATTTTTATTCTCTTCTAGAGCATCTGTATGTGTCACTGGATCACAATTTTGAAAGTAATAGAATAAAATCAGCATTACATTTCTTTCCATGCTTCACCTTTTACCTCTGTGTAATTGATTTTAGAGATGCTACTGTAATTACAAAAAATTCCAGAGAAGATGCACATATTAGTGGACCTGAATTTCCAACTACCCAGTTAGCCAATATATCATGCTAGAGGCCTGGTACATGAAATTCATGCACTGGTAGGGTCCCCAGGCCTGGCTGGTGATCAGGGCCAGCCGGGGCCTTCCTTCCCCTGCGACTGGCCAGGGCCTTCCTTCATTCCATGCCACCCCCTGGTGGTCAGTGCTCATCATAGCAAGCAGTTGAACTCCCGAGAGGGCAATTTGCATATTAGCCTTTTATTATATAGGATGTTCAAGAGATAAAACCACAAGATTCACAGATATATGAGATTAGCCTCAAGTGAGATCTGTAGGCAATTAGGGTATTGCAGCAGGTCTCAACAATGACCCTTCTGCCCCCTAGAGCTCATTTGATGAATTCATAGGGGGAGGTTTTAGTTATCACAAGGTTTGGGGAGAAAAGAAGGTGAGGGTTCTACTGGCATTTAGTGGTCAAGTGCTAGAAATTCTTATCTTTCTGATATGTACCACAGAGTCTCACAAAGAAGCACAGTAAGGCACTCCGAATGACTTCTGGATGCCCCAAACAGCCACCTATGTGAAAAACCTACAGGACACATATGCAATACCTTAATCAATAAAGAAAGAAAAAAGAAGAAGAAAAACCTACTTACAATATTCAGAGCCCAGAATCTAACTCCATTTTACATAGACATAAAATATATTTCGCAAAAATGTAATATACACTAGATATATACAGAGATTTTGAATACAGGATTGCAACTACATTGTAAATAAAGGGAAAACTTCGGTTTTGTTCAGAAATGTATCAAGAGTTTCACCATTGAAAAACCTGTGTCCTTGACTGCAATACCACTCATACATATATCTAGTAAGTTGCCTATATAATACATCTGTATCAGTGTGCATGTAGTTGTGGCATTCAGTCATTTTAAATTTAATTATAGGTAGAAACAACTGACTACCCTAACACATCTTCTAGTGTGGCCATACCTGCATATTTAGACATCAAATAATGTGCTGGTTACTATTTTTAGTTTAAATTACTTTCCCTTTATTTCTATTTTACTTCATTACAGTTAGAGATGTATTTTTACTTTGTTTGAAATAGGTTATATAATGAATAAATTTATTTTAAGGTTGCATAGGGAGGTTCAAAATATTTGCTATTAAAAATTAGGTTGAGTAAAGGAATAAAAACTACTGCTGAAGAAGTTAATGATTTGGACTTTAATTTCATTTACTTCTGGATTTAAATCCTGATTGTACCACATATAAATTTTATGTCCTAGGGAAATGTTCTTAACTTCACTGACCCTCCAATTTCCTCATTTGGAAAATACAGATAATGTTGACTTCAGAAGGTTGTGGTTGTGATTAAATGAGATAGTGTATATCAAGTCCTGGCTTAAAACCAACTATTTAAAAATGACAAGTGGCGACTTTGACTTAGATTGTTTGTATCCCATGAACGGACTTAACATTTGTCTATTTCCTTCATGGTTCAGTTGAAGAAGTCAGAACAAGAGAATTTATCTGAATTAAGTCTACAACTGCATAACCAATAACCCAGGTATCCATTACAATTTGATAAATCCTGACTTATTTGGTCTGGATTGGGGTGCAGGCATAGGTATGTTCTAAAATTTTTTCTTAGATGATCAGCCAGATTTGAGAACCACTGTATTAGTCCTACTCAAGTGACTGAAGGAGCAGAAACAGTAAGCAATCTGCAGACAATAAAACACGATTACATGGTCAGAAATACAGGGTGGGGCAAAAGTAGGTTTACAGTTGTTCATATGGAAAGTAATAGAATAATTAATAAATAATAATATAAGAATAAAGCTTGTTTTATGTACTTACATACAACTGTAAACCTACTTTTGCCCAACCATGTATATTCAAGAACCTTCAGATCTATTGCAATTGTATAAAGAATGACAAGGTTATTTTCCTTTCCAGCTTCTTCAAACATATAAGTGACAAAAAATTGTCTTTTAGAACCTACCAGATGTAGAGTTCACAACAATGGTTATAAGGATGCTCAATGAACTTAGGTGAAGAACAGATTAACGTAACTCTTCATGAAAGAGCTAGAAAACATAAAAATGTAGGTAGAAACCATAAAAAAGAACCAGTCAGAAATGAAGACAATAATAACTGAAATAAAGAATACATTGAAGTTAATCAATAATAGATTAGATGAAGCAGAGGAGTGAATCATCAATCTGAAAGACAAGGTAGCAGAAAACACCTAATTGGAAAAGAAACAAAAATAATTTTAATAAATGAGATAGTGTAAGGGACCCCTGGAATAATATCAAGCTTACCAACATTTATATCATAGGGGTACCAGAAGAAGTGAGCAGGGATTGAAAACCTATTTGAAGAAATAATGACATAAAATTTTCCTACCTGGGGAAGGAAATAGACATACAAGTCCAGGAAGTACAGAAAGTTGCAAACAAGATGAACCCAGAGAGGCCCATACCAAGACACATCATAATTAAAATTCCAAAGGTTAAAGACAGAGAGAATCTTAAAAGTAGCAAAAGAAAAGCAGTTAGTAATGAGCTCCCATAAATAACGGCTGATTTCTCAACAGAACCTTTGTAGCCCAGAAGTGATTTGAATGAAATATTAAAAATGATGAAAAGCAAGGACCAATAACCATGATTGCTCTACCCATCAAAGCTATCATTTAGAATTTAAGGAGAGATAAAGAGAATTTGGAGAAACAGGAACCTCATGCACTTTGGTGGGATTGTAAATTGGTGCAGCCACTATGGAAAACAGTATGGAGGTTTCTCAATAAATTAAAAATAGAACTACCTTGTGACTGAGCAATTCCACTTCTGATATTTATCTGAAGAAATACAAAACACTAATTTGAAAAGACATATGTACCCCTATGTTTACTGCAGCATTATTTACAATAGCCAAGATATGGAAGCAACATAAGTGTCCATCAATAGATAATTAGATGAAGAAGTGTTACATATATACAAAGGAATATTACTTGCCCATAAAAGAGAATGAAATATTAACATTTGTGACAATATGGATGAACCTAGAGGGTATTATGCTAAGTGAAAGAAGTCAGACAGAGAAAGATAAATACCATATAATTTCACTTACATGTTAATCTAAAAAATTAAATAAATGAATGAACACTAGCAAAAACAGAAAACAAACTCAGATACTGAGAACAAATTGATGGTTCCCAGATGGGAGGGGGCTTGGGGCAAAAGGTGAATAGGGGAAGGGACTAAGATGCAAAAATTGCCAGTTATAAAAAGTCTCAGGGATGCAGAGTACAGCATAAGGAATATAGACAATAATATTGTCATATCCGTGTATCGTATCAGATGTTTACTAGACTTAACGGGGTAATCACTTTGTAAGTTATATAAATATCTAATCACTATGTTGTGTGCCTGAAACTAATATACTATTGTATGTCGATGGTAAGTAAAAAATAAAAATAAAGCAAATATATAGTTCCAAAAGTACTTTTGAGTTGATTTCTGAGCAGCAAAGACTAAAGGTCAAAGTTTCATTCCCAAAACCTTCCAACTCAAGGTACTTTAAATAATCAATATAAAAACCTTCTTCAGTTTGTGGCCAGATTGCTACAAGAGCCCATTTCTCCCAGTCATCAGTTAAATAAAAAACTCTGTCTGGTACTAAAGAAACCAACATCGAGAAGCTAAATTTGCACTTCCTAGCAGATGTTTTCAGCCGGGAAAGCACTGATGCACTTCATGCAATCTTTTTCACAGCAAAACACAGACTTTCTCAAGATCTGATGCATATTCACAGGCTCAGTGACTGAAATGTGAAGGAAAACAATGCCAGAAAGGAAGCCCATTCTGCAGGTGATGCTTCATGGCACCGGCTGTATCCAGCAAGGAAAACCGAGTAACGGCCGCCTGTTTTCTATTCATCAGTGAGTTGTTTTGATTTCTTTTTAATCCAAGCAGATTCATTGGGTACATGGAAGAGTGAGTACGTACTATAGAGGAAGCGAACACATTCTATAGAGATGGTTTGGAATAGCATTGTCAACATTAAGCTCTTTAAGAATTCAGAGCAGAGTTAATAGCAAGATAAGTAGAAAAAGACAAAAGAGACCAGAAAATTCTGTGTGTTTATTCTATCGAGGGGAGGGACAGTTGTCGTGCTATCTGGTGACATCTAAGAGGTCCATAAAGTGGTACATATCCCTGCAGCATAATTCCAGAAAAGCAATCATTTCTTTAATGATCTTTATTTCTCCATGGAGTTTGACTAAAATGTCCTATTAATACAATGCATGCAAGAAACAGCATCCCACTTCTTAAGCACTAGAGAAAACATTTATGTGGTAATATGGTCTGCATATTTAGCTGGTAAAATAAACCATGGAAAATATCTATAAGAAATTGATTTTTAAAAATCTCCGGGGCGTCAAAAGTACTTTCTACAATATTTTGCCAATATTCAGAAAATCTTTAAAGACTTCTATGCCCATTTTATAGAGAAGCAAAATAAAACATACAGAAGCAGGAGTTAGACTGGTATGGGTGCAGCAAAAGTTGCTATAATTTTGATAGTTTTGAGTCATGGATCTTCATAGTCCTTGATTTACCATGCTTAAGGGACATGGGTCTCTGTAGTCACCATATTTTCTGGGGAAATATAATGCTATATTCATATAAGCAACTCATGGAGACTTTAAAGAGGTTTCTAACACAGTCTCCTGAGATGTGATTCAGTGCGACCTTAGATAATATTGTCTTTACATTTCTCCTTTGAAAAACTCTTCACTTTTGTGTCTTATGGAACTATTTTTGGAACCCATTTGATGTACCCTGGTAGAATTTGTTAGAAACACACACACACATGTAAAGGAGAAACCAATTTTCACGTTAATATGTGCAGACTACCAGTGTGCTGTTATACTTTGTGCCCCCTGTGTACATGCAGAGGAAAGGACAAGAGAACAACTCCACAAAGTGCTAGGGAGGTGGACTTCGGAAAGCACATCTGGGCACAAGATCCATTTTGCAAATTTATTATCTCGTGGTCCTGGGGAAGTGCCACGTAGTTTTCTGGGCTGTCTTATCCAGCTATTTCCTAGCCTTCCAAATGAGGTTTAATTTCAGCCTTATTTTCATGACTCACTTTCAAAATAGGTGGGGAAGTGAAAGCCCATTTGCCAAATAGTGAAAGCAAGAAGACAATGAAAACGCACGTGCCCAATAGTTACATTTCCTTGGTTCATTTTCTCCTAAGTGTAGTCAGAAGACGGAACTTGGCTGGGCTTGGACTTACCTTCTTAGTTGTATCTGGTAAGACAATTTGTCAAATTTTGGTATCAGAACATTATTCTTGTTAGGTCTAGCTAGCTAGAACAAAGTTATCTGTACATTATTACATATTTTATATAAAAACTAGAGGCCCGGTACACGCATTTGTGCATGGGTGGGGGCCGGCAGGGGGTAGGGGACACGGGAGGTCCGCCCCTGATCGAACTCCCTGTCGAGGGGACAATTTGCCTATTAGCCTTTCATTATATAGGATGTACCCCAGATAAATATGTCAGTATTGCTTTTCTATTATTCCAAGGGAAATAAGCATAACAATACTCTGCGAAGACTTATCCTTGTCATAGGCTTACTTTTGCATTTCTCTTTCCTCATGGACTCTGTCCTCAATGAGGGGGAAAATGACAAACACGCCTTTAAGGAATTCACTAGGTAGCAAGTACTTTCTCAAAGCTTCAGTATTTTTCAACTGTGACAGGGTGAGAATAATAATACTGACTTCAGAGGGCACTTGTGAGGGTTAACTGAGCTGATAAATAAATATAAAGTGCTAAGCATAATGAACAGATAGCCAATACTCAGTATATCTTGGCTTTATCATCATTATCACCTTCATCCCCAGCACCTCCAGATCTATTTCCGCTCTTCTATAGCCTGCCCCTTCCCCTGCAAGCTAACCTTACCTCTGGCTTCAGGTTGGAGTTCATCAACAGAGCTCAAAAAGGAGATCAGAGGAAGGCTACTTCAGAGCCTTCCCATGCCCTTAAAAGTAAACATGTTTTGAAGAATTTTAATTTGAGTATGCCACCTGTTTCCTAATGAGACTAACTTATAAACTCATCTTTATAGTCATTGTCTTCATCTGAAAGTTTTAAGAGTATGAAGGAATGAACCGTATAGATAATTAGCTGAATTTACAAGTTTTCATCCACTTATATCATTTGTAGGAAAAGTCAAACCAAGAAAGATTTCCTTAAGTGTATTCAGGCTCAATTATCACGTAAGTCTAAATGACGTTTTCAGCCAAGCAAGAAATAAAGGTGCTTTAGCTGATGTTCAGGAAGGGTACAGTTTTCGAAAACATTGAAAAGGAGATTGAATATAGGCCTTTAATCTGATAAGCATTCTGCCTTAATGGCTTCTTTCCAAATGCCTAATGTCTAGTCCCATTGTTCATTTTAGATGCTTAAAAACAGTGACAAATTTATTCTCTCTGTATCCCATTCAAAACACTGTTGTGACAAAACTTTTAAACATCTGATTTTTTCATTCTTTCACCTTTTAAAAATATTTTCATTTGTTATAGCATTTGCCTAATAACATTTACCTATTGATACTATTGTCTTTATTTTATCTCACATGAAAAGAACAGTCCTGGATTAGGAGTTGAGATGCATAATTTGTAGCTCTGACTCTTCTAGTTTGTTGCCCATTGTTATATAGATACTAGAGGCCCAGTGCACGAAAATTCATGCACTCTTGCAGGGAGGGGTGTCTCAGCACAATCTGCACCCTCTCACAGTCTGGGAGCCCTCAGGGGATGTCTGACTGACAGCTTAGGCCCTCTCCCCCAAGGAAGTGGGCCTAAACCACAGTCTGGCTTCCCTCTTCAGGAGGTGACTGGGCAGGCTGAGCAGGTGACAGAGCTGGCCAGGGAGTGGCCAGCCCCACCCCCTGCCGCTGCAGCCACTACCATTGGCCTCCCTTTGCGGGAGGCAACTGGGCAGGCCAATTAGGGGACAGAGCTGGCCAGCGAGCAGCCAGATCTGCCTCCCCCTCGCCACCACCCCTCCATCACTGCTGGTTGCTGCTGCCCACCGATTGCCATCACCTCCCTCTGCCGGCTGGCACGCGCCTTGGCTGGCCTGGCTCTGCCTGCTTGCTGGCCCCACCCCACAGTGACCAGGCTTTCTGCTGTTTGGTCAATTTGCATATTACACTTTTATTATATAGGATGTTCCTTTGGTGGCTTTCTTACCACACCCCGCCTCAATGTTCCCATCTGTTAACAAATTGTATGCGGGAAACGTATTTATATGTTTTATGTATTTATACGTTCTACCAGTGCAGTAGAGCGCGGGACACGTATTAATACGTTTTTTATAGACTAGCAGTAGAATGCAGGTAACGTATAAATACATAAACTAAAGTTATCGTAATTTTACTGAACGTTGCCATTTGCGCAAAAAGTTAGCAAAAATGGCCCGCGCCACCTGTTAGCGTGCGATAAAAACTACCAGCAAACAATGTGTTAAAGAGGAATATTTTATGACATGCCTACTTCCTTGGACTGTTTTAAAATTAATGGGAGCTAATATAAAACAAAGTAACCCAAAAATACAAATATCAGGACATTAAAATATATAACTTATCACCTATTCTACTTTATTTGTGTGAGAAAAATAAATGTATTGCTTTTTCTGTAAAAGCACATTGAAGTAATTCCATGCATCTAAAATAATAGGAAGAAGAAATAATCCAAATATAAGTAACCCAACAAAATTTTAATGGGATCTGCTTGGTTCATCTCTAAAAAAATAAACACACAACAAAACAAAAATTCTGTGAGTTATCCATTACAGCTAAAGCTCTATGACAACCAAAGGACTTGTATGCATGCATATAAGAATAACCAATGAACACAGATAGTAGGAGGGTGAGGGCATATGCTGGGGGTGGGGGTGTTTGGGGAGAGGTCAATGGGGGAAAAAGACATATGTAATACTTTAATCAATAAAGAATAAATAAATAAAAATTAAAAAAAGAAAACACTTGGGGAAAAAAAATAAAGCTCTACGGTGAATTTTCTTAATTCCTGTTTCTGGTTTTTCATTGTTTCCCAGAGAAAACAAAAGAAGGTATAAAAGGTCATCCTGAAAGATCAAAGATTTTTTTAATGGTAGTTCAATGGAACAAAACTACGAATATTTTTTCTCTTCAACCTGAATCTACAACTATATTCCAATAAATAGAATTAAAGAAAATAGCCAAAGAAAAATGTGCCTAATTTTTGCTTCAGTTGGGGCATATGAGTAAACTCATATACAAAATGAATATACACAATTTATTTACAAGTTCACAAATATAAGCATAAACTTAACATATATTTGGGTTCAAATTATCACAAATACCTGCTATTCACTCAATTTCTATATTCATTCAAAATAAATGCATTCATTTCATACCTACTATGTGCCAGGCACTGCCCCTAAAAGCTAGAAAGTCTGTGTTAAATCTTTATCTGATAAAGTCTTTAGACATGTGGAAATTGCATTCTAATGGTAGACAACAGAAAAACTGATGAATAGAAAAAACAATTTTAGATATGCTTAGGGCTGAGAAGGAAACTAACAAAGAGAATGTAATCAACAGTATCTGGCTAGAGGAATTAATTAAGATTGGGTGGCCCTCAAGAAAGCCTCTCTAAGGAAATGACATTTGACTTGTGATGTGCATGAAAAGACAGAGCCAACTAAGGGAAGATCTATAGGCAGAGATTCCAGGCAGAGACAATATCCCTTCTCATGCCTGTGCCCGTGCCCCCCTGCCAAGGAGCAAAAATCTTCGGTCAAGACTAAATTTAACATGGTTGGGGAAAGAAGGCTAGTGTGAATAATGGGGGGGCAGTACACTACAGAAGATAAGAAAGGTAGGCAGGGGAAAACCCATGGAAGACCTTGTTAACCCAGGTAAGGGCTTTGCATATTATTTTAAGTGCAAAGGTAAGCCATTAAAATGTTTTGAAGAGATAAATGCCATCCATTCGTTCACTCAATCAACATTTATTTAGCAACATCAATATGCCAGGCATTGATCTAGGCTGAGGATTTTATAATTACAGACAAAAAATCCCCATCTCTGACCTATGCAGTATCCCACTAGATGCTGTGAAGAGAATATAGGAACAATATTGAATGAAGCTGTTGGGAGCCTAGAGTACTAATTCAGGCAGGAGACAGGTGATGGTTTGACTAGGGTAGGGATTGGGACAATATTTTTTATCTAAGCCATAGGTTTCCTGTGGGCATTATATCACCTAACATTATGCTGCCATATAGCAAATGCTCAAAATTGTAAATATTAGTATTACAGAGCAGCAGAAGAGATCATTCCAAAATTGCACTGATTGTAGGTGTAAGAAACTAGCACCACTCATTGGTTCTAGATGTGAGGAACAGAGGCTGAAAAGTAAGTGGCTTCTTACTCTCTAACAGTAATTGACATAGCTAATATGTGGGTAGGAAATGACCACAGGGAGTCTTCACACAGGAACAGTGGTCTCTCAGCACCATTTATCTTCTCTGGACGTGGGGCTATGATAGGGTGGAGGAATAAAATAAGTAAAAAGGCTGGATTGATGTGATCCATAATGGCATTCCAAAAAGTGTATTAATCCATTTATTGTGATACTGAACAACAACTAAAAAAATCACACTAACAATTCCAAGTTGTTCAGAAAAATGAAACAGCAGTTAGGAAAATTATTTTTGCTCTGATCTCTTTAGTTGACAGATATAGAGATGCATACATATAGACAGATATATGTGTTGTGTGTGTATTTATTTTGCTGAACCATTTAAAGTAACTTGCAGATCCAACCTACCCATCTGTACAATACAGCATGGATAGCCTGAGAACAGGGCCATACTTCTGCATTACTGCAATAACACTATTATCAAAACAAAACACTATTTTGACCTATTTTAAATTTTGACCCATTTCCCTGAAAGTGATTTTATAGCATTTCTTTATATCCAATATCCAGTTGAATTTTCACATGACATCTGGTGGTTACATTTTAGTTTATAGTTATGATTACCTTTGAATAAATTATTACATTGAAGGTAAGAAAATAACTTTCAATTATGTATAATTCTTCCTATACCTATGGGCTATTTTTTTTTCAAAAAAAATAATGGTCTTTGTATTTATTTGAAGCTATAGAAATATAGCAAAAATAATGCATTGTCACTGTCTAAAGAAATGAATATGATTTCTGTATAAAGTAGGAAGATTTGTCTTGTTGTGCTTTTCTTCCCTCTGCATTTCAGGGAGCAGAACCTCAGTTTTCTCCTATGGAGGGCACACAATTCTGTTCATGTGGTTTGGGAAGAAGGTGCGTTTCTTCCCCTCAAGGAGAGGACCATGAGCCATGCCCGAGGAATCAGAGAATTCTATGCCCTTGACCAAAGAACAGGGATACACACATGACCCAACTCAGATGAGTCATTATCAATTCTAGAGTTCTGTTCAAACTACTAGAAAGGAGCTGTTCTCATTCCCTGGCACTGGTCTACGTCGGATAATTAAGTCAGGGGAAATTCATAATTACAGCATAAAAACAGTTGGCCTGAAAAAGGAGGGAGAAAAAAGCATTCACATTTTTTTTTTGATGCTGGTCTACCTCCAGACTTTCAGCCTAATTAACCAGTAAATGAATTCCCTGTAAAGTAAAAAAAAACCACATTGAATTGGGTTTCTGTGTTTTGCAGCAGAATCATCCTGGTAATAATACAATTTTTAACCTTTATAAAGTTTAAACTATCAATCACCTCAGTTTATAGATCAAGAAGCTGTGAGAGGTCCAGAGAAGTTCTGAAAATTGGGAGACTGCATAGCCAGAGCTAAAACTAAAAGCCAGGTTTCTAGACTCCATTTAGTGCTCTTTTGGACCTCTTGCAATTTGGCTTCAAGATGAGTTCTGTATGAACCATAAAAGTTATGCATTAGTAACTAGATTTTAGAAATCTATGTCTTAGTACATCAAAGAAACCAGGTAACAAGTGTTCCCCCCCCCCCGCCCTGGCCCAAATAATGGTGTTTTATTTGAGCTTAAAATCTATAATTATTGGAGTCTCCAATATCTTAGTAACAACCAAGTTCAATATTCTCCAACCAAAGCAAGCACAGACTACTACAATGCCATTCATGCCACTGTATTTCCTTGAAGACAAAATCACCTTATAACAGGGTGACTATTCTGCCATGATTTTCTATGATTGCTGCTTGCAAATACTATATATTCTGTTCTACAGGGAATTGTAACAAGGACATTTCATTTTATTAACTATGAACTATATAATTGAGCCAGGTATTTTCTGTTTAAAGGAGAAGAAAAACAGTATATTTAAAAGTTGCATGTAATATTTTTAAAATCTGTGTTTATAAAAACACTAGAGGCCCAGTGCATGAAATTGTGCACAGGTGGGGTCTCTCTACCTGGCTGGCTTTCGAGGTGGGGTCATCTCGCCCAGTCCCTATCAGGCCGATGGGGGCCGGCTTCGGGGAGACCTGTGTGGGAGGGCTCCAGGGCGTGTCCAGTCCATCTTGCTCAGTCCCCATTGGCCAGACCCCAGCAGCAAGCTAACCTACTGGTCGAAGCATCTGCCCCCTGGTGGTCAGTGCATCATAGCGACTGGTTGAGCATATTAAGCTTTTATATATACGTATATATATAGAGAGAGATGTTTAATATGTTTTAACTCCTCAAATATATTCTCTCTCTTTCCCCTACCTCCTAAGGTCACTTATTTGAAACAGATTTTGTGTGTTCTGAAGTTATTTTCTTCTGTTAATTTTCCTAAGAACATTGCAAAAAAAACAATAACCGCTGGAAATACACATATACAATCTAGCAACCTGGTTCTGAATCTAGTATTTATGTCAGCCTCAAGAAATAATACCATTCTCTTTTAGTTTCACTAGAGAGCAATATGAAAACCACCATTTATTTTGTTTTGTCGTTTTCCTGAGCAGGCTACTCACAGAATACTTAAATAGTTGATTTTCTCTTTTGCCATCTGTAAGTTAACAACAAAAATATATTCAGCTACCAAGATACTAAATAGGTTACTTATGTTTCACTTGTCAAATCTATATTTCCCAAATATCCCCTGAGCCAGACATGAGGAGGAGGTAAAGCTAGGGTGGGGATATTTTATACATATTTAATTTGTAATCCTAAAGAGTTCCTTTTTTTCCTGGTAAGTTCTGCTGGGCCTCTGAAATGTAAGCAGTAATAGCATCATTGTGCCTTCACTCACTTCTGTGGAATCCCACAGGGTCAGAGGGCCAAAGTGAATGACTTTAATTTTCTATTAGGAGACTGTGCTACATTGTCTCATCCACATAATAAGTAAATAAAGTCTCCACCTTTTTGCCCACTGGTCCCTCATTGCTAAATCACACTACACATGCAATGTCTACATCGCAGACGCCAGGTGCCTGGAATAAGATGTAACCAATTCTCCTCCTTCTTAGTTTTTTTTTTTTTTTTTCCCATCATTTCTTAAAGCTGACCACCAAGAATTTCTTTATCCAGCAGAAAAGTAACATTAGAATATATGAAAGATAATACACTCAGGTTAATTAGATGCTCTTTTGTTATATAAGGACTCAATGAGCAAGAGCTCCATGCCAGAGTTTATTTCTTCCCCACTTTCAACATAAGCCAACTTCTCTACCTGTTATCATAGTGCTGTGTTCTCTCACTTACTCCTAATCTCAGTTTTGTATCACAATATTCATCAACTACAACAAAAGAGAAGGAGGTAGCAGTAATATTCTTTCTGATGAATAAGACTTAATCATATGTCAATGCATTAAAGGAAATGGGAACTCTGACAATGCCAGCGCTACCAAACCAAAACATTCCGTCAACCAGCCACAATTAAAAAGGCATGAGGTCCCACTGATGGCCGCAAGGTATTGGGCCAGGCACCCTGACAATGCTCCCCCACTCAGAACTTAAAATGTCCTGAATACAGTATTTTTAAAGCATCTTTGAAGTGCATTTATTGGTTTGTGAAAATAAAGACTCCAGAGACCAAAATGTTAGTGGAGACAGAACCTAGCGAGGTAAACAGCACTAAAGTTGGCTATTCCTTTTGAGTCTTTGCCAATTCCTATTGATTTTTAGCTTTTAGTTTCTATGGGTGAAGGTGGAGAGGTCGAGGTAGAAACAAACAGCTGGGGAAACTCCTAAAATGCAGAATCTAACAGATGACCCCCAAATTTAACTGGTCCTCCCCAAACACCTGTCAGTGTAATGAGGACCAGAAATAAATCTATGTCTCTCCTCAAGGGGAAAAGATGCAAAACTACCCATCTCAAATCTTGGCACTAGGTTGGGGAAAATAAAAACCTTCCCTAAAAATGCATGACCACAGCTGCCTCTCATGATGGCAAGTAGAAAAGAACTTTAATCCCAGAATTTATTTTCAGATGAGCCCCGGAGGGTGAAACTCTGAAGTGCTTGTCAAAAGCAGTAGAAAATGCATTCTGATGCTACAACTTTTGATTACAGTGTCTAAAGATCCCAACCAACCAGTTTACCAGGAATATAAACACAATCACAAAATGTGTAAGGAAATAAGACAGCATGAGCAAAACCCTGCAGAAACCACAGCCGTTAGACTCATAACTACAAAGAGGAATACATTTGAAAATCACCCACATCTAGGCATAATGTAATAACATTTCAAAACAAAATATAGAGTCAAAGGATTTTTTATCAGTAATACAAAGGGGTTTATATAAAAATTTAGTTGAAATAGAAACATTGCAAGAAAAAAAACTAAGTAACTAAAGAAATATAGAGGGGTCAGGAAGATGGCGGCGGTATAGGCAGACGCGTCCCAGGTCTTGTCCCGGAGCAAATGGAGTGAGCAGCTGAAACTAGTAACATCCACCCCGAATTGGCGAAATTCCTCAGCTGGCGAGACGGTTTGCAGCCGGGAAGAGCAGAACTCCCCTGGAAAGGTAAAAAAAAACAGGGATTTGGGCAGGAAAGTTTGCCAGACCTCTGAGCCCAGAGAGTCGGAGGGAGACCGCGTGGCAGACAGCCGCGTCCCTTGGGACAGGCACAGCCCCTGACGGGGGAAAGGAGAACCGCGGGATTCCTGGCGCTGCCGGGGGAATTGAGAGCTGGGTCTGTGATCACAGAGGACTGAGCCTAAAGGGGGCAGCCTGAAGAGCTGACCAGACCATGCAGTCCCGGTAAGAGAAGAAGCTTACAGAAACCAAGCCTTCCCCGTTTCCGCGGCCGGCGTTTGTTTGTTTGTTTTCACTGAATCCTGTTCATGGGACATTTCGGATACAGACACTCACCTGTGCTGAAGAGAGGGAGAGTGTGCGGAGGAGTGGAATCTGGGGAGAGACTGAGGAGAGAAGGGGGGCCAGGAGAGGTGGCAGCGAATTGAGTGCTGAGTCACCCCTGAGCCCAGGACTGAGGCAGCCATTCTCTCCGGAGAGTGAGAATCCTCCCCCCAGGCCCCAGGCAAGGAGCACAGCCACACCCAGATTCCACCCTGTAGGAGATCAAGGATTAAAATAACCTGATCAGTCCCTGGGAGTTAACAGGGTCTGGCCTATAGAGGGATTTTCAATCCCAGCAACAACACAGCACTGGTAACTCTTACGCAGCCAGCTCTGGGCAGTGAACTTC
The DNA here is from genome assembly GCF_014108235.1 of Myotis myotis. Taxonomy (NCBI): domain Eukaryota; kingdom Metazoa; phylum Chordata; class Mammalia; order Chiroptera; family Vespertilionidae; genus Myotis; species Myotis myotis. Next base: position 26,307,636 of record NW_023416318.1, read on the forward strand.
CACTGGACAGAGAGGCCCTGTAGCCTCAGAGGCCAACCCCAGAACACTGCCACCCAGAGGCTGACCCACAAACTGACTCTTTGCTAAACACAAAATAAGGCAGTCTGGGAAACAAATGCGGCTTGCTTTAAAATAAGGACTGTGGTTTACAACACAGAGGAACAGTGTATCGCAGGGAAACTCAACACTCTCCTGAATACCTGACAGGTCTAAGGCGAGCCACACTGAAGAATAGAAGAACCGAAGGACCTTCACTACTGCAATATTTTTTTTTTTTCTTTTTTCACCTTTTAACTAAGAAACCAATTTTTTTTCTTTTTTTTTCTTTTTTTTTTCTTTTCTTCTCTTCTTTTTTTTTTCTTCTTTTTTCCATTACCTGATTTTACCCTTTTAATTACTACCTTCTTATTTTTAACCAGTATTATTACTGCTACCATTTTAACCATTTTTTTTTAAAGTGCCATTTTATTTTCTCTTTATTTTATTTTGGGATTAGTGTTCTCCATTCTATTTTCATCGTTATATTATTGGTTGTTTCTAGTTTGCATTCATCTCCAGGGAGCTGTTGCTGGAATTTGTTGGGATTAATGGCTGTTCTATAGGAGTATTCTCCTCATATAAAAAAGTCTCTTCCCCTCTTCCACTTCATTCTCTCTTTTCACTCTTTTTTTTTCTTTTCCTTTCTTTTCTCGCTTTTACTTTCCCCCCTCCTTTTTCCCAATTTCATTTTTGCACTCCTTTTTTTGGTCCCTAATTTTCTTTTCTTTTTTTCTCTTTTCTCTTTTTCTCTTCCTTCTTCCTTATCCCCTAATTCTCTTAATTCAGGTGGTCACCTTTATTTGGGGTTATTAATATCGTGAATATATTTGTGTATAGTGCCTGGTACGTGGTGCCTTGTTGTGTTGTATTTTGTGCCTTTAAATCAACACAGCAGATCCAAGCAACAGCAACCTCCTGAGCACCACACCCTCTGCTGAGGAACAGCAGCTGTACGTGAAACCTCGCCCCACCAGCCAGAAGAGCCACCACAGCTGTGAACAGCACCCACCAGAGGAGTTGCTGCCAACTGAAGAGCAGCTGCTACCGCAACCGCCTGAAGAGCAACCGCAGACCAAGGAGTCACTGCCACCAAGGGAGCAGCCACTGAACGACTCAATGTCTAGATATGTCAGTGAGATCAAACATGGGTAGACAAAGAAACCCCCAAAGGAAAGAGAAGGAGGACTCTCCAGAAAAGCAGCTAAGTAATACAGAGGCATGCAACATGACAGAAAAAGAATTCAGAATAAGGGTCCTAGAGTGCATAAACCGGATGGAGGAAAAAATCGACAACCTCAGCAAGAAGCAAGAAGAAACAGATGAAAAAATCGATAACATATGGAAGAAGCTAGAAGAAACAGATGAAAAAATCAACAACTTAAGTAAGACCCAAGAAGAAATGAAGAGTGATATAGCTGCAATGAAAAACTCCATTGAAAGTATCAACAGTAGACTAGGAGAAGCGGAGGACCGAATTAGTGATTTAGAAGACAAGGAAGCAAAACACACCCAAAACGTACTGCAATTGGAGAAAAAAATGAAAAGACAGGAGGAGAGCCTAAGGGAGCTTTGGGACAACATGAAATGAAACAACATACGAATAATAGGGGTACCAGAACAACAGAAGGATGAACAAGGATTAGAAAACCTATTAGAAGAAATAATATCAGAAAACTTCCCTGAGGTGGGGAAGAAAAAAGTCACACAAGCCCAGAGAGTCCCAAACAAGGTGAACCCAAAAAGACCCACACCAAGACACATCATAATTACCATGGCAAATGTTCAGGACAAAGAATCTTACAGGCTGCAAGAGAGAGACGGAAAGTTACATACAAGGGATCTCCCATTAGATTGTCAAATGATTTCTCAACAGAAACACATCAGGCCAGAAAAGAATGGACGGAAATTTACAAAGTGATGCAAAGCAAAGGACTAAATCCAAGAATACTCTATCCAGCAAGGCTATCATTCAAACTTGAAGGGGAAATAAGAAGCTTCACAGACAAAAAAAGGCTAAGGGAGTTTATCACCACCAAGCCAGCAATGCAAGGAATGCTAAAGGGACTGGTATAAAAATAAGAAATAAAAAGCTCAGAAAGAAAACAGCCACACAAAAACAGAAATGCCTACAAACAAGTACCTTTCAATAATAACTTTAAACGTAAACGGACTAAATGCTCCAAACAAAAGACATCGAGTGGCTGAATGGATAAAAAAACATGACCCATACATCTGCTGTCTACAAGAAACCCACCTCATTAGAAGGGACTCACACAGACTGAAAGTGAAAGGATGGAAAAATATCTTTCAGGCAAATGGAAAGGAAAAGAAAGCTGGGGTAGCAATACTTATATCGGACAAAATAGACCTCAAAGTGAAGGCCATAACAAGAGATAAGGAAGGCCACTTCATAATACTAAAGGGATCAATACAACAAGAAGATATAATCCTGGTAAACATATATGCACCCAATGCAGGAGCACCCAAATTCATAAAAAAACTCCTGGAAGATATCAAAGGAGACATCGACAACAATACAATCATAGTAGGGGACTTTAATACAGCACTGACAGCACTGGATAAGTCCTCTAGACAAATACTCAGCAAAGATACAGCAATCCTAAATGACTCACTAGATCAGATGGACTTAATAGACATATTCAGAACACTTCACCCCAAAGCCAGGGAATATACATTCTACTCAAATGCTCATAGGACATATTCAAAAATAGACCATATATTGGGTCACAAGCAAAGTATCCCCAAATTCAAGAAAATTGAAATCATAAAAAGCGTCTTCGCAGACCACGATGGCATAATATTAGAAATAAACTACAATAAAAACAACCCAAAATACTCAAACACCTGGAAGCTGAATAGCATGCTATTAAATATTGATTGGGTTAGCAATGAAATCAAAGAAGAAATTCGAAACATCCTGGAAACTAATGACAATGAAAACACAACAATCCAAAACCTATGGGACACAATGAAAGCAGTCCTGAGAGGGAAGTTTATAGCTCTACAGGCCTATCTCAACAAACAAGAAAAAATGGTAGTAAATCATCTAACTCTACAACTCAAAGAATTAGAAAGAGAGCAACAAGAAAACCCTAGAGTGAGCAGAAGGAAGGAGATAATAAAGATTAGAGCAGAAATAAATGACATAGAGACCAAAAAAACAATACAGAAAATCAATGAAACCAAGAGCTGGTTCTTTGAAAGGATAAACAAGATTGACAAACCTCTAGCCAGACTCACCAAGAAGCAAAGAGAGAGGACCCAAATAAACAAAATCAGAAACGATAGAGGCGAAATAACAACAGACCCCACAGAAATACAAATGATTGTTAAAAAATACTATGGACAGCTCTACTCCAACAAACTAGACAACCTGGAGGAAATGGACAAATTCCTAGAAAAATACAACATTCCAAAACTCAATCAGGAAGAATCTAAAAATCTCAACAGGCCAATAACTATGGAAGAAATTGAAGCAGTCATCAAAAAGCTTCCAGCAAACAAAAGCCCAGGACCAGACGGCTTCACAGGGGAGTTTTACCAAACATTCAAGGAAGAACTAAAACCTATCCTCCTCAGACTACTACAAAAAATTCAAGAGGAAGGAACACTTCCAAGCTCATTTTATGAAGCCAGCATCACCCTAATACCAAAACCAGGTAAAGACAACACAATGAAAGAGAATTACAGGCCAATATCCCTCATGAACATAGATGCCAAAATCCTCAACAAAATCTTAGCAAATTGGATCCAGCAGTACATCAGAAAGATCATACACCATGACCAAGTAGGATTTATCCCAGGGATGCAAGGATGGTACAATATCCGCAAATCAATAAACGTGATACATCACATAAACAAATTGAAAGAAAAAAACCACATGGTCATATCAATTGATGCAGAAAAAGCATTTGACAAAATTCAACACCCATTTTTGATAAAAGCTCTCAGCAAGGTGGGAGTAGAAGGATCATACCTCAACATAATAAAAGCCATATATGACAGGCCCACAGCCAACATCATACTCAATGGACAAAAACTAACACCATTTCCCCTAAGAACAGGAACAAGACAGGGATGCCCCCTCTCACCACTCCTGTTCAACATAGTACTGGAAGTGTTAGCCATTGCAATTCGGCAAGAAGAAGAAATAAAAGGCATCCAAATTGGAAAAGAGGAAGTAAAACTGTCCTTATTTGCAGACGACATGATATTATACATACAAAACCCTAGAGACTCCATCAAAAAGCTACTGGACTTAATACATGAATTTGGCAATGTAGCAGGATACAAAATTAACCCCAAGAAATCCGAGGCATTTCTATACACCAATAGTGAACTTTCAGAAAGAGAGATTATAAAAACAATCCCGTTTACCATCGCACCAAAAAAATTAAGCTACCTAGGAATAAACTTAACTAAAGAGGTAAAAGACCTCTACTCAGAAAACTACAGGACGTTGAAAAAAGATATAGAGGAAGACATAAACAGATGGAAGAACATACCGTGTTCATGGATTGGTAGAATCAACATCATTAAAATGTCCATACTACCCAAAGCAATCTATAAATTCAACGCACTTCCCATTAAAATACCAACGGCATACTTCAGAGATCTAGAACAAACTCTCCAAAAATTCATCTGGAATAAAGAAATATAGAGCATAAATGACCAATATTAAATATATATGCATATATTTTATATATAATCTATGTCAAAGAACCCAAGACAAAAAGTGGCTCTAAAAGAGAAAGAAAGCCTGTATCAGCAGATTCAGTGCAGCTTTTCTTCCACAAATATCCCATAATTTGAAGATGAGTGCAATGTGTTCTAGCCCAACTTCATTTCTTTGTACCCAAGACTAGACTTGGACTGTGCTCCAATAAAGTTGACTACTTACAGTTTGTAAATTCCAAGCCATCCTTCATTCCATCCTTTCGCCCGAGCTGCTGCTTTTGTCTAAAATCTCTTTTCCCCTTTATAAAGCCTCCACCTTCTCCCTTCAGGGATTCTGCTCATAGTTCGTGATGTAACTCAGCTGTTGCCTATTTCGGGAGGCCTCTGTGACTTCCCTCACCTGGCCCCCATCTTAGGTAAAGTTCTCTCCAGGTGTAATTAATGGAATGAGCTGAGTCTTTGCATCTCTGAGAGCTTTCATCACTTGTAAGATAGCTGTTTCTTGGCCCGCTCTCCTCACCAACTGAGAGCATCTGAAGACATAGACTCTGACTTTTGATCTTTTGATACTGTTCTTCAAGACCTAGCACCATGTTTAAAAAGGATAGTTCATATCAAGGTGTACAATAATTCTTTAATGCATGAATGCAATTTATTTTGATATTATTAGACATTTAATCCATCCATCTTATTGCTCTTGGCAACAAGCAAATTTCTGCTTGATTTCTCTGTAATTGTTTTTAATCCTCACCCCAGGATATTTTTCCATTGATATTTAGAGAGAATGGAAGAGAGAGGGAAACACAGAAAGAAATATTGATGTAAGAGAAACACATCAATTAGTTGCCTCCTGCATGAGCCCTGACCAGGGCCCGGATCAGGGAGGAGCCTACAACTGAGGTACGTGCCCTTGACCAGAATCAAATCTGGGCCCCTTTGGTCTGCAAGCTGAGGCTCTATCCACTGAGCAAACCCAGCTAGGGTTGCCTGTAAATTTTTCATGAGGAAAGAATATGTTGACATCAGAAGTGAATGTCTAGTCTGATTAGTGGCCTATTCTAGACTTAAAATTTGGAATGTTGGCTTTTAAATTGATAGCTTATGGGTGATCCCATTCCTAAGAGTCAGATATAGAACTGTAGTCAACCCACCAAGATGAACGCCACCTGCTGAGGGTTTAGGTAGCCAGCCAGATAACCTGTCTTTACAGAACTCTCTGCACCTGGAGTCCTCTTTCTTCTAGAAGGGCCTTCACAGCACTCTCCAAACTAAATGGCAGGAGCATTAAAAATAGGTTTCTTCTTCCTTTCTTCTACATCGAAAGTATTTATATTCTGCTTGACTTGGGGCGGCCCATATTAGGGGATAATGGCAGGTTTCAGTGTCAGGTAGACTTGAGCTCATTTTAGCTCTGACACTTATGAACTGGGTGTTCTTTGGGGAAGTGTGTTTTCATTGCTAGATTGGGCAGTAATCTCTACTTCACTTGGTTTGGGAATGCCATGCAAATATTTGGTCCATTGCCTTGTACCTAATAGGCCCTCGTTTGGCTCACTATCCTTCCCTGCTGAAGTATGTACATTCCACAGCCTCTTCCACTGAAATACATAAATTTCTTCCTTGCTAAATTGTAAGCTTCTTGAGGGCAAATACTTCATATAACATTTTCACATAGTATTATACCTTGCAAGTAATGAAAGTTTTGGTGAATTCCATACCTGCAATTTCTTTTCCAAGTAGGCCTATGCAGGAAATTGCTTTTTAACAACCTGGAACTGGTTTCTGGCATATTAGTGAATGTAAGAAGCAATTGATGGCCCAGAGCTGTGTCACAGAATCAAGTTCACCTCACAGACTCCACATGGCTGGCGTTGCTTCTCGGCCTCTGGCATGTGCATCCCCATCCTCCATCCACCACGTCTGCCTATGCTCAGGCAGAGTAGAACTCCAGGCCTCTCTTGCCTTCCTGGCTATCTGCCCATCAGCCTCGTCTTCTTCCCTCTTTCCCTAAACCCACCTTTACTTTATTTTCTCCCCATAAAGGAAATTTTAACTGTTATGTAAATGAAATAGTCTCTTCCACAGCATGTTTTGGTTTGCTGCTTCCTCAGCCTGAACTACTGTGTCTCCATCTCTTTGCCTGGAAAATCCCTCTTTGCTCTTCAGGTCCCAGCTCAAATCTTTCCTTTCCCACGAAGCACTTTCTGACTCTCCTTTACAGCTTCTCAGGTTTCCTTCTGGGCCCCATGAAACGCTCTAGATTTTTTTATTATTATTATTTGGATCCTATTTGAATGTAATTATCATAGTCCACATCTATATCCTTATATCCTTGCAGATAATAGCCATGGCTTATTCTTTGCAGCAGTCTCTGGATCTAGCACAGCCCTTGACACAGCACTTGCTCAGGAGATGTCCAAGGAGAAAACGAGTGACTCTGGAAGGCTAGCACAGGTCCACCTTTGCATCCTCAGGTCCTGCCCAATACAAATACAAAGTTCTTAACCCTGCTCTTATTCCTCCTTGTCTGCAGAGCCCACGTCTCCTCTGTTGCTATGATTGCCTCCCCCAACAGCTGGTCTGCGTTCCATTAGTACTTGCCTCTCCTCCTAGCCCTCTATTCTTTAGCCACTTAGGGTCTCATCATACCTCCAGGTATGCTATTTCATCATATTGAGCAGCAGAACTTTAAAAAATAAAAACCACCCAGACAATCTGTAAGCTGAGCAATGTAAATCTCCAAAGTTCATTTCTCTGAGCATGCATAAGATCCTCTTCTGGGTGTTACATGCCTCCCATACTGCCTTAATGTCTTAGGGCACAGTGATTCTCCCGATGTAAGTGTGCTATAGAGGCCCTGCTTATGCTCACCTAAAAATAAAAGACTCTGTTTGAGAAAGCTCTTTATGTTTTAGTCCCTTACTGAGCCTTTAATTTATCGAGGACTGAGTGCAGCTTCACGCACAGAGGGGAGCTTTTCACACCAGGACAGATGCAAAAAATGGAGAACATTAAAACAAAAAAGCAATTTAACCTACTTACAATTTCCTGTATCCTCCCCATGATTGCTAATTATCAGAAGATTTGTGTGTGTAGAGGAGCCATCTCTTAGCGGCCTCACTCTCTCCTGGTTCTCCATCCTGAAGTCGAGTATAGTGTGGCATTTCAGCTGTGGCACGTATTCAGGTCAGAAATAATCCAAGGGTCCCACATGCCATGCCAGGGTTGTCTTGTCCACATAGGTAGGCAGCTACAGCAGGAAAAATCCCCGTTCAAATATGTATAAATACGTCATCTCCTGACAGTGAATAGGAAATGAGCAAAAGAGCAAGGAAACAAGGGCTGGAAAGTGTTCCACGCTGGAAGGCTATTGAATATTTAGTGGAATATCTACATTCCCCTTACTTGGTTTTCCCCTCTTTCCTTCATGGTTTTCCAAATTAATTATTGAGAGGGAGCCACTTTCATTTTACCAAGAAGAAGAGCTTGGGATGTCTAGTTTTTCTCAGGATAGGTTTGTTTTAGAGAAGGTGGTTTGATAGGAAACAGGTAAGTTTTAGAGGTGCCAGATAGATCCATTCTCCAGATCTTCCAAGTGCAAATCTTCAAAAAGTAGAGGTGGGGTGGGTCAGTGTAATCAGGCCATCTGTGTTTGCTAACTTTGCATCCTTGCAGTTGGATTGGACTCTCCCACAGGGGATGGGAGTACTTTCTTAATAATTACAGTTCAAAGGCTCCCAGATCCGTGAGATTCTAGACCAGTGGTTCTAGACCAGTGGGTCGCAACCCCTCTGGCGGTCGAACGACCCTTTCACAAGGATCGCATAAGACCATCCTGCATATCAGATATTTACATTATGATTCATAACAGTAGCAACATTACAGTTATGAAGTAGCAACGAAAAACATGAGGAACTGTATTTAAAGGGCCAGAAGGTTGAGAACCACTGTTTTAGACATTCTTGGGTTGTAGCAGATTTACATTTTAATGGGGGCAGAATTTACAACTGCAAGTTTTCTAAAGTTAATATTCTAAGAAAAGGGAAGTCAGGGGCCTAATGTCAGGGAGAACTTGTTTAATGTTTGGTTAACCTGAAGGGAGAAGGAAGGCCAGCCATCTTGGTCAACCTGTTTCCCTTCTTGCCTTTGCCCTTTGCCTTCTATTCGGACAAGGATCCACCTCTGCCCACTGAAATGGGCCTTTTAGGTTCCTGTCCTATTTTAAGTCTCAAGCTTTAGAGTTGTAGTCTAAAGCTTCCACTGTGATTTCCCAGCTGCCATTAGTTCTCCTTAGCAGACAAAATTTCTAAAAGAGGAATTTGTCTACCCAAGAGTGACGATGAATAATCACTCTTAATGATGAGTGCTTTACAGCTGATCTTTTTTTTTTTTAAATATATTTTATTGATTTTTTACAGAGAGAAAGGGAGAGAGATAGTTAGAAACATCAGTGAGAGAGAAACATTGATCAGCTGTCTCCTGCACACCCCCTACTGGGGATGTGCCTGCAACCAAGGTACATGCCCTTGACCAGAATCGAACCCGGGATCCTTCAGTCCGCAGGCCGATGCTCTATCCACTGAGCAAAACCGGTCAGGGCTACAGCTGATCTTTAACTTCCATACAGATGAGTAAATTAAAATGGGAGAGTTTATAATGAAGAAAATATGAAAGCTAATGGATTATATGCTCCTTAGCATTGCTGATTCTGTGACAACAACAGACAATAATTCTCTGTTGGTGCTATTCAGTGTCTACAGTAAGTTATAGACCTTGCGCTTCATACACTCACCACAATGTCTAGAATAAATGGAGGATATTTTAGTGATGAAAGGTGTAACTTTTCTTTCAAAAAAGGTAATACTTTTTGAGATTATTGAAAAATAATATTTAAACAGTTATGTAACAGTCTAAGTAGGAAAGCAGTTGGAGGCAGCAGGTCCAAATGGCTGGCTGCTAAAGGAATAAGAAAATTATCAAATTATTATAAACCATCTAGGCAACCATGACTGTCAAGAAGACTTAAATGAGTTAAGAACAGTCCAATTTTTCAAAATATCTAGGTGCTTTCCTCCTTTCATTGGCATTTTCTTATAGAAAGGTAATAAAATGATTACAATTTGAGATTGAGATGAATGATCAATTCATCAGGGTGATATACTTGCACCAATGGTATGTGCTTTCTAATTAGGGAGCTCTTCTCAAGGCATAAAAAATTCATTTTCTCAATAAAAATATTTTACACCCAAGATATGGTACCTTAAAAACTTAATGAGCCCTGAGGATGACATTACTTCAATTAAAGTATGAGTAAGGAAGAAAGTCTATCTTGTTGAACAATCTGGATGATTGGAGATATTTCCCTTATAATGTGGAACTTAAGTTACATTGCATATTATTATATGCCAGAATCTGCAATTTACCTCAAGGGGAAAGAAAGCTAATTTTCATAAAGTGGGAATGGGGCTCTCCAGCTCTGGCTGACATACACATACTGTGTCCACTTAGAAAGTGAACATTTCTTGCAGTGGGTTAATAGGGGTTTTGCAGAAATCTGGTAAATTATGAAGAGGCAATTTTACAATTTAGTGTACAAGCCTATTTAGTGATTAATGGGACACAATTGACCTTTTCCAAAATAGGGGCAATAGGATTCTTGAATTGGTAAGCTTTTCTCAGTGAATGATTTTACCTGAGTTTGACAGAAACTAGGGAAGCACACTGACCTTTCCTTCTGTCAATTCAATAAACATCTATTAAATATTACTAAGTAGATAACGCCTAATTACACACGAGTACATAGAGGTGGGTATCAGGCTAAATAATTTGGATTTATTCCTAAAATGAAGCTCTTGTTTATTCTCAACTCTCTTAACTTGTTTTTCACTCAGTTGTCTGTGTCTCTGTCAATGTCATATTCATCCACCTGGTCACTCAACTCCAAAGCTGCAGAGTTGCCCTTCATTCATAACTGTTCTTAATTCCAGCCCACCCTTCCTACCTCTATATTTAACCTATCAGCAGGACCTATTGACAGTGCCCTCAAGATGTATCCTGAATCTGTCCAGTTATCTCCAGTGCTGCTGTCACCAGCATAATCCAAACCAACATCATTTCTATTTCTGAATACAATAATAATTTCTTTACAGATCTCATTTCTATTCTTCTCTATTACCTTATAATCCATTTTCCATCCAAAAGTGACTGTTTTACAGGCATAAATCAGATCATGTCACTATCCTGCTGAATACCTTCTAAAGTTTCTCCTTTGCATTTAGAATAAAATCTAATATTTTTCCTTAAGGTCTTCATTATCTCATATAATCTGACACCTGCCCACTTCCCCAATCTTATATTGGAGCATTATTTTTCATTTCTCACTTTACCTGATTCATACTGACCTTCTTCAATTTCTGAAACATGCTAAGTATATTTCTCCCTCAGAACTTCTGAACCTGATATCCTAATCCATGACTTGCTGTCCTTTTCCCTTCATTCAAGTCTTAGAGCCAATGTTTCCTTCATAAATGGTTATTCCCTAAGGAACTTGGCTTCCTTTTTTTTTAAATAGCCACCCAAGGATAAGTTTTTACTGATTTTCTAGAGAGAGAGAAAGAGAGAGAGAGAGAAACATCAATATGAGAGAGAAACATCGATAGGTGGCTTCCTGTATGCACCACAAGCAGGGATCAAACCTGCAACCCAGGTATGTGCCCTGATCAGGAATAGAACCCACAACTTTTAGGTGTACAGGGGGGATGATGCTCCAAGTAATTGAGCCACCTTCCCAGGGCATAACCTATTCTTAAATAACCAACCCTCACTATTATATATACACACATCCAGATACATTCCATCACTGTTTTTTTCCCCCCTTCTCTCCCTTATCAGACCATGATAATCTTGTTTATTTCCTTGCTTTTTTCTTGCTTGACTTTTGTAATGGATCCATTAAAGTATAAGATCTATAAGATCAGGGTGTAATCTGTCTTGTTCATAAATAATCCAAGTGCCTAAAATACCACCTGGCACATAGTAGGCATTCGGTATGTATTTACAGAGTAAATTAATGAACTTCTCATGATAAGAAATAGGAAGCCAAAAGGAATTACTCAGGAGCAAAGTGTGATGTCAAGGTCAATCTGACAGCCTGTCTTCCTAAATATCTGATGATGGGAGGCAATAGAGAGGTCAAGAATCCTACATGTTGGAGCCAGAAAAGTCTAGGTTTAAGTTCTAGTTATGGCATATGCTAGTGATTGACCTTGTATAAAGTTGTTAAACCTTCCTAAGACTCAATTTCCTCATCAATAATATGGTGATGATAATACCATTTCATTGCATTACTTAGAATTAAATCACTTAGAACTTGTAATATATAACATGTTTAGCACGAAGTTTCATTAAGAGCGTGGAGATTAGTATTCTTAATCCACTTTTCTAATGTTTCCAACATCCTTTCCTACCTTAACCATCATTAAGCAATGTTAACACATTTGTTAAGAGTTCACTGTATACTTACTGTTGGAATGATGGTGAAAAGGAGATGAATGACAGAAGACAGATATAAGAGGGAGTCTTTGGAAAAATCTAAACTAAAATTCTGCTTTAGAAATCACTGCTAGCTTTAAGGAGCCTTTCAAGTGCAGTGGATCTAATCTTTATCAAAGAAACTTCAGGCAAACCTCCTGAAAGAGATTGTGTGTCTCATTCAGTCTCTTTCCTACATTGAGAAAGTCATTGTGCCATCCATTCTCTCTTAACATGTTGACAGCTTATTTATGGAGCTGTGTGGCAGGGATTGAGAGAAGTAAATTACAGGACACTCTTTATGGTAAGACCAGAACTAATTGCTCCCCAATGCAAAAAAAGTATATTTTTAAAAGAAGTAGAAAAAAGAAAATCAAAACCTTTGGGTTTTCTATTAATAGGAGGTTACCTAAGACTCGTTAACATGAGTTGATTATATAAAATACATTTAATGGTAAATTCTTCAATTGGTTTTCTTACTATCAACTTGCCAACATTGCTCCTCCAGATAGGGGATCGGAAACATGACAGTGATAGAGGACAAGGGCACTCGAAGCTTAGCTCCAGCAGCACTGGTTGCCATGGCTACAACCTCAGGAACCCGTCATTTCACAACTAAGCAAAATCTGCAGCTTTTGAATCAAAATCAGCTTATTTCATTTTCATTTGAGTCATATGTAACCAAATTCATACATGGCTTGTCTGAAACAATACTTTTTCTCTTTGTATAATATCATTTTTTATTAAATAGAAACAAACCCACTCCCCACCCCCGTCCTGCTTCACTTGCAAGAGTTTTTTATAGAATGAAGTCCAGAGACTGGGGCAATGCATCATCATATGACCTGTAAGGTCTAAATTGCTTAATATCACCAACAATTTTCAGACCAACCCAGATATAGGTTACTATATTAGAAGTACAAATTTTATACAGGTTGCTCAAAAAATACAGAGCAATGCTTTTATATTTAAATTGGAAAATGACAACTAAACATTTTTTTTCAGAAGTCATAATGATATTTTTTTTTGAAATCTAATCAAAGAAATACTTTTTTAATATAAATTATTTTGCCTCTATCTGGGCATGCAAGAAACTAATCAAAATAGAAAAATAATCTTTAATTATATATAAAAATAGCACATGACTTTTAACATTATTATCTCTCAACCCAGTACCAATGCTGCCTAAGTGACTTAAAGTGCCATAACTCTGTCAATCTCAAGGTAAAATAAAATGATAAGTCACTACAATAGTCTCAATCTATTACACAGGAATAGGGGATATGCTGAATCACCGGTTCTCAACCTGTGGGTCGCGACCCCTGAAAATGCATCCTGCATATCAGATATTTACATTATAAAATTGACCAGTACAAACCAAGAACTGTATACGATAATGGCTAAAATGAGGCCTAACATAAAAGTACTTCCTATCCTGGCTTTGCACAGGAGGTGCTTCAGTGATTCCTAATTGAATAGTAGGAGTGTGGCCACTAGACAATTCATAAAGGGCTATTTTAGAGTGAGAAGCATGTGCACAGCCAAGAGGTATGTAGCAGCACGAGGTGTTCACTTCTAGGGGCACCCGATGATGTGAGTGGAAATACCACTGGAGAAGTGGACAAGATGCTGGATCACAAAGGGCCTTGTGCACACACAGAAGGGAAGTTTCAAGAAGTGGAGTAGCAGGATCTGATTTGTGTTGTGGAATTATGATTCTTGGGTAGGGGTAAGACATCATGGTGGGTAAGCTATGCAAGGAGATTTTTTGAGGTGCTATTACAATAATCTACCAATTGAGATGGAGATGGGGAGAAGGGAACAAGTGCAAGAAGTATTCAAGAAATGTGATGGATAGACTTTAAAGATGAATAAGATACAGGGTACAAAAGAAAAGACAGCTTATGGGAGACACTGGTGACTGCTGAATTTTAGCATTTTGGTGAATAATGGTATCCATTAGTTGTGTCTTAAGGTACAGTTATGAACTATTTAGGACAGCTTGAACTTGGGATGTCAGGGAAATAAAGATACAATCCTGGATCTTAGTAGAAAAGTATGATCCAGAGACACAGATGTAGGTATTACCAGTTGTAATGGATACTGAACTCCAGGGAGAATCACCAGAGAGATATGCAGAGTTAGACATGAGGGCAAAGGGCAGAAACATTGGGGCCCACAGGCATTAAGGAAGTCTGAGGAGAAAAGACACAGCAAAGGTTAGAAAAGGCAGTTAAGAGAAAAAGTAAGGTTAGTTAGTGAGGAAGAAAGCCAGGAATCAGCTGGTACTCACATTCAAGCTATCTCAAAGCTGCTATCCCACTATTGGTATATTTTTACTTGTATTCACTATCTTAGCGGTAGGTACTGTGTTTTATTTAGCAATGCAAGTTTAGTCACAATAATGCCTGCCAGACATATAGTGTATTAAATAAGCAAACTGAATAAATTAAAAAATCATAAGACATAGTAGCATTTAAAAGAACCAGAATACATGATCTTGTAAGTCAAAAGAGGGAGAAACCACTTCTGTTGCTGTGATCAGGGAATCAGGAAGCTTTCATATATATTTACACATTCCTTTGTACATCCTGCCACATGATTCTTATTGCAATAAAATGCTTCACCTAGACTCCACAAGATGTCATAGTCTTCTTCCTTGGTCTAGGGAGACTGAGGGATCTTATTAAACAAACCAGGCCTATAACAGCTGAAAGAAAAGAGCTCATTTTTTCTTTGATGATATTGCTGAGTGCAGAAATTATGCAATGCAAGCAGGAAAAAAAATCCCGTGTGTATTTCAAAGTAGTACACAGATGCTTAAAATAAACTTTTATTCTACATTTAGCTATCTTGAGAATAGACTCAAGCGCCAATAGCTTTTTATAGGTTATAGTTCCTCAAAATAACTCCTTAACTAAGAGTGAAATGAAAGCTTGACAAAAAGAGTCAGCAACTGCCTTGTCATGGCTACTCCACTTGAACTTGAGAATTTCACAGTTGCCAGTGATACCTCAATCACGCGCTCAGGGAATCTGAGCTCAAACGGCATTTCTTATAACCAATGGCAGAACTGGCAAATGATTAAATAGATGTTGCTTACTATCCTGAGTATTTTTTTCAATGAGCCGAATACAACTCAAATCATGGTGCCTGATGGTGCACACGTGTGTGTGCGCGTGTGTGCGTGCATGTTTGTGTTTATTTTCCTCTCCCAGCAGGGCCAGAAAAAAAGTATAATCCTACAAGTCGCTAACTATTTCCCTTTGCAGAGACTCTCATCTAGGCAAGGGGTGCAGACAGAGGTGGATAGGAAAAGAAACTCTCACAAATCTTTGTTTCTTAGAGCAACTTAACCTATATCTAAGGGTTGCCCAGAGTGTGTGTTTTCACACTGCTCAGAGTCTGGTGATAAATGCATTTTTGAGTCAAGGACCATATTGGAGTCTAAGTTCATGTTAGAAAGTACTACCTGGAGTGTTGAGGGGAAGGGAGTTGAGCAGCAGGATAAATGCCAATGGCAGAGCTACCATCAATCAACCTTTGGAGACTGATGTCACATCAGATTCTATAGCAACAGTGGTCAGCAGGCCTCAGAGAAAGATGCCGAATTGTAGGGAGTAGCTGGCTACTAACAGACAAGTAGGACCATGTTCAACATGTCCTGAGACCTCCCCAAAATGGACTGAGCAATGGAGAATGCTACTTTATTATTTCCTAAAGTAGATAGAATGGAAATGAGATAAAATACAGTCACACTTTACATAATTTTGAATTATCCAAATTTGAAATAATGTAATGTAAAAATAGTAGTAAAATCACACTTTATGAAAATAATTAAAATAGTGAAAACTCCCCACAATTTTTTATGTAAAGAACCACATATTTTACGTCTCCTGGGACCAAGTGAATTCAGTGTTGCACCACTTTGGTGATAAACCCGTTTATCAGAATCAGCCTTTGTTGTGGGGACTCCCTGTGCATGGGAGGATATTTAGCTACATCCCACAGTATGCTAGTAGCAACCCCCAGCTGTGACAACTAAAAAGTTTTTAGACATTGCCAAGTGTCTTTGGGGGCCAAAATTTTCCTCAGTTGAGAATCTCTGCTCTAGAGACCATGAGGATCAGTGTGTCTTGCATATAATGAGTTAGGGGTAAAATGGTTTGGCATAAGGCAGGAGAGTTACACAGGGTTAGATCAGGAAGGACCTGCAGGTCATGTAAAAAAAAAATTAGGATTTCATTCTTAATGTAAAAGGAAGCCAGAGAGTGTTTAATCAAGGAAGCGATGGGATCACAGTTTTATGTGAAAAAATACATTATAAGAGGGCAAGAAAGACAGCTGTGAAAATCATTCAGATGCATCTGCCACTAAGAGATGGTGGCGATTTGGACCATGGAACTGGCAGAAGAAATGGTCACAGATTCAGGGTAGGTTGTGGATTTAAAAACAGCAAGACTTCCTGAGGAATCAGAGAAAGAAGGTGTCTAGGAATACTCCCAGGTTTAAAGCTTGAGACACTGACATGATGGTTTTCTGACTAAATTTGGCTACAAATTCCCTGCTTGTCCTTTCATTGAGAGATGGACTAAACTCCTTCACACACAAACACACACACACACACACACACACACACACACACACACACACATTTTGAATCTGGACTGACTTTGCTTGGCCAAGAAATTCAGCAGAAGTAACTTTCTGAGACAATTGCTCTTAAGTTCCCTGAGTTTCAAAGGAAGTTTGACTTCCTTGAGGCAGTCATGCTGTGAGAAAGCCTCAGGTGGAAGTACCAGGAGGGGTAGGAGTAGCAATGGAAGCCGGGAGGGAGACTTATCCAGTGCCCCCCACCCCACCCCTGCTCTCACTCTCCTAACTTCAGTCCGTAGCATTATCTTAGCTGAGGCCTAGATGGGTGCTGCGTGACCCCCACTGTGCTCTGCTCAAATTCCTGACCCACAAAATCTGGGGATACAATAATAATAAATTATTGTTTCAAGCCACTAAGTTGTGTGATACCTTATAAAGCAGCAATAAGTAACTGAGCCAGTGCCATTTACCAAGATTAAAAAAAGTTTTAAAGAATTATATCAGGTAGGAAATCAAAGAGTTCAGATGTCTTATTTGCCAGGTTATGAAATAGCTGAGAAAAGATAAATAATAACCAATTCTTACAAGAGCCTTAATCTTAGGGGAGACGATGGTTTGACGTTGTAAATTTGGAAGTCATTAATATAAAGATAGTATTTATCCCAAGGCAATAATTCAGACCACTCAGGGAGAGAATATAGGGAGAGAAGAGAAGGAGGCCTCCATTAAGCCCTATGAAAGCCCAATACTTAAAGGTTAATTGGACTAAACATTCCTTTTTGTGTTTGCTCATTTTATATCATGGTGTTTTTTTTTAGCCTTTCTTTTTATCAAACTGTTAACCCTCTTTCAACTACAAGCTCTCCTTGTAGTTTCAGAAGCAGAATTAATTGCTCTCATATATCTGTTTCCATTGGACTTTACAATGACTCTCTTTTCTCTTATGAGATTAAAATTATTAAAGTACCTGTATTCCTCCCAGACAATGGTCCCCAACCTGATTAGCAATTAGAATCAGCAAGCCTTACCAAAGAGCTTCTGATTCAGCGGATCTAGAAAGGGCTGAAGCATATCTATTTTTGTAAAAGTTCCTCAGCAAAATCTGATGCATCCAATCCATAACCTAGAATTTTAGAATTCTTTCCAGAGACTCTGAACTCTCCTAAGGCAGATACCAATGAGTAAGGGGAAAATATAACAGAGTAATTGAAAGTATGAATTCTAGTACCTAATTTAGAATTCTACCTTAACCAAAGTCTAGCTCTATGTTATTGGTAAAGTAATTAAACTCTCTGGGCCTCAGTTGCCTCATTTGTAAAGTGAAGTTCATTGTAGAACTCATAATTTTGTTGTGAGGCACATTACATCAAGATAAGGGAGCTCAATACATGTACATTATTGTTATTATTATTAATTTTGTGTTCTAAACACCCAGCACCATGCACATGGTTGATGCTAAAAGAGTGCTTTATATATTGATTTGAAGGAAATTTAAGTAAATTGAACTTTACAGAGAATTCCCAGTGCTCAATAAAAATAGTTTATAATTAACTAGGTTCTCATTAAACATGTATTCTTAGAAACACGATGTAAAGGATGTGAAACTGTCATTAGCATGGTGGTAGTAGTAGTAGTCAGGATAAGCCAGGTTATGCAGACTTAATAAATGAAGTCTGAGAGTGGGGACCTAACACACGAAAAGTAATTTTTTCATTATGCCATATGACTAATACTAGTCAGGAGGGGTTAAAGGGAAAGCTACTTCGTCCAGAATGAGAATGTCTCCATCATATAAATCATTCCACTTGCTGGGCAGGGGAAAGGCAAATGGAGAAGCACACGTTGTCTGTTTGAGATGTTGTCCCACAAGGAGTTTGCATCACTCTGCTTATTGCCTACTGACAAGAATGATTTGTGACCCAGCTAACTGTAAGGAGTGTGGTGAACAAGGGAGAGCTGATAAAATGTTCAGTGAGTACCACTGTCTCTAGCCTACTAGCATTCTTTAAAAAAAGATATTGATAGAGAGAGAGAGAGAGAGAGATCGACTTGCTGTTCCACCCACCCAGGCACCCATTGGTTGACTCCCATATGTGCTTGATGATCTAACCAGCTGAGCTACATAGCCAGGACCTATTAGTATTCTCAGTCACCAAATGTTCAGTCCTTATTGTGTTCTAAGCAGTTATATATATACACACTAGGGGCCCAGTGCACAAATTTATGTACCTTTAAAGGAACTGTGGGCCACGGTGGGCACAGTGGCAGGTCTCAGCCCATCCTCTGTGTTCCCCTCCCGGCCCCTCTCACCACAGTGGTCAGTGCACGGCCCCTGGTCCCCTGTCTGCTGGCCGCCCCACCCCCATCGCTGCTCCCACGTGCTGCCAGTGACAGCCCCGCTCACACCCGCTGATGGTGCGGAGTGATTAGGCCTGGGGTGCGAACAGGGCCAGCACTGTGAGTGGTAGCTGCTTCCCCAATCGCCCCTCAGGAACAGGGGGAGGTGGAGAAGCCCTCAGGGCAATTGGGACTGGCACCAGGCACCAGCAGCGGGTGCAAGTAGCGGCTCCAGCTCCAGCTGCAGGTGCAAGCACTGGGTGTGACCATGGCGCACAGGAGCAAAGAGTTTTCAGTAACCACCAGAGGCTCGCCCCATGACAGTGACCAGCACCCCACCTTGGTCTGGCACCCCCACTCACCTGCTCCACCATCTCGTCGCAGCCAATGCCCGCCATGTTTCGTGCATGCCCCTTGGTGGTCAGTGCACGTCATAGCGACCAATTGTTTGGTTGTTTGGTTGTTCCACCATTTGGTCTATTTGCATATTAAGGTTTTATATATGTAGAAGATGGCACTGCCACAAAAAAACCTTGCATTATGGATATTATCTATTGACAAAGGAGGAAACTCAGGGACAGAGAAACTTGTTAATAACTAAGTTGTTTCAGGATGTCTCCACATCTCACTATTCCTTTATCATCATGGCTCACTGAGGAAGAGCTGTGGCTACTCTTTGTTGTGTTTTTCAGAACTTTGCATCTGCCCATTTCTTTCCCCCTCATCCTCAGGCTGTCCTTCAACACTGGTACTTCTATGGCAAAACCGACTCAAGGCTTTTATAGCCATTAAAAACCATATAAAATTCCCACACCCCTGCACTGTTCTGCAGTTCCCTTTCCTTTTACTTTTAAACTTCTCAACACAATCAATGTCTTCTTTCTACTTCTTTACCACTCATCTAACATCTTGAAATCTGCTGTCTGCTTTCACTATAGCTGCCTGAATCAGGGATTAGTGGTTTGTCCCAAGATGAACCAGTCACAATCTCTGTCCAAATAACCAGAATTGGGACTCAAGGATAGCTAATGACTCTGGCCTGATTACTTGAAATAAAAACATATAAAGTTTGAAATAACAAGGAAGCCATTTTTAGCTATATGATCAAGGAGGCAGCAAAATCTTAATCTACAGAAATAAGGAGAGAATATGGTAGGTTTGCAGAGGTGTGCAGAGATGAGATTTGAAAGCAGTTGTTGACCTGGTGCAGCCTTTGCAGCAGGGTTCAGGATCTGAAGGAGAAGCCGGCGCACAAATGAAAATGCTATATGAGAAATATGAATTTAGAAGGCGTGGGGGGCCAGGTGGAGACCTCTTTCTTGAAGAAGCAACACTAACTTCTGGCCTGGTTCTGTATATATTTACTTGAATACACATTTGCTCTTTAGCAATGCATACAGGCAGATCAAGGTAAAGTTTGGTAAATAGTATAAGGATTGTTAGGCTAGAAAATTGCCTTGAGCCATTTGAGCCCACAGCAGGGCAATATTATGCTGATTTTCAGCCCTGCTAAATATCAAAGTCCATTGGCATTCCGCATTAATATGCTAACTGCTGTTGGCTTTAGCCTCCAGCACTGACCAAGTTGCTAACAGTTTTCCAGTCCTTTGTGATGCTTTACTGCATACCCTGCCTTGGGCAAGACTATTCTGATATCCTTTTAATCCCCTCCTTTTTTAGCTTTGCAGTTTGAAGTGATTTTCTAATGCTTTCAACAACAAAAAAATAAACCTAGGAATCACCCATTTTTACACGCAATCACATATTACTTTGTACTATTACTTAGCTATGTTAGTATAGTTTACTTCCCTAATTAGATGGCAAAGCTTCTCTAATGCTGGAATTTTGTCTGATTTCTTCCCCTTTGAATCCTACCCATAGTGCCCTTTACCATAAGCACCCTGGGAACTCATTAAGCCCATTGAGGCAAACACTCTGTTAAGCTTAACTCTGTTTCTCCTCTTCAGTATTCTGCAATGCTGTGAACATGTTTGATACACTCATATTTTAGTTAAATGAATGGGTTTTTGAGATTCCCATGTCTATTTCTTTCAATCTTCTGCCTTCACTTCTTAAAAGGAAGAAATAAGTAGGAAAAGAACAGTGAACCTGGGTTTCCGCAGACAGAGAAAAAGCAAAACCTTAGAAGTAGGATGCTGATATTTACTCACAAAATCAAATCTTTTTTTATTCTAATATTCTCTTAATCTTCAAAAAGGTGGTGGATGTGGAGAGTTATGCTCAAATAATCAAACCCCAGGTTATAACCAAGGAACTCTTTATTTTTAATTCCTTGTCAAACTTAATGATTACATTCAAATCTCTTTTGATCACCACTCAGTGGAAAGGGGTTAGCGTTACGAAGCTGAACTGGAGTCTTATCCTTGCTCTGTTATTAATTAATTATATGACCTTGATAAGTTATTTAATATTGTTGCACTTCATTTTTCTCAGCTGCCAAATGACAATAATATATTATACTATATATCTCCCAAGAAAATGCAAAGATAAAAAGAGGTAATAAATTAGAAAAGTATTTAGAAAACTATGTTAAATGTGTTCATAGGAAGACTAACAGTCAACTAATACTACTTTGCAATTTTAGCAGAATTTGGCTGAGTGGAAAAAGAAGCCTGCAGAGATTTAAAATATCCCTCAACTTATAATGAGATTCTCTATTCTCTAGGTCCTTTTCTTTAGCCTATGTTCAAACTACCTGCCATTTATCCTCCCCAATCTTTTTCTGGTTTCTCTGGAGGCCAGAGTGCCCGCTGTGTTAAATTGTGTGATAATTCTGTGCTATGAACTATTCTCCTGAGGAAGCAGTCAAATGCCAACTCCGTGACTGGTCTTGGGAAGAGAAAAGCTCCAACCTGCAAACTCATAATATGAGTCCCTTGAAGTTGCTTTTATTACTATACTACTCATAAAGACCCTGAAGAAGGAAATAATAGCCCTCTGATGGAAGCCAGAGCATCTCACAGCCTAAATACGGCGAATGATCAGTATTACCAGTTGGGGGCATCTAAGCTATGGCTCAGACCTTAGTGTCAGACAGGTAGGAATGTTTGGTCTTCATCAGCCAAGGATGACCCTAACCTGGGAGATATTGGTCAAGCCTTGGTGAATTGCTCTGACAAGCCCTTATGTAGGTCCATTTTCATTTCAGATAAGACACCGAGGGAAAGACAATGCTCATTTCCCTTAATTTGTGTTTGTTTTGTTTATTTTAGAACGAGTCAGATAGAATAATAATTGTGTTAGTAATGGAAAATGTGCCTGGAGATTTATGGAAAAAAAAATGAATTGTTATAAAGATACTTCTCAAATCTAAGAAGTAAGCACCATGAATGCATAACATGGTTGCTCTTTCTCCAATTTTTATTTATCTTCACTATGTTTTTGTAAGTCACAAAACAAAAGCTTAAATCTCTCTTTTAATTTTTTTTTGAGTAAATGAAGAGACATCTTATCTGTGAAAATGCTCCCTGACCAATTTCAATACCCTAATGAATAATAGATAAATTTCATTTCCTCCTGATCCTCTCTCTACATGACAGCCAAAGTGATCTTTCCAAAATTTAAATCTAATCATGTCACATCTTGATTAAAATCCTTTAACAGGTTCCCATTGTCCTCAGGCTAATGTTGAAATTATTATATATTTATATATCTTAAGACTTTTATGATCAGTTCCTGATTCTCTTTTGAACTTTGCTTCTCTGCACTGTGCTTTATAAGTCACCCCCACCCCTCCAAATACACACAACCAGGTGCTCTGGGTTCTAGTCATACTGACTCTTTAAAAAAACACACCCTAAAACCACCATGTTCTCACTCTCCATTTGAATAGGGTTAACTGATCCCTAATCCTGAGGTGTTTCCCCTTCTATATGCCCTTTAAGCACCTGGTACTCATCCTCTCATAATTTTGTCATAGCTAGTAGTTACCTGGTAAAGGTCAATGTCACCTTCTATCCCCAGCACTTAGCTTGGAGTCTAACAACAAGGCCTTGCTCAATAAATACTAGAAAGCAGTTCTATGAAGGATGGCTGGAAGATATGGGGAAAGGAAAGGAAAGGAAAGGAGGCAGGAAGAAAGACACCAGGTAGAAAAAGAGACCTAGAGTAATCTGATGTATTGCTGACTGGGCTCCTCTTCGTTCCCTTTAGGTCCTGCTGATTCCCACTTCCGGAAGAAGTAGCTGGCCTCTGGCTTCCTCCTGTGCTCTAGGACTTGCTCCCTCTGCTCCTTCCTTGTCCTGGACTGTGTACTCTACAAATCAACACTTTCTCTTCACTGCCACATTCCTCCCAGGTCTTCCCAGATATGGTTCCAACTAAAACAAGACCCCTTTGGTCTCAAGACGCCTCCGTCTTAAAGAAAGTATCCCTTTTCCTAAAGACTGGGGACCTCAATGATGCCTGTAGTATGATGATACATCACGTAGTGAAGAAGGAACAGCCCAGTAAAATCCAGGAAAGGCTGCAGAGCCAAAGATGAAACCAGAATTTAATTGTAGCCAAGTAGCACACAATCTGAGAGTGCTGGTCTCCTTAATTCAATCTGTCCCTTATCTCTTTATATCCATTTAATTAGACATCTCCAATGTAAAAGAAATGGCAGTATTAAATAGAGCAGGGTGCCCTATAAAGATTAGATTTGTTTTGTTATTGCATTTTACTTGGTTAATGAGAGAAATTGCTACTCTCCTCTTATTACAGGCAGTGACCAGAGTTCATCATGAAAGGCAACCTTCCTTGCAAGAGTAGATGCTCAGAGAGGAGCCTTTGAAGGGAGAGAGAAATTATCCTGTAAGGAAAAGAAAAAAAATGGGGAGAAACTTTCTGGGAGTATACAACGGTCACCAGAATCGTTCCTGCCACAGTACATCTGGTATTTTATAACTATCTAGAAAATTGACTAAATGTGACCACCTAGGTTTGCAAACTCTAAGACTGATAGGACCCTGAAGAACTGCCCTGGCAAGTTTCTGATTATACTACTGTTTTCTGAACCCAAACCCCTAGGATATAAACTCATAAATATAACAACACTAGTTCCATAATTTGCACACCTTAATGATTTTAATGATTTTCTTTTGAATCTGCTGAATTACAGGTAAAAGGCATCCGTTATCTTATGCTGATTCTATTGATTCTATTTTTAATAGATGCAAGCAGGTGCAAGCAGCTTTGGTGAAGAGACAGGATGCTTCACTTATTAAATCCAGGTTGAAAGGTGGTAAAATGTAAAGTAATGTGTTATTATAGTAATCATTAAACAAGTGTGCTGTGGAATGCCAAGAAAATGATATGGACCTAGCCCTGGCCAGTGTGACTCAGTCAGTTGGAGCATTGTCCCTTACACCAAAAGGTCCTGGGTTTAGTTCCTTGTCAGGGTTCCATTGATGTTTCTTATAATGACATTTTTCTCTCTCTCTCCCTTCCCCTTCCTCTATCTCTAAAATCAATAAAAACATATCCTCAGATGAGGATTAAAAACATACAAACCTAGATTTGCTAAAATAAGAAAATGAACATAGATGCATATAGAATAGCAATTAGAAATTTGCTGGGAGTCTCAGTTTTATGAAAGCCTCTGACAAGTTATTGAGAATAAACGGTAAGTCACAGAGGTACAAACAAAGCCATAAATATTGAAGAATAAAGGTGGTTGCTGCTTATTGTGGTTGAAGCCCTGTCAAGCGAAGCCAGCTTCTCACTTGTGGACTCGGTCCAAAGTCCACTCTCACAGCCTGGGTTAGTATAAATGTCCTACTTTCTACTCATGCATCCTCACTTCATCACTGTTTCTTATCTCTGATCTTGCCATCTTGTTTCAAAATCAGTTTTCTAAAAAATAAAAAAATTAGTTATGCATCTTGTGACTTTAATTAAATTTACTAAACATTTGGAGGTTACAGGAGAGGTATGAGGTCATGTTTCACATGGCATTCCATCTTTGTACTTGTTCTCTCAGGCTTGCTACACAGAATCTTGGGAAATATAGTCCTGCCCTTGAAATCACTACACTGGAAGAAACCTAGCCAGAACAGTTCACTGGGACAAATAAAAAATGCCCTCCCTCCTATGTGTGAACTACTCGCTAGGCTAAGTAGGCTAAAAAAAATTAAAAAAAAACAATTCCTCTTTTATGCATTTCAGTCTTTGAATTAATTCATTTAATACTTAATTTGTGCTTTCACAATCTGTTATAAAATATTGAAAGTACTAGCTGAGTAGAATATCTATCTGTAACAATTATTAAAATTAACAGCATACACACATCCTAGTATACACAATGACAAATCTCCCTAAATAGTTTGAGTATGTTGATGACCATGTCCAAACTCAAAATTAATATGAATTATATATAACATTTTGTAATGCATTGTTTTAATTATTTTATGGTTTTCCAGGAAGAAGTCTAAAAACAAACAAAAACAATACCATTGATAATGAAATACCAGGGTGATTAAACATTAATACCATATTTGCTTTAAAGTTATGCCTGAAAATGAGGATAATTTAATAACAGCTTACATTTGTTTCATGTATACATGTGATCTGAATCATGTTTGTCAAATTTTTCTACAAAATGCGTGTTCTTTTAGTTATAATGATCAAGATCATTCTTCTATATACCACCTCCTATTTTAAGTTTATAACTCTATGACCATTGTCTAACAAACACTCTAGCATCTCTATAAACATTTTAGTGAATGAAATTTTCTTGTAAAATATTGTTATTCAACCAAATAAAATAAAATGCAGCCAGCTGCCAAATACTATGTAGTGCTTTTATGAAAGAGCTATAAATTGCTTACAGGTTATGGCTTTGTTTTCTTTAAAAGGAATAGATTCCAGAGATAAAATTTCCAACAGAATTTTCAGTTGATATTTTGTCCTAAATAAAACAAGAGCTTATAGCTTAACAGGAGTAAACCGTTATGCAGGTCATCAATATTTAACATTTACTGTCCTTTTCACAGTACAGCTAATCAATAAATAGCACACAGCACACAGTACAATTGCACCAGAGGGGAACGGAAGAAGCATAGAGGAAGCCACCCACACATAACCTCAGTCGCCAGAGGAATGATATAATTCTCTGGAAACGAGAAGCACCCTGCCTGGCAGAGTCTTCCCATCAAGAAACAGAAATTGTTGGACAGAAAAGGAGACAGGTTTCATAGAAAATTATTAAAAAGAAGCGGGGCATCTAAGACAGCTACCCAGAAATCTCTATTGCATTCTGATCTCTATAACCAGTTTTAAAATGATCATTGAGACACTTCCTCCTCCTCTGCAGGTCATCAATATTTCTTAGCTCCACAGTCCAGTAAATTGCCTTTTGACAGGACTGTATAAAATCTGATTCTCACTAGAACATAAGCTCTTAGCACTAAGAAGGCATATGCTTCAGTTTTGCACACTGATGGACCATGGGCACCAATAACCATGCTTGTTGAGTAGTGTTGTTTAATGAATATTTGTTAAGGAATTCCCTTCATCGATTGGTCATCTGATTGGGCATGAATTCAGAGAGTCTGCATTATCATTATGATATCTGTGTCTAGGATCCTTTTTTTTTTTTTTAACTTCCAACGTTCCCATTTACTATTTATTCACCTTGGATTTCATTTTTTGAAAGGTTTGTTCTACCAATTGGCCTATATGAACTAACAGCTTTCCGTATACGTGTGTGCTTAAAACTATTAATAAAAAATGAACATGAAATTAAAGAATGCTAACACATTGAACGGATACATAATTATAGTAAAAAACAAGAAATGTGGTTCAATGGCTCCCTGCTGCCTTGTCATGAGTAAATATATGATTCCTATTAATTAGGCTTTTTGAACTAATGATACTACTTCATGGACTTTGCTACTTAAATGTCTCTGTGAATTTGGGAATCACTGACCTATATCAATGGAGCAGAACCATTATAAATATGAAGATACATATAGATAGAGAAGAAGATAGATTTATGGCAAAGTTTCAGACATTTATAGTGAAATGCCAAGTCTGAAACTGAATATATGTATTCAACTATTTTCTTCATAGTTAGAGGGAACAGGGAAGTTATGTGTTTTCCTTGCCTTCATGAAGAATGAATTCATGAAACAGAACTAAAAATCAGTCATAAACTGGGTTTAGTATTAATGTCAATTATTATACCAGTGACATAATGACAGTGGTAAAAATTTAAACTTTATTGACATCAACAGTATTATCAAGTCAGGTTTACTGATATATAATAATAAAAGAGAAATATGCTAATTAGACCGGACAGCCGAACAACCTTCCGGACATCCTTCTGGAGGAAGCCACAGCGGCAGGGGCCAAGGCAGAGGGTTAGGGGTGGTCAGGCAGGCAGGTGACCAGTTAGGGGCGATGAAGCAGGCAGGTGAGTGGTTAGGGGCGATCAGGCAGGCAGGCAGAGTGGTTAGGAGCCAGCGGTCCTGGATTGTGAGAGGGATCCCAGATTGTGAGAGGGTGCAGAAGCCAGGCTGAGGTACTGCCACCCTTACCCCCCTGCCCCGTGCAGGAATTTTGTGCACCGGGCCCCTAGTGTTATAATAAAGAGGGCTGAATTTCACAAAGTTCCCAGTAATTGCCAGTACCGTGTCAGGCAGTTTTTGGAATGGGTTGACAGCACACAAGCATACACAATACTAGCAGGTCAAAATCCTGGCTCACAGAGATCTTACTCTGGTGTATTTGGTCAGCACAAATAAAAAATGTTTCCTGAGCAAAAACTATGAGCCCAGCTGTGGTGGGTCCACTGTTGTAATTCATTAGACTATATCGGCATATAGTCACTATATTCTGTGGCCCAGTCACTGCTCCAAGCCTCTGCCAGCCACCCTGCCGCCTTCCAGACAGATCGTGCTGTTTGGGCTGAATGAGAGCTCCGTTTCAGAAGTAAGTGCGCACAGCATAAGTGTGTTTACAATCAAAATCTTGGACCCACCACAACTGGAAGGAAATGTCAGTGCTCATTTATTCCATAAGCTCTAAGAAACTCATCTAGTTTTCTATTTTGTGGACACCATGCTGGTTTCCTATGACCCCGGGGAGAGATCAGTTGGTAAATTATATACATGTCTAACCACTATGCTCTACACCTGAAATTAATATAAAATAATGCCGAATGGCAACTCTACCTGACAAACAGAAATGCCCGTGTTTACCTGGAACCGCCTCTAAAATGTCATCTCCAGCTGTTGAGCACGCCTGGTTCTGCAGTCTGGCATGGGGCCTCCGTACTGGGTCGTCCACAGCCCTGGGCATGCCTCCCTCGACCTGTGTGCTCTGCGGAGAGGTGCACCCCCCTCTGCTGCCTCTTATTCCTGGGTCTTCGGTTCTGTTACTTTAAATGCATGGGAAAAACAGTTGACTTGCTCTCTTTCCCCTTTTAAAGACACTTCAAAGTCATTACTTTGTGGAAGCTACCCCATAAATGTACTCTCCTGTTATTCTTCTGAATACCTTCTTTAACTTCTGTGTGTCCTTTCCGAATCTTCTACGCCACATTGAAAAGTACCCTCTATGATAATGTGCTATTGATGGATCTGTGCTGGTCTAGTCACAGCCCCTCATAAATCTTACTTGGAGCAATAAAAGTATCTGTAAGATACTCCCCTGAATACATTACATTTAATCTAAAATTTAACTCATTTCCCCATTTTCATCAATCTTTCCCCTCACATTTAAAAACATTTCTATTTAACTGCCTCTGCAAAATGGCAACAAGAAGTATTTCATTATCTCCAGATGTAATAAGTTTCAATTCATTTTTTTACGTTAATAAGCTCTTCCAAGTTATTATTTTAAGGCTAAATAAAATTTATTCTAAATTCCTATTACTTTGGACCTCAACATTTCTATTACCCATCTTTACTAATTTATTGAATTTTAATGGTGTGTTTATCATTCAATTTTCTCAAAGAAGTATGTCATATATATATATATATATATATATATATATATATACTAGTATTCTTAATTTATTTTTATTATTTAAAGTACAATGGTACAGAAGTTAGCTTTATTTTATCTTTGTGGTTTTCCAATTAGCTTGCACTTACAATTCTACATTTAAAAATTAATAAAAATATTTATTTAAACTTTAATGGTTTAAGAGATACTCAGAAGTAATTCATTTTAAATGGATAATACCATTTAAATAATTCCTAGTACTTTAAAAGAAGTTAACAACCCAGTACATTCCCTGACATCCCATATTATTTCCTTTAACATCGTAAACAAAACCATTGATAATTTTTAGACTTATTTCTGAAATGTAAAATTTTAAAGAAACAAAATTTCATAAGCTCTACTGTTTTTCATTCTCTGTACATTAACTGTTGCCCAGAGTTGTGCAGTGTGGAAGAATGAACTTTGAAGCTAGATGTGCCTGTATCCCATACCAGCTCTCTCTCTTACTAGCTGTTAAACTATGAGTAAAGAATAACTTCCCCAAACTTCAGTTTCTTATGTAGGAAATGAGAAGATGGTGCTATCTAACTTATAAAGTTGCTGAAAGAATTACGTAAAATAATTTAAGTACTAAAATATTACATATACAAAATAAATATTAATTAAATAATTTATATTTCTATGTGAATTTCAAAATATGCCTCTTAAAATATTCTTAAATCTATATTGAAAATTAGTAAGGTAGGGATCATTTTTAGAGGAACAGTTCTAGAAACATTAGTATTCTTTAAAATCCACATTAAGGATAACATAATCTTCATTTATGTACTATGTTCCCTTTGCCTAGTTCTAATGTCAAATATGCTATTCAGTGTTGCATTTTTCAGCAAATATTATGGCAAACCACATAGCCAGAAACATACAATAAACCTTTCACATGATCAGGGGTTCAGCATAAATTAGACCTGGGTCTAACAAAATAATATTAGTTGAATTACTATGGCATCCTTTAGAATCTAAAGCTGAAGCCAGATTAAATCACTTTATAGTTTCAGTATAGTTTATTTCATATTTTCAAACTTCAGAGTTATATAATTAAGATAATTTTAATGACTAATACTGCTAGATAGATTTTAAACTAATTTATTCTTGATGTTTTTCCTCACTGCTATCAAAGAGAAATAGGTGCTGTTTTAGAGTCATCCATCCTCTGAATTTCAGGTATTGAAAAATGTTAATACCTACTATTATATAAAGCTGATTTTATATATCTCTCCTATATAATAAAGAGCTAATATGCTAATTAGACTGGACAGCGGAAAGACCTTCTGGAACAACCAGTGGGTGGGGCTGTGGGGCCACAGGGCTGTGAGGCAGCCAGGCTGCAAGGGCCAAGTCTCTTGCACAAATTTCATGCATCGGGCCTCTAGTATGACTATAATTTTAAAGGCTCTCTCTGTTAATAAGTATTATCCTTAGAGGAATCTTTTGTTCCACGATTAATGATTTGATCTTGCTCATCCCATTTGCTATATATTGTTACAAACTGATTATGTAATGAACTTGATGTATCAATGATGCTCTATTATCATAAAAGTTTCAGAAGTAGAACAATTCTTAGTTTGCTGCTATATATCCAATATCTAAAACAATGCCTACCGTACAGTAGGTATTCAGTAAATGTGCATTAAGTAAAAAGTGATATTTAGCTTATATGAATTGAAATACCATGTCCTATTCCAAGTGGAATTTCATCACCACTGACATTTAGAAATATGTTTATTATATTTCAATCCCTAAGGTTCAGGACTTCATAATGATTTTGCTAGTTAAAATAATAGCAAATGTATTTATTTCATTTATTTGGCTACTAAAAAATAATAGCTGATAGATTTACTTTAGACACTCACTAGATATCTAGCACATTAAAAAGAGTATGGGTATGTTGAAATGACAAACTTAAGCTAAAATATATTTAAGACATCTTAGATAAATAAAAATATATACAATGCTGTACGATTAGAAGACTCAAAGTTGTTTAAAATGAAGTTTTCTTCAAATTGATTTACAGATTTAATGTGATTGTACCCCCCTCCCCCAGAATTCCTGCAGACACTTTAAAAAAACAATTACAAACAAATTCTAATGTTTTTAATGAAATGCAAATAATTTGGAATAGCTCAAATATTTATAAAAAAAGAACAGAGTTGGAGGACTTATAGTACTTGATTTCAAGACATACTATAAAGTCATAATAATCAACATTATCTTGTGGCATAAAGATATGTATAGAGAGCAATGAAATAGGAAAAACTTTAGAAATAAATTCACATATGTTACAATTGATTTTCAACAAAAGTACAAAGTTATTAAATGAAGAAAGGATAGTATTCTTAACATTTGGTGATGGAGCAATTGTATATCTATTTTGAAAAAATGAACCTTGATCACTGCACCATACATAAAAATTAACTCCATGTTCATTATAGTCCTAAAACTATAGGCTAATAACATAAAATGTGTAGAGGAAAACACAGAGAACATTTTTATAATGCTGGGATAGGCTATAATTTCCTAAGTTGACTTGAAAAATGATAGATCATAAAATAAAAAAATTGATAAATTTAGACTTCATCTAAAAAATGAAGATACCTATTATGAAAATGAAAAGCTACAGACTATAAGAAAATAATCACATTGCATGTATATGATTTATATCCAGACTACATAAAGAACTCTTTATAATTTAATAGGAATACAACTAATCCAATATAAGTGGGCAAAAATTGAATTAACACTTGTCAAAAGAAGATATACAGAAAGTTCTTCAACATCATTAGTTATCAAGAAAATAGAAATTAAAACCACAATGAAATGCTACTACACACACAATAGAATGACTAACTTTAACTGACAATACTAAGGATTGATAAGGATGTAGAATGCAAAATGGCACCACCACTCTGGAAAATAGTCTGGTAGTTTCTTACATAATGAAATATACATTCCCCATATAAGACTTAGCAATCCCTTTTCTAGGCATTTATCAAATAAATGAAACCTTTATTCAAACAAAGATCCGCACTTAACTTTTCATAGCACCTTTATTTGTAATGGTCCCAAACTGGAAATATCCCAAATGCACATCAACAGGTGAATGAGCATATTGTTTTATATCCATACAATAGAATGTTACTCAGAAATTTAAAAGAAGCAACTATTGAAAATAACACAACACAAGTAAACCCCAAATACTATGCTGGGTGAAAGAAACCGGGCACAAAAGACCACATATTATACAATCCCATTTATATAAATCCCTAGAGAAAACAAATATGACCAAAAGAAGTGAGGTAGACATAGAAAGATTAAGTCAGAAGGAGCATAAGATAACTCTTTGAGGTGATGGGTATGTTCTATATTTTGATTGTGCTGATAATTTCCCTCTATATAAATTAGTCAAAAATTGTCTTAATGAACACTGAAAATAGGGATATTGCATTTTATATAAGTTACTAGAGGTCCAGTGCATGAAAATTCCTTCAGCCTGGCCTGCCCCCTCTCACAGTCTGGGAGCCCTCAGGGGTGGGAGGCGACCTGGCGATCAGGGAAAGGTGACACCCATCACACCTCTGCTGCTGCCACTGCCAGCAGCACAAGCCTCGGCCAGCCCTGGTTACCTAAGCCTCGGGTGGCCCTGGGTGGCTGGGCAGCTGCCATTCGAGGCTTGCCTGTGCCTCAGGCCAGCCCTGGGCAGCTGGGGGGCTGAAGGGACTATGGGTCTCTGGAGAGAGGCACCCCTTGCCACGTGCCTGCTGCCCCAGCAGGGCTGAGGGGACTGGGCACCACCATCTTGTGGCTGTGGGTGCCGCCATCTTTGAGGGCGTGGCAGTCAATTACCATATTCCCTCCTTATTGGCTGTGGGTGCTGACATCTTTGAGGGTGGGACCATCAATTATCATATTCCCTCTCCTTTTTGGCTGTGGGTACCGCCATCTTTGCAATGGCGTGAGGGTCAATTAGCATATTCCCTCTCCTTTTTGGCTGTGGGTACCACCATCTTTGCAATGGCGTGAGGGTCAATTAGCATATCCCCTCTTTATTAGATATGATATCTAAATAAATTTAGCTTTGAAAGAGGGTTAGGTTGAACATTACTGCCTTCATACTTTTAGTTGTATTATTGGTCTGACAATAGGAATAATAGATGGTTAGTGTTTATATTTAGAGTAATATGTGAGTGGTAGACAGTTTCTGGATTTGAAATATTGTATCCTCTAGGAAACTGGAGCTATTTCCAAAAGTCATAAAAACTGATTTCTGGGCTATATAATGTTCTCTAGAAACACATGACAACAGTTCACTTTTTAATTTAAACTCCTCATACTAGAATTTCTAATTTATTGAGAATGAATGCTTTCCAATTATGATCAAATATCACTCACTTTGAGACAATTCTATCTTGTTTTTTTTTATTACTAGGTATTGTGGCATTGGGGGACTCATGTAAAAGGTGGTAAATGAACAAATAATTGAATTTTTATTTATGTCACCATATTTTCTTTTGGTGA
Source organism: Myotis myotis (assembly GCF_014108235.1). Lineage (NCBI taxonomy): Eukaryota > Metazoa > Chordata > Mammalia > Chiroptera > Vespertilionidae > Myotis > Myotis myotis. Next base: position 26,341,359 of record NW_023416318.1, read on the forward strand.
AAATAAAGAGTGAGATAAGTTTGCAGTTAGAACTCCTGTGATTTCGTGGCTCTGGAATGTAAAGTGCTCCTCCAGTCTGATCTCCTTAATTTATGGCAACCTGTGAAGAGCTGACTCGAGATTTACCTATTTGAAGAAGTCTTACCTGATTCAGTTCTCATACAGTGTCCCTTCCAAATAATACAGAATGTTTTTCTCCATTTGTTGTTATGGTTTTAAATATTCAATGTGCTGCTCTGCTTTCCCACTATAGGCTGACTTTTGAGAAAGACCACAGGTAAAATTGTGTCTCTGTGGAAATGATGCCTGTGGGCATCTGTTGCCAGCTGGGGCAGGATGGCAGAACTAATTTTAAAAGCCTCAAAACTTCAATCAGTTGTCTCAGAATAGGCGAGCCTAGTGTCTTTAAGTGGAGCCTCCCAATGTCTGCACAGCAAAATTGCATACATCTGTGTTCTCAGTCATGCTAGGAAGTCTAAAGAACAGTCAACATGACCAGTGAGGACCAGGTGTATATTGTTATGATACTCTTTCAGATACCATGTCATCATGAACAGAAGGAAACGCTAAAAGGAATAAATGTTGTTAAAAACATGGTATTTGGAGCCAAACATATATACTTTTTAAGATAATCCTGCCACTTTCTTACACTATGAATTTAGAAAACTTACATAATACCACATAAACACCAGTTTCCTTCTTTAACAAAAATTATATCGATAGGAATAATAATATAATAACACTAGTCATAATTCCTTTCCTTGATTGTTGGGGTAATTCATTGAATGCAAAGTAACTCCCATTGTCACAGCCAAGTGAGCTGTGCTGGTTTGGAAGAAGAGCTGATGTGGGTAAAGTGAAGTTGTTCTTTTTACCTATTTCAATGTGGCTTTTTTTTTTTTCTTTTGCACTTGTCTGGAGTACTGTAACTTCTTAACTACATTCAGGTCTTCTCATAAAAATATTTTGGCCTATATATTGTTGTTAAATCAGTATTACTGAAGGGGCTGAAGGCTGGAACTTACTATTTTTATTTCTTGCTGACATTACCTGTGAGTGAACAGTCCAAATCTATTGAATTTCAAAGAGAAAAAGGCGGTAATCCTAAAAATCAGAGTATTTCTCTCCAATTACTCTAACAAATGACACAGCTCTACCTTTTTAAGTGGTATTTTTCTCAGAGGATGTCTTCAGAGTTGCTTATTTATCATATACTTATAACACACTCTGCTACTGCACATTTTTTAAAATTAGTTTTGCCTGACTGCTATTTTGTCCAATTAATATTTATAACCTATGATGTCCATTTCTTTCAATCCCAGAGTCCAGCATCTGCTTAATTATCTAATTAATGTCTTTGCTCATTTAGCTCTAAAAGGTTTGCTAGACTATACATAGGATTGAAATGGTGCCATCTGAGTATTGCAGTTTTAAGAAAAAGAGAACACAAGGTAATGCAGATAGAAGCAGAATAAAGAATGTGGCACCAGGCTATTTGCTAGAATGCTACAAAATAATCCTTCAGATCTAAGACATTATAAGTTTAATTCTTAAAGGTACTGCATATCAATTCACTGACTCCAGACAAAAGCATTCGTCAGTGTCCAAGGGTATGATTTATCACAAGAGAGAGAGGGAGGAAGAGAGAGAAACATGGATGTGAGAGAGAAATATCAATTGGATGCCTCCAGTATGCACTCCAACTAGGAATCAAACCCACAACCTTTTGGTGTGTGGGATGACACTCCAACAAACTGATTCACCTGGCAAGGCAATCTGTTTTTAATAGATTTTTTTAAAAATTGATTTTTAGAGAGGGAGAGAGAAACATCGATGTAAGAGTGAAACATCAATTCGGTGCTCCTCCATGCCCTCTACTGGGGATTGAATCTGCAACCCAGGCATGTGCCCTGACCAGGAATCAAACTAGCAACCTTTCAATGCATGGGACAACACCCAACCAACTGAGCCACACTAGCCAGCACACAATCATTTGTTTTTAATTGTTTTGTCCCTATCCGTATTAGGCAAGATTCCAGAGAACACAAAATTAGTAAGATATCTATTTATCTATCATATATGTGTGTATAAACAGTATATATGTTTTATATACATGATCTATATAACAGGATCTATAAAACTAAATATAAGTACATACAGTTTTATTTTGAGGAGTTGGCTAACACAATTATGCATGCTGAGAAGTCCCACAATCTACTGCTTGTAAGCTGGAGACCAGGAAAGCCAGTCGTATAATTCAGTCTACACCCAAAGTCATGAAAACCAGGGGAGCTGTTGGTAGAAATCCTAGTCTGAAGGCCAGAGAAGATGAGATGAAATAGCTCCATCCAAGAGGCCGCAACAAAGTAAACATTTCTTTTTCTCTCTGCTTTTTGTTCTGTGTAGGCTCTCAACAGACTGGATGATGCCCACCCATAGGGGAGGGCAATTAATTTATTGAGTCCACAGATTCAAAGCTAATTACATTCAGAAACAGCCTTACAGACACGTGCAGAAATAATACTTAATTGAGGCACCTTATGGTCAATCAAGCTGACACATAAGTTCACCATTACATCACCTTTACAATATTTCAACTTATCAACAATGCAGATTTTATGACTGGACAATCACACATCCTTTGGGTGGAGAACTTAGGTTTAATAGGATACTCTATTTTTTTTTGGGGGGGGGGAGGTGGAGTGTACTTTTCATCTTTTAATAGCATTTTTCTTTTGAAAGTATAATGTACTATATGATTATCTTTAATAAGTATTTTTCCCCCTAACCAGGCTACTACGCTACTTCATTATTGTTTTCAGAATACAAATGGATTGGATTGAGTCCCCCTTCCCAAGACAAAACCACCACTGGGCATCACTTTACCAACTAATGCTGATCAATTGAAATAGAGAGAGCTGCAGAAAAAGTGAAGAACCACAAGATTTCATTTGTAGGTGGGATATAAAACTGAAAGCAACAAATGAACAAACAACTAAAACAAAGACACAAACAACAGTATGGTCGTTACCAGAAGGAAGGGGGCTGGGTGTTAGTAAAGGCTTGGATTTTAGGACTTACTTACCAACTTAGTAAGACAATAACGTCTTATGGTACCTATTTCAAGTAAAGTAAATAAGGTTTTAAATGCTGTGACCAGGTCCTAAAGGACATGCCTTGAGATTTATACTCGTAGGGTGACTGACCATCTATAATCCTGGTCTTGGTTCTTTCATCTTCACAGCTTTCTTAGAAAAGGTCTATGAATAAAACTCCCTCCCTCCCTCATTGTTCACACATCAGGAATTTTATTTTGCACAATACATTTGACTTACAAAACACTTTCACACTTCATCTCATTTTATTCTCATGGGCACCATATGAAATAAAGATAAGGAAATCGAGGCAGAATGAAGGGAATGTCAATCTTTTCAGTTAGTAAGTGTCAGATAGAGCCTGTCCCCAGACTCACATTTTCTGAATGCGAATCACAGACTCACCAGCTCATCACAGTTCCCTCCAGCTCTGCCACAGTTAAAGGGATTGATTCTAACCACTAGTCCCACTGCTGTGCCTGCGTTCTTTATTTTGTGCTAATTACCACACTTGCTGTCAACACCACATGTTTCAGGGAAAGTGAGAATTCAACGTCCTTCTTTCAGACACTTTAAAGCTTCCTCTCCAGGAAGACAGCAAGTCTGGACCAAACTAAGGGGAGGACCGTGGTAAGGATTTCTCCCACAGTTGGCAGCACATGCTCCCTAACTTTGAGTGAATTCCAAGATGGAAGAGGCAAGATGGGCTGGAGGAATGTACAGTGTATAAGACTTAAATGTTCCTCCACGTGGCCAACAAAGTTGACATCTTTAGGGTTTAGTTGGAATATGGCCCCACTAATATAATATGGAAAGAATGCCTCTAAATTAAGAGGATTCGTCAGGCAGTTAAAAATGTTATCAGAGAGACCGAAATTGAATAGGAAGCATGAAGGCTTCAAAACTTCTTGCTGTTTAACTGGGGGAGCTGCTCCATTAGCTCAGCTAATTGAACACTCTGTTATCTCGCTTGGATTGTCGCTGCAGAAGAAAAAGGGTTTGTATTTTTGCTCTCTGAAACAGAATCTGAAACTGGTGAAGGGAGGCAAGAGACAGGATATATGCTGATTACTTTATTTTGACATTAGATCTGTGAGTAGAATTAGCTGTGCTCAGATATAGCCTTTTAGACACATCCATCCACAAGCAATCTATATTATAATTGGAAAAACTGGCCAAGAAGAAATAAGAATAAGGAAAAAGAAACTTTGCCAATACTTAGGAAGAAATAAAATCTGAGTAGTCTTTTATTTAATGATGCAAGCATATAAAATAAGATGAGCAGCCATATTATACTCAAACATGAAAGACGGAAAGAAAAAATTACTTTTTATACATGTAATTTTAGTTTTTGATTTTCTAAAATTAAAAAAGACATTTCATGATCTATTATCTATCTATCTATCTGTCTATCTATCTGTCTATCTATCTATTTATCTATCTATCTATCCTTCTATCTATCTAATATAATACATAAAATATTAAGCAGTCATGAGAGAGAAGGAAATCTTACCATTTGTGACAACATGGATGTACCTTGACAACATTACGTTAACTGAAATAAGTCATATAAAAATACTAATACTGTATGATATCACTTACATATGGAATCTAAAATTCCAAACTCATGGAAAGAGAGAGAGTAGAATAGTGGTTACTTGGAGCGGGTGAGTCAGGTTGGGGAACAACTCCCTGAGTTGTTCAGAGTACAAACTTCCAGGTAGATGAGTAAGTTATAAGGACCGAATGTATAGCATGATGATTATAGTTAATAATACATTACTATGTACTTGAAAGTGGCAAGAGAGTAGATCTTAAATATTCTTACCGCCAAAAAGAAATGGCAATTATGTGATATGATGGAGGTGTTAGCTAACACTATAGCGGTAACATAATGTTTGCAATATATGTGTATCAAATCAACATATTTTACATCTTAAACTTATACAATGCTATATATCAATTATATCTCAATAAAGCTGGGAGAAATAAATAAAATTTAAAGGTATATAAAATTACAAAATTAGAAGACCAGAGATCAAACTCACTCACATATATAGATGCAGAAATCTTATATAGGTTAATAGAAAACCAAATTTATTGAGAAACAAAGCCAAAACATATAATGGCCAAATTAGTTTTGCCTTAGAATAATAATAATAAGGTAATTTAATATATTTTTAAAATAAATGAAAAAATCAAACAAATACGCCAACAAATGTATAAAGGCACTACATAAGTTCCAAAAGAAACTCATACAAAATTTATATCAATTTGTAAATACAAGAACATTTCCTTAATCTAGGAATATGTAGCTGAATAAAACCTAAGGCAAATATAATTTTTAACAGCAGTATTTTAGATTATTTCCTTTTAATTAGAAAAAGACTGGATATCTACTCTTGTACTTCAATTTAACATTGTAAGAAATACATAAAATAAAATGAATGTTTTAGACTCAGATTTGATTATGTATGCATAAAACTCCAAAGAATAAAAAGAGTTTAACAACTTTGCCAGGTAAAAAGCATTTAAGTACAAACTTAATTAAATTTGTATTGATAGAATATCAGATAGAAAATGATACTAGTGAAAGATTTTTTTTTACTCCTATGTTTTTTTGACCCTGAAATTTTACTCCTATTCATGTATGTCAGAGAAAACATTTCCCTCTATGCACCAGAAGGCACATCTAAAAATTTTCATAGTAACCCTGGTTTGTAATAGGGAAAAATCACACACAAAAACTGGAAATGATCCAAATGTCCTTGGAAAGAAGCTTGGGTTATAGATAGTTGCATATTCATAGACTAGAATACTATGGCATTGAATAACCTATAGAAATATACATGGATAAACCTTAGGAACTTATTGTCAATAATTAAAGCAATCTTCAGAAGGATGCACAATTGTATATAATATTTAAAAGCATGCAAAGTTGTACATGTAGTAAAATTATACAGATAAGCAAAGGAACTATATAAATGATAGAGGCCCAGCGCACAAAATTCATGCACTGGTAGGGTCCCTGGCAGCTGCCAGCCAGGGCCTCCCTCCCATCCCCCAGCCAATCCCACCCTCTGGTCGAACTCCCTGACAAACTCCCAGTCAAGGGGACAATTTGCATACTATGCTTTTATTATATAGGGCAATTGAGGATATATACTCATTTATGGGTTATAAAGGAGGATCAGATTGGTGAGGCAGGAATCAAGGAGTTTCAAGATTCCTGATGATGTTTTATTTCTTAAACTGAGCATTGATATGCTAGTTTTGGTTTTATTTGTTTAACCTATATTCTATAAACATTATTTTATATATATTTAATATTTAAAAAATGTTAATGCCTAAAATCCTTCAAGTTTGTAATGTTTAAGTAGCTCAGGGCTTAAAAACAGCATGTTCCCCAGGCTGGTGTGGCTCAGGGGTTGAGCGTCAACCGATGCACCAAGAGATCACCAGTTGGATCCTGGTCAGGTCAGGGCACAAGCCCAGGTTATGGGCTCCATCGCCAGTGGGTGGCATGTAGGAGACAGCCAATGGATGTTGATGTTTCTCTCTCACAGATGTTTCTATCTCTCTCTCAAAAACAAATAAAGACATATTTAAAAACAAACAAACCCACACAAAAACAGGTTCATCTTCACCTGCCAATAGCCTTTCCAAAAAAGTAGCAACAGTGACTAAATATAAACTTTAAAAAATATGTAAATTAAGAGGCTTCTAGGTTGTTCACAGTCACCTTCTTTCTTCTAAGTTCTCTTACATCTCCTCTATACCTCCTACATATTTTTCGCTTTTATTTTGATAAAGTAGAAATTATTCCAAAGATCCATACTTGAGTTCACAGTATAAAGTGTATGCACTACTTTACATTCTGTATGAGGCAGCCTAATCCTACAGCCTCAATAGATCTTTGATTTCTGGTTTAGTATAGCATTCAGTTTTCCACTTAGTACAACAATAAAATGAAGAATTTTGAACTTAAATTTAGATCCTTCCAATTTGGCCATTTGAAAAAGTCATGTGATATCATATCATTACCATTAGATATATATAATTCTCCTGAAGACACTCCATCGAAAATGAGAAGTTATGCTCGATTTTAATCTCCCACCCTTTTAGATCATATATTGATATTAATAATTCCTGTGTAACTAACCTGGAAAGCCATGAAGATCAATATATGTCTTAAGGATTTTTGCTTTGTTCTCCCCGTCCCCCTTCATTTCTTCTTATGTCTTTGACCTTTAGAAGAGTTGCAAGGTGAATCTAATTTCAGAAAATGATTGAATAATCACAAGGTATTTCTGCTGCTATTGTTTTTGACCAGATCAGCCTGAGATGTTTTATATTTTGATTGATAAATACATAGCCTTCAGAACCCATTTTGCTTTGTTTTACAACTAGTGCTGAAACAGGAATTTTAGGGGTAAAATAGGACAGGTTTAGGAAATTTTAGATATTTTGGAAATTAAGGGGACCATGGAGGAAGCACAGGGCTGCAGAGCGGCAGAGATATATTTCCATAGAATAGGGAAGCTGAAAAGCGGTAACAGGTACATTTCCATAGAATGAGGGAGCTGGGAACAGCAAAAGGTCTATATTTACAAAATAAAGAGAAGGAAGCCCTTCATCCAGAAGGAGAAGAAGGAAGCCCAAAGGGAATATGAAGACAATAAGGAAGGAGGGGGGAAAACCTCACATGTCTTTTGTGAGGTTGACCTTTGAGACCAGGACTTACTATAGTAACCAGTCTAATGGAATAGTGACCAATCAGAGGGGATATCAAGGCACCAGGATCTTCAGCCTTTATAAGCCATAAGGAAAAGGAACTCAGTGGGACCCTTTCCCCCTCCCTACTTGGGAGCCCATTCAGTGGGACTCTTTCCCTCTCCCCATGTGGGAGTCTGTACTTGTTCTCCAATAATTCTCCACCTTTGCTATACCACTTTCTGTCCGTGAATTCATTCTTCGATGCTGGCAGACAAAGAATCTGGGTTCCAGTCCAAAACTTCAGTTTCAGTGCCAGGTTTTCAGCTAGTAAGATATTTGGGGCTAGGATAAATACATATTTATTTCTATCAATGAGGAAATATAAAAATGTTTTCAAAGAGAATGATGATAGGTTTTGATGAACCACACAGAAAATAAAAATCAACATTAAACATTTTCAGCCAATAGCTCTTTGAGGCTAGTATACTTTTTTTTTTTTTTTACAAATAAATAAAAGGTGCTGATTTTATGCTTTATTCATGTTAGTCACATTTGGGATCAAAATTAGAAAAACAATGCTTATAAAACATGGGTCATCTGTATCTTTGACAAAAATTCCATTTTATTTTTTTCCTTATCAGTTCCCTGAAGCAAAAAATCAGGTCAAATTAAACCACAGAAAGAAAGGCATTTGTATTATTCTTTGAGGAATAGAGGACAGAATAAATTAATTTATTAATCCTTTTACCTTTGCAAAAACCTACAATTAGTTTGTTTTGCATTCTGTCCATTAGCAAGCTAATAATCATCCTAATTAGAAACTTTTGGGCCCATTCTCAAACGTAATAAACGTAATAAACTGTTCTCTTTCATATGTTTTATCAACATATGAAAACCAAAAGATACCATTACTAAAACATAATGAAGTCATCCAATTGTCAAAGCTATTGTATCCTATCATACAAGGATTGTAAAATTCAGTCTGCTGAACATTTTTCTGATATTTCAAAAATATAGGTGATAATGTCAGGTCAGTACATTTATGTTCCATTTATAATGAAAAGCAAATAACTTTAGCAATATTGTTATCTCCATCCATGGAAGGCTTGGGAAAACATTTCATAATTGGCTGTCGGGGTAGACAGAATAAAGGGCTCTCAAATATGTCTACAACCCAGTCCCTGGAATCTGTGAATATGCTATTTTACATGTCCAAGTGACTTTGCAGCTATGATTACATTAAGAATCCTGAGCTGGAGAGATTACTCTGAATTACCTGGTTGGGCTCACTGTAATCACAAAGGTCCATACCAGTGAAAGAGGGAGGCAGGAGAATCAGAGCTGAAAATGTAGCAACAGAAGCAGAAGTTAGTGGTTCTCAACCTTCTGGCCCAACCATAAAATTATTTTCGTTGCTACTTCATAGCTGTAATGTTGCTACTGTTATGAATTGTAATGTAAATATTTGATATGCAGGAGGGTCTTAGGTGACCCCTGTGAAAGGGTCATTCGACCGCCAAAGGGGTCGCGACCCACAGGTTGAGAACCGCTGGTTAGACAAAGAGAAATAAAGAAACAGAGGCCTGACACTGCTATACTGCTGACTTTGAAGATGGAGGTTGGGGCCATTAGCCACGGGATACAGATGGCCTCAAGCAACTGGAAAGGGCAAGGGAAAGAGATTCTTTTCTAGAGCCTCCAGAAGAAATGCAGCACTCCCAAAGCCTTGATTTTAACCCAGTGAAAGTCATTTCAGACTTCTGACTTTCAGAACTGTAAAAGGATACGTTTGTATTGTTTTAAGCCACTAAGTTCGTTACAGCAGCAATAGGAGCTAAACTGGTGTGACATAGTAGTGTGTGTGACAAGTTGTCTACTTAGAGATGGAATAGGAGACGAGAAAAGAAGAGATGAGGGGAGGGAAGAAGGAAGGAAAGAGAAAGGGGTTAAGAACATAAATGAACAATCCAATGAACTTATTTGTATCCCTAGATCCATCTGAGCCAGAAGCCTAGTCCTTCTCTGGACTTCCCCAGTCATCAGAATAAATGCCCCTTTTTACTTAAATTAGGCTGACTGGGGTTTCTATCACAACAAAGAGTTCTGACTAAGAAGCTCCCTCATGTAGAAGACCTAGCCTGGCTATTTATAGAACTCTACACAGCAGGATAACTGCTTGTCCATTAACCTTCTTAAAATATTGATGTGGATTAAAGTGTATACTGGAAAGGTGAAGTTCACTTTAGCTCACACAGGTTTGTTTTGCTTTTCTGGGGGAAGGAATTATATGACAAAACTAGATATCAAGGTATATAATTGGTGGAAGTAAAAACATAGAAGGAATTGAGAGGAAGTTTAATTTTATTTCCCTTAATATCAGAGATTATAAGCAATGAGTGCCACATAATCAATTATTAGATTTTGGCTCTTTTTTTAAAAAAAATCCATGTTATTCCTAGATTTACAATTTAAAACACCTAAGAGGTTTGTTGTTTTTGATTCTGCTAGAGCTACACAGAGGGAGTTTTAATTATTTTGACCTAATGAAACTATCAGAGTTCCTTGCATATGTAGCTTTTCTCCAGACATTTTCAAAATTTATAAAAATAAATAAAATTGTCTTTGAACCCTAGTCCCCTTATTAGTGTCTTCCATTTTCTATATTTTTGCAATCTGTTGGAGTTACTTACAGAAACATATTGTTAGTCCAGCAAATTTAAGGAAAATAATAACCCACTGGACTCAGTACTGTTAAAACAACCTCATTGCAAGACAGTGAAAAATCATTAACAGGTTACATATAAACAGGTCAACCACAGAAGATAAAGAGGAAGAAAGAAACCACCTTGTAGCTTAGTCATTTTGCAGTTAGCCTGGATGTCAAGTCAATGGCCAGCAAAGAATATATCAAGCACACAGGAAACTTGATCAAATCGATCATTCTAAAATTTCCTTCTTTCATTCAACAACAAAGGCACCAAAACTTAAATGAGAATTTAATCAATTTATTTTAAAATTTATTCTATTTGCAATTCCTTTAAAAGGCTGGGTAACAAGATAACAGCTTCATGTATTTGAGAAAGATTTCTCAATATTTCAACTGTACATAGTACACTTGGAGAATAATAGAAAAAATGAACTTTAAAATGCCAAAATGTATTTAATTTTTCAAAATGTTTTAATAATGTTACTTTGGTTTTAAAATAACCAAATCTGGAAAAATATTTTTAAAGTAGGAACTAATATAAAGTTATATATACATTTAATATAAGACCTATTGGGTTAAAAGACAGAAGGCATAAAGGCATACATAATAAATAAGTCTGTCTACTTTTAGGACCATCTGTTTAACCCAGCGGTCCTTAAACTTTTTAAACAGGGGGCCAGTTCACTGTTCCTCAGACCGTTGGAGGGACGGACTATAGTTTAAAAAAAAACTATGAAAAAATTCCTATGCACACTGCACATATCTTATTTTGAACTAAAAAAAAACAAAACAAAACGGGAACAAATACAATATTTGTATTTGCATGTGGCCCATGGGCCGTAGTTTGAGGACCCCTGGTTGAACCTGTGGACTATCAGTTAAATTTCACTTCAGTAAGAAGAGCATGCACACACACACACACACACACACACACACACACACACACATTAAACTAAATGTTTAGAAATTGCAGATGATTTAAAAGTGGCTGAGTTCTCAGTTGGTTAGATGTCATGCCATGCTGTCCCAAAGGGTATGAGATCCCTGTTTTTTATAGTTGCATAATATTCCATTGTGTAAATGTCCCACAGCTTTTTTATCCATTCATCTACTGATGGACACTTGGGCTGTTGCCAAATCTTAGCTATTGTCAATTACGCTGCTATGAACATAGGGGTACATATATTCTTTCTGATTGGTGTTTTGGGTTTTTAGGATATATTCCCAGAATTTCTGACTGATACTACTGATACTTCTGTATGTCATTGATGTTATCACTAAGTTCCTTGAAGTTCTCAGGTCCTTGAGCATCCTTATAACCGTTGTTTTGAACTCTGTATCTGGTAGTTTGCTTGCTTCCATTTCATTTAGTTCTTTTTCTGGAAATTTCTTCTGTCCTTTAAATTGCAATATGTTTCACTATCTCTGCACTTTGGATGCTTCTCTGTGTTTGTTCCTATGCTTTAGGTTACTGGTTCTCAACCTGTGGGTCATGACCCCTTTGGCGGTCGAACGACCCTTTCACAGGGGTCGCCTAAGACCATCCTGCATATCAGATATTTACATTATGATTCATAACAGTAGCAACATTACAGTTATGAAGTAGCAACAAAAATAAATTTGTGGTTGGGTCACAACATGAGGACCTGTATTTAAAGGGCCAGAAGGTTGAGAACCACTGCTTTAGGTACAACTGTTATGTCTTCAGAAATTGGTAGAGTGGCCTTGTGTAGTAGGTGTCCTATAGGGTCCAGTGGCTCAGCCTCTCTAGTCATCTGAGCTGGACATGCTAGGTGTGCCCCTGTGTGCATTGTGTGCACTGTCATGTTGTAGTTAGCCTTGATTGCTGTTGGTGTCACTGGGAGGGATTGACTCCTAGGCCAATCGGTTGTGAGAATCAGATGAGACTTATAGCAGGAGACACCCCTGTGGAGCAGGACTTGCTTGCTTCATTGGGGCTTTGGTGCTCAGCTAGTTTGTTCCTTTAGTACAGGGGTCCTCAAACTTTTTAAACAGGGGGCCAGTTCACTGTCCCTCAGACCATTGGAGGGCTGGACTATAGTTTAAAAAAAAAAACTATGAACAAATTCCTATGCACACTGCACATATCTTATTTTGAAGTAAAAAAACAAAACGGGAACAAATACAATATTTGTATTTGCATGTGGCCTGCTGGCCATAGTTTGAGGACCTCTGCTTTAGTATGTCACTCATGGATGTGGTAGTGTTGTAATCTGTGGTAGTGTAGTATGGTCTGAAGCTGATTAAAAAAACACTACATGTGGGTATCGGACCAGCCTATTCCACATGTCTGACCCCTCAATGTGGCTTCTTTAATTCTCTAGTTGTAGGGCTTCATTCAGGCAGATTTCAGGTGGTTCTGAATGTTGGTTTTTCTGTGGTTTAGTTGTAATTTTGATGTGGTTGTGGGAGGAGGCGAGTAGCATGTTTACCTATGCCGCCATCTTCAACAATACCTCTCCTGAATTGCTTCTTTAATGTGGTGTGAGGTAAGGGTCAATGAGGAGTTCACTTATTTTTTTATGTACTTCTAGGCCAATATATATTTGTTATATTTACAATTTAAAAAGTTGCATGCAGGTTTCTATTAGTGGTTGTTCTTAAGCAATGAGATCCTATTTGGATTTTCTCATAATGATTGCCCTCACTCCAGCAACAGAGAGCTGTGCTCTACAGATTGGATATATTAAGTGGCTAAGATGCAGCTTGGGTGTTCCTCGCTGGTCCATTTAATAGATACCAGCAAGGTGGGAAAACGAGAGAAAATCTATCCCTTCTTTTTCTAAAAAGAAAGCTATTTTCAGCTAGCAATCCTGTAGCACACTGACGGGATAACATTATGTGAGTAATGTAAAAGGACCATACTTCTCAAGTAAATGGACACTTATCTTATCTCATGCAGCTATGAAAAGGTAATTGGAGTCCAAAGTGTAAAGTATAATGGAAGGTTATTGAGGCATTTTCAAGTGGTTGGGCTGGATTTTACGCTTCACGTGTGATAACATTCTTTATATCCTGGAATCTTTTGTGTAGGTTTGCTTTTAGAATTTAATAGGCCTAGAGTTAGAAAATTTAGAAATTATTTGTACTCTCTCAGACATCCAAATATAGTATCTCCTCTACTCCCACTGATACTAGTAAAAACCACTTTAGTATTAGTTTGATGATATTTAGTTACAGGGTAAAAAAAAATAGTAAATAATATAGTCTCTGCCTTTGGTATTTTTCTCAAAGGCTAAGATCTGGGTGTCTAAACCTGAGGGCTGGACAGCTCTCATGAAAAACTCAGGCTTTCATCCATGTATCCAGGCCTTCCAACCCATCATTTGTGAACTTTGTTATAATAGGACCTATGAGCATTACTGTAATAGTTATGATTCTCTTCCACAACGGATCAGAGTGTATTAACTTGTTATTTATTTTAAGCCTAGCAGCATCAGAGAGAGGGAGAGAGAGAGAGAGAGAGAGAGAGAGAGAGAGAGAGAGAGAGAGAGAGAGAGAGAGAAATACCATAGCTAATGAATTCCTTTAACCATGGTGGGGAGGGGGAATCACTCCTGTCATTGCTTGACTTAGTCTGCAGTTTTGGAGCTCACCCGAGGGTCAAAGAAGGTGACCTCAGTGGAAGAGGTAGGTGAGCCACACAATATAAGAAGGCTTATGAATAAAAGAAGACACCCAAATTGATCTATTCAGGACTCACAGCCTATTTTGCACTATGACTACACAACTTGAGTTTTAGGACCTATTTCAAGGAAACAAGCAACTTTATTTTATAGACTCTATATATACTTACAGGCTAGCCTCTCTTAACCCCACACATCAAAGCTCTATTATGTGTGTCCAGAGAACACGCAAGGAGCACAAAGTATGGTACCAACAAATATTACACTGCTCTTTGTGGCTGCTGAAATGTCTTAGGATTAGCCTATTGATGTATCGTTCAGGGTGAATGTATTAGCTAGAAAAGGGATAAGACTGACGACAGTGCAGGAGGCTGGGGTTTTGGGTTCATTGTCAGGGCTCTGGCCACTCTCAAAGTAGCACTTTAGAAATTAGAATTGTTTTCATTCTGGAGAAACTTGAATATGGGTGAAAACGCCCATTCCCCAAATCCTAGAGTCTAGGGCTGGAGCCAGCATAGAACTGCCATTATCAAGACTGAAGATTTCTATGAACAGCAGAGATTTCTATGCTATATCATAGCAGTGAGATACAATATTGCTAATCAGCTGAAACAAATTTCTATCATGATTCCTTTAAAATAAAATATTGCTTTTTATAGATGAGCTTCTAATAAAAAAGTCCACATGATATTGATTGATATGGTAAGTGGTAATGCCATCATGAAAGAGGTATAATTTGTATCTTTTAAACATTTGAAAATTTAAACTTCAAAATTAGAACTATATCTTCAATTATAAGAACTTAATCACAATGAGCATTATTTTTGTATCTTTGGTAATGAAAGAAACCATCCTGACAATTTAAAGGAGCCATTGCTAATATTCTCCCTAAAATTGTCCTGTAACCATGACTTTTCTTCCCAATTTTGATGCCCCAAAAGCTAAAGTAGCATAATACAGGTCCTAGGCTCTAGTGTTAGGCTGCCCAGGTTTTAATCTCGGTTGGAATACTAAACTTGCTAGCTGTGTAACCCTAAGCAAGTTATATGTGTTCTCTGTGACTGAGTTTCCTTATTTAAAAATGTAGCTAGTAATGTTATTCTTTCTTAAGGTCATTGGAAAAATTAAATGATTTAATATATGTAAATTGCTTATAATAGTACAGATAAGGTGATAAGATGGAAATCTTCATTTGAACCATATCCTGGGGTCAAGAGGATGTGATGAAGAGGTAAATTTCCCCAAACAACAGTAGGAATGAAATGCCCCCCAAAAATGAATGCTGGATAGATGAAAGACTAATTTCTTCTACATTTGAAATGTCAAAATTGATGTCTAACTTATTGCTACTATTTTAAGCATTAACTTATGTTTTGCTATGTTTTCAAACTGTGTGGTAGTCTAGTCCATTCTTATTATGTTCTGTTTTTGAAATGGCTATTTTATATAATATAGTTTTGTTCTTTCTTTTGGCTCATTTTTTGTCTTATACATGTAAAATCAATCTTCCTCAGAGCAGACAATTCATTCATTGTCGTCTTCCATGCTAGGCCTGTGCTGCTATAATTGGTATTCTGAAATAGCTCTGAGTAAGTGGACTTATAAAATCACAGTCTAGTATAGTAACCAGAAATAAAAATGGCCTGTATTTCTAAGGAAGGAAAAAGAAAAATATCCTGGGCTAATCTTTCATATATGAATTTCTACTTTGTCACCTATATCTGGTATTTCTATTATTTAGGAAATGTTTTTGAAGGTCAAACTGAAATAACAGTGTGTGTGTGTGTGTGTGTGTGTGTGTGTGTGTGTGTGTGTGACACAGATATTTCTCAGAGCATGGCAAACATTATCTTCTGTGCCAAGATATATCAATCTTTGATGTAGAAAACAGCCAGGCCCATTAAATCAACATGGATACTCACTCATAACTTTTTTATTCATTTGCTGTTATGGTCTGGATACTTGTTTAGTCCATTAGGTTCTACCTTGCATTGAAATGGAAACAATCTAGCATAACATCAATTTCCTTCGTATTGTGTTTTTGACTTGCCCATAGAGGTAAATATTTCTTTATGAACTCATTTAAACTTCTTGAAAATTTCTGTAAAGTTATGATTGATTTAATAAGAATTTCCTGAGCCCACAATATATCTTTATATTTGTATGCCAGAAATTTGAAAACAGTATGGTTATTTTACATTTTCCTCAATACTAGGAAATATTACTTCAAGTTTTTTCAGTGACTGTTGGAGTAGTAGACTTTAATGCTATCATATGCATACATTCCAAGAAGAAAGTAGAAGGGCTCATATTTCTCAAAAGCATGTTCCTTTTGAGAGATCTTATTTTCTAAAGATGGTTGTAATAATATCTTCCATCCACATGCTCTTCCACAATATTACCTTGTCCCTCCCCCATCAAAAAGTGGAGTTTATCACTGTACCCCATTGAAGCTGTTGAGCCCTGTCACTGCTTTGACCAACAGACAGTAGCAGAAGCCAGGGCCGACTTATCAGATTCAGCTAGTACAAAGTCTAGGGCCCATGATCCTTTAGGGGTCTGTTAAAATATTTTTACTTCTCTTAAAATCAGAATTAACAAATAAACATGAAGGTTTAAAAATGTTTGAATACTTTTTTTTATTCACCTTTCTATCTACACTGCCATAAAGTATATTTAATACATATTTCAATGTTTAATGAAAGAAGGGGTCCATGAGAGAGTGTCACAATTAGGCCTGGAGAAAGTGATATAATGCTAACTCTTCATTGGCTAGGCAGCTTCTGCTTCCTTGCCTTTGGGATATTTACCCTTGAGATATTCCCTCCCAAAATCTAACCACGGGGCTGTGAGAAATCTAAGCTAAGTGGAAAGGTCTTTGGGGTTAACATCCGCATCTGAGCTTTTAGTCTGCCATTATGTTATTATACCTGCATGAGAGGCATCAAGCAAGATCTGTCCAGTTTAGTCCTATCAACCCAAAATACATAAGGCAATAATAAAGTGCTGTTTTAAGCCACTAAATTTGAGTGGTTTATTAGATGACAATAGATAACTGAAAAATCTGATTTATACAGTCATTCATAACTTACTGAGCATTTTGTAATTTATTGTTTGGGATACTATGCTATATACTATATAATAATGTAGTGGGAACTCTATGTGTGACTCTGCAGAGCAAGTGCTTCTTTGAAATCTTGCAAGAATTAAGGTGAAAGTTAACTAAAAAAAAGTTTATTTGTCATTCAATAAATTAGCTATGTGTACATAGATTTATACTCATAAGAATGCCATTGTGTCTAGAGTAAACTGGACTTGATGGAAGGCAAACATGAACCTCTTCCTTATTTTCTGGCCATACGTTTCAATCATGACATGTCAAATCCCCCGTTCTTTCCTTTAGGATAACGTAGGTAGACACACTATCCTCAGACAATTTCAAGTTAAAAAAACAAACAAACATGTTTCTTTTTCAGGGATTAAAAAGCTAATTCCAGTCTAATATCAAAGTTTCAACCTCTCATCCAACTAAAAGCATCTTCCTATCTGACCCATGCTTTGAACCTCAAAATGGACAAGGGGTATGAGGTAGATTTCTTTACTGTTCCTTACACACCTCCTCCCTCATTCACTGGGTCCTGTTTCTAGCCACACCTCTCATGAGCTTCTGAGAGTGGTCCACAGCAGATGCTGCTCACAGACTGGGCTTGTATCACAGCTGAGGAATCCTGAGCTTTGGGAACTGAAATATAATGGACAACAAACAAGAGGTCTGACCTTTGTTCTGGAGGAAAAGATCACGTAAGATTTACTGAGTACCGCCTACAAGCCAGGCACGGCGCAAGATACTCTCTTTCATAGAGAGTAAATTGTTTAAGCTTCCACAAAAACAAAACTATGAAATAATATTCAGAAAAGATAAGTAACGCCCCCAGATTCACAGAGCTATTGAGGGCAAATCTGGAATTATGACCACTTTGTTTTGTGTGTGTGTGTGTTTTTTTGGCCTGGCTTTGTTTAACTCTACATTGTTGTCTGGAGGGAAAAAAAAAACACACAACAACAAAGAAACCTCCCCAACTCCACCACTTCAAATAGATAAATCAAATTACTACAGCCTTGCGTGGTTAAAGAAAGTCGATAAGGCATTTCCTATTTATGTAGCTCTGAGGTAGAGGGAGCTGAAGTGTTAGCTCTGGTGGTTGCTGTCCTTGGGGTGAGAAGCCTCAGTGCTGGGGTTCAGCAAGTGGATTCAGCCCCATCTCCCCCTCCCTGGCGTTGGTCTCTTGTTTTATTCTTTCACTCTGACCCATAATTAGAAACCTCCTAGAGAGTTCACCTCGTCTAGATCTGTCTAGTGTACATTGCATCAGGCAGATCCTAGGTCATTTCATGTTTTACCCTCACCCTATGTCCCTCAAGCTGATGTAAGAATAAGAACCAACAGTCACAGGCCTTATGCTGTGTCCAGGCATGATTCTATGCACTTTATAAATATTACCTCATTTCATCCTCACAAAAGCTTCCAAAGTAGGTACTATTATTATCCTCCTGTTTCAGATGAGGAAACCGAGCTAAGACAGGTTAAGTAACTCACCTGAGGCCACACAATTGGTAAGGGGGAGAATTAAACCTGGGCAGCATGGTTCACAGTTTGTGCTCCTATGATGTGCATGACTGCTACCAAGGAAGCACATTCAGTGTTTCTTCCATGTTCTTTCTTGTGGGGCTCTGGCTAGGAGTTCAGAGCTTTTGCTCCAGCTTAACGCCTCGCCCGCAGACAATTTATTTTTCCTTTATATGCTGACAGCCACTTTTCCCAGAGAAAGATTAAACTCAGCTCAAGGTCTTATGTGTCTCTTTCAGAATTTTTACTCAGTTTGTTGGTTGGTTGTTTTCGAGTTTACAAAGCAGTAATTCCAGAATCCCTTTTAAATGAAGCAGTCGCAAATGCTGGGCTTAACATTGCACACCTTGGAGAAGAAGTGGACATGAATCTATAAAACGTATCAAGCAAAATTCAGTGCCATTGGTTTTATTGTCAACTTGCAGGCCCTACAAGTTTTAAGGTGACTGATAAGCCAGTCCCCTCAGCAGCAGTGGGAAATAATAAAGATGCTCAAGGTTATGTAAAAGAAAAATAGCAAAACAACATATCTTGCCATTCAAGTTGGCTGCATACCATTCTAGTTATAGAAAAGAAACTCTTGCAAACATATCTTCATTAATTTTCTGGAAAGGTTGTTGTTTTTTTTTAAAAAAATATGTTTCTATCGATTTCAGAGAAAGATAGGGAGGGGGAAAGAGGGATAGAAACATCAAAGATGTGAGAGAATCATCCATCAGCTGCCTCCTTCACTCCACCTACTTGGGGTCAAGCCTGCAACCTTAGTATGTGCCCTGACTGGGAATCAAACCTTGACCTCCTGGTTCTGGGTCAATGCTCAACCACTGAGCACACTGACCAGGCAGTTTTAACGGAGCCTCACTGAAATATATAAAATGTTTGAGAACAATATTCATATTCACTTAAGTTCCACAAGGTCGTAAGAAAGGTGTATTACTTGAGTTCGGTCCCAGGAAATTCATTTTCTTTTCAAAGAACTAGCTAAAATTTTGAAGTGTTACAAATTTAAGTATTTTTCTGAATACACAAATGCTTACCAATCTTTTGTTTTTGTTTTTGTTTTCTGCTGGATGTGGCAACTCTAGTTCAACTAGGAGCAATAATAGGTATTGCCCAAGTATCCATTGTTATTTTAAATATCTATTCTGGGGGGGGGGGGGGGGAATTGACTACTTCTTATCATATTCTAATAGTAAAAAGCACTCACAATATTGGTAGCAATTTCAGGGTAAGAAGATAAAAATTTAGACAAGATAGAAGGTAATTTCATGTTCATTTTTAACAGTTATGTTAGAAAATGGGCCAAAATGTGAATGACATAATTATAGATGTATTTACCTTAATTGAAGTCTTATCACAAAAAAGGGACCATGCTATTCTCAAAATTGCTAGTAGTATTGTGAAAATTGGTCAGTATAATGAGTTTGCACTTTAAAGCCCAAGAAAAATAGAGCAACATGGACAAAGCTTTGAATTTTCAACATCGAGTTCCTGATAGTTTTAGAGTTCTGGAAATAATACATACCTCCTTCCCAAGGCGTGCACGCGTGTACACACACACACACACACACACACACACACACACACACACATTTATGATGAAGACTCACAATAGACAAAACTTAAAAGTCCTTTGGGTACAGGTGAAATAGGGGACAGTTGGTCAGGACAGAGTTTTGAGGAGATAGTTATATAGAAATGAAACTATCATCTGATTTTACAGAAAAATAAAACCCTTTTCTTTTTCCACATTAAAATGGAAGGTAATGGAAAACATGACTTTTCCCTCTACTTCAGAATAATACTCACTCTATTGAAGAAAAAAGTTGAGCAATGAATTTTTCATTATATTTGAAAGTGGTTGTACAATTTTATGGCAGATGAATTCTGTTACAGTATCTCTGATTTCTAGTATAACAAATCCCTCACACAATAAATCTTTTATGACTCTAGAAAACTTTTTTTTTCCTAAATAAACTTTTTCCTATGAGTTGTTCTTCAAAAGTATAACAACTTTAGAAACCTTCAGCTGTGAAATCTATTTTACGTTTTTGGCACAATGAGACCAATTCTTCAATTCACAAAGGTAACACGGGCATTCACATTCCGAGGGAGAGCTAGCATTCTTTTGGGGGAAAAACTGTTTCCTTCCATGTCTGCAAGCAGAATCTTTCCTCCACCATCCTTTCTGGTCAGTATTCGCAAGGCTGGAGGCATACTAGTATTATTCTGTAGATCTTCATTGCTACTGCCATAGCCTACCTTTAGCTATACAAGAGCAGTCTTCTCGTCTATCCTAAAACAAGCAGACAATGAACAGTAAACAGAAAAATGTCCCAATCTTTGAATCAATGTCCTATGAGAAAGTAATAGGCTAACAGCAATGCAATTTAGTCTCCCCCCTTTTTTATTAATAAAGAAGTAAAACTGTCTTTATTAACAGAAAACATGATGGTGTATATAAAATATCCAACAGAATCTGAAAAAATCAAGAACTAATATAGGAGAACTTGTACTACTTGAGTTCAAGACATCACAGTTACAATCATGTAGACTGTGCAGTCCCCTTTTTTTATAAAATGCATGGGGGGGAGGGGAAGTCAATGGGAACCAGGCACAAGTATCAGTAGCTGAATAAGTGCTAGTACAAGAAACCAGGTCTTTGTCATTTCAATCAGTTATCATTTTCCTAAGTCTTTATTTCAGAGAATCTCCACCTTGGTGTTATTGACATGTGGGCTAGATAATTCTTTGTTGTGACGACTGTTCTGTGCTCTGCATGTTTAGCAGCATTCCTTGCTTCTACTCCCCAGATGGATGCCTGTGGAAATCCCTCACCCCTGCAGTTGTGACAACAGAGTGTCTCCAGACATTGTTAAAAGCCTCCCGAGGATAACATCTCCCCTGGTTGGAATTACTGCTTATTAAAATGCATATAGCCTGTTGTATAAAGAGTTATTGAATAAACAAATTAATACGTGAAAGTGATTAAATAGCTTATCTCGTTGCCTAGTATATAGTTGAATACTTAGCAAATAATAATGCTCCCTCCCACAAGCCCAAGGATGATATTTTGTAACTAAATTTGCCAAGATTAGTTCCAATGCTTGCCTTGGGAGGGTAGGTCATTTAAAATAGATGTTTGTAAATGAAAAATATGTAACTAATTTCCAGTTGACATAGGCTGTCAAAAATAAAATTTGCCTCTGCTCTCTACTAATACCCCAATGAAATGGTACAGGAATTTTTACAAAAAGCATTAAACCCCCCAAATGGGAAAGGAGATGGTAACAATACAATTGTGGGGACTAGAAACCAAAAGAACACCTGGTAAATATTATGGCCCACCTAAAAGAAATTCTAGTTGGCAATGGTGAAAGCTGTGAAGCACCATGATCTGCACACCCAGGCACACAAACTCACTCCAAAGCTCATGGCATCAGGTTCCAATGGAAGAGAGAATAACATAGGTGTAACAACAAAAGGATTGGCCAACAATCTATTTAAAAAGGTATTAAACCTCAGATCTTCCTTCTTTGACAAAAAGTAGGACAGATTTTCTTCTATGATCCCACTAAAGCCTGGAGGTTTGTTCTCTAGAAGGGGAGACATAAAGTCTCTGAACTAGGTGGGTACAAGAGGGGGAATCCGGTAGTGTTGGAGGTAGTAATACTTTATGGAAAACAGAGAGATGAAATAGAGTATCTATCTATACACAGAATGCTGGTAGCCCAGCCCTTTTCACCCAGGTCATGCGTAGCTTATACTTTCCAATAGGAACTCAAGAAGCAATACCATTGCAGTGGACATGGGAGCCAGCTGCATGTTTGTGTACCTCTAGTTAGCTGTGTAACCTTGAACAAGTAACTTTAACTTCTTTTTATCTCAATGTCCTCATCTATAGCACTAGGTTAAAAATAGTACCTTTCTCATAAAATTATAGAAGATTAAAAAACACTAGGTAAATGTTTATTATAATTTAATCTTGGTAAATCAGAAAAGCCCCAAAGCAAAAAAGCTAGAGAGATATACAATGGTATTTTTCCACCCTAAAATTTCAATCACTTCTTAAAAGACCCAGGTTGACCTACCTTATGGGACACTCCTGGTTGCCAGTCAAATTTTCAATTCCTATTTTTCAATATTAGTAGTCAGTCAAGGACCACAAGAAATTGAGAAAGGCCTTTAAGATTGAATTCAGACACCAAAGTAAACAAGTAGAATAATACACACCTTGAAGGAAATGCAGACAATCCTATATAATAAAAGGCTAATATGCAAACTGTTCCCTCAGGAGTTCGACCGCTCGCTATGCTTGCACTGACCCCAAGTGGGAGGCGCAGAATGAAGGAAAGCCCCAGCCGGCAGCTGGCAGCCAGGGGAAGGAAGGCCCCAATCAGCCCTGATCACCGGCCAGGCCTAGGGACCCTACCCATGAATGAATTTCGTGCACTGGGCCTCTAGTGAATTTATAAGAAACTTAGAAGAAATTATTAATATCCTTCGAGAGATGAGAAAATGTGTCTATGAGTCAATAATAAGTTGTCATGCTACTATTAAAGAGCAGTAATAAGAGAATAAGTAAGAGATGTGGAAAATAAAAATATAATGATAATGGAAAAATTTCAACAGAAACTATAGAAAATAAATTTGGGGCCTCCCAGAAAGTACCAGTTAAAGGCAGAGACATGAAAGAAAG
This sequence comes from Myotis myotis, assembly GCF_014108235.1. Taxonomy (NCBI): domain Eukaryota; kingdom Metazoa; phylum Chordata; class Mammalia; order Chiroptera; family Vespertilionidae; genus Myotis; species Myotis myotis. The sequence goes on from NW_023416318.1 coordinate 26,364,850, forward strand.
AAAATTAGAGAATCAGCCCCAAATACCTAAATCTACCTAAATCTAACTAATATTTTAGTGTCCTTAACACTTTAACATACATAGCCTATCACAACTGATAGCAATAATTAGTATAAGGTAGAATAAAGATATTGCATATATGAAAGATCTAAAACAATTACCTTCCATGAATCTTTCTCAGGAAGATATTGGACTAAAGTAGGAGAATAACCAAGAAAGGAAAGGACCTAGGGCCCAGCACCAGAGAGGCAAAAGGCAACCAGAGAGAAAGGAAGGTCTATGTTAACAGCTTTACAACAGAGTTAGAGAGCAACTACCCACATTGGACAGTGTGCTTGATGATTACAGTGATTTAAGGAAGCTTCATTGCACCAAGATTGATTTGGTGGGATATTTTAGATTGTCTGGTATCTTTAGAATTCAAATGTTCATAGAGCTATCTCGTGTAACTTCATCATTCTCCCACAAAATAAATGAACTTTTTTATCCATTCATGTATTTGAAAGACATTAAAATTGTCACTATAGAATTCATCTGCCAAAAAATACACACTGCTGCTTTCAAAGGTGTCTATTTTTTTAAAATGATGTTGCGATTTTCTTTTTCTAGAATGGTAGCTTTTATTTCCATTCCCAAGGTTTCTCATCAGTAATTCACGGTAGTTATTTGTGATTCCTGGGCAGTGTTCTACATATCGACGCAGTCATATCGCTATGGAAAGAACATTTTATTCTCTTTTTAATAAGTCCTATTCTCTTTCTGCCTTCGGGAAGCAAGCACTGGTTGAGATTTGAGGAAAAGTTCTCAGGCCGGTAATTGACTGCCTTGGGCATGAGTCCATCACCCATCAGACACAGATGGTTAATCTAGTCAAGAAAGTACAGATCACAGCACAATGGGTGTTATATATGGAGTAGTGAGATGGGAATTTCTGAGAGTACAACCTTTTATCTCCCCTCCCCCCAGAGTTTTTTCTCTCCAACATCTCCTACACACTATACTTTCCAAAGTGTCTTTTCACTTGTCTTCCGAAAACCCAGGCACCATCAAATATACTATACTTCTACCAGCAATCTTTGAAACCCTCCCAAAGTTCACATATCTGTGGCAGGCTTGAGTGAGGAGTGTGGCGCCACATAAAGGGGAACAGGCTATGAATTGAAGCAGCTGACTTTTAGTTCCACTTCCCCGAGTTCTTCTAGGAAATTGGGCAAACCATTTGATCTTCCCATGCTATTCCATTTGACAAATGGATAGTGAAGGCAATCTAAATTGCCTAATTATGTAGTTGTGAGCAGCAATGGGGTAAAGTTGTGTGTGTGTGTGTGTGTGTGTGTGTGTGTGTGTGTGTGTGTGTGTGTGTGGTGTATGTGTATGGCTGTTTAATATAATGAGCTTAAATATAAGGTATATTACTCAAGTTTGGTCCACATTTTAACCATCTAAAAGGACTACTTTTGAATAACTATCAATATGATGGTGCAGGGTATTAGGTTTAAAATTTAGTCCTCTACTAAGGAGATTTAAATTTTTAGGTCATCGCCTGTGCCTTTGGCAAACTCAAAGATTGCTGCCATTGCTAAGGTGTCCATCTTTTGTCTAATTAGTCATGACGAACAATATGGTAAAGTTTGTTTTCAGAATGTGATAGGCCATTTAAGTTATTAAAAAACTCCCTTCTTGTATAATATATGAACACAGGGGCTGTTTTTGTCATTATTGATATAGTCGGCCAGTAAACTCAGGCAAGAGATTATGTTCCAGCTATAAAATGAGAAATATGATTACTTGTTTGTTCTTTTTATTAATCAAAATGATAACAATACCATTTTAACCAATACTTATATTTTACATTTTATTTTAAAAAATTAAATATATTTTTATTGATTTCAGAGAGGAATGGAGAGACAGATTAAGAAACATCAATGAAGAGACAGAATAATTTTTTTAAAAAAATATATTTTATTGATTTTTTACAGAGAGGAAGGGAGAGAGATAGAGAGTTAGAAACATCAATGGGAGAAAAACATCGATCAGCTGCCTCCTGCACATCTCCCACTGGGGATGTGCCCGCAACCCAGGTACATGCCCTCGACCGGAATCGAACCTGGGACCTTTCAGTCCGCAGGCCGACGCTCTATTCACTGAGCCAAACCGGTTCCGGCAAGAGAGAGAATAATTGATTGGCTGCTTCCTGCATGCCTCAAACTGGGCACTGAGCCTGCAACTACAGCATGTGACCTGACCAAAATCAAAACGTGACCTACTGGTTCATAGGTCTACCCTCAACCACTGAGCCATGCCAGCTGAACTGTATCTTAAATTTTAAAATGTGTTTTGGAATTCATGCTATTTACTTCCAATAACAATTTTGGTATTTTTTTTTTTCAGTAATTTAGATAAGGTAATTGAGGCCCAAGGATATTCTATAGTTTTGTTTCAGATGTCATTCAATTTGAGAATGTAGGTTAACTTTACACCTTTTCAATCATGCCAAAATATCTTTTCAATAACAAAGTTATCCATGAGTCAAATAGAACCATTTTTTAAGGTAAGCTAATTGACCTTGTGAATTATAAGGAAAAACAGAAAATGGAATCAAAATCACTGCAGGTAAAGTAAACACATTTTCATCCCAAATTTTTTCTTTTAAAATGTCATGTAAAGTTTCTTATACAGTTCAAAGTATGTTGGTATACACCAAAAATTGTGCATAAGGCTTTATTACAGGCAGAGATGATTAATTCTTTGGGACCTATTTTAATCATTCCCCATTTGAAGTGGGGTAGCAATCTATATATTACTCTAAAGACTCTGCTTTACATAAAGTTGTATGAAGTTGAATGAAAAATTAGTTAAACATCACAAGATATGAATGAAAAGAGCCTATTTTTTCCATAGGTAGAATTATAATTTCAAATGGTTATATTATTAATTAACCACAGAATGTGGGAAAGCATGAGACTTGGTTGGAAAGTTTGTAAGGAGGACATGCCCAGAAAAGGGAAGTGTGTGGAAGGCTGCCCGCACTATTTATCAGAATTCCTACTTAGGGAGTGCTGAAGGTGGTGCCTCTAATTATTCCTTGACCTTTCCAAACAAGCCTGTGCATATGCAGACCCCAAGTGCTTACTGGGATCCTTAATCTTTGGGTGTCCTTGCTTAAAGGACATTACAAACACATGTGTCCTCCCAATATTACTTATCCTATTGATTGTATCTGAAAGATAAACTTTATCTCAAACTGCTGCTACGATAAAAGCCTAACGAGGCAGGCAATGGAGGCCGTCTGGTTCCTTTAGCCAGGCAGTTCCTTAACCCTCTCTTTCACAGCAAATGTTGTGACAGAGTAATCCATTCATCTGTAGTTCAGGGGCTGCTGGTCAGTCCCAGCAACAGAATACATGGGATTCATTTTTTGATCTCACATTGAGACCTTGCCTCAAGCAAAATAATAAATTTTTTGACCCATAAAAGTTTGTTAGCTAAACTCTCACCATACGGCTCATATAATTATCCTGTAGCTTACTGTTCAGATACAAAACGTAGGACAGTTTTCTTCTAATTGGCAGCTATTAGAAAGGATAGATGCAATCCAGTTATCAAAATTTTAACAAAAATAAGATTTTTTTTTGGTTTAGATTTATTCTCATGGGCCTCCAGACCTAGAATTGGAATTGCTCTTCAGTCATATGTGAGAAGAATATCCCACTTACATGCCAGCCATAATCAGCATCCATTTCACATCTGGGCGTCTCTGCTGAAATGACTGAATCCTGCAGTAATTAAGATTACTGATGCTATCTGGTAGAAAAGAGGAAGTGTAGACAGTAATTGGTTATTGTGAGTAAGAGGACTGGTTCCAGGTCATCTCCCAAAGCATCCTTGGAGGACCCTTCTCTTCCACTCCCTTTCAGTCCTCTGCTGGTGATTTAACCTTTTAGACTAATACATGATTTCACTTTTTCTTAGCTCTGATTCCTTCACACGTGAAAGTCCTCTATGTAACTGAAGGCAACTTTTAATCCACTGGAGGCGAAGATTGAGAACGGGATCTAAGCCATGCAATGAGTAGATTATAAAGCATATACCAGAAGCTGCTAAGCTCTATATTGCACTTTGAACCAAAATGGCTTGGCTGATACACCATTATGAACACATTCACTTTGAGTTGTTCTTGCTACATTGGCATTGCTTTAAGTTGCTCCATCCACTTTACCTCCCATGTAGGATAATTCTTTGCCCATACTATGACATCTATTATGTCCATCTTCAAGATCAAAACCAGTGCCACTCTCTTGTTGTCATGGTCCTTTTCTCACTCTCCCCATTAGGCTATGTAACAACTTCATGGCTGCCTCCGGTCTTTGGTAGCCTGCTTCCACAAAGTTGTTACATAAGCCATTGTTATAATACATTTTTGTGAACTTTCTCAGGGACATTTTAATTTGAAGTATTATTTTTAACTGTGTCTCAAAAGATTTTCCTCTATTAAAGAAATCAAATTTTGAACTTAGTGAGCTGGGAGGTAAGGAGACAGAGATAGAGAGACAACATGAATATAAATAACACAAGCCCCTATACTCTTAGGCTGTTAAGCCATTTATACAACTGTTTATTCCACCACAGCCCCACTGGGACCCATAACAGATACTCTTATCATGGCTGGTTGGGGTTAAGGGCTCAGCTCAGTGTATAACCATGTTATAGGGCAAAGAAAGATGGTCCATGTGGACACAGACCCCACATTCTGATTTTATTAGTACTTCATGCTGAGGTATATAAATACACGGAAGAATAAAAACAAAGTAATAAAGTCTGTTGTCCTAAAAAAAATGAAAACAGTATTTGCCAGGAGAAATACATTAGAAAAGCTTACTGCTCAAGAACTTGTCTCCCCTCTCACATCTCTCCTTTTCTATCCCCCCCACCCCCCATTTTCTCCCCTTCCATTTTTCCTGTTGTCTTTACTGAACATAATATTTTTATAAGCCTCCTTTGACTTTATATATTTGTGGGAGATTGATGACAGTATGATAAATCCTGTAGTAAATATTCAGATTAATCAGAAAACCGTCACCCAGAGCAGCATTTTTCATTTTAAGCAACAACTAGAAGGGGACAGGTGGCCTTTTTAAATGCCTATAGTTGATTAATGAAATGTGAGATTGATTGTGAAATGCTTGGAGGGCCCACCAGACAGTATCCCCTCAACTTCTCAGAGTAGGGCAAGAAAGTGCTTTCCATATCTCACAAAATAAAGTGATTAATTTTTAACCAGAAATGAACTCTTTCTCCCGTCAATCTCTGTTTTCGCAGCACAGAAGAAAGGCTATTCCCCAATGTAATAGTGATAACACCTTGCATTTACATAGTGCTTTGTGTTCTATGAAGTATTTTAAGATGAACTGTCTCAGCTCCTCTTAATAACCACCCTCTAAAGCTAGTGGACAGAGGCTTCATTCTCTTTCATTCATAGGGAGGACAATGTAAGGTAAATTAATTGACCAATATAGTGATCTATCACTAGAATTAGATCTGCTATTTTATTCAACATCTTCTATTTGCTTAGGTGGAGTTATCTAAAATGAGGAAAGGATTTTTTCATTTGCTATAAATAAAAGTTGAACATCATCTAAAAAAACTGGACCTGTATTTATATTATTTTGTTTTTTCATTTTTATCTTTTTTAAAAAATATATATTTTACTGATTTTTTACAGAGAGGAAGGGAGAGGGATAGAGAGTTAGAAACATCAATGAGAGAGAAACATCGATCAGCTGCCTCCTGCACACCCCCCACTGGGGATGTGCCCGCAACCAAGGTACATGCCCTTGACAGGAATCGGACCTGGGACCCTTGAGTCCACAGGCCGACGCTCTATCCACTGAGCCAAACTGGTTAGGGCTGTTTTTTTCATTTTTAAATATATATATTGTTATTACTGATAATATTACAGATATTTCCCATTTCTCCCCTTTTTCCCATTCGTCCTAGCCCCTCCCCCCTGAAAAAATATCCTATATAATAAGAGAGAAATATGCTAATTAGCCATTATGCCCTGAGGCCTAACGACCAAGCACATCACGTCATGACCAGATCATGGATCAGCAGGAGGGTGGGCCAGGAAGGTACAAGGGAGCTGCAGAGAGCTACAGGAGAGGGCAGGGCAGCAAGCTATGATGGGGAGGGGAGCCTGGGGGAGCTACAGAAGAGCGGCAGCGACCTACTGGCTACAAACAGGTCACAGAGAGCTACAGGATGGGGCAGGGCAGCAAGCAAAGGGGAGGCGGAGAACTACAGGAGAGGGCAGGGCAACAAGCTATGGGGGGGGGGGGCAGTGGGCAGAGAGCTACAGGAGGGTGGCAGTGACCTACTGGATCTTGCTAGGATTCATGCACAGGGCTACTAGTAATTTATAATTACTTTTTTGTAAGTTACTAAAATAGAAACAATAGTGATCATTACTGAGAGATGAAGCATGTTTTTAATAAAAATTTTACTATGTAAATAAGAAATCAGAAAAATATGATTTCAAATTAATCTGTATATCTTTGTCATTACTTACCAAGATTGCTCTAGTTTTCTTGGTTTTAGTAAAACTTGATGGGCATTTTTATCATTTCCTCTATTTGCTAGAGAATTTATAGATTTGGTTATTAAGCTACTTTATTTAAAAGAATCTATTCTGTGGTTTGTACTCATTTCCTGTAGCAGTTAGCTATTATTGTGTAACATAATATCTCCACACCTGATGGTTTAAAATGCTATTTACATAATACATAATTATATAGGTTGGCAATTTGGCCTGGACTCAACTGTGCATTTCTTCTGGTCTCAGCTGAGTTCACTCAAATATCAGCAATCATCAGTCAAGTGAGATGAGGAATGGATGACTTATACTGGCCTTAGTATGGTCCTTATCTTTTAGCACTAGCCAGCCAGATATTGTTCACATCACTTGGTGGGGGTGGGGTGGGGGCAGGTAGGGTGTGGCAGGGGCGGTGGGGTTTGTGCAAGCAGCAAGGTTTGTGTTGTCCTAGACCAGTGGCCAGCAAACTGCGGCTTGCAAGCCACATGCGGCTCTTTGGCCCCTTGAGTGTGGCCACGAAGTTTCAATCGCACTGTACGTGCACGCCCACACATGGTATTTTGTGGAAGAGCCACACTCAAGGGGCTGCAGTTTGCTGACCACTGTCCTAGACCAGAGATTTTCAACCTTTTCATTCATCTCATGGCACGCATAAAATAATTACTAAAATTCTGCAGCACACCAAAAATATATTTTTTGCCAATCTGACAAAAAATAGTTATATGAATTATAAATACATAGAGAGAGAAGAGGAAAGAGGGAGAGAGAGAGAGCAAGAAAGAGAGACAAACTACAAGAATGTTATCAGTGGCAATTACAGATTGCAAATTTTTGTTTTATTAGATAGGAATGAATATAGAAGATCATCTATTGTGTAAAATGACATGTATCACCTAGAAATGCTTGTCAGTTGCAGTTAACAATGGTTTAAACAGAACAAACGTGACTTCAAGAAATGTTTGCGTTAAGAAAAAAATTGAACATTGCCAGTTGTTTCTGGCATTCATTTAGCTACTGAGCAATACTCTCAGGTCCCCTGATTATTTCTGTTTTTCTGCTTTGCCATGCTTAGATTGTTCATTTTTATCCTGTGCTTGTCTCATCACAGTAGCAAAATGGCTACAAGAGCTTCAGCCATTACATCTGCATTTAAGGCAGAAGAAAGAGACAGGAACAATGCCAGCCATGGCTGCTATTCTCAGAGAAAAGCAATAGCTTTCCCAGAATCATTTAATTATAAGTGACTTCATATCTCATTAACCAGAAATGGATCATGTGGTCACCTCTAGATTCAAAGCTACGTAATAAAGGGAAGACCTTGAGTACCACAAATGACTTAGACCAATGGTTCTTAAACTTGGCTGTGCACTTAGGTCAATGGTTGTCAACCAGCATTTTAAAATATGAAATATATGTGTCTGTCTTGTGGCTAGGTAAGAAATGGGAAACAGTCATTGAGAAAATCATAATTCTTTTAGTGGTTTCAGATGAAAACATGGTCTTCCTTTCTCACCTCATACAAAGCCCTTTCATATCAGTTGTCAGCAAGGCATTTAATTGCTTAAACAAACTATCCTATATAATAAAAGCCTAATATGCTAAGTGTCCAACTGTTCATTCGATCGTTCAACCAGTCGCTATGATGCACACTGACCACCAGGGGGCAGACACTTTGACCTATAGGTTAGCTTACTGCTGGGGTCCAGTTGATCAGGACTGGGCAAGATGACTGGACGTGGCCTGGAGACTTCCCATGGTCCTTCCCCAGCAGGCCAACTTCCTGAGGTCCCTCCCTCCTGCTGGTCCCTCCTCTGCCTTAATCATGCACCAGTGGGGTCCGTTGGCCTGGCCTGTGCCCTCTCGCAATCCAGGAACCCTAGGGGAATGTCGGAGAGCTGGTTTCAGCCCGATCCTTGCAGGCCAGGCCAAGGGACCCCACCGATACAGAAATCCATGCACCAGGCCTCTAGTTTCCATCATAAAAAAATTATTAAGGAGAACATTCACTTCAATTATCATCATGCTAGGAAAAAAATGTTTATAGGAAAGATTGTGAAAGATTTTGAATTAGACTAAAATAATTACTATTATCTTCTCTGGAAAATTTAGTGTTGTCTAGGAGTGCTCTTTCCAGGTAATCTGATTCTATGGATCTTTATGCCTTTCACTATTTTTGAGCTATTTTGCAGCTATGTAAGTTGTAAATAACTGATGTAAATGTAAATAATTCTTGTCCACAGATGGACAAATCAATTTTGTTTGCTGGTATTACAAATAACATCCCTCCTTAGTAGTACATCAGCTTTCCATCTATTTGTAAGTTCATTTTAGATTTCCTTATCTGCTAATATCCATGTGGTATTTTGAAATCTTTGAACAAGTTGTAACCGTTTATTGGTTGACTTAAGTAGTTAAACAAAATCTTTGACATGTGTTTTATAGTAGTATGAGAATTGTGGTAATACTTTAAGTTATTCTTTAACAGTTGAAAGATTCAGATGTTAGTAAGTAAATTAAAGATTTTGACTTTACTGTGTGTCTGAACTGGTCTCACTGGGAGTCTGCTTTTATTATAAATAAAATCAATAGTTGATTCTACTGAATCAGCAGAAGATGTTTCACTGAAAGTTTGAAATTTAGTATTTAAGCAAGCAGAAACAATAAAAACATCTCCCCAAAAATAAAACTTATCAAAAGCTAATTTATATTTTGTACTTTATATTACTAAATTGAGATGAACATCATCCTCTTTCTTCCTTTCACTCTGTCTCTCTTTTCCAGGTTAACAACATAGTATAATGCCCGAGAATTCTCAAAGTGACTCAAATTTGGGCTTATTTGTTTTAAGAATTAGATTATTTTTTAAATTTATTTTTAGTTGTACTTGACATACAATATTACATTAGTTTCAGGTGGACAACATAGTGATTCAATATTTATGTAACTTATGATGTGATCACCATGATAAGTCTAGTAGCCATCTGTCACCGTGCTGGCATTAGTTTTTATGAAAAAAATAAAATAAAAAATAAAAAACAACAACAAACCAGAAGACAGGTGAAAGTCTTTTCTTTAAGTTTTAGTAAACTTCAAATAAAAAAGATTGTAGAATTTTAAATTTTATCCAAGATAAGTGTTTAGAATTTCTGTAGAAATTTAATAAATGTGCCTTTATTGCCAAAACAAACAATTAAAAATTCTGTTTTTAAAATTTTGTTCCATTTATTAAGTATTTAATTAATGGGGAGGGGGAACCAATCATGTATTTATTCTCTGTGAGTTGTTAGTGACTAAAGATATTGTCCGTTCCAGAAAAGGAGCGTTAATGATGAAAGGTGGGATGGCCAGTGCCCTGGAAGTCCAGTGTTACCTATTTGGGGGGAGGGGGAGTCAACATAGGCAGTTCATTAACTTTCAAATTGCATCATGTAGACTGCATTTTATTCTGTGCAATATACAATCTCTGGTCTGGGTACTCACTTTCCATCATTATGTAGCTTAAACTACTCTTTGGTCTATACAAGATACCTTTGAATAATCTATTTTTACAACAGGAACATTTAACATGGGTCTAATGTGAATAAGTTTTGGACAAAATTAGCCAAACACCAACAACTATTGACTCCTCTGATTTTAGCCAGTCAGCATGAAATTTAACTTACACCAACATACTTGAATATTTGGTGAAGTATACAATAGCCTCTCCATAGGTATTAACCTATACTATGAACTTTTCCCATTTGTAAAACAGGGAGTGATGGAATATATCAGTTGTAACAAAAGAAATGCCATTATAGAATAAGAACCACAAAGAAAAGGTAGGCTTTCATCTAGAATGCTTATAACCTGTAGTCGAAGTTTGAGACCAGCTGAGCCAAGGATCCATCTTGCTTTTATCTTTATAATTTATTTTTTTAAATCCTTACCGGAGGATATTTTTCTATTGATTTGTAGAGAGAGTGAAGGAGAGAGGGTAAAACAGAGAGAAATATCAATGTGAGAGAAACACATCGATTGGTTGCCTCCTGCATGAGCCCCCAGCAGGGCCCAGGGCGGGCAGAGCTTGCAACCAAGGTACTGCCCCTGACCAAAATCTAACCAGGACCCTCCAGTCCACAGCCCCATGCTCTAACCACTGAACCAAACCTGCTAGGGCCCATCTTGATTTTAATGAAATCTGAGCCAGATCCATTGCATGCTGGGAGCATCGCTGTTGGAGATAGTTCTGTGGCAAATGAGTTGTTAGATTCACCCAAGTGGATCTAACAGCCATTTTCCTGAACAGTTGGAGTCATTTTGCTGGTTTGAACGAGGTTTTACAAATAAAAACAAAAAACTTGATAATATCTCTGCCTATTTAACTTGTCAAAGGTACAACTACGTAACTGGCAAACCTATGTTTAATGAGATGAAGGGTAGATGGAATGTAGAACCATGTATGGCAACATCTCAAGAGAAAGATACAAATTCTCTCTGAACAGCCATTTCTACATAGTCTTCTTGGGATCCTAGAAATTGATGTAATTATCTCAGGAGGTTGGTGAGGGGAGGTGAGGACAAAATCAAGTGGGCATAGCCCTATCTTTTAAGGAAACATCCTCATTTTATCTAAATTTTAAAAAACAGTGTTCTATAAAATATTTCTTCCTTCAAAAAGTTCCACTGCTAAAAATACTGTATAAGAACATCCCTTTAAACCAATGACTTTCAACAGAGGCTATTTCTTCCCCCAGGGGACATTTGATAGTGTCTACCAACTTGTTTTGTTGTCACAATTTGGCAGTGTTATAGGCATCTAGTTGGCAGAGGTTAAACATCCTACAGTACACAGGACAGAATGGCTCCCCACAACAACAAATTATCTGACCCAAAATGTCAATAGTGCCACGGTTGAGAAAGTCATGCTCTAAAACAGAACTATGATTTCCATAACAGCTCTAAATCCTCCTCAGAAGAGCTGGAGAACATTGATTTTATATCATGGGTATTATTTTTCTTTGTTTTCTAGGAAAAAAAAACCCCAAGTTTTTATTCTCTGAGAAATAGTTAAGTGAAGAGAAAAGATAGAAAATTCGATCTGGGTTAAAATTTTGATTCTTCCATTTATTATCTTTGTAGCCTTGGGATATTCCCTCTCTCAATTTCTTTCTTTGGAAAATGGCAATAACAATACCACTTTATGGAATGACTGTCAGAAGTATATATGAAAGGTATTTGTTTAGTTGTTTATATAAATAAGAAACAGGTATAAAATCTCACCCATTGGCAGTTACATATATAGCAAAACTCTCTAATAACTTCCCCTGAGGTAATGGAATAGTGGTAGTATTGACTGACTTTGTTTGTCAGGATTCATAGTACCATTAGCTTAGACTTTAACTTTAGACGCTCCTAAACTTCGAATCAACTATCACCACCCTTTTCTTAGAGCATTTACTTTTAAAAACTTGGAATTGCAAATTATTTTCTGCCCCATGTGAAATGAAAATAAAACTCCCAGCCTATTGCCAGTTTTACAACCCAGAAATGTCTTTGTGAAGGACCTGGCAGCCATTCTTTGAAGTGTGATCATCAAGAAAGATAGAGAGCCCCTATCTTCTGGTTTCAGTAGGAAGATAGGACCCAAACTTCAGTGGCCTTCAGTGAGCAAGCACAGATCGTCTAACCGTAGAGGTAAGCATCTGCAAACTTAGAAATTACCCAATGTGTCAACTCATTCCATTGACCAACCTTCCCACCAGTGTCATCCAGTCCTTTACAACTAGCTCACCCCAGAACTGAAAAACCCTTCTGCCTATTATTGCAGTGGAATTAAGTTCCATCTCTCTCCTCTACTGCAATAGTCTTGAATAAACACTTCCTTACCCGTTTAATTTTGTCCAGTGCAATTTTTCTTTTTTTTTAAATTAAATCTTTATTGTTCAGATTATTACATTTGTTCCTCTTTTTTCTCCCCATAGCTCCCCTCAACCCAGTTCGCACCCCACCCTCCGCCCTCCCCCCCGCCCCACTGTCCTCATCCCTAGGTGCACGATTGTCCAGTCTCTTCCCGCACCCCCCACAGCCCCCACACCCCTTTCCCCCACAAGAATAGTCAGTCCACTCCTTTTCTATGCCCCTGATTCTATTATAATCACCAGTTTATTCTGTTCATCAGATTATTTTTCTTTATTGGATTTATTTACATTTTTTATAGCTCCAAGCCTCTGCCCAGCTTCCCCTTTAAACCAGAATGAGCTAAAAGTATATCCTACAGGGGCTGGGAAGGGACTTAGAATGGAAGACCTGACTTCTCTGGGCCAAAATCAGCAGAGAACCTTATCTAGGGAAGCAGAAAAATGTGGGTTTGGCCCATTTCATCACTATTGTTAGATTTAATCTTTTCGGAGTAAGTGCCAGCTAAGAGGGAGATTCCTGAAATCATTAACCCTGTTCTGGAAATGTCAGGCATCTTAGGGCCCAATGCTGCCCTAAAGACAGAGCAGATCACAAACTACTTCATGGGCTTGGATCTCTCAGGTAGATCCAGATTGTTTCTAGAAGAAACAGCCTTAACTAAATTAGCTCATTTCTCTTAAAGTAACAGGGACTTGTATGTTATGCAATTTCTTAGATCTCACAAATCATATTTTACTCAGCTATTTCTATAAAAATAACACAATATAAAAAGAAAAACTAAAAATTCAGGGATAGAGTGCATGTTTCATCTAGGAATCTGATTTTGGCCACAGGACAAATCTGAAGGCCAGCTGTTATGTTAAAGAATTAAGCTTTATTGAAATGTATCCATATCCATTGGTTTAAGTATTGTCTGTGGCTGCTTTCTCACCAGAGACAGAAGTGACTAGTCAGCCATGGGCAAACTACGGCCTGCGGGCCGTATCCGTCCCGTTTGAAATGAATAAAACTAAAAAAAAAAAAGACCGTACCCTTTTATGTAATGATGTTTACTTTGAATTTATATTAGTTCACACAAACACTCCATCCATGCTTTTGTTCCGGCCCTCCGGTCCAGTTTAAGAACCCATTGTGGCCCTTGAGTCAAAAAGTTTGCCCACCCCTGGTGCTGTCTCAGAGACACTATAGCCCAAGATGTCTAAAATGTACTAAAGTGTACTCATTGGCTCTTTATAGAAAAACGTGTGTCAGCCATATGAAGAGCTAATCCAGCAGGGTTTCTGTGACTGAACTAGGATCACAGAGCAGGGCTAATCATAAAACTCTGGCCTGTGATGACCAGCTAACATGCTCATATGTTATTTATAAGCTTGTCCCTATTATTATAAAAAAAAGATAAGAATTCAGATCTCTTAGGAGGCCAAATAAATGGCATTCCTTTAGTCTTCCAGGACTCTGAACAAGCTGAGAAACAAAACTAGGAGCAGCGGTAGATAGAAGCTCTTTCATTGTTGATAATGACCCCGTGGGAGGGCGTGGTTCAGTGTTAGTATCCTTGGACCTGTTAATTAAGTGGATTTACCCACTGGAGCAGGGTAGCACCCCTACAACCTGCAAGAGGGGCAGCAATACCTGGAGGTGAGAGTATCTGAGTTTTGCATGCAAATTTATACCAACTAGTCATTCTGCTCCAGAGAGAAAGTGAGGGGAGGTCTAGAGAGCGGACAAAAGTGTGAGCTGGTTTAATCACTTCTCTAGGAAACCGGAAGGAGAAAGAGTCCCCTCTAATACAGTTCAGGCAAAAGTCTTAATAATCAAAGTGGGTTGACAGGATTAGAGATGGTGGGCATTTTATATTGCTTATTTGTATTGTTAATGCTTTTTCAAAATGAAAAAAAAAACATTACTTCAATAAAAATGCTGATATGTAAATCAATGATATATACTAAAGTTTTTCTAGAAGCCTTGTAAAGATGAAACATTAAGAACAAAAATGCTTAGCAATATTTGCATTTGTAAAATCTCGAGTAAGGACAAAATATAGGCAATTTCACAGCTCCTTTTTGTTCTTGTTATTGTGCTATTGTCTAGATTATTTTTTGTTCCTTTTTAATCCTCATAACTCACTCACCCTGAATACTTTAACATTTCAAGTAACAGATAAGAAGAAGATATACAACTAGGGATAGTATTAATACATATAAAATATCATAGCCTTATAAAATGTCAAAATATCTCAATAAACTTTTTCTTTGGTCTTGGAAAAATGCAATCTTGTTCTTTATTTTGCTTAGTAACTGCTGAAAATTTAACAAGTATGTAAGTATATTCTGGGTATTCATGCTTCCATTAGCCTTTGTGTTACAATATACTGATATATACTGATAAATCTCTCCAGGATTAAATGTAGTTTTCTTTATATGTAATCTCTGGTGAGCTGTGCCTCTGCTTGAGGTCTATATTTTTGCTCACACCCTTGCTTAATAAGAACACATCTCAGTGTTTTGGGGTATTAATAAGTTCTCAGTACCCAATGATCCAATATCTTAGTAAAAATTGTTTTCTTCAGAGTTTTTCTTATAGAGAAATATATAAGATGGATTTACAGGAGAATGATGTTTGCTCTTACATAAGATAAATATCTTATCCAAGATTATAAAAAATAAAATACAGAAAAAACAAAACAGAAAAAAACCCAAAATGAATAGTAATGCTAGTTCAAGTTCATGTTGGATATATACCTCTCTGGTAAATTAACTAACAATCTACACAGAATCATAAACTAATGCCTTTGTACCAGTTTTGAAGTAAACACATTAACATAATTTGGAGTCCTCCTAACTGAATATTTTACTTGAGTTAATGATGTGAGTTAGATGAAAGGGATTTTCAGTCAAGTTTTATCTTATCATATTTATTTATTTATTTATTTATTATTTTATTTTATTTTACTCACTGGCATATTGAACATATGTCAAGCCCTTTGGCTACTGATACACAATATATGACAATATAAATGCTTTACTGTAATGTTCAATCTAGAAAATGTAAAATATAGTATTATTCTCAGAATAATCACAAGCGAGAAACTGTTTTGTAAATATAAGTAACGTAAAAAAAAAAAAACAATTGAGCCATCCATCTTCATTCCAATAACAACTAATTACCAAACATTGAAATAATTACTATAATTTATTGTTAGCATTATTATATGTTAAACAAAAAGAGCCTTGCTGAAGGTACAAAACAAGTTCATACCTGCAAGACTTCAGGAAGTTAGTTACAACTCAATTTCTGGTTCACCCTCTCTGGCTAAGTAATAAGGAAACAAATTATTCTTAAAGAAACCACTAATTCAACTCAGAACATGTTGTTACTAAAGACCCTCTGACATCATGTGCTTCTTTGGAACTTTGCATTTTAAAACTTTCCTAGTCATGTATTGAGAAATTTCCTATCTCATTTGCAATGGCTGAACTTATTCTTAGTGTCTTGCCCTTGGATGGTATGGCTGAGAGACTATTTTGGCAAATTGTCACCTCAGTTAGTCTGAAGAGGAGCCTTGAGTGGTAGCATAGCTGACATGCTGATCTGAACCCAGCAGGCCAAGATAGACAAGCTGTCACCCTCCCTATCAAACTGCTGCTCCGCAGAATAATCCTGTCTGCGGGAAAATGCTAGCTTTCCCTGGAGAGAAACGACTACGTGTGGGTTTATATTTATTGCAGGCTCACTTGATTTGGTAGACGGATTTGGATGGAAATTCTTATTATTAGTCAGCCTGATGTTTCTTTAATGCTCCTCCGTGGTATTCCCCCATAGCTGTGTCTTGGCTCTGCAAACACAAAATCTCAGTTTAATGAGTGGTATCCTCCCTAGAGATTTTCATTCTCCTCCCCACTCTGCTCCTGGAATTCTCCACAACATTGTGGAGCACACTAAGTCAGCACTTAGCATATGTTCGTGCTAAAGAGTTTCAGATAGTTTACAATAATCTTGTCAATTGGAGGTGAAAGGATATTTGAATATTCAAAAAATATGTGTATGTCAGTTGTTTGATTTCATAAATGGACTCATGTTGCTAGAAGCACCAAAGCATGTATCATTCTGAACAGCTAGCTAGTTATGTCTGCTTTGTGTCCTGCCAGTAGCCCAATTATCTTGTCAGATTTCTGGCTCACAATTTATGCTGTCTGGATTAGAGAGGATGCTTGCTAAAAAGTGCTCTAAGGAAGAAACCTCAAAATTCAATAGTCCTGACAAAATAAAATTTTATTTCCCTCTTGCACAGTGGTCCAGTATGGCCCACTGTGAGTGCTGCAAGGTATCTCAGCACAGTCATTGAGAAGCAAGGTTGATGTGCCATCAATGTTGACATGACTTAAGGTTCATGTGTTCATGATCATTACCAACGTGCTATTAGAAGCGAATAAATGAAGGACCAGTCTCAGAAATGTCCTCTTAAGGAAGTGAGGCAGAAGTGTACATCGCTTTGGCTTATAGTTTATTGATAAGACCTTAGTTACCTGGCTATCTACAAAGGGATTTGGGAAATTCAGCCCTTCTCTGTCAGCCCTATCCCAGCCTCAACTCCATGCTAAGGGCTAAAGAGGGGCATGATTGGCGGGACATCAGTGTCTTCCACATTGTCTTCATCTCCCCATACTCTTTGCTCCTTCACATGGAGGCATGGCAACAACTAAGTTCCTTTTCTATGCCTTCCAAAGGCCACGGGGAATTCTTTTCCCTAGGCCCACCATACTGTAGTGCCTATTGGCCTTATGTAGAGGTCAACCCCCTCAAGCCTTCCATCTTTAGAAATCTCCAGCTGAGTAATGAGTTCCACACTACATATGTGGCCCTAAACTCCTGGGAACACCAGTCACATTCTAATAACATTATCACTCTCTCCCTTCTGCCCTCCTGGCTCAACCAACAACTCCAAAGTGGGCCTGTAAATCTCTGCTTAGTGACTTTCCTGCCAGGTGTGGAGAGTGTGCCTTCTCATTTTGCAGGTGTCTTCAATCTCTACAAATTAGTCTCCCAGAGATCACTCTCAGTTGGTTTGCTGGTGGGATGGTGGCGGCGGCAGGGGGGTGAGGTGGTGGTGGCTGTGGTGGGAAATTCTCTTAAGAAGAAGATCATATTTCCTACAACTACACCAATTCCACTCTGTCTGCTTTCCAGTATTTTTGGAGAAAGTAGATAAGTGTTGACTGGGGTGATGTTTGGGGTTGCAGAATCTGTTGGGCATCTTATTAATAAGCTCCGAGGGAAACAGCTGGACTCCAACAGAGCTATGTTAAAAGCTACAGTCCATGTACTTATCTCTCTATATAAAAGCCTAATATGCAAATTATCCCCACTGGAGTTTGACTGGGAGACTGATCACTTGCTATGGCATGTGCTGACCACCAGGGGGCAGCATAGAACGAAGGAAGGCCCCAGCCAGCAGCCGGAAGACCCCGATTAGCCCTGATCACCGGCCAGGCCTACAGACTCTACCCGTGCACCAATTTCATGCACCAGGCCTCTACTCTATAATTTTATTAAATGACCACAGGAGCTTGGTGAGTCATTGACTCTATGAATATTTTTCTTATTTACAAAACAAAGCTGATGAAACTTTCACTGCCTAATCCACAGTTTTATTTTGATGATTTTAGGCATATATAAAGTATCCTGCATAGGCTAATATCTGATATACACCTAGTGTGACTATTATTTAAAATCTATATATTAGCTACAAGTGAAAAGCTTAAGAACTTTTGAACTGGAAATGAAGTGTCTCCTGTTTTAATATTTTTATTAGTACACTTACTATTCCTTTAATTGTGTGTGTATATTTTGCCATCAGTACTGATGAGAGGAGCCACATGTAAGAGCAAAATTATCCTCCCCCAATTTGAAGAGAAAGACAAATTCAGAGGCATTGGAAATACTTTAGATTTTTGAATGTCTGTTTGTTTATTGGCAATACCCACTTCAGGGTGTGTTTCCAACCACTATTGAGTGCTACTTAGCTTTTCTTTGAGCCACACTCCTGTCTTTTCTAGAGCCAAACCATCAGAGCTGAAGGCATATTTATGGTATTAACCCCCCCCACACACACACCCCACACTCCCACACACCCGCATAGCTGCATCAGCATGAGGAAGATGGCAAGGGGCGTTAATTCAGAGTGGAGTGTGTCTGGTAGCCAAACTGAAAACTGGTACTAAGGGTCTAGTTTTTCCACTTGTTTTCAGGAGACAGGTGTTCACTGAAATGTATTCACTGGAGGAGTATTTGTTTTTTCAGGAAAGCAGTCAGCTTAAGAAGGCATTGTTTTTATGGTTTTCAAGTGCAGAAATGTAAGAAAATACATAAACACATTGAAGGTCAATGTTTTTTCTTAGTACATTATTGGGGCCATGGTTCAACTTCATAAAAATAAAACAGTATCATTCTTTGGACCAAAGGGCTTATTAAATGATGGGGACAATAGGTTAAATTATGCAAATATATGTATATTTGTAGGTACAAATATAGGTATAGCTATAGTAATAGAGGTAATAATATGGATAATGAAATAATCAGAACCACATCCTTGTAATAATACATGCTTACTAATACGTTCTGTTGCTTTTCTTCCTACACCAGCTCTTCACACTGATACCCTCTTAACTAAAACTCTCGCCTCTTGCCTAAACTCAATGATAAACCTAATCACCACCATGTAGAGAATCTTGTGCAGTCAAATTCAAGTTGACCTCACTCTACTCCCTACACATATCCCCTGTGTTAGCCAAAATATATGTTTCCTTTTCCCTCAGAAAAATCATGTAAAATCTTACCGATATGACTTTGCTCCCATAACTGTATCCTCCTTGTCTGGAATGACCTATTGGCTCCTCTAAACTGTGCAAACTGAATTCAAGCTCTGTAAAGCCTGCAATCAATGTTCCCTCTTTCAGTGATTTTTTCCCCCTTCTTTGGGACTCTGTAGCACTCATTGCCTCAACCACTCTCTTGGCATTTTGCCCTGCATTTTTACTTATTATTTTATGTATGGATCCTGTCACCCCCAAAGAGTTTATCAAGCCTTTAAGAGTAGAAACCGGGTCTCATAACTATTTATCTTCATTCCCTAATATAGAAAGCCCCATGGGTAGTGCGCTCATGATTAATATTTGATGCTGATGATTTTAATAAATTTTAGGTATGCACAGATCATATGTTACACTTAAGTGCCTGGTCTGTCATAGTCGCAGCATTAGGTGCAGGTCTTATTTGTCATGACTGTATGCTCACATAGGCAAAGCAACTATAGACATTATGGTCTAAAATATTTTTTTTATAATGGGCTATCAAGTAAAAGCCAACAGGAAGAATTCTTAGCTAAATATTAAAAAGGTAGTGACAAAAACAGCAGAACTTGATTGAGTTCAAGGTGGAGGGCTGTTGTCTAAAGAAAGAACCTAGGACTGGAAATGCTATGGAAACAAACCTCTGATCGGTGGAATCCAGTTTTCTATTCTCATCCTGCATGTTCTTTCTTCCCAGGACTTAAACACTAAAAGGTTTGTGCTATTATTTGCATCGATTGAGGTAGAACCCATGGCGAACCGACTGTTTCCTTCTCCCCTTGGGACAGATTCTTTCCCTGTGAGAATGTGTCAAATATTCTCTTCAAAAATTACAGAAAATATTCTCTTCTTCTGAGCACCAAAGCCTTAGCTACTCACTCCCATAATAAAACCCTCATTATATTGTCCACGACTGCCTAAGAATTCCTTAACAGACCGCCCTAGGGTGGTATGATATGCAGAATAATAGTTTCTCGAACAATTCTGTATTTTAATCCCGAGAACCAAAAATGTATAAGGTTGCATGGCAACAGGGAAGTAGTATTGGAGCTAGAATTAAGGCTGTGAATCAGCAGATCCTGAGATGGAAAGTTGTTCCTGGATTATCTGGGTGGGCTCAATGTAATCAGGAAAAATATTTCTAAGTGGAAGAGAGAGGCAGAGGAGAGAGAACCAGAGAGACAGCAGCACAGGGGCAGAGCTGGCCCAATGATGCTGGCTTTGAAGGTGGAGGCATAGTCCGGTGAGTCAAGGCATGCAAGCAGCCTCTGGAAGTTGGAAA
This sequence comes from Myotis myotis, assembly GCF_014108235.1. Classification (NCBI taxonomy): domain Eukaryota; kingdom Metazoa; phylum Chordata; class Mammalia; order Chiroptera; family Vespertilionidae; genus Myotis; species Myotis myotis. Next base: position 26,385,470 of record NW_023416318.1, read on the forward strand.
AGGTCAGGACATATGTTCTCCTTCATAGCCTCTAGAAGGAATGCAACCCTGACAATGCGTTGACTTTAGCTCAGTGAAATCCAGTTCTGACATCTCACCACCAGAACTGTTAGAAAATAAATGTGTGTTGTTTTAAGCCACTAACTTTGTGGTAATCTTCTATAGCAGCGATAGAAAACTAACAACACAGGTGGTGATTTCATTGATGGTTTGAATAGTCTCCTTCAAGTGGGAAGAGGAAAGAGACCTAATTCCGCTTTCACAGAAGGTTTTTACGGATTAACATTTTCCACTTAAATTCCAGGTCCTCAAGGCCTAGTGCCTCCAGCTCTTTAAAGTTCTTTCACATCTATTATCTCACTAAAATCTCACATCATGATTGCCCAATTGCTATTACATGGATGATTATCTTCATTGAAATGATAAGGAAATTGAAGGTCTAGAGCAGGGGTGGGCAACCCCTGGCACACGTGCCAAACATGGCACGCCAGTAGCTTTTGCTGGCACGCGAAACCCTCTCTTATAATCTTCCATTTACAATTTTTTTCTTAATATTGACTTTTTTATTTTTCAAATAAATTCAGTGTAGATGCATCTTAGATAAATAAATAATTTTACATAACAAGTTATCTTAAAGACCATAGACATGGATTGACGAGAGAGGGGAAGAGCAATTTCTATGCCTCTACCTTAACTCTCCCTGCCTTCCTAGATCCGACCAGCGTTTTGGTTTCATCCACATACGTTTGTGAATCTTTGTTCTCAGTAATGAATTTTGTTAAGTCTCATAATAGGAGAAGCCTGACGGATGAAAGTAGTAGCTCGTGCATATCTCTGAAGGTCACGAAATATAAACCTGATGTAAAATCTCTGTCATCAGTGATGCAGCAGCAAAAGTCCCACTGATAATATCAAATGGAATCATAAAGTTTTCTGTCAGACTATCAGTGTACATGTATACATTAAAAAATAAATGTATTTTTCATCATCATATACTGTGTTTTTGTCGCTCAAATGAATTTTATTATTTCTTCAAGGTTCTTCACATACGTACACCTTAAGAGATATCAAGCAGGCATAGCATGTTCTCAAAAAATTAGGGATGGCACACAGAAGAATTTTGAGTGAGAGATTTTGCTGGTTTTGGCACGCACTCACAAAAAGGTTGCCCACCCCTGGTCTAGAGGTTCAATAATTCATGTTTATGACAAAGTAGAGGAGACAATGCAGACTAAAACCAAGAGAAGAGAAATAAAATGAACATCTAGAGTCTAAAATAGTATTTGCTCTTTATTTCTAAGTCACTTTAGAATAAATATACAATCCTTTATCATTTTGTACCACTGTATAGTTATTCCCAGCATTAATGTTATGAGTTAATTTAGAAGATGTGAGAGAAGTCCTTTCTATAAACAATCTTAAAAGCTAGAAAGGGAGATGAGTAAAATATCATGATCTCTACTACTATTAGAAGTTATAGAAGGGCCATCCCATCTACATCTTCAACCACACTTCCTCCTGTGCTTTCTTGTTCATTGTGTCTTAGCCTCACCAACCTTCTTCCTGTGTCTTGTCACACTCAGATCTTGCCCACCTCAGTGCTTATATACTTAATATTCCTTTTGTTCAGAATGCTATCCCCCAGATTTTTCCATATCTAACTTGATCTTATCATTTAGCTTAGATTTCACCATCAGGCCTTTCCTGATCACTCAGCCTAGAGCAGTGGTCAGCAAACTCATTAGTCAACAGAGCCAAATATCAACAGTACAACGATTGAAATTTCCTTTGAGAGCCAAATTTTTTAAACTTAAACTATATAGGTAGGTACATTGTTATTAATTTAATTAAGGTACTCCTAAGGCTTAGGAAGAGCCATACTTAAGGGGCCAAAGAGCCGCATGTGGCTCATGAGCCGCAGTTTGCCGACCACTGGCCTAGAGTAAACAGTACTTTATGGTACATGCTTAATTTTCTTCTTAGCCCTTTCATGTTTTTTTTGTTTTTTGTTTTTAATCTCTCCATTTTTATTAAACAGAAACTTTGTGGAAGCAAGAGTCTTGTCTATGCTATTATTCTCAATACTTAGAATATTGCCAGGAAAATAGTAAGTCCTTATTGGAGGAATGAATGGTTGCCACACATTCTTGATACCTCTGATACTATCATTAGATCTGACCAACTAAGCTGATGAGCAGGGCTCTTAGGAACAAAGACAAAATTGGGCATTAGCTGTGATTTTCCCTACTGAAAGTCCATTTGGGTTAGTACATAAAGTTGGAATTAATAATAAGTATGCAGTGAAACTGAGCTTGGACTTTAGAAACAGATACCCCATTTATTTCATTCTGTTTTTATCATATACTGAACATTTCACTTGCTACCAGGTATAATGATATAAGGGGGAAAAATTGAATGTTTGTGATTTCCAGCACAAACATGATGGATGGTGCTCCAGATGACATTGAACTAAGGACTAAAGACACTATGCATTTGCCCATGCAATTTGCCACTCTGTACCATGTGGACTGCTGTCAGAGGTGAGTGCTGATATGATTTATAGATGATACTGACTTCATTTCAGAATGATTTAAAAATAACTTTCTATGAGTTGCAAAAGTAAGACATTCTTTTGAAGAGAATTCATAAAATAAAATTATTTGGAGAAGAAAATACACCAATCAGACATACCTTAGTGATAACTGTTACCATTTTGATAGACATTTGACAATCTTTTCTCTATATATCTATAGATGCATGCAGAAATACATTTATTTAAACATAATATGTAATAAGTACCTGATAGATTTTTCTTGAATAAGTGAAGGAAGCAAAGTACAGCTGATTATTGGTGACTTCAACCTGAAATTGAGAATTTAGGTTGTTTCAAAGATTAGTCATTTGTTCTATTTAAATTGTTGCTAACATTTTACTAAATTGCTCTTCTCATTCTAATATTCTTTGACTACTTCACCAAGTCTTAGGCTTTTAATTTATCAGTCCAGTTCCATTTAAATACAAGAGGCCTAAAGACTCAATTTGGAGAGAATGAAATCTTCTAAAATATGACATATAATAAAGCTGGATTTCTTCTCTTCACATGTATTCTAAAGAATTTATTTAACATTTTACTTATTTTGTCATAATTACTGTTATTTATTTATTTATTTATTTATTTATTTATTTATTTATTTATTTTTATTATTGATGGTATTACAGATATCTCCCACCTTCCCCTTACTGAACATTTAAAAAAACTTATCTAAATAGATGCAAAATAAGCATTTTGAAAAAAAATCAACATTCATGATACATGCTCGAGAAACTAGTACTGAAAGTGAATTTTTCACAAAATAAAATTGGGTATTTAAAACTTAGAGCAAACATCAAAATTAATGATGAAACACTTAAAGTCTTTCTGTGGAATGGGCTGGTACCTCACCCATAGTGTGGTGATTAGAGATTGGGAGGGACATCTTGTCTGCAGAGTGGGACCCACTGAGGAGTTGGGGCGGGGGGGTGCCACACTCGGCTTCCCAGGCGGGGCACCAGTGCTGGAAAGGGGAGTTTCCATAATATCTGGCTGTGAAAACCAGTGGGGATTGCATCCCAAGGAGGAAAAGGGCAGCAGGAGATGGAGGCACAATGCTCTTAAAGGGCCAGTACACACACTTCCTCACAAACTCACTCACTCTAAGCTCCAGGCACAGGGGCAGCAACTCAGAAAGGAGCAGGGACACAGGGGGGAGAACTAAATTGACTAACTCCGGGTGGAAATTTACAGGCGGATTTTCAACTTTATATGGAAATACAAAGGACTTATATAGCCAAAATAATCCTATCTAATAAAGAGGGAATATGATAATTGACCCTCATACCGGTGCCCACAGTCAATAAGGAGGGAATATGGTAATTGACTGCCCCACCATCAAAGATGGTGGTGCCCACAGCCACAAGATGGCAGCACCCAGTCCCCTCAGCCCTGCCGGGGCTGCAGACGCGCAGCAAAGTCAGGCTCGCCAGACCCAGCCTTGCCGCGCACCTGCCTCTGGAGTCCCCGGGTCCCCTTAGCCCCCCAGTCACCCAGGGCTGGCCTGAGGCACAGGCAAGCCTTGGATGGCAGCCCCCCAGCCACCCAGGGTGGCCCGAGGCTCAGGTAACCAGGGCTGGGTGAGGCTTGCGCTGCTGGCAGTGGCAGCAGCAGAGGTGTGATGGAGGCATTGCCTTCCCCTGATCTCTGGGTTGCCTCCTGCCCCTGAGGACTCCCAAACTGTGAGAGGGGGCAGGCCAGGCTGAGGGACCCCGCTCCAGTGCATGAATTTTCATGCACTGGGCCTTTTGTCTTGAAAATAAAGATCAAAGTTGGAGGATCTATAGTAGCTTATTTCAAAAATTATACTAAGTAAGACAGCATGTCATTGATATAATAAAATTAGACCAATAGATAAATGAAGCAGAATGGAGAGGACAAAAATAAACATATATATATATATATATATATATATATATATATATATATATATATTTTCAATCAATTTTTGACAAAGGTGTGAAAACAATTCAATGAAGGAAAGGCAGAAAAAGTCTCTTCAACAAATGATACTGAAATAACTGTGTATCCATATGGTGTCTATCTTGCACCATACAAAAAATTAATCTGGGATGGATCAGTGACAGAAATGATAAGTTAAAAGCATTAATATTCTGGAAGATAACATAAAAGAATACTTTCTTTCTTAAAATATTGTATTTATTGATTCCACAGAGAGAGAGGAAGGGAGAGGGAGAAACATCTATTTGTTATTCCACCCATTCCTGGGTTCATTGCTTGACCCTTACATGTGCCCTGACCAGGGATCAAACCCCCACCCTCTGGGCATCGGGGCAATACTCCAAAAAACTGAGCTACCTGGCCACAGTGAGAATATGTTCATGATATGTGTTTAAGGAAGGCTTAATAAATAAAAGAAAACAGAGAAATAACTAGAAGAAAAATTAATTTATGGAATAACTTAATCAAATTTGTAAAGTTTCTGTTCATCAAAACAAAGCACCATTAAGAAAGGAATAGACCAGTCACAGACTAGGAAAAAATATTTTCAATACATACAACTAACAAAGAACTCATTTGCAGAATATATAAATAACTGCTACAAATCAACACTAATCTAAATACAATGAGTGAAGGGCTTGGATCTTCACAAGGAAATATTTACAAGTAGCCAGTAAGCATACAAAAACATGCTCAAATATGTATTTCTCAGATGACATGGTTTGTCAGACCATGTCATCTGAGAAATGCATATTAAAATAACAAAGAAATGTCATTGCACACTGTCTAGAATAAATAATATTCAAGTGACTGATAAAAACCAAATGTTGGAAAAGCTATGGAATAACCAGAACTCTCATACAGTGCTGAGAGTAAAATAACACTGTCATGTTGGAAAATGTTTTGACATTTTCCTATAAAGTTAAACACACAAATGTTATGACCTAGCATTCCACTCTTAGCTATTTACCCAAGAGAAATGTAAACATATGTTCACAAAATACTATTACACATTTGTTCATAGCTGCTTTAGTCATAGTAGCAAAGAAAAAAACAATCCAAATGTTTATCCACAGGTAGATGTATAAATAAATTGTTCTATTTATACAAGGAAACACTTTTCAAAAACATAGATATGTACAGCAATATGGATGAATATCGAAAACATTATTCTGCTTGTTGGAATCCAGACACAAAAGACTACACGCTGAATGATTCCTTTTACATGAAATATTAAAATAGGCAAATTAATCTATGGTGCTAGAAATGAGAACTGTGGTTGCCTCTGGGTGCAGGGAAGAGATTGAATAGTGTGATACATGATGGATATTCTTAGGGGTGATGAGGAAAATTCTTTATCTTGATAGGGATAAGAATCTATGGATGTCTGCATTTATAAAAACTCATCAAACTGTACATTTAGCATCAGGGCATTTCATTATATTTAAATTATGCCTCAACTTATAAGGAATTCAAAATGGGTGGGGAGTATTTCAAATACAGAGGTTCAAATTGTCTCTATGTGTTATGTTTCAAGACACAATTTGATTATGGATTTATAAATCATCAAATCTGGACGAGCGGACCCGCGAGAGGCGGTGAGCGCCCAGCCACACTACCCTTGTACTTCGTACGGCCCCAGACCCGACGAGATCCTAAAGTCCCGGCTTCAGAGGTCCCCAGACTGATGATCTGAGATTCGAACCTCCAGACCTGTCCTGCCCGCGTTATCTCGCCCCGGACACTCTTCCACCCTCCGTCCTTGGACTTGAGAGGAACCTAGAGTCGCAGCCATGTTCCTGGTTAACTCGTTCTTGAAGGGCGGCGGTGGCGGCGGGGGAGGCGGGGGCCTGGGCGGGGGCCTGGGGAATGTGCTCGGAGGCCTAATCAGCGGAGGCGGAGGCGGCGGCGGAACTGCCATGCGCATCCTGGGCGGGGTCATTAGCGCCATCAGTGAGGTGGCTGCGCAGTATAACCCAGAGCCCCCGCCCCCGCGCACCCATTACTCCAACATTGAGGCCAATGAGAGTGAGGAAGTCCGGCAGTTCCGGAGGCTCTTTGCCCAGCTGGCTGGAGATGACATGGAAGTCAGCGCAACAGAACTCATGAACATTCTCAACAAAGTGGTGACCCGACACCCTGATCTGAAGACTGATGGTTTTGGCATTGACACATGTCGCAGCATGGTGGCCGTGATGGATAGTGACACAACAGGAAAGCTGGGTTTCGAGGAATTCAAGTATTTGTGGAACAACATCAAAAAATGGCAGGCCATATACAAACAGTTTGATGTTGACCATTCAGGAACCATTGGCAGCAGTGAACTTCCAGGGGCCTTTGAGGCAGCAGGGTTCCATCTAAATGAGCATCTCTACAACATGATCATCCGACGCTACTCAGATGAGGAAGGGAACATGGATTTTGACAACTTCATCAGCTGCCTGGTCAGGCTGGATGCCATGTTCCGTGCTTTTAAATCTCTTGATAAAGATGGCACTGGACAAATTCAGGTGAACATCCAGGAGTGGCTGCAGCTGACTATGTATTCCTGAGCGGGAACCCCAGACCTCTCTCCTCATCACCTCACATTAGGTGTCACCTTGGACATTTTGGTCTCTCCCAGGGCTGATCCTGTCTGCAGTCATGTCTTTGTGGATCCTGCTGACCCACCAGCTTTTCCATTTTCTGTTGGCAACTAGCTTCTCAGACCACAGCTAGGGCTCAACGTGTCCCACCATGCCACGCCCCAAGTTACATCTGGCTCTAGGACACTCTAACACCCTGTCCCATGGGTCGCTCCACCCTTGGCATACCCACTCCACAGCCCTTCTCACGCATCTATGCTAAGTTGTGTCACTTCCACACCCCAAGGTAGGAAGGGAGATTCTCCTAAGTTCTGGGAGAATCACCCTAGGCCCTATGCGCCCTGGCACACCAGTTCAGTTAACCACCCAGACATCTGAACTCCAGGTCCTAACAGGCCACATATGCCCCAATGCCTTTGTATTCTGCCCCAGCCTGCTAGACCCAGGAGGAAATAAATGCACCCCAGTTGCTGCTCTAAAAAAAAAAAAAAAAAAAAAAAAAAAAAAAAAAAAAAAAAAAAAAAAAATCATCAAATCTATGAATTGTAAACCGAATAACAATATGGCTCAAGTAGTTGAATATAGTGCTTTCATCTGTATCAGGGATGCTTTGGGTACAAATAACAGAAAACTTATTAAGGAGTTTGTTAACAATCAAGTAGGTTTAATCATTCCAGGGTTGATTCAACTTAAAATCTCAGACTCTGTCCTTTCTGAAATATGAATGGTGCCCTTCCAGTCAACAGCATCAAGAAATATGGATTAGGGGCAAAAAAATTTCTGATAGATTTTCTTTTATCAAGGAAAGGAAGTTCTCAGGAAAAGAAAAAAAAATATTTTACATCTCATTGGCTAGAAGATCTTTACTCACCCCTAGGCCAATTTCACAGTAAATAGAATAAGATTATTGTGACTGGTTTGAATCATCATTTTAGACCTGTGTAGAAGCTCCCCTTCTGGAGATGAGGTATTTTCTCATCACCTAGGGGTGATGAGGGAAATTCTTTGCCTTTTGAGATCAGATATCTTTTCATACAACCTGTCAAATCAGGGTTCAATTCTTGGGGAATAATCTGCAGATGGGAAGAGTTGTTGGTTAACAATGAACAGTGTTTGGCGAATATATTCCCTCCTTCTCTTAAGATGAGATATTTACATTTATGTATGTATGTATGTATGTATGTATGTATTTATATAACCTCTTTCTATTCTCTGTCCTTCTATGCATCCTAGCCCATATGGCATTAAGTGATTTAGTTGTTGGGTAAATTTGGGAAGAACAAACAAGCAGCAGTAAGTAATGTCATCAGTGGAGCTAACTAGAGGGAGCACATGCCCAGCTGCTCCACCACAGGAAGTCTCTGTCGCAGTGGGGAAGGGGGGTGAGAATAGGAAGGTCTTCTCCAGTCTCCAGGTATCAAGACTGTTTGACTAACTGCACCCAATTCTCAGGTCAGTGTCAGAAGTCCCACTATCCTCTGACACCCAAGCACGTTTTCCTCATCCTGCATGTATAAGCAGTAAAGTGGGTAGGTACCCTCTACATTAATTTTCAGTGTGCTTGAAACTTGAGTGGGGAGGGGGAAGCTGTTTAAGTCTCCTAAGAGGCCTCAACATTTGGTGCATTGATTAAAGCAGGGGTCCTCAAACTACGGCCCGCGGGCCACATGCAAATACAAATATTGTATTTGTTCCCGTTTTGTTTTTTTACTTCAAAATAAGATATGTGCAATGTGCATAGGAATTTTTTCACAGTTTTTTTTTTTAAACTATAGTCTGGGCCTCCAATGGTCTGAGGGACAGTGAACTGGCCCCCTGTTTAAAAAGTTTGAGGACCGCTGGGTTAAGGCTACGAGAACTAAACAAGGAGTATCATTTTGGACGAAAAAGTGTAAGAGAATATTTTGATGGGATCATGACTATAACTTTGGACCTTGAGCTTTTATGTGCCACCATAGTTTTCTGACCTTAGGGGGCGGGTATAGAGGCTTATTATCAATTTGTAGTTATTACAGTGTGTCCTCACATTGCCGGCTAGTCTACAGCTGGGTTTAATTTTATAAGGCTGTGCAGGCCTTGAGCAAGGACATCAAATGGTCTGGCAAAAGCAACAGAGTCCCAGCAGCGATGGCTCACATGCATGTCCTCAGCAACGGTTCACGAGAGTCCCAAAGTTGACTAGGCAAAGCTTCTTAGCTCTGCTACCGGTGGCCTGGATGGCTTTCTAACAGGTATGTGTGATCACAGCTTAAGGCAGAGGCTGGGCTTTTCCTAACAGACAAATCTGTGACAAAGATTCATTTGATAAGAAAAGGGGAATCTTTACCTGTGTCCTTGGTATTGATGGGTATAAAATTTTTGCTGCATTTAGACATTAAGAAAGCCATCTTCCCATCATTCTGTCATTCCCAGTTCACAGAATCTAATTTAAAGTCTTAGTGCCAGGATAGGCATTGCCAGATGACAATTCCAAATTCTATCATATAGTCAGAACCAAGGAGACACTGTTGGAGGATTCAATCTTATATTTAAGGCAGCTTTATAACATACACAAGAATGAATAATTATCAAAAAAGTAATATATGTATTGCTTTTACAAGATGACTGAATTAATATGGGTAGTATCCCTGTGACCCAAAATAATGTTGAACAGTATATAAAATTGTAAAGTGGGAGAAAGATAGTGTCTTAAGAGACACAAGACAGAAGTATTGCTCTATTTTAATCCTCTAGAGCAGGGGTCACCAAACTATTCCAAATAGGTCAAATCAGGCGACCAGATATTTTTATTTTAATAAGGTTTTATTGGAAGACAGCCATTAGTCTAAGGTAACTTTCTTCCACAGTGGTAGAGCTGAGTAGTGTGACAGAGATTGTATGGCCTATTGGCTTTTTACAGAAAAAGTTTGCCAATCCCTCCTAGAAGAGGGCAATGACTCTCAACTTGAGCATACATGGGAATTGCCTGGAGGACTGGTTAACATACCAGTTGTTAGGCTTCATCTACAAAGTTTCTGGTTCAGATGTTTCCACGGGGCCAATAATTTGCATTTTTAGCAAATTCCCAGTGATGCTGATGCTGGGGACCACACCATTTCCCTAAGCACAAGCTTCAGAAACAACAGCAAAAATTTCTGTAATTTGCAAAGGTTGATTTGCAGTTAAACCAAATGTGAAGATGTAGTGAAGGCCTTAGGCCTAAATATCTATCTCAAGAAGTGGGTACAATAACTGAAAGGTAAAGAAAAGAACATAGCAGAAAACATTAGAAAATAATAATAATCCTATATAATAAAAGCCTAATATGCAAATTGACTGAACAGCAGAATGATCAGTGGAATGGCCGCTATGATGTGCACCTACCACCAGGGGGCAGATGCTCAATGCAGGAGCTGCCCCCAGCCTGCAGGCCCCAGGCCAGCTAAGGCAGGTGCCAGCAGGGCCCCCCCAATCACCCTGCCGGTGGCCCCCAGATGGGCCCTGATCCCTGGCCAGGCCTAGGGACCCTACTTGTGCAAGAATTTCATGCACAAAGCTTCTAGTGAATAAATAAAACAGCATGTCATTAGAGGTCACTTTTTCTTTAAGTCATCATCTGAGGATATATAGGGAAAGAGAAAGGGAGGGAGGGAGAAAAGGAGAGAGAGAGAGAGATAGAGAGAAATATCAATCAGTGCCTCCAGTATGCTCCAACAAGGGTGGAACCCCTAATCCAGGCCTGTGCCCTAACCCAGAATGGAACTGACAACCGTTCAGCCCACAGGATGGCACTCCAACCAATTGAGCAACACTAGCCAGGGCTAGAGTTCATTCTTATTAAAATACCAGAATTCAAAAGATAACGTAGCTCCAGGAGGAAATAGACATTAATAAATTTCAGAAATACGTATATACTGCACAAGAAAGCATTTCCTCACCCATACCCTTGCCTCAAATATGGTACATGCACTGAGATAAAATGAATCTCATTCTGGGAGATTTTCCTCAATTCATATTTTTTTAGGGGAGGGGTACCAAATTATTCCATTTGAAGGAGTGTACTAATGAAAGAACATAATAAGTAAATGTTCTTGTACAACTGCCAGGAGGAGTAAGCCCAATAGGCACGCACTGCATTGGTGACTACAGAGAGTCACCGGGTGTCTAGGGGGAGGCCAGCCTCGCTTCAGCTCTAGATACCACGTCTCCAGGGTGCACCTGTCCCAGACATTGGGCTAAGCCAGCTGTTGCATCTCGTGCCAGTGGTTCCGAGGGCACCGGGCTGTTCCATGGCTTTCACTCATCTGCTCCTTCGGCCACCGAGTGCCGTTATGTTGGTGGCCAGTTCGTGCAGGTTCAGTAGTGACCGATTCACACCCGTTTCCAAGTGTGATGCAGGCCGGGTTGCCTCCAGCAGAGCCCTGGTTCCTCTATATCTTCAGGAAAGCTGGCCACCTCTCCAGCCTGCGTGTTTCTCAGCATTTTCCCTCTCGTCATGAAATTGACGCTTAAGACAATACTGGGCAAAATCCTTCAAAGACACAGCATCACCGTCGGAGCTGGAGGACAATGGCCGTCAGAGCTGGAGGACATGGACAGGCCCCGGCCCCGCCGGGGGCGGTTGGTGGTGGTTGATGGCACTGTTGGCGCGGGATTCCAGGGCCCAAGGCAGGCGTCTCACCTGATGAAGCAGGAAACACGGGCTGCTGCCTATAGGGAGCACCTGGCCTCTCCAATCTTCTTCATGTTCCCCAGTTGGGGATTCCAGACGTGTTGGCGTTGACTGGTGATTGGCATCTCAGCAAAACGGAAAGTGTCAAAACCTCCCCCTCCCTTCCAGGCGGTTTTCTCAGCAGGAATCACTGACTTGAGGGCTCTAGCACCTGGGCGCGGCTCCGTTTTGCACTGTGTGATTGCGCAGTCGCTGTTCGGCCATCATGTATGCCCATTGCTCATGGAGATGTTTAGTACTGAAATATGCCAGGGAGCTGACATGGCGATTTGCAATCCCGATGGAACTACGCCCTTTTTCTAAGAATGTTTTTAAAAAACCCAATTCCACACGACCAAGGTTTTGCTGAAAAAGATGGGGTTTGCACTTAACTTTAAAAATGGGAGTTCTGGACTCTATACTCAAAAGGGCAAACACAATTTGAGTCCAAATATTAAGGCATTGAAACGTTCACAATTGGGGGATTTTTAACTTGCAAGGGGATTTAACCACTCTCTTCTGGAATTTGATAATGGGGAGTATTTTTTATTCACATTGGGATGGCCTTGTGTTATGGGTATAATTTTTATGATTGGAGTGCATTTAAGGTTGCAGAATTTCTGGGATGCTATGTGGCTAGCGGTTTGTTGTAATTTGGCATGGCAGGCTGTATCGTCAATGAATGTTTACTCCTGGGTTCAGGGTGGCCGTTGAACTAATTTAGATAAAACATTTTTCTCATCAAGTTTAGCAAAATCCAAAGTGACTACCAATGGTCCCAGGATGATTCCCAAAGAGCAGTGGTTGGTATAGAAGAGGCAGCCTAAGGAAGGTAAGGGCAGGGTTTCCCTGTGGGACCACTGGTCTCCTCTCCCAAAGAGGGCAGCCACATTCCTGTTTGACCACAAAGGAGCTTACTGGGTTTTGAAGAAAAATGAAAGGCGTCCTCACTCTCCATGTTTTCTACCTACGAAAGAAACTCTGACTCTGCCTAGCCATTTACTCACTGCAACTCAGGGGCAGTGGAGTGATGTGCCTAGTTAATGAACTGTGTAGGGAGGGGGCGGGGGGAGTGAAAAAAGATTTGTCAGAACTACTACTTCTTCCTTTTAGAACTGAAGTTGCCCACAAGGAACACAAGTTGTTGTCTTTCCTGAACTGGTTTCTGTTCCCTGAGACCTTGAGAGACACTGGGTAATAAGCCCACCTATTTGGGGATTCGGGTGTCAGGAGCCCATTTCATCCGCACAGCTAAGCTCTGGCCATTTAATTTAGTGTTAGAGTGAACCAGTAGTATTTTGACCTCCATATGCCACTCTGTTTTTCTTTAAAATATGTTTAGAAAGTAACATATAAAGAAGGATGCTAATTTGGAGGAGGAGAGAACCTCCCTTATTACATTATTTTTTTCTTATATATACAAGCGACAATTTTTCTATATGAGCCAATGGATGAAGAGACTTTGTCAATTTAAACAACATAAGTCTGTGGGCTACAGAGGTCTCTGGGGTGATTTATTTTATAAACTTTTTTTTTCATAATAAGTGTAAGTGTTAGCATCGCTTTGAAAACAGGTGTGTACATTTACATTAAATACATTATTCATTTGCTAATATTGTGGAATTGTTTTGCAGCACATGAGAGTAAATAAAAGAAAGCCAAAGTAATCTTCATCTCTTGCATTATGCATTGTAATGTTCATTAAGAAATAGTTTTCTCAACAAACAAGCTCTCTTTTCAGTCCCTAAGGTACTATAGTAAGCAAGAGAATAAAATCCAATAAAAAATCCTTGACTTTATTTTGGTTCTTTGTCATCACCTTTGGTTAATGGTACATAGGTGTCAATTTCTAAACACATGGAATATGGTTTGGCTGGATTGAATATTATTGTTTTGACTTCCTTTGCTAAGCTTAAAGTATGCTACCATTCTTTTTCATTCATTCTGGGCAATTTTGTTCACTCACTCATAATCATAGTTCTTATAGAGAAAACGCGCTTATAGAGCCTTTATGTACCCCTACCTCCATGGAGCCTCTCCTGCTCCTCCATTCTAAACCCACTGGTTTTTTCCTTCCTAATCAGCATCATTGTATAGTTACTACTTGTACCACTCAATTTATATTATTTAATATTTTAATTGTTATTTTTATATCCAATGGGCGTATAGCATGAATCTAAAGTTATTTGCAGACATCCTTTTTAGAATTCTTTATTGTTGAATGTATTACATATGACCCCCTTTCCCCCCATTGGCCCCCTCCACCCCCCACTCCTCCTGCCCTGCCGGGGTCCTGCCCCAGCAGGTCCAGGGGTCCCCAAAGGTGTGGACGGAGTCGGCAAAGAAGGAAGGACACGGAGACAGCGTTCAGTTGATCAGCAGCCCACCCAGGATCTCCAGCCAGGATCTCCAGCCAAGTTCTGGTCTGGATCTCCAGCAAAGTTCTGCTCTGGATCTCCAGCAAAGTTCTGGTTTGGATCTCCAGCCAGGTTCTGTGTCCATGTTCTCTTGCTAGGTTCTCCAGGTTCTCCAGCCAGGTTCTGTAGCCATGTTCCCTCGCTAGGTTCTCCAGCCAGGTTCTGTCCAGGTTCTCCAGCCAGGTTCAGTCACCAAGTTCTAGTCAGGTTCTCTTGCCATGTTCTATAGTCAGGTTCAGTCCAGGATCTTTTGCCATGTTCTCTCGCTAGGTTCTGTCTCTAGGTTCTGAGGCCAGTTTCTGTCCAGGAACTTTTGCCATGTTCTCTCCAGCGAAGTTCTTCTGTCTCTAGAGAACGTTCTGTGTAGGTTCTGTGCCTAGGTTCTGTCTCTCCGTTCTGTGTTCTAAGTTCTGTATTCTAAGTTCTGTCCTTGCTGTCTAGTTACATCTGTATTTATACCAGTTGATTCAATCCTATCAATCTCTATTACAAAGGTTAGGGCGTTTCTTATCTCCATTCCAGGGAGTAAAGATTATGTAGCTTAAGCATGATTGTTCGTAGTTAAAGTGATTAATTACCCGCCTGGCACTTAGTTAAGAGGTTTTATTCCCTCCCTAACTTCAGGGGAAAATCCCTACCTGGGGAAACAACCTTTCTCAGAGACCTTGGTTAAAACACATAGTGCCAAGAAGGTGAGCAAACATATTAAGAACAGTATGCCATATATGCCAGGTCCCTTGAAACAGCAAGCATGGACCGGCTCCCGGCACTGCCCCAGGCCTTCAGCACCTTATTGTCTGTGTCCATGGGTTATACATATATGCTACAAGGTCTTTGGTTGATTACCTCCCACCCATTCCCCTCCTTCCCTCTGATATGTCTGAAGATATGCATCAATTTAAACACTTTGTACATCATTCAAAGCATTGTTTTGCATCTCATAGTCTCTCATATACTTTAGAATGGACTCTACTTTCCAAGTTGGAAAAAATCATATTCAAGGGAGATAACACTTTTGAAGCTCCTACTAAGGATACAGAAGAATTTGCAATGTGTTTATTTTCTAAAATCTATAACACTTATAGCAGGAATTTGGCTTAAAATGTGGACAATTCACAAATGAGAATAATTTTAGGTATTATTTTCATGTATTTGAAATTAATAAGCCTTACTTAGAGCCACAACTATCTTTTTCTTGGGGTGTATTTTATTTGTAAAATCAACTTGATTGAGATATAATTAGCATATAAAATGCATCCATTTAAGAGTACAGTTCAATGAGGCTTGAATTAAAACCCACATAATAATCACTAATTCAAGACATAGAACTTTTCTTCAACTTAAAGTTCCCTTGGAGTAGAAACTATCTGTGCATATATGCCCTTGTGTTTACTTTTAAATTATAATAATGTGTCATAAAAGTATTTTGGTGTGTTGTTTATTTGTTGGGGTTTTAGACTATATCTTTGTGTAATTTTATTTTGGGGTCAGTCATTCTTGGGATGACAATATGCAAACTTAAACTTTTCAGAGTCTACTTAGAATTAATAGTTTATCACGTCAAGTGTAATATAGATACATTAGCACTATGTAAGTCTCTTTACTCTTCCTCCTTGTAAGTTCTAGTTGTCATGAATTACATCTATGTACATTGGACATTCCCACACACTCAGATACAATTTTTGTTTTCTGTTATTATGTATATTATAAAGAATTTAAGAAGGGAGGGGTGAGGAGGCTAATATATCTACCCATATATCTAGCATTTCCATTGCTTTTCCTTTATTCCAAAAGTTTCAGATTTCCCTCTGATGTCATTTACTTTTGCCTGGTAACTTGTTTCAGCATTTAGTTTCAGCTAAGAAATTAATAATTGTTCAAATACTTTTTCTCCTATTTATATTATCATTTTTTGCCTGTTTTAAAAATTTTCTTTGTCTTTGGTTTTAATTACAGTATATTTTGGCATGTAGTCTTTGAATTTTTTCCTGGTGGGGATTTTCTCAGCCTCTCAAATCTCTAAATGTATGCCTTTTACCAATTAGGAATTATTTCTGCCTTTGTTTCTTCAATATTTTTTTATACTACACTCTTTCTCTTGAACTTCTGGGACCTGTATGGCTCTAAATTCAGACTTCATTATTGTCTCACAGGTACCTGAGGTGGTGTTTTCTTTGTCTTTTTTTTAAATCTCTCTTGTTCAGATTACATCATGTTTATTGACCTATCTTCAAGTGTACTGACTGATCAGTTTTACCATTGAGTTCATCCCATGAATATTTTAATTTTGTTCTTTATGTTTTTCAGTTCTAAAACTTCCAGTTCTAAAATGATTATTTTTAAAATATTTTGTATTTCTCTGCAGAAACTTTCGCCTCTCCACTTGTTTCAGGAGTGTCTGCCCTTAGTTCTTATAGAATCACGAGGAGAGATGCTTTCAAGTCTGTCTCTTAAGTCCAACATCCGGGTTTTGGGGCTGGCTTCTGCCGATTGTCTTTTCCCTTGAGAGTTTGTCAAACTCTCCTGCCTCTTTTTACATTGATTGCTTTTCTAAAATTGCATCCTGAATATTTTAAATATTATGTTAGCAAATGCAGATCTTGTATAAAGTCTTTAGAGAATATAGTTATTTCTACAGTGAGTAGTTATCCTAGTTAGGTTTTGGTCAGAAATTCCAAACTATATTCTGTGGACACTGATTTCAAGGTTGATTGTTTTCAAACCTTTGCAAAGCTACTTGTGTTTGTCTGTAAATGTACGCACTCAGGGTCCGGTCTGAGACCTAAGTGGTGACTTGTGCCGTGGTCCTTGCTCAGGGGCTTTGGTATGCTTTCTAACGTCAGATCCATGCACAAGCAGCTCAGGGGTGAGCCCGTGAGCTCACACACAATCTGCAGGTGCTCCGTCTCCAGCTTCCTCTTCTCCGCTCTTTTCCTACCACTCTGCAGCACTGAGTCCGCCTCTCCCTTCTTGGTTCTTTGGCTAGAACACTGGGAGATTTGGCATTTCCACTCTGCTGTGCACTTCCTGTGACAACAGCAGAACAGAAAAGGGAAAAAAAAAAAAAATATATATATATATATATATATATATATATATATATATATATATATATATATAATGCGATTTTCTCTGTTCTCTGTGATCCCTCTTCCCATTCCTCAGATCAGAAAGAGAGGACGTTGCCTTCCTGCCTGCACTCTGAGCAGAGTTCTGAGATATGCACTTTCCTAGGCTGGAAAGTACAGAAGAAAAAGAAATAGAAAAACTCACTGCCAGATCATTTGTACCTTGAGTCCTAAATTCCTTTCCCAATTTTCCTTCCTCATTTGAATTTCAGAAGCCTCTGATAGCTGTATACAGTGGGAGAGACAGGGTGGCAGGTGCCTGCTCTATCTGAGCCAGAACTGGAACATCCATAGTTTTAAAATAAGATTTATGTCTTCTTTTAACCGGGTTACTATGGAATCCACCTTTTATGTCCAAATTGACTTATTTAAAAAGGAAACAGAAAAGAAGTTTCTTTTCTTGCTCACTGGCCATCAAGTCCCTTTCCTCTCTTTGAAGGAAAAAGGTCTGTGTTTAAACAATATTTCATTGCACGCCTTCTAGAATAAGAATTCTATTTCAAAAGGTTAAACCTTTTTCTCTCCTAGAACTCCTTTTTTTTCTGGGAAAGAAATAAGTGTTCACATTTGGTAGTTCGTTGTATCTTCTTTTTTCTTTATATTTTCAGGATCAGAAGAACCAAAGAAAGGAAAAGTAAGATAATTGCAAATAAGGTTAGAGGAATGCAGCATGTGATCCCTGGAAATTAATTTCCAATCGTATCTTCTTTAGGATTAGTGCAAGTTAATATTTATCTTCGTTAAAAAATAAGGGGGGAGGGGAACCAAGGCAACATAAATAAAGCATTTGAGAAAATTCACTGGTGAACATTCAAAAAAAGAGTTAGAGGTTTGGCTCAGAGTAAATTCTGACAGTAAAAATCTCTCAGTGCACAGACAAAGCTTGGGTAACCACAAACTAGACACTTAACACAACCCATCTATAATCCTCTTCTTTTCAGTGACTCAAATGCAAGTGAATTGAAGATGCTTCATCCTAATGCCCAAACTCTGGTCATTGGTTGTCTGAACAATATCTTTTTCAAAACCTTCAAGTGCATAATCCAACACCCGACACATTAGTTTTCTATCTCCTGCATTAGTTGTTGGTTTGTGAAAGCAAGTGAAATATATTTTTCTTTCTTCTGTCTTCCATATTTCCTGGACAGGTTTATTGCAAATGAAAAACCTGTACAAAATTCCCATTTCCAAAGCTGATTTGCTTTCCATCATGTTAAATTGATGAGGTACTTGGAACTGTTCCCCCAACCATCTCTGCATAACTAAATCCTAATTTACACTTTGTAGTAAAGCTCTAAGTCCATTAAGCAGTTCCCTTTTCTATATGAATGTAGCTATAGAAGTAGATAGAAGCAAATAGTGCCTAGTGTTTCCTCTGACCAGCTGTGCAGTTTGGATAAGTAACTTGACATCACTGAATCTCCCTATTCTCACCTGTAAAATGATTTCTTTAAATGATTATAGGGCTCAAGGACATTTAGATGTTATCTACATCATTTTTCAGATAAAACCTCTGAAGCTCAGGGGCCAGAGTGATTTTTTCAGTGCCCACAGATGTGTCTGGAATGACAGGAATTAGCCAAGCCTTAATGAAGTACCACTTTTACAGGGTGAACATCATAGTATTCTAAGAGAAGTTCAGCAACCCATATGGCAAGGAAGTCTTAGTAGCCAGGTTGATTTTAGTTTATTTGCTTTCTTCCTGCCTGAAGACAAGGCAGGGAAAGGGGAATCATACCTATCCTATATAATAAAAGGCTATATAATAAAAGGCTAATAAGCAAGTCGACCAAACAGTGGAATGACCAGTCGCTATGATGTGCACTGACCACCGGAGGGCAGACACTCAACACAGGAGCTTCCCACTGGTGGTCAGTGTGCTTCCACAGGGGGAGCACAGCTCAGCCAGAAACTGAGCTCAGGGCTGCCGAACACAGCGGTGGTGGTGGTGGTAGCCTCTCCCGCCTCTGCTGCAGGGGGGCAGTAAGGAGCAAGGGGTTCCAGACTGCAAGAGGGCGCAGGCCGGATTGAGGGGACCCCCCCCCCAGTACATGAATCTCGTGCACCAGGCCAAAGTATTGAACATAATGGCATCTGAACTGATGGCAAGAAAAGTAACCCAGTGATTCTCCTTAATCCTTATCTAGTAGGATTTTCCCCAAGAAGTGAATTATTTCAGTGTTAATAAAAGTCTGGCTCAAGACATTTTAAAGTCTCACTTTACACCTGTGTCATTTTATGTGCTGATTTTCTTTAGGTTGGCTTCATAATACTCAGTTATGAAACCCATAGGATGATTTAGATTTTCTATTTTTTCAATCATCAATGCATTGAGGCTAATGCAGAAGCCTTTGTGAATATCTCATGGTCACTAGGTTGAGAAAAAAAAAATGTTCAGTTTTCATTCTGTGATGTGCAGACAGAAATGAGTGGGCTGTGGACTGGATTTGCCATGCACTGCTGCTGTTCTGCATTATTGACATGCGCTCAGCTTCTTGGCCTTTTTAGGTGTTCATTTTCAGAGGCAGGATTCCCTTTAACTTTTTACTTCTGTTTTTGGCGTTGTTTTTTGTTTGTTTGTTTTTCCTGTTAATCAATAAAGTGCAAAGAAAACTGCTAACATTTGATTTCTCCTCCAGACCACTTCTTTCTTTGGTTGCCTCAGATTCAGAGGCAGAAGAGTCTCCAGTAAGGACTATTTAGGTTTTTGTTTTTGTTTTTTTTAAAGGAACTGTACTTCTCTTCCTGAAAATAAAATAAGTTAACATTTCAAGGCAGTGCTATAACAAAACATCTACTGCAAAAACTTCGCTGTGATTGCTTTTTAAAGAATACATCAGGAAGGCCAGGGAAAAGAGGAAGCTGCATCTATTCAAAATTACTGAGTGTATGAAGACAATCTATACCAGCCGTGGGCAAACTACGGCCCGCGGGCCGGATCCGGCCCATTTGAAATGAATAAAACAACAACAACAAAAAAAGACCGTACCCTTTTATGTAATGATGTTTACTTTGAATTTATATTAGTTCACACAAACACTCCATCCATGCTTTTGTTCCGGCCCTCTGGTCCAGTTTAAGAACCCATTGTGGCCCTCGAGTCAAAAAGTTTGCCCACCCCTGATCTATACCCTCAGTCTTCCTTTACTTTATACCTTTAAGCTTCACTAGCCAAGTGCCTTATGAATTCCCCTTCAAAATCTCAGGAAAGGACCTCAGAAACTATCTCACAATAAGGTTTAAAGGACTGGTTCTGATTTAAATGGAATGTTACCCCTAAACGATGTATCTGAACTTCATGAGGCAAAACCTCAAGCTAAATGAATGATGCTTCAGTAGTATGGTCAGAGCTATATTTTTCTTGGTAGAATTAAAAGGTCCTTAAGATCACACATGTCTGTGTTTGTGTAAGACTACTAGATTTGGATCATTGCTTTCCCTCGCAGCTCTTTCTAATGAAATCTTCCTCATTTGGGCTGAAACCATTGCATAATCCTACTCCACTCCCGGTAATCACAGCCAGTTGGACCCTGAGAATGAAATGCTCCCAGACTTTGTTTATTAACTTGGCAGTCACGGTGGGTTGTCCAGCCTGGCACACCAGAAAGAGTTGGGCCAAGCAGATGCCTCTCTGGGGAGGAACCTTCATTTATTCTCTCACTTGCTCCCACCAATACAGAGCTATGTTCTAGAGAGGTCAGACTCTAGGGCAAATCAAGTTTATTATCACCCTTCTCACACTTATTTTTAACTTATTGATTTTTTTGGCTGAGATTTGTTCCTATGGCAACAGCACAGGCCACTTGGGTTAAAAAGCTCGGAAAGAGCAATGAAACTTGAGGGGAACCCATTTAGTTTTTGTCTCCACTTGGCATCATTTCCAGATGCTACCGACTGCCTCGTAGGTCACACCATCTTTGAGTCCCAAGGATACCTTTGATGAATTTTAAGATCATTTTTATTTTCTTCCCCGTTCCAAAAGAGCACTTTGTTTTTCCTGACATGGTAAATACTTCTACTTACTTAGAAGCTTTTACTTCACATACTTGGCTTCATAATACTCAGTTATGAAACCCATAGGATGAGCGAGGACAAGAATTGCCTTAAATGAATCACTGCCTCGCTCCGGGGAGCCTTTGCATGGGCCATTTCCCCCTCTGTCCAGCCCTGCCCTTGCCTTTCTCCCTTTCTTTACATCATCTCATTCTGATTGTTTCCCAGGTCAGATAGTACTTCCTTAGGGAAGCCGAGCCTAGCCACTCAGACTGGACTAGGCCCCTCTGTTCTTCCTGCCCGCTGGTCCTTTTAATTCATTGTCAAAGCATTTATCATAGTTTGTAACTACATATCTTGTGGCTCTGAGCTTCCAAATAGAGGGTACCTTGCTCTTCGGTCTATCATTGAAATCCCAGCACCTTATGCAATGACTGACAACATACAGAATTGACACAAGTTTATTTATTTAATGGATAGGAAAAGCTTTAATTTCTCTCTTCTTAAGACTAGAGTTAAGTTGGCAATTTCTCTGGACATACCCGTCAGTGCAAGCTGACATAACAAAGTACCATAAAGAAACAAATTTATTTGTCATATTTTGGAGGCTGGGAAATCCAAACTCAGGGTGTTAGACAATTCAGTGAGAGCTCTCTTCCTGGTTTACACATGGTCAGCTTCTCCTCCATGTCTTCAGGTAATGCATGAGGGAGAGAAGGGGAAAGGAGGGAAGAAGAGGAGGAGGAGGGAGAGGAAAAAGAGAGATATCTTCTTCTTACAAGGCCACCAAGCCTATTGGGTTAGTATAGGCTAATTGGTTTAAGACCTCATTTAACCTTTATCACTTCCTCCTAGGCCAGTGGTTCTCAACCTTGGCTGCACATTAGAATCACCTGGGCATCTTTAAAATCCTGATTTCTGGGCCTCATCCTCCGGAAATTCTGTTTCTTTGTTATGGGGTGGGGCCACAACATTAGTAACAAAGAAACAGAATTTCCGGAGGATGAGGCCCAGAAATCAGGATTTTAAAAATATCCCCAGGTGTTTCTAATGTGCAGCCAAGGTTGAGAACCATTGTCCTAGACCCTCCTATCCCAAATGCAGTCACACTGGTAGTAAAAGCTTTCAAATACAACTTTTGGCAGGTACACAATTCTGTCCATCCAACTGGGTTAGGCTTATTGAACCTGAAGTTGTCTCAGTCCTTTCAGTAGATGGTAACTTATCACTTTATACCATTTTGTTTTGCTCTTTTGCAATCAAGCTATTATGCCTTTTTTAAAAAAAGCATAGTCCTGCTACACTGCATTTCTCTCCACCCCCCTGAAACTCTCTGTTTCTCTGTTGCTGTTTGACTCTCAAGAAAATAAAAATATTTCAAAAAGTTTATTATTTTCTCTGAATTGAAAGTCTTAGTGGAGGATGCCAACACAGAAGGGTATGAATAGAAGCAAGACTCAGAAATCATCACTGATGCATTAATATAGTAAGAACATTGCCAGTTAAACCTGCAGTGTTTGCCCCTGACCATCACTGGGCTTTGATGCTCTTTATTCCTCTGTGGCTTTTTTTCCTCCAGCTCATGTCCTTGGCTGAAGGTGAGCCCTGCCTTCACAGAGAAACCCCCTGTTTGCAAGGGCTAGATGTAATTTTTAAAATAATTTTTATTACTCTGTACAAGGGAGTAGTCTGGAAGTGGCATTTTTTTTTTAAATAAACTGCCCTTGACAAATATTATGTTTTTCTTGTGAAATAAAGCTCCTTTTTCCTGTTTTTCTTCTTCAAATAGCCGTTGGCAATTCTCTGATTGAGAATGCAGGGCTACCATTGGGGAAGCTCTTACCAAGTGAGAAGAGTTTATTTTTTAAGTCCTCCTGCTGTTATGTAATATGTGATCAAAAGTGCACCACTGTATATTCTTCCCTTTCTCCTAATTTTGGTTTAAATTACTTTTCTCTAATTGATTTTTCAGTTTTCATTGAATTTGCAAGTAAATGCAAAAATCTGTTGAAAGAAACTTCGAGTTATTAATTCACTGCCGGGTTGGCCAGTGGTTTCTGAGGGACTAAGGATGTTGCATCAGGTGTGAACCAGGTGTGTGAACAGGCAACTTGAATACTGATTTTGAAGGTCTACAGTGAATAACATTCCACTTGAGCAAGCAGTTCCAGGCTAATTTAATGCATTGAGGCTGTCATATTTGACTAGACCTGTGAAACCAAAAAATACGCCTCCTTCCCTTCCACATTACCCTATTTGAATTTCATGCCCATCCAGACCCTTTTAAATGTTCCCCTTCAGCGGAGGGGTTTTACCTCTTTCTGATTCATTCAGAGCGGAGCCAGGGGCATTTATGACAAAGGTGACCAGGTAAATGGCAATAACATAAAATCGTGTAAAATCACATCACCTGGCTGTGCTGATTTATTCCCTGCCCATGTGGATTCATTTATTATTTAGACAGCATAAAAGACTAATTTATCTATTGAAGTGTTAGCACTAAAATGTTATGTTGTTGGTTTTTTCACCTAAATATATTGAATATCCATTTGTATTTTAGAAGATGATGAAAAAATGAAGTTGAATTGTTTTGCTACCTTCAAGAATGTTATAGTCTACAAAAAATAGATAATAGATGAGAGAGAGAGAGAGAGAGAGAGAGAGAGAGAGAGAGAGAGAGAGAGAGAGAGAGAGAGAGACTAGTGCACAGAATTCAGAGGAGGGAGTAATGACTGCCATCTCATTGGTGGAAATGAAATAGGCTTTCCAGCATAGAGGCATTTCTACTGCCATCTGAGGGCTAGAGGAAAGTTGGACAAATGAAAAGATAAAGGTGGGTATTCTAGGCAGAAGGAAGAGCAAAAGCCCAGATAAATGAAATAACGCAGTCATTTGCTCCCAAAATAAGTTAGGAAGGCAGGACTGGAAGAGATCAGAAAGCATTCCTTACAGTTAGATTTTAAACATTATTCTGAAGACCTTGGATCTAAAATAGAGTAGAGGCAGAGAAGCAGAGACAGCAGAAAGTTATATTGTGTAGGTGAAATTGATTAGACTTGTAAAGTTATTAAGGGGCAAGAAACTGGCAGGCAACTTTGAGTCTGTAGCTTTGATCCTGGATGACTGGGAGGATGATGTTCTCCTTAGAGAGAAAAACGATGAGGTTAGGAGCAAGGTGTTTGGAGAAGGAAATTTGATTTCCGAAGTGAAATGATATTCCTATAGAATCTCCCCAATCCCCAGCGGTTTAAAGGTATGTCTATGCTTCACCCAGATTATAGACTTAATATTTCTGGATTTTAATCTAGATATAATTCCCAGAATTTTCATCTTCGAGAAAAATTTATGAAATCACCCCTGTGCCTGTTGATAACTTTTGTTGCTTTTGACTATTTTGTTAAATGGGGTTACATGATGGCTTACTGTTTGTATTTATTCTGTTTTCACCTAATGTGCAATCAAGAAAAAAAAAAGAGTTGTGTAAAGAAACCCCCCAAATATGCCATATACAAGGAAGCAGAAACTTAATTAAAAAAACAAACAAGCCAAAAACCTTATTGAGGGAGCAAATTGGAACCTGGATAAAGATTACAAGTGGCGATAATAGAAAACATTGACAGTCAAACTGGATCCAGCTGATGGTTCTGGGCTATGGGGATATGAGATACAGATACCATTTCAATGCAGTCTCCATGTTAACAAGCCTCCAGAGTTCTTCTAACTAGTTAGAGCTCTTAGTTTTCAGAGGATTTGCAATCCAGGGCCTCTCAGAGGATGTCAGAGGCCTGGTGCTTGCATTCAGCCCGACCCCCACAGGCCAGGCAGAGGGACCCCACCGGTGCAAGAATCCGTTCACCGGTCCTCTAGTATGCATATAATATCTTTGGTTAATCTCTTCCCACCCGCCCCCTCCCCTCTTCCCTTTGAGATTCATCAGTCTGTTCCATGTTTCCATGAGTACGCATTGAGTGTCTGCACCCTGGTGGTCAGTGCGCATCATAGCTACAGGTCAACGGTCAAACACTCAGTTGTTTGGTCACTTAGGCTTTTACATATATAGATAGTCATTATGCTGCACATTATATGTTTAGACTTGTTCATCCTACACAACTCCAACTTTGAACCCTTTGACCAACATCTCCTCATCCCTTACCTCCTCACACTGTAACCATCTTTCTATTTTCTGCTTCTATCTATTCGTTTTTGAATTCCACATTTAAGTGAGATCATGGAGGTTTTCCCCTATGCCTGGCTTATTTCACTCAGCATAATGTCTTCCAGGTTCATTCATATTGTTGAAAATGGCAAGATCTCCATTTTTAAAGACTGAAGCAAAAGCTAGGTTTACAGTTGTGATGACAAGAAACATATTTTATTCTTGTATTATTCTTTTTGTTATATTTTTCATATAAACATATATATATATGTCAGAAGTTCTTCTTTCTCCCTTCACCTGTCAATGGATACTTTGGTTGTTTTCATATCCTGGCTATTGTGAATATCACTTCAATGAGCATGGGAGCACAGGTATTTCTTCGAGGTACTGACTTCATTTCCTTTGAGTTACCCAGAATAAGGACTGCTAGGGTACCTCTAGCCTCAGTTTTTTACATTCTCACCAACAGTGCACAAGGGTTCTCTTTTTTCCACATCACTGGCAATGGTTATCTTTTTGGTTTTCTTAAATATATAATAGCCATTCTAACAGGTGTGAGGTAATAGCTCATTGTGATTTCGATTTACATTTCCTTATATTTAATAATGTTGAGCACCTTCTCATATACCTATTGGCCATTTGCATGTCTTTTTTGGAAAAATGCCTATTTAGGTAATTTGCCCATTTTTAAATCAGGTTATTTTATGTAACACTTTCTATGCATCGTTATATCCATTCAGGTACATTTTTATCTATGATAAAGTTATCAAAGGGTCATATCATGTAAAACATTGGTAACTCACACTGCAGCTGGTTGAGCAATTTGAATTCTAAGAATTATTCACATTTGGCAATTGCTGCTTTAGCATGATCTCTTTCAAACAATTTGCTCACACATAAAGCCACAGATACAGAGCTTTTCATCTGCTCATTCTAAGTGACTAGGGAGACATATCCACTGGAAGATAAATGAGTCTGCTTTCCAGCAAACGTTTCAGCAAAGGGGATTTTTTGCTCATCCTAGATCATTCAATTTTTGATTACTCAAACTGCCTGCCTGCTCGTACTTGTGGATCGCTGACATTAGCTGATGTTGCAAATAATGGTATCAGCCAATCCCAGACCTTTCCTACTGCCTGTGGTACAACTAGTAGCTGATGTCACAACTTCATTACTTGATAGTAATAGGCAAAACAGTAATCATGCTTGAACACTAAACATTTTGCCCAGGGAATTGAAGGTAGGGAAATCCTTCTAATTTATAAAAGTTAAGACACTGACCCAAACAAATAAATTATGGAAATTGCCAAATGTGTACATTACTTCATGGAAGTAAAACTTTTCCTAACCCTACCCCATGTACAGGAGCCAGACCTATGACTATTGGCTGGAATGGTAGGGTGAGAATGCCAGTTTTCCCCCTTATATTCTCAGGACACCACTATAAATTACTATGTACCTCCACTGTTTAACATATAATTTCCTTTGTTATAGTACCATTTGAACTGATAGTGATGAAGTTTTCTCTTATTTCAGTAGGAGCCTGAGGTAATTACATTTGATTTTGGTAGCTCAAAAGAGGTAGTATATTGAGGGGAGGGAATTGGTTAATTACTATTACAGGAATAAAATTTCTTAACAAGTGGCTCATGATATTTAGCCTATTATTATATCAAAGAAAGCTCTGCTATGTTGTGGTGTACTGGGAAGCCTGTTTAGGTAGAATAATTAGAGTTCTATCTCAGAACTAAACCTCTACCCATGGGCTGGGGATAAAGTCTCTTAGAACATCAACCTTAGGGTGAAGAGGAAGATGAATCCTTTCCCCAAATTGTATGATGGCACTCCTAAGAATGAGAATAAGTCACAAAGCCCCAAGAGACAAGAAATGTAAACTTCAGGTTTGTTCAGAAAATCCTAGGAGGGTAAAGTATATATTTTTCTATTTCACACACACAAACACACACACAATAGGATATTTTTTTCACTAAACAGAAGTGGGTTTTGCCTTTGAGGATGGCATTTTTATCTTCTCCTGGTGCTATTCAGAATATTGGACTATCCCCACTAACTCAGTGGGATACAGATCTTTTACTCCATCCTTGACCTCTGCCTGCCTTGAGCCTGATCCTGTCATGAGCCTTCCTCCTACGGAAATTGCCAGCCCTGAGCTACACTGCTGCTGCTTGCACAAACACTAGCTTCATTTATAACCAGATCTCCCAGCTCCTTTCATTGTTCTGCTTTCTATCTATAGTTAATATAGATGAGGAGATATTATTAGAAGTGCAGGACAGTATCAGAAGTGAAGTTCTTAAACCTAATCTGACTTCCTAATAATTTATATGCTATGAATAAGTCTAATGATCTCAGGTGAAAGAAGTTTGGGCTGAATATACTACGTTCACATTAGGAACAATTTCTGATTATATTCTGGCTTTGGTTATGTAACTTCTCTATGTATAAACTCCCTGCTTCATCTATGGAATATTAAGAATCACTGGAACTCTTGCTGAATCATCCCATTCACAACAGGCTTCAACATTTTTCTGCAACACTAGGGAAGAAGTTTCAATATAGAAGTCAAATTCACAAAAGAAAAATATTAGTTAGCCACTATCCAGAGATGACGGCCACATGGTAGCATCTTGTGTATTGATCTCTGAGGTGAAAGAATTGAGTACTTCTACCTTAAGAGTCTTAAAATGCCGAAGCTGCTTTTCACACCCAGCAATTATTCAGAATGCATTTTTCACACAAGGGGCAATCATATCCTTGCTGCATGAGCAAATCCATATGCCTAAATGTCAGGAGAGCCAGTGAAACCACCTATATCAAGGCAAGCCTGAGAGTTTATTTTCTAAGAAATGCACTTCTTTCTCTTGGAAAAACAATTCTTGCAACTAGGAGACAATCCACAAAGGAGTTTGTGGATTGGTGAATGCTCATAATGCCGCTAAGGCCATTGAGTCATCTGCCTCTCCTCTCCTATTAAAGCTGTAGACATAGTCCTTGTTTACTGAATTTTTGTTTTATGAACCTATCCCATTGTGGCTCAGAGCAGCAATGCAAAAGGGTGAAAGCAATTTATTGAACTCAATGAGCAAGTGATTCCTCTGGGATTGACCCCTGATCTTTTCAAGGACAACATTTCCATAACTAAATTGGGAGTTTGTGGGGTTTTTTAAATGAAGATAGCCAATCCAAACTTTAAAGACATTTGAATACTCGAATCACTTTACTATCCTTATGTTTAAAAAGGCATTTGAATAACATCACTTTACTGTTCTTATGCTTTAATGACTTAGATTGAATGTCATTGTGCACTCAAGCTTACTAGGTAATTGAGCAAATAATGTGCTTTGTTCGATGATATGGTCATAGCTCTTTAAATACCAATGACTGTGGCTTTGGAGTATAAAATCATAGTTGGCAAATATGTAGTCATTATGAATAAGAGATACAACACTATAGAAATACATTATTTTGAACTGTATGGGTTTTAACATTATTAACTTAGAATAAATTGTCTTTAAAAATTATAATTATATAATTATGAATCTTAGATTTCCCTTGGAAAGCAAAGAACTTTATTAGAAGTATAGGCTTTTAAAATTTCTTTTTCTTTCTTTCTACACACCCCCCTTTGGTGAGAAGAGTATTTTTTTTAAAATTGCTTTATTTCTTCAGTGAGGTTTTTCTGGTCATCATGGCACATTATCTCATAGTCTCTTTATATTTCATTATTCTTTATATGTTCATTGTTTGTATTATTAAGGAATGGATTGTCCTCAGGAAGATATATATTTTTTAGGTTTTTTATTTTTTGGGTTTGGGTTTTTGTTTGTTTTGGGGGTGGGAATTAGCTGACTAATTCTCAACCTGTCCTTCAGACTTCCCAGTGGATCCTCCTTTTGTGCAGTGACTGCCCCAGTAAGCAGTATACCTTTGATCATGAACCAATGAGGAGAAGCAAAGGGGAAGTAAATTTGTTACTGATTAGGATGACAGCCTGGATGGAACCTTGGTTCTTCTTGTCGACGCAGAAAAGTTTTTAAAGTCAACAAAAATGAAAGTGAAGCAAAGTGGAATTTATGAAGATACCATCTGCCAGGAGTGGGCCAGTTGAGAGAGACAATGGCCCTGAATACCAGGGTTTTGTGGTTTAAATGAAGGGTTTTCTGGGTAGAGACTTTCATTTGCATTCAGGGATGATTGACAGAAAAGGGTTATATAACTACATTCCTTCTGCACATGCCCTTTCCCATGCCCAGAAAAACCCATGAGGGAGGTGGTCAAAACCAAATTTTATTATAATTAGTCCAGGGCCTTAGCAAGGTCCCACTGAGGTCATGTCATTGTCCTCAGAGCTTGTGCCAACAACCAGCTGATTCTGAACCTGCCCACTAGTGGTCTGTACTGACTGTTTTGGACTGTACTGATTATTTTCACATGTGATGATTCATGTAATCCTCACAATACCTTACGATATTGGTTAAATTATTGTGTGTTATTTTACATATAAAAAATATCTGAGCTACAGAAAAAGTCAAGCAAATTTACCAAGGTGAAACAGTAAATTTCACACTGTGGCTGAAGATGTAAATTGGTACTGTGTTTCTGCAAGGCAGTTTGGAAAACCTGTCAAAATTTAATGTAGTCATGTTTTCTCACCTAGCAGCCCAACTTGAAACTATCCTGTTGAAATAATGATATATATGTATAACGATATTTAATGGTGTTGTTTGTAGTTGTAACCACTTAGAAACAATACATATGCCCTAAAAATAGAGGTTTGGTTAAATAGGTTATAGTACATCCATATAATATTTCAGTATGATAATTTGGTCAATCAATATTTATGATGAAAGAGGTTTATGATATAGTCTCAAATAGAGGAAGAAGTCACAAAATAGTGTATATTTATTCATCTTTTAGGAATATATATAAGTATTAAAAACAGTAAAAAAAAAATTCACCAAAATGTTCAAACTTGTTAGCTCTGGTAGTGGCATAACATTTTTATCTTAATTTTATTTTCCGTACTTCTCTCGTACAGATGACATAATACTGTATACAGAGAACCCTAAAGGTTCCACCAAAAAACTACCAGGACTGATAAATTTAGCAAAGTCGCAGAACACAAAATTAATATCCAGAAATCAGTTGCATTTTTATGCATCAATAATGAGCTATCAGAAAGGGAAACTAAGAAAACAATCCCCTTTACCATTGCATCCAAAAATATAAAATACTTATGAATAAATTTAACCAAGGATGCAAAAGACCTGTACTCGAAAAATCATAAAACACCAAAGAAAGAAAGTGAATAAAACACAAGT
Organism: Myotis myotis; assembly: GCF_014108235.1. NCBI lineage: Eukaryota > Metazoa > Chordata > Mammalia > Chiroptera > Vespertilionidae > Myotis > Myotis myotis. Next base: position 26,416,333 of record NW_023416318.1, read on the forward strand.
AAGTGGAAGTGTATACCGTGTTCATGGATAGGAAGAATTGACATCATTAACATGACTACTACCCAAAGCAATCTGTAGATTCAAAGCAATTCCTACCACAATAACAACAGCATATTTCACAGAACTAGAAAAATTTATATGAAAACACAAAAGACTCTGAATAGCCACAGCAATCTTGAGAAAGAAGAACAAAGTTGGAGGAGCTATGCTACGTGATATCACACTATACTACAAGACCATAGTCATCAACATAGCATGGTACTGGCATGAAAACAGACATATAGATCAATGGAACAGAATAGAGGGCCCAGAAATAAACCCACGCCTTTAGGGTTAATTAACATTTGACAAAGGAGGCAAGAACATACAATGGGGTAATATATAGTCTATTCAATAAATGCTGTTGGGAAAACTGTTCCTCTTGCTTCACTCACTTGCTCAGTGACCCATGCTAGCCCTCCATGTGACCCTAGGAGCCACATCATCTATGGCCATATGAACCCCACACACAATGGACTGCAGCTGGGAACACTAGCTAAGCTAGCCAGATGCTGGACTAGACTGTGCTTTCATATGAAGAGAAGACTCTGAGCAGTGGCTTTCATCCTAGCTCTGCTGAAGACAAGATGGGACTTTTCCATGGCGGAACAGAGGGAGATGGGACCTTGGAGGGGGACTCCCTTAATGTTACATCATCAGTAAAGCTTTCCAGGGCACCTCATCCTCCCGTGAGGACCTCAGAACATTCTTGTTTCCATGGCACTCCAAAAACTCCACTTCCACCCATAACAGTTAGGGACACAGAAGGCACCCCACCATAACAATATGGCTTTATGTCATTTCAGGTCAGGTCAACTTTTGTCACAAAATGTGTTGTGAAATGTGTTTTCATTCTTAGAGCTTAATTTATTTATTACTTTTTGGAATTTTAGATAAAGAATTTTTTTCTGTATTAATTTTATAATCATAGAATACACTGCAAAATATATTTAGATAAAGAAGTGGCATCTGTCACCCTAAGTCAGAACCATTAAAGTGCCTCCTTTGCTAGTGTTGGCATGTCAGTTGATAGGCAAGTGGGTACATGAGGAGACTTTTTTTTTCTGTATCTTTAGGATGCAACTAAAACCCTTTAGTTTCTCATGAAATATTACTTAGGGCAAGTTAAATCAGCTCTTGATCGCTGTCTTATATTGGTTTAAAATGGAGGGAGAGAGAGTGTGTTAATTAAGTATGGGCCATTAAAAAGAAGACAGTGTCAGTGATTTTGGAAAAGTGTCTTCTGCAACTGACATATCAACAAATTGTCTCCTGGGAAGAAAGTAGCTTTGGAGGCTCCTCCACAGTTTAACTGCATGCTTAGCTAGGTGGGGGGTTAATAAGCAACATCTGACAGTGGCAACCATTCTGCCACATATCCTTCCATTCATTTCAAGATTGCTAAGCATCTGTTTTTTACGGGGATCATTTTGGTAATCTCCTTTTCAAAACAGACCTAGGTCTATACAACAGAAATTTCTTTTTCACATTTCGGGATAGAGATTAGACAGAGTTTTGGAACAATTTTTATGTTGCCAGCTTCATGTTCCAGGATAAACCTGAAGTGGTTACTGGACTCAGACTGCCCCTCACTCTTATGGAAACAAAGATTGAGCACAATGTTTCTCTTTGTTTTGTTGCTTCACCAGTTTTAAGACATTTCTTTGTACACACTTAAACCTAGGGTTTCTTGGTGAATAGTTGGAAAATACAGAGAAAAATATAATAGATATATTAGAATATCAAGATGATCCACAATCTTTCCACTGGGGATTTTTCATATGTATCCATTATCTTTGTTGTTGTTGTTGTTGTTGTTGTTGTTATTATTATTATTACTAGTGGTCCGGTGCACAAAATCTGTGCACATTAAAAGGGGATTAATTAGAGGAAATATTTTAATATTTCTATTTGCGCTTTCTCTATAATAGAAGTGCCAGTGATGAAAGAAAATTAGTAAAATGTATATGAAAATCTCCCTCCTGTCAGAGTCTGGAGTACGTCGCAGGACCTAGAGTCAAGTCCCAGCCTACCACCCACATGTGCTTTGAAAATGCAGGAGACCCAGACCTGGCCAGTCCACCCCCACTGGGTGAGGCCCAGACCTGGCCAGCCCCACCCCCGTCAAGCACCTCCAGGTGGGGGGCACAGCCTCAGGTCCCCCAGCCCAGCACCAGATGGGGGGGCACAGCTTCAGGTTCCCTGTTAAGCCCCACCCGGCGGGGGTATAGCCTGAGGTCCCCTGTCAAGCCCTGCCAGATGGGGTCATGGCCTGAGGTCCCCCATCTAGCCCTGCTGGGTGGGGGGCATGGCCTGAGGTCCCCTGGCCGGTGCTGGGGTGGGGGACATGGAATGAGGTCTCCTGGCTCAGCGCCAGGGTGGGGGGTGAGGCCTGAGGTCCCCGTCAAGCCCTGCAGGGCAGGTGGCGTGGCCTGAGGTCCCTGGCCCCAGCCAAGCGCCATGCAGCCTCAGGTCCCTGCTGTTCAGTCATGACTTTACAGCGTCCTGGCTAATTTGCATATTCCTCTATTATATAGATAATTTTTTTGGTAAGAGTGTCTAACAGATAAATGTGATAATATATACTGCTCTAAACACATTACATATATTAAACATATGCAATGTGTTTAGAGTTGATATTATGACTGCATAATAATACATATTATTGTTATACCATAATTTAATGATTCCACAATTATTCTATAGAACAGTTATGTTAAAGTTTTTACTTCTATAAATGATGCAATTAATAATAATTCTATGTTAATATTTCTGTAAGTGTCTGATTATTCCCTTCCAAAAAATAGGTTAAAGGTAAAATACTTTGTTCAAGGTCATATAGGTAAAACTGGTATTCAAATCCTGTGGTTTTACTTTTGCATCTGTCAGCTTTTTTTTTTTTAACATAAAAATTACTACCTCTCAACAATTCCATGAATTAATTTCTTTCAATCCAGTAGAAAAAAATATTTTTATCTGTTGCTAATTTTAAATACAGGCTGAACAAGGGTACTTATAAATTATTAAGAAAACAAGCTACAATATAATTGTTGTTTTAACATGTAACCATATATCATATATTTTCTGAAAGGATTTTGGAGGCCATTCTTCCTGGAGATATCTTAATGAATTCTAATTATCCAGTTATTTCAAGTAAATTGGCTATAAACTCTACATATGTCAACCACTTTTATGCTTGGATAGAAACTTAGCTATTTTCTCAAAGACAACACATATACTGTAGCTTTGGAGATGGTCTATAGGTTCTGATAAAACAAATCAACCAGGCATCTAAAAAAATGATAACTTTATTATTACTCTTATTGCTTTTTCTTTAAAGAACTTTAGGAGGAAAAAAATCTCCCAATCATTATCTGCGATATAAAGAATGTCAGATTCTGATGTTAGGTTGGAATCAAAATCCAATTAAAACCACCGTTCTCCCCCAAAGTCATGCCCCTAGGGCAGCGGTTCTCAACTTGTGGGTGGCTACCCCTTTGGGGGTCTAATGACCCTTTCACAAGGGGTCGCCTAAGATCATCAAAAAACACAGATATAATTACATAATGTTTTTGTGATTAATCACTATGCTTTAATTATGTTCAATTTGTAACAATGAAATTGGGGGTCACCACAACATGAGGAACTGTATTAAAGGGTTGCGGCATTAGGAAGGTTGAGAACCACTGCCCTAGGGTAACAGAAATCCAGTCACTGGAATATACCAAACTATCATGCAATCTTTCAGTTTTCTTCGCCATTCTGATTTCATAATGCTAAATATATTAATTTCCAGAACAATCTTGGTGGTCAGTAAAATTATTTTGATTTTTAATCCCAAGTGTTTTGGTCTTAACTGGAGAAAATGTGAAGAAAATATAACTTTGTCAATTTAAAGTCTCAGATTCCAGTAGAGTATTTAAATACTTCTGAGTTTGTTATTTTCCCAATAAGTTAAAACATGTAGAAGATATGGGCATTTACTTTGATAACACCATAACCATTTACAATGTGCAATTCATATGTGGAATCTAATGAACAAAATGAACTACCAAGAAAATAGAGACAGACTTATAGACTAAGAGCTGTTTGGGGAGATGGGGGTGGGTGGAAGGATAGAATAAAAAGGGGATAAAAAGAGAGAAAAAAACTCATGGACATGGACAACAGTGTGGTAATTGCTGGGGCGGGGGGTGGTAGGAGAAGGAGAGTATGGGGGGATGAATGGTGTTAGAGACTTGACTTGGAGTGGTGATCACACTATACAGTGTATAGATGATGTGTTGTAGAATTGTGCACCTGAAACATCTATAATTATCTATAATTTTGTTAATCAGTGTCAACCTCATAAATTCAATAAAAATGAATATAAAATAAAATGTGCAATTCAATAGTTTTTCATATAGTCACACAGTTGTGGAATCATCACTATAATTGATTTTAGGACAGTTTTATCACCCTCAAAAGATACCCCCTCCACCCATTAGCAGTCACATATGATTTCCTCTTAGGAGGAAACCACTAATCTACTTTTATTTGTCTCTACAAAATTGCTTATTCTGGACATTTCATACAAATGGAATTATCTATAATAATAAAAGTGTAATATGCTAATTAGACTTGACATCTTTCTGGACGAAGCTGGGGCTTCAAAGGAAGCCCTGGTCCCGGGTGCTAGAGGGAATCTGGTGCTGGCAGCAAGGGGAAGGAAGGCCTACTCTTGCATGAATTTCATGCATCGGACCTCTAGTATAATATGACTGGCTTCTTTCACTTAGCATAGTGTTTCAAAGTTCATCCATGTTGTAGCATGTATCAGTTTTTTTAAAATATATTTTTTATTGATTTTTTACAAAGAGGAAAGGAGAGGAATAGAGAGTTGGAAACATCGATGAGAGAGAAACATCGATCAGCTGCCTCTTGCACCCCCCTTCCTCCCCACTGGGATGTGCCCGCAACCAAGGTACATGCCCTTGACCGGAATTGAACCTGGGACCCTTCAGTCCACAGGCTAACGCTCTATCCACTGAGCCAAACCGGTTATGGCGCATGTATCAGATTTTTATCGCTTTTACGGTTGAATAATATTCCATTGTGTGGATGTACTGCATTAGTTGGATTGTTTTCACTTTTTTTTGGCTATTATGAATATTGCTTCTATAAACAATGTGTATAAGATTTTGTATAGATATGTTTTTATTTCTCTTGAATATATGTCTAGAAATTGAATTTTTGAGACCTCTGATAACTCTATTTTACATTTAAAGAAACTACCAAACTATTTTCCAAAGAAGTTGCACTGTTTTATGTTCCCAACAGCAGCATATGAGAGTTCAGTTTTCTCCACATTTTTGTCAACACTTGTTATTATCTGTTATTTTGATCATTGTCATTCTATTGGGCATGATTACTAGTAACTTTTTAAACATTTTTGAAAAATTTCCAAATTTTCAAAAATAATAAAAAGTTTTAATAAGAAAGAAATGTTATTAGAGAGAGAAGTGTTTTTTTTTTTTTCTTTCATTTTGAGCCAACAGCTTTTTAATAGATTCTTTTTCTTATGAATTCAAAATGTTTAGATGGTTTTGGTGATGTGAAGAAATATGGAGAATTCATTGGGATTCAGAATTTATGATTTATATTCTAGATGCTAGTTCTTCTCGGGGACTATTTTCTCCATCTCAGAGGATCTTTTCTCTCTGGGCTAATGGTGAGTTTGAGATAAAGTTAGCAAAGTGTTTATTTTCCCTGGAAAAAGTCATACTATTAGTACATAGAATAAGTCAGCTATATAACTTTTACAGAACACACTTTTGTTTTCTTTATTTCCTAATCTATAGAGAAATATATGCCTTGATCCTAGATATGAGTACTCTTTGAATGACCTAAACTGATTGATTGATTGATTGATTGATTCCTTGGTTGCATATTTCTTTCTCTTCTCAAATCTATAGAATGCTTATCCTTAAAAGAGTTGTAAATTGACTTTAATTTTTAAATATATTGTAAATGTCATTAGTTTTAAACTAATCAGTGCCCATAAACATGCAGGAATTTCATGGTCTGGACTTGTAATATCATTGCCTTTGTAATTACATGTGGATTTAACAATGTCAGGCATTGGTAGTTTATAAGATGTTAAAGTAACAATTAGATGTGGAAGCAACAAAGCAAGCTTTAATCATTAAAGTAGTTTTTTATTAGTTTCTGGAAACATTTTAAATAGTCTAATGAAGGCAGATTCCACCTTGAAAAGCAATTGGTTTCAGATATAATGATATAATTTTAAAGTTTGTTAGGTGTTTTGTTTTAAGGTCTCACCTTTCTTTTCAAGGTCAGGCAGAAGTGACCGTGAAATGTGTGTCATTTTGTTTTATGAGTCTTATTGGTAATATTTCAGATAAAATGAAATTTGCCAGCTCTGATCTAAGAAGGATTTGTTTCTACTGAATCTTTAGAGTCTTACATATTTTTTTTGTCATGTAAATGCTATACACCCTGCAGAGGGAACTGCTTCAGTGTCCTTGGCAAGGAAAAGCTGTCTGTGGCTACAGGCCAAGCTGTTTTAGAATCGCCTTTCCATGCAAGGTGAATGTAGTGAGAGAGTGAAGCTTATAGAAAGGGTCAGGTCAGGGACTGAAAGCATCCTCAGCGTGCATCATTGGGGACTCCCTGTGGTAATGCCTTGAAACCAAATTCCCACAGCCATAGAGTCACTCTAAGGTGCTTCTGAAGCCCAGTGTGAGAGGGGACAATGGTGAAGGCCAAGGCTTGCCATCCCTGCTCAAATTAGAGTAGTTTTTGAATTTGTGGAATATGTTGGGCTTCTACACAAGTAAACATTATATGGATTGGTATTATTGGAACATTCTTATGTAATATTTCCATTAACAGTAACTGTAGGTTAGCAAAATAAACTAGTCTTCCTACATTCAAATTTGTCGATTTTTTAAAAATCAGGACAATCAATTCCATGCAATCAAGAAGAATTACAAAATACTGACACATTTTAAAACTATTTATATGAGGAAAATACTAGAGCAATGTATACTAAAAATGCTGTTTATACTTGATAGGCGTGATTATCACCAACTTATGTTTCATTTACTTATTGAAATATTTTAAAACCTCTAAATTTAAAAGAAACATAACTTTTATTATATGAAACTAGAGGCCCAGTGCGACATTCATGCACTGGGTGTTCAAGGGGGCAGGGGGAGGGATGTCCCTCAGCCTGGCCTGTGCCTGGGACCCCTCTGGGGGTGTCCTCTCACCACCACCGCTACACTCGCCAGCCATGAGCCTGGCTTCTGGCTGAGCAGTGCTCCTCCTGTGGGAGTGCATTGACCACCAGGGGGCAGCTCCTGCGTTGAGCATCTGCCCTGTGGTGGTCAATAGGCATCATAGCGACCAGTAGTTCCACTGTTCAGCTGATTTGCATTTTAGTCTTTTATTATACAGGATAAGTTTTATTAGAATAAGAAGCCTTCTAGATTAAGAAGCCACAAGATTAAGAAGGCCAAGTTATTATAATGCTGGGTCTTCAACTAACAATCTGTAATCTTGACCAAGTCACTAAATATTTATGATTTGATATAAAAAAGAGAAGACCCTCAGCTGGTTTGGCTGAGTGGATAGAGTGCTGCCCTGTGGACCAAAGGGTCCCGGGTTTGATTCTGGAATAGGGCACCTACCTTGGTTTCAGGCTTCTCCCAGGCCAGAGCCCTAGTCAGGGCCCGTGAAGGAGGCAACCAATCAATGTGTTTCTCTCACATCTATGTTTCTCTTTATCTTTCTGTCATTCTCCCTAAAAATCAATGGAAAAATATCCTCGGGTGAGGATTAATAAAAGAGAAGATTGAGCTAATTAGGCTAAGCAATTGGTAAGGTACCTACTAGGTCTAAAATTCTGAAAACTACCATATTAGGAAAAGCATCTGGATATGTGTAGATTCAGTTGCATCGAATATTGTGTTCTTCACATCAGCAGCACTTCAAATAGGGAAACATCAACCCTCTGTAAAGCAGACAAGCTGTGATCGCTTAGCTCTAGATTGTGAAGCACACATCACATAATAGGCTTTTTATGGACTTAGCATAGCCCCATATATTTGGTGGTATAAATGAAATGTAAATAAATTTCTCCACAAGGAATCCTAAAAAATAAAAGCCTAATATGCTAAGTGTCCAGTAGGCTGGTTGGCCATTCAACCAATCAAAGCGTAATATGCTAAGGCCGCCTAACTGCTCACTATGATGTGCACTGACCAACAGGGGTCAGACAGTCGACTGGTTGACCAGTCACTATGACGTGTACTGACCACCAGGGGACAGACACTCTGACTGGTAGGTTAGCTTGCTGCTAGGGCGCGGCCAATTGGGACTGAGCAAGTTGGGCCAGACATGCCCTGGAGCCCTCCCGTGGTCCCTCCTGACTGGACAACCTCCTGCTTCTCTCCCCAGCCCCGATCATGCACCAATGGGTGCATGCACCCTCCCACAATCTGGGAATCCTTGGGGGATGTCAGAGAGCCAGTTTTGACCTGATCCTGCAGGCCAGGTCAAGGAACCCCACTGGTGCATGAATTTGTGCACTGGGCCTCTAGTTAATAATAAATTTGGATAGAAGTCAGATTGCCATATCAGTGAAGAACCATTCATGAAATAATGAAGTTTAAAATGGCATTCTGTGTTGTGATATAGAGGACAGAATAGGATAATTTATGAGGTTATTGCAATCAATAGTGGAAAGGGAGATAAACATATACGGGTATGTCCTAGGGCAGATGCCTACTGAGCTTTAGAAGTAAATTGTGAAGAGAGAAAAAAAGGGAAATATGTTTTATGCTGGTTATCCCTATTATAAGTCTTGGAGATCTGAGGGTGATAAAACAGAGCTTGGAAGCACCTACCAGAAATAATCTGCCTCTATTAAGAAGGCTGAGAGGAGAGAATTCTGTTAGAAAAGGGAAAACATTATAGAATGAGGGGTGGGGGGAACAACCTCAATGTTAACCTTTTCTTTAAATATTTCTCTTTCTCCAGTGGCTTCTTTTTTATTATTATTACTTTTTTCCTTGTATGCTTTCCATAAACATGGCTTACAGTCTTTCATAACTTTTCAGAATGACTTGGCTTGCTGGCTGCATTTCCCTAAGTAAGAATGGTAATCCCTTTAGAAGCAGAAGTGCCAGCTTCTTGTTATTTATTGGTTTTTCCATGTTACCTATCTATATAGATACAGATATAGATGATATAGATAGATATAGATATAGATATAGATATAGATATAGACATACTTTATTAAAAGAATGTATAAGATAACATTAAGAATGTGTCAAGGAAATTTCATGTACAGTACATCTGTCAATGTTCCACTTGTTTATAATGGTGATGGGTGAAATTCAGAAAATGTATGTTGTGGCCATTTAGTAGTTTGTATCTGGGTAGAATAAAAACCTGGCTTATGCTTCATTACATGGCTGACTTCATTATAGCAAAACCATGCACACTGGTCTGTCAGTTAAATCCTCATTTCCTTTCCCAGGCACTAATTAAGAAGTCCTTATCATTCAGGGAAGGATAAATAATAGAGGCAATTACTGTCAGATGTAGACATATTTAATAAACTTGGACAACCTACCTGTCTAGTTTTGATGACACAACATATTACTTTCAGCTTCAGAGTCAGAGGCTCAAGTTTTCATGTGAGTGAAGGCTGACATCAAGAGTTAGGAGAGCTGCTGCTTTCTGTCAAACTCTTCCTTAGCTAAGCAACTTGCGTGGCCTCATTCCTTTGTGTATTGAAAGAAGGGTGCATGGAAACTATTGGAAATGTCATAGGAGAAATGAAGTTCTTTACCTGCAGTGGTATAGAGTGCAAAAATCACATTGGATCTAGAGCAAATCATGTACAATTTATCAAAGTTTTCTTAGAAATATGTCAAGCAACTATCAGGGACAGCTGGGTTGCTGGTGAGTATCTACTTTTTGAATTGATTTGGCCATTTGTCCACACATGGCCTCCTCTGGTGCCACAGGGTCTTCTTCAGATGCAAGGTGACCTGTGCTTTCTTTCAAGGTAGTCTAATTTTTTTTTTTCTGACTGTTGGATGACAAAATTGTTGGTTTCATCATTCATCCGTTCACAATGTTTCTTGACTCTGTAGTGCAATAGGTTAACAGTGAGTAAACTGGGCTAATCCATTGTGAATTAGAACTGGATACAGTAAATAATTCATGCCTCTGCAGTAAGACTATTATTCATAATGTTATGCCATTTCCCTACATTACAGGCTATTTTTGGCCTTAAAAGATGCTACTAAACTGGAAACAATTCTCCTCCAAAAAGTAAAGGTGGGTTGGAATATGTTATGATTGCCAAGGAATCTAACCCAACTGGGTGCTGTGAGTCTACATAGATAATTCAATAAATAATTTCACCACAACTTATTTTAAATTACTTAAATTTTTTTTTCATGAAAAATAGCAATTCCATTCTTGAAATTTTTCAAGTATAAAGAATGCCTTTAAATATACCTAAGATTTCTCTAATATTGGTGGTTAAGGGAAAGGGTAAGGAGTTTTTATTTTAAGCATGAAACTTTGTACAAGCATCTGAATAATAGTTTAGATAAAACTTAGTGACAGCCTTGACATGAGCAATTCTTAAAGCTTGGTTGTGAATATTTGATTATATACAAATGCTAACAAAGGACAACATTGATTAAAGAGTATGCAAAGAAAATTGCTACAATGTGAAAGCGGACGTTTATTCCTTTTATGGAAAAATAAGATAGATGAAGGTACCTTAGAGTCCCCTGCCTCTTTTGTTTTAATTCGCTAAAGATCTTGATAAATATCCCTTCTAGGAATGAAATACAGAGGTTGGGAGCACTACAGAGCACAATAGTTAGCTAGATCTGGTTTCAAATCCTACCTTTACTATTTGCCAACTATGAGCACGTCGTGAGAAATGTATTTAACTTTTCTAAGTCAGTTTTGGAATCTAAAAATTAAGATAAAGTGCTTACTTTACAGGGTTGTATTAAGGCATGCTAGTTTACGTTTATCAGTCATGTATGAGATGCTTGGCATTTTTCTAAGTCCGTTGAATTGCCAAAATAAACCTGTGAGGTAGGAGCTAGTATAATTACTATTTTCAGATGAGAAAAGTGAGGAACAAATATTTTACCTCCCAAATAATAGAATACTTGATATATGAAATATGAACCCAGGCTTTCTGTTCCAGAATCTAAGCAGATTAGCCACTACGCCAGAGTACTGAGTATTCTGTATGGTATCCAGACAGAGAATAACCCATAAATAATGTCTTCAGAGGCTGATGGTTAATACTCTATTTCTTCCCTGAGTTCACAATTAATTAAAAGACAAGCATTAGGGTCAAATGAACATCTGAACATTACTGATAAACTGATTAGAAAATGTGGCTGTAGAGTTACAGCTAAGTAAGCGTGATAATATTTGTTCCTGAATTAATTGAATTCCCCTCTTGGATCTCTGGTCCATAAATAACCCCAAAAGGAGTAGTCTCCTCCCACACTGCTGGGAAGAAACCAGAATGTTCTCATTCTGTGAATATGTCAGTTTAGAAAAAGAGAACCCAGATGGTTCCCAGTTATACCTACTTGGCTTCTACTTCCAAACTCTCCGTTCAGATAAGACTATTCCTGAGAAAGAATGAGTGGCAATTGGGGAGCTAGGTCTCCAGTATCATCGAACGTACCTCCACTGGAAACAAAAGGCCAGAGTTGTTCCTCTCTGAAACCCACAACAATTGCTCTCTCTACCACTACCACTGTAATTGCTGTTGTTACCATTACTTCCCAACAAAAGACAGAAATCATGCCTTAAGGGAACCTTCCTGTCTCTCATCCTGGGCCAAGAGCTGCTAAGAAGGAAGTCACATTTGCCTTGTCTTAAGCATAGCCCACCCTAAGTTTGCTGAAATGCTGGGCCAGCTGAAGAAAAACCTGTGCTCCACTTTTGGCTGCTTTTGGTGGCCTCAAGTGAGGCAGGAGCACTCCCTTTCAAGGGCTGCAAATGTCAGGGGGGAAGTCTCCCTCCCTCCCTCTCCCTCCCTGTGGAAAGCAGGGAGAACAGCATTGATAATCTTGTCTCTAGAGGTCACCAGTAGACCTCCGCCTTCTCTCTCAGGTAGAAGCATTCTATTGGGATGTAATTTTAGAAGGCATTCTCCTCATTAGCAGGGGAATTGCTCTGTTGGGGATGGTAGCACAGCTGTTCTTAGAAGTGCTATAAGCACCGAGTGAGATGTGTTCTCCTTGGAGTTATTCTTATCTAGTTCCTTGAAAGGCATATACACAAGAGTCTATCAATAAATGTATTCATAAATGCTGCATTTTTCAAAGAAGCTGAATTTTTCCTGGAAACTCTGCCAGTAACCAGAGAGAGATAAACCCAGGACATTGTCCATGGTAATGCTAGATGATATCATAATAATGAGGGTGTGAACCAAGAGGTGATCTGATCTCTGTGTCTATAGCAGCTGAAATAATAAGCCACTTAGCAAGAGAATATATCAATGGGAGACTTAAATACTATATGCACTTCCAAAGCCTAACTCTGCTAGGTTGACAAACCCCAAATTTAATGCTGCTCTATTTATTGAAAGTCTTGCCCTATAGTTGTCAAAACAATTGGCTAGCCTTTAAAACAATTATTTGCAGATGCATTTAGTTAAAGGCATCTGAGATGAAACTAATAGTGCATTAAACCCCATGGGGAAAAAAATCATCGCAATGCCACTAATGTGTTGCTTCAAACCCATGAAAGCAAAGCAATTTAGGCTGGTGAGTCCTCAAGGAAAAACAAAACAAAACAAAAACACAACACTGTGGATTATGAACTCTGTTAAAAGCCAGAGGCTAAAAGTCTAGTCAATCCGCCCTACCCCTCATCCCCATCCTTATGGGAAGTCTCAAAGCACCAAAGTTGCTTGACTTGATGCTGCTGAAATAGCCCCTGAAAGGATGCATTTACTTATTTGAACCAATGAACTTTATCAGGGTGCTGGGGGGCTTGCATTTTCCATTTAGCTTGAGAGCACTAAATGGTTTCCTGAGAAGTAATAGCTTTAAGTTAAAAAAAAAAGGAGAATAACAAAAGCACAGGGAGCTGCATTTTTACTTTTATTTTGTAACTGCACTGTACTTTTCATGGATCACAGAACAATTGTCATCTTCCCTTGTTTATTCTGACAGCACTTCGGGAGGTCTTCTTGTCCTCTGGTGGAGGAGAAATCGAGGAAGGAAGACTCCTAGACTCTCTTCATTCCTACTGAGATCACCCTGCAACCACATGACTATTTCTAATCCACAGATTCTTCTTCATGGTATTCATTTACATTAGGTCTACTTCTTGAGGAAGAAAGGAAGTTATTTGCATGTCTTACCAAGTAATTCTTGCTCATCCTCATTCCCCCACCCTCAACCAGAGGGTTTTTCCCTGTTCCCTTACTTTTCATACATCAATGTGATACATTTCCCGTCTCTTTCTTCACAAATATCAATGTTCTCTTCACACATTCAAAGCCAAACCATATTTAGCATTTTGCAAAGTCATTCACTTGCCCATCTTGAATTAACTTCCTTCTCTGTCTCCAATTTCTATAGTCTGCAGGTACTTGTATTATGAAAACTAGTATTTTTCTGCCTTAATTTGGCTTTCATTTGCTTCTAGGTTTTATTTTTTTGTTTTAATATCTTAATTTATATACTTCTCATTGTTGCCAGATTTCTTACCCATTTGGGTAAGTAATTGAGTTTTTAGTGCTCAAAACTTCATAAGTAACAACATGTCTTTTCTAAAACTTTTTCTTCCCCAAGACCTCCTCTACTTCCATTACTTCATAGGATTTCTTACAAACATTTTGAACAAATTTAAGGGAATTCAATAGGTATTGCCATTTTATTTATTTATTTATTTATTTTTTAAATATATTTTATTGATTTTTTACAGAGAGGAAGGGAGAGAGATAGAGAGTTAGAAACATCGATGAGAGAGAAACATCGATCAGCTGCCTCCTGCACATCTCTCACTGGGGATATGCCCGCAATCCAGGCACATGCCCTTGACCGGAATCGAACCTGGGACCCTTCAGTCCGCAGGCTGACGCTCTATCCACTGAGCCAAACCGGCTTCGGCAGGTATTGCCATTTTAAAACAAAGTTTTAATGTTTCTTTTTTCCATAAGTAAAATGATTAGCATATGAGGGGAACAGAGGTTGCCCCTCCAAAATATGCTTCTTTGGGATATTGATTATGTTAAGCTTGTTATTTTTAAGAAAAAGCAGACTCAGGAAAAACTTTTGACCTTTCCCTCAACTGCCTGAAAGAATTTAGATGAGGGGACTGCTCCAGGAAGAGAGCTCTCATTATAGATATAACCATAAAAAGTTGTATGTCATAATTTTTGCTACTGTCACCTAGCTCCACATGACACTATAGAAATAGACTCCAATCTAATGAACAAAATAAACTGAAGAACAAAACAGAAACAGAGGTAAGGTTACAGGGAACAGACTGACAGCTGTCAAAGGGGACAGGGGAGAAGAAGGTGAAGGGATTAGCCAAAGAACATACTAGTATATGCATGACACAGACACAGACAGCAGTGTGGTGATGGGCCGAGGAAAGCTAGAGGTGAGCAAAGAGGGGGGACATGTGGACATCTGTAATAGTGTCAACAATAAAAATAAAGTTTAAAAAACATTCTATATCTAAAAAAAGAAGTTAAGTAATTTGGCCAAGGTTACATGCTATTCTGTGATATAGCTTGGAATTTAAACCCACAGGGTTGGGACCCACGATTCCAGGAACTTACCTTGACTTAGACCCATCCAATTGTATGCCATATGTAAAACCCCTCTCAGTATATTAAATGCTAAGCAAATAACTATGATACTTTTTAAAATCTCATGAATTTGAGAAAGGTTAAAACCTAAGTTTTTAAAGGTTAATGGAATATAGGACTAAGGCTAGTAAAGAGAGAATGAGAAAGAATGGTGTGTTTTTTCCACTACTGTCAAATCCATACCAATATGGTAGAGCTCCCAAGCCAAAAGCAACATTGGTCTTTTCAATAATGTCTTATAAACTCTTGAATATTCACAAATAAACTCAACCTACCAATCTACTAAAGGCAATGGTCCAGGAATCCTCTGCATAAAATTCACCCGGAAATTTTTAGAAAAATGTCTTCAGTATGACACTCAACATTGGAAAAAATATGTCACTCTCCTGACTTAAGAAAACTAATGTGAAAGTGAAGATTACATAGATATTTTGGAAAATGATTGGTCCCAAATACATTTTATCAATAGGTTTGTTTTTAATAATAAGTGAGTATATTTTTCCTAATGATTTATGTAGCAGAATGGGAACCAGTTTTCAATATATTAATTTTTAAAAAAGATTTGGGGGTGCAGTTTTAGGTTTATAACAAAACTGAGAGAAAGGTGCAGATATTTCTTATACACCCCCTGCCCTTATATAAGGGTAAATAAGACCCCTCCATTATCAACATTGCTAACCAGAATGGTACATTTATTTTATTTTTTTTAAACAAAGGATGGCCTTACGTTAACACAACATAATCACCCAAGGTCTACAGTTTATCTTATGGTTCACTCTTGATGTTGTACATTCTATGGATTTGGACAAATATGTAGATCATCATTATAATATTGCACAGAATAGTATCACTGCCCTAAAAATCCTCTGTGCTCTGCTTATTCATCTCTCTATCTCTCCTCCCCCACAACCACTAGTCATTTCATCATCTCAATAGGTTTGCCTTTTCCAGAATATCATCTATATATATAAAAGCCTAAGTGACCGCTGCAACCTAACGGATGACCGAACAGGCTGCGTGGGGCGACCAGGCTGGCAAGGAGGTTAGTGAGGGGCGACCAAACAACCAAGCAGCAGGCTGCGTGGGGTGACCAGGCTGTCAGGCAGGGCAGTTGGGGGTGACCAGGCTGGCGGGGGGGCAGTTAGGGGCAACTAGGCTGGTGGGAGGACAGTTGGAGGCAATCAGGCAGGCAGGCAGGTGAGCAGTTAGGAGCCAGTGGTCCCAGATTGTGAGAGGGATGTCCAACTGCTGGTTTAGGTGGGATCGGGCCTAAACTGGCAGTGGGACATCCCCCGAGGGGTCACAGATTGGAGAGGGTACAGGCTGGGCTGAGGGGACTCCCCTCTCCGTGCACGAATTTCATGTACTGGGCCTCTAGTGTTATAATAATACAGTATTCAATTTTCATAACATTCCTACTTTGCCTGTGGGCTCTTTAACATGTCACCTCTCTCTACATGGTATTTCCAGCCAATTCTCCTAGAATACTTCTGCTGACAATACCCAAGTCAAAGTCTACCCATCAATGGAAGTAGGTCTTCCCCATCTACCCTATTCTCCCTGTTTACAGGTCCTTCTGGTTTCATGTGACACACTAGAGTTCCCTTATTATCAGTACACCCCAGTAACTTAATGACACCACTACTTACTCCCCAGCAAGATAAACAACTATTCCAAGGCAGCAGTCAGTATCTCACAGCCTCTTTCACCTTCATAGCATTTACATTGTCACTAAGCACATGAACAATGTTTAGAAATATTTATTAGTTGATTGGGGCTCTTCCCTGAGCCTCTTACAATATTCAATTGTAGAAGGGTTTACCAATGAAAACTTAAATTATGTATTTTACCTGAAAAATGTTTTGCAGATTAAAGTAGATGAAAATACTCATACTTTAAGCAACAAGAGCTTGCCCTCTCTCTAATTATTATAAATCAAAGCCTGAACATTTATACTATTCAAGATTTCAATTTTTTCCCCTAACTTCCTCCAGCATGAAATCCAATCAAGTGTTTGTGTCCTGCTGTTTTCTACATTCGCCTCCAAGCACTCATTGTAACATATATACTAATTGTGATCCTATTTAATGATTTTTTCAAGTTGTTTTTAATACAGAGTTGCTTTAGTACAAGTTGTTTTTAATACAGAGCTCAACAGTAGCATGGCATATCCCATTACTTATAATTGCATCGGTTATTTTGCCACCAGCTTCCAGAAATAATTAAACACATTCTTCTTGATAGGTAATCAGACAGCACTAACCTATTGCAGTACAGAGAGTGGTTCTCTATCCTCGTATTGAATCCAGCTGGCCTCTTCTCTAACAATTGAAAAACACAAAACCCTTTGTGATGGTTTTATCTTTTGTCTCCCACCGAAATGTGAACTCCATGCTTCCCTTTCCCATGGATCTATTATCTTGGCATCAGCCAGTGAGAGCCGCCCTCCTTCTCCAGGTATCTGAATGTGACACCTAACTACAGGGTTAATTTTTTATCTTATGTGATATTTTATTTAATTCTGATGTTGTCTGGGCCACCTGTCTTCAAACCCTTTTCCAAACTAATAAATTTCCAGTTTCCCCAGCTTTAATTCAAAATACATGTTTGGAGGGTTTTAGCTTCGAGTCTAAGATGAACTTTAAATTCCTCTGAAACATTTCCCTCTAGCTATGAATTTGTCTGAAAGGCTTTCTGGAGGGTTGAAATCATCTGCCATTAACTCAGACGCTTTGCCTATGACCTCTATTTTTTCTCAGTTAACCTCGTATGCTGAACAATATCACTTGCTTCTAGCTATCTCTTATTTCCCAGGTTGATCTACATTTTATTAAAACTTCAGGTTTTGAGAATTCTTTTTTTGGATTCTAATTATTTCTACATGATTGTTTCTCTATCCCCAATATAGGTTACTTTTTACCTTGTACTGGAGTTACCTGAATAAATTATATTTTACTATTTATGTCTGTGAATGGAAGATACCTCCCCTTATCAATTCTAAATGTAGTATTACCATTAAAAAAGCTCATCTAGTGAATGTGGTGTCAAAAAAGGCGTAAACTACACACTTTGCAACCCTTTCCTGCCCTTGAATTTGATGTCTTTGGTGGAGGAGCTGTGTAAGTAACAGTTCAAAAAGAAAAAAAAGTTCATTGTTACTCAATAAGGAGATTATATTTTTGGCAGTTTTAAACTTTGGGACAGAGCTATAAACCAATATGTCAGGCAAAATACCCTATAGAATTTTCAAACACCTTATTGGACCATCATTAGATGAAACACAATCTAATGTTGATAATCTATCATTCTTAGAACATGCACTTCCGATTATCCCAAGCCATCTCAAAAGTTCTGTTTCACCCAGCAAATTTGTTTTAAGAAGGCAATACATTATGTAATATATTTTTAAATGTTTCTATTGTATATGATTATAAAATCTTAAAGTTTATATTGCCATGTAAATAATAAAAGGTGCTCTTCCTTAGCCCCTACTATTGAACAGGTCCTTAATGTACAGTCTCATTAAAGCCACCCAACAAGGTAGTTGCTTTTTTCCAGATTTTACAAGTTAGAAAATGATGGTTCTGAGAAGAACAAGTATTTGCCTAGCTTGCCTGAAGAGATAGTCAGAGTCTTCATATAGGTATCTAAGTTCCAAGGAAAGGGATTGCTCAGGTAACGTTTGAATGTACTCTGATAGTGTTTCTCTTAAAATTCTCAGCTTATTAAATTTCTTTTCAGAATTATTTAACAGTTAGGCCCTTTTGCATAATCCTTGCAAGAGGCAACTTTTCTCCTGTGGAATCTGATTTGCTAGAAAATATTTCTGACATATAGATGAACAAATTGGGAGAAATATATAGTTGCATTTGTCCTTAGGCATCCAGGTTCTTGAAATAGTGGCTTGACAGAGAAGAATTTTCTTCATGACTTTAAATGTCATGTACAGATTGTAATTTTTTGTCAACATAAACAATAGAGATTATTTTAAAGCATATCTGAATTTAGCCTAAAATCAAGAAAAGAGGGTGGAATGAAGTGAAGGGTAGAGAGGCCAAAGAGAAGGCCTTTAAAAATTTGTATTTTGGGATGGAGGGGGAAGGGGAACAAATCTGAAGAGCTAGAAAAGTGACCAATTGAACACACTGTTTACAGGAGGCTTAATTTTAAAAAGCTGTAGTGGCCTACCTATCCAGGTGATTTCTGTGGGACTTTACCTTTAAAGTTACATAAAAATATAGACTTAGGCAAATCCCCCAAGATATTCAGATTCCTGTCATCTAATGTTTTAAAGGTTTTTCCTTCTCTCATAGCATAAAACAAGGAGAGAAAGGTTGTACTTCCACCCCCTCCATTTCAAGTGACAAAGAAGAAAGAAAAAAAATGAGGAAGAAAGAGAAAGTAAGAATGTAGATTGATTGGTAAAACATATCCTTCCTTCTCTGCCATTTAATATTGGTTGGATTGCTATCAGCAGTAAAAATTATGAAATTTATCGAAAGAAGCCATATTTAGAAAATTTAGATATAAATAAGGTCTGGGGTTGGGGAGGAAAGGAGGGGGGTGGGTAAGAGATCAACCAAAGGACTTGTATGCATGCATATAAGCATAACCAATGGATATAAGACACTGGGGGGTAGGGGAGGCCAGGGGAATGTCAAGGGCGGGGAAAAAAAAAGGAGACATATGTAATACTCTTTGTAATACTTTAAGCAATAAAAAATAAATAAATAAATAAAATTAAATTAAAAAAAAATAAAAACCAAATCATGTTCTAAGAGGGCACATAGAAGATCACACACACACTGAAGGCATGTCTGGCTCGCTCAGTCAGGCTGGAAAAACACAAGCAATAGAAGCTGCTGAATTCACACTGTCATTGTCACACTGGTTCTATTTTAAGTGATTTACATTCATTTACTTGCTAAATCTTTACAATAACCCTATGGAGATAGGCAGTATTATTATTTCTGGTTTATAGATGAGGAATTAGGGTCAAGAGAATTTAAGTAACTTGCCCACAGTTGGACACTTAATAATTGAGTCTTCAGAATTTAGATCTAGGCAATCTGATTCTAGAACCTCCCCTCACCCCCCAATAACCATATGTTCTACTGCCTAGACTGGCAATGTTGGCACAGCAAGAATGTACATTGTTGTGTAATTGTCTGTGTCCGTATATTTGCTTGCAGACCAAGAGGGCTGCATTTCATCAAATCCTATCACAAAAGTGCAAAAACATAAAAAAACTAAAATGAGGTAATTTCAGTAGTCTTATCAAAACTTCTGAGCAGTGAGCAGTTCATGGGACCAATGACATTGGTCCCATGAAACTCCTTCTTTGAGCATTGATTAGCACCCCCTCTTTTTTTCCCACTCTCTCATTAAGTTTTGTTTTAATGGGTCTCAACATTCTGTGACAGATTTTTGGTCAAGTTGTTTGCATTAAACAGTATGGATTTTAAAAACTAATAAAACCAAATGGTCCACAAAACATTCTCCTTTCCTTCGGAAGGTTTTAAGATGCATGGTAGTCACTGACCAGACCTTTAGTGTTAAACTTAAACGGCCAATTGGGACAAAAGGTTCTGAGACCGTTCCTACTTTAATGTCTCTTTCCCAGTTCAAGGCCAATCATCCCTTCTAATAGCCAGGGAAAACCCCCATCAAAGATTGGCCTACCTGTGAAGTAGCCCTAGTGTTTCTGCATGCTGACATTTTTATGATTATAAGTGTGGCCTACATAGATGCTCTTATCCAATGAATCTCCAACACACATACTGAATTACTATTCCTATTCTTTCACATACAACTGAAAAAACAACAACATGATTTTACACCTCCCTTGATGGACTTATTTAACTCTTCAGCTCAAGTGTCTCTTCTCTGCAGGGTTTTCTGAATACTCCCTACTATTTATTTTGCAGTTTTGGTACTTGTGTAATTGAATGCTGCCCTTTTTCCAGAGACTCATATGTACTTTCAAATTTCTGAAGGCTGCAATTCCTAAAAAATAAATTACACATAAGAAAACCCACAACAACAAGATAGTTGATTAAGAAACTTTCCTTTCCTGAATGTTTTTAATCAGATCTGCTGTTCTTAATTCATTTTCCTCAAAGAAATGATTTTTATTTTCTACACACCTTAGAGGGTGGTAATTCCCTTGACTATTAAAGGAATTTTTGAAGTGTTTCTGCATAATTCATAGTGAATGTAATGCTCAGAAACTGGCATTATTTAGGTATGCATATTAATAATTTATATGCAAATTAAGAACCCTGGGATGCAGCACCACTGGAATATATAACTCTTGCTGCTTTTTCTAAGGTAGTACATTTCTTGTACCTTTGTGTTATTTCTTTATATAACATTTTCCAATTCACCCAAATGTCTAATCATATTAAGATCTTAACTTTTGCATTAGCTAAAGCAATTATGAATGTGAGAAGATGGAAATTGTTAATATAAAGCAATTACACGTTATGGTTCCTCCTCAGAAGCAGAAATATATGCCTTTTGAATGTTTTCCTTTATGAACCATATATTTCAAACACCTCACCTCAAAGTCTATTTTTCTTTTACTTGAAAATTTTCTATTTTTACCCATTGATTTTCTCCTAAAGAAATATTTAGCAAAACATAATTCCAAACTATTGATGCAATAAGATTTCACTTGATTATGACCTCCAACCCGACAATACTTATTTCCGCAGTGAGACTCCTTCACTGAGGGAGATGAAGAGAAGAGAGATAAAGGCTGAGGGATAATCATTAAAAGCAGCAGTCTCAGGATATATTTTATTCCAAATGCATCAAAAGCATCCTCTGAAGTAGATTTAGAAGTGAAATTCTGTAGTTGAACTTTGAAATTGGCACAATGTCTCATTCTTAAGGTAACAAGTCGTCCTGGACCACAAATCCCTGAAACTGGGGGTGATATCAGGAGGTACTTTAGTCCTGTAGCCCTTAGTAGGCTTATGTGACAATCTTTAAATGAAGTCAATGGTGACAGGAAAGGAAATAAATGATATAAAGGTGAATCTTCTGTTTCAAGATATACTTAGAAAAGTGCTTCCATTGTTCTGGGTTACTATCTGGGTTCACAATTCACCTCTGACTGGACCTATATGGAATTTGAAATGAAAGAAAGTTGGTCTTTGGTAGCAATAGCTCTGCCATTACACTTAGCATACTCATTTCCTTTCTTCTTAAGTTGTCTTTGCCCATGCCCCAGTCTCCCAGCCATTTTTCTTTCCTTTCTTTCATCACCATTCTCCAATCAAAATCTGTACTCCAAATCTGTACTCCAAAAGGACTTACACTCAGACATTTGGAATAAAAGTCAGATTGAAAGGTACCACTCCTCCCGGGCCATTTTCACAGAAGCAGAAGGTAAAGCCTGAAGAGAAGGGAAACATCTGAGCTGCTAGAATTTTTAAGAAACAACATGCATGTGAGACACATGCTTTAAGATGGTAAAGCCTGCATAGATACTTTACATGGGATGGATAGCCACCCATTCATAAAACATGGTCTTTTAAGGAAAAAAAATATTGCTCTGATTCATAAGGCATAGGAAGATGAGGCACAACAAAAATGTGCTGAAATTTCACATAAAAATCACACCATCTAATTTGAAAATCAAATATATTCAGTAAAGAAAATGAAAGCAAGACACGAAAATTTTATTAAATGAGTCTAAACCCACAAGATTATCCTACCTTGTCTCTTAACTAGTCCTTCCTTATCTAACACTGGCTGTGTCTTTGCACCTAACAAGGCATTTTCTTTCTTGACTTAGAATTGTTAGCTAGTCCAGACCTTCATCACTTAAGAATTAAATTCTTTCAACTGTCCTTAAACTGGACTCCTTGAGCCCGTTGTTTACAACATCAGAACATCTGCAAGCAACTGCAGAATATGGCCCCTTCACAGAAAAAAATCCTAGGTGGGATGAGCAATTGAAAGTGTCCTGAGCATTGCCCAGTAGGATGTGTCTTTCATTCCTGCTCTTCATTATCTCACTACTTTATATTCCTGGGACAAGATTCCATGATCTGTAATTCCTGGGCTGATTCTGGTTTTCCGTTCATCTCTTCCAACACAGCCATTCTTCAGGAGGCTTGACATAAATCTTGTAAAGCATCATAGTCTTCTGATTAGTGGTGCCATATTTTCTTATTTATGAATAAGCCATTGATAGTGCAAATATTCTTAGCCAATTCACACTTTTTCAAAGCTCCCCCAAATTGACTCACTGCTGCTCCAGTGAGAACAATTTCCTCATGAAATTCCTCTAGGATTTCAAAAATTCTGCTCTTTCACTTTAAATCGCCCCCCCATTTTTTTTCTTCCCTTTATTTTGAATTCTTATCTATTTTTTCCAGAAGGATTATATGCAGGCAATTTTTTTACATTTATCTGGGCCCTCATAAAACACACAATCTAGTCTTTTATTCTACACTGCTTTTAACTGTTTAGTATGTTTGAGTCTTATTTTCCTGATTACAGTTAAAGTTAAATAAATCAATTTCAAAACCTTATACTAATGGTATGGTTTTCTTAACTCCAAAACGAGTTCTGAGCACATGATAGGCATTTACATAATATTAGTTTAATTTCAGTTAATAGTCAGGGCTCCATCAATAGTTATTATTTGATCTTATTGAAAACAGAAATGGAGATGAGGTTCTGCGTGTTAATACTGGATAAAAGTGCTTAGACTTTGGGCTCCTAGGAGAAACTAAAAAGAGAAAGAGAAATGAAGATGCAGAAGAAATACTGTATCTTATAAAGTTTCAGAGTTCAATTTTGTTTTAATTCAATAAATATGCATTTAAGTAATAAGTATAGACATTATATGAACAATACAGAGGTTACTGAGATGAACAATTTTTAATTTTCAAGAAGAATAAAATCTAGAGGGAAAATAAAGTCTAAATCAAGGCAGGAAAATATTGGTTTCATAGTAAAAATACAATTGGAGGCTACATAAACATAGAAGAAAAAGAAATTATTTCAAAGAAATTAATTCAAGATGGGCTGATGAGTTACTTCACAAAAATGACAGACATGGTTTGGCTTTGAAGTGTGGACCAAATATTGATATATGGGAAGAAAGAGCATTCTAAAGTGTTACGTAAACAAGGAGCCCAATTAGACTGAGGTGATTCTAATGCTTTATCAACCTATGTAAACAAACAAACACCTAAGCCTGTCAATGCCTCAAGCTTAAGAAATCAAAATCTAAGCACAGCCCATCACAAATAGCCAACTAGGCTTTCCAGGCAATAGGTTAACCAATGGCCAAACAGTTTTTTTGCTTTATCTCAGCAGTCTTCTCTATAAAAGACTCTCCCCACGCTCCTGTGCTCCTAACCACTTCCGGTTTGGTACTACTTGATTAGAATCCATTGATGCTCAAATAAACTCTTAAAATTTTTAATATGCTGCAGCTTATCTTTTAACAAAAGAGCAGTATCTTCTAGTCGAGGGTGGGAGAGAGAGGATAAGCAAAAGTTAAGAAATTAAAATGTTGCCCAGCTGGTATAATTTGTGGTTGAGTGTCAACCTATGAACCAGGAGGTCCCAGTTTGATTCCTGGTCAGGACACATACCTGAGTTGCAGGCTCTATCCTCAGTGTGGGGCATGCACACCTGAGTTTATGTCAATAGGGTAACCTTTGGAAAGCACCTAAAGATGGGGGCTGGTTGCTAGGGGAAACAACCCTGAGATTAGAGGGTTGGAACTTTCAGTCCAATATCCTTGACCTTCAGAAATTGCCAATGACCAGTAAATTATGCCTATGTCTGAAGCCTTCACAAAACATCTGAAAAGACGGGGTTTGGAGACTTCCATCTGGCTGTTCCTGAATTATCTATATAATAAAAGCCTAAGTTACCATTACGGCGGAATGACCGGTCACTATGATGTACACTGACCACCAGGAGCAGACACTCAATGCAGGAGCTGCCCCATGGTGGTCAGTGCACTCCCATAGGGGGAGCAGACACTGAGCCAGAAGCCAGGCTCATAGCTGGCGAGTCCAGCAGTGTTGGCAGGAGCCTCTCCTGCCTCTGCAACAGTGCTAAGGAGCAGCGAGCTGAGCAGTAAGGAATGAGCAGGTGGGTGGTAAGGAGTGAGGAATCTCAGATTGCGAGAGGGATATCCAACTGCACTTAGGCCCGATCCCTGGGGATCGGGCCTAAGCTTGCAGGTGGACATCCCCCAAGGGGTTCTGGACTACGAGAGGGTGCAGGCCGGGATGAGGGACCCCCCAGTGCACAAATTTTGTGCACCAGGCCTCTAGTACCTTTTATAATAAACTAGTAATCTAATCAGTAAACTGTTTTCCTGAGTCCTGTGAGCAGCACTAGCAAATGAATCAGTGAGTAGGAAATGCTGGGAACTTCTGATTTATACCTGGTCCATCAGAAGCACAGATGACAATCAGGACTAGGGAATGGTGTCTGAATTAGGGGATCAGTCTTGTGCGATTGAGCCCTTAACTTGTGGGAACCCATGCTATCTCCAGGGAGATAGTATCAGAATTCAGTTAATTGTTTGGTGGTTTGGAGAAAAAAATACCCATTGGATTACTTAACTTGGAAAGTTGTACACGTCTTTACCTCTACTCCAAGCATGTCAAACTCAAAGGCTAACACAGGCCAAATAAACAAGATTTAAGTTTATGTGGGCTGCAAAAACACGAAAGCTTCAATTTTCATAGAAACATAGGTTTATTTAGAAGGCACATAAGGGAAATAAATGCAACACAATTATAGTAATCGGTCATTAGTGAATGTTGTAGTTCATTATTAATAATTATGTATAACAGGATATTGTAAAAATTAGGTTATGAAATTTTTATTAAAATGTTTCTTACATACCGTTATATTGGCTGGGCAGCAAAAATATTTGTTGTGGGCTGTGAGTTTGACAAACTTGCTCTACTCTCTCTAAAATAGATATAAACTCACAAAGATAAAGAGAATGGGGGAAGAGAGAGCAATCGAGAACTTCTAGAAGATGAATAGATAAAATCTGAGTTGACAGAGTGGTTAAAACTAAAATCTGAAAACTTGCCTTCATAAAAACAAGAAACAAACTGACACATGCTATGGAGAGAGTTGTAGGCACTAGGTACCTTGAGGGGAGGAATTTAACACCGAAGTGTGGGTTAAATTCTGTATAAGGGGTAGCAAAATGACCCAGATATTCTCCCAAAGATAGAGAGGAGCCAGGTGGTTTGCCCACTGGGACAACTGAAGCAGAGATACTTGATGCTCATGGACTGCAGACAGTAGATGATGGGAACAACCACTATATCAAAAGCTGAATTGAACTGTGACCTTCTTCAACACCTTCCCCAGTTTAACTCCCAGATTGCTGCTATCCTCCCTCTTAGCACCTGAAAGAAAAATGGATGATTTCTCTTCAAATGAATTTACAATCCCAAGTAAAAAAGTACAATGAATGACATTTAGAGATACACCAATGGAACAGTAAGTTACTGTGGTCTTTAGTGAAGAGACAGAGAGCTTTCAATAAGTTTCTCAATATTTTAATTCATTAAAAATGAATCAAAAGCCAATGAGAATCAGTGTCTACAAGCAATGTGGACTGAATAGCTGAACGATTAACTACTGAATATTGTCCCTGAAGCTACTTTCTTCCCCATTGCTTCTTAGAGTCATGGTTATCAAAGCAATTACTTCTCTTTCTGGAGTAGTTGTAGCCATATCTCAACACCTGGGGCAGAAATATTGAATAAAATGATCTTAGGGAATTAGAATTTCATTGCTGGAAAAATGGGGTCTAATCAAGCTCCAAAAATAAAGGCATTAATTTTATATTTGAAATATCTTAGCTGAAAGCTACACCCAGGGAGGCTTGCAATTTCTGATAGAACTTTTCAAGTTGTGTCTCTTGGTATATTTTCCGTGGATGGGTAAAATGGTTGGAATTTGAATTTTAGTCACTGTAAAAATGGGGTAGAATCTCCACCACCCAAAATTTGGCTTAGATGTCAGTATTAATTATGTCACACAAAACACACCAAGAAGGTAGGAAAAGGTTTACTGCTCACATAATAAGCTTTCTGGGGAGAACAGACTGGCTCCCAAGTAGGTCTAAAATGGCTTGAAAGAGCAGAGAAAGGCTATTGACTTGGATTTTTCACGCTGGTTCATGATGGTGGATTGGGGTGACGGGGGTGGCGTGAGTGCCAGCAGGGCTTGCACAGTTTGAACTTCTTTCCAGAGGAAGCATTAGGCTTTCTTACCCACTTCCCTAGATGCGGGGCAGAAGGGGAAGAAAAAGGGGTATAGCTTATAGGCTTCAGCAGTCAAACATCAAAAATGGAATCAGACAGTTTATTATAATTTGCATAAAGCATTTTCTTCCTATTGAATATTTGGTATCAACTTAACTGAAAATAATTTGCAAGGTTCCTATACTTAATTGGTTGTTGACTAGGACTGATTTCTAATTTGTATTCAACAGTGGTTTGAAAATTATTCCTTGATAAAGTTGTCGGATAAAATACTGAATAGCCAGTTAAATTCTAGAGTAACATTATTTTTAGTATAAGTATGTGCCATGCAATATTTGAAATGTTCTTATACTAAAAAAATTATTCATTGTCTATCTGAAATTCACATTTAACTGCGAGTCCTGTATTTTTATCTGCTAAATCTGGCGTCCTTTATCCTTGACATAGATATTGAGAAACTATGAAATAAGTTTTGTTTTATTAATAATGTTATCCCTCAAATTTTCTCATTGAGGTTAAGACCCTGTCATCCTTTCCCATCTCTCTCTGTCAGGGAGCATAGCCATGAGTAAATGCTCAACGAATATTTGTTTTATGGGGTGTTAAAAAATAAAATTCAACCAAGTAAAATTAAAGATCTAAATGGCTTCATTCAACAATTCATGAATTGGGCAGCATCCCATCTAGCAAATAAAAAGGAGCTTGGAGGAAGGCTTGGCTAGCCAGAAAGGAGTGAGACAAGGGGGTGCATTATTTTAGGCAAAGTCACTTCCCCTTAAATGGGAAGGAAGGGGTCTAATCGGTCAGATTGCCTCACTACAGCTCTGACCAGGAAATCCCAGACTGACAGGTGAAAGGCTACATTCCTGGAAGAGGCTGAAACTGGCATTAGGTAAGGTATGAAGTCTTGGTTTGCTGATGTGGGATTTAGCACAAGTAACTGTTTGGGGCCCATGGCCTCTTTTTAACAGAAGCCTTCCTCTGAAAATCTTATCGTGGTTAGTTTGAAAATCAGTTTTGGAAGGTGTTCAATTGTGTTGGTTGATATGAGCCTCCAGGAAAAAAAAAAAAAGAGAATTAAAAAAAAACACACACCACCATACATTGACTGGAAGATGTGATGTGCCACTAGATCCTTTCATGCAGCATCTTAATGTTATGTGGAGGAGAGAGAGGTGGCACCCTTTATTTCAACAAAAGTAACTAGTTGGGGAGGGGTTATTTTTTCTTTTCAAATGATGAAACATTCATATCTGTATGTCACATTTGGTTTGCACTATATTGCTACTAAGGGTGCATTCGGTACCTATTTTGAACAAACTTGCTGTTAAGATGTTCAGGTAGTTGCTGATGCTCCTCTCTGTGAAGGTCAGACTCTGCTAGATGTGGTTTCCTCAGCGCCCCGTCAGGGGTTAAAAGCTGTGCTTCACTGTCAGGCTGGTCCCGCCAGGGCTCTCACCTCTGCTCTCCCTGCTGTAAAATGCATGCAGACCATCTAGTGGCTCTGATTCCTGACTGGCATTTATATGCTTGATTTAAGGAAGTCATGACAAGGAGAGTGATCTTTAGAATACATTACAGATAAAATGCAGGACAGTCAAGGAGACAGCCACCAGAATGCTCAACACCTGTTCTCAGAACCAAAGCCACTTTAAAATTGGAATCTCAGATTTCAGGGTTTTACCCCTCTGCAGTGTGAAACTCTTCAGTGATCCCAGAGTTACTTCTCTTGGGATTTCAGGTGATTGGTGGAGAAATGGCCTGGGAATCAATATTCTTCCTAGAAACAATCCAAGATCACCTTCAAATTGTAGCAGCGTAGAAACTTCATGTCTTTACTATGACTTTTTCTCCTTTCTTTTCTTCTCTTTTGATTGGTCTTATCCAGCACCCTGACTCACCTGCTTCCTTCTCCTTGCACATCCATTTCCTTAATCATTAAGCCCTCAGGACAATGAGGCCCTGGTCTACTTTAAACAAATTTAGGAACAAAGCCTTGGGGTCTATTGACCCCAGAGACAGAGTTGTGAAACTAAAGGTGACATCTAGGCCTCAGTTGTGTTTCAACTGCAGACTCAGGATAGTGGAACCAACCAGACCAGTGAAGCCATGGTGGACAGGAGGACCAGATGTACTGATCAACCACCCACCTGCCCCCAACACCAACCAATTAGCAGAGACCACAACCCTGCATGACCCTAAGTCTTTTAGTCACCATGAGTAATGATTTTCCCCTGCACAAGCCATCATCTGGAAGCCATGGAGAAGCCAGGTCTTAGAGCATTAGCTCATCTGTGACTCTGGGCATGGTGCCATCTCCTCAATTAATAAACCCTTACTTCTTGGCTGCAGACTCCTGTTCCTGTTTAGTTGGGCCTTGATATATGCAGGCAAACAGACCCTTTTACTTCAGTAACACAATGACTGTGTGGGTATGTGAAGCTACCACTAACAGCGTGACAATGAAGACAAAATTCCCACCACTGTGGAACTTAGAGAGATCACAAATTAAATTAGAGTACCTAACTATAAAAATGCCCCCCCATCAATGTCTGAGTAGAGCATATGATTTTTAGTTTAATATGACCTTTAGTTTAACAATTGTGGAATAATGCAAAATTTTAGCAGAAAAAGCAAATAAATTTACTTTATATTTATATATATGTAAAACAAAATGTGAACATCTAACATATACTGTGTCATTATGTAATCATGTACTGTTTTTACAAATGTAATTAACACCTATACTTAAAATTCATTTCTGTATAAATAGGCATTATCACATGAATCTATATATGTAAAACTCTAATATGCAATTGACCGAATGGTGGAATATCCAAACAATTCAACAATCAAACAACTGGTTGCTATGACATGCACTGACCACCGGGGGCACACGCGGAACATGGAAGGTGTCATTCCCTGCGGGATGGTGGAGCAGGTGAGCAGGGGTGCCAGACCAAGGCGGGGCACTGGTCACTGTCATCAGGGCGATCCTCTGGTGGTTACTGAAAATTCTTTGCTCCCATGCACCGCAGTCCTGCCTAGCGCTCGCACCCGCTGCCGGTGCCGTCAGCAGGTGAGAGTGGCAGCTGCCAGCCCTGATTGCCCCTCAGGGCTTCTCCATCCCCCTGCTCCTGAGTGGTGATGGGATCTGGGAGCTGCCTTTCACACCCAATGCTGGCTGACAGCCCTGCTCACACCCGCAGCAGGCGCTGGAGTCACTGCTTGCATCCGCTGCCAGTACAGCACCGGTCCCAATTGCTCAGTGCTGTCAGGGGATGCAAGTGGTGGCTGCCGGCCCTGATGCCCCTGAGGGCTTCTCCACTTCCCCCTGCTCCTGAGGGGCGATCGGGCAGCAGCTACCACTCGCACCCACTGATGGCACTGGCCCCACTTGCCCCCGATTGCTCTGCACTGTCAGCAGGTGTGAGCAGGGCCAGTGCCACTGTCAGCATGTGCAGCGGCTGCAGGGGTGAGGTTGCCAGCAGACAGAGACTGGGGGCTACAGAGGTAGGGGCTGCACAAGGGTGCAGAGGATGTGCCGAGACTGTCCCTGTGCCCACCTCAGCCTTGCGGCCCATAGGTTCTTTCAAGGTGCACGGATTTGTGAACTGGGCTCCTAGTTGTTACATAATTTTTTTTTTTTTTTTATTTCCCAAACTTATTTAATCAATTCCAGGAGATGGGGCATTAGGATTTTTCTCTCTCTTTTTACTTATTCTTTTCTTTTATTTATTGTTTTTTAAATTTATTGTTAAATTTTATTAAATTTTATTTTTTTTCATCAACATTTATTCCCCCATACAATCTTCCACCTCTACCTCTGGCCCTAACCCTTCCCCCTCTACCACCACACTATCTGTGTCCATGAGTTCTTCCTCTTTTTTCCTTTTTTGCTCTATTCCGCCATGCCCCCTGCCTACCCCCCCTTTGTCCCCTTCTACCCCCCCCCCCCTTGGTTCTCAGCTTACTCTCTACGGGTATGTATTCTTAAATTTATAATTAGCATTTCAATTAATATCCTTGTGCACATATCTTTGAATACATTTTATTTATTTTCTTAAAACAAATCCCTGGTATATGCACTCAAGTTTTTCATGCATATTTCCATATTGCCTTGCTGAAAGCCTGCCCTGTGTAATGCACCAGAGTGTACAAGAGTCTCTCTCCACAAAAGAAGAGAATAAGGCAGTTAAGGAAGAGAATACAAGTCTGTGAGTTACATTCAGAGAATATGGAAATTAATCCAGGATTGAAGACTAAGCACCTTATGGAGAAAGATGAACCATGGGTAATGTTTTGATATTGTATTACTATTCTTTTAAATCAGTCCTGAACTGGAAAGCAGCTTCACCCTTACAGCTACAGGGTCACTCCTCCTTCAGTCTCCTGGGACATCATGGGACACCCATCTCTCTTTCAGGTTCAAACTCACATACACAGTTCCCGGGGACAGGTGGGGTACTCCTCTCCACTCACATTCCCATTTCAAAAATTTCAAGTTATCTATTAACCAAATTATAAGGACAGAAAAAAGTGCCTTTCTTTTTTCTTTCCTGTAGCCTTCCACATTTTATGAGAAGCACCTGGCCATTAAACCCAAAGATTGTTAGCTCCTCTGATTCAAACAACCAACCCCTCTGGGGTTGCAAGACAAACTCTCAAGGCTACATTCTTTTGCTTTCTTTCTTTTTTTCTTTTTTAAAAATAGATATGCCTTTTTAAAAAAAAAAAAAAATTGATTTCAGAGAGAGGAAGTGAGAGGGAGAGAGAGATAGAAACATCAATGATGAGAGAGAATCATCAATTGGCTGCCTCCTGCACATCCCCTACGGGGGATCAAGCCTGCAACCCAGACATGTGCCTTGACGGTGGGTGGGGGGTATCAAACTGTGAAGTCTTGATTCATAGGTCCAAGTTCAACCACTGAGTGAGCCCTATCAGCCAGGCTCAAGGCTACATTCTTGCATTCTCCTTCTCCCTGCTATTTTTATAACTCAGGGATAATTTGAACCAAGAAGTCTCTAGTTAGTATATAGAAAGTTCTCTTCCCCATCCCCCTACAAACAAGCCTCTTTTGAACTCTTCATAACTGTTGCTCTAAGCATGTTTTACAGGCTTGGGGAAAATGCTGATAAGACACCTCCCTAGGACATCTGCCGGACTGTCTCCTAAAAAGCAAACTTTTCAAGACAACCAGCTGATGTCTGCTTAACTTTAGCCCCAAATTCCCCTCCCTTCCTTGTTGCTTAGCAACAGCCTCTACTGGAAAGAGCAGGCCCCCAGTTGTTTCTTGCCCTGTATTGATTAGCAATACTTGGCCCTTTTCTCTCTTGGAAAGTAAAATAAACTTCCTCTCTGAATCTCTTCTTTTAGTTGTGAATTCTTTCACAGCCCAGGTCAAGGGCCAAACCCTAACACAAATCAATTTAAATAGCAAAAATACACACATTTCCCAGGTGAATGAAATAAAATCGTCAACTCAAATGCAGTTTCCCTGGTCACCTATCTAGAATAGGACTTTACATCCACATTCTGCTCCCTGCCTTGCAGTCTCTCCTCTCCTTGCCCGCCAGCTACAGATTTCCATAATTTCTCACAGAGGAAAAATGGCCCCAGTAATATTCCTCCCAATTATAAATAGGTTTTGTCCCAATACAGGTTCTCTGCTATTTTGAACCAAAGAATTTGCCCCAAGTGGTGTTTGATTGGGAGAATAAACATGAATAATTTTAAGCCTAAATAAGTTTGTCTTTTCAGGTTTTTCTTTTTATACCAAAAATGCTATTACTGGTGAGCTGGTACAGCATTCCCTTTCTAATCACAGTATATTCAGAGCAAGTAGAACAACAGAGCCTTTGCTGCTCTTTTGCAACGTAACAAATTGCCTTTTGTATGTGTTTAGGCAAATGCAAAACTTCCTTTTGCAGTGATCAAAACCTAACAACAAAGTCCTGTTGATTGACTAAGTTTTTCAATTTCTAATTAGCAAATTTTGTTTTTACCTTTGTACTGTAGACACCATAAACAAACCCCTTTCCCTTGGAAACTAAAAGGCAAAACATCCTTTGAATCTCTAAGTTGTCACACACACTAAACGAAGCCAGACTAGATTTTGATGTTTCCTTTGGTTTACCCTTCCACAGCAAAGGAGAAGAAATAACACCTCAGCCATCAGTTTCTGAATCTCACAAAAGGAAATTAACCTCTCGGAGGAAGGACTGCCATCTTGGACCAAGTGAAGGTTTTTTGTCGTAAAGAAATAGGAATGTTTTTCTTAAAGCATATTAACAAATAACAATAAATCAAGAAAAAATAAAAGAGCTTCAACTTATTGAGGACCTACTATGTTCAAAGCATTACAGTATAGCAAAGATACAGAGTGCCGGGGTCCCACCCCAGCAGGTCCAGGGGTCCCCAAAGGTGTAGACGGAGTCGGCGAAGAAGGAAGGACATGGAGACAGTGTTCAGTTGATCAGCAGCCTAGCCAGGATCTCCAGCCAGGATCTCCAGCCAAGTTCTGGTCTGGATCTCCAGCGAAGTTCTGCTGTTTATTATCTTGTTACATCCGTATTTATCCCAGTTGATTTTAATCCTGTCAATTTCTATTACAAAGGTTAGGGCATTTCTTATCTCCATTCCAGGGAGTAAAGATTATGTAGCTTAAGCATGATTGTTTGTAAAGTGATTAACTACCCGCCTGGCACTTAGTTAAGGAGTTTCATCCCCTCCCTAACTTCAGGGAAAAATCCCTACCTGGGGAAACAACCTTTCTCGGAGAGGTGACCTTGGTTAAAACACACAGCGCTAAGGGGAGCAAACATATTAAGAACAGTATGCTATATACGCCAGGTCCCTTGAAACATATGCTGTGCAGATGTTTCTTTCCTGCAGCGACTGTGTCAAGCAGCAAGGATGGACCGGCTTCCGGCAACAGAGAAAAACAATTTTCCCACAGAACTCTTACTGCAATTTAACAAGTTTATTAACCCCCATTTCACACACATACACAAAACAAATTGAACATAAGAAGACTGAAACTTGTTCATGGTCACACAGTAAGTGATGAAGCCAACATTTCACTGGAATACCTTTGTCTTTCCTACCATCCCACCTTGTAATATTTTAAAATAGGCTATAAGACTGGGACTTAAAGCTTCAAATAACTAAATGAATTCATTTTCCTTTGGGCAATTTTCAAGGGAAGAAAATAAATGTTAATAGAAGTTGAGACACTGTTTAAATTTCTCTACATGGTGAAAAAAGAGTTTACTGAGTTTTATTGGGAATTGTTTTATCAATGCTTTAGATTCTAAAGTTTAGAACAAGCATATCAAACTCAAAGGTTACACGGGCCAAATAAACAAGGTTCAAGTTTATGTGTGCTGCAAAAAACCAAAAACTTCAATTTTCATAGAAATTTAGGTTTATCTGGATAGAGACATAGTGAATACAAAGGGCTGAAATAAATGAGTAATCATTAACATAAAATAGTAGAACATTTTAATAAAAATTAATATTTTTTCTTGAACGTTAATTTTTGCCTTTTGTATGTGCTTAGGCAAATGCACGTACAAATTTTGTTTTTACCTTTGTAGGCACTATAAACAAATCCCTTTCACTGAATAACTGCACAAATTAATAAGCGTAACCCAAATTAACCTATTTTTCTTGTTCTCCGAAAGAGAAATATTTCCTGTTGCGCACACCAAACAAGTCAGTACAAGACTAATGACGTGGCAATCGGCTGCTAAAATATTTGCTGCTAGTATTAGTGGAGAGAAATGGTGCGCCTGCATGTGAGGTGCGTAAGGGAAATGAATGCAACACAATTATAGTAATCAGGCATTAGTGAATGTTGTAGTTTGTTATTAATAATTATATAAAACAGGATATTGTAAAAATTAAGTTACGAAATTTTTATTAAAATGTTTCTTACATACTGTTATATTGGCTGGGCCACAAAAATATTTGTTGTGCGCCAAATGCGGCCCACGGGCCATGAGTTTGACATGCTTTCTTTAGAATAATTATTTATTCTTGAAATGAAGAGCATGGTAAAATTTTGACTCTTATTCTATGCAAGATGAATGTAGTGTTTCCAACAAAGAAGCAAAGAAGTTCTGGATGTGTTCTTGGTAATGGAAAGCAACTGGAGAATCTAGAAGATATTTTCTAGGAAGGTATATTGGGATTTAATGGTAGATTGATTCTTGGGAGTCAGGAAGATGACAGAATTAAATATGAATTTTAGACCTTAAAAATATAAAAGAATATGAGTTTTACTATTAGAAATCTGGAGTTGTTAGATGAGAGAATGCACATCCCCATCCAGGGCAGTCCAAAGTAGGGACTGACTTAGTATTAGATTACTTAAGGTAGCAAGGAAATATTATTTAGCATATAAGTACTTGCAGTTTGGAGCAAGATTGTGAGATTATTGTCAAGGATCTCAACTTTTTTTTTATCTTAGGATGGAAAGTGAAAATAACAGTGGTCTAATTCACAAAAATTATGGCTTAAAGAATTGCATCTATAAGTCACAAAAACATGTAAAAAATAAAGTTTGCCTAGAAGAAACAATTATTTTCTCATCAAAAGTCCAAGTCTACCCACTCCACTGTAACTTCATGAGGTGAGGACTTTTAATCCAATCAGTAAAAGAACCCACCTTATGTCAGGGTCCTAACCTTTTATTTTTAATGAGCAATTTTAGCTTGCCCTCATTTATCTAGACATATTCAGGTCAACTGCTTGTCTTGGGTTGGGTTCAGGAAGCCACAAACTCACCTTACCTTAGTTTGCTCCTTTTTAATTCATATTGTTGGGAAGTTGGTTCTAAGATAGTGGTTTCAATAGCATTTGAATCACATCAGATGAAATAAAGGAAAAAGAAAGAAAACAATTTTGATGCTCAGGCCATCCCTAGGTGCAATGACTCAGAATCTCTGTTGATGACGGTCAGAACATTTAGAATTTATAAAGTGTTCCCCAATTAATAATGATTTATAGACAAAGTTGAAAACTATTGCTTTATGAAAATGCCATTCTGGAAAAATATATACTCACTTCCTATTCTTTAACCTCATCCCCTAATCAGTCAGCTACTCTGAGTACATTCAGGATGGTTTAATAATGCAGCATTTATTTATATTCCTGATCATAGTGGGTAATATGCATTGTCTCTGTATACTCCTTCCTCAAATAAAATTTTTATACTTAAAAAAAAGCACTTATGATTGTGTAAATTCATTTTTATTTACATGTAAATTATACATTTCTTTATAACATCCTTGATTTCTAGATTTCATGCACTTTTCATTGCCTTCACACTAGTCCAAGATACTATCCTCTCTTATTTGGATTACTAAAACAATTTCCAAAATACCACCATGTTTCATTTTGGAAAACATTTGCATGGAGTTTTATGTTTTGCAGAATTGAATCTGCAATGTGGATCCACCAGCAGGTTGCACCCACCTCCTAGGGTTTGATTGGCAGGAACATGTTTTCCCAGGGAGTTTTGCCAATAGCATTTGTGTACAACAATCAAGGCTGAGTCTGGGGAAGGTTTGGGGCTGGATGACATGACTGACACCAGCAGAAGCTTTCATTATTTAGCACACCATTATGAATTATTAATAAACTGCATTGTGAAGACCTAGTAAATTGAAATGATACTGTGGATCTTGCAAATGCTTAGCTTCAATATATTATTAATTATATCATTAAAGAATATAACATGCAAGTATTATATTGGAAATAACCAAGACCAACAGTGGCAAATTTTTCTTGACAATTTGCATGTTGTACCTCAGGTATGGAAAGTAATAGAGCAGGAGAGGCTGGCCTTGTTAGGAGAGGATTCAGAAACACAAACCTTATGAAAACAAAGGTAATTACTTCTAGAACTTTAAAATGATTTCACAGAGAAAATGTTATAGTGGGCTATTAAGCTGATATGGACTTTTATTTACTATATTTCCTTTTTTTCATTTCTTTCTTTTAAATCAAAGAACAAAAGCTGTCTCATATCAAGGTTTCCATTCCTTCTATGATAATATTTTCATCTAGTCTTCAATATTTTCATCTAGTCTTCTGTTCCAGTGTCACCCTGGGCCATTAAAAAAGCAATAAACTGAAAGTCTAAAGATCTAGGGTTTTGCCACTGATAAGTTGTCTAATATTTTAAACCTCTATTTTCTCATGTGAATAAATAGATACTTTTTTCCTTGCCTATTATACAATACTAGAGGCCTGATGCATGAAATTTGTGCAAGAGGCTCAACCCTTGCAGCCCCGGCTTTGTCCGCAAAGTCCTCTGGAAGGATGTCTAGAAGGTTGTTCAGCTGTCTGGTTTAATTAGCATATTACGCTTTTATTATTATAGATATTACTATAGATAAATATAAGTATAAAAGGAGTCAAAATGTGCAAACATGTCACTTTTAGAGTGTATATGAGCTTAATCCATGTTATGTTTCCTATGGCCACTTTCAGACCATTGCTCTCCTATATACTCACCTGAAATTTCTTATTGACATTCACACATGTATACACATACACAAACCTTTTCAGAAGCTATATTCTCCTATTACCTATTGCTTCACTCCCTCACCCTATTTATAGTCAACTTTCTTAGAAGTTGACCAAATGTTTTTAATTCTGACCTCCTACTCCAGTATGGCTTCTGCTTCCATAAGCTCTCACTACTGTCACTAATGATTTTTTTAATGTCATCATATCTAAGGAACGTTTTTTGGTCCTTATCTTAACTCTTAGGAGAGTTTAACATTATTGACCACACTTTGCTTCTTGATGTTTCCTCTTCCTTTGATGTACTTCTTGATTTCCTCCTGTCTGTCTAAAAGATTGTTTTTATTCACATTTGTAAGCTCATCCCCCATTATTAAGATGTCCTACCAGAATGATGTATTTGTTACAACTGAAGAACCTATGTTTACCTATCACAATCACCCAAAATTAATAGTCAACATTAGGGTTGACTCTTGGTGTTGTATAGTCTATGGGTCTGGACAAATCAATAATGAAATATATCCAGGATTATAGTATCATACAGAATAGTTTCACTGCTTAAAATACCCTCTGTGCTCTGCTTACTCATTCCTCCCCCCCTCCCCTAGCCCCTGGCAACCACTGATCTTCTTACTGCCTCAGTTAATTTGCCTTTTCCAGGATATCATGTAGTTGGAAATATAGGATATATGCCATCCATTTTAATTCTACTCACCCAAACTTGAAAGAAACTAGGTCACACACAAAAAATGAAGGTAGTTTGCTGAAGTTGAAAAGGTAGTAGGTGCCAGAGTCTTGATTTAGATACCAGAGATCAGAGTCCAGAACCTGGGACTGGGAACTTCCTGCCATATTCCTTCAACTATGCAAAAAAATGTAAAAATATTTTAACATACGTGCTCTAAATACTCGTTTTCAACTGACGGTTAAGTTATTTGCATGTCATCTTCTTCCCCCTTTCAAATTCCTCTTTTCTACTTCTCCATGCTTCTTAGAATACTGCGCTCCTCTAGGAGGCCATTTGTAGTTAACCTACACTCTCTTCACTATAAATCCTTCCATCTCTCTCCTGACACTACCATCATAAAATTATAATATCTTTGATCCTCAGAGATATTAAATACCATAGATCGTGAAGAACTTTGGAATCATATCTGAGATGAAAAAGGCGGCCACAATTCAGTGTTTTGCTCACATAGGTATTTAAGAATAAAATCTGGGCTAAAATATATTCCTTATGATTCTCTTACCTGGACTATTTATCCACATACT
Source organism: Myotis myotis (assembly GCF_014108235.1). Lineage (NCBI taxonomy): Eukaryota > Metazoa > Chordata > Mammalia > Chiroptera > Vespertilionidae > Myotis > Myotis myotis. The sequence continues at coordinate 26,455,357 of NW_023416318.1, forward strand.
ATTATATCTAAATATCTAGTTGTTCTTTTCTTCCTGGCTGACATAGTTTTGTTTTTAACTACGTAAATGAATTGTAATTATAATTAGACTATCTTTTCTATTACCTTTCTATTCTTGATCTTTGCATTTAAAGTCTCTCAAAAGCAAATATACGCTCAGAGTGCAAAATTCAGGGTTCAGCGGTGTTGTAAATGTCTTATGTACTGCTTAGAATAGTGCAAATAAAATTGAAGGGATGCTGACATAGGTTTCAGTTAGAAATTCACCATGGAATTCAGACTTGGACTTATGACATTTCGATTATTGGGCATTATAAATCATAAGGGCATGCAACTATTTTAAAATAAAAATGGTTTTGTCTCAGATAAAAAATTCAGAAAGTTTTTCCTAAATTCTCTCCCAACTCAGTTTAAACTCTATGGGAACATTTCAATCATGCTATGCTAATGGATAGCATCTGAATATAAGTCCAAAACAATTTCAGGGAAATAAGTTATAACCCTAGGGCAGCAGTATGCAACACAGGCCTGTCAGTGGTTGCTTCACTTATTTTATCTCATTGATTTTTGAAATTTCAAAGGAGACAAATGAAAGTCAATGCATCTAGTATATTCTGGCTAATGCAATACCTACATCATACCAACATGCTTCCCTTATAGCATGTTTTCTGAGTTCATAAATGATGCCTACTCCTCAAACTCAGTTCAAATGACTTACCTAGGCAATTAGTGGCTAGAAGCAACAATTTGTGTATAGTTTGGTGTTTTTTAAAAATTTAATTTAATAGAATTTATTTTTAGAGCAGTTTTGGTTCACAGCAAATTGTATATATTTTCACTACTCAAAATACCAAATCAGAAATTATCAAAAGCATATATACTTCAGCACATGCCCTTAGCTTATTCCTAAAATGACCATATTTGTTAATTGTAATATTTTAAACACCTAACACAGTATCTGAAACTTGCTAACAAATCTTTAACTAAGCTAAACTAATCATTGCTAAACAAATGTCAGCTAAAATTTAATTTGTAGAAACCCAAATTATCTATATATTAATAGCACCAGCTTTGTCACAAATTGGAATTATATAGCTTTGTATCTCCTTAGCTTTAAAATCTTTGTGAACTTTCTTTTCTTCCAATAATGACCCTCTTTTAAATAATTATCCCTTTGGCCCTAGCCAGTTTGGCTCAATGGATAGAGCATTGGCCTGTGGATTGAAGGGTCCTGGGTTTGATTCTGGTCAAGGGCGCATGCCCGGGTTGTGGGCTCAATCCCCAGAAGGGGGCAGCCAATCAATGATTCTCTTTCATCACTGATGTTTCAATTTCTCTCCCTTCCTCTCTGAAATCAATAAAAATATAATGAAAAATAAAAATAAATTAAAATAATTATTCCTTTGTTCTTAGTTCTTCAGATATTTTCAGAAACACAAAAGGCATTTTATGGTGAGTGTATATTCTACAATAAAATCTGTAGTTTTCTAGGACTGCACCAGAGAGAAAAAAAATCCTAGGACCTTCTATATGATTTAAAATATAGTCTTCTGGTGTAAGTTTTGAAACAAAGGGCTAAGTGAAAAGCAAAGTTAGAAAAAGCAGGGTAATTTATTTTTCCCTTTAATTCCTGTCAAATAAAACAAGATGGTACCGCATTATCAAGCACAACTAGATTCCACACTGATTCTCTTATACTTGTGTGTATTACCTGGCAGTGCTTTATTTCATTACAAAATTTGAAAACATCCTTTTGAATCAATTACAATACATGCATTAGATTTTCAAAAGTTCTCTAAAAAGTCAGGATCCTTTTCATCTCTAGCTCTACTTTTTTCTTTGTGTTGACCTCATTATTTCCAATAGGCATCTTAGTGTACCTGGAGGTAAAGCTACATGCACCTCAATTCTTAAAGTTTTATCACCAAAGAGGAAATAATCCTTTACCTACAGCTCAAATGAGAAAATAGTGTGGAAGGTCACTGAGTAGCCAATACTGGCTCTTGTGCCTATAGTTCTACCAGGGGAAGGGTGATACGACTTGCTAGAGTCTATTAGTCATCTAGTCTGACAGCGACAACTAGGAAGGGAGGTGAGTTCACTGGAGATGGTCATGTTCATTTGGAACATATACTTAGTTAGGAAAAGAAAAGTGAGTTGTTTCTCCCAAAAAACAGTCACTTCAGAGGGAATCAGAGGAGCAGCACACCAATCCACTGAGTTTCTAAGAATGTAAAGCAAACATCCCTCCCTTTCTGGTTACTAGTATTTATTTTATTATGTATAAGAACATGTTGCATATGGAAATGCCCATTGCTTTTACTTAAGTTTACATATAGTTTACAATGCTCCGCAAATCTGTAGATTTTTGACTAAATATAGATAATAAATTAGGCTTCCCAGTTGTGTACTTTGGAACATCCAGATGATGGTCTTTCCCTACCTCTTTGTTTAGTTTTCTTAAACTCCCCACTTCCAGCTTGTATCATGTGCATTTCAGAATGCCCCATGGATATTCTTAACCAACTGCCATAATATTCTTCATACAGAGAGTGTAATTTAGCTTTCTTTCCTCCAGTGATGTGTTAATGGATTATTTTTACTTAAATCTCCATAAGGCACAGTCTTTTCTGCACAGTGGAAGAAAAAAGTAAACAGGAAAACAAAATAAATGCTTGATTTTAATTGTATTCTTTGCACTATTCCCATAGAGATCTAAGTAGCCCTAGGGAGAAAATATTGAGCAAGAAAAAGAATGAACAGCAAATGTTCAAAAAGAACTCTTAGATTTAGAGTGTGAGTCAATTTATTCACCATTATTCTGGGTAGAAGCATGCCAACCAAAATTCCTTTGGTCTTACACAAAGCAAATACTCTCTTCTCTGGTTCTATATCCGACATGGTCCCCAGTGTTCTTCCTTCCCCAGTGAGTACGGATGGAGAGTTAAGCAAATGGGATGTCTTATACTTTTAAAGAAAAATATCTACATTTGAAAGGAAATAGAACAAACTAGATTTCATCGCTCACTTAGATAATCCCTAGTGCAGTTTGCTAGTTAGTGTCCAGCAGCTTGTTTTGGGAGGGTAGGGGCCATCTCTTCAGCTATGAACTTGTGAATTTCAGCTGCAGATGTTTTACAGATTCAAGCTAAATGCCTTCATCCTGCTTCAGAACTGCTTCATAGGAAATGAAAACAGAAGTGGAGCTCCGTTGATATATTTTGATCATTTAGAAGGAAATGAAAAGTCCCTAAGATAAAGAAAAATGTGGTCATTTTGATCAAATCTACACATGCTCAGTGACATAAAGGATGTTACAAATCTTTGGATCCCTGAAGTAAAAAATGTTTTCTTATAGCCATTAAAACTATGTTTTCAAAGATCATTTAATGATATTGGAAATATTCACTGTATATTTTGAAATGAAAAAAGCAATGTTAAAATTCTACTACTGTGGTTATAATTTTAAGAGCTACACACACATAAATAATGATAAGTAGAAAAATCTACCAACATGTTGCAATTGTTATATCTAGGTGGCAAATTTGAGGATGATTTTAATTTTATCCTAAAACTTATTTTAAGTTTATGGGAAATTAGGCCACTTAATATTTGTTAAAATTCACTCTTCTAGGGGCTCAACTGAATGAAAAACTTCTATCCCTGTGTAAAGTAAACGTGTAGCTGAGCCTTAGATTTACCTAGTAATATTTACGATGAGTCATTACTATTCACCATAAAATAAATCTGATCAGAAGTTATATTTACAAGGAGCAAAATGTCCTATGAATATGGCGTTCAGGGTTCCCACTAGTTTTAGAAAGGAGCAAAAACAAGCCACTCATTACATTCCTAGTAATGAATTCTAAATTTTCAAAACACAATGTCCTAAACAAGGAAATAGGAAAAGTTAAAGACAACCTGAGTTCTGGCGCTGTGAATAAGTCATACTGTTCTTATGCTCACATCTGAAGGTGGGTGGGTCAAGGCCTGAATAACTTAGTAATTGTGCGAAAATATTTGGGAAGAAAATATTGATTAATTCCTATTGGTAGACCATATGCCAAAGTATCACTTTTGCTATGTTTTGATTTCAATTCAAATAATTAAGTAGGATTCTGGCAAAGAGCTTCTTTAAAGACCTTTTTTCAGATCTTAATTATTTTTGTGAAAGGTAAAATTGTTTCTAAACGTTGGATGTTTATTCATTGTGAGAATGTGAGAAGCAACTTGATATTTTTTAATACCTTAATTAAAGATTTTAAGAAGGTACTATTATTGTGTGTTTTACATCCTGTTATATACCATTATAATGATATTGACTAAAGACAAATATTTATCTGGCATTGGGTCAAATATCAAGAATGAGTTGAAATGATTTGGTAATTCACTATCTGAATTAATTTCCTGTTGTATTTCTGGTTCAATAGTTGCTATCCTTTTTTATGATCCAACAGGTAGCAAATTGATTAGATGTGTTGTTTTACTTTATTCTCTCATGACTGGATTAGATAGATGTTTGTGAGCAGTAAAACTGTACCTAAATAAGACACAGCTACTGTAATCAAAATAATTGACTCATTATATTTTGCCTGTTAATATCCCTTCTACTTTTTTGTTGAAAGCCAGATATGATGTACTTGGTAGAAGGAAACCTAGTCCATAGACCCTGAGTGGTATGGTGCCAAGATGTGGGGGAATCGTGATTAGGTCGCAGTCATTAGTGAGCCCGCATCTCAGCACTGGGAACTCCACAGGCCTGCTTCGCCCCCCTCCTTCCTGCTCTCCTCATCCTGAGGTGGGGCAGGATGGCTACAGTGGCTGGAGCTGGGTATTTCCCTTTGCTCAGGTTGGTCAGGCTTTAATAAAACCCTAATAGGTTAGGCTCTGGTGCACTAGGTTCTCCTGAGGGCAGGCATTATTAAGAAGACAGATTACTCTGGTTTAATTGAGAATCTTTACTTTTCCTCACCTCCTGGTAGGAGCCCAAGGGGAATTTTCTCTGATCTTCATTGGGGGAAACTAGTAGAGCTCCTAGAGTAAACTCACAAAAGGGTCTCCCCCGCTTAAAAGCTGTGCCCCCTCTAGAGTTTTTAACTCTCAGACATGTTCACACGGTGCCTCCAGTGACTTTTCAGTTACAGTTTAGGGTCTCCTATGCTGATAATGGGGTCCAGTGTTTTGAGAGACCAGTGGTAGAAGATATGGGAGAGGTTCACCATTTAGTATTTTTACTTTAAAGCAAACCCTCCTCCCCTATTTCCAAATGCATTGCTTTTTCCACCATTGCCTTCACTGTGTCTGATATCTTGGAGTTGTTCTTTCTGTTGAATTGTTCACCTAATATTTTCCCCATTTTACTAATTTGAAATTATCCAAATAACTTGTTTGTATTTTTATTTTCCTTCCGCCCTCCCTTGCTTTCTCTCTCCCTCCTTCCCTCCCTCCCTCCCTCCCTCTCTTCCCTTCTTTCCCTCCTTCCTGCCTCTCTCCCTCCTTTCCTTCTTTCCCTTCTTTCATTATAGTATTTATTTCTAAACATATTTTTATTTATGTTTTGTCATCAAATGGCTAAAACTCTAAGATAAATTAAGACCATTAGCTTGAAAATATCATAAAGAGTTAAAGTAATGTATGCTGATCATGTTATTAAAAAGCAACTTTTATCAATAAAAGACCTAAGAATTCCTTTTGAAAAATAATAAAACCTCTATGAATACAGTAATTTTAATTTTAGATTTCTAATTAACTCTTAATTATAAAGGTGGTAAAGTGCCTAAAACTTCAAAAAGTAAGGATGCTGTAATTGTATTTCTTTTGAAAATACATAATTAACCTTTAATTCATTAATGAATTTCTATGGCAGAGCTACTCAATACCAAGAATATACTTAGAATCTTTTCTCAAACAAAAGAAAAAAAACATTTTGTTGTAAATAAATCAATACCATATGCTTTTTTAAAATTTTTAGTTGTAACTTAATTCATAATATTAGAATATTATGGGTGATATAAGAGGCTAAGTTTATATTTCAGTTTCTTTAGAATTTGAAAAATTTGATTGCTTTCTTTATAAAAGGAAACTCAAGTTTCATTCTTGCTGTTCTGGTGATGAAATCTTGAATATTAATAAAGAAGCTATTTTTTTTTTTCATTTGAGTCACTTCTTTAATAAAATTGCATTGGTTCTCCAACTTAGTCTTATTAGGAACCAAGGTAATATTCATCACCCAGGAGGAAGTGCCAATAAAGCAGCAGATATTGGTTGTTATGTCCCTTGGCAAAATTTCTGTATATGAAACATTTTTGGCACTCACAGGCTCTGAGGATTGTTCACTTCTCCTTAAACCTTATTTCTTCATGTGTCAAATAGGTCTGTGAGTATGCTGTACCTGAGCCCTGCGATCAAAGGTTGTCAGTTCCTCCTTAGAAGCATCCTTTGTATATGCCCTTTCCATGGTTTCAGTTACCTACAGTCAACTATGGTCCAAAATTATTAAATGTAAAAGTTTTAAATTTCACACTGTTCCGAGTATTGTGATGAAATCTCAGTCCCACCCAGGATGCCAATCGTCCCTTTTCCAGGGTATCTACTCTGCAGTGCTTCCCACCCTAGTTACTGAGTAACTGCAATGAGATCGACTGTCTCCCTCTTGCAGTGCTTGTATTCAAGTAACCCTTATTTTTACTTAATAATGGCCCTAAAGCTCAAGAGTGCTGATGCTGCAATTCTGACATGCCAAAGAGAAGCCATAAAGTGCTCCCCTTAAAGTGCAAAGGTGAAAGTTCTCTACTTAATAAGGAAAGAAAAAAAATCATATGCTAAGGTTGCTAAGATCTATGATAAAAAAAATCTGTCTGTGACATTGTGAAGAAGGAAAAAGACGTTCATACTGGTTTTACTGCAGTATTTCAAACTGCAAAAGTTACATCCACAGGGGTGTGATAAGTGCTTAGCTAATATCAAAGGCATTATATTTGTGGTTGGAAGATATGAACAAAAAACATTTCCCAACTGACAGCAACGTGTTGCCCCAGAAAACACTGAGCCTATACAAAGACTTCATCAAGGGGTCCTCTCAAATGAGTGACACAAAACCATTTACTGCAAGTAAGGGATAATTAAACAGATTCAGGAGTAGGTTTAGACTTAAAAATATTAAAAGTTACTGAAGAGAGAAAGAAAAAACATTCACATACGTTTTATTGCTGGATATTGTTGTATTTGTTATGTGTAGGAGTAAAACACAATCTATCCACTGTTTTAGGTATCCACTGGGGGTCCTGGAACATTTCCCTAGTGGATAAAAGGGGAACTACAACACCCTCTCTTCAGCCCTGCCTTATATTCAGGGCCCTTTATGGTCCTTCTCATTTTCCTGACTCCCTATCCCTCTCCTCTCCAAATCAATCTTGTGTATCTTTGCCTTAGGATCTTCCAAAAGAATTCTTCTATTAAGTCACTCTTTCTTAAAAACATAATAGTTTCTTATTTCATTTCTAACTCACTATATATGAAGTGTAAGATTTCCTGCATAATTTTTAATATTTTTCTTTCATTCTAGACACACTGATGTCCCCACCACTCACACTTAATACATATATCATCACTACTAGTTTTTAATTGTTCTTTATGTTCCTTTAGAAAACCCTTCATATTTCCCTTGAATTTTCCAAGTCTTACATACACGCAGGCACACATATATACATATAGATTTTGAATATACATATTATATATATCCATAATTGAGATCCTCATTCTGAGTTATTATAAATAGATGGGTTTCAGGTAAAAACTAATAAGCCATACCCTTCATTTATATTCTCTCCTCTTCCTTTCTTCCTTCCCTCCTTCATTTTTATCCTTCTTTTTTTTTCCTTTTCATTAACTTTTCTCCCTCTGTCCTTTTCATTCCACCCACATTCATAACATGCAAAATTATAATTATTATATGGTAGCAATCTCAGACCATGCCAATTGTCTCTCATTCTCTCCTTTTGCTTTTTAGTTATTGGACCTCCTGACTTTTCACTGAGCACATGACCACTTACATGTGGCCCATGAAATTTATGGTTCACACCTTTGTAAAGTAACCTATTGGTATGGGATAAGTATGAAGTATTTCTAAATCATTGTCTGGTACTAAATTCCATATATGTAAATAAGAACAAAATTCCATTTCTTAATGACTTCCTTGAACAGATGTTTGCCTACTTTTCTGAATGAGCTATGAAGATTGAGATTACATGAGATGAATTATTGTTATGTAAGTCAGTTAAGAAGTCAGTAACATTTGCATATGGACACCAGTACATTTAAGTCCTTTTTTTTTTATCCCACAAAGAGCGAGGATTACACTGATGGAAATAGATCTACTTAAAATGGCCCCAAATGTAAGGACAGCTGGTTCTTTATGCAGTAAAGAAATTTCAGTTGGCAGAATAGTCATCCTTCTTTAATACTTTCAAAGAAGTAGAGGCTGTGTCCTGGGAGAAATACTATATCTATATGGCTGTTTGATTTTTTTTTGTAGTTTCTAACATTAAAAATATATTCATTTTCTTTAAGTATATTATTTCCACAAGCATTTTGTGGTGAATCCCAATGTAGTTAGTATTGTAAGAATGATATATCTTAAATATCAAAGAATGTCAAACAATTTCTTTGAGCTAGAAACTTTTATATTTTTTTTAATAAATATGTCCTACTTGGTAATTTTTCATTAAGAACAAATTCAGAACATTTATAAAACTGTATCTATATATTATGCCCTTTATATTAAAGTATAAATAAATTTTCAGTTGATAAATATTTATTATAATGCTTTGAAAATGTCTTGAGGACAGATTGGTCTCAGAAGATTGGAATAGGGGGAGTGGTCAACTCTATGTCTCAGTCTTCCAAGAAATTTTAATGAGGAAATTTTTTTTTCTTGACTTTAACCAAAAGTGTTGTTGAGATGAGAGAGACAGAAGAGGCAGGGGGAAAGTAAAAATAAAAACATTTGACTAATGAGACAGAAAAACCCAGGAGAACATAAAACAATTGTGGATTCTCATTCATCCAGTAATAGTATCTTTGAAACCTGTCATAAAGAAAGCTAATTAAAAAGAATAACCTACCCATTCAGAAAGAGCACAGAAAGAATATACAGATATTTGGAATAATGTCAGTACTACATGAACTGGCAGGTGAAAATGTTCTTTTGATATCTGGTGGCAATTGTTCACTATTCCTCATGAACAATACTCCTTTTCACTTCATGCTTCATCTTTATTAAGCGTTAGGGTTGAGCAAAGCTCAAGTTTTAACCTTTTAATTATCATGAAATAAGTTATAGCAAAATAGAACTGGATAAAAAAAAATCTCTGGCATTCTACACAGATGTTGACCCTGATTTCCAATTCCAATTGTTCTACTTTACCTGGAATATGTTCTTAAAGAAGTCACTTCCTCTCCCTCTGTACTTATCTATAAAATAAGTCTGTGGTTTCTTTGAAATCCAGACTACTGTTCAGCTTCAACTGTTTAATGCTGAATGTGTTTTTCCCCAGTGTCTCACCAGCAGCTATGTTGAGTGACTCATGTTCTGAAAGGGTCTGTCATCATTTCAGCAAGTGACCACGTTCCTTTTGGATCATTACCCCATACTTCCTTAATGATGTGCTGACATTTATATTCGCAAGGGATTTGTATCTATTGAGGCTCAGATCACAGGTTAAGTAATTTTAGAGAAATAATGTAATCCTGTCAACAAAAATATTTCTCCATCCCTCCAATATTGAAGGGAGAACACAACATGCTACTGCTAAGCATTAATTGATCTACATACATGTAAAGAAGCACAGCAATTACTATGACGTTAGGACAAAATCTCACACATTTCAATGGCAAAGAAGGAGAAAGAAATTCATTAACTCCTTGACAGACTAAGAGCTGCACTGCCTATCTTTTCTTGTACACCTCTTGAGGAGCCCAACCGCTAGTTCTAGAGGCACGTTTTGACTTATCTAGAGTTTATTTGGCCCCAAACTTTATATCTATCTCTACATTGTAAAAACTGAAATGTAGGCTTAATCACTGGGAAGATTTATCTCTATCCCAAAGGTTATCATAAGAACTCAAATTTACTGTTTCCAAGGAAACACTGAAAAAAAAAAGGAAAGAGGAAATTGCTCTGTTTGCCCTTTCCAACATAGAAAATTATTTTCATCTACTCTTAACGTATAAAGAAAGTCATGAGTTTAATTTCTTGGGCCTAAAAAAAGAAAAAAAAAAGAATAACATAGATTTCTGCTTTGAGACCAGAAATTGAGTGGAAACAGTATGATTAGTCACAAATAGTAAAGTGCAAAGATGAGAATAACTTAAGGACCCCAAATAAATACTTCAACATTGGAATCAGTTTTAGTTAGGCTTTATATAGGAAGCCACGGAATGCAACTGCCTTTGTTTCATCCTCCTAATTTTAATCATCTATGCCAAGACCTCCCAGGTTTCTAATTATCCACAGCTTGGAAAAAAATAGCCATTTCTCCATTGGTCTAGCCCAGTGCTGTCTAATAAAAATAAAATGTAAGCTACATGTAGAATTTTGAATTTTCTAAGAGCTATATTAAAAAAGTAAAAAGAAGCATGTAAATTTAATTATAATAAACATTTTATATAGTCCAATATATCTAAAATACGGCTGTGTCAATATGTATAATCAATGTAAAATTATTGAGATATTTTACTTTCTTTAACCAAGTCTTTGTAATCTGGTACATTTGTAGCACTTCTCAATTCAGACCACTCACATTTCACAGTTCAGTAGCTACATGTGGCTAGTAGCTACCATATTGGGCAACACAGTTCTACCCAATTTTATAAAGAAATGTGCTACCTGCTCTCTGTGACAGTGATATACATATAATTGTATTCTGGAATTTTAAGTTATAGGCCAATGAGATTACTTTTATCCAATTTCTATTATTGCTATTTGTCAGAAAGAAAACAGAAATCTCTTCCTAGACATCTGAGTTCTAAATTGAGAACCAGACACAAGTTTTGTGTAGCTATAGGTCAAAATATTGGCTTCATTTTTTTTTTAAAGCTGCATTGTGTAGTGTTTCTACACTATCCTTCCTACTCCTACTACCCAGGTCTAGCTTTGGGGCTGCCTGTCTCCAGAGGGATGTGGCGAGCAGGCGGGGCCCTTACTCAAGGGTCCATCTCTTAGAGAAGGAGCTGAGTGGACTGGGTCCTGCCTCCTTGCAAAGAGAGCCAGGACGTCTTTTTCCAGTTTCAACAATCAGATAAACAACTTAACCTCTTCTTTTAGGAAAGACGGACGGAATTTGAAAAAAAAAAAATCTTTCCAATACTATTTCACCATAGGAACAGAACGGACAGAGGGATAGTCAGTGAGTAAGCAACTCCTCAATTTCCAAGAGGAATAAGATTTTAATTATACTAAGGAAAACTATGTAGCAATGTGTTAGAATTAGGTACACTGAAAAAGCTTTTAACTAGAATTACGATTATTGCAAAAGTAAGGAAAACAGGCAGATCTATGTTAGGAAGGGGTATGCTAAAAAGCTTTTAACAAAAATTATGTATGGCTGAGCTTATTTGAAGATTTACCACATCATGCCAATTAAACAACAACAACATGCAAATAGCCTACTTTTCTTAACCAACTTTCCAGGTCTCCCTTACCCAGGCACTTTGGGAATCTGTCAGAATTTGACTGATTAGACTGTGAAAATGAATGCCCTGGGCTAGATGTATGCAGTCGAAGTGACTTATCTATTGTTGATTACAGCTCAGTGAAAAATGGCTGACATTTCAGCTCCAAAGCATGGAAGTGGCCTCATCTAAGCTTGATCATTTACATATTTAATAATTTGTTTATTTGTAATGTTGAACAATCATTGACCAATAGTATGACTTAACAAAAATTGGTTTCTCCCTTTTGGCTTTGTTTATAAAATATATAGATATATATTTAAAGTAACCTTCTAAATCTGTCTTTGCTTAATTTTCTCCTCAAATCATGCTTAATACTTTTCAGGTACAATCACTGGAAAATTTGAAGTGGGAAGGAAAAAAAGATGCATTTGTTTACGCCTTACTGTTTTTGCTTGGTTCCAAGCTTTCCTCTTGTTTTAAAAATTAAAAGTGTTTTAGTCATTTATTTTCAGTTAGAGAGGACCTGATATTCAATCAACTCTGAGGTTGTCTGTTTTGAAGGATCATAAACAGTTGGGGATTGAAAAACTGTAGTTTCAAAGAATCTAGAGGACAAATTTTTAGGGCCCCGATATGCCTAAAGTGTCGAGCTCTGAGAGAGAAAGGTTGCCTGAGAGACCACGGAGGGCTACTGGAAGCAATTTTTGTAGAAGATGACCTTGTCAAAATCATGCATTGCTTCTTCAATGCCTTGATACCATTATGTAGCACCCTTCCTTTATGTCTTTGTTCTACCTCTATCAAATAACACACAAGATCATTTGTTAACATTTTCCCTGAAATGGGAAGAAAAGTGCCAGTGGATATATACAGCTGTCTGAAACCAGTGGCACTGAGCTCTCTAAAATTGAGAAAACAGTGGTCATCAAAGAGAGAGTATTAGGGTACCAGTCAAACTGCTGAGTAGGGACCAGTCTTCTCTCGATACTTACTGTTGATTTCATGAGTGAGCACTGCATTGCTTTTTTTTTCTTTCCTGATCATTCACCAGAGATGAAGATCAAGGTGAAACTCACACAATGTCTGGATATAATACTTAAGGATACGGAATTATAGTAACAGCCATTTTTGCATTCCTAATGAAAAAATCCATTCTCACCTTTGTCCTGATATAGACAAAGCTTAAATATCTGATAAACTCAGTGTCTATGAATTATCTGATGCCTGACAAACCATGGAAAAATATATTCCAATATTAGGAATTACATAGAAAGTGTACCTAAATAGGTAACTGATTTCTAGATTTACTGATTGGGCCAGAGGAGGGGTAATTATGGAAGAGAGTGAGGAGTTGAAGAGGGCAGGATGGTAAGAGAGAGGAGCATTATAAAACAGCATTTGCATGACACTAGCTCAGACTAGTGGTACAGGGATTAATTAGTGTTTTAGTGGGAAAGTTGTGAGTCTTATTACTATTTCTATTGCAGTTAGCTACCGAATAACTCACACCAGAAATTCATTGCCAAGGAGCTAACATGAAAGATAAGCTAACTACGCTGAATAATTTTCACACTTTCTGTTTATAATTCTTTTCATAGTATCCCTGGCTTGATCACAGTGGAATGAAGCGCTTCAAGCAGAACTTAATGCAATATAAGTATACTGGATTAAACATTCAGAATTTATTTTTAGTCCAAATTAGTTGCAGACTCTAAATGTTAGGTCTTCACTTCCTTTTGGGTACAAATTACTATAAAGGCATTAACTCATTTTGGCAAGGATGATTATAATTTAATTCTTACCAAGAAACGGCCCCAGAAATAAAGAGTGCCACGGCCTATTTAATTCTCGCTTGCTTGCTCTTTCTTTACACACTACTGCACCTCCATAAAAATGAGACCCTCAAAGCATATTAGACAGTTCACACTTAATAGACACGTAATCATGGAGAAGGGCACTTACTGCTCAGCTACTACAGGCAAAGATACCTTAAGTGCTGGATTGTGGGTACTTTTTTATCATATACAAATGACTAAATTTTCCTGAGTTTGAGGACATCAGACCACGCATGAGTTTATTTCTACTCCTCCTGGTTTGAGAATCTGTGACCTTAGATCAAAAGATTCAGAACTCCCTTTGCAGGAAAGTTCAGAGACTAGGGTGGCCTGGTTGTGGGGGTTTAGGGGCCTGGAAAACTGTAAGAATCTAGACAAATTGATGACAATTTTATACTTCCAATATTTTGGCCTCAAAATTTGGAGTCTTTATCTTTGGTATGCTTTTCCTCACACTTCATATTCAATGAGTCTTACTATTATTAACTGACTTACTCAATCCACCTCAGTCTCTTTTTTTTCATAGCATGTATCACCTTCATATATATATACCTAAGTGACTGGTTGACTGAATGAAGGCTCGACCAGTAGCTATGATGTTCACTGACCATCAGGGGGTAGATGCTCAATACAGGAGCTGCCCCCTGGTGGTCAGTGTGTTCCCACAGCCAACCTCCTGTGGCTGGCCAACCTCCTACGGTCCCTCCCCCTGACCGGCCAGCCCCGATAGGCCCCGATCAGGACTGGGCGAGATGGTCCCAGTCGGCCCTGATCGCTGGCCAGGCCGAGGGACCCCACCTGTGCATGAATTTGTGCAGGCCTCTAGTATTATATAATGGACTTTAAAAAATTTTATTATTCAACCATTATTTCTTTCTCATTGTTAGAATATAAGCTTTATCAAGACAGGAACATTTGTCTTTTCCCTGATTTATTTGAAGTTCCTAGAACAGTGTTCACCTCTTAGTAGTACTCAAATATTTATTGATTAACTACATGGAACTGACATCTGAGCAAAAACATAAATGTGGTAAGAGAGTAAATCTGCAGAGATCTTGTTCTAGAAGGAGAGAGAAGAAAGTACAAAAACCAAGATAGGAGTCACATGCAGTAAGGATGCCAGTGTGGCTGGAAGGAGTGAGTGAGCTGAACAGTTTTCCTTAGAGCCTGTGCTCTTAACTCTGACACTGTGATCAATATCCAACTCTATCACTTACTAGTTCTATGATTTGGACCCAGGTTCATGAATACTCTTAACCTCAATTTTCTCACTAGTGATATAGGAGTTACCACCTTGGAGAAATATTGTGGGAATGAAGTGAAATACTGTATTGCAAAATGCCTTACTTATGGATTAATAAATATTAGACCCCTTCCCAACCCACACCCATCCCTGATTTGTTGGGTATGCTCTATTTGTTTGGGTCAGAAAGGAACTCTAAAAAACAAACAAACAAAACCCTCAGTTGCCACATGTAAACCTGAGAACCATCAGCAAATCTAACCCACCAAACTGATATCAAATAATACTCTGAAGGATCATAAGAAAAGGATAATTCTTAAGTAAACTCAGGTCAAAACCAGCTGGCACTTGATTAATTGTCTAATCAGGGAATTACCCAGGGATAGGCAATAGATTTTGAGTAATGACTTACCCTGCTGTCAGCCTCCAGGTAGCTGAGTTTCCCATTTAAGTAGAGTCTGTGGTAAAAGATAAGGACCCAGAGTAAATATAATCCTAATTATAATCCCAAGCAGGGGACCTCCACTTTTGTACTGGAGAGGGGGGATGGGTCACTGCCAGTTGTATTCCTTGGGCCTCTCTTCAACTCACATGGAAGAAATTAGTAAACTCCTGTTTCCTGCCCTGGAGATTAAGTTTGATTCTTAAAGGATTAGAGGCCTTATAAGAAACTTTGACCTCCAAGAACCCACGATATTTCCACATTATAATAATAACAACCCATAATTGTCATTAACATGAAAGATATTACATTAACATAAAGTCTTACCTTTAGGGAGATGATCACATTTAACTATCATCTACAAACTAAGTGATTTTGAATTGTCTTGAATCAATTTCTGTGCACTAGCCTTGCTCTCCGATTAGAAAGCAAACTCATTAAGTACAGTCACTTTCCTGCCATAGCTGCTACTCCCGCTCCAACCCCCAACACAGATATTTTCAACCTTTTTCAGCTCATGTCACACATAAACTAATTACTAAAATTCTGCAGCACACCAAAAATAAAGTTATATTTTTTTGCTGATCTGACAAAAAATAAATATAATTTTGATTCATTCACACTGGACAGCTATTTTTGTGTTGGCTGTTGACATTTTTTAATTTGACAGTCTAAGAGAAAAGAGGTCAGTGTCCCTGAATAAATAGTCAGGTATTGCATATTTTAAAATTCTTGTGGCTCACCAGTGTGCCACGGCACACCAATTGAAAATCAATACAATGACACCCAAATCACAGTTCTATATATGTTGAGAAAACGTACTACTTGATTGGCTCTTTGGAAAGGAAAAACGATCTCTTAATTAAGGGGGAAGTCCTTCCTCCAGAAGAGGAATTGCAGTCAGGCAATAATGATCAGCTAGGTGCTGTGCGAAGAGCCCATGATATTTTTATGAGCCCATAAGATGTTTTCATTATTTCACAAAGAAAACAGTGTTTAGGTGCAAGAAAATGTTTTAACATATGCTATTGATATATTGTTTACGTCAATGGAATTATGCAATGTAATCTTAGTGTTTGTTTATGGAGGAAGGAGTCCATGAAGGCAAACATGTCCAGGGCCCACAAAAGTCATAATGTGACTCTGAACCCAATACATGTTTTATGTTAGAATATAAATATTGTCAATGGTTATAGTATAGCTCTACCATCCTTTTTTTTTGTTGTTGTGTGTTTGTTTGTAAGAGAATATTTATTAGCTAAATTACAGAGGTAGAAAAAGTAATTCCTAGAAGAAATGAATTTAGGAAACAAGGTATAGAGGTAAAGGAAGGGTGCCTGGAGCTTGGGAATGAGGGAGCTAATGGTGACATGCCTGGGGAGGAGAGAGGGAAAGCCAGGGAGGGAAGAGCACACTGGGTACATCTAGTAAACCCTACAAAGAAAGCAGGCAGCTACATGGGTAAGGATTCAAGCAGGAGGCAAAGTCAGATTGGCAGAAACTTCTGGCACAGGAAAACAGAGACCCTCCTATCTCAGCTGAGGCTCTGCCTTCTTAATCCTAGCATGTTGTGATCTATGTACCTGAACCATGGCTTGATTTCTTCCCCTCTCTTCCTAATCTGAGTTTGGTAATCTGACTCTCCTATCCTCAGTGGTGTGTGTGTGTGTGTGTGTGTGTGTGTGTGTGTGTGTGTGTGTGTGTGTGTTGTAACCTCACTTTAATTTCCTGACTTTGTTTTACTCCAAATTTGTACTTTTAAGTCAGAGACAGGATCTTTAGTTTGGAAAGCAAAGTCTAATTCTCAGAAATTCCTTCCTAGAGATGATGTGTATTATATTTCTGAGTGAATCACCAAGCCCTATCAGTTTTGCAGGAATGGGTCATACTTCAAGTCCTGCTACTGAGTGAGAGAAAATATTGACCTCCAAAAATGATACAATTCCAACTATAAAACTCCTCTGCTATGATCTCAAAGCCCACAGATTTCTATGAATCCTTCACCAGGGGAGAGTTTAGGATGTGTTGTTATTTATAATTATTAATTATGATCATTATTTAATAATTATAGCCCTTTTTCTGCAGCAGGTGAGTAAAGAATGACTATATATTATTTGCTTATTATTTTTTTCTTGTAATGGACCTAAAAAATCAGGCTTGAAAAGGCTAATTCTAGGAGGTATACCCTTTCTATTTCCTTCTTTTGTTTGTTGACTCATTTAGTCAACTAGGTATTTAGTACAAAAAATATTTAATATATATTCTAAGCCAAGTATAACTCACAATCCTTGTTCTGTTTACTTTTACTACTTCAGTATTATACTAAAGCCATGGTCGGCAAACTGCGGCTCACGAGCCATATGTGGCTCTTTGGCCTCTTGAGTGTGGCTCTTCCTAAGCCTTAGGAGTACCCTAATTAAGTTAATAACAATGTACCTACCTATATAGTTTAAGTTTAAAAAATTTGGCTCTCAAAAGAAATTTCAATCGTTGTACTGTTGATATTTGGCTCTGTTGACTAATGAGTTTGCTGACCATTGATGTAGACGAGTCTCAACTGGGATGACTGGGCACTTCAAGTCTCTGCCACGTATCTGTTCCATGCCAGTAGGCTACCTCAGGAATGTCCTCACGGAGATGACAGAAACACAAGAAAGAGCAAGGCCTCTCGAGTTGTAGACTTAGAAGCACCATACTTGCACTTCTGCTTCATTCTATTACCCAACTCTAGGCACATGGTCAAGTCTAGAGACAGAGGCAGAGGACACTTCAAAGTTAAATGCCCAAGGGGGTGGATGCAGAGAGGGTAAAAGATCATGCAACCCATCAGCAAGACCTATCAATTCTACCTTAGAAATACTTTCTACACCTGTCCAATCCTCCTTCAATCTTATTGCTACCACCACTTCAGTTCACCATGATCCCTCTTACCTATCACCACCTGACTGCTTTGTCCAAATCTTTCTTGTCCATTCCTTCTCAGACCATTCTCAATGCAGCAATGAGAATAAACTTAAAAAGAAAACCTGCTCTGACCACTCATTTAATTAAGTCTGCCAAATGGTTTCCTATTGTTGTCAGGATAAAGGTGAAAATCCTTACTAAGGCCTGAATTGTTTACAATTTTCAATTGAGGGGTTATTTTAAAGCAAATAGATGAACCTGGTGAAAGGGAGAAAGAGCTTAAAGAGGGAGTGTGGGAAAGTGAGGCTTTGTAATGACTTCCATGTGAGGACAGCCTGGGAGCCCGTTCTCCAACCTCATCTGCTTGCATCCTTTCTTTCACTTCATGTTTGGAAAACATCATAATTCTCCAACTTGTACACTATGTCAAGCCTCTGGGGTCTTACTTGGACTGCTGTGTGCCCAAGTAGAGAAGAGGAGTTCTTTATTCCTCTGTTTGGTACAGCTTTAAAACAGTCTACCTTATGCCTTAAAAAAAAAGAGAGGAGAAGAGCGCAGATTGGTTTGGCTCAGTGGATAGAGTGTTGGCCTGTGGACTGAAAGGTTGCAGGTTTGGTTCCAGGAGAAAAAGAGAGAGAGAGAGAGAGAGAGAGAGAGAGAGAGAGAGAGAGAGAGAGAGAGAGAGAGAATGAGGGAGAGGCAACGTAGGCATGTGCCCTGACCAGGAACCTAACCTTCACTGGCTAGGTGTATTCATTTCTTTTTAATGATTGAAATATTATAAGTATATTAAGTATATTTGATAAGCAAGAAGATTAGTTTACATCGGTTTGAGGAGGGGGCTCTGTGGATTTGATGGACGTTGTAAATAGGCTCTGTTGATTCTAATGTGACACTCTTTCTCTGGGATGGAGCTAGTTTGCCTGTGAGAATCTATACTGAGTAATCAATAGTAATATTAGGCCAGTGGGTCAGGACCCGTAAGTGGGAATTCAGAGCGGAAAATTCAAGAGAGTATAGATAAGTCAGACAAATGTAAGGCAAAAATTAGGTAAATTAGACCTTTTTCAACCCTTTGAGGACCTATGCAGTTTTAAGGCTTGTTAGGACAGGACAGTTTAAAAGTAGGATTATTTATTGGTTTATCAAGGATATGACATGTTATGCAACTTCTGTGTTGGCCACTGAAGAGGAAGTTTGTGTAGGGCAGTGATGGCGAACCTATGACATGCGTGTCAGAGGTGACACGCGAACTCATTTTTTTGGTTGATTTTTCTTTGTTAAATGGAATTTAAATATATAAAATAAATATCAAAAATACAAGTCTTTGTTTTACTATGGTTGCAAATATCAAAAAATGTCTATATGTGACACGGCACCAGAGTTAAGTTAGGGTTTTTCAAAATGCTGACACGCTGAGCTCAAAAGGTTCGCCATCACTGGGTATGGGGATTTCCCAACCTTAGTCTGGAGTTGACAAAATATATCTATTCACATTTTACTGACCAGAATTGATCACCTGCCCTGTTGGTCTCTGTGGCTGAAGAGTGTTATATCCATGGTAGTGTTGCCGACTTTGCACATATATATCTGAAGTTTAAATTTAATTGAGCATCCTGTGCTCTACCTGGCAACATTCCCAAGGAGGAAAGCAGCCAGCCTTAGTGAGCATGAGTAATGGCTACTTCAATTCTCTAATCAAATGCTCTCAGACATTTGCTTTGTCTGGTAAACATTCCTCCGAGCCCCCAGAGGGGTCCTCCTGGCAATTTCCAAAGCATACCACCTTGGCTTTGTCTTGGGTGACTGAAGAAAGCTATTTACTATTTTTATTCCTTAACTTTTGTTCTTTTCTAAAAATTCTTTTTTTTTTTTTTTTTTTTTGTAAAATAACCACAGTTTACAAACTAGCATACAGCTACCTATATGTAGTGGAGAAATTTTAACTTGCTAAGGTATGTCCTGAGGTGTCTGCAGATAATACCCATTGACTTTTGTTGAAGGGCACAGTTTGACTCATAACAATAGCACAAGTTGCCCCTAAGGCTATATTCCGTGAACAGAGCAAAGTTTAGAATGGATGAGTAGCTTTAAAGTTACACTGGAACAGAAGCAATAGTCCAGGGAATCAAACTTTTAGAAACTAACTTAAAAAGTGGTCCGAAGAGATGAGCTTGCGTGTGAATTTTAGGAGAAATGATTTATGCACAGAGGAAGAAATGTGTGGAGAGGAGCTAAAAGGACAGGTCATGTCCTCAGGAAAGTACATAGCAAGACCATTTCTGTAGTTTGGAGGAAGGTTAATTCCTAAACTCCAATAATTAGATGAGAGACAAAATGAACAAAAAAAAATAAAATGAATAGGACAAAGGTATCTAATATAACCATTAATTGAGATAGTGTATACAATCTGCTTAGTTTTGTTCCTGACTTAAAAAACTTCAAAGGCTTAATAATAATTATTAGACATTTTATTCACTTTCATAGATTCCCAGATATATACTTTTTAACAATCCTTTCTTAAATTCAGATGTACTTAAAATCTATGGAGTCTTAAAAGTGTCTGGTGTCAGATGGTAGTTAAGAGTTAGTAATATAAAACCTTCCTTTGATACCTTTGGTAAGATCAAAAAATTGCCCCCACTGGCATCACAACAATAAAGCAAGCTGCCTTTTTATGGTGAGAAGAAAAAGTGTTGATGATTAGAAAAAAAATATGGTGTTATTAAACTAAGCATTGATAGATTGCTTGTAAGAAATATAGTAGTGCACAGGGGCAAATAAATAAAATGCTTCC
Organism: Myotis myotis; assembly: GCF_014108235.1. Classification (NCBI taxonomy): domain Eukaryota; kingdom Metazoa; phylum Chordata; class Mammalia; order Chiroptera; family Vespertilionidae; genus Myotis; species Myotis myotis. The sequence goes on from NW_023416318.1 coordinate 26,476,250, forward strand.
ATGTTAATCCAAGCAAAGATTGCAAGCATATCCACATAATAATTCAATCTTAGCCCTCTCTCAAAGTTTCCACTCCTTTGGGGAAAGTATAGATGAGCAGTAAAATGGATGGAAAACAGATTATTGTAGTTTGGCGCCAAGAACTTCAAGAACCTGAAAGATCAGATCTTGAATAACTGAGAGTTGACTCCGTTTTTCCTAGTGCTTCCCCACTACCTGCAATTTCAATTAAACAAAAATGCATACTTTACTAATTTAGTAACAGTATTTTTATTAATCATCATAGTTTGAGGTGATTATAGAAAAGAGCTATTGTGCAATATAAATGAGGTAATTCAGAAAGTCCTGTGGTCTGCCACAGCATGGATTCATTTTATTTATTTACTGCATCACTATCATTTTAATATAATGGCTTCTCTAATTCAGTCTCATGGAAACAATGCAAACATTTATTTTTTCTCTCTCTATCCTGTCAACCTGCACAAACTCTTCTAGAAAAATTCTTCTAGTCGTTATCTCCTGATGATTCGTTTTTGTATTCTTAACTTTTTTTTTCTTTATTTCAGTCTATCTCTATACTCTTCTTCTAAATAGGTTCTATTTACACTTTGAGTGAAATCTAAATTTCACAATTTCTGGGTATTCATCCTTGGAGCTCTCCAGAGATCTCTCTTTTCTCCATCTCATATTTTTTGACACATATTGTCTAAACAGGTTTCAATTCTAGCTCCATGTATTGCTAACTGCAAGAATTACATTATCCTCCCTAAAGTGGGAATAATAACTATACCTCTCTCAAAAGGTTGTATACTAGTAGATTAATTTACAATGAGCTCAATGTATAAAAACTAATCAGTATTAATTCCCACCATAACTCTTGGTGTCAGATATTGTTAACTCTTTGCCAATTTACATATGTTCCACCCAACTGCATTTTTACTTCCTTGGCAATAGCCAACATATTCTTATATATATGCTAGAGGCCTGTTGCACGAATTAGTGCACCAGTGGGGTCCCTAGGCCTGGCCTGCGGGATCAGGCTGAAACCAGCTCTCTGACATCCCCTGAGGGTCCTGGATTGCAAGAGGGTGCAGGCCAGGCCAAGGGACCCCACTGGTGCATGATCAAGGCCGGAGAGGGACATGGGAGGTTGGCCAGCCGGAGAGGGACTGTGGGAAGGCTCCAGGGTGTGTTTGGCCTGTCTCGTTCAGTCCCAATAGGCCGGACCCAAGCAGCAAGCTAATCTACTGGTTGGAGCATCTGCCCCCTGGTGGTCAGTGTACATCATAGTGAGCAGTTGAGCAGCCTTAGCATATTATTAGCATATTATGCTTTGATTGGTTAAACAGCTGGCCAGACGACCAGACATTTAGCATATTAGGCTTTTAATACTAGTACTAGTGGTCCGGTGCACAAAATTTGTGCACAGGGGGGGTATCCCTCAGACCGGCCTACACCCTCTCCAATCTGGGACCCCTTGGGGGATGTCCAACTGCCAATCAGGCCTAAATTGGCAGTTGGACATCCCTCTCACAATCCAGGACTGCTGGCTCCTAACTGCTCACCTGCCTGCCTACCTGATTGCCCCTAACCACTCTGCCTGCTGGCCTGCTCACCCCCAACTGCCACCCCCCCGCCAGCCTGATCGTCCCCCCCCACCCCCCCCAGCCTCTGCCTCGCCACCATGGCTTTGTCCGGAAGGTCTCCTGGAAAGTCTCCCAGTCTAGTTAGCATATTACCCTTTTATTAGTATAGATATAGGATGAGTCTATTTTAGTTACTAGTGCTGTGCTTTTAATTTAATCTGTTAAACCAATACTAGTAAAAATCTATTGATCTGGGATTTAAAATGCATTACATGGCCAAGGATCTTAATGGTGATGAAATTATTGTGCATCCTGATGGCATCAGTGTCAATATCCTGGATGTGATCTTGTACTATAACTTCGTTTGATGTTAGCATGGGGGGAACCTGGTATAAGATATGCGTTAGGCTTGCCGAAGGAGGAACGCATGAGACCAAAAGCGGTGAGAGATTAGAAATTTATTAGGTCATCTGGATAACCAGATGAGCTGAGCCCCCAAATGGTGCCAGCGTGTAGGGACCAGGAGTCAGAGATTTTAAAAGACTCTAGGTGGGCTTTTTCTGGGCAGAGAATTCTCTGGGCGGGTCTGGATCCTAGGAAGGTCCAGAGGGGAAGGATAATAGTCTTAGCAAGTGGAATGTGATCTCAGCGAAAGGGAATGTGGCCTAAGTGAAAGGGAATGTCCATTGTGAAGTTGACTCAAGGTCAGTTCCCAGGGGAGGGGTATCCATTCAATTATTTGATCAGACCTCACAATATGCAGAATCTCTAGCTCACTTATACAACTCTAATTGAATTTACAATTACCTCTAAATAACACAAGTTAAAATGCATTGCGTGTGGCCTGCAGCTGTTCAGTGTTCTTTTGTTTCGGCGGTGTCCTGTTTTTGTTGTATATAAGTTGAGGGGCTGCATATCAAGTTATCTTTAATAAGGTAAACTAAGAAGAATAAGGCAAAATGATTTTAAGTACTGATCCATGTAAGTGCATTTACCTCTTTTTGTAAGCAATTAAGCTCATTTAAGTCATCTAAACTTGGGCACTTGGGAGTTGTATGTTCTCCGTGGATCCAGTGAGTTTGTGTTTTAATTTTCACTTCCTTTGCCGATTTAATGCCTTATTGGCCATCGCCGGCTCCTCTCCTTGGGAATCGTTCCAGCTTCCCAGGCATTTTATCACCTCACACACAACCCATCTGTGTTTTCAGGCCACTTGTAGCAGAGGAGAGCCTGCCAAGCCCTCTGTGGCTTCAGGCACCTTCCTCTGCCCTTGAGCACCTGGGCCTTTTTGGAAATGACTTTATCTGTCATTTCTTTTTCTGAGTACAACACAAAAGAGCTGTAATCATACAGTGCTGAAAATCTCAACAAAAGAAGCCAAAGGGATCAGGGGGCCTGGATCTCACCTGTCCCTTCAGACAGCCAGCGGAGAGGACCCGAACTGCAGCTCCAACCCGGGAGAGGCTCCACTGGGACTGCTGTGTCCATGAGATGGGATCAGCTTTCCTGACCTCAACTCAAACCCAACAGCATCCCTGGTATTCTGTATTATTACCTGAAGTGTGTGCACCCACAATAGTCAGAGGAAATGAAATCACTAGTCAAAGCACTGTGTGTCTGGATATGTATACAGGGACAACAAATTTTTGATACAGGTACGAATATCTTTATTTTACAGAAGGGGCTTAAAAGAAGTGAAATAATTTTCCATAGGTCACTGAATCAGATTGAGGGAAAGATGTGAAATTTAAAGCCCCAGCTCATAATTACAATTCTCATCCTTTGCTTTTTTTCCCCCTGGAATTTATTTATTTGCCTTACTTTGGGAGAATCTGTTTTTGTTTGTTTTGTTTTTAAGACAAAAGATGTTGTAGATAAATAGACACAGGGGTGTGATCAGGCAAACTCTATTACTAGGTACATATATCTTGGAATTTTGTTGAGAATATTTGGAAAGCCAAAGGACCTAGAACTATTTAGATGATAGCAGACTAATGGATATGTTCTGAATACTTACATCTTCTTCTTCTTATTATTATTATTATTTTGTCAAAGAAGAAAAGCAGGATTATCTACATCTGAAATATCTAAATAGCAGTTTCAGGAAGTATCTATACAAATTTATCCACCAATGCCTCAAGATACACAGAAAATGACCCTTAAATGGCATAATATTAAATTGTTCGAATCCACTTCCATCTTTACTACTGCACCTCCTGGTATAGCTGCTTTGAACTATGTTTTGGAATTGTTTTTAATAACATTGTGGTGGAATTTCCTGTCATGACAACAAGAGTCACTTCATTCATTCACAATGAACCCAGTTATTCAATATTTCTGAGTGCTTACCACGCTCCTTTTCTTCTTTGACTTTCACTTTATTCCATTTTATCAAACAAACATCAGAAAAACAAACTTTCAAAATTGTCCTATGTGGTCTTAATACTTTCCTATGCCTCCTACATGCTTCTGCTTCATGTTTTTCTCTTCTATATGTAACTGAAGCTCATCTGACCTTGCCTGACAGTGATTCCTGACCAAACACAGAGAATGAGTCCTAAGGATCTCATACCCGAGTTGAGAATATTCATACCTAAATGTATGCATGACAGCACTGTGTTAAATGGGTTTGCTTTGAGTTAGAAGTTCAGTGATGGAGAGTATAGAGGAGGGGAGAGAGAAGGACTCTGCCTGTGGCTGTCATGTCTGAGCCTGTGCTTATTGGGATTAAGATGTTCAAGAGTAGATGTGGAGAAAGAGGATGCCAGGGGAAGAGATCCAACCTGAGGGATGCAGTTAATAGGATTCCAATTCAGGGAAGCAAAAAGAGATTCTAGGAGGTAGGAGTCTCAGTAATAGTTACATTCAGATACAAATCAGGGAGTTAACCAGGGTAGCAAGCTGGATGTTGTCCATAAGGACAAGGCAGAAAAATACTCTTCAGAAGAGAGAGATAACCAGCAGGAGCCTCTGGTTGCTAGAGACCAAGGAGGATAGAGAAACCCTAGGTTGACTATGCCACCCAGATACCTGGGGAGTTTGCGTGATGAGGGCTTTGCCACCTCCCAGGCATTGAGGTCTGAGTTTAATGTTGCACCAGTCTACTGGTATTTCCAACTCTCACTTATTTTTTAAAATATATTTTTATTGATTTCAGAGAGGAAGGGAGAGGGAGAGAGAGAAACATCAATGATGAGAAAATCATTGATCTGCTGCCTCCAGCACGCCCCCTACTGAGGATTGAGCCACAAACCCAGGCATGTGCCCTGACCAGGATTTGAATCTTGACTTCCTGATTCACAAGTTGACGCTCACCCACTGAACCACACTAGCCGGGCTCTAACTCTCACCGATTAATGACTGAGACCTAATCCATTAAGTGACCAAGATTTTTTACAAATGTGCCCAACATTGTACTGAGATGTTAGAAAGGATGAAAAAGAAAGGGCAACGACGCATTATATTTTCCGTGTTCAAATATATGCGCTGGCTGCAAATTTTGGTCCACTTGCCAAAATGCTTCTCAAAATTCCAAGCAAGGAAAATTATCAGACAAAATCTAAGCCTTGGAGGTCACAGTGTGTTTGTTACACTATAGTAAGTTTATTTTACTACAGAAGATAACACATTTTGAAGAAAAATCAGAATGTAGCACAGAATTTAAAATCACTTCCTTATTTATGTACTAGAGGCCCGGTGCACGGATTCGTGCACTGGCGGGGTCCCTCAGCCTGGCCTGAACCCTCTAGCAATCTTGGATCCCTCGGGAGATGTCGGACTGCTGGTTTTGGCCCGATCCCCGCAGGCCAGGAGGCCAAGGGACCCCACCGGTGCACAAATCCATGCACCTCTAGTATGCATATAAGATCATTGGTTAATCTCTTCCAGCCCTCCCTCTCCTCCTTTCCCTCTGAGATTCATCAGTCTGTTCCATGTTTCCATGCCTGTGCATTGAGCATCTGCTCCCTGGTGGTCAGTGAACATCATAGCTACCGGTTGAATGGTCTACGGTCACTTAGGCTTTTATATATATATATATTTATTTCTGATAAATATAGTTATTGAATAAAAATATCAATACAAGTAACATTTTTCAAATGGGGAAAATTGAATCCAAACTTTCTTCCAGTGTGGCACTGTGATTTTCATTGTGTTGCTGAATGTTTTTACCCCAATCACTTTAAATTAGTTATGTTTCATTTTCATCTACAGTTCTTGAAATATCTTTGAGTTAGGTGCAGGGAGAATTCCTTACAGAATGGCTCAAGTGACAAATGGTCTAAAGTAAAATACTTTACTGATAGGAACAACCACTTAGGAGAGCAAAATTAACTTTTTAAATATACCCTTTTTATTCGGAGCCTATAGTTTCTAAATGTTTCTGCATATCAAATTGAAATAATGACATCATTATAATAACTCTTCTAGTACTCATAGTGACAAATTTATTCCTAGTTAATTCATTTGTTTTTTATGTAGGGACTTCCATGGGATTGTGCTTTAATTTAGTATTAAGCAGGCTATTATTTGAAAGTGTTTCCAACTTGGCAATAAATGGTGGTGATTTAGTTATAATTAAATAGAAATGAGTATATGAAAGCCTAATGAAGTTCAGAGAAGTATTCATTATGTTTCAATACATTTATATTATCTGCTCACCCAATAAATTGTTATACCTCTATTGTAATTAACTAGGAATTAACTCAGTTTAAAAAAAAAACAACACAATTTCTAGTCTCAAAATTCTTACTTTGCTATATTTCTGTTGAAACTTAATTGAGAGTACAGAAAACATATCTTGTAGTGAATCAAACAAAAAAATTAGTGTAGCTATGCAAGTGAATTATAATTGACTGAAACTGTTTATAGAATCATGATGGATCTGTAGCATCTGGCATTTTTCTGCATTGAATGTCTGTAAATATCTTTACATATTTTGGAGTTCAATGCTTTATCAAATACTGTACATTCTATTTCTCTCCTGTCTTTTATTATCTGATATAAAGGCGCTATCACATCAACTCTTGTCACTGAGTCATTTTTAATTTATAAAAAATGGAATATTTTACTTGTTTTATATTGCTGTGCTTAAATGCATTTGGCTAGCTGGGTGGGATGTGTTTGCTTCCCACCCTCCCACTCTTCCTCCAAGTGTGGGAAATGTTAAGAACTGAATGGATGCACATGTTTCTTTTGTTGTCTCCTTCTTCCCCTCCTCCTCCTCCCTTCTCTTCCTCCTCCCCTTCATCTTCTTTATTCTTGAGCAGGTTTATTGAGATATAATTCACATACCCTATACCTGTTTAAAGTGTATAATTCAATGTCTTTTTTAGCATATTCTCAGACATATGCAACTATCACAATCATCAAATTTAGCTCATTTTTACCACCTCAAAAAGCCCTATACACTTTAGATATCATTCCTCTTATTCCCATCCTGGACCTCACCCCATCCCTAAGCAACCATTAATTTACTTTCTGTCTCAAAAGGTTTCTCAATCCTGGACATTTTATAGGAATGTAATCATATAAGGTCTTGTATAATTGGCTTCATTAACTTACCCTAATGTTCTCAATTTTTATTCATATTATAACATGAATTACCATTTTATTCCCTTTTTATGGCCAAATATTATTCTGTTGTACGGATATATTTTCTTTGTTATTTGATGAACATTTAGGTTATTTCTATATTTTGACTTTTATGAATAATGCTGCTTATATAGATTTGCATCAAAGTTTTAATGTTTAATTTCTCATGGTTATATGAATAGGAGTAGAATTGCTGGGTTATACAATAACTATGCATTTAACATTTTGAGGGAATGCCAGACTGTTTTCCAAAGTAACTTTATCATTTTTCATCCCCATCAGTAGTTTATGAAGGTTCCATTTTTTTCTACATTTCATCAGCACTTGTTTTTAATCTAACTTCTTTATTAGAGCCATCTTGTGGGTGATAAGCGGCATCTCACTGTGTTTTTAATTTGCATTTCCTTCATGACTAATGATGCCAAATATTTTTAATGTACTTATCGGCCATTTGTAAATTTTCCTTGGAGAAATGTCTATTCAGTTCCTGTCCCCATTTTTAAACTGGGTTATTTGACTTTTCTTCTTGAGTTTTAAGAACTCTATGTGTTTGGAATATGTCTGTTATCAAATAACTAAATGACTGCAGATTTTTCTTAGTCATCAACAACTAGCATATAGTGCCAAGATTAATTGTGATTAAGTCACAACTTCCTAGTGACACTTCAGTGAATATTTTGAAACCAGCTACTGCATGAATTTAGTGTTCATTTGTCATTTATTTTGTGTCTTTAGAATGAATATCAGCAAGAGAATTTTAGAATAAAACTGTGTACAACAGTTAGTTCTTCATAGCCATATAATTACTCATCAATATAGAACCCTTTAAAATCCTAAATCTAATATTGAGACCCTGGCAGTTTGCATAACCACAAAAACCCTTACAGAGACTGAAGTACTAGAAAATTATAGTTTCCAGAAATGAATTTTCCTCTTCTGTCTCATGAGAGGCCTCTCATTGAACTTATCATCAGGGCAAGGAATGTAAAGACTGCAAAGAAAAGAAATTTTCCACATCTCATAGCAAACTGATGTCAAAGTTATTTCTTACATCTAACTGAATTTTATATGTATACTAGAGGCCCGGTGCATGAAATTCATGCATGGGGTGAGAGGGGTGTGGGGGTCCCTCAGCCCGGCCTGTACCTTCTCACAATTCAAGACCCTTCGGGGGATGTCCAACTGCCAGTTTAGGCCCAATTCTGGGACCGCTGGCTCCTAACCACTCTGTCTGCCTGCCTAATCACCCCTAACCACTTGCCTGCCTGCCTGATAGCCCCTAACTGCCTCTGCCTACCTGCCTGATCTCCCTTAATCACTCGCATGCCTGCCTGATTGCCCCAACCACTCTGCCTGTCTGCCTGATCACCCCTAACCACCTCTGCCTCGGCCCCCACCACCGTGGCTTTGTCCGGGAGGACGTCCAGAATGACATCTGGAAGGTCGTTCGGCTGACCAGTCTAATTAGCATATTACACTTTTATTATTATAGATATGTTACTTCTATGCATTGATGACACATACATATTTTACTTAAAAATCTGTCCTCTGAAAAAGGGTTCAGCAGTTAGGTGAAGAGATGATTTCTAAAGAGGCTGATGAGTACATCATTTCATTCTCAAAACTCTATTTTGTTTCCCATTTCTTTATGTGATGCAGTGGCTAGGAATGTAGCCGTTGGCTCTAGGATACACCATCCAGATGGGGTGACATTGGTTTTTGTCCCATTGCCTCTCAGGCATTAATAGAATTAAGTATCCTCAGTGTTACTTATTGTTTAGTTATCTCTTGTTTTCATAGTGATCAATTCATTCACTCTAATCTGATCTTGTGCTAATGGTTATTTTGAAGGCATCACTCAGCCATTATACTTGCTAAAAGTCTAGTGTATTTTTGGTATGCTTTAGAAGGCTTTCTTTAGCCACCATTACATGGTTTGCGTGAACATGTTTCAATGGGTCACTATCCCTTTTACATGTAGACTATCAAGTTAGGCCTCATATTAATCAGCAAACAACCCTCCCCAGTCCAGAGGGAATTCTCACCTAACGGATAATTCCCATCCGTTACCTTATTGGGTAGTTCCAATTATTTTTCTATCTACACTCATGAATGAATAAGTTTACAGAAACTAATTTCTTTACTTTTACACTTTCTACACTGTCAGGAAATCTTTGATCCACTCCTTTTATTTTTCCTGGTTTTGCTTTTCTTAAAAATTATATCTTGCCCTAGCTGGTTTGGCTCAGTGGATAAAGTGTTGGCTTGTGGACTGAAGGGTTCCAGGTTTGATTCCAGCCAGGGACATATGCCCGGGTTGCAGACTTGATCCCCAGTGGGGGGTGTGGATGAGGCAGCTGATCAATGATGGTTCTCTCTTATCATTGATGTTACTGCCTTCCTCTCCCTCTTCCTTCCTCTCTGAAATCAATAAAATATTTTTTAAAAAAATTATATCTCAAGTTCAGGTTTAAATTGGAAAGACTGGTATAAGATTCTAGTCAAGATGACTCATACAGCCCCTTTACCAAATGAAGTCCTATAGATGAGAACTTAGCATACTAACTCTAACATTTGATGCTGGAAGCCAATTCCAGCATGTTCAGCAGGACTGAATCATCTGGAGTGGCAAGGCCATTTCCCCAAACCTGAAACGGGATGATAACTTGCTGCCAGACAGCTCAGGGCATCTTAATCTACATGTTATTGCCTCCTACTGGCCAAACACTTGAACAGCCGTGGCAATTCTTCCAATCTGACCATGGACTCTGTAAATGAAACCTGACCCTTTGAAGTGTATATCTCCACCTCGCCTCAGGACAATTTGTGTTAATAAAAAGCATGGGGTCCTGAGACAAAGAGATCTTAGTTTCTTTAACTAGGCTCCTCTGATCCCCAGATGCTTTTCAAAATTATGCTTCGTCTCTGGACTCTTAAGTTACACACAGACCCTTTTCAAGATTGCTGAACCCTCCTAGATGCTGGAACAAGAACCCTGGCAATTAGGTATCTATATGATTACATATAAGGAAATGCTATTAAGAGTAAGACAAAGAAAGGCCCCCGTTCTCATCTCTTAGGACATTGTAATAACATTGTAGAAAATAAGCACTGATATTCAAAATATTGCCTGACATTTTTGTGAGCTTGTTTACTTCCTAACTTGTCTCTGCAGCTACTACACTTTCTGAACAAAGAGTTTCCAAAGGTCCTCTGCTGACTGCCCTTCTTTCTGCCCTGTATTTGCTTTCCAGTGCTGCATTTTAGCTTCCTTCAGGCCATTTCCTCCAGGCTACCCTTTACTTCCTAAGGCAATAACCATTTTTAATCTTGCCAACCAAGCAAGAGATGGCTTGCTGGCAAGAACCCAGCTGCCAAGCCGGAGCACTCCCTCAGTTCTTCAATTGCACTCAAAGAGTAATGCCACATATTAGCAGTGAATTTCCTGTTTTGTTTTCGGATTGATCAGATATTCTGATTTCAGGGAAAGAGAAATATGTTTCTCTTTGGAAAAATGGAGCATGGAAACTTTGCCTTACATAATTTAGGTTGCTTCTCCAGGAGTCAAGTATCCCAAACTACTCGTTTCTCTACCACAAACATTTTTTCCTTCAACCCTCACCACTGTACCTCCTTGTGTTGGGTCTAACAATGAGGTTGGAAAGGTCCTGCTTTAGATAGAAAGATTGTGTGCCTCCAACATTCATATGTTGGAAACTGAATGCCCAAGATGATGGTATCAGGAGATGAGGTCTTTGAAAGTAATTAGGTCATGAAGGCAAAGTCCTAATGAAAGGAATTAGTGCCTTAATTAAGAGAAGCCCCAGACAGATGGCCACCCCTTTACTGTGTTATAAGTCAAGTCGGCAGTTTGCAACCCAGAAGAGGGCCTCATCAGAACCCAGTCCTGTTGTCTCCCTGATCTTGGACTTTCAACCCTCAGAACTGTGTGTTATAAGTACTCATACTGTGGTATTTTGTTATAGCAGCCCAAACAGACTATAAAACAGGTCCTTAGAATTATAACCACTTTCTTTTCAGTTGAGAAAATGGAAGTCACAGATTGAGAATTTGTTTTAAAGTGAAATAATCATAGAGAGAATCATGTTTCTAGATATAAAAGCATGAGTTTAAAAACCAGAACAAAATAACCATCTGTCACTGTACAAGGTTATGATGATAGGATTGGCTCTATTCCCTACGCTGTCCATTACATCCTTGTGACTTATTGTACCCCTGGAAGCCAGTACCTCTTATTTTCCTTCATGTTTTTTGCCCTTTTCTTGCCCTTTCTCCTTTGGCAACCATCAGTTTATTGTTTATATCTATAGAACTGTTTCTGTTTAGTATTATTTATTCTTTCTCGTTGTTATATTTTAGATTCTACATATAAGTGAAATCATACAGTATTTGTCCATCTCTGTCTGACTTATTTCACTTAGCATAATACTCATTCGGTTCATCCATGTTGTTGCAAATGGCAAGATTTCAGTGTGATGATCATTTTGTTAGGTATATTAGTATTAGAGAACTATGTTGTACACCTGAAATTAATAAAATGTTGTATATTAACTATATCTTAATAATTCAAAATAAAGTAATTCTGAACAATCCTTTAACATGATGGAATTGATTGAGAAAGGAAATATCTTTGATGGCTGGAAAAAATCAGAACAAAATATTATTCCATTAAATCAAAATATTTGATTTTTAAATGATTCTTAATATAACATGGGGAAATATTTGTTGGAAAGATTAAATGAGAAACTCTAGGCATCTGATAAATAACAAGGGCATAATAAAATATTCTATTATTATTTAAAAAACAGCAAAGCAATTAATTCATAGTTGATTAAAACTTCACTTGGAAATTTAACTCGATGTAGTTCATGGTGCAAACCAGTTTGTTTTTTTAAACTTTTTAAAACATACTTATAGATTCACAGGAAATTGTAAAAAATATACCAGGTTCTCCCTTGAATCATTTTTCCCAGCCTTCCCAAGTTAACATCTTGCATAAGTATATCAAACCAGGTAACTGACTTTGTTAATATCCACAGTGCTTATTTAGATTTTACCACTTACAGATGCACTGATTTGTGAGTGTGTATTTACAGTTCTATGAAATTTTATCATGTTTAGTTTTCTGTAACTACAAGTATATTTTTCATTTACTTCAAGAGAATTAGCTGCTTCTTAAAGCATTTTTATAACAACCACTTTGGAATCCTTGTCACATAATTCCAACATGTAAATAATCTCAGTGTAACTGTCAAAGGATTATTTCTATCTTTCAAATTTTGTTTTACTTAGGTCTTAGTTTTCTACAATATTTTTCAAAGTATATCTTTGCCATTTTCATATTGTCATAGGAGATACTTGATCTTGTTTAAACCGTCTACTTTAGCAGATATCTACACTTTAGGCATAGCATGTAGGTCCTTGACTACTTCTGGAAGCTGTAATTCCAATGACAGCTTCGTTTTCAGAGACATGGCAATGATATTCTAGTGTGTTTTGTTCTGTGCTGCCTACAGATGCCAGCCAGTTGGGCTTTCCAGTGGGAATGAGCTGGGGATGCAACCCTGCCCAGAATCTCCTGATGCTAGTACCTATGAGTGGATTGAAGCACTTGCTGTCCCAGGTGTTAGTCAGGGAACCTGCTGATGTTGACACCTTACAGATCAGGCCTGCCTTCCTAGGTATATATTACCTGAGGCAGGAATCCTTCTGTAGCCGTTGCTGAGGCATATTGGGTTGCCATTGTTGAGCTGTGAGTCAGGAGATAGATCTCTGATTGCAATTTACTTTGCCATAGTGGGCAGGCTATCAGAAGGGGTGGTGTGGGAATGGGTTCACCCACTTGGTTTTGCCGTTGTTACCATGGGCAGATCAGCTTTTACTGCTGTTGGATGTGCACCACAAGTGGGTTGGCCCAACTGTTCTTTGTTGCTATCACACCTACAGGTAGATCAGTTGTACAATAAACTTTTCAACATACACTGTCTATAGTAAAATTAAATAAATATGCAGCAGAACTCTTTCACTGTTCATTTTTAAATCCTCTACATTAAGATTTCATGATAAACCTTGGCCAAAAGTGATTTGGAGATTTTGTCTGTTCTGTTCTTATCCAACATTTTCTTTTTATGTTTTTCAAGATCTTCTGATTCTCTTCAGCATATTACCTGATGTTGTACTTCACAGCTGGCACTGAGAGAGCCAGGCCTTTGATTGGAACCTGTGTTAACGTTCATTATAATTTCTTACTGTCTACATGTTGAAGTTAATTTGAAATATGGTCTTTACCACATTATTAAGGAAGCTATGCTTCTCTTAAATATGCTCTGCAAATGCCTGCTACTACTTAACTACATCTTCACAAATGCATAGTGATAAACTTTATCTCATGTTCACTATCTGCCTTTGTTTATCTATCTACACTAATAAAAGAGAAACATGGTAATTGGCGTACGACCGCTACCCTTTTCTTTGGCTAATCAGCGATATATGCAAATTAACTGTTAGCCAAGATGGCGGCCGGCAGCCAGGCAGCTTGAAACTAACATGAGGCTTGGTTGCTTCAGTGATGGAGGAAACCAACGTTCCCCGCCTGCGGCTGCAGGCCTCTGAGCGGGCAGTTTAAGAAACATTGTAACAAATACTGCCGGACTTCAGCCAGCAGATTCGCAACATTGTAAGCAAAGGCCAGAAACCTACTTTCAGCCGAGGAGGCCTAAGAGCTGCAGCCAAGCCTCAAGGTAAAGCTGGCCCAGAATAAAAAAAAAAAGAAAAAGAAGAAAAAAAGGAGCGGTTGGGAACTTCAGTCACTCCCAGCCTGAAAACAGCCCTCAGCCCCTCACCCAGACTGGCCAGGCACCCCAGTGGGGACCCCCACCCTGATCCAGGACACCCTTCAGGGCAAACCAGCAGGCCCCACCCATGCACCAGGCCTCTACCCTCTATAGTAAAAGGGTAATATCCCTCCCGGCACCGGGATCAGCGTGACAGGGGGCAGGGCCCAAACCCCCTGATCGCCCTGCAGCTCTGTGTGTGACAGGGGGCGGGGCCCCAACCCCCTGAGCAGCCCTGCTCTGTGCCTGATAGGGGGGAGCTCCCCAAACCCCCCTCCCCCCCACGGGCCCTGCTCTGTGTGTGATGGGGTAGAGCCATAACCTCCCCATCGGCCCTGCCCTGAGTGTGAGAGTGGTGGTGCCCCAACCCCCTGATCGGCCCTGCTCTGTGGGTGATAGAGGGTGGCGCCCCAACACCCTGATGGGCCCTGCTCTGTGTGTTATGGGGGCAGCGCCCCAACCCCCTGATTGGCCCTGCTCTGTGCGTTGACAGGGGGTGGCGCCGCAACCTCCCCATTGACCCTGCCTTGAGTGTGACAGGGGACGGTGCCCCAAACCCCCAATTGGCCCTACCCTGAGCGTGACTGAGGGTGGCATCACAACCTCCCAATCTGCCCTGCTCTGTGCATGACTGGGCGGCGCCCCAACTCCCCAATCGGCCCTGCTCTGAGCCCGACCAGGGGCTGCACCTAGGGATTAGGCCTGCCCTCTGCCACCTGGGAGCAGGCCTAAGTCAGCATGTCATTATCTCCCGAGGGGTGCCAGACTGCGAGAGGGCACAGGCCGGGCCGAGGGACCCCCTCTCCCCCCAGAGTGCACAAATTTTTGTGCACCGGGCCTCTAGTTATTCAATAATGAAGAATCATTCGGTGTGAACAGTAACTGTTAGTTATAGTCCAAAATGGACTCTTCTGAGCAGAAATATAGGTGACATTGTACTTTGTCTTTTACATTATGAAATATCTATGGAACAGAAGCTCATGACATTTTACATTAGGACTATTTTATACCCAACAAGAAATTGGCTATATTAGCACATGTATATCCAATTATGTGGCCAGGTAGACATGACTGTGTATGAATTGCCATTTTGCATTAATTTGCATTTATAAATGTGACTATTCAAGATTCATTTTAAGGGTTTGTGTCTCCAATTTCACCAAGCAGTAATTAAAGTTATGTAAACTTTACATTCAGTTCTAAGTGTCAGTTAGTAATATCATTCCATTTATATTAAATGTATCTAAGATCACTCTATATTTAATAATCTATTTGACTCATCAAGCCTATGTTTCTTATTAGTAATCCAAGGGAAATGCTATCCCAGGTCACTGAATGAAATGACAGAGATAATTAAACCATAAATCAACTCATTTTTTTCTCTAAAAATAAAAGAACATTTTGTAATTACTTTTGCTTGTTTTGTAACACTATTTCTCAAATTGCTCAATCAATCAGGAGTTACAGTAGTAGAACTTGAAGAGTCAATACTAATATGCAGTTTTATTTTCATTTCTTAAAAGATCTATAAGAACATATATCTTAGAGGAAAGATTGCATTGAATAAATTAAAAAGTGATTCCTATTTCAGTTTATAAATATGACTTCTGGAAAATGCTGAAACTCTATTTAAAAACAAACAAGTAGTTAAAAGGAAAAGATCAGAAATGAGTTAAAGGCAAAGCAGATTCTGTTTGCCATCTGTATTTAATTGTGCTATTGCCTATTCTTTAGCTAATGGTATCATGTATTATTAATTCCCCCATGTCTGTACCTGCTATTGCAACTGTGCTTACCTCTGAAATGGTCTTTTCAGACTCAGCTAAAATGCCACACACAGTCTTCTCTGTTCACCCAAGTCTCTTCCACTGAATCAACTGTTACTTGCTTCTCTTTTATGTAGCTCTTCATTGAAAGCCTATATAATTGTGGCTGCTGGCAATATCTAAATTTCATTGTCATCATCAATTTTAAATAGCATTTTATACACACGTGTGCACACACAAACACACCACACAATCTGATTAAGACTCATGAAAAAGGCAAAAGGTTACAGGAATAAAATATTCTAAAATATTTACAGAACATTAAAAACAGTTATATTTAAGACCAAATTAAAAGGATAATATCACATTTTGAAATGTGAAAATAAAGAAAAATTTCAAAAATATGTTGTAGTTAATGTATATAATTTTACCTGCAGTGAAAACCAATTCCTGGGATTACTTTTCAAGTCATGTTAGCATGTTCTCTCAAATGGAAAGATAATTGATTTGGGAATTTCAGACCACTGGAGGATTGAAAGTGGGAAGGTCTGATTTCATCAGTATGCCCATTGGATAGTTTAAACAGGCTACCCCTCTAAAATAATTTGATCACCTGATCCCCTGAGGTAGGTTTGGGATAAACTAAGTTTGACAGAAGGGACTTATCAAGTCACTTTTTATATTTCCACCTCTAGTTTATTATGCATTTTATATCTAGTTAGAAGAAGAATTTGAAAACTATAATAGGGTAACTCATTCAACAAATGTATAAAATAAGTACTAAGTTTAAAAACTACCATATTTCTGAGGGACATATGGGTGGTCAAGAGACACTATATTTGCTCTAGACACTATATTCAAATAATTTAAATAATAATAAAAAGAAATAATAATTGAAAAGTCTAAAATAAAATGTGGATAATGATAACATTGAAAAAAGATAAAAGAAAACATGTGATGTAATTGACAGTAATTGTTCATGGTGGCAACTTACATTGGGACAGTCAGGGAAGTCCCCACTGGGAGCTGAGGTCTGAATGATGAGAAGCAGCAGCTGATGAATTATCTGGTAGTGAAACATACTACAGAGGAAGCAGTAAATGTAAAAGTCCAAGGGGAGGACACAAGATTCCTGTGAATGGCCAATGAAAAGGTAAATTCATGGTAGATAAGTTTGGAGAGATAAAAGTCCAGGTCAGGCAAGGCATTTTCAGGCAATATAAAAGTTTGAATTTTATATTGTGTATAATGGAACACAAACAGGTGTATTCATTAAGTAATTCAATAAATATTGGTAAATGTCTATTCAATGAAAGACACCATATCTGACGCTATGGGAGATTTGGATATGAAATAAAAACATAGCAGATGTCCTATGAAGATAATACATGGGAGACAATATATAAAGTAATTCTTCGCATAAGAAAAAAAATGTGACCATCAAAATTTAGAAGAGAGTATCTTGACACCCTTTTATTAAAGAGGTGATATTTGAGTTGAGTTCTTAAGTATTACAACTTTATTGAGCTGGCCAAATTAAATGTCAAGTTAAAAAGATAGTATTATTTTTCTTTCAATTATGGAGGCAGAAACATTGGTGATTCTGAGTAGGAGAATCCATAATCCAAATGTGCCTGAGAGAGAAACAATGAGAACAGCAATTTGAAAGGGGATGTCAAAGCAGATGAAGAGGAACGGTGTGTGAAAGACAGCCAGGAGGTATTGAATCTAATTCTAAAATACTCATTGGGTCATAGTTTCCATTATTTTCATATCATGCAACAGATACAACACAGCTAATGTTGCTTCTTGCAATTTCATCTACTTTCCTCGCCCATTGTTTACCGGGTTACTTACAGTTCCTAACATAGCACAGTTCAGTTCCTCTCGGTCTTTATAATCTCTCAACAGCCTCTGATATTCTGTGCTGATTTCTTAACCTGTTGCTCATCTTCTAATGAGGAACAGACTTATTTCATATCCCTTCTGGTAATTCTAACACCTGTCAGCAAAATGTATTTGCTCCTTGCTCTTGTCACCTTAACACTTTGCTTATGGAGCTATGATACCCTAATCCACGCTGTCCTTGTTCAAAAGAAGTCACTTCCAGCTCAGACTCTCCTCAGGAAATCAACAGGGTTTGTGAGTGGGATAATGAAATAATTCTGGAAATAGATAGTGATGATGGTTGCAGGACACTGTGAATGTACTTAATGCCACTGAATTGTACACTGGGATGGTATGGGGGAGTCAAAGGGAATGGAGGGACTAAGAAAAAAGGAAAAAAGAGAGAGAGAACTCATGGACAACAGTATGGTGCTTGCTAGGAATGGGAAAGGGGGTTGAGGTGAAAGATGAGATAAAATGGTGATGGAAAAAAAAAGTAAAAAATGGTTAAAATGATAAGTTCTATCATATGTATATTTTAATACAATAAAACATATTAAAATTTTGTATTGAAATACAGAAATTAATAGTGAAACATTATCTTTTTCATTAGAAATGTACTGTACTGGAGATCTTAGCACAAGAAGCAAACCAATAAAAATGAATAAGAGGCATATGAATTAGAAATAGAAATTATCATTATCTTCCCGAAAAATGACTCTACATATTTAAAAATCCAAGATACTTTGATACCATTGCAATGAAAAAATTATCAGTAATAGGAAAGGAGCAAAGGGCAGTCCAGGCATTATAGGCATGTTTCCTGCAAAACACTGGGGGGAGGGGGCTGGACAAAGGGAAGATAGACACATGCCCAGTAAAGTAGGGATGTCATAGGTAAGGTACTTGTCTGTCAAATCACACCTGGCGACAGAAATGGTTGGCCAGAATGGGTGTGGCCACTGCAAGCCTGTGAAGATTTGAGTTACTTAACCCTAAAACAAAGAAGTTTGCACTAAGCCAGGCTGCATGGCTCAGTGATTGAGTGTCCTATAAATCAGGAGGTCACGGTTAAATTCCCGGTCAGGAACATCTTTCTTGGGATGGGGACTTGATCCCCAGTGGGGGGGTGGGCAGGAGGCTGCTGATCAATGATTCTCTCTCATCATTGATGTTGCTATCTCTCTCACTCTCCCTCTCTGAAATCAATTTTTTAAAAAAGAAGTGCTTATTCCAGTGGTACCCCAGGAACCCCACTCCCACTAGCAATGAAGAAAGACCATTCAGGCATTTCTCTTATAACAGCATGACCAATAAATAGAGAGACAGGTAATAGATTTTAAAAAAAACCTTTTCCCTTTTTAATTAATCAGCACTATGACTCTGAAAACAAAGTGATTCTATTTCTGTAGTTCATCTTCTCAGTAAGAAGATCACTGCACTAGGACCCTAAATTTGATATCTTAGATCTTTGAAAAGCTAAAGGAACAATAGAAGATATTGTATCTTTCTATAGCACTTGGAATGTTTTGTGTGTGTGTGTGTGTGTGTGTGTGTGTGTGTGTTTACTTATTTATGCTTTGGATAAAGTGTAAATTGTTTTAACTTCCCTGGAAGAGAGAGCAAAAGAAAAAGTGGGTACTGATTGTATCTTTCCAATAGGTTCCTCAACAATCTCAAAGCAATCTAGATAGTGTCATAGGGTTTGCAATTTTCTTACATAAATGAGAAAGGTTTGCCCACTTCCCACTCCTCCACCCCTCAACTATAGGACCTTTATTTAGTTAGCTCTTTTATTTTCTCAGCAACAGCAAGACTCTTTATCTCCATGTACTTACTGCTTTCTATCTTGCCTGTAGATTGGAACAGTAAAGCTGATATGAATCTGTGACACACTCAGGCCTCCATCACCTTAAATTCAGGATTTCAAAAGATCTAATCTTAATTCCCATCAGTCAGAAAACCAACAGTTTGTTAAGCAAGTCACACATTTCAGGTGATGCATATCCAACAACCTCTGTCTACAGTATCATCTGTTTTATTTTCTATCTCAATTTCATACATTTTTGGGCAAAACCACCAGGGAAATATATTTCAATGACAATATATGATAATTTTGCTCTCTGCACTCCATCTCATTACAGAAGCCTTGTCTTTCTAAAATGGAAAATGGATTTACGTTTCTTTGGTATTATTTCTGCCACACACACCAATTCACTGAAATAGCATTTGGGTGGCTTCAAAGAAATTTAATTTTCTTTGGCTGTTTCATGAAGCGTGAGTCACTCTCAAGCTAATGATATCCCTTTCAAAGTTTTTTCTTGGGGTTGTGAAGTAAGAGCACAATGATTTTTTTTTTTGTTTTGTTTTGTTTTTTGTTTTCGCTATGGAGCAAGTGTCATATGACATTTTCAAAGATTTTAAAATCATTTCACCTTGTGCTCCCATTCGAGGGGTTTCAAAACTTCAAGAGGTGTTCTAGTACTTTTCCCTGCCTTTAGTCAGGGATGTATTTAAGCCCATTTAGCAAAGAGGTATTTTTATTGTCAAAGAACAAATACACCAGATGGAGTTAAGCAGGCAAGAAAGACTTCCTTCACAACTATTAAAACAGGAGTCAAGACTATTGCAATGGGGGTGAGATACTGGACTGAACATCTCTGAAACAAAAGGTGGGGAGTTTTTAAGCTCCAGGATGAGCTGAAATAAGGGAGGAGTGTAGGTAGGAGGCGGATTAGGTACCTGTGTTTCCCAATTGGCTCTCGGGGAAGCTAAGCTCCTACCCTTCCACAGAAACTGAGAACAGGGGTTCTATCTTTCTTGGTTATATTACAAAGGGATCGCTCTAGGTGTTTGAGAAAGATATTCTTCTCAACTCTAAAGTAAAACTGGAAGTTGTTAAGGGAAAATCTACATTTTAAAGCAGCAGAGAAAGAATTTAAGAGGGCACGGTTCTCCAAGTAAATGCTTTGAGAAATGTGGAAGGAATCTCTAAAGTTTAGTTGAAGGAAGGGGGCATTACACAGTCTTGGTCATTGGACATTATGAAATATTCTATTATAATCCAGCAATTTCAACCTTTCCCATCTAATGGCACACATAAACTAATTACTAAAATTCTGGGGCACACCAAACAATATATTATAGTTTTTGCTGATCTGACACACACACACACACACACAAAGGTATTTTTTTGATTCTTCGCAGCAGACAGCTATTGCTGTGTTGGCTATTGTCATTTTTTTAAATTGACAATTTATGGGAAAAGTGGACAGTGTCCTGGACTAAAGAGGTTTTGCATATTTTAAAAATTCTTGCAGCACACTGGTTAAAAATCGCTGATATAAACCTTCACATAATGACCTCACACATTACTTCCAAGACCAGAATATTACCCGACCCCATCAGGTCTATATTGATATTTTCCACAAATTTTAAAAAGATGGAGTGAACATTTTGGGGTAAAATAAGTTCATCAGACAGTTAATAATATAAACAATTGAAGAGATGTCATGTTTTTTTAGCCTGTCCTGTTTTTGTGGAGCACCTATATATGCAAAATTTAATTTGTTTTTCTCCTGTTAATCAGTCTATGTCAATTTAATTATTAGGCCAGCCAAAGAATCTAGTGCCTAAGAAGAGAAAAATCTTCCTCCCCTAGACACTAATCCAAAAAGAGTAAAAAATCAGAATGCAGTTTTCATAATTGGGAAAGAGAGACATATCTCATGTAAACTGGATACATACATTGTTTTTGGCTGATCTCTTCATGCAGCAAATAGCATGGAAATACTAAATCTTTAAATGTCTAATACCTTTTTTTCAAAAAAAATTTTATTTTTTACAGAGAAGAAGGGAGAGGGATAGAGTGTTAGAAACATCAATGAGAGAGAAACATTGATTCAGCTGCCTCCTACACATTCCTCTACTGGGGAAGTGCCCGAAATCGAGGTACATTTCCTTGACTGGAATTGAACCTGGGACCCTTTGGTCCGCAGGCCGACGTGCTATCCATTGAGCTAAACCGGTTAGGGCTCTAATACCTTTTATATAGGTTTGTTGCCAATTGGGGTTGCCAGCTGGGACCTTGGTTCTTCTCATGGGCGCAAAAAAGGTTTTAAGGTCCACGAAAATGAAAGTAAAACGAAGTGGGATTCACTGAAGACTCACTCCAAGTGATGAGCAGACCAGTCAGGAGAGACAATGGCCCCAGACTCCTGGGTTCAATGGTTTAAATGAGGGAATTTCTGGGTGGAGACTTTCATTTGCATTCAGGGATAACTGACAGAAAAGGGTTATATAACTATATTTCTTCTGGCCATGCCCTTACCCATAATTCATACAGAAAAACCCACAGGTCTGGTGGCTGGGGGGCGGGGGGGAGGGGGGGTGGGAGTGCGGAGGGGACTTGTCAAAACCAAAATGCAAATTTTATTATAATTAGTCCAGTGTCTTAGTAAAGTCGCTTCTGAGCTTGTGCCAAGAACCAGCTGGTTCTGAACCTGCGCTCTGGTGGTCTGCTGGCTGCTGGGCGACCCACAAAGAGGGGGTCTGAAAGCAGTCTTGGTCCCACCTCTGTTCCAGGACCTCAGGGCAGGCTCACCTCAGCTGCTCATGTCTCGCAGACATTGAGTTATGGCTCTTTAAAGTCAATATTGTTTATGGGGGCCGTTACTGCGGCCTCTATGTCATGCTGCTCTGTAATATGGGCCAAGCACTGTGCAATATTGGAGATACTGTATCTCCATTCCTCATAGAAAAACACGCATGGTAGGTGTAATTGCAGAAATGAAGCGTGGGCCTGCTTTACTCAAAGTCACACACATAAATAGTGGCACCAGATTCTGAGTAAGTCCAGAAATTTCCTCAAAAGTATTATATTGGGCTGGGAAGGGAGGATGATAATGTCATAATGATGATTCATTTTTTTTTCTCCTTTAAGTACCAGGAATAAGATTGGGACCTTAGGATAATTACCCTACCCTTTTTTAACTTTAAATTGAAAACATTAACTTACACATAACTTTGAGATTGGAAAGTAAAAATAGCAGTAATTCTGTGCCAGAGAAGTACCACAGAGCTACTTAATTGGATCTCATAAGTGCTGATAATTACAGTTTATCCAATGTTAGGAAATATTGCTCTAATTGCCTAAAACATGCTTACTCTAGCAACCCAGCATAAAACTCCCTCTCGTCCTTTCTCTCTTGTCTCACCATTTCAAAATTGTAATGCCATTTAAACTTTCCCATATAACACAGCATTCCTTCTGACCAAGCTTTCAGATTTCTGTTCATTCACACTCACAGATCTAGGCTTTTAAGAAATTTCCTTTTCTATCTAAATGGCCATTTACTTCCAGCTGACAGGCTCCCTCCCACCCCATGCATATTAGCAGACTCTAGGTAAGCAGCCACTATATCCACTCCATCCCAGTAACAACAATAAACCCTTACATGGTCAATAACATGTACAGAAACTCTTCAGCCAGTTAGAAAAATTAACCCATTTAACCCCAGACCAACCCAATGAGGTAGTTACTGCTATAAGTCCCACTTTACAGGGAAGGAAACTGAAATGCAGAGATGTTAATCAACTTGTTCATCAGACAGTGACTGTGTTTGAACCAGGACATTTGGCTGTAGAGTCTATATTCTCGATTGCTGTTCCAAACTGCATTAAGTCTTAAGCCTGATATAGTGATAACTCTGGTAATATCTGTGTTCCTATCCACACATTTCCCCCTCCCCCATAAAACATTTTCTGTAGGTGCTTGATAAATGCATGTCTCATGTTATAAATTATTATTTAGAGCTTCTTGAATTGAACCCAGGCAGAAGGTAAAGATTAACATCATGTTGAAAACCTTTGTGTGAGCTTTTCTGGGTGGCTTTTGAACCTCTAAATCTATTTAGAAATGTTCACTGGCCCTATTACTCACTGTAATAGAACATGCTGACTCCAACAATGTATAAGATTTTCGAAATTTTAAAGTGGTGAGAGCTACTGCTAGACATTTCTATTTTGTTTTGTTCTCAAGCATACATTGATATTAGCTTTCAAGCCTATTGTCATTCCCTTTTATCCTCTTCCTCTCTTTCCTTTTCTTTTTTTCTCTTTCTTTCTTTTGTTTTCCTCCCCTTTCTTCCTGAACAAATCAGTCCCAAAGCCAATAACGGGCTGAGTGAAGTAGGCATCCATATGGGACAGGGGTCCTCCACAGCCTGGCACAAGGCTCAAGCCTAAGCAGGCTCCTTCAGTGGAGCCAAGGTTCGACATGCAGTAGTCTACGTGCCCTTAGGCACCAGTCACTGTATGGAGATATAGGTGACAGTAAAAGGAGAATCAGGCTGCTGACTTCAAGCAGAAGGAAAGGCTGCTTAGCTGGCAACCAGAAGGAAAACCCTCCAGGCCTCAGCGGCCTCTAGGCTGCAGAGACATTTTGAGACTGAATCAGGCCCTAAGTAATTATCTTGGCCTTCTAGGTTAATTATTCAATAGTTTAATAAACAATCACCATTGACTATGTAATTAAAAACTAGTTGCATGATATTTCTGCCCATAATTTTGTAACTAAAATTAATGTCTCCTGTAATTGTTTAAGTCATTATAGACATATTTTTCAATATATATATATAACCTATAATCACCTTTGAAAGAAAAAATTATCTTTATAATATCTTTATTGGCATTATACTATCATTAGAAAACCAGGAGACTTTTACATCATTCAGTACTGATCCCTATTTTCCAAGTCTCCATCCCTGCTCTATTTTATCCTTGAAGAAATAGTCTCCAGGGGTGAGTAACTTGCACAAGGTCATGTGGATAGCTAACCTTCACTATGGAAGCAGCTTTACAATCTACGGTCTACATTCTCATTCAGGGGAAAGCTACACAATCAGTGAACTAGTATGAAATTGAACAATTCTACAGTAAATAATATTATTCTGCCCTCTGTAAAAGTGTGTTAGGTATAAATATGGGCAGTGAATAATCTGATAGATATAGATAGTAATAATGTATCAGCATATATGCATGCCAAATTCTTTAGATTCCCTAATGATGATAAATATTTTTTCTACTCAGACAAAAGAATATTCTTACTATGCTTTAACCAATTTAAATCACATTTTTGAACCTTAACTTTCTTACCTTCAGTGAAGATGCTGAGTATGCTTCTGTTGTCTCAGAAAGCCCTGTTCTAAAATATCATTTAATTTAAATAAATGTCTTAAATCATGACACTGGCACATTTCTAAATGAGGTTACAAAAAAAAGCAGTGCTATTTACATGAAATGAAACTATTTAAGCAAATTAATTT
Source organism: Myotis myotis (assembly GCF_014108235.1). Lineage (NCBI taxonomy): Eukaryota > Metazoa > Chordata > Mammalia > Chiroptera > Vespertilionidae > Myotis > Myotis myotis. The sequence continues at coordinate 26,501,260 of NW_023416318.1, forward strand.
GCCCTTTATCCCTAAGAAAACAAATCCTATGTACTATGATCTAGCCAATTGGATATAGCAAGATACAGAACATTAGCTGAGCACTCATCCTCACAGAGGTTATCTTTCCTACACAATTGGTGACTACATAAAAACAAACTAAATACCATTGCATACACACACACACACACACACACACACACACACACACACACACAACTAACAAATGCCAATGGGGAAAAAAATCTAGGTCTCTAAGATTTTTTTAAACATATTTTTATTGATTTCAGAGAAGAAGGCAGAAGGATGGAGAGATAGAAACATCAATGATGAGAGAGAATCATTGATCGGCTGCCTCCTGCACACCCCCTACTGTGAATCAAGCCAGCAACCCAGGCATGTGCCCTTAGCCGGAATTGAACCTAGGACCCTTCAGTCTGCAGGCTGATGCTCTATCCACTGAGCCAAACTGGCTAGGGCTCTAAGATTTTTCATTCTTATTAAAATAATAGAAGTATCTTACTTCTCGGAATGGCATTAGCTCACCTTTTGGCTCTAATATGATTTATACTTTATTAAACCAATTGTAGTAACTAGCTTAACTCAGTAACTTTGGGAGTTCCTTCATATTCTCGTGACTTTGCCAGAGCTAAAATAAAAGAAATGTGTTAGAATCTTGCTATACAAAGTGTGGTCCATGGGCCCACATTCTGGTCATCACCTGGGAGCTTGTTAGAAGATCTCAGGCTCCAATCCTATGCTAACTGTTAAAACATGCATTTTAACAAGGTCCCCAGATGATTTGTATGTACCTCAAAGTCTGAGAATCAACATCCTAGAAGACATGGATAAATACATATTCTGCTCATTTCCATCAGCTTTCTCTACTGCAAATCTCCGCTAGGTCTCCATGTCCACTTCTGCAGCTCTAGTTTGTTACCTCAGTCTCTTGTTTATAGAAATTCCTTGGGTCCATTTACTTGTTATAATTCTCCTCTCTGCCAGTTGACTATCTGGGTTCACTGACCAATTATCTTATCCATATTCTGAGTTCATAACCATTCTCTACTTTGCCCATGCCCTGTTCTTTTCCCTTCATTTACCTACCCCCAGGGTTTCCCACTCCTAGTACATACATGCATATTTAATTTGATTTGCTTTTTTGGTCTACACAATATAATACTTGTTTTAATTATGTTCACTTCATAATTAGAAAAAGGTAAAAACATATATGGGAGATTAAAAGGCACCATTTGTTTTCATGTGCACCTAATCATTTGAAAAACAACTGAGGATTCTATGCCATACCAAAGACTTTAAATTGCTAATTTAGAAGCACAAATACAAATATATTCTCTTTAAAGGTGAGATGCCAAAAACTGCTTAAAACAAACAAGAACAATGGCAGAATTTAACAGTAATGTTATACTTCAATTCCAAAAGTCAGTGTTGATTTTTCAGGAGTGCTTTGTGCTTCTGTCTCTGGCATTTTGAGAATATGACATACTGGTACTGCCTGAGGTGAAGCCAATGCACATATTGATTTAAAGCTATTTATTAATAGCTACTAATAATCTAGAAATCAAACCATGACTCATTCCATGAAAAAAAAAACTAACTGTTTGATGGGGAGAAAAGGGTTTTTACTGATTTGTGAATTTTTTTATTTAAATACCAGATTTTTTTTAAATGAGCCTATGGAAACACAGTTTTACAGAATTTAACAAACATTTTTATTTTAGATATGACAAAATACAATGGAAAAATGATGTGCCTATATATCAGTAAATTATGCAGCATATTTATCACTCGTAAGAATTTGATACTGTTAGAGTTAGCTAGTTATTAATAACTAGTGGACTAGTGCACAAAATTCATGCATGGGGGGTGTTCCCTCAGCCCAGCCTGTACCCTCTTCAATCGGGACTCCCTTGGGGGACATCCCTCTCACAATCTAGGACCACTGGCTCCTAACTGCTCACCTGCCTGTCTGCCTGATCGCCCCTAACTGCCTCTGCCTACCTGCCTGATTGCTCCTATAACCCCTCTGCCTGCCTGCCTGCCTGCCAGATCACCCCTAAATGCCCTCCCCTGCCAGCCTAATCTTGCCCCCAACTGCCCTGCCCTGGAGGCCTGATTGCCCCTAACTGCCTCTGCCTCAGCCCCCACCACCATGGCTTTGTCCGGAAGAAAGTCGGACATCCGGAAGATGGCCAGTCAATGCAGTCTAATTAGCATATTACTCTTTTATTAGTGTAGACTAGAGGCCCAGTGCACAAAATTTGTGCACTCGGGGTGGGGGTTGTCCTTCAGCCTGGCCTGCGCCCTTAGTCAGGGAGCCCATGGGGGATGTCCGACTGACAGCTGTCCACGGGAAGTGGGCCTAAGCTGTCAGTCAGACATGCTTAGCACTGCTGCAGAGGCAGGAGAGGCTTCCACCACCGCTGCTGGGCTTGCCAGCCATGAGCCCAGCTTCTGGCTGAGTGGCGCTCCCCCTGTAGGAGTGCACTGACCACCAGGGGGCAGCTCCTGCATTGAGTGTCTGCCCCCTGGTGGTCAGTGCACATCATAGCAACTAGTCGTTCAGCTGTTCAGTCAATTTGCATATTAGCCTTTTATTATATAGGATAGATTATATAGGATAGGATTGCTTAAATGGGGAGGGAAGCCTTTTTCAGCAGGAGGAGATGCTCTTGGCAGAAAAAAAACACATAATCCCTATATCTGGACTGATAGCCAGCCTTATGCACTATACTGCCAAACTGGTCATTAAAAAATTGAACCACTTTCTTACACCTTACACCAAACAGCTGTTGCCCTTAAAACCCCTCCTCAGCCTCCACCTTAGGTTCTGCCTTTGCAGTTCACCAGATTAGGTTCTGATTGGTTGGTTTTTATGCTAGTCAGTATCTAAAGCTCCACCTCCTAGGCAGCCATTGGCTCCTCACAGTTCACCCAGATTTGGTTCTGATTGGTTGGTTTCTATGCCAGTCAGTGTCTCTGGGCCTATTTCCAGGCCTTTTCAGATAAATGTTTCTGATCAGCAGCCCCCACATCTGCTGACGAGGCCCAGAGATAAAGAGAGAGGCAAGGGCTAGTCAACAGCTGCCACAGAGGCTGTGGATCAAACCCTGCTTCTCTCTCTGGGCCTCTCTCCAGGCCTAATCTGCAGCCCCCTTGGCAGCCAGTGCTGGGTCGCCATGCCCTGAGTGGCAGCAGTCAGTGCTGGGTCACCGTGACAACCCAGAACTGACTGCAGGACTGACTTCCAGTGTTTGGTCATCCATTCAGTTGTTTTGGATGTTAAGGACCCTGGCTCTTTATATGGAGAGATAGAAAAGAAGCAAAGGGAAGGCCAGGCATTATAGGCATGTCATTTGGGCAGCTTCACAAGAAAACTGCAACTTTTCATGCCTCAGAGAACCACAGTCCTAGTCCCTGCAAAACACTGAGGGAAGGAATCCAACAAAAAGAAGATAGCTGCATGCCTAATAAAGTTGGGGTGACATAGGGAAGGTACTGTCAGTCACAGCTGAGAACAGAAGTCACTGGTGTGGCTCAATGTTTGAATGTTGACTGTGAACCAGGAGGTCATTGATGTTCCTATCTCCCTCTTCCTCTCCCCTCATCTCTGAAATAAATAATATATATATACATATACAGTATATATATATACATATATATCATTGGCCAGAATGGGTGTGACCAGTGCAAGCACACAAAAACTTGGGAATACATAATCCCCTAAACAAATGTATTCTTTCTTGTTGCTCTTGGCAGCTTAGCTCATGACTCTTGTGACTCTTGTGACTCTTGGTTCTCTTGCATTCGCCCCTATGGCCAAGAGCCATGGAGACCCACATGCAATGGACTAATGGACTATAGCAGGGAAACACAAGCTAAGCTAGCCTGATGCTGGACTGGACTAAGCTCCAACATGGAAAGAACTGGACAGTGGCTCTACTATACTTCTTTCATGGTGGAACAAAGAGAAGATGGGACTTTGGAAACTCAGGGATTTAATTCCATGGAAATAAAGCTTTTTACTATAGTCCATCCTTCCCTGTGAGTCTCACAGAATTATTTTTCTCAGGATATCATAAGAAATCCACCCCCATTAACAACCAGGGGAAATGAGGCCCTCTCCCTTCCAATAACAAAGCTATGCTAGTTACTTATATTGAAGTCTTTATTTATTCCACTTTATTTTACTTGTATAAATCCTGCTAATGAATTATATTTAAGACTAACCTATGAAGAATATAAAACCATACCCTGGCTGGTTTGGCTCAGTGGATAGAGCATCAGCCTGTGGACTGAAGGATCCCGGGTTTGATTCCAGTCAAGGGCACATGCATGCCCAGGTTGCAGGCTCGATTCCCAGTAGGGGGCGTTCAGGAGGCAGCCAATCAATGATTCCCTCTCATCATTGATGTTTTTTATCTCTCTCTCCCTCTTCCTCTCCTTCCTCTCTGAAATCAATAAAAATATATTTTGAAAAATTAAAACCACAGATAAAGGTCTTGTCTGTGTAGATGAAACCATGAACTGGCAGTCAGGAGATGAATTCTAGTGCAGATCTTGAGCAATGGCATTATGATAATATTTTTCATCATTAATTTCCTGATTGCTATCTTTAAGGGTTTATATAGACATTCTATAAAAACCTTTTTCTGTAGAAAATTCCTGTTTCCTACCATAGCTATGATATTCAATCTTCTTTTAATTTGGGCAAAATTATTTTCAAAGCACTTTTTATGCAGGTTTGAAACTCCTCCTTTTTGGCAATACTTTTCTGCTGTATTTAGTTTATTGCTCGTGATTTCTGGGCATAGAGCCTATTTGGTTTTATTTTTAATTTCATCATCTCTATTTCTATTTTTGAAGGTGAAGCTTCATAAATATATTATTACACACTGTAAAATTGTATAATAATACTAAAAACTTGATTTTCTATATTTGTACATTCCTTAAAAGCCTTGGGTGTTTACTGCAATTACTCTAATTTTTTCAAATTGAAGTTGTCACCTCTTCCTTTGCCTGAAGCAAAGCAGCAGGAAGTGCAAATCCCACTCAACAGCAAGACACAGGAGGGGAAACAAATACCTCTGCACGGAATTGACACATCTGATGGTGTGCCAACCACGCAAAAATGGAAAAAAAAACCCACAGCTTTTATTTTAGAGAATCCTGACACTCTTTCTAATAATTAGGACAGCCAAAAGGTCAGTATCTACTCTACCGATGGAAAGGGATTGCAGAGGCACACTCTGATTGGCTCCTTTTTAAGGCCACTACACATAGTAGTGTCAGGACAGATTAGGAGCTCAATAATTGTTTGATGAGCAAATGAATCAATGTTTGTTTTGGGTAAGTGTATATTGTTGAAAATCAATAACAACTCCATATAAAGAGTTTGGAAGTCATCACCCCCATCCTTATGACAACAAAAAGCTGAATAAACTAAAAACCAATGCTTTTTTTTTTCTCATTCATCAGAGGATTGAGATTGGAGGACAATTAGCCATGTTGACATCTATTGAGACAGAAGAAACCAGAATCACAGCTGAGATCTATGCACCAGAAATAGAGACCACTGGAGCCATAACATGGGAGAAACACTTACATGGTATTTTGACCAACTACTAGTGGCTGGGGTGTGGATTAGTGCAGGAATGAGAAACTACTGGGGCTGCAGTCTTTAAGAAATCACACACTTTTGCCAGGAACCCCACCAGGGTCTCACTGTGAACAGTTGAGAAAGATCCTCTCATAGGGCTGACAGAGGGTGGGAAGAATAATTTCTGTGAAATGTAGCAGGGCTGTCTCTGTAGCAAAGGGCTACTCTCCAGGGATAAGACTTATTGGAATCTTGTCCCAGAGCCATGGGGGAAGGACATTCTCTTCACACCAGTTTTCTCTAACCTTTCTGTTTCACCTAATGGGCTAGATGCTAAGAAGTTATACAAGAAGAAACACTTAGGAAGGTCACAGCCCAGTTCCAGAGTAGAAGGCCCACCAAAAGACAAAGATTAAATTGGGAGATTTGTCCCTCTTTTCTATACCTAGCCAACACATTAGCAGGACTCCGGTCTAATAGTAATGGCCACTATTGAGACAGTTGCATGGTACAGATTGCCCGTGAAGAAAAGTACAGAGGGAAGTCCAGAATCAGGAGGAGAGACAAAAATAAGAACACTAGAAAAATCTGAAACGTCTGATACCAATAGCTACAGCAAATACTAAACAGAGTTCAACTCCTAGCCAGATGAACATTCAACCTCACAATTAGAGACCTATTCAACTCAGTTCCTATTACCTGATAAGATACGTCTGGCTTTCAGCAAAAAATTACTAGGTACACTACAAGGTAAGAAAAAAAGAACACAATTGGAAGAGACAGCAAGTATCATAACTAGACTCAGATATGACACAAATGTAGAACTCTCAGACAGGAATTTAAAAGACTGTAAATAATATAAGTATTCTAATGGCAAAGTAGACAACATTCAAGAAAAGTTGGGTAACATAAGTGCGGAGATGGAAACTCTAAGCAATAATTTTTTTCTTAATCTAGAAATAAAATAAACGAACAGAATGCTCTCTTTCATGGGCTCATTAGCATACTGGATGCAGCTGGGAAGAGAATCAGTGAGAATGAAAATGGGTCAATAAAAACTTCCTAAACTATAAAACTAAATGGGGGAAAAAAGATGAAAACAGAGCAGGATATCCAAGAATTGGATACCAGCTTTGAATATCTTGTCAGCTTGAATGAAATGAGACTAAGAAAAAGAAAGCTATGCAATTTTTATGTGAATGTATTAGGCCTTATACATTTGATTATACATAGGCCTTCAACTCTGTTTGATTTAAAACAACAACACTACAAAAGTTAGTCTATAAACATTACCACATTACTTGAAGGAATTTTAGTCATGTAATAAAACTGAAATAAAATTATCTGAAAAGGTGGAAATTTATAAAGTGAGTAGTTTAAGAGAAAAATCTGAAAGCAATTAGTGTTGTATGGTCTTTCAACATGAAGGTAATACAAATTAAAAACACATTTCTTATATTAAAAATGAATTGATAAAAAAAACACAAGAAATTGATTTGTTGAAGTAGAAGGGATACTGAACATAAGGGTTGGCTCTCAAATATAGTGCATGCTGTTTCAAATAGAAAGATCTAAGGGATTTAACCATAGAACCCATAGAATCCTGAATTTAGGACTTTGACAGGCAATCTGAGTAGAGGGTGGGGAGGTAGGGCCTGGAGCCAAACAGTAAAAATAAGATGTTGCTGTCAGTAGGGAGATATAGTTATAAAGAGCTAATTTATGTGGAAATCCAAAGAAAAGAAAATAGCCACTAGATTTAAGGTGGATCAGGGGTCATGAATAAGCAATTGTGGATAAAATCTCTAGTGGTGGAGGGCCACTTTGCTCATATGGGAAAGAAGAGAGCCACACATGTCAAAAGATCTATATATCAGTGATATTACTGAGGTCTGCTCACCGTGGGCTGCCCACAGTGAGACCAGAATAGGGTCCATATGTCCTCAACAAGAAGTGTGGGAATATTGATGATCCACAGTATTTCCCCAGACTGAAGAAGTATTAAAAACTGTGTCCTCTTTTTACAAAGCAACCTTAAAATGAGACGCTGAAAAAAGGGTGTTCAGGCAAATGTGTTATAGTTCTTGAAACACTGTAAAACCCTCTCCCAGTCCCTCTTATGTTGGTTTTTCCCTTACCTTTCTCTTTCTCTTTCTCTTTCTCTTTCTCTTTCTCTTTCTCTTTCTCTTTCTCTTTCTCTTTCTCTTTCTCTTTCTCTTTCTCTTTCTCTTTCTCTTCCTCTTCCTCTTCCTCTTCCTCTTCCTCTTCTTCCTCTCTCTCTCTCTCTCTCTCTCTCTCTCTCTCTCTCTCTCTCTCTCTCCTTTGCAAATCATCTCAGGAGTGCAAATGTAAAAATGCCATGAGACTGAAGTCATTCAGCTCTTTAGGGCTTGGACTTGTTAACATAAAAACAGTAACATGCCTAGATGGCCAATAGACATGAAAAAATGCTCAATGTCACTAGTCATCAGAGAGCTGCAAATTAAAAACACAATGAGATATCACCTAACACCTGCCAGAATGGCTACTATCAATAAATCAACAAACAACAAGTGCTGGTAAGGATGTGGAGAAAAGGGAACCCTAATACACTGTTGGTGGGAATGCAGACTGGTGCAGCCACTGTGGAAAACAATAAAAATGGAACTGCCATTTGATCCAGTGATTCCACTTCTGGGAATATAGCCTAAGAATCCCAAAACAACAAAACAGAAACTGAGGCATGGATACATGGAACAGACTGAGAGCTGACAGAGAAGAAGAGGGGAGTGGGGTGGGGAAGCTGAATAAAATAAGGTGAAGGGATTAGTCAAATACTATAAATAACCTATAGATACAGACAATAGTGTGGTGATGGCCAGAGGGAAGGGCAGCATGGGGGGATGAGTGGGGGTGGGAAAAGCGGGGGAAATGGGGATATCTGTAAGTGTCAATAATAAAAATAAAACTTAAAAAAATAGCAACATACCTTGCTTTTATTGGACCAGGGTTGACACCAACGCTCCATTCATTGACATTGGAATTAACTTTTATCCCCAATGGATCAGTAGAAATGTCAGTATTAATTTATTTAAGCAGATTTATTTTGGGAAAAAAAATGGTACTAGAATATGGTTTCAGTTGGCAAAATGTACAAATAATTGGTAATACATGTTTTTTCTCTATTCTGTTATACACTGATTGTATAATGTTCAAATATAAAACAATGAGGGAAGGGGTAGGAGTAAGGTTCTAGTATATGGGCTGTATCCATCATCCTATCTAATCCTATATAATAAAGAGGTACTATGCAAATTGACCATCACTCCAACACACAAGATGGCCGCCCCCATGTGGTAAAAGATGGCTGCCCCCATGTGGCCACAAGATGGCCTGCAGGGGAGGGCAGTTGTGGGCGATCAGGCCTGCAGGGGAGGGCACTTAGGGGCAACCAGGCCTGCAGGGGAGGGAGGGCAGTTGAAGGTGACCAGGCCTTCAGGGGAGGGCAGTTGGGGGTGACCAGGCTGGCAGGGGAGGGCAGTTAGGGGCCATTGGGCCAGCAGGGGAGCAGTTAGGCATTGATCAGGCTGGCAAGGGAGTGGTTAGTGGGTGATCAGGCTGGTAGGCAGAAGTGGTTAGGGGCAATCAGGCAGGCAGGCAGGCAGGCGAGCAGTTGGGAGCCAGCAATCCTGGATTGTGAGAGGGATGTCTGACCTGCACTGGGATCAGGCCTAAATGGGCAGTTTGGCATCCCTTGAGGGGTCTCAGATTAGAAAGGGTGCAGGCTGGGCAGAGGGACACCCCCCCCCAAGCATGAATTTCATACACCGGGCCTCTATATTTCTATAAAGTAATACTCTTGCATGAAAAGAATGAAATAAAATGAAGGTTAACTACATAGAGTGTATTTCCCCAATCACTCCTTTATCAAATGCTAAGATACCATCACTCAATTTTCACTGTATTTTCTAAGACTTTGAACTTGAGTGATCCCGATTTCTACTCTGGACCTCAGCTTCATAAGTTAGTAGAAAGACAACGCCTCCAGCAACACTTTCCAAAGGATGTAATTACAAATATAGAATAAGACTGCATTCAAGACTTTTAACATTGTTGTTTTTAGAAAGTAATTGGTTTTTCTTTTGCTTCCCCTCCCCCCCTCTCCCAATGCTCAATGCAATCTATACTGCCTGGAAGCCAGACTTTAAATGAAGCAGATGCTCAAAGTTTAAACTCTGTAATGGTAAAGTTGTTTCCTAGCAACACCAAGTTATGGAAACTTCAAGAGCACCACTCCCTCAATACGGTTTCTCTCATTTAGTTTCATGTACTCAGTGGGTTATTATAAAGAACTGAATATCAAGTCAAAACAAACTTAATCCTACATTAATGAGAATAGAAAACCACTCCATTGATGTTGAACTTTTGATGATGACATTTTCAAAACTTGGGCAGGCAAAAATCAGGCTTCATACAATACTTTTAAAGGAAGATTTTTCAGAATAAAATTTTGTAAGGCCTTTATAGAAAGGTTATAGACTTAGTTCATAATATATATCTATATATTTTATATATATATATATATATATATATATATATATAAAATATATATATATATATTTATATATATATATATAGATGTAATATATAAGATATATATATAGATTTATATGTAGATATAGATATAGATATATAGACATAGATACATTGTTTTTAAACATTTTGGACTTTTAAAGAAGTAGATAACTCAACAAAGGTAGGTGAAATAGTGTGAATTGAAATGCTTCATAACAGTGGTTTTCACATTTTGATCTAGAACTCCTTTATATTCTTAAAAAATCATTGGGCTTTCCAAAGTGTTGTTTATTGGGATATTTATTAACACTTCCAAATTAGAAGTTAAAATGTAGAGATTTTATGCCTCTATTTATTTAAAAATAATATACATGTTAAAATAAGTAACATATTCTATGAATATTTTCAGGGAGAATTTAGTGAGGTGAGTGACATAGTTTTATAGATTTACAAGTCTCCTTAATTTCTGGCTTAATAGAAGATAGCTCAGTTCTGGTATCTTCTTTGGCATTTACTTTGTTGTGGTATCATACATCATGGAGTCCTTAGAAAGATCTACTGTGAACTCTTAAAAGAATAAAAGTGAAAAAGACAAATGACCTTGTCCATTTCCACATTCCTCTTACTCATTCTGCCTTGTCCTCCTTTAGTATTAGTATTAGTATTAGTATTAGTATTAGTATTAGTATTAGTATTAGTATTAGTATTAGTATTAGTATTAGTATTACTTTGGAGCACACTTTGAGAACTATTGCCAATAAGTAAACTTCTTTAGTGTATTCAAAGATTTAGATGATTTCCTTTTTCTTAGCTATTGTCATTAGGCATATGGTAAAGTGATTACATTTCAGATATGCAGAGTAAATTTGAATTTGATGCACTCTTGCTCTATAACCTGCTTAAGTCATTCAAAGTCCATTTATAAATTGGGTCTAATAGTAACCTTACCACCATGGTACTATAATAAACAAGTAAGAAGTACTAGTAAATTGAAAATCATTGGTATATTTCTGGTCCATAAAAGTAACCACCCCATAAATACTGCTTGTTATTATCTCTGATTTTAATATTATAAAATAGAAAACTAAAACAAATTTATTAATAAAAAACAACAACCATCACTTCTACCCCCATCCTATTTCAACAAAAGTAGAAATAACTTGCACCTGTGTTATCAGATGCTTATGTACTTTCCTGTATAAAGTTTGCTTTATTTTTCAATATAAAGGGAACAGTACCTAAAAATGTGTGCTAATTCTTTCTTATTTGCTTTTTGTCCAACAGAATCTCTTTTAACATCATCTGGTAGAGAGACAGAGGAGTGAAGATGGGTGCCTTTGCTTAAAGACATTGAAGTGAGTGCTGATGCAATTTGAAAAAAAAAGCACGGAAGTACTCACTTTGGTTTTGATTTCTGGTAATTGGTAGATGTATGCTTGCTCTTACCTTAGTTCTGGTTCAGACAGTGGCCCAAGCTAAACATTACCATGGATAATATGCTAATTACTCTCACTCACTGCACAGTTTCAACCACCCCACTCATAGTTGTACACTCGTTTGCAGCAGTTGCAGGACTGATAACATTTGCAACATAAATATCATCTTTTATTTTATAATTTCAAAGCACTCTTGGTATTAGCTCAGTTCTCATAACAACTCTGTAGCTATATATGTAGTAAACTTATTTTTTCTTTTCACCTTGGGACATAGTTTAAGAGAGTAAATCGACTGACATTGCACAAGATCTTACAAAAAGCTGAAGGGGAAGTCTTGAACTCTATAATAAATGTTGGTTTCTCAAGGAATAAATGGATGTTTTTGAAACTCAAATCTATAAAACAGGACCTTATATGTTTTTGAGCATTAAGCATTGGCAAACTAAAATGATGTTTAAAAATGCAGTTTAACAATTTATCAACAATCATACTCCTTTCATATTGGGTATTTTATAAAACATGCTACTGCTTGTTATTCCAAATCAGTTTTGCTAGCCTTTGTTAGGTAAGTTAGTGCTTAGTGGGATGTATGAAAATGGGAGTATTTATCCTGTTTAGAAGTGATTTAAACAAGTGTTGAAATTTATGAACACAATGTTTGAATTAAAAATAAAACACTAATTTTCTGCCTCATTATGATGAATTTTATCACAGCCAAGTGAAGAACCAATAAAAATAAGCTCATCGGGCATCTTCTCACCTCCTTCTTTGAGAGAAATAAGCATTGAACTAAAGTGCCTTTCTTTGGTAAAATATGCTAGAGTCACTATGTTCATCATAATTTGGCTATGGGCTGTGCTTATCAGAGTTCCTCAAGAGATCCAGGCTGACATTTAACCCCATCTTGACACTCACTTCCATGATAACCAGAGTAAGTGGGGAGTAAGAGAATCTGCTTATTCTTACTTAGGCCTAGAAGTGATGCATGGTTCTTTTGCTCATACTTTGTTAGCCAACTAAGACACATGAACACTTTTAACTTCGAGTGTCTAGAAAGTGCCATTTTCCCATGGCCAGTAGAAGAACTGGCATAATCATGGATAGCCTGAATGACTATCATCTTCTGTCTCTGGAAAATTAACCTATCCTTCAAGAAGTAAGTGAAATAGAATATTTTAACTATAAAAACGTGTGTAAAAACATCCCCCAGAACTCTTCTTTAAAGGCACAAGTGCTCATTCAAAGCCTATTTGCACAACTTTTACATAAATTCCAATTTGAGGGCTGATTTTTTTGAATCAAATTTTAAAAAATCAAAAGTGAGGAAAAACATCTAATGTAGACAATAAGCAGAAAACATGACCAGAGAAAATAAGTTTATTAAAAAGAAAATCCTAAAACGCCATCTGGTATGAACTGGTGTAGAAAAAAAGCAACCCTCATACTTCATTAATCCCTGAGAGCATCATTTCTTAGGAGCATGTGCAGGGATTGAGTACACAATGTGGATCTGAATCATTAGCTATGATTAATTGATGCCCTTTAATTAATTAATTATTAATTGTTTAGGAATACAGTAATACATTTAACTTTTGAAATGATTAAGAGCGCCTGAACTCACTGCTTATAAACGCAAGTTAAACAAAATTTAGTTTTTCAGAAAACTGCTATTTCTTGGCTCCCTCATCCACACAATGTAATTCTCTAGTAACTCTTTAGTAATAGTTTACTGCAGTTGGATAAGAAGTGATTTTTTTTTATGGTGAAGCTAACAACTAAATAACATTGAACAATTCACTCAGAGCACGCGTGTACATAGCTGGGATAGGTTTAGTCATTGTACATAAGTTCCGCTTGGAGACATTTGCTTACTTGTGGTCATAGACATATACATAGGTCTATATTTAAATTTTTTTTGCAAACTACCCAATTTCTAGGATGATAATGGACATTAAATTAATATATCTGTAGGATTCACTGATGTATTTCTTAGCATATATTCTACATAATAAAATAGACTAAAACATGTTTTCCTCCCATTCAATACACTTTAAAGATTGTATATACTTATGTTAGCCACATCTCAAAAAGTGCTTAAAATAGAATCTTTTATTTAAATGTATTTCTACATGATCAAAGAAAGACAAAAGAAGGCAAAACGTTTGGTTTGGCGTTTTAAACATGTCATGGTGCAGTCTGCCTCTACAGAAGGGAAAGAAAAAAGTCACAACTGTAGATATTTGTACACCATTGCTCCTGTTCTGACTTCCAGAGAGTCTATTTCAGCCTTTAGCAACTGAAGAATCACTTTACACCCAAATAAAGTCACAGAGGATCTCAAAATTGTAAGATATATTTAGCTTCATGAAAGGGCTATGTGGAGCTCCTTGTGGTTTCAGAATTTGGAGGTAACAGAAAACACCAGGGAGTATATTTAGGAAGGATATCCTGAGGTTTGCACTAAGAGACTACAGCAAATAAAATAGAAACATATGGGAATCAGCCTCAGTGCCAAGTGATATAGGGATTCTGCAGATCATCACTTTCTCCCCACCTACACACACACATACACACACACACACACACACACACACACACACACACACACACACACACAGTTTCTCAGCACTAAGAAATACTTTATTAAAAGCTTATAATTGTATTGTTAAAAGTAAAACAACAACCATACCTATTTTGAACTTTCAGGCGCATATTAAAGAAGCAAGGGAATGGTCAAAGATGTACTCTTTGCCATTATGTTTTTTGACCTCCCACCATTAGAAGATACAAAACAATATGTATAACTTTTGATTATCCCCCAAAACTTAGTTATCCCTTGTGGACTGATTCCCTCTTATAAATAATACAATTCACAGATGCTCAAGACTCCTATATAAGATGGCGTAGATCAATGCATTCAGTCCACCCTCCGCATCCATGGACTCCAAACTGAAGATGGAAAACAGCACATGTATTTATTGAAAAAAATCTACATGTAAGTGGACCTGTGCGTGTTTAAACCCATGTTGTTCAAGAATAAACTATATATTGTTTCTGATTTATATATATTAGGCAGAGAAAAACAGTGCACAATAAAAACCAAACTTTCTACCGAAACCGGTTTGGCTCAGTGGATAGAGCGTTGGCCTGTGGACTGAAAGGTCCCAGGTTCGATTCCGGTCAAGGGCATGTACCTGGGTTGTGGGCACATTCCCAGTGGGGGATGTGCAGGAGGCGGCTGATCGATGTTTCTCTCTCATCGATGTTTCTGACTCTCTATCTCTCTCCCTTCCTCTCTGTAAAAAATCAATAAAATATATTTTTAAAAAAACACAAAAAACCAAACTTTCAAAATAGACAAACAACAGCAAAGGATGTTTCTGTGCACGATCTGCATAGGACCCCCTAGGGGGCAGAATAGTTTCTAATTTAATAGAAATATCCTAGAAAATTCTACGTAAAAGAAATTCATAATATTCTCTGGAAATTAAGAGGGGAGCGGTACAATAATTATAGGTTTTAGGTAATGAAAGATTTAATTTAGTTTAGTCTATGAAACACCTACCTCACCCAACAACATTAGGCAAAAGAGTGTGGCTGGTAAAACTGTAACTCCAACTCATTAATACCCAAAGGAAAACTTCAAATGAATCTTGTTGAATAATTTATAAGACTGTTGTGTTCAGAGTAGCATCAAACAGACTGTCAAACTTCAGTGGGAAGAGGGAGGGGTAAGAGATCAACCAAAGGACTTGTATGCATGCATATAAGCATGACCAATACACAGAGACACTAGGGGGGTGAGGGCATGTGCTGGAGGGGTGGGAGTGGATGGGGGGAGAATAATGGGGGGAAAAGGATACGTATGTAATACTATATGTAATATTTTAAACAATAATTTTTTTTAAAAAAGTAAAAAAAAAGACTGTTGCGTTCCTTGAAAAATTCCAATGCCAATGATTGACTTAATGAAAAGCATTTTGAAATGTCCAGAAAGTATTTAATGAGCTCACCATGACTAGATAGTCCTCAGGCTACACACCTAATAGAAATGGGAATCAAACAAGAACTATCATAGTTTCAATGTGACTCAGTGACTTCTGTTTTCTCAGTCTCCAGATTGTGGGGAAGGACAACAGAGGATTTGGGGAATAAATAGACTATGATCTGTTTATGTAAATCATAATAGGAATGTTACCTTTTTCTTTTTTATAATCAGGAAAATTATGGAAATACTTGGTGACTTCCAAAAAACAGGAAAAGTAATATATATGAATAAGATGAGCTTATTAAGGATCTTAGGATGGTTTGGATGTGGTTATAGGAAATAGGGCAGGAAATTAATGGTGATATGGAAAGTATGAGAAATGTTTCAGTATTTTCTATGTACATTGATGCTGAACACACAGGTTGAGGTCCTCAAACTTGGCTGTCACATTTGACTGAATAACCAAGTCTCCATCATTTTTCTATCCGAATAATCCTACTCCCAGGAGAAAATAATCAGTCACAAGATCAGGGATAAGGCATCAACATAAATATTTTATAACTAACTCCTGAGGCATCTGATGCTCAATGTGGTTCTGGGTAGGATAAAAGCTTATAGTAGGAAAAAGAAATATTTCTTTTCAATTTTTGGACCTGTCCTCTATTTTTCCTGAGATAATGCCATGTGTGAGAACAGTCTGTGGAATACTGGCATTAGTTGCTGAATGCGATTATTAATACCTGTTCATTCCTACTCTTTCCAACCAACTTATTCTCTCTTTCTGACTGTAGATATTGTCACAAGAATAATATATTCACATCAGATAAAATTTGAGTCTTAACTGATATCTAGTAAAATTACTTCTCTTACATTAATGACATTTCAATAATATTTAAAGATAGCTTCATAATGAAATGCGTTATGGGAAGTTTTCAATGAACTGTAAGCTATGGTTTGCGACTTTCTTGGTACTGATGTTAATATTTTTAAAAAATTTTAAAAAGAAAGTTAAAATGCACCTAGAGTTTGTTTAGTGGTTCCTGAAACACAAGTAAGAAAAGAGAGAGCATACTGTCAAAATAGACAGGAAATAATGGGGAGACATGAAGTGGTTCAGCCAAATGAAGGCACAGGAGTTATGAATTCCTACAGCAATTCCTAAAACAGGTGCATATAAGAGACCAACCTATGGCTTGTGTAAACAAAATATGTGATCCATATTAAGTATCTTTTATATGTCATTTTGTTTAACTGAAGGAATAGAAGACTAGATATAAGGAGTTGACCATTACTTTCTCTATCAACTTATTTCATCACCAGTAAAATTTCTTTGGATTATTTGTTTCCTAAATAGGATATTGAGATAAATTAAATAAAATGTATTTTCCCCAGTGGGTGTAATATGAAAAGTTAGAACTTAGTACAATCTCCAATTAAAGAAAATTCAGTAAGAAAAAGCATGAATTATTTGAAATAATTTTGAAGACAGACCTGGCCCTCCATCATTTAACTTTCTATTGTTTTGGTAACATATGTTTCCTGGCTTTGCTTTTTAGTTCCTCTTCCTTTCCTTGACATTATCCAAAATTTACAGAGCTTTGAATTTCAGTATCCAAGCTGGACTAATTATCACAGTCCAGCAGATGGTGTGGTCCAAATGGTAGGTAACTGAAGTTGCGTTAATATCTTTTCAGACCAGGCAGGCCACCAGAACAGAATTTCCTTTTATTTTTCTACTTTATTGGGGTGCTGGATAAGAAGCAGAGGGCCAGCAGCAGAGGAAAATCTTTGCTTGTGCTTTGGGACACAAACCAGGGAATCTATGGCTCCCTAAAAAGTCAGCTGCCAGGGGGCATTTGGATCAGCTTAGAAGTCTTCACCAGCTGGTTTGTTGCAGGAATAATTTGGAGAACCAGCCTGATTCACTAACACTGGTAGATCTAGCAGCGAACTGCCCATATGAACTAAACTGGTCCCAATATGTGGACATGGGATGAGAATGGCTTCTCTCTGCATATATCTAGGGAAAAAACTGAGAACAGAGAAGCCTGCCCCTGATGCCTTAGCAGAAGGTACAGGCGTCCACTAAACAAACAAATAATAAATAAATTCAAAGCAGTAACAAGCAAATAAAGCCACAGCAATGTCCTTTATTTTATACCATAAGACATTGAATAGTCTGATCTATATGTGTGCTGAAGGAATACACATAGAGGAGTATATCTATCTATCTATCTATCTATCTATCTATCTATCTATCTATCTATCTATCTATCATCTGTATATACTTAATATGTTATAATATATTTATAATCTGGGTTACTACTTCAGTTTGTAGAGATTAACAAGTAATGCCTACAACATAGTTAGGACTCAGTATGTCCTTTGGGATAAACAAAATAGTAAGTTCTGAAAAGCAGAACTAAATGCTAAATTAAACATTACACCTAGACTCTCTAAATTCTCTTACCTCATAATCTCATGGAGAACAGCCCCAGATTGTACTGTCATTGCCTCTTCTACTATGTAAGTTGGATGGTACAAAAACAAATCCTGGTTATTGACTTTTAAAAAAAAATATTTTCTTTAAAGATTTACTACCATATCTTCTGTTACTCACCAAAGTGCTGGTAAATAGGTGTAAGGAAAAGTCAAGGCTCAGAGCCAGAGACCCGAGGTCAAGTCCTAGAATATCTGTCCTTTATTAGCTTCATGACCTTGGAAAATTAACAACCACTTAACATTTCTTAACATTTATTTTTTTTAAATGAGACTAAGAAATTTTTCTTTGCAATGACATGGTGATTAAGATAATGTATCAGGGAAGCTAGAATTATGCTTGACACTTGGTAAGTGATTAAAAATGGAGGGTTATTTTTTCAGTAGTATTAATAGATATTTTTCAAGATGTGTTTTGTCTCAGTGGTATAGTTAAAAGGGGCCTTGCATTTGAAATAATGCTGACACTCCATCTAGACTTAGATTTGCCTGGGTCTAGAAGCAGTGAGGAAACATACGTGCAATATATATTTTATTTTACTTATTTTTAAAATATATTTATATTGATTTCAGCAAGGAAAGGAGAGGGGGCGAGAGAGATAGAAACATAAATGATGAGAAAGAATTATTAATTGGCTGCCTCCTTCATGCCCCACACTGGGGATTGTCTTCAGCCTGGGCATATGCCCTGACCAGGAACTGAACCATGATTTCCTGATTCGTAAGTCAATGCTCAGCCACTGAGCCATGTCGGCCAGGCCAGTCCTGACTGTTTTATGTACTTTGGCAATAGCTGGATTTTGAGCAGAGTAGTGATATCATATGACGGAGTAATATAAGGGCCATTTGGTCTTCCATGTTTAGAATAGATTAGAGAGAGTCTGGAGTAGAAAGTTAGAATAGTTAGAAGGCTAATGCAGTGATCCAGGCAAGATACCATGGTGGCTTCAGTTAGTAGCAGCAAAAATGTCTAGGAATAAATGGATTCTGAACAAATTTTTGAGTCAGAATCAATACGATTTCCTAAAAATATAGCATGAGATATGAGAGGAAAAAAACCCTATTAAGGACAATTTAATGTTTTTGATCTAACCAAACCAGATGGAAAAAAGTATAGACTTTTCTCATATAAGGATGGCTACGAGAGGCAGAAAATCAGGAGGTCAGTTTTGGGCTGTTTTTTAATTACATATTGAAAAGGAGCTATTACGGTGACATTGGATATATGAGCATGGAATTTGGGAGTGAGATCTAAACTGAAGATATAAATTCAAAAGCAACTGACATATAGAAGATGTTAAAGCCGTAGGCTTGGATGAGACCACCAAGAGAGTGAGTACAGGTTGAAAAGACCTGAGGACTGATTCCAGGTGTTCCAGACCTGAAAGCTAAGTTATCTCATCCCATGCTTCAGAGACCTTGTGAAGTCGAAAGAGAATATTTTGCTAAGTGTATAATATTCACCATTGTATATTTTGTATAAAATAAATTTCTTAACGTAGCTATAAGGTGGCTCTTTACATGTAAACATGGAAAAATCTACTGGTATACATATAAAAAGCTAAGCGACCATCGACCATCTGACTGGCCAGTAGGTATGACACTCACTGACCACTGAGGGGCAGACACTCAACGCAGGAGCTGTTGAGCTGCAGTGACTTGGCAGCTGCGGTTCTCAGGTGACACCTGGAACCAGAGAGGAGGGAGCCCGATTCTGGGGTGCATCACCTGAGAATCGCCCTCTCTCAATCCAGGACTCTTCAGTGGATGTTGGAGAGCCAGTTTCAGCCCCATTCCTGCAGGCCAGGCTGTGGGACCCCACCTGCTGGAGGGACCCTGCTCACTCTGCAGACGCCTTTTAAGCCATGGCACTACCCCATGTGCAGCTGGCTGGGGACAGACCGTGAGAGGTTGGCTCCAGGGGGTGTCTGGCCCGTCTTGCCCAGTCCTGTCCCATGGCCACCTTCTAATTAATTTCCTTTCAATGTGCACGAGTCCATGCACTGGGGCACTGGCATACTATAAAAATGTTAAGGTTAAGAGAGCTGCTGATGCTATATTTTTATCAGAGGAATTCATCTTTAAGATAAAGAGTTGTGAAGAAATACTTCATAAACATAAAAGGTCAGTTCCTCAGAAGGCATAGAAAACAATGTACTTAATAAGAAGCTGTTAAAATACATGTTGGAAAAATTAACAGAATAAAGGGAAAAACAGATAAATCCACAATCCACGTGGCAGATTATAACACGCCTCTTGATTAAGTAGACAAAATCAGTGCATATATTAAAGATGTGAACTACAATGTCAATGACTTCACCTAAACATAATGTTTAGAACTCTGCAACCCACACAACAACTGCAGAATATGCGTTTGTTTCAAAGACACATGGAAAATTCCCCAAGATGAATAAGCTGGAGCATAAAATCAGTATCAGTAAATTTCAGAAGGCTTGAAATTAGGCAGAGTATGTTTTCTTATAGTCCCATAATAATTAGAAATTACTAACAATGTTATCTAGGAAACATCCAGATATTTGAAAATTAATAAACACAGTTCTGGTATATTTGTCATGACCTAAGATAAACCGCAAGGAAAATTAGATAATGTTTTATACTGAATAAAGATGAAAACTTAAAAAATTATTGGATGAGTCATAGTAGAGATGTTGTTAAGCATGGGCTACTAGTCTGAACTGCTTATCAACAGCAAACATTTGTTTCTCACAGTTCTAGAGGCTGGGCAAGTTCAAAGCTCTCTGTCTTTCACCATGTCCTCACGTGGCAGAAGGTAAAATAATCTTCCTAAGGTCTCTTTTATAAGGGCATTCATTCCATTCATGAGGGCATTCCCAAAAGAGAAAGCACAAATAGCAGTATCAAAAATAAAAGAAAGGAGGCATTATTATATATTTCATAGACATCAGAAGAAAAAATATGTTAAGGACAATGTTAAGGCAATATAGTGAATACCAAGAACAAATGGAAAATTTCCTTGTCAAAGAAATTGGATTCTTAATAAAAAAAAATTACTACTGTAAAACAAAACAAAACAAAAGCCCTCTGATCTCAGGTGGCTTGTCTAGTCAATTAATTCAATCAAAGATTAAAGGGGGAAAATGAAATCAATCTTACACAAATTCTCTCAGAAAATGAATAAAGAAGAAGAAGCACTTTGATTCATTTTGTCACTATGATACCGATGCCAAATAATGACATTATAAGAACAAAACAACAACAAACAGATGGATATGTCTCATGAGATTCAACATAAAAATTCTGCACAAAATCTTAACTGAGTCCATCAACATAATAAAGGATAAACAAGTATATTTTTCCCAGAATGGAAACATTGGTTTAACATTCAAAAACCAATCAATGAAATTACATTGTAGTCTATGGCCATACTACCCTGAATGTGCCCAATTTTGTCTGATCTCAAAAGCTAAGCAGGATAGGGCTTGGTTAGTAGTGGGATGGGAGACCATTTGGGAATACCATGTACTATAGGCTTTAAAAAGAGAAATTACATTATAGAATAAAGGGGAAAATCATATAATTAATCAATAAATGCTAAAAATGTATTTAATACATTTCAGCAATGATTCATGGCAATGGTCTTTAAGCAAACTAAGGATAGATAGTATCTTCTTCTATCTTATAATAGACTTCTCTGAAAAGAAATCTATAAATAACATCATACTTAATGCTGAAACATTGTATGCTTTCCTCCAAAGATCAGAAACAGGGCAAGAATAGAGTTCAGAAATGAAAACCTCATATATACAGTCAATTCATTTTTGACAAAGGGGCCAATGTAATTCAAGGAGAAAAGGAGAGTCTTTTCAGCATATACTGCTGGAACAATTAGATATCTGTATGGAATAAAATAAACTTTGCCTTCTATTTCACTTGATAGACAAAATCTAATTTGAGATAAACAATAGATAGGTGAATCATAGAAAAAGCCATAAATTTTCTATAAGAAAACAGCAGAGTATCTTCACAGCTGTAGTTTAAATAAGGATTTTCTATATAGAAGAAAAAAGCACTATCTGTAATAGAAGAAGCAAATGTTAAATTACAATTCACCAAAACTGAATATATCACTCCATAAAAAGACAAAAAAATGAGTGGGTAGCCCACAGACTGGGTGAAAAGATTCTATTCTTAATATATATATATATATATATATATATATATATATATATATATATATAATCTCGAAGGATTTGCCTCCAGAATATATAAAACCTGTGTAAATTTTTAAAAAAGCAAATAACCCGATTACACTAGAAAAAATATTTAACAAGGAACTTCTCAAATAAATGTACAAAAATGGCCAATCGACACATGAAAATATATTCCACATCCTATTCATCCGACAGGTGTTATTTCATTAGGAGATAACGGTCCATGCCCAAGCAAGTGGTTAAAATAGAGAAGCCACACAGTAACAAGTATTGATGAAGGTGAGGAGCAAGTCTCATTCTTCGCAGGGAGCGCCAAGTGCTGCAATTACTCTGGACAAACACCTGGCCTTTCCTTAGGGATGCACCAACATTACAAGCCAGCTTTCTACCTCCAACTACATTTGCCAATTTGCATTCTGTATTTTGAGAGATTACCAGCTAATAAACTCACAATCAAGTAGGTATCCTGAAAACATTTTAAAGAATTGGAGATTTATACAGTATATTTCATAAGTTGAAAATTTGATATATATGTTGGTAAACTATAACACTTTCAAGAGATTTTGAAACAGTGTTAAAGCAGGCTAGGCAGTGCATTGTAAATCTTGTTTATAGCATTTATTTTCCCCGGAAAAAAGCTTCTATTATTCTAACATGGTAAAAAACAACAACAATAACAACAACAACAACAAAACCAAATTGCCATAACCCTCCAAAGGAGCAAAGCTGTAAATGACTATAAATTTTACCTATGACAACATCATTCTAGAAAGACACTAACCCACAGACATACCATTCAAGATTGACATGATTTCTAAGACTTCTTGAAATCTAGGCTAAATAACTCTAATGACTCCATAAGTATAAATATTTATTTCTGAACACATTTCTCTCTGGAATCTTTCTGGTATACTCTTTGAATAATCAATTCAGATGTGTTATCCTGGTACATGGACGTGCACGGGCTACAGAAGACACAGTTCCTTTCAGCCACATTTTGTTTATTTTCACCAGTGAGTAGCTGTTCAACTCATCTTTAGCTCAGACACAAAGCATTCCTTTCCTTTCTTTCCTTGTTAGTTCTCTCACATATCCTGACTTTAGAAACTTTAGTCTAACATGACTATTTTTGAGCCTTTGGGGAACAGGTTGTTTCTGAAAAGACTATACAAACCATAGAATAGCCAGGTTCCTTTTGATGAGGTTTTGATTCTAAAGCATGTCTGTATTGCTATTCTTAAAAGTCAATCTAAAGATCTCGATACAAAGTTTTCTGTAAACATGGGCAACTCCTGAGGCCTTTTTTTGTTGGTGCATTGCAAATCAATTGCAGTGCTTGTGGGTCAAGGAAATCCCTGAATGTAACTATTTTATAAACTTGAAAATTGTGGAGGAAGAATTTAGAATTTCTCTCTACTGCTCTGAAACCATGTTGTGGTCTAAATATGTTTTGAAGCATTTAAGTTTTGATATACAATACAAACTGTGTAAATGTTTACATCCTTTAATCAGATTCCTTAGTACTTTTAGAAGAGGTATATTTTTAGATTTACTTATCTTTATATTGCAAATTTTGCTTTTCAGGAATAATACTAATTTTGTTCTAGTTCAGTACAATTTTATAAAAACGAATTTAGATACTGTCACTTAAGCTGCTGGGGTCATTCAGAAATGCACTTGTTTATTTACTTTTATCAAATGACCTCTGAAGAATTTACTCTCTCACCCTGGCTGGTGTGGCTCAGTTGGTTGAGCGTCCTCCCATGCCACCAAGAGGTCACTGGTTCGACTTCTGGTCAGAGCACCATGCCCAGGTTGTGGGCTTGATCCCCAGTAGGGGGTGTGCAGGAGGCAGCTGATCAATATTTCTCTCATTGATGTTTCAATCTCTCTCCCTCTCCTTTCCTCAAATCAATAAAAACACATTTTAAAGAAGAATTTACTCTCTCAAAGCTCAATATGCTTCTAGTGGGGATCCAACCAAATTATGTATCTACTCTTTTAGTGAATAAATGAAGAACACAACAGAAGAAAAGAGCTGAATGGACTCAGGCAGACTAAAGAAGATGGAAACAAATTCCCAAAGGATCTGTGGAGAGCAAAGAATATTTTCCAAGGAGTATTGTGAATATAACATGATCTGATTCTCCATCCCATTTTTCATTCCTTTGACTTGTGGAACAGACCATGAATAGTACTGTGCTTTCTGACGATCAGAATGAAAACTATAAATGTAATAAAAAAAGCATGTCCAAATCAGGCAGGAAAAAAAAAAAACATACAATGTCTTCTAAATCTTTGATTCTAAAAGGAAAGACAACCCGATATAAAACACAGAATAAAGGTAATAATAAGGATGCCAATCATATAAATACAAACACTTCCCCCTATTTCTCAGGCAATTTGTTCAAAGCAGTAATTTTAGACTCATGTTCACTGCATCTTTCCTAAATTTCTGTGTGTGTGTGTGTGTTTTTTGTTTTTTTTTTTACTTATCCTAATATGTTTACATGCTTACTTTGACTTATTTTCCTTTGTCCCCAAACACACACACACACACACACACACACACACACACACACACACACACACACACACACGTACTCCTTAGCTCTGCTCCTCTCAGCTGGGAGACCTGTACTGCATCATCTAATTCTCCAAATACTATCACTCCCAAAGACTCCCCTGAAGTTCTCAGATATTACAAAATTCTTTAACTCTCTAATTCTTTAAGAAGCTTTTATTAGTAGTATTTTCTAAAGTTTGTTGTCAAATTGCTTAAGTTCTAGTGTTAAGAACTGGTGACTCAGAAGGTGAAATTGGGCAGGTGGTCACAGGAACATTGCTGAAGCCAGGACTGGGAGTCAGAAAACCAAAATGCATTAAAGACAAACAAGTGTCTAAACCAGCAATACACGTTCATGAAAAAATTCCACAAAGGGACCCCACAAGGTGCAGCTGCAATTGCCTTTTGCTAGTCCTACTCGCTGCTGTTTTTAATTTCCATGTTCAGATGCTTTAGTTCCCTGGAGTATATTAAAGGTACGGGAAAACTCATGATATACTCTGTCTTTACTAATTTCTTTTTTTTTTTTTACCTTAACATGATTAGAAATTACTGCATGGTTAGGCTAAAACATTGTAAATGCCCTAAATAATAATGTGGTGCTTACAATATTGTATCTGTGTAAGACCCTAGAGATCATATGATGCAGAACTTTTTACTTTTTAATTCCTTTGACTTGTACCCTCTGGAAGTCCTGTAAATCCTATGGACTATTTTTCAAAATAATGTTTTTATCTGCAGAAAAAAAAGTAATACACTATTTTCAAAGAAACCAAAAGTGTTTAAATACAATCAAAAATTTTTAAAGATACCTGTGATATAGTAATTTATGTCCTTTTATGTTAACATATTATTAGAGAATTACATAATATTATCCCAATAATATATTTTGAGATATCTGCAGAAAATATTCATGACTGTGTTTTCTCATGGTATTAAAATTGGACATGCAATTAATACTTCTATGATTATTTATGTATATCTATTTATTTACCTTATATCTATAATTATCTAAGTATATCTTTTATATTCATAAAGGAAGGACATACTAAATTTGTTTTAGAAACTAGTAAACAAGATTTTTTTTTACCTATTCAAATTTACAGGCCTTGTGAATTCCACCCACAAACCTCCCTGAGCGTCGATGAATCTCAGATTTAGAACCCTAATCTAGTGAACCTTTCCTTTAATGTCTGAGGGAATGATGGAGGAGTATAGCAGCTTGCCCAGTATCTCATAAATCTTAGTTGGAAGCACTGTAATTAACAGAAATCCCATCTTCTCTCACCAAGGCCAGGGATCTTAACAACACACTATGCTTTCATTTCAAGATGGTCAAGAATGTTAGTGTGTAAATTAGAGGTATATCTTCATAAATCCTCAGAAAGCATCCTGTAAATGGAAGATTTATTACATTGTGCTCACCTCTGTCTTGTAAATTACTGCTTTACACCAGAATGATCTGTATTTCAATCTATCTCTCCCAATAGCCAGTAAACTCATGAAGAAAAGTCACTGAGAGATATACCAGGTATATCTCATTAACCCTGGGTCCCTGTATTGGGGTTGGTGGGATTTTTGGAGATGAATTTAGTTTATTAATTTGTTAT
This sequence comes from Myotis myotis, assembly GCF_014108235.1. Lineage (NCBI taxonomy): Eukaryota > Metazoa > Chordata > Mammalia > Chiroptera > Vespertilionidae > Myotis > Myotis myotis. Next base: position 26,527,705 of record NW_023416318.1, read on the forward strand.
TTATTTATTAATCCACCATCTTTCATAATTTGCTTTTGTTTCCAGGGGTGTACTCTTATTTCCTCACTGGACTGAAAGGTTTTGATGATAGGCAATTCTAGCCACTAAACAATGTTTAGAACAATGCTGTGAACTTAAGAAAGATTTCTGCAAAGGGAATAAATTATTTTGAAAAGGGAAGATAATTTAATATTTAAGACAAGTTAAACCTTGAATATTTAAATGAGTTTCTCAAAATACTTCAGAAAAACAAATTAATATTAACATTTCCTATTAATGATCAGCTTTGCATATTTTACATGTTTTATGCATAATCAAGACAATATTTTTAAACTCTTGTATGAATGTATTGGTTTGGAAAAGTCAATACTTTATTTTTTAATTGATTTCAGAGAGGAAAGGAGATGGAGAGAGAGTTAGAAACATCAATGATGAGAGAAAATCATAGTTCAGCTGACTGCTGCACAAGTGCCCTGACTGGAACCAAACCATGACCTCTTGATTCATAAGTCAATGCTCAACCACCGAGACATGCCAGCCAGGCAATACTTTTTATTATGTACTAGAGGCCCGGTGCATGAAATTCATGCACTGGAGGGGGAGTGCCTCAGCCCAGCCTGTGCCCTCTTGCAGTCTGGGACCCCTCACTCCTTACCGCCAGCCTGTTTGCTGCTCCTTAGCGGTGCTGCGGAGGTGGGAGAGGCTCCTGCCACTGCCACTGCATTTGCCAGCCATGAGACCAGCTTCTGGCTGAACAGAGCTTCTGCTGTGAGAGCGCACTGACCACCAGGGGGCAGCTCCTGCATTGAGTGTCTGCCCCCTGGTGGTCAGTGTGCATCACAGTGACTAGTCGTTCTGCCAGTCATTCTGCCATTTGGTCGATTTGCATATTAGAGTTTTATTATATAGGATAGGTTCTTTGCTAAGCAGAAACCAAGATGGAATTAATACCGAGAAACTATGAGGGGAAAAACCTGTGAGATAAAATAAGGGTGGAAGCTGAGAGTTGCTGAGAGATTCACCAGACCATCTTATAAGTATGACCCAGAATGATAAAGAGAAGGGAAGAAGGAAGTTTGGATGGAAGCATATTAGGCTTCAATGCTGTTATAAGGAAATGTTGGCAAGGCTATTGGTAAACCCTGGAACCAAAGTTGCCCATTAAAGGAGACCAGCTCCTCCAGCATCTCCACCACACTCAGTCATTGGCCGAGAGCAGCCATGGGAAGGAAATCTGACTGCCACACAAACACTGCAATAGGCTTTAGAAGATGCAGCTGAGGCCCTTGGCCAATTACACCTACTGCAGTTGGAGATTTGAGAGACACAGTCTCATGCCCATCACACACTTATATCTAAAGATATGTACTTACATGTGAGTTTGTGTTACTGACCTCAGTTTAAAACTTTGCCTCTAATAACTGTGGAGGCTGAAGATTCCCTGAACTCAACTACAGGAACTGGACCAGAGAACCTGGTATACCTTTTCATTCTTCCACTTAAACATATTTTAATGTCTAATTTTGCTATTTCTTCCTTATTTCTAGAGTCAAAACCATAGAAGAAATGGAATGTACTCTTGTTCCTATATAAAAGGAAGACAAGACACTTTTCCCCAAAAGATACCACTAAGAAAAGATGAAGAAGGTACCAGTCCTGAGGCTGTGTGAACTGAGCTCCTCTCATTCCTCCACCTCACTAGCTATGGAATATGCTCCTCCAAGGAGAAAGATTTATTCACAGAACGACTCTAGAAAAACGCACAAGGGGTGAAGCATTTTGCTGCTAGGGTGATGGAATTCTTTATGCTTTCTTTGTGAATGGGATTGGTGCTTACTCCCAGTTATCTGTATGTTTAGCTTCAGTTTCAGATTACTAGGTGTCTGCCTCTCTATGGAAGAACTTTGAGGATAGTTAAAAGGTCTGATAAATATTCATAAAGTTACATCCTTTTGCTCCTACCACGAACCTGGGCTGGTTTGGGAGACACAAAGATGAATATACATGATCTCAAGAATTAGGTTGCTCATAAACGCTTAGGGATTTAGAGAATTTGTATTCTGGATGGCAGATAAATGTAATAATCTTAGGAATCCTAGAATTTTTGCTGTAGTCTCAGTTCTGCTCTGTGTCTTGAGAAAATCATTTAGACAATGAATAAAAGGTTTCTTAAACTGGCAGGCCAATGTGAATGATGCCTCCAGAAATTTTACAATATGGCAGCTCTCCATTATAGCTACACTCACATCTTTTAAAATCTATTATTCTGATGGGTAATAGAGAAGATCTCAGATGGAATTTTTATGATAGTGTCCAGTTGAGTGTATGCACATACATATATATACATATATATATAAATATGATAGTAAAATTATTTTAAGAATAAAGAAATAATCTCAGATTATAGCAGGACTCTTTTTGATGAAATACAGCAGGCCCTCAAATAATGCCATATTGTTCAACCTCATGTTGTTATAACATTGATGAGGGGAAAAAATCAATTTCTGGAGAGGCCACTGTCCTTTGGAGTTTATTTTTATTTTTTCACATTTATTATTTTATTTTATTTTTATTGTTTATACTGTGGCATATGTCTCCATCGTTCACTCCTTTTGCCTACCTCCACCCAGCCCCTGCTCCCATTTTCCTCTGGCCATCACCATACTGTTGTCTCTATCTATGGGTTATGCCTATATATTATTTGGCTGATCCCTTACCTCCTTTCATCCAGTCCCCTCCCCTCTTCCCTCTGACAGCCATCAGTCTGATCTATCTATCCATGCACATTGTCCCCATGTCTGTGTGGGCTTTCTCTGTACACACCAGTTTCCTCTGACATCCCAAAGATGCACACTGAGGTGAGTTGTGCCTGAATTGTCTCAGGCTGAGTGAGTGTGGATGGGGTCAGTACACCCTGTGGTAAAATGGCATCCTGTATGTACTAGTATGTGTGTGTAGGGGAGTGCCCTGCACCCTGAGTTGTTGGGCGAGGCTCTGGACACTTGCAAACCTGAACTGGAATAAATGCACTGGAAAAATGTATCTTCTTGTTTTTATTCATCTTTCTTAAATGTGTGTATAGCTCATATTTATTTCAATGTTTAATGTTAAAAATGCTTGGGTGTTTATTTGGGAGTTTGGTGATGTTTTTGTGAGTAGAAATATTCTGTAGGAACTTAATTCTCATTTATGTTAATTAGCCTATGGTAAAATTGGTTTTATTATACATTGTTTAATTTAAAGTCACAGTTTCAAAGAATCTACCAACAACATTAGTGAGGACTTACTGTAGTTTGGGGGAATGAAAATGAAGCAGGGGATTTTAGAGCCAGAAGGCATCTTAATCCAGACTTTCAAAAAACATCTGTTTTTTTGGACTCCCTGAACCTCGATCAACTGTGATGTTTGTTTTTTTAAAATACAGATTCTTGGGCCTCACACAGACCTTCTAATACATCCTTTGATATGGACCCAGGAATCTTAATTTCTAATAAAGTCTCTAGATGGTTATTTTACACATAGGTTTGAGAATTGCTGACTAAATCCTGCATTTTATACATGAAGAAATGGGCTCAGAGGTGAGAATGTACATTGTTGAGTGAAATTGTCAAAATGATCTAAATAGAAAGTATATGAGTTCCAATTGAATATTAATATAATTTATTCATTCATTTAATCATTCCTTAACAAAATTTGTTGAATATTTACTCTGGTATAATGGCAAGTGTTTATATAGATCAGTTTATTTAATACTTAAAATATTCTATATTATAAGAGCTCAGAAGTTATAATTACTTCTCAGGAGACTAAAGCTAAATATTTTAAATAGCTTGGCTATGTTCTGACCCCAATAATTTTAAAACTTAATTTTAAAATTTACACTCCTTAACCCAAACTTGTGCTTCCTCCCAAGGCAGAAACGCATTAAAATTTACTATGTGCCTATGATGCAGCAAGAACAGTTATGAACTATATATAATACTAGAGGCCCAGTGCACGAAATTCGTGCATGGATAGGGTCCCTAGGCCTGGTTGGTGATCAGGGCCAATCTGCAGGGCAATAGGTGGGGCAATTGGGGGCCCCCACTGGCACCTACCTTGGCTGGCCTGGCCCTGCCCATCGCCGGCCCTGTCTACCCCCCCCCCCCCCCGCCCCACCAGCGGTCAGGGCCTGCGGGTTGGGGGAAGCTCCTGTATTGAACATCTGCCCACTGGTGGACAGTGCGCATCATAGCAACTGGTCATTCCTATTTGCATATTAGGGTTTTATTATATAGGATATGTAATTGTTAGTTGATCTTTTAAGAAAAATTAAATATATAATTTATACAAAATAGGAAATTGAGACTCAGAACTTGAAATGAACAGACCAAGATCACAAAAGCCCAGGTATTCCACTTCCAGGCTTTGACAGTAATTTATGGTTTTCAAATTTGTGAAACAGGTGCTAATGAAAAGGAAAGATGTTTATTCAAGTGCCAACCACTGGAGAGGAATTCTTGTACCAAAGTCCATTCACATGTCAATGCAGGCAGAGGTTTTTATTAGGAAGGAGAGGGAATAAATACAGAACAAAAAGACCATGGGGAGGGACTGGTGATATGCAGGCAGCATCTTTGCTGGTCCCAATATTGATTATCATGGTTGGCATCCTTTAGTCGGCCATCTGGTTGAATTCCTGACTCTGGGGTCTTGAGGTCAGGTTGATCCTTAGGTTCACACAGAAACTGAAACTGCTGATTTTAGTAAAGTTCACTTAATAAAGAAACTTTTAATGTGTAAGCTTTGGTTTTGAGAGGAAAAATCGGGTTAGAGTAACACATTGGGTCTAACATTTACTAAGATTTATATGGTTGGTTTATATAAGTACTAGAGGCCCGGTGCACAGATTTGTGCACCAGTGGGGTCCCTTGGCCTGGCCTGCAGGGTTCGGGCTGAAATCAGCTCTCCAGCATCCCCTGAGGGGTCCCAGATTGCAAGAGGGTGCAGGCCAGGCCGAGGGACCCCACTGGTGTACAATTAGGGCTGAGGAGGGATGCAGGAGGTTGTCCAGCCAGGGAGGGACTGCAGGAGGGCTCCAGGGCATGTCTGGCCTGTCTCGTCCAGTCCCAATCGGCTGGACACCAGCAGCAAGCTAACCTACCAGTCAGAGCATCTGCCCGCTGGTTGACAGTGAGCATGATAGTGACCAGTCAAATGGTCGAACGAATGGTTGGACACTTAGCATATTAGGCTTTTATTATATAGGATAGCGTATTCATTCCTCATTACACTATGACTTAGCTACTTGAAACTTCTATTGGTTTGAATGTGAGGATCTAGACATTCTGAAAGAGTGTCAATTCTGAAGACTCTCAGCTTCTGCCTCCTGAATTGCATCTGTTACTGACAATGACAAAGCCCAGTCTCATGGTGCTGGAAGGCCTTACAGCCTGTCAGCAGAGTTTTCAATGGCTCTGTGTTTCAATCAAGCAGTGAAGTGAAGAGAAAATGAAGGTAGTTATTTCCCCATATTTCAGTTTGCTGCCTAGGAATACTGTCAGCTGGGACCATACACTATGCTAATGTTATTGCAACATTGTCTTCTTTGCATTCCAATGGGGACTGCTTTTGTTTTCTCCGAATGTACCTCACTAAAATCTGGAAGTACCTGGTTTACATATTCACTGCCACTTCTGGCTTCCTCCGGGACCATTTCAAAGTACTAGAAGATAGTAAGCAAATTAGATATTTGATTTTGATCAACTGAGGTCAACCTAACATCTGTTTGCTTCAACTTTGCTATCACCTTTATTTCTGCAATGTTTGTGCCTGTGATTCATTCTATCATCTGCAAGTATTTTCCATGACCTGGGGCCTCTTGTCTTTTTTTTCAGTGTTCTTTCAAGTTGTTCTCTTGCCAGGGACTCACCAGCAAACTATAACTGACTGAGTAACCAATGAAAATTCCTCAACTTCTGCTTTTTTCAGACTATGAAATGTCATTTTGGTTTAGTGAACTGAGCAGTGGTACTCGACAGAGTGGCTATAAACATTTTTGTTGTCAATCTGGAAAAGGGAGGACAAAGTCCTTGGTCACCCACTTCAAATGAAGCAACCCTAGGGCAATGCATTCATTAGTCAAATATCACATAGAACAAAGAAGTTACTGAATAAAAAATGTTTTCGGTAACATGTTGCTTATTTTTGAAATCGATGCTCTTTCAGAACTAGAAAACTTAGAAGAATCTTTCAAAATATGAAGTCACTATTGCTTTCTTTCCCACCCCTCTCCCACCCCTCAAGCCATCAGCTATAGTTAGAATGCAAATTCCTGCTGGCCAATGGCTGTGCATATGGGTTCACATGGAGGATAGAGAAAACTAGGCCTTTACTGTAATGCATTAAAAGCAGTCTCAATCCAAAGGGTAAGTACAACTGTAGTCCCGAAGGAGAACCAAAGTCAGAATGAAAGGAGAGATATCAGGTGTCAGGTTCAAGAACTGATTTTAGGCAGAAACAAAAAGCCAAAAGGTCAGTAGGGAGCAACAGTGTAGACCAGGATGATGAGTGGAGCGCGTTTTTGCACACATTCTTTGATCCTCTTTTCAACACCCCTGTTTCGCTCCCAGGCCCACATCATGATTTTCTTCCAGTTCCATTGTTTTTCTCCCTATGACCTACAAAGCCTATCAATCCAAGTCATAAAACACTACCACATGAGCCTGTACTTGTTTTTCAGCCTCTGTTATTGAATTATCTCAAAATAAGGTCTCTATAGCACTTACAGTCATATATTTAGAAAGTAAGCCAGATCATTTTGCTATACTGCTTAAAACTTTGCAATAGTTGTTAATTGCTCTTTTACGGCTTGTAAGGTCCAGCATCATTTCACTTCTGTCTTCCATCTTCATTTTATACTTTTCTGCCTCACTCTTCCACCTCATTATACGTGAGCCACCAGCCTTCTTTCCTTTCCTCACATATGACTTTCCCAACAGTATCTTTGCAGTTTCTTTCACCAGCTCTTTAAATGACTGACATTAGCACCTTTCTTCAGCTCTCTGATCAAACGTGAACTTCTCAAAGAGCCCTCTCTGACCAGCCTTCATAATAAACTCCTAACACTGACATTATTCTCTGTTACATCACTTAAGTTACTGCCTTATATCATTCCTCTCAACCTGCAGTTTGATGGATTCTATGAATTGCTCCACTCAGCCTCCCTCTAGGTTGCCTTCCTATACCACAGAGACTGGTAAACTAACTTCTACACTTCTTAGGCTCTTTTTCAATAGGATTCTAGATGAAACTAAATATTATGTGACATTTGGGAAGTAGAAGTAAGGTACAGACTCTCTTCTTGCTGCTTTTGTAGACAAGCAAGATAGTAGACATGAGGATGCCCAGACAGTATTGAGAAGAATGAACTCTGTGCTTCAGGATGTACTCTCTAGCTTCATCAAGTGTTGCAAAACCAGCTTTGTGAGTGCAGGTGAGCAAAAGTGAAGTCCTGTTGAACATAAAACAGCAGTGGCAGGCCTCTGACTTTCATTTCTTTAGCCTTTTGACCTATTTTATATTTAATTTATCCATTAAACCTCTGGTTGTCCTGGCCAGTGTGGTGCAGTTGGTTGGAGTGTCATCCTGTACACCAAAAGATCTTGGGGTTCAATTCCTGGTCAGAGCACATATCCAGGTTTTGAGTTTGATCCTTAGTCGGGGTGGGTGAAAAGGCAACTGATCGATGTTTCTCATCTCGCTCATTTGCTCTCTCCTCTTCTTCTCTATCTCAAATCAATAAAAATTTTTTAAAAAATTGGTTCCATACCTCTTTTGTTTAAAGTATTATCCTTAACTGCACTGAATGAACACTGACCAATTATTGTGCTGATATTATTTATTTGTTTGCTATTTAATTTTGTTTGCCCCCATTAGAATGTAAGCTCAAAGAAGTCAGGGGGCATGCCTTATTCAGCACTGCACCATTGTTCAATGCTAAAACAATTTTAAGCACAATGTAAAGGCTAATGAATATTGGTGGAACACATGAGTGAATAAACTGATACAATAAACTAGATTTAACTCAATCTAGACCATAATAATTTTGGTTCTGATCTTCTGTGTGGATTTCTGTAACTTCAGGGAGAGAAACTACTTTTGATTATGATGCTCATGTTGTTGCTTTTCAGGAAACATAAATGTTAACAGTTTCTACTGAATAGGTTTTCATTTAGGTGTCAACGAATCCCAGTGAACAAATATGAGAGCTGGATTAGAAGCTTTCATCCATAACAATGGCTTTCAATGAAGTTATTGCTTTTTTGACAATCTGCATATTCATCCTGGTGAATAAATCCTATTTTCATAACTTGTGTTTTGCATGAGGAATCTGGAAATAGCATACATATTGGCTGTGCTTCAAGCTTTTCAGTTGCTCTGGCTCAGGCATATAGTCTTCTGTTACTTCTAAGTCTCCTCTCCTCTCCTTTCTTCTCTTCCCTCCTTCCTTTCTTTTTAGAATATAAATTAATATCACACAACAGGCTGACTAATGCAGCTTGCAATATCAGCATTCACAGAAATGAGTCAGCATCTTTCACTAAGCAACTTTCTTCCAGGAGAGGGATTTAGATATTTTAAAATACTTGACTTCTTCTAATGGAAAGGGTCCCTTTTAATCAAAAGGAATTGCTATTTATGTTACTCTTCTCTCACACCTGCAATACTTAATTAGGATACAAAGCTCTCTTGTCTTCCTTTCTTGTTCTGCATATTTAAAATTGATGCAGTGTTCATCACTAATGGATAGATTTTAAAGGCTTGGAAGCTGATGCTGTTAATGGATATACGTATAAAGGCTCTATTGTCTTTCCTATTTGTTTCTTTCCTTTATTTTTTTAAGTAACATGTACCTGTCTAGTATCTATATAGATAACACCCATTTTTAATTGACTTCCCTCAAAAAAAAATTATAGAAAAGAAAAACCAGCCATGTCCAGTTATTCTAAAAGCTGCATAAAAGGGAAAAACAATCAAACCACTTTTTCCCCTAAGGCAATTTTGCGTGCTCTGAAGCAAAGAGCAATTTTAGCCAATAAAAACTGATTCTCCCAAGTGCAGCAGGAAAATGTGGCTCACTGCAACAGAGGAGGGAGCTGGAAGCCAGAGGACTGATGATTGATGCTGCCCGCTTCCAAAGGCTTTCATGAGCTCACCCGATGCCTTGTGATGAGCAGCATTCAGTGTGCAAAGAGCTAAAGAGGCACACAAGTGTGCATGCTGATGAGCAAAACCACTCACCATTCACCAACTGCAGCCTGCTCCTCCGACCTTCTTTTATGTTGGGAGGAGAGAGGACGCAGGAATATACGTTTAGGAGTTCTCTTTCTATTTATGTTGGGAAACTGGCTAGGGTTTTGAAATAAACCAGCAAGCCAAAGGAGAGCAAAGGAGAAGGGGGCAGAACCTAAGGAAGTACATTTCTCAAACACCGATGGAATTTTCTCCGCAAGAGGGCTGATCTGGCACTGCAGGCATGGGAGGAAAGGTAGAAGGAACAAGAACAGGGTTCTTCTGGCACATCTCATTCTTAATGCAGAGCAACCCAAAGAGTGACTTTTATCAATGCTACTCCCCTCCTCCCTCCCGCCCTTCCTCCCCTCAATCCCGTCCTTCCTTTTCCTCTTTCTGTCAACTACTGGACTGATCTAGAGATTATATGGCCCAGCCTTTTCCCTGCACGTGAAGGATCAGGTACCTCTCAGAAAAGATCCCCAGTAGCATGATACAAGGCACTTCCTTCTCACTGCCGCATCCCCATGACCTACCAAAGGTAGTGCTAGCAAGTCCTATAAGAGTTGGAAATATAATTTAGGCTACCTGACTTCCATTCCAGTGCTCATCTCACATAACAATTTAGTATTATTATTATTAACAGTAGTTGGTATTTCTTTCTGGAACTCAAATATCCTTGAATATTCACTGTAATGATACTGTCCTATAAACTGACATTGTGCAAAACACACAATTATGTTTAAAAGAAACTTTAAAAAATCAGTATTAACACATTGCGGAGCAGTAGTTTGATTGCTAGCTTTACCCAGTGGCCAGATAAGTTTTTATTGAATGGGTATAAAAACATTTTACATAAATGTTAAAGGCACACTTTAAAATTAAATAAGCATTGCATTTTGAAGTTATTTATTACATGTTCTTACAAGCTAGTATCTTTTTAGAGTATGATACTTTGTAAAACACTGTGTAATATGAAGCGGGAATTCTCCTAAGCTATCTGCAGTAGGTTAAGTTGCAATGAGAAATGGCAAAGTTATAGTTTCCGTTGTCAGGAACTCTGAATGACTTTACCTGGAATTAAGATTAAAGAGCAAATTCTTAATCATCCTATAGAATAAAAGCCCAGCGACCGAACGGTGGAACAACCAGAATGACCAGTCAACCAGTCGCTATGACGTGCACTGACCACCAGAGAGCAGACGCTCAATGCAGGAGCTGCCCCCTGGTGGTTACTGTGCTACCATAGTGGGAGTGGAGCTCAGCTGACTGGGATGAGCAGGTGCTCCCACTACGAATCCTAGGTCAACAGGCAGGAACCTGGGCTGCGATCTTCGCCTCCTCGCCCCAGGCTGCTCCTCCTTGCTCCCTACTACCACCTCCGGACACCCGCAGGCTGCACAGTGCCTCCACTGGGTTTGCAGAGCTGATCCTAGAACAGGGGTGAGCAACCTTTTTGTGAGTGCGTGCCAAAACCAGCAAAATCTCTCACTCAAAATTCTTCTGCATGCCAACCCTAATTTTTTGAGAACATCTTACACCTACTTGATATCTCTTCAGGTGTACGTATGTGAAGAACCTTGAAGAAATAATAAAATTCATTTGAACGACAAAAACACAGTATATGATGATGAAAAATACATTTATTTTTTAATGTATACATGTACACTGATAGTCCGACAGAAAACTTTATGACTCCGTTTGATAGTATCAGTGGGACTTTTGCTGCTGCATCACTGATGACAGAGATTTTACATCAGGTTTATATTTCGTGACCTTCAGAGATATGCACGAGCTACTACATTTATCTGTCAGGCTAGTCCTATTATGAGACTTAACAAAATTCATCACTGAGAAAAAAGATTCATAAGCGTATGTAGATGCAACCAAAACACTGGTCAGATCTAGAAAGGCAGGGAGAGTCAAGGCAGAGGCATAGAAATTGCTCTTCCCCTCTCTCGTCAATCCATATCTATGGTCTTTAACATAACTTGGTATGTAAAATTATTTACTTATCTAAGATGCACCTACACTGAATTTATCTGAAAAATAAAAAAGTCGATATTAAGAAAAAAATTGTAAATGGAAGATTATAAGAGAGGGTTTCACATGCCAGCAAAAGTTACTCTGGTGCCATGTTTGGCACGCGTGCCAGGGGTTGCCCCTCACCTGCCCTAGAGGCTGGGGGGTGGATTCATGGCTGCTGTGGAACTGAGGCCTACTCCACCACCTCTCAGTGCTATTGTCCCTGGGCCAGGCCCCACCAGGTCCCCTGCTTTGGCTCCACGGAAGATGCCGGACCAGGGAGCAGCCACTCAGAGGGTGGTTTGAGCTGCACTCCCACAGCAGAACCATCCCTGCAGGCCACGCCCCCCACCAGTGCATGAATCCCATGAACCAGGCCTCTAGTTTGAAATAAAATCCATTGCATGTCTGATACTTATAAATTGCAAAAGGGAAGAAGAACACTATTATAACCTTTTAAATATCCTGCTCAGAGGCCATGACTGAGTTCCAACAATTGAGGTTTTTGAAAAAACTGAAGGGTATGGTAGATTTCAGACAATAAGGAATGAGGATGCAGCATTGAAAGGGAAGTGCCTTGTATCATGCTACTGGGTATCTTTACGATTTGGGGAAAATTTTGCTAGAAAATACTAGCTATTCTGAAAAACAAATTAACTGATTCAAGTCATATTTGAAGCAATGATCTTGATACCTAAGGTCAGTGATGGCGAACCTATGACACGCGTGTCAGAGGTGACACACGAACTCATTTTTTTGGTTGATTTTTCTTTATTAAATGGAATTTAAATACATAAAATAAATATCAAAAATATAAATCTTTGTTTTACTATGGTTGCAAAGATCAAAAAATTTCTATATGTGACACGGCACCAGAGTTAAGTTAGGGTTTTTCAAAATGCTGACACGCCGAGCTCAAAAGGTTCGCCATCACTGCCTAAGGTCAAATAATAGTTTCACTTAAAATGTAAAAATAATTTAAACAAAATATATTTTGTTCTATGAAGGAATCATCCCAATAATGTAAGTTAATATCCAATTCTTCAATCTATCATAATAACAAAAAAAACCCACACCTCAACATTTAAAAAATTATAAAAATATATTAATGTATCAAAAGGAAATGCTGGAAGAATTTCTCAAAATCATGTAATCCAGACCCTGTGGGAACCCTGATCAAAGTATGCTAGATGTTCAAGGCCAATCTGTGTGTGGGGACCCTGTCCAGAGTACACGGATGCTAAAGGCCAATTCGTCACATGCAGGTGCAAAAGCAAGGACACAGGGATTGTATTGTATGCACTGTGCAGCGTACTTTTCTGTAGCCCAAATCCTGCTGTCACCATTCGGCAAGAAAACTCTTTTGTCTGAGTTGGTATAAAGCGTTACTGACCAGCCAGTGTGAGGCTGATTTTATGTCTGGCTAGGCTACTGTGTGTGCCACGGCTCTTACGTTTGGTGAGGCTGCTTTGGGTGGCTACTGCTTTGTAAGGCTACTTTGAAGAACTGTTTTGTCTGGTCGCTCCTTGTTAGCGATGGCTACTTAATCTGTAATAAAGACTCTCCTATACATCTATGATTGCTCATATCTTCTCCGTTTAATACCCGGCATCCACAAAAGTACAGTTCTTGGTAGTGAAGGACCTGTGCACCCCACAGTTGGCATAGTCAAGCAGGATCATGGAGGAACTTGCTCCCCGACAACTGACACGGTTTGCAGGTGACAAGATTCAGAAGTATTCTGACAGACCTTTAATTTGGTATGAAGAAAATTAAACCTAGTGAGTAAAGTACATCACAAAGAGACTAATGGACTTAAGTTTTGAAAATTATTATTTTCAAAAGTCAAGTGAGTAAACAATTCAACTGTTTTCTTTAAACAGTGAGCAAAATAATTCTGGAGAGTCATATATTTATTGTAAGTTGTATATTAATCCATTTATTAAAGTCCTGTCTATAGGCTTGAATAAATTTATACATAAATACATATTTCACATCAAAATAGATAAGTATATTAGTGTAATTAACAACAAAACATTTGCAAGTATTGATGATTTCATAGTAGCTTTCTTCATATTTAAAAAATACATTTCCAAAATCTGAGCAACCACTGTTATTTGAATGTCTCAATATTCTTGTTATATAAAGAGGCCTCTTGCCCTGACCGGTTTGGCTCAGTGGATAGAGTGCCGGCCTGTGGACTGAAGGGTCCCAGGTTGGATTCCGGTCGAGGGCATGTGCCTTGGTTGCGGGCACATCCCCAGTGGGAGGTGTGCAGGACGCAGCTGATCAATGTTTCTCTCCCATTGATGTTTCTGACTCTCTATCCCTCTCCCTTCTTCTCTGTAAAAAATCAATAAAATATATTTTTAAAAAAAAAGAGACCTCATACTTGAAAATATTGAGCAATACTTTTCCATGAATGAATTATACTTCACAAGTCAGAATTTAATGTTAGAAATTTTCACTTAGTTTTTGGACAAAAATGTTGCCAGGAGCCCAGGTTTGGGGCAGGATCTTATAGCCATATGGAAAATTTCCTTATTATCAGCTTTGTTCCCACTCTCCAAGTGTTGTCATGCCCAAATGAATGCTAAACTACATGCATTTACTAGTATAGAAAGTGGCCAATGTGACAAAAATTAAATTTAGCTTACATATCAACTTGTAACATTTTTTCAAGTCAATCTTTTTTTGAAGTGTATTTCTTTTTCTGGCATATATTCCCAAATATTTTAGAACATAAGCATGCTAGATTTGGCTATCAGTACTGCACAATGACATTCAGAATACCTTGGAGGAGATAGTTTTGAAAGTTTTAGTTTTGCATAATTTTTAACTGCATCCTTTCCTTCTTTCCTTCCTTCCTTCCTTCCTTCCTTCCTTCCTTCCTTCCTTCCTTCCTTCCTTCCTTCCTTCCTTCCTTTTACAAATTAATTGTATTGTTAAAATTTTTGCCAATTACCATTTATCCCCCCCATACCCCTTTCTACCTCTACCTCCACTCCCACCGTCTGCAATCATCACATTAGTTTAATGTCCATAAATTCTCTCTCTCTCTCTCTCTCTCTCTCTCTCTCTCTCTCTCTCTCTCTCTCTCTCTCTCTCATTCTTTTTATACTCTGATTCCAGGATTCTCCTTGGGAAGAATCCAAATAGGATTTAGCCCCTGGTACTTGAAAGTTTCAAATCCTTCCAATGCAGTGACACAATAGTGGCACCAAAGTCCCTTCCAAATGATTCATTAAAAGCCAAATTTGCTGAGAGAGAGATTTTCGAAGAACTTTGATCACCTCAATTAACCAAACCACAGGGATTCAACAGAAAGCAATTAGCAGACTTAAATGCAACAGGATGGTGGAATGCAGTCATTATTTTGGCTTTTATAATATACTGGAAGCCTGGTACACAAAATTTGTGCATGGGTAGGGTCCCTAGGCTTGGCCAGTGATCAGGGCCATTCAGGGCCTTCCTTCCCCAGCTGCCAGCTGCAGGCCTGGGCCTTCCTTCGTTCCGCACCGCCCACTGGTGGTCAGCTCACGTCATAGCGAGCAGTTGAACTCCTGGTTGGTTGAACTCCCGAGGGGACAATTTGCATATTAGCCTTTATTATATAGGATATTTGGGGTTAAATCTTGGTTTAGTTAGTTCCTAGCTGTGTGGTTTGAAACAAAAATTTTTTTTGTTTATTTGTTTTTAAATTTGGTGATCTGTCCATTTCTCTCTGTGATACACTATTATAACTGCTTTTTAGGATTATTGGAAGTATAAAGTACAATATAAAAAATAGCATAGACTGGACATTATTTTAGAAAGAATTTTCTTGTTTTCTTTCTTCTTCTCCTCCTCCCTCTCTTTTTCCCTCTGATACTTCTTGATAAAATAGGGCAGAATACCTACCACAGTCTTCATATAAAGTAATTTAACAATTCACCAAAATAACCATTTGGCAACTATGATGATGATAATTGATTTAAAAAAAATAACCACCAATGAATGCTAAAACTAGTGGGTCAATATTAGAAGAGTAATGTGATATTTACACAGTCACAAAGTATTTCCTCATAAGATATTTATTAGTTAGAAAAGGGATAATAGTACCTTTACAGTGGAGAAACCTCACAGGTACACTTTAATTAAATGATCTAAGTCAGTGGTTCTCAACCTTCCTAACGTCGCAACCCTTTAATACAGTTCCTCATGTTGTGGTGATCCCCAATTTCATTGTTACAAATTGAACATAATTAAAGCATAGTGATTAATCACAAAAACAATATGTAATTATATATGTGTTTTCTGATGGTCTTAGGCGACCCCTGTGAAAGGGTCATTCGACCCCCAAAGGGGTTGCGACCCACAGGTTGAGAACTGCTGTTCTAAGTTATCACCAATAGTAAATGTCATGTGCCTCCTGATATAATGTTCTTAAATAAACGCATCATTCCTATGGTCTTCCTGCGAAAAATTTCATAACCTGTGTCTAATCATAAGAAAATAGCCAACAAACCCAAATTGAGAGACATTGTATAACATATCCTTTACTCTTAAAAAATCTATATCTATGTCTATATCTATATCTATATCTATATCTAATCTATATCTATATAAAATAAAAAATAACACATATGAGATCTGGAAATGATATTTTAAAAGTCCCTACTTTTAAAGATAAAAACAAATTGAGGTCTAAAGTAATGTTAAAGAAAAACATCCTATATAATAAAAGCCTAATATGCAAATTGTCCCCTCAACCAGGAGTTTGAACAGGAGTTCGACCACTCACTATGATGTGTGCTGACCACCAGGGGGTGGCACCTAACATGGTGGGCATCAGCAATGTGGTGTTGGCAGTGGGTGGCAGTGGAGGCGCTGCCAGCCCTGATGGCCCTGATGAGAGCAGGACCACAGCGGGATGGTGGAGCAGGTAAGTGGGTGGCACCAGGCCAAGGGTGAGCAGGGCCCAATCACCCTGTCAATCAACCCACAGACGGTGAGCAGTGGTAGTGGTGGGGAGTGGGGCCGCCCCAGCTCCCAGGCACTAGGGGAGCCAGCAGGGGCCCAATAATTCAGGCGGAGGGGGGGGGGCGCATGGGGCCCGGGGGCTCAGGTGTGGCCCAGGGCCCAGAGGTCAGCTGGGCTCTGCCCTTCCAAGCCAGACGCTCATGCTTTGATTGCTGGCCAGGCCTAGGGACCACACTCATGCACGGTTTTCATACACCGGGCCTCTAGTATATTATATAGTATATGAATGATATCTCAGTAAAACTGTTAAAAATAAATAGGATTTCAAACTCCTTCCATAAAGCAGGGTATGGTCATTCTAAATTGGAGATGGCACGGGCAATGTAGAACAGAGTTGAGAAAGGTCAGGACCTGTGGGGAAATAATGAATAAAACAGTTTAATGACTACCACTAATGTGGTAGGTAGAATTCTAAGATGGTCTCCAAGAGTACCTGGCCCTAGTATACAATATTAATCCTTATTTTAACAAACATGAATCAAGATGTTGCTGCAGAAGGATTTTTTAAGATGTAATTTGAGCCCCTAATTAATCAGCTTTCAGTTAATCAAAAGAAAGATTATCCTGGGTACACCTGACCTAGTCAGGTCAGTCCTTAAAAGAAGTCAGAGAGAGTCTAAGCAGCAGTGATTGCTCACCTGCCGGCCTTGCAGAACTCTACAATGGTGCTGTGAACTGCCTGTGGTGACAGTTCGTGTTACAGAGACCTGACAGTGACCTCTACGATATGACAGCAGTCCCTGACTGACAGCCAGCAAGGAAACGAGGGCTTCAGTCCTACATTTGCAAAGAACTCCATTCCAACAACCACCAGTGAGCTTAGGAGAGGACGGAACCACACGTGGCATCAGGGCTTGGCTGCGTCTTGATTTCAGCCTGGTGAGATGTTGCACAGAGAAACAAGCAGGTCTGTACCCAGACTTGTGACCCACAGAAAAGATGAGGTAATAAATTCTTATTGTTTTAAGCCTTAAGTTTGAGATCATTTGTTAAACAGCAATAAAAAACTAATACAAGTGCATAGTGAAAAAGGGGAGACATGTCTAGAAAAATAAACATAGATTCACTTCTTCCAGAAGCCTTTAGTGATTGGTTATTTTATAATTAATTCCTTTCCTTTCCAATTTGTTAGCATAAAAGTGATTAGGGTGTTACTTAGTTTTATGTGTCTGCCTTTCAAATTGTATTTAGAATATATGTGCACATTTTTATTAATGCCACATTTTCTTTGATTCAAGCTGTGAGATTTTTTTGCCATCTCTTTCCATATATGTAATGATTTTCCTTCTTTACAATTAGATAAAAATATATTGAACATTTCTGATAATGTGGTGAAATATGTTGTCATATTTCTGCTTTGGATAATTTGAAAACATTACTTTTTACATATCAATCTTTGATTTTAAACGTAATTAGTTCATTAATGTCCCTTGCATCACCATCTATGAGTAGTCTATAAAATCCAAGTTAGAGTTGAAAAAATAATTTTTATTACATTTTTCTGTGCATTTTTTACATGTATCACAGGCATACTATAGTGATTTTGAAAACTTTTAAAACTAAAAGTTATTTGTGATTAGTAAATATAGTTTATCTAGAAATATGACTAATAACATAGATGATTATTATATACCTTTAAATTCTTCTATGTGTACCTCTCCACATTTAAATATTGCGATCAATTCTATATACTTTTATTCCCACTTTTCTATCTAAATTCATGAATATTTTATATTATTTTCATTTTTCAACATAATGCTACATAGACATATAGATGTTCTTAAAAGAAAAATGAAAATAAATACCAATAAAACTAAAGAAAGTAGGATTTTAAAATTGCCTATAGTATTTTCAGGATCAATCCCCAGTAGGGGGCGTGTAGGAGTGAGCTGATCAATGATTCTCTTATCACAGTGGTTCTCAACCTTCCTAATGCCATGACCCTTTAATACAGTTCCTCATGTTGTGGTGACCCCCAACCATAAAATTGTTTTCATTGTTACTTCATAACTGTAATTTTGCTACTGTTATGAATCGTAATGTAAATATCTGATATGCAGGATGTATTTTCATTGTTACAAATTGAACATAATTAAAGCATAGTGATTAATCACAAAAACAATATGTAATTATATATGTGTTTTCCGATGGTCTTAGGAGACCCCTATGAAAGGGTCATTCGACCCCCAAAGGGGTCGCGACCCACAGGTTGAGAACCGCTGCTCTATCATCATTGATGTTTCTGTCTCTCTCTCCCTCTCCTTTCCTCTCTGAAATCAATAAAAATATATATTTTTTAAAATATTTTCACCCTGAAACATATGTACTTTTATATACAAAAATGGAATTATATGTCTTATACTTGATCTATTTCCCATTATCATTGTAAGAAATTAAAACTAACTTGGTGGCTTGAAACATATCTTACAATTCTAGAGGCCCAAAGTCCAAAATGGATTCACTGGGCCCAGGGTGTTGTCAGGGCCACATTCTTTCTGGGGGTTCCCCTCGACTCTTCCTGCTTCTATAGGCTGGTGATATTCCTTTGCTGATGGCCCCCTTCCACCTCAAAGCCAGCAGTGCAGCATCTTCGGGTCTCTCTCTGACTCTGACACTGACCCTCCTGAGTGCCTCTTTCATTTATAAAAACCCTTGTGATTACTAGTACATTGAGTTCACATGGCTAATCCACAACAATCCCCCCAAATCAAGGTCAGCCGATTAAGCACTTTTAATCCTATCTGCAACCTTAATTCCCACATTGACATGTTGCATAGTATACATAGGAACCGAGGATTAAGTACAGTGTGGACAGAATTGAGTGGCTATTATTCAGCACATCACTCTTG
The DNA here is from genome assembly GCF_014108235.1 of Myotis myotis. Taxonomy (NCBI): domain Eukaryota; kingdom Metazoa; phylum Chordata; class Mammalia; order Chiroptera; family Vespertilionidae; genus Myotis; species Myotis myotis. Next base: position 26,546,874 of record NW_023416318.1, read on the forward strand.
ACATTTGCTTTTCACATATTCTCTTACCCAATTCATACTTAGCATTGTTCTAAATGATTTTATAGATTCCTTTATATGAGTGCGCCAATGTTTATTGTATTAAACTATCTCTTAGCATTTGTTGTATTGAACTTGTTTTCTAGTTTTTACTATTATAAATTAGTAGCAATTATCATAGTCATTCAATTATTATTATATATATATTTATAAATTCCACATGAGATAGTTAAAAAAAAAACAGAACAACTATGTGATTTCCACATATGAAAAACATTAGAAAATGTTTTGAAACTATATGTCTGGATTTAAATTCCCATCTCATCGCTTACTGTATTTAATCTTAGACAAGTCACATAATCATTACAAGCCTCAGTTTCCTCATTTATAATAACATTTACCATTAAGATTATTTTAAGAATGAAATACAGGAGTGGGGATAAGTAGGTTTACAGGTGTAAGTACACAAAACAGTTTATTCTTGTATTATCTTTATTATTGTATTATTTTTCATATGAATAACTGTAAATCTACTTTTGCCCACCCCTGTATATTGGTTCTGTAAAGCACATAGAAGAATACCTGGCCTACCCTACAACTCATCATTGACAATCATGATGGTAGATGTTGGCAATATAGCCATGAACAAAACATTCAGAATCCCTTCCTTTGTGGAACGTAAAATCTATTAGCTCATGCATCTTTGGCAACGAGTCCATATATACCCAAAAGATAAAGTCCTTAGCACAGAATCCTATATAATAAAAGGCTAATATGCAAATTGACCGAACAACAGAATGACTGGTCACCATGATGTGCACTGACCATCAGGGAACAGACACTCAATGCAGGAGCTGGCCCCTGTTGGTCAGTGTGCCCCCACAGGGGGAGCGCCACTCAGCCAGAAGCCCTGAGCCAGCTCATGGCTGGCGAGTGCAGCGGAGGTGGCGGGAGGCTCTCCTGTCTCAGCAGCAGCACTAAGGACATGCCCTGAAGGCTCCCAGACTGTGAGAGGGTGCAGGCCAGCCTGAGGGAACCCCTTGAGTGTATGAATTTTGTGCACCAGGCCTTTAGTTGATAGATAAAATACTAGAAATTTAGTGATTTTTTTGTAAATATTATGAAGTATATAATTTATGATCTATCCAGTGTAACTCATTTGGTTTCCCCTTATGATCCCATTAGCAATAACTGATATTAAAATGTTATACAGTTATACATGCAAGCAATTTGTGTTGGCTCTGATTTTAATGAGAATGATTCAGTATGGCCTGGTTTTGGAATTGTGTTGGCAGTAGATTTAGAATTTTTATTTATTTATAGAAATAAAACTCTTGATAGGATATTAAATTATTTATATAGTTCATTATTCAAAAACATACATTGACTTTTATTGAATTTGAACTTGGCATTCACTGAGAGATTTTTACGGATTTTCTTCTTCCTTCATGATGTATGAATATAGCAGACATTAATATATATCCTAATATTTAATCATCTAGAAAAATGCTTACTCTCTCATAGTCTCTGCTCTTTGTTTTTCTAGAAAACAATGCACATTTGGTAATGTTTTATTTGATAACTAGAGGCCTGGTGCACGAATTTGTGCACTGGTTGGGTCCAGCTGGCCCACCCCAGTGGGGGCTATTGGGGGTGGGCCAGCTGGGGCGAGGGGCCGTGGGCAGGGCCGGCTGGGGCGAGGGGCTGCAGGCATTCCCGTCCTTCCACCATTTGGTCTATTTGCATATTACCCTTTTATTGTATAGGATGCAATCCCAGTAGCAGACCCAAAGAAAACACAAAATGAGGCAGGAAAAGAAGTTAAGCAAATATGAGGGGATATATTCCTGAGTGGTTTCAGTTTAGGAATAAGTGATGTTAAGTTTTGGTTTTGCAAGGAATCTTAAGATGCCTGATGGAACATGGCATCCGGGGGAAGGAAAAGAATGTATTCCCCCACTCCTCTCTGTCGCCCAGCCCTCATTAATAAAGTCCACTCTAAAGGGCCTAATTCACATGCACTTTTGTGTTGCAATTCCTGCCCTATTTTATAGGAAGTCACTGGTGGAAGTCAAGGTCTCTTTGTAGGACAGTGTTCCCAGGGCACAGATGCAGCATGTAGCCTCCTTATTGGGTGGCTACAATATGGCTTGTAAGGCTCCCTCACCTATAATTGTGACCTTGGAAGCCATGGAGTGATCTGCATAAACAAGCTTTGTGTGTGTGTGTGAGTGTGTGTGTGTGTGTGTGTGTGTGTATGCATGTTGTTAGTGGAGTTGCAAAGAAGGATCAAATAATTTTATTAAAGATCCCCCAGTACAATCATGTGGTGTTAGTCTTTACATATATGTAGATGCTTTACAAAATTTGCTTTGGTGTATTTTTTCAAATTCTGTATTATTATTTTATTTTAATTGGTATGTAGAAATATTTTACCATATATTTCTTTTCTTTTGTTTATCTTCATCCAATGAGAGTTTTACAGTATTTATTATATTTTAAAATTCATTCACTGTGATACCTGCCATGCTGAATTTTTAGGTATTGCTATTTTTTTTTTATAATTATTTGGTCATTTTAAAATGGAAAGTACTGCATTCTGGCATCTCTCTCTGAGGAGGGATAAACTGGGACGGCTGGTCACTCTGGAAACCACAAAGTTCTCATGTCTAGCTAAGAGGCTGAGTTTGTTTCTGAGCCACTACAAAACTGTCCATAGGAAACTCATATAACCTTTCCAAATATTAGTTTTGATTTTGTAATATCAACACATTACGATTCTATAGGTGATCAGGCACTCATGTGGGAAGGGATGTAGCTGAATGCCCTGCCACTGAATATCCACAAATTAAAACAAAAATGAGTTTGCCTCATTCACAACATGGAATGCTATAAATCAACTGCAAATGCCTCACTAAAACCATGGGCAGGACAAGCCTGCTGCCCCTCCCCTCTGAACCACATGACTGCCGTCTACATCCTCAGATCCTCAAGAGACAGTGAGCATGTTGTGTAATCAGTCAAGGTTCCAAAGCACCTGGGCCAAAGGCAGAAAACCATCATATATAGGTGTCGGCAAAAGTGGGTCACAGTTGTGAGTACGCAAAACAAAAAGTTTATTATTGTATTAATATTTATTAATTGTTGTATTATGTATTTGTATTATAAGTATAAACCTACTTTTACTGACCCTGTCTGAAAAGGACATAGGGATTCCTTGGAATCTTCTATGAGATACATTTTTGAGTTAGAGTATTGGAGTTTGCTGTTGCATTTGACAAGGTATTTGAGTGGTGATTTCTCTGAAATTCTCTGCATCTATATAGTTTTAAACAGGATTACCCAATAGTGCCCTTAAAGGCACTTCAATCTTATGGTTTCTTCCACAGTGCAGTATAGGAGCTTGCCAATATTTAACAATTTCTTAAAAAATATATTTTTATTAATTTCAGAGAGGGAGGGAGTAGGAGAGAGAGAGAGAGATAGAAACATCAATGATGCAAGAGAATCTTTAATTAGTTGCCTCCTGCACACCCCACATTGGGGATCGAGCTGGAAACCCAGGCATGTGCCCTGACCGGGAATTGAACCATGATTTTCAGGTTCAGAGGACGGCGATCAACCAGCCACACCAGCCAGGTGATATTTAACAAATTGTGACCTAAAGAATCCCCAGTTTTTTATAGGTTAGCTTATAAGATGGCTTTGAGAACACATTGGAAGAAACAGGGATGTGCAATCTAGAGAATAAGTAAAACAAGGTAATTTCCGCCCCAGAAGAAAATCTGGAGATACTGCCTCCAAAAAGCAATGATTTATTGTATGAAACATAATTTCCATCATGCTTACCCTGTGTGCTTGAAACAAGAGAAATCTGTAAGGACCAAAGTAACTGAAAGAAATAAAAATATGTTATTTGAAAACAGAATGAAAATGTATTAAAGGTCAGATTTATACTGAGGACTTGTGATGATACTGGTATATATCAGAGTAAATGCGTTTTAGAATAAACTAGTAATTTCGAAAGGTGTCAAAGTGGTCAAACCTCTAACTCCTGGAAGAATCAAATGAAATTATCTTTTTGAGGACAGAATATCTCAATTTAGAACCCCAGGCTTTCCATAGGTTAAGAAATAAGATGAAGCAAAAATAATTCAAAATCAAAAATTGCCGAAATACCAGAGAACAAACCACTGTGAGTGAGAATCACTAGCAACAAAACAAAGGATTAAGATACCCACGCATTTCAGAAATTATGAAAAAGAGCCGCAGAGGTCAAAATAGACTATACGTGCAGTAACAACCGCTTATATTTTGCACTCTTCTCAATAGGCCACAAACATTAACTCAGTCGATTTTACAGGGAATACTTATCAGTCTTGCACATTTTAAGAGAGTTCAAGTTACAGCTCTCCATTAGGAATAAGCAATATAGCTGACAACTTCAGGTTTCCACACAATTACTATATAGCCCAACAACCTCTGATTTCAACTGCAGTGGCCAATTTCCAAACACCCTGAAAATGCCCGCCTCTCAAGATCCAAACAGATGTCTCCTCTAATCTGTCTTAGGATTTTCTCTAAAGCAATGAGCATTTTTTGTTGTTGTTGTTCAACTCCACTGCAGGTGCAGCCCAGAAGTGGAATGGAGGCAATCCCCGCAGGGACAACTCTCAAACAGTGCGGGATAGAAGTCAGTGCATACATTCTTCAGGTCCACATGCTGGGAGTATCCTGAGGTGGATTCTATGGTTTCTCAGGTCTCTGATGTGACTGTGCTCCAGTTTACTCTGTGGGCAGCCGATAATAAAGCATCCACATTGAATTTGAGATGTTTATTATTCATCCAAGTGGAAATGTCAAATAGACTGATGACTGTACAAATACGGAGAGAGATTCTGGCTGAGTCTTTCTATAAATTTGATAATTTGCTGCTGTGTATTATTTCTTTATTTTGCTATTGAGGAATTTATATTGTTCTCCAACTCCTGCAACTTGTGATCCATGGACCAGCAGCATCAGCATTATCTAGGAAGTCATTCGGAAGGTATAACCTCTGCCCAGCCCTTGTCTACTGAGTAGGAATATGCATTTTTATAGTATCCTCGGGCGTGCATTATGTACATTTAAGTTTGGGAAGTGCTGCTGCTGACCTTCACTGGTCAATATGGTAGCCAACAGGCATATGTGATTTTTAAGATATGTCATAATATGAAATATGCACCAGACTACCCAAAGACTTAGTGTGAAATATATATATATACATAATAATAAATTTTATATTAATTTTATGACTACTTTGTATACATTGGTTAACAAAGTATATTAAAATCAATAATATTATTATTTAAAATATATTATTAACATTTAGTCTCTTTTTTTATTCAGTTAATGTTGTTACATACAGTTTTAAATGCCATATATACCTCACATCATATTTATATTGGACAGTGTTTCTAGAACATCAAATGGCTTGGAGATAAACATTAAGAAACTTTTATTCTCTTTTCCACAAAGATTGCAGGACATTTTAACATTTTGGTAGGAGGAAAATATAGTGCAAATGGTCTTTGACTTTCATTTATCAGAATTTTGTACAACTAATTTTGTGGTGTATCATGTATTCATTATACCATACTTTTATTCCAAATACCTGATAAGCATCTAATATAATCTAGGCACTGGGATGACTATTAGAGAGATAATGTCAAAGGTAAACAAGGTCCCCTTCTTGAAATAATTTGTAGTCTGTGTTTAAAAGCAACTAAGAAGAAATCATAGTTAAGGGTTAATGAAGCATGCAAAGCATAGCATGATATGGGAAAAGAGAGAAGTGCTTGGGTTTGGAAATAGCTGATAGCCACATTTGACAAAATAATGTTCAAACTGTAGGTATGTTCATAGCAGAAGCGACAGTTACTTAAAATGAACTTTCAGGTGACAAGAGTGAGAATGGGTGGAGATGAAAGTCTGTCTGTACCCACTGAAATTGTAATTAAAAGTATTTCCTGCTTTCTCTGCCTGCAGAAGCACAAGCTCTTCCACAGGCTACAAAGCTCTTACATTGGTAGGAGTTTTTGTTTTGTTTTGTTTTTGTATAAAGAAAATAGAGGACCTACAAATTCTATAGTAGATCTGTTTAGAAATCTAATGCCTTCAATGGTTCACCTGCTGGTTTTCAACTCATTAGTGGCTCCAGTGTTCTGCACTGACTAACAGCATGAATTAGTTTGGGGTGCATTAGGCACAAGCACTTATAGAGCTACCTGAAGGTAGCCTATTTCCCATGCGTATTTTGATAATTTCTAGAGTATGATTTAAAAAATGTTTTAAAAGTAAGCCTCAATTTTGGAAGAGGAACTGATTTGTTGCCTTTGTGATTATACTATACACGTTGAACTTTAGTGAGCACATCCACATGGTTTTTTTATTTAGATCCCTAGAGGCCTGATGCACAAAATTCGTGCAAAGGGCTCAGCCCTGACCCACCGTGGCGGTCGTCTCTGCCTCAGCACCTGCCACCACCGCTTCATCCAGTCTAATTAGCATATTATGCTTTTATTATTATAGATATTTCCTAAAGAGAAAAATACAGAGCCTCTGTACCTTTAACCATCTAGTGGTGATGCTATACCACTTCCTATACTTAGGTGGGGGACGTCTTCATGGCCCAGTTGTAGCTTCAAAACAATTCGTTTATGCAACATATGCATTTGTCATTTGCATAAAATCAATTCCTAAAACTGTGGTAGGTTATTGGAGAATCTTCCTAAATTTTATGTAATTTCTCCCTTCCCGGACAATAAATTGATACGAGTTTATTAGCAAAACATAGGGGGAGAAACAAGAGACTCAGAAAATATCTAGAAAAATCTTAAAATAAATGCTTTCCGTTCTGGAATAAATAATAATCATGCCTCACCTTAGTAACTAGCTGAAAATGAAGATAGGATTATATTACTCAGAGCTTTTAGAATCCCCAGGAAGGAAAGAGCACTTCTGGTGGTTACCATAGGGGGCCAAGTACTAGGAAAATTCAGAAAATCTCTAGGAAAAATAAGTGGATGTAAGTAGGTCTATGAAAAGCAGCTGATTTTGCCATTTTTATTAGCTTGTAGGAAATACATAGTCAAATTCTGGGTTTAGGAATATTTATCAGCTCTTTTCAAAGCAGAAAGAATTTCATCTTTCTGTTCCTATGTGTTTTAATACTAATTGTGCTATTTTTCAGATTTAAATTTTAAATTGCCTCAGTAAAAGACTGGGATATTTGAACATATATATAGATTAAGGATTCAGGAAAGACAGCATCTCTGATTTCTGTCTCCTGATAAGATTGCAAATGAGCTCAGGAATCTGGCTCCTTTCCCAGAGCTTACCCTTGGACATTCACAGGCAAGAGGGAAGCTGACAGATCTCAGAACAATAAATCCTGAGGAACCCCAGAGAGGCAGAATGTGGTAGGTTCCAGGTCCTAGATCACAAGAGGGCCAGAGGCACCAATGTGGGATTGAGAGAAAAACGTTATTGTTGTTTTTTTCTCTTACCCAAATTGCCTGAGGGTATGACTGCTCACCTGTTCAATGATTGACAAGACCCATAAAGAATAATCAGTGAGGAGTTTCCTCAAAAAATGGAACTCCCATTTGACCCAGTAATCTCACTTCTAGGAATATATCTCAAGAAATCAGAAACACCAATCAGAAAGGCTATATGCACCCAAATGTTCATAGCAGCACAATTTACAATAGCTAAGATTTGGAAACAACCTAAGTGCCCATCAGCAAATGAGTGGATTAAAAATCTGCGGTACATCTACACAATGGAATACTATGCTGTCATAAAAAAGAAAGAACTCTTACCATTTGCAACAGCATTGATGGATCGGGAGAGCATTATGCTAAGTGAAAAAAACCTGGTTAATAAAGATAAATATCACATGATCTCACTCATTTGTCAAATATAATGAACAACATAAACTGATGAACAAAAATAGATCCAGAGACATAGAAGCATCGAACACAATGTCAAGCCTCAGAGGGAAGGCAGAGGAATGTGTGTGTGGGGGTAAGAGATAAACCAAAGGACTTGTATGCATGCATATAAGCATAACCAAAGGACAAAGGCAATAGGGGGGTGGGGATATGTGCTGGGGGGGTGGGGGCGGGAAGAGAGGCCTGGGAGAGGTCAATGGGGGAAAAAGGAGACATATGTAATACTTTCAACAATAATTTTTTTAAAAAAAAGAATAATCAGTGAAGGAGAGAGGAAGAACTGGGGGTTACAGAGCTGGCTGTGCTGGAGGAAAAGTAAGAAGAGAAAGGGGTACAGAGATCAGCATCAGGTATTTCAAACCTTTCTGTCCATCCTTCCCACCACACTTTGCTCTCAGCTCTCTAAGTTATCAGAATTCAGTGGGGAAAATCATGGGTTGGTGAAATATAGAAATTTTTGAGTATGTGTTGAAGGAGGATAATGAACTGAGTTGGTGAATTCAGATTATAAGAAAAGAGAATCTCTACCTGGAGGCACATTCCCCACACCATTTCCTAAATTCACTTTGCAAGACATAATTTAGAAGCTGGATAATGTCAGTTTTACGGAGCCAATGCATTTCAAGCCAATGCATCTGCTATTGCCAAAAGGCTACAAACTCATAAAATAAAAATAAATAAATAACAATAAGGAAGAATGAAAAAGAAGTGGACAAAAATATTTAGTCAAACAGACCCCCCCTGCCAAATAAAAAAGGCATAAGTAAAAATGATGGAACAATTAAGCTGAAGTAAGCAGTCATAAGAAATAACCAAATGAAGATTGTGTGAATATCTAAATTGACTATTAGCCAAAAGATCAAATCAATTATAATAAAGTACTAAGTTTTGCTTATATATAGTAAAATAATATATCAATGAAATAATCTTAGATTCAGATGTTTTTTATAGATAAACCATCTTTGCAAAGTTTCTGAAAATAGATAATCCCTTCCTTTCATATTGATCCAGAAAAGAGATGCACGCATTTAGGGTTCTCTGGAGAAACATAACTGATTATGTACACACACACACACACACACACACACACACACACACACATAGTTGACCACTGAATAACATGGGTTTAAATAATGCAGGTCCACTTATTTTCAGATTTTTTAAAAAATAAATATGTGTACTTTTTAAAATCCTCACCTGAGGATAAATTTTTATTGATTTGAGAGAGAGAGAAAGAGAGAGAGAGAGAGGGAGAAATCAACTGAGCCACCAGGCCAGGACTCCCTGTACTGTTTTCATCTGAAGTTGGGTGTCTATGTATGCAAAGGGCTGACTGTGTGCATTGATCTACACAGTTTTATATAGGGGACTTGAACATCTGTGGATTTGGTTATACACAAGGTGGGGACAGGGGTTCCTGGAATCAATCACCTGTGGATACTGAGGGATGACCTAAGTTTTTGGTGAGTCAAAAGTTTCTGTAGATTTTTGGCAGTATGGGGGATGGGTGCCCTTGATCCCCACAGTGTTAAAGGGTCAACAGTATCTATAGCTATATCTAAATAGATGAATGGTCTTTCCAAAGTTTAGATCTAGCTATTGATACAGTTGAATACAGAATGAAAGCATGACTTAATGTCTTAAACTGTATACGATGGTGGCCCCATATGGTTCGAATGGAGCTGAAAAATTCTTATTGCCTAGTGATGTCCTAGCCATCTTAACATTGTAGCACACATGTTTTTGGTGATGCTGGCATAAAGAAATCTACTGCATTACTAGTCATATAAAAGTCTATACTAACAATTATGTACGGTAAATAATAGCTGATAATTATAATAAACAATTATGTTGCTGGTTTATATATTTACTATACTAAAAATTTATTGTTATTTGAGAGGTACTCTTCCTACCTATAAAAAAAGTTCACTGTAAAACAATATGCCCTGCTATGCTGGTAGCAGCATCATACAACTCTTGAGTGCACTGTTTTCTCTTGTGCTTGATTTAATCTCACATTGTTTTGTGTGGTAAAATGCTGCACAGGCTTATAACCTAGGAGTAATAGGCTATGCCATATAGCTTAGGTGTGTAGTAGGCTATAAAATCTAGGCTTGAGTAAGTATACCCCATGAAGTTCACATAATGACAAAATTGACTAATGACACATTTCTCAGAATGTATCCCATTGTTAAGTGGGGCCTTACTCTAAGACCATATGTATGTGTGTGCGAATATTTTTCTGAAAATTCCATTTTTCTTCGTGAGATGATTGGCTGAGGCCCACCCACATTATGGAGAGCTATCTGTTATACTTAAACTTCACCAATTTAAATGTTAATCTCATCTGAAAACCCTCAAAGTTGACAAACAAAATTAATCATCACAATGGAAAAAGGTACAAAATACATTCACCTAATTTAAAAAGTATATTTAAAATCTAGGTCTCTAACCAGATGAGGATAGCATGGGAATCCCATTTCCTTTATGATAATAGATGTGAAATTTCCAAGTAAAATATTAGATTTGTGTAGTAATAAGAATGTTTAATGTGTTTAAAGTAGAAAAATACCAGTAACTTCTTTACTCTAAAACAAATAATTACCAAGAGACAAAATATTTCACATGCTAATGATATATTTTGCACACTAACAAAGCATGTGCTCAAAACCTAAGTCATCTTTTCAAACATAAAGATTACATTGCTGCTTTTTGACATCTACACATTGAAAGTATTTTGACAAATTGAACAGAAAAAAATTTACACATGTAATAAGTAATTTTTGTTTTACCTTGATATAAAGCAATGAATCTCCCTTTGGGTGATTAATTAGCTACTCTAAGATCTTTTTTTTTTTCCAGTTTTTTTTTTCTTTTAAATAAAATCTGGGTAAAGGAGATATGCATATTTCTTAATATTTTTCTTTTCATAAAGATTAGACTCCACATTATTTGACCCCAAAGTATATTAAAATTTATCACATTTCTCTACATTTTATCCCTATAATCCAAGCATGATTTTATATTTTATAATATGATATAATTTGCAACAAAAATTTTGTGAAGGAAAAATAATTACACAATAATTTCCCCAACTGAAACAGAAAAAAATCAATAAATCTAAAACCAATTCACGATGAAAAAAATAGCACTGAAAACTAAGCAACTTGTGGGTTTAAATTAGAAAAATGTACTATAAATTAGTTAAATTTATTTAACAAATGTGTGTGGTGTGTATGCATCATAAGAACTACAAACCTGACACTTAAGAGAAAAAAATTAACACAGGACATATTACCTTTAAGAAAAAACATGTACATTACTATATACTACATTATATTCTGGAAATCCTGGCTTAAGTTATAAGTCAGAGGAAATAAGAAATAGAAGTATTGGATCAAAATGATAGAATCAACCCTAGCCAGTCTTACTCAGTGGATAGAGCTTCGGCCTGTAGACCGAAGTGTCTGGGGTTTGATTCTGATCAAGGGCACATACCTTGGTTGCTGGCTCCTCACAGGCCACGCCCTGATCAGGGCACATGCAGAAGGCAACCAATGGATGTGTTTCCCTCACTTACACATTTCTCTCTGTATTTTCCTCTCTCTTCCATTCTCTCTAAAAATCAATGCAAAAAATATCCATTGGTGAGGATTAAATAATTTTATGGTTGGGTCACAACATGAGGAACTGTATTTAAAAATGCTGAGAAAACTAAAAATCAAGGACTTGTCTTAGATGAAACATACCAATTCCTTTGAAATACCAAAATTACTGAAACTCACAGGAGTAATAATCATCATATACCTATTAAAGAAATTAAATCAATAAAAATGATAGAGCCAAAATTATTCTTACTAACAAAAGATATAAATAACTGCATATGGTGCCCTTATACATTCAACAGTTACTCTATCTACAATCATATTTCAAAAATCAACTGTGTTCTAAGAATTTTACTTCTCATATGGCCAATTACCTCCTAACAGACCAAGTTTGCCCGACAGCTAAAAACAAGACAAATTTTTTTTAAAAGCTAGTAGAAAGCACAGGGGAACGACCACGAGCAGGTAGATAACTGGCAAGGAGGAGGGAAGCTGACATTTTGAAGGAGATGGCACCGAGTAAATGCCCTGTGTTTGCAGCTTTTAGTTTAGAAACAGGCTGTCGAATTACATTAGAAAATGTGCTGGTTTGCAGAACCCAACTTCTGGGTTATGGAAACCACAGTAACTAGAAATGAAATTCAAGGAGGAGAGAACCAGAAAGAGGAAGTCTCTATTGTTGCTGCAAATTCTGCACAAACTGTTCACTAAGACATAAAATGCAAATGCCTGGGGAATTAATTGGCAAGGACTTCAAAGTAACTACTATAACTACACTCAATGAAGTAAGGAAAAATATTATCATCATAAATGAAAATAATAAACCCTCAGCGGAAGACTAGAACATACAAATTTTAGAACTAAAATATACAATCTGTAATAATAAAAAGCGTAATATGCTAATTAAACCAGACAGCTGAATGACCTTCCAGATGACCTTCCAGATGAAGCCAGGGCTGGGAGGGCCGAGCCCCTTACATGAACTTTGTGCATCTGGCCTCTAGTAGTTAAATAAAACATCCACTAGGCAGCAGTTCTCAACCTGTGGGTGGGGCCCCTTTGGCGGTCGAACGACCCTTTCACAGGGGTCGCCTAAGACCATCCTGCATATCAGATATTTACATTACAATTAATAACAGTAGCAACATTACAGTTATGAAGTAGCAACGAAAATAATTTTATGGTTGGGTCACAACATGAGGAACTGTATTTAAAGGGCCAGAAGGTTGAGAACCACTAGCCTAGAGGGAAATAACAGTAAAACAGAGACACCAGGAGAGTCAGTGAATATGATGATTAGTCAATAGGAAGTATGCAATCTGAAAAAGATGGCGACTGATCATGGCTTCAGATCTGAGGTTGGAAGTCACCAATTCTATTCTTCCTAAAAGAAAAAAAAAATGCTGAGAAAACTAAAAATCAAGGACTTGTCTTAGATGAAACATACCAATTCCTCAAAATACCAAAATTACTGAAACTCACAGGAGTAATAATCATCATAAACCTATTAAAGAAATTAAATCAATAAAAAAGAAAGCAGTGTACGCAAATGGCTTCAATAGTAACACCAAACATTTAAGGAAGAAATTTAAATTAATTACAGTTTTCTGAAATCTCTTCCTGAAAACAGAAGCAGAGGAAGAAGCTACTAAATCATTGTGAGAAGCAAACATTTTCCTAATTCCAAAATCAGATAAAGACAAGACAAAAGGAACTATTAAAAAACCAATATTGCCGAAGCCGGTTTGGCTCAGTGGATCTCTAGAGCATCGGCCTGCGGACTGAGGGGTCCCTGGTTCAATTCCAGTCAGGGCGTGTGCCTGGGTTGCGGGCACAGCCCCAGTTGGAGATGTGCAGGAGGCGGCTGATCGATGTTTCTCTCTCATCGATGTTTCTAACTCTCTATCCCTCTCCCTTCCTCTCTGTGGGAAATCAATAAAATATATATTTTTTTTAAAAAAAACAAACCAATGTTAATCATGGATGCAGATACAAAAATCGTCAGCAGGAATCAGAAAATCAAAACCAAAAATGTATAAAAATAATGATGTAAAATGACCAAGTGGGACTTACTTTAGTATTGCAAGGTTGTTTCATCATTTTAAAATCACATAATGTAATCCCTCACATCATCAGGCTAAAAAGGAACTTTCACACCAATATGTGTAGACATGCACTTAACAAAATCTAATACCAAATCAAACTCATGATAATCTCTCAGCAAGTTAGGAATAGAGGGACCTTTCTTAACATGATAAAGAATATCTCCTAAAAACTATGTTAATACTATATGTAATGGTGAGAAAATGGATCTATTTTCCCCTAAAATCTGGAATACAGTAGGATAGGTCCTCTCATCACTCCTATTTAATATCACACTGGAAGTCCTAGCTAATACAATCCTATATAATAAAGAGCTAATATGCTAATTAGACTGAAAAGCAGAATGACCGTCTGGACAACCTTTCAGACAAAGCCAGGGCTATGAGGGTGGACCAAAGCAGCTGGAGCTGCAAGGGCCAAGCCCCCTGCACAAATTCTGTGCATTGGGCCCCTAGTAAGACAATAAAGGGAAATAAAAGATATACATCTGGGGAAGAAAGAAATAAAACTTTTTTATTCCCACATGCCATGATTGTCTATGTAGAAAACTGCAAAGAATCAACAAAAACACTCTTGGAACTAAGAAGTGTTTTCGCAAGGTTGCAGGATACAAGGTCAATATATAGAAGTCAATTGCTTTCCTACATACCAGCTATGAAAAATCAAAATAAACATAAAAACATATCAGCAAAAAAAAAAAAATGAACTACTTAGGTATAAATATCACAAAATATGTACAGGATCTAGATGAGAAAAGAGATCTAATTAAATGAAGAGATAGTCCATGTTAATGCGTAGGTAAGAGTTAGTCCATGTTAAATAGTCCAATAATGTTCAGATATTATTTCCAAAGTGACCTATGGATCCAACTTAATTCCAGTCAAAATCCCTGCAAATTATTTTATGGATATCAATCAACTGATTATGAAATTTATATGGAAAGGATCAAACCCTGGATTAGCCAAAATAATGTTGAAAAGGAACAATGAATTTGGAGGACTGACTCTACCTGACTTCAAGATTATTATAAAGCTACAGTAATCAAGATAGCATGGTAGTTGTGAAATAATATTCAAACAGATTAACAGAGCAGAAGAGACAGCCCACAAAAGGGCTCACACAAACACAGTCAGCTGATCTTTGACAAAGGAGAAAAGGTGATACATTGGAGAAAGGACAGTAATTTCAACAAATGGTGCTGAAACAATTGAACATTCATATGTAAAAAAAAGAAAACCACACGAACCTAGACACATATCTTACACTTTTTACAAAAATTAACTGAAAATGAATCATAAGCCTAAATGTAAAATTCAAGATTATAAAAGTTGCTATTAAGAAAATTAAAAGACAAACAATATACTGAAAGAAAATGTTTCCAACATAAAGGATCTGTATCCAAAATACGAAAAGGATTATTAAAACTCAACAATAAATTTAAAAAAAAAATTTTAAATGAGCAAATGATCTGACAGATACCTCACCAAAAAACGTATACAAATGGAAAAGAAGAATACAAAGAAATACTCAACATTTATCATATGATATATATGTCATCAGAATATCATTAGTGAATTACAAATTTAAACAAGCGCTACATATCTATTAAAATGGTCACGCTTAAATAAATTAATACTCTATTGTTTGATGGCATCCTATAGAAACCAAGTCTGTTAGGGAGATTATAATAGCACATTTTTTTTCTTTTTAATTTTAGTTGGTAGTTTAAAAGTTGCAGTTTCTGTTTTTGCAGTCCTTGATGGAATATATTACTAATAGAAGTATGAAATTCTAGAAATATCACCAAGACATTCTATAGTCATTATATAGAATGACTTCTATAGAAGATGAAGGAAATTGAGTAGTCAAGATAGAACAAGAGCATGAACACATATTAAATTATGCAGATCAATGTTCTGCATTTATGTGTTTCTAGTTCATAAATCGACCAGAGGGGGGGTTTTTCAGCCTTAACAGAACACGGATAAAAACTACCTCTTTTTACTGCCCTTTGTGGATAGTACATTTTAAGTTAAAACAGTAATTTAAATAGGCTATAGGTGACAGAGAGATATGGAATGGTTTAAAATATTAGGAAATAAAAGAAATAAGCTTCCCTGCAAAACCATTAAATGAAACTGATATAATTGCTGAAAGAAAACAATAAAAGTTGCTGACAATTATTGAATCATTTTTAAAAATTAGCCCAAAACGTATTGCTCAACCACTGATATCTAAATTATAAAAAATAAATATCTTAAAAAAAAAACTATATGGCAGGCATAGGATAGAAAATGTAGCAATACAAAATTAAAATGAGAAAGGACTCAAAGAAAGGAAAGAACGGAAAGGCAGCAGAGGATTAAACACTATAGCATTATCCTAGGATGCTGTTTCAAACCAAGCACGATGTTTAACTAAACAAAATATATCAAACCCATCTTCTCCAGGGTAGGATGATAAAGCAGATCAAGAAATGTTTGTAGCCCTAACCGGTTTGGCTCAGTGGATAGAGCGTCGGCCTGCAGACTGAAGGGTCCCAGGTTCGATTCTGGTCAAGGGCATGTACCTTGGTTTCGGACACATCCCCAGTAGGGGATGTGCAGGAGGCAGCTGATCGATGTTTCTCTCTCATTGATGTTTCTAACTCTCTATCCCTCTCCCTTCCTCTCTGCAAAAAATCAATAAAATATATTTTTTAAAAAAAGAAATGTTTGTAAAGATAAGACTGGCTTTGAAAAGAATAGAGGGGCGCTCATTCTGACACTGAGCAGCATACACATAGATAAACTAGATAAGAATGAAGGACTTTCACATCCAGAAAATGAATTGTCTCCATGCAGTAATTGTGTAAATGAGCAAAGGAGATGGCTTTAGGAGATGATCCAATAAAATCCTAAACAACCTTCTTAGTGAGGAAAACAGATACACATTGTGCCCTTTCCATGCCCTGAATTAGGATTCCCTGGAAACCTTACATGTTCTCTCAGTCCAAATATATTTGAAAAGCAGTTTATAAGTGCTGATCATCTTAGTTCAAGCATTTTATGCAAAATCCTCAGGATCTGAAACCCCCTTCATGTTTTAGCCTTAGTGATTTTTGATCGTCATTATTTGGGCAAGACCAGTAGCTTTTGAAAAATCATTAAGTCAGTTTCAGTTTTCTCAGACTCCATGTCAAATGCAGTAATGCATAAAGCCAAATAAATAAAAAATGGTTCTATTTTAAAATAAGATAAATTGTCCCGTAGACGTGTATAAACTTGGGTTAAATAAATACAGGTCATTATAAAGTCTGGGCCAACTCTTATTCACTAGGCTCCCATTTTTATACCTGACATCAAAGATGTGCTCCAAAAGGCAAAACAAACACCTAAAATGAGAAACTGGTTGCATTTCTTTCTTAAATACAAATAAGAATGTATTTGAAAGTGATATAACTTGATCAATATCTATATGTATTAAGCTTCCTTGCAGACAGATGTGGCCTTATGAAACAGGCCAATAAGAAATAGGCTGGCCGAACCGGTTTGGCTCAGTGGATAGAGCGTCAGCCTGCGGACTCAAGGGTCCTGGGTTCGATTCCGGTCAAGGGCATGTACCTTGGTTGCGGGCACATCCCCAGTGGGGGGCGTGCAGGAGGCAGCTAATCGATGTTTCTCTCTCATCGATGTTTCTAACTCTCTATCCCTCTCCCTTCTTCTCTGTAAAAAATCAATAAAATATATAAAAAAATAAAAAAATTAAAAATTAATTAAAAAAAGAAAGAAAGAAATAGGCTGATGTTATTAGGAAGGGTATTTACTCATACCCTAATAACCTCAATGAGTTTCATTCTATCCCTAATAGTGTCCAAGAACAGACTTGGTCTCGTAAACAGCAGGAAGGACTGATCAGGTGTTCACATGTACCCATTTCTTATCCTCTACTTTGTCTTGCACAATGTGGTCAGGTTTTTCTTATTCCTTTGCCCCTAAACTCTGTGTGCCCCAAGCACAAGTAAGCACTGAAAGAGTTAAATCTGCCACCTTATCAAATGCTTTTCCTGGCATTTGTTTGACCACAGTAAGACCCTTGTCTTGTTAGATCCTACTGGCTATTGTTCCTTGGGTGTCCAGCTTCTCTATAAACGATTATGTTTATCCCTGCTTTCTCCTTGTTTACCCATAAAATGAAAAGTTGTTTTTATTTGTTTGTTTGATTGTGATATGCATGCAGATTTTGGAGATTGGAGTCTTTCTTCCTATGGGCATTGCTTTTCTACTGAATAAAGCCTCTCCTTTCTACGTCTGGCTTTGTTTTTCTTTGACTGACGTGTTTACTGCAATACATTTTGTAATACTGTGAGTAAACAATAAGCAAGCAAAGATAAAGATGGGGAAAATACTTAAGTATCCATGAAGAAGAAGAATGGAAAAATAAACTCATGGTTTATTAATTCAGAAAATGGAATAAATCTCAATAGATGTAATGACTGAACTAGAGTTACATCAATTCTAAAGCAACACTGCTTGAATGTATATTGTTTAAGAGGAAAAAGAAAATGGGGTAAAATCATAGTATGATGTAATTTATGTAAAGCCTAAAAGTCTCTAAAACAGTCTATATTTTATATGTTTATACATAGATACATATATAGTGAAAGTAATTTATAATTTGGCACTGACTCTATCTGAAGATAAAAGGAAGAGAATATTTGGGAAGAGAGACACAGTGGTTATTAGTTGTGTTGGTAAATCATTATTTCTGTAAGAATAAACTACAAATGCAATATGGTGTTAACATTTCTTAAATCTGGGTGACAGGCACTTGGGAATTTATTATGTTACTCTGCATGTTTTGTGTATTTCAAGTATTTCATAATAAATCAACCAAACATAGAAGGGAACTAGAACACCAGAGATTGCTGACAAGTAAAAAAATCATCTCTAAGCCAATATTCCCTAGCAAATGCAAATGTAAGGACTTCACCAGTAATTCTTGCCCCTTAGCTGTAAAAGGGGTCCACAGAAGAATTCCTAATGCCTTGTAGTCAATTTTCTGTTAAAGCTTACGCTAATTTTCTCATTACTTTGACTCATTCATTAAAGGCAGAAATTGTTACATGTATGGTTATTTCCAATAATAACCTTTTCATAAATTTTATCCTATCTAATAAAAGAGAAACATGGTAATTAGCGTACAACCGCTACCCTTCCCATTGGCTAATCAGGGCAATACGCAAATTAACTGCCAGCCAAGATGGCGGCCGGCAGCCAGGCAGCTTAAAGTGAACATGAGGCTTGCTTGCTTCAGTGACGGAGGAAAACAACATTCCCCGCCTGCCGCTGCAAACCTCTGAGCTGCAACTCTAAGCAACTATGTTACAAATATAGAAGCTAAACAAAACCCCAGAAACCTGCTTTAGTCCATCAGGCTTCAGCCAGCAGGATCGCAACATTGTTTCAAATACAGAAGGTAAACAAAGGCCAGAAACCTGCTTTCAGCAGTGGAGGCCTAAGAGCTGGAGCCAAGCCTCAAAGCTAAAGCTGGCCCAGAATAAAAAAAAAAGAAAAAAAGGAGCGGTTGGGAGCTTCAGTCACCCCCAGCCTGAAAACAGCCCTCTGCCCCTCACCCAGGCTGGCCAGGCACCCCAGTGGGGACCCCCACCCTGATCCAGGACACCCTTCAGGGCAAACCAGCCAGCCCCCACCCATGCACCAGGCCTCTATCCTATATAGTAAAAGGGTAATATGCCTCCCGGCACCGGGATCAGTGTGACAGGGGGAAGCACCCAAACCCCCTGATCGCCCTGCAGCTCTGTGTGTGACAGGGGGCGGGGCCACAACCTCCCTATTGCCCTGCTCTGTTCATGACAGGGGAAGGCACCCCAACCCCCTGATCAGCCCTGCTCTGTGCCTGATAGGGGGAGCTCCCCAACCCCATGATTGCCCTGCGGCTCTGTGTGTGACAGGGTGCGGCGCTCCAAGCCCCTGATCGGCCCTGCTCTGTGGCAGGGTAGAACCATAACCTCCCCATCGGCCCTGCCCAGAGTGTGAGAGTGGCGGTGCCCAAACCCCCTGATCCACCCTGCTCTGTGTGTGACAAGGGGCGGTGCCCCAACTCCCCTATCGGCCCTACTCTGTGCATGACAGGGGGGAGCTCCCCAACCCCCTGATGGGCCCTGCTCTGGGAGTGACAGGGTACAGAGCCCCGACCCCCCTGATTGGCCCTGCTCTGTGCATGACAGGGGGTGGTGCCGCAACCTCCCCATCAACCCTGCCTTGAGTGTGACAGTTGGCGGTGCCCCAACCCCCCAATCGGCCCTACCCTGAGTGTGACTGAGGGGTAAAAAAAAGAAAAAAAGGAGCGGTTGGGAGCTTCAGTCACCCACCAGCCTGAAAACAGCCCTCTCCCTCTCCCTCTCCCTCTCCCTCTCCCTCTCCCTCTCCCTCTCCCTCTCCCTCTCCCTCTCCCAATCCACCCTTGCTGTGTGCATGACAGGGGGCGGCGCCCCAACTCCCCAATTGGCCCTGCTCTGAGCCCGATCAGGGTCTGCATCTAGGGATTGGGCCTGCCCTCTGCCACTGGGGAGCAGGCCTAAGCCAGCAGGTTGTTATCTCCCGAGGGGTCACAGACTGTGAGAGGGCACAGGCCGGGCTGAGGGACCCCCCCGTGCCCCCCGAGTGCACAAATTTTTGTGCACCGGGCCTCTAGTTGAAACATAAAACTCAAGTGCTGGGAACCAATTCCAGCATGTCATAATTTTAAGAGTTTCATCAAAAGGTTGGTGAGACTTGGGGACTCAACAGGGTTGAGTCACACATGTATTCACCTGTTGGGAATGGCTAAAGGCATTTCCCCAAACCTGAATAGGAAACTGATTGTGGCTACCAGACAATTAAAGGGCATCTTAATCTCCATGTTATTGCCTCCTACTGGTCAAACACCTGAACAGCTGTTGGCTATCCCCCAAACTGACAATGCTCTGTACCCTTTGAAACCTTACCGTTTGAAGAGTATTATCTCCACCTTGCCTTAGGATAAATTGTGTTAATAAAAGCAATGGTCCTAGACAAGGAGGGAGTCTTCAGTTCCTTTAGCTGAAGGTCCTCTGACCCCCAGTGCCTTTCAAAATTATATCTTGTCTCCGGCTTCTTTATTAGTCTCTGGATTCCTATGTCATCTACGCACAGCCCCTTTTCGAGATTCCTGAACCCTTCTTGATGTGGCACAAGAGCACCAGCACTCAAGTACTAATAATTTTCAAATAATGGCTTAAGAAAGGGATATTTGTATATGTTTTTTTTATTTATCCCTTATTTAAAATTCATATTTTTCTAATGTAAATTAGAAAATAGTCATCCACATTTAATTCCATCTGCTTGTATTGGGCAGGAAAAATCATTGAATGATATTTAAGGGCAGCTACATTTAAAGTTTTTGGTCATATATCCCTCAAGAGAATATTAGAAAATTATGTACCTTCTCATCTTAAAGAATCTGTGGCTGTGACATTGAAAGCTCTTGAAGTCCCAGGCAGTTCCTCTTAAAGGGCCCACACATGGCCTTACTCGGACTCACGCCCTCTGAGCTCCAGCATTGGAGCAGCAGCTTCAAAGGAACCTGGGACATTAAGGGAGGAACTAACTTGTCTAGAATCAGGGCAAGATACTATTAAGCATATAAACGCTTTTGATGATGAGATTAGTGCTAGTATTTGCCTTTATACAACATAAAGTTAGGACACAGAACCCTGAAGGCACCATCACCACATATAACTCCATTCTAAATAAATATTTGTCCTGTTCCTTTTCTTGAAGATTTCATTTCAGAAACGCTTTTAACACAGTAAAAAGTTCAATTCTTGGGTTATAGATCCTCCTTTGAATTTAAGTAAATGCTGATTCAGAGTCTATAAAAATATCATTTACTTGTGGTTTAAGCAAGAGATGCAGAAGTAATTGCCTATATATCCCAGGAGAGTTATTCGTCTTTGATTCAGTCACTGAAGTTATTAATGTGAATAGAATATAACAAAATATGATTCAGAAGATATTGAAATTGTTTACAAATGACTTGAAATGTAATTTCAACTTTCTGATTGTTGTCTGTTGAGGAAGAAATTGCCACTCAATATTTGAAATAAAACTGTTTTATTTCTTGCTCAGCAATGAAGAGTTGTATTTTAAGATGCTGTATCTCTGAACAAAGCGCATTGCTAATTTTAGATATGGGTTTTGGGAATGTGTCTATCAGAAATTAGTGGGCTATTAGAAGCAGGAGTGTTTAAGTGCTGGGTGACCTTCGGCTTTAGTTACAGGATTTTGGCTGCCATAAATTGGTTGACCTTCAGAATGTGGAACAGCTGAAATCCTCATTGGTTGAAGGGAGGGTTTTAAAATCAGTTTTGGAAGTTTAATTTCATTGATATAATAATACTTAATCAATATAATAATAAGTATTTCTGTAGGAGAATAGAAGCTTTTCATTTTCAATCATAACAGTAAAAAAAACACACCTTGAAAATAATTGGGAATTTAGCCTTCTCTGTCTCCACTGTCTGACATAGTAAATGATAAAAGCAACAGAGCAGCGTAGTGGTATAGATAGGAAGATTGTAAACAAATCAGTGTAGGAGTGCAGGAAATAGTCAAGTTTCAATGATCTGTATATAGTTTTCCCATGCTATGAGTTAACTGCAATAATTTTAAATTAATTTCAAAAGCAAATTAAAGTAGCTGCCCTTTTATAGAGAAAAAAGTTAAACATATTAATTTTAATCATATTTGCAGTAATGAACTGCTCATCATATTTTTCATCTTCCATTTGAATATGCCCTCTTTGTTTATTAATACTCCACAAGTCCAACTGTACACAGGAAGCCCAAAACCACAATTAGGAATTTAGTTCACTCTGTAATGAACAAATCACTTATTTGAAGTTTGTGCAATATTCTATCAAGAGGCTGAACTTTTATTTTCCTTTAGAGATCTCCTATTTCAATCTAATTAATATGAATACAGAAAACTAGGGTTCTTCTATCTAATTATTTTAAAACTTAGCTGCTGTGTTAAAGAGAACTGGAGGATGTTGTGGTAGAGATGGAAACAGGGAATGGAACTACACTGTATGGACTCCTGCTATTTTTCCAGGTGCTGTTTATGTAATCAGCTTGTTTTCTCATGTTACCTATTTAATTTTCACGGGTAACTGCCCTATTTCCTTTATGAAAAACATCACACATAAATAAATATATAATTCCTGTTGTGAGACACTTTGTATATGAAAGGTTATGACTCAGCAAGATTCAATAAATTTCTCTAGTCAAAAAATTAGTTGAGGGAGCGGGGGCTCAAATCCAGCCCCGCCTGACACCAAAGCCCATGGGAGCTCTGTGATGCAATAAAATACAGCTCATCGCCTCTATCCCGTGTTGTTACAAATTAACAAAATAATTTGTAAGTTACTGTATGCTGTGAATGTCAAGAATGTTTAACTATGAGGTTTTCAATTTCTGTTGTCTATTCTATATACGATTTTTGTCGGAGAAACAACTGAATTTGCCAAGTGGGTTGTGTCAATAGTGACTCAGTTACGCTCTTCAGCAAATATTATTTATGGAGCTTTCCCTTGCCCTGAAAATTGAGCCATACACTATACACGCTAAAGTGCTTGCCCTGGAGGAACTCAAGTAGGGCAGCTCTAATAGTCTCTTTTGTTTTTTAAAGTGTCGGCACTCAGCTTATTGGAAGGTACATGATAGAACGATGCTTCCCTTCTTTAGTAAATGATGCCACATTTCTTGTTGTTTTCCAATTTTCTCGCTCTCTGCAGTACTCCACGACTTTCCAGCTACAATTGCGACTGTGTTGGGAAGTTCATTAGTCAAGTCCCTCAACGCCCAGGGATCTATTTCATTTGGTCCTGCTGGTTTATGTACGTTCGCATTTTTTAAAAAGTATTCCCCGATGAGTTTTAGTCAGTAGTTATTCTTTTTATTTCTTTCCAATTCTATAAACTTCATTTTCTTTGCCAGCACTGCCTTCTTAGGATGTTATATTGTCTATCCAGTTTTTATTTTCTTCTTGTTTCCTGTGAATCATGGGCTTTAAAAAATTAGCTCATTTTCTCATCTCTTCAAAAAAAACCTGCTCATTTCTCTACTCTTTTTTTTCCCCTTAATGCTCTTGGAATCTATGTTATCTGGTATTAGTTTAAATTTTATTGTTATAAGTGCTCCTGTACCCCTTTCCCAGGTTCTGCCTCACTTATTCCCTTATCAATATATCTTACTACTTAAACACATTGGTGGTTACCTTTCTGCTCATTAGCATATGGATAATCCAGCTCACAACTTGTATACTTAAGTTTCCATTGCATTGCTTGATGTAAAAACATTCCTAATAGAAAAAAGAGTAATGTGGTATGTGAGATATATATATATATATATATATATATATATATATATATATATAAAATTAACATGGGGGGATATAAATCGTGAAAGAACTATATATTGCTCAACAAAAGTCCAAGATGCAGATGCCTAAATTTATAGTTCATGAATAATGGCCTCTACATTTCAGGTGTTGTGTTGTGTTAGGACCGTTGATTTGACATAGACCCTGCTTAGGAAACTGAGAAGAGCTACAGTAGTGAAATCACGAACTGAACTGGAGGTATACATGGCTCCTATGGAGTTGTGTTTCTGACCTCATATATGGGCAATTTCTCTTCCATTTTAAACATTATTTTGAGGAAACAGCCAAAGTAAATTAATGGGTTGTGATTGGGCATTCCTCTCAGGTTCCAGAGAAGTTTTAGCTGCCTTTTAATGTCAAATATCTTCCAACAGTCCCTACTTAGCTCCTAACTGTACCTTCTTTATTCTCCACCTAAACTTGCTATAAACATTATATTTGAAAATATAGAATGATATTCTCCTCAGGCTTTTCTAAAGTATTTTGTCAGTATTAATGGGTCAAAGACTTTCCTAGGACACTCAATACATGGCAAAATGAGAGCTTACAATAGAAAAAGCTACACACACATCAGGTACACACTCAAACAGAATATTGTGGTAAAGCACTTGGCAGAGAACATTGCAATATGGGTACTGAATCTCATAGATGAAGAGTTTACAGTAGAGTCTATTGGACTAGCTATTACTCACTAAGAATATAAGATTGCAATCAAAGCACAGGGAAATTATATATTGGTGTTGTTCTTTAGTGGCATGTATGTTGCACATATTTAATCATACATAGTTACACTCTATCTCTCATATAACTGCATTTGATAAATGCACTTAAATATTATTTTGGACTACTTCAGAGACAAATAGGATTTTATGATAAATATGAAGGGTTTTAAAATATGGTATGTGTATCTTTGTTCACAAATTCAATTAACATTCATCGGGTGCCTAACCTATACCATTTGAATCATGTATATTAACTCTTTCAATAATATGGCTACATCAATAGTAGGAATGTGGAGACTCTGACTCTCATATATGTGGTGTTCTCATAAATAAAAAATGAATTTGATTTTTTTTGTTAATCTGTCTCATGTTGGCTTGATGATTAGATCAGGTGAAAGAATCTTTGTAATAATAGTAACTATTTGAGTTAAAACATGAATACTCTTTGACCAAGCAATTCCACCAACAAAAATTCATTATACAGGTATTTTTGTATGAAAGTACAAGGATATAGATATAAATATTCACTGCAGTCTTTCAGTAAAGACCTAAATATTTTTCAGTAGAAACTCATTAAGTGATTTTGAGACATGCATAAATTGGGTTATTCCATTTTATTTTAATCACTCTGTACTATTTGGGAGTATTTCAAGATGTATTGTTATTACATGAAGTGAGAAAAATTGCAGAATGATATTATAGAATGTCTTACATACATAAAATAAGTTTATTATTATATATAAGTTTTATATATATATATATATATATATATATATATATATATATATATATAGCACTTACATGCAAAAGCATTTTTACGAGAGGGAAATTGAGATCATTTTTAACTGTACTTCAGAAAACAGCACTGTGGCAAGAGTAGTAAGATAGAGAAATTTTTTATTTGGGAGGGAGGAAAGGAGTCATTTGTAGTATTCAAATTATTACCCTGGAAATGAATTATGTTTCCTATTAAACAATAGTTAAAAACCATTTAAGAATAACCTATTGGTCTTTGTATCTTTGGCCTATGAGACTCAATTTGCATACAGTGGGTGCTCCATAATGGATGAGTATATGAATCCCAAATGAAACATGCCAGCAGAGAGTCACATGACACAAATGGAGTCTCCTACATTTAGGTTGAAGAATTCAGCAATTATTTCCTGTGTAAAACATCCTCCCATGGAGGTAGTAGTTAACCAACATTAAGTAACTTAAGAACTAATTGAAAGGATGGCCAAGGTCCTTGTTAGAGAGCATGTGTCTTGGTATTTCATTAAAATTAGACTTAATGAGGCTATTACTTCCCCAGGTCCACATGTCATATTTTTGGTCAAAGGACACCAAGGCTCACTCCTGCTCAATTTGAATCAAGATTACTCTTCTAGGTAGAAATTTCACTAAGGTTAGAAACATAATGGGGAAGGACATAAAGATAGAAATGAATCATGTTTCCCCATCCCCCTCCCACTCAACTTTCTTCCAGCCAAATACCTACCAATGGCCATTGCTCTCTTCGTTTCTTACAAATGAGGCCAATCCATCACTCGTACCTATTAAAACTCTGGGTTCAATATAGCTCCTGAGCCCAATACCTTTACCTATTTCAGATTCAAAAGTAAGATACCTGTCTGAACATACATGGCAGTAAGGTAGTGGCTAGGAAAGTAAGCTTTGTTCACCATATGTTTTGTACAGAGATTAACTGACCCATAATAAGTTTAGAAATAGGGAAATAATAAGATAGGAAAAAATATTGAAGATCCTAAAAGGACTCCTTAGGTGTGGTGTACCATACGCTCTTCCATTTGCCAGGCAGGCACATGCACTACTGTGAAAATCCAAATCCATAAATGCAGAAAACGTGAATAAAACTGTCAAGCAACACAGAAATAATAAAAAAAAATTAATGGCCAGAACTTCTTGGGACACTGCCTTCAAAGTATCAACTATGTGATCTCAGACCTTGGTTCCAAATAGGAGATTAAAGCTTTATGTTTGATTGTTGTGTGGTTTGATTAATACATTCAGTTCAACAAATGTTTACTGAGCACTCACTCTATGCCGAATCCTCAGTCGTAGAGATCACAGGTGATCCTTGCCACCACGCAGCTTTCAGTCTACAGGGAGGAAGAGACAATGAACAGGTAAACACAGAAATAAATCTACAAAACTAATTCTAATACATGATATAGGCTCAAAAAATCAGAGCTCAATTGTCGAGTGTGTTTCCTTCCATGTCCTGTGTGGATCAGGGTTTGGGATCTGAAAAGAGGAGCCACACACAAATGAGAGAAAAATGACACGAGATAATTTTGAAATATTGGGGGACCAGGTGGGCAAGTCCAGAAGGACTTCCACTGATGCTCAGGCCGCTCCAATCTTTTATTGATCTGAAGTAGCCCTTAGGGTAAGGAGGTTTCAATGACACACAGACTATGTCATAGCATGACCCTTAGGCAGGCAAGTTCCAGTAACAGGCAGAATATCTAATCAACAATAATCAACAAGGATTTACATAAATATCTAAGGAATTAAGTGAACTAAGGTGGGGATGATGCTTCAGCTACCATTACCTAAATTAACTGGGTGGTAAATAGATTAACTGTGTGGTGCACAGCCCTGACCTTTGCTAGGACTTCAAAGGTTACTAGCTTTTGGGGGTCTCTGTCTATACTCAGCTAGTGAAGACAATGAATGGACTCCGGCACTTAATAACAAAGAGAAATGACAGTTGTGGTGGAATGTATTCTAATTTATATAGCGAAGGTTTTATTTAAAGTTACTCTGCGCCGAGATCAATTTATTTTCCCTCTATTCAAAATGAATTAGAAATGTCTTAAATTCTCAAAATTCACCTAAGCTATGTAGTTTTGTAATCATTCATCTTCATAAAAAGAAATGAGCACTTTTCAATCCAGCTTTTCAAATTCTTATTTTTTATAACCACTAAATTAAAATTCAGTGCACCCAGAAGAATCCTCAGCCTTCTTTCACTGTAAATGATTGAAGTTCCATCTGTCACTTTAGAGTGCCATCTATTTCATTTTAAATCCTCACATAATGACTACATGCCAAAATCTTCTATGAGCTGACTAATAACACTTAAAATTAAAAGAAAATGTTAGAAGTAATGATTTGAGACTAGTAATTTATTTATGTTTTCCAAGAAATTCTTCTGTTTGATTCTTTACTTGGAAAGCAAGCAAGAAAAAGAATAACAAAGCTAGGGCATGGAAGTGATACTGACAAGTCTAATCAGAACCCCCTACCACTGTAGCGGATGGCAACCTGCAGTTGGTTTTACAGAATCCCTCTGCTGGTCCATTATTTGCTGGTAAATCAAGTTCTAAATCACTGATTTTCTTTGCCAAGTTCTTTGTTATCAGGAACACATCCTTTTTCAAATATTTATTTAAAAGCAACACAGATGTGAAGGCCAAATGAAAGGCAACAAGGCTATTGGATTATAACTTTGACCCCCTTCTACACTCAAGTAGTTCTTTCTGAGCTGGAATGCTCAATGAAACATTTATGTACCAAATAATTACTGTTCCTGAAGCATAGTAACCTCCATCTTGGGTAAAAACTGCTGTTGAAAATTTTAACCCTGCTATTCTGGCTTCTGTAAAGATTTGCTTGCTTAAATAATAGGGAAAATAAGACTACTCCCCATTCCAGAGAGGCCATAGACTATGCCCCAGACAGAGTTGTCAGTGCGGGCGCCAGGCCAGGTCTTGAGATAGGTCTCAAGGCCCTGTCCCAGCACACAGTACTTTTTCTCAGAAGGTCCAGAATTCTCATTCCAAATTTGGAAAACAAAGAACTGAAAAACATATAAATAGGATATACGTCCACCATATTGGGCCCCAGAATTTGAGAAGCAAGAGTTCCTCTAGGCCCGCTAGCGCTAGCGAAAATGAACAGGCTTATTGATTAAGGCGTCTTCTGATTTACAATATAATATGCCCACCTCCTCCTTCTTTCTTTTGTCATCTTTTGCTAATTTGAAATTTTTAAATCTCTTCTATTTTCTTGTTTTGAGCATTTCTTGTTTTGATCACTTCTTTCTATACTAGTAAGCTGAAGTAATATTAAGCAGGATGGGTTTCTTTGTGTTAATTATCCATCACCCCTCCCTCAATAAAGGCCACAGACATGGTTGCTTTCTTGTCTGTTGCTTTGTGGTTGTCTTCACTTCATGGCTGGCCCTTCTGATTGTCCATATTCTTTGTGGTGTCTGTCCAAGACTTTCATTTACATTCAATTGATAATTTAGGCCTTATAGGAGTAAACTGTTTTGTTACAAGAAGAATCCTGAAGGCTATTGAATGACTTCTTCTAAAGTAGTCAAATCCGTTTTAGCATTCAATAGCTCTAACTTCCAAGGGTAAGCTGCTTCTCACACACACACACTTTGAATGCTATGGCAGAACACACTGGGCCTGAGAGGCAGCAAGTGACTGATGATGCTATTGATTTTAGCCTGCGTAGGTTTTCCAAGTATGGAACTTTACAATACTCAAAAACCAAAATAAACTTCTGAGAGTAACAACAAAATTTAAACAGTAGTTAGTTTTTAATAAACCACACAGTCACTAACATTTTCCATCTCTACTATGTTAATAATACACAAATGGGTTAAACTTCTTAGAACCTCAAATTGGTGATATGCAGAGAGGGACAGGTATTTTCATTTTATATTTCATACAAAAGTATTCTTTTATATTTGTTATGACATATATTATGCTTTACCACCCAACTGTACCCCAGAGACAGGCAGTATAGAAAGCACCAATGTCTATTATTTTATAATTATAGTGAATGTCTAAAATTCTTTTATCATAAAACATGAAAATAAACACCTTTAAAATTATGAATCTGTTTTCCACTTTATATACTGTTTATTTAACTCAGGTGTCTATAGATTCTGTAAACATTATATTTATATGAATTAGAATTTTTATTTAGGCCTTATTTTATTATTTTAAATTAATTTTATATTTTGAATATATTCTTGTAAAAATCAAAGCAATATAAAAGGTATACAAGAAATCTTATTCTAATCTTTGTCTTGTGAAGGCAACATGGGCTGGAAGCCTGAGTCCTGCCCCCTCAACCTGCATTCTGACAAATATGCTAACCTATAATTAAGCCCCAGCCCGCTTCCCACTTGTGTCCTGGCCTTGCCAAACCTGTTTCCCTGAATGTGTATCTTACTGGGACCAAAATCCATGCACAGCCCCCACAGGAGATTAACTGCTAGCGCCAGTGGGGGCCTTGGTCTTAATCTCACCTCTCCCTTACAACTGTCATAGGGGCTGCAAAAGCCCTTGAAAAAGCAGACAAAGAAGACATAAGGAAGGTGAAGAGACATATAAAAACATGCTCAAAGTCACTAATCATCTGAGAGATGCAAATCAAAATGACAATGCAGTACTATCTCACACCTGTCAGAATGGCTATCATCAACAAATCAACAAATAACAAGTGCTGGCCAGGATGTGTAGAAAAAGGAACCTGCCTGCACTGCTGGTGGGAATGCAGACTGGTGCAGCCACTGTGGAGAACAGTATGGAATTTCCTCAAAAAACTGAAAATGGAACTCGCATTTGACCCAGTGATCCCACTTCTAGGAATATATCCCCAGAAACTAGAAACACCAATTAGAAAGGATATATGCACCCCTATGTTCACAGAAGCACAATTCACCATAGCTAAGGTTTGGAAACAGCCTAAGTGCCCATCAGCAGATGAGTGGATTAAAAACCTGTGGTACATCCACACAATGGAACTATGCTGCGGTAAAAAAAGAAGGAATCCTTACCATTTGCAACAGCATGGATGGAACTGGAGAGCATTGTGCTAAGCGAAAGAAGCCAGTCAGAGGAAGATAAATATCACATGATCTCACTCATTTGTGGAATATAATGAACAACATAAACTGATGAACAAAAACAGATCCAGAGACAGAGAAGCGTTGATCAGACTGTCAAACCTCAGAGGGAAGGTAGTGAATGGTGGGGGTAAGGGGGAGAGATCAACCAAAGGACTTGCATTCATGCATATAAGCATAACCAATGGACACAGTCACCAGGGGCATGAGGGCATGAGTGGGGGGGGTGGAGGGGCAATGGGGGGATAGGGACACATATGTAATACCTTAATCAATAAAGAAAAAAGGAAAAGCAGACAAAGAACTTGGTACCCTTTATAAGAGAAACACCCACTGCATTCAGCTCTCAGTTTTGGTAACCGATTTCCATGGACCATTCAGCACCAATGCTCCTGTAAGAAAGTGCCTTTTCTGAATCTCCCAAGTGCCTAGTTGTGTGTCTTCCTCACCTGGTAAGTTCTGTAACAGGCTTGTTCTATCATGCCTACTCTCTATGTAACCATTTTTAGTTTCTTGTGTAGTTTCCCAGGGTTTCTTTGTGCAACTTCTAATTAATACTATTATCCATCTTCTTCCCCTTTGTAACTTACTGTCCTAAAACCTTTTCCCTCACTTAAGAATATACAGGATGGGCAAAAGTAGGTTTACAGTTGTGAATACACAGAACAGTTTATTTCTGTATCATTATGTATTAATCATTTTATTATTTTCTGTAAACCTACTTTTGTTTCACTTATATTGTAGAGGTCATTTACTATCAGGACAGAGAGAGTTTCCTCATTTTTAAAAATTCTGCATAATATTTTGATGTGTAGTAGCACTCTAAATTTTAGTTTTCTTCACATTCTTGGCAGCAGTTATGAGAGTAAATTTTTGATTGCCCTCTCAATAGACTATGCGGTCCAACTTTTGGATTTTTGCATTTCTCTTATGTGGAGTGAATTTAAACATCTTTTTATCTCTTGAAAGACCATTTGTATCTCTTTTTTGTGAACTATGTACATACTTTATTCATTTATCTAATAAATTATTTGTCTTTTATCAAATTTTTGAGGATTTCTACCTATAGAGATATTAATCATTTTGTGACATAAAATTTTACCAAAGTTTTTATTATTATTTTTTTTAAATATGCACTTATGGTTGATTATGTTAGTTTATAATTTTATAGTTTCTAGGCTTTGAGTCATAATTTAAAAATCCTGCCTACTATAAGGTTATAAAATGATTACCTCAGTTTCCTCAAGCACATGTATGGTTTTATATTTTACACTGAAATGTTTATTAAATTTGGAGTTTACATATGTCTAGAGATATGGATCTAAATTCTCTAAACCAGCGGTTCTAAACCTGTGGGTTGCGACCCCTTTGGCAGTCGAACGACCCTTTCACAGGGGTCGCCTAAGACCATCTTGCATATCAGATATTTACATTATTATTCATAACAGCAGCAACATCACAGTTATGAAGTAGCAACAAAAATAATTTTATGGTTGGGTCACAACATGAGGAATTATATTTAAAGGGCCAGAAGATTGAGAACCACTGCTCTAAACCAAATGACCCCATATCACTTACCCACAAGTCCATATTAACTTCACACATTGGAGATATTGCCTTTCTTATGAACAAATTTCCCCTATGCATTTAGGTTATTCCCAGTCTTTCTTTTTTGTTCCTTTGGCTTCTATACGTATTCATGCTTCTATATAATACAGTTTTAATTAGTGTGATTTATTTTTAAAGGCTTCCTAAATATTCTTACTTGTTTATTTTTATAAGTACTTCATAATTTGCAGGACAATTTTAGAATCCAACTTTCTGTTTAAATCTAATTGTTAACAATTGCTATTTATTTTGTGGATTTTCTTATTCTAAAGTCAGGGTTTCATTTTCCTGGATGCTTTTCATTTCCCAATCGGGTGACTAGAGACATTAACATCTTATAGCTGTGTGCTGGTTCTATGTGTGAAAGTACCTTTGTCTCTGTCCTTCAGATGATGTGACTTGGCGGCTAAAGATCTTTAATGACCCTCCATAGCATTTGAAGAACAAACTACCTCACCTATCATGTAAAGGCCTCTGAAGCTCTCCACCTCTTCATTCACTGTGCACCCTTCTCTACCCATAGAGATCTGTTTGCAGTTCTAAAACAGTATGATATGTCCACAACAGGACATTGGCTAGAAACCTGCTTCCCATTACTCTTCAAGGGTCTGTCTCTAGCTCTTTTGGGAGCACGCAGTCAAGGCTTCAGCTCTTCTGGAAAGGTCTCCTTACCTCTCACTATCTGCTCCAGGTACCCCTCATGTATCTGTGTTCCCAGCACCCAGAGTGTATCTCTCTTATAGCTCTCATCAAACTTTGATGAAAATGATTATTTTAAAACCTTCAACATGTTTCCCAGTGTAGGATTTTGTATGCACATTCTTATGAGACTGGTATAGTAAATGCCAAAATAATCATTGAATGGCTGTTGAATTAATTAATATAATCCTTGTAATAGATGAGGAATGATTTTAATTGTTCTTTAATTAGAAACTCAGATGTCAAAATCACATCCAAAATTTCACTATGTTGATGCTAGACTTGGGACAGAACCTAAGATCCTTGGCAAGAAACTTAGGGGTTTTTGTTTTGTTTTTTCCATTTTTTTTTTTTTAAAAAAAAAACACACAATAGGCTCTTCATGCAAATCCTTCACCAAGATTGAGTGTGGATGTCTACTTGGACATATGTGCCAAAACATGGTATGAAGCGCAATCCTCAGCTGTTGGTATTGGTATGTATTTACAAAGAAGTGTTAGCTTTAAAATCATTTTCCACTTGTATAGTGGAAACATGGTGAACGTTTTAAAATAATCATTTTCCACTTGATTATAACTTGCTCAATAATATAGATGTATTATAAAAGATTAGCCATAGAAAACATAAGGCCATGTGGTTAATAATGCCTAGGTATATATAACTAAAGATTAAATATCTGAGAAGTATAAATTCCTTTTAACTGGTCAAAAAAAGTACTCCCAGCAGTAAATTTAACAAAGGCTAAAATTGTTTTTCTAAGGCTAAGTATGGCACCTAAAATCATAAAGCATAAAGAAAAAGTATTAAAGGTTTGATTACATAAAACCAAACTTCTGTATGTCAAAGAGAACATAATTTTGCCTTGTAATATAGAGGAAATGTTTATAAAATATGACAAAAGGTAAATATACTTATATAATTCACATATCAATATGTATTGATAGCATAACGAGCATAGAGCATTCCAAGATAATTTACAAATGACTAAGTTTCACCAGCAACCTAACATACAAAAAATTATGTGTACTACAGTAGGGTTAATTATATACACATAATACAAAGAAAAAGCCACTTCTTTTTTCTTTATAGCTCATTTAATTTTGTTCTCAATCCTCCAATCCTCTGGCTGGTGGGAAAATGGTAACTTTACAATGAACAATATGATTACTTTTTTTCTAATGGAGACTCTTTTAAGTCTTGGCAAAAGTGTGCGTGCTCCCTTCCCCTAGAACTCTGTTCTGTGGGCCTTTCTCACTTAAATGAATCCATCCTCTAGGTAAATTCTCTCTGCTAAATGTTCTCATATAGTCTGACTCTGTTTTCATAGCATGTATTATGGTGTGCTTATTTCATTAATCACCCTCCTCTTCTATGACTCTGTTTCCTTCCACACTGTATCTATTTTCCTCACCCGTTTGCTCTGGTGCTCAGCACGTGCCTGGCACAGAGTTGACATCCATTAAACATTATTAAATGAACAAAATAGACAAGAGCTCTAGAGTAGTTAAAACATAAATTGGAATGAAATTGTTGAAATTAAAAGTGAGTATGCCCTTTGACCTACCACTCAGTCCTAGTAATTTATTTTGAGCTATACAAAGTTGTACTATGAAACAAGCATTATCTGTAATAGTGAAAATTAGAAAAACTCTATATGTCCAACAATAGGAAATTGTTAAAATAAAATTTTGCACTTTAATAAAACACTCTATAAAATACTATTTAAAATGCTATAAAAGAATAGTTTAAGATGTGAGGAAATAATCATTATAAAGTCCTAAATAAGAAAATTAAAGGTTTCGTACATGATGCTTCTATATTTTTTTAAGGACACACACACACACACACACACACACACACACACATACTTCTACCCACTGAGCCACTGGCCAGGGTTGCATGCAAATATTTTCAAAGCCATTATGTGTGACTTGTACACCTATAGATTTCCATATGTATGTTTTATGTTTATATTATTTCTGCATTGCACATGCATTTATTTTTAAAAATATTTTTCTATTGAAAGGCAAAAAAATAAAAATAATTGTAGTTCTGATCACTGGGAATTATGGTATTTATTTATTTATTTATCCTTACCTGAGGATATTTTTTCATTAATGTTTAGAGAGAGTGGAAGAGAGAGGGAAAGATAGAGAGAAATATCAATATGAGAGAAACACATCAATTGGTTGCCTCCTGCATGAGCTCTGACCAAGGCCCAGGCCAGGGAGAATCCAGCAACCAAGGTATGAGCCCTTGACTGGAACTGAGTCTGGGGACCCTTTGGTCTGCAGGCTAACGCTCTATCCACTGAGCCAAACCGTTTAGGGCCATTGTATTTTTAAAAATGTACTACCTGTTAACACTTATATGTCAATTATGTATGATAAAAATAACCAAACAAAATTTGGCACCAGGATAAAAGAAGTCATTGTATTTCAGGATTACTGCATTTGGTACATCTAGCTAAAATTTCAAAAAAAAAAAAAAATACACATATTGTCTTTTTAGCTAAGACAATACATTTGTAGAAAATCTAATAGATTCAAAAGGTGGATGCATTTTCAAAAGCTTCCTCTAACATCAAGGTTACGTTGGGCCATGCTTCAGTACTAGACAAACCACGCTTTGTGCCGAGGATGGATAAATCTGAGTCAGCTGGCGAAGATCAGGAGGATGACTGAGCATCAGCTTCTTGGTCCTGATGCAGACGCCTTATTTCTGACAGGGCTCAGTTGAGAGCTCATCCTTGCCCAGACCCTCCTGAGTCTGTCCCTCCGCCTGCTGAGGGCCTCTTCTCTACTGCCCGCCACGGGGGATGGCTGCCACTTTGATGTCCGTGCCCGACTGTGGCCCTGAGGCACCGCAGGGAAGGCATATGGTTGACTGTGTGCAGGTGTCTGACTGCAGGATGTCTTCCCAATTCATTGAAAGTCAAGGCACATATCCTAGTTGAACAAATCAACTGTAAGTCACCTTGTCACCTCAACCTATTTTTAGATCATCCATAATAAGAAATAAAAGCAAATTTTAAAATTGCTTTTCACTATACAGTGGGGCCTTGCCTTACGAGTTTAATTCATTCTGTGACGGAGCTCGTAACTCAGATTACTTGTATGTCAAATCAATTTTGAACGAGTGAGACACGTGATGCTGGGCTGATGTTGTGGCATTCACTGTGACGTTCGCTGCGCCAACTAGCGGTGCGGTATCTGAA
The DNA here is from genome assembly GCF_014108235.1 of Myotis myotis. NCBI lineage: Eukaryota > Metazoa > Chordata > Mammalia > Chiroptera > Vespertilionidae > Myotis > Myotis myotis. Next base: position 26,583,178 of record NW_023416318.1, read on the forward strand.
GCTGGCTCGTAACCCGAATTTTAGCTCGCAACTCAAAGCAAAAAATCGGCCAAGAGACGGCTCGTATCTCGAAAAACTCGTTAGTCGGGATACTTGTAAGTCAAGGCCCAACTGTATCTTGAAATATAATAGAAGATGGGATGAGGGCAAAAGGAAGAAAATCAGCTTTGAGAGATGTTGGAGAGGAAGTAGAAACTGTATACTAGAAGTTACTTTCTTGTATAAATTTTCTACTTGTGGTTGTGTTAATCACATAAATGACCTGGGTCTTCCTTTTAAGAAAATAATGGATTATGTAATCTAAATGCCTCTTTCATTTTCCAAATCTTACAACATATGGTTTAATTTGTGGATCTATTAATCAGCATTTTAATATGTATTCATGGCTGCATTGTGCTACTATCCTTTGTCAATGACTCTAATTTTAAAAGAAAGATAGTAATCTCTCAAACTGGAATTTTAGCACAAATTTATTGGCAATAACTATAATGAACAAGCACTTTTTTCCATTTATTTTTTATCCTTTTGGAAAAGGCAGCATTGATCTTCAAATTGTTAATTATGAAAAGAAAAGTTGCGGAATTGATTGTGATACCAGAGGCTGAATAAAAATAATTGCAAAAATAGTAGTTGCCAGGGGCTGGGGTAGGGTGGGAGGTGAGGGAAATAGGGAGATGTTGGTCAAAAGGAACAGAATTTCTTTATAAAATGAATAAGTTCTGGGGGTTTAAAGTATAGCATGGTGATTGTAGCTAACAATATTGCACTGTATACTTGAAAGAGAGTAAATGATAAGTGTTCTCGCCACACACAGACACACAAATCCACACACATTCACACACACACACAATGGTAATTATGTGAGTTGACTGATATGTTAATTTACTTGATCATGATAATTATTTCACAATATACACATACACATATTAAATCATTGCATTTTACACACTTTAAAAAAATCATGTTGAACTACCTAAATTGATACAGTCTTTATTTGTCAATCATACCCTCAGTGAAGTTAGGGAAAAATAAGAAACACTCCAAGTTCTAAAGGCACCATTTTGATTATAGGTTCATGATCCCATAGCTTAAATCATCAGAGTGTAATCTGTCTTTGAAATAATTGAAGCAAAATAAAATAATTCTTATTCCATTACACTATTATGAAGAAGTGAGAAGGTAGAGCAAACAATAATATATGTCATGTATTCTGCAAGATCATAGAAAATAACATGGCCTCTAAAACCAAGGGGAAAGACATGGAGGGCCAATATAATGAGTGCATCAGACCACTCAGATGCCATTAGACCATAGCAAGCAATCTCCTGTCAAACTAATTCTGTTATAATCTATTAATCCTCCTGAAGTCTGAAGGTAGAATGATAAGGAGTGATAACCTCTGCCTGGAGAGACTTGAGTGAAAAATAAAACTACTTTCTGATCTAAGTCTAGATTTCTCTCAAATTTCTGGCCCTGAAGCAGTATCAGATGGCGGCAAGGACATAAACTTCCCAGTTAGAAACTCCTAAATTTAAATGAGTGTCCTGGTGTTTGTCAGACAACACTCTGAAACAACTTCCTTCATGAAATTGGGGTTAATTTTCCTACATAAGTTTGCTGAATACATTCATAATACATTTTGCAGGCAAAATGCCTGATATTTAATATTTCCTCTGTAATTTTAGTTCCTTTTCTTTATCAATCCTATCATAAAGCTAAATGATAATGATGATAGATGATACTGTAGGTAAGTAATCTTGCTCTGAAGTCAAACTGTTTCATGTGTCCATTTTTAAATCTTATTTGTTTTCAGTTTATACAACTATATTGTTAATAAAGTAATTTTACACAGACCATGATTTTTTTCCTCCTTGGATCCCCACAAGTATCATCCAATAAAATAAAAGGTGGGGTACAAGGGACTATAATGGATTAGAATATAAATGAAAAAAACTAGGAATAAATAGGAAAGCTAAATTGATATTTAAATTAAGCCTGGCACTTACATGGCAGTCATAGAATAATAATAAAGGCTTCAGAGGACTGGTAATCACATGGCTCCCCAAATGAGGGTGATTTCAATAGGACTGGGAGCTGGAGAGTAAGATAATCAGTTGCTGTTCAGCGATGTCCAGTACTGACAATCCTCATTCCCTTTCACATTTGTGGAGTGAAACTATTTTGTAAGCAAGGCAGGTACCCATTGTTCCTGAGATATCAGACACATTACACAAGATAATATTGAGAATAGCTCGCAAATGCAGTGCTAAAAAAGGCAGAGGCAGAATACCTGGGGAATTTGAAAAGCCAAGATTTACCATCTAGTATAGTGATGGCGAACCTATGACACGCGAATTCATTTTTTTGGTTGATTTTTCTTTGTTAAATGGCATTTACATATATAAAATAAATATCAAAAATATAAGTCTTTGTTTTACAATGGTTGAAAATATCAAAAAATTTCTATATGTGACACGGCACCAGAGTTAAGTTAGGGTTTTCCAAAATGCTGACAAGCAGAACTCAAAAGGTTCGCCATCACTGAATTCTAGTATATGCTCAGTTTCAAGAATTTTCTGGGCTTTCATCACCAGAGGCTATTTTAAATGTCTGATATGCCAGCAGAAGTGGGAGGAGGCAGAGGTTCCTTCCACCTCTGGTTGAGAAGCTGGCGCTCTCAGGGATGAGTGCTCTATTTGGGAATGACAGGTGAGAAGCTTTCTTTGTGACACGGTGGCCTTCCTGTCACTTCTGCTCAGCATCTCACTTGGCCTGACTGCCTTGAAGCTGAACAAGTGGAAAAAGCCATGGCGTGTTTATAGCGTGGACACATATGGTGTTTGACACTGTGGACACTCCTGATAACTTAAACTTCCTGCCTGACAATGGTTTCCTGTGTAATTCAGCATTTTCCTTTTGACTTATATACCTGCTTATTAAAATGGAGTTTGGTTCCACGAACTCAGAAAGACTTCTGAGAGTGAATGATAAATCATTATGGTTTTCTAACCAATGGACTTGCAAAACCTGGAGGGCAGTGCTGGAATAATTTTGGTTCAAGGACTGCAGCAGCAGAAAGGATGTCTCCCTTTCTTACATTGTCTATTCTTTACTGGTATAAATTAGTGGTAGGTTGGGAGCCATTCTATCTACATGGGTGACACAGATTTTATTTCAGTGTAGTTGTGGTCTGAAGCTTGCCTTGGTGTTAGCAAACATGAGTCACCAACTAAAGGTAAGTTAAACTCTTGGTCTTTGGCTTCTTTTTTTTTTTTTCAATTGATCAGCATGGTTGGGTTCTCTTGCCTGGTTCTATTGCCAGGTTCTGTAGGTTCTCCAGCCAGGTTCGGTTGCCAGGTTCTGTAGCCGGGTTCTTCAGCCAGGTTCTGTCTAGGTTCTCCAACCAAGTTCTGTTCAGGATCTCCAGCGAAGTTCTGGTTAGGATCTCCAGCCAGGTTCTGTGTCCATGTTCTCTTGCTAGGTTCTCCAGCCAGGCTCTCCAGGTTCTCCAGCCAGGTTCTCCAGCCAGGTTCTGTCCAGGTTCTCCAGCCAGGTTCAGTCACCAGGTTCTAGTCAGGTTCTCGTGCCACGTTCTATCCAGGTTCTGTAGCCAGGTTCTGTCTCTAGGTTCTTCAGCCAGGTTCTCTCACTAGGTTCTGTCTCTAGGTTCTGTGTCTAGGTTCTGTGTCTAGGTTCTGTCTCTAGGTTCCGTGGCCAGTTTCTGTCCAGGATCTTTTGCCATGTTCTCTCCAGAGAAGTTCTTCTGTCTCTAGGTTCTGTGTAGGTGCTGTGTCTAGGTTCTGTGTCTAGGTTCTGTCGGCTTCTTTAATATAAATAAATAATAATAATATCTGGCCTGGCTGGCATAGCTCAGTGGTTGAATGTCAACCTATGAATCAAGAGGTCACGGTTTGATTCCCAATCAGGGCATATGCCCATGTTGCGAGCTCCATCCCCAGTGTGGGGTGTGCAGGAGGCAGCTGATCAATGATTCTCTTTCATCATTGATGTTTCTATTTCTCCCTTCCACTCACTGAAAAAACAAAACTGAATTATATTTTTAAGTGAGGTTAAAATAAGATATAGAGAAAAAATGCTTTTAAAACTATGATTCAAGTTGGGACCCAAGAAATATGTATGCTCCAGATAAGCCAACCCATTCTCAGACTCCCCGGAACTATTGTCAAGGGTGAAAACTAAGAGCCAGAACTCTATATCATCTTGGCAAAATCTTACACTCTATCCTAACCATCAAATATTTGTAGGGTTGCCACCAGTATCTGCATCGAGACCATCAGGATTTATCACTTTATGTCCATTATCCCCATTTAGATCATTCACCTTAAAAATCTCAAGTATCTGAGATTAATCTTAATTCCTAGATACTAGTCCCTAGAAAAGTCAGTGGGAAAGCATTTACTCCACACCTTTTTCTACTTTCTCTGCATCCCCCATTGTCTTTGCTACTTTTTTTTTTCTCTAGAGCAAATATTGCCATATGATTTACTATATAGTTTTTTATTTTACCCACTAAAATGTAAGCTCCTTTAAAAACAAAAAGGAAGGTTTTGGCTGCCTGGATTACTGGTTTCTCAAGCATATAAAATAGAACTTGGCATAGAGTAGATAATTAACAAATATTTTCAAATAGATACATGAATGGAATTACTAAACCTGTATATGCTATCTATAATATATATTCCTGAGCACTTATACTATAACATGGAAATATATATATTAAATAAATATATTTTATTGATTTTTTTACAGAGAGGAAGGGAGAGGGATAGAGAGTTAGAAACATCTATGAGAGAGAAACATCGATCAGCTGCCTCCCGCACACCCCCTACAGGGGATTTGCCTGCAACCAAGGTACATGCCCTTGACTGGAATTGAACCTGGGACTCTTCAGTCCACAGGCCGACGCTCTAGCCACTGAGCCAAACTGGTCAGGGTGGGAATATATTTTTGAATGTTATATATTTAAAGTCAATATCCCAAGATAACAAGCTAATATTTATCTTTCTGATAAATCATGAATCTATGATATTGAATAATTATAAATTCTGAGAATTACTAATTCTGAGAGCTGTGGTTTTCCAGGTCCTATGAAGTATAAAATAAGTTTCTGTATTCAACTACTTCAAAGCACTGTTTAGCAAATAAGGCTTGTACATCGATAACTAACATTTAATGTAGAATATGTGATCAAAAGACAGCTACAAATAAAATTACCTCATAAGAGAAGACTATTAAGGTAATTATAATTTGGTGGTCAAAAATACTCCAGGATTAGGCAGCAAATCCTCTTTCTCTTAGTGTATTATAACCCAATAATTTAATATTTTAGTTTTACATATTAGGTCTCATGGTCTCAGATACTTTCAAGCTAAAAGAATCCAGACAATTATGCTTGGTGATGGCTTACATCAATGCCTCTCAAACGTTACTGTGCATTGCAGTCAACTGAAGGTCCTGTTAAAATACAGATTCTCATTCAGTGGATGTGGGTGGGACCTGAAACTGCATTTCTGATCAACTCTCAAGTGATGCTGGTAAAGCTGCCAGACATGGACCAGGCTTTGAGCAGCAAGGACCTGAAAAGCACCTTAGTCATTAAACAATGACCATTCTAGCAAGTGGACTTGAAAAGATGAGCCATAGAGAAGTTAATTAAACTTCACTTATTAATTGAAAACTGACAGGTAAATCATGCTTAGATGCATTTTCACCAGTATTGCAATCAAGTCGCAGTTTCCGTCTGCTGTTCAGAAAGCCCTAACTGTGACTTAGAATGAATACATGGTAGGATTCCAAATCTTGCCTGCCACAGTGCTTCTTTATATATTCATTATCTTGAAATTATACTTATGAAATACCCACAGGGTTCTCTTCCAGCTCCAGGTACTACACAAAAGAGAATTTAACAGGAACTACTTATCTCTCTTCCAAGATCTAGCCAACCAGTCCCCACCCATGAAATTCAGTTTTAAAAACCTGATACTTTTTTTTATATGACCCGAAGGTCATTTTGAACAACCTTAAGAGTCTTATTAAATATTTAGAAAAAAAATTCAAAGCTGAATTCTTTGTGAAGCCTCATTTTCAATTTGATCTTTTTCCAAAACCCTGCTCAGGAAGTCACTGAAAACTGAAAGCATTCAGAATTTGAACAAGGAGAAAAAATTCCTCTTGTCAGTGTTAGAATAAATAAATTAAAATAGGAATAAAGAAAAGTATCTTTTATTCTATTTACAAAAGATGTTGTGCACCCAGACCAGAAACTTAGAGTCACTGCAGCTGTGGTTGGACAATGAAGTGTCTCCTCCACAAGCCCATTTTTTAAAAATATATTTTATTGATTTTTTTACAGAGAGGAAGGGAGAGGGATAGAAAGTTAGAAACATCGATGAGAGAGAAACATTGATCAGCTTCCTCCTGCACACTCCCTACTGGGGATGTGCCCGCATCCAAGGTACATGCACTTGACTGGAATCGAACCTGGGACCCTTGAGTCCGCAGGCTGACGCTCTATCCACTGAGCCAAACCGGTCAGGGCCATAAATCCATTTTTTGACAGAAGTCTCAATTATGCATTTGGTCAAAACATATATGAAAAATGCTACAAAGTCGGAAACAAATATATTAAGTCTTATAGGGGCAACTTAATTCCATGTGAGATCTCAGAAATAAACCCCAAATATCTCATTTGGAAAAGTATTACCAAATGAGATTTTTCGTTGGCAACTCTTTCTAGGGGGAATGCATCATCTCTGCTAAACCTTACAGGTCTGAAAACTGGACATTTAAGGGGAGTAGTAAACAGTTTGCTGCATTTGGAGAAAATTGGATATAGATTTAAAAGAAGAAGCAGATGTTGAACAGAGAATCTGGAGTCTAGTTACAAAGCTTATTGTGTGCCTTATCTGCTAGGGAATTGAGGACTTATATCCAAAGAAGAATCATTACAACATTTTATTAGATGCCATCGTCTAGGAAGCTAACTTTAGTAGAGCTATATAGAGGATGGACTAGCTGGAGAAAGTCTCAAGGCCAGCTATCATCTAGGACAGCCGTGGGCAAACTACGGCCTGGGGGCCGGATTCGGCCTGTTTGAAATGAATAAAACTAAAAAAAAAAAAAGACCGTACCCTTTTATGTAATGATGTTCACTTTGAATTTATATTAGTTCACACAAACACTCCATCCATGCTTTTGTTCTGGCCCTCCGGTCCAGTTTAAGAACCCATTGTGGTCCTCGAGTCAAAAAGTTTGCCCACCCCTGATCTAGGAGCTTATTGACTAAAAGCCCAAACCAATGTAATAGCCATGGAAATACAGAGGAAATAAAGTTCATGTGTGTGCATGCAGACATCTGTGTGTATGAGTAATTAGTTCTGTGTGGTACTTCATAGGGTTGAGTTTTGTTTTTTTTCTTATTAATAGGTCAGTTTAATTCTCAAACCTGGCCAAAACACCCTAAGAGGGTAGAGGTAAATATTTGCCTTCCCTACAGACATGACAGCAAAATTTGGAGACTATGTTGGAGAAAAAGTAGTATTAGAATATGAATTACCAGAGTGCCCAGTAACATTGCATGCATTTTCCTACTTCTCCCCCTTTCAACATTATGAAAATAAAATTAATATCGGAGAGTGATTTCTCCATGAGTTCCATTCTGTTTCATATCTGCAAATCATGAAATTATTTTCTCATATATGTATATTTTGCATGTTATAATACATGAAGTATAATATTATGTTGTATATGAATCTATATATTGTCTCAAACATGTATGCTCTTAATCAGAAAGAAATCTGGATAAGAGATTAAGAGCTGTTGAACCCAATTATGAATAGTGACACAAGACATTATGTTGGTTTAGTAGTGGTGGGTTTACACAGAAAAGTTATCACGTTAATTTATGGATATTGCTGCTCCTGGGAATGCTTAAATCCTTCAAGGGAAGTGATCGGAGTGAGTAGAGGTTTAGCAAGGTCTTGGAAAAGAGAGTATATGTCAAGTGCATGCTCTGATACCTTCCAAGGCTTGTCTAGGGTTGCAAAGCTGATGAACGTAGTGTCCTGTGAGTGTACACATACTCTCATGACTGCATATCCAGAAAACATGGTTTGTTGGCTGTTTCTAGTTGTGTTGTTTTTCAATTTGCTGAAAATATGCATTAAAAAATCAGACTGATAAACTACTTTTTTTCCCTCTAATAAACCAAGGGTAAATTTGGTCCAGGAAATTGTCTCATGCCATCATTTGGATATAAGCTATTTGACTTTCAAACTCCATATTTTGTTCAGTGTTGAAAAGCTTTTAATAGAAAATATCTCTGCTAAATTCCAATGCAACGATTATACTCTCTTTCTAAAACAACCACTGATATATTTTAAATTGAATTTATAAGGTGACTTTGCTTTATAAAATTATACTAGAGGCACTATGCACGAAATTCGTGCAAGGGCTCAGCCCTCACAGCCCCAGTTTTGTCCAAGAAGGTCGTCCGGAAGGACGTCTGGGAGGTTGTTCAGCTGTCTGGTCTAATTAACATATTACACTTTTTTATTATAGATGGGTTTTAAGTGTACAATTCTATGATACATCATCTCTGTATTTCATTGTGTGTCCACCACCTAAAGTCAAATCTTCTTCCATCACCATATGTTTGACCCACTTTATCCTTTACTAACCACCCAACCCTCTTCTCCCTGGTAACCACCATACTGCCGTCTGTGTCTATGAGTTTTCGTTTGCCTGTTTTTCTTATTTGTTCATTTATTGCTTTCAGTTTTATATCCCACGCGTGAGTGAAATCATGGTTCTTGACTTTCTCTAACATATTATTATTTTTAAATGTGTAAAGGAACATGTGATTTAAGTCTCAGCTGATACTTTTTCACACTCCTGCTATTATCAGTGGAAGATTAAAACGTCAATAGATCATATATATATATATATATATATGGGGGAGAGGGAGGTTTCTCAAAGTGACTTCTTACCAAATAGTGTAGTTTCAAATTTGTTGTGGAAATGTCTCTGTGTGAATGTGCTGTGAGAGTTTTTAGCTCATTGCTATTTTATAAATGTACAGCAACTTGGATTTACCTCATTTTATCGTACAACAGAGATACTTTGATCCCATTTCCTAGTCCCATATGCAGAATAATGGCTCCTCTTGCTTGCCTCAGTAACTTTTAAATTTAAATTAGGTCATGAAGGTAAGTGGGGAGGAAACAAATGCTAACATCTCAACACTTATTACCTGAATTTTCAAATTACTTGAAGAAAATCATAAACTTCTCTCAAATAAGTATAGGCACAGCCTCAAAATTGTATTTTACCCCTGCAAACCAGGTATGTGATTATATTGGAAATAGTTATTTTTCCAACTCCAATTATGTGGCTCTTTTAAAGTTTGAAAGCTAAGAGATCATTCAGAGAAAGCCATGGTAAATTCTGTACCCTGACACCAGATAATCTTGAATATTGTGTTTATTATTAACTGCCTAAGTCTAATAAAGTGAATTATCATAGCCAAATATTGTCTACCGATCAAGTCTGAAGGGAATAGCATTATCTATAAACTAGATAGTTTAACAACATAACCCCGTAACTGCTGACTTTACCATCCTAAACAGCAGGAAACGGAGTCTTAATGTATTCATTGCATTGATAGACACTTAGCATCTTACTTCCTAAATTATAATTTTCTTGGTATTTAGATCTCTCTTTTGTTCTCCATTATTTATTTATCAATGCCTCTCATACTTCTTATGAATCTAAATGATTTTATTGTCATCTTAGACTTCACATCATTAAGAGACTTTCAAATGTTTAGCAAATACATGTACTGTTAGGGTTTCCTTTCTTTTATCTTTCTTCAGAAACATTAAAAAATAGTTATTGTATTGTACTTTTCCCCCTAAAAACAACTAAGAAATAATGGAAAATTTCTTCTAAATTAACAAAACATAGTAAGGCATTTAGAATTGTGCTTACATTTTGTGGAAATATTTTACTGTTAAATAATGGATTCACTTATATCTGTCAATAATATTTACAAGATGAAGATCCAGTGACTGAATTGATAAGAACTCGAAGATACACTCCAGATGAAAACAAATGGGAAGAGTTCTGAACAGGGAACAAGAACTGTGTTCTCAGTTCTACTGCTAATTAGGAGCTTGCTACTCAAGTCATTTTACTATTTTCCACCTAAATATAATTTTTTACCAATGAAAGGTCAGTGACACAAATTATTTTTAAAAATATATTCAGTGCTGTTAGAATTACCCAGTGAGGTATTCTGGAATTAGGTTTTGTGTGCAAAATTGTGTTACTTATTTCAATCCCTGAGAAAATTCAATCTGTATTTTCTGTGCACACAAAGGATAAATTTGGTCATTGCATGGGCTTGTAGTATTTGCCTAGGGATTCTGACTTTTCAGCAACTTAAGCTGGGGGTTTATAAAAATGACTTGATTTCACAGAATCTCACAGTTTTCTTAATTACAAAGTGAGGAGACTAAGGCTTATCTACCTGCTGAAGTATTATATGGATTAGTTAACAGAGGAAGAACACACATTTTGGAGTCCCACGGTTTCTATTCTTTCTTCTTGATATCTCATCTTAAATTACTTCTATCTTGAAAGATTTTCATTTTTTATCTGCCAAGACTGTTTACTTAACAATTCCCATTTATTACCTTAATAGAGGCCCAGTGCACAGATTCATGTACAGGTGGTGACCTTTGGCCTGGCCTGCACCCTCTTGCAATCTGGGACCCCTTGTGGGATGTCAGAATGCTGGTTTTGGCCTGATTCCCGCAGGTCAGGCTGAGGGACCCCACTGATTTGTGCATCGGGCCTCTAGTATGCATATAAGGTCTTTGGTTAATCTCTTCCCACCCTCCCCCCACCCCTTTTCCCTCTGAGATTCATCAGTCTGTTCCATGTTTCCATGCCTGAGCATTGAGCGCCTGCCGCCTGGTGGTCAGCGCTTCATAGCCACTGGCTGAGGGTCGAATGATCGGATGGTCACTGAGGCTTTTATATATATACTAGAGGCCCGGTGCACAAAAATTTGTGCACTCGGGGGGAAGGGAGGGTCCCTCAGCCCGGCCTGTGCCCTCTCGCATTCTGGGACCCCTCGGGAGATAACGCCCTGCTGGCTTAGGCCTGCTCATGGGTGGCAGAGGGAAGGCCCAATCCCTTGGTGCAGCCCCTGGTCGAACTCAGAGCAGGGCTGATTGGGGAGTTGGGGCGCCTTCCCCTGCCATGCACAGAGCCGGGCAGATTGGGAGGTTGCGATGCCACCCTCAATCACGCTCAGGGTAGGGTCAATTGGGGGGTTGGGGCACCGCCCCCTGTCACACTCAAGGCAGGGTCGATGGGGAGGTTGCGGCGCCACCCCCTGTCAACGCACAGAGCAGGGCCGATCAGGGGTTGAGGAGCTCCCCCCTATCACTCACAGAGTAGGGCCGATAGGGGAGTTGGGGCACTGCCCCCTGTCACATTCAGGCCAGGGCAGGTCAGGGGGTTGGGGCGCCGCCACTGTCACACTCAGGGCAGGGACGATGGGGAGGTTATGGCTTGACCCTGTCATACACAGAGCAGGGCCCGTGGGGCAGGGGTTGGGGGGCCGCACCCTGTCACACACAGAGCAGGGCCGATCAGGGGGTTGGGGCGCCGCACCCTGTCACACACAGAGCCGCAGGGCGATCTGGGGGTTGGGGAGCTCCCCCCTATCAGGCACAGAGCATCAGGGGGTTGTGGCGCCTTCCCCTGTCACGAACAGAGCAGGGCGGATAGGGAGGTTGTAGCCCCGCCCCCTGTCACACACAGAGCCGCAGGGCGATCAGGGGGTTTGGGGGCTGCCCCCTGTCATGCTGATCCTGGTGCCGGGAGGCCTCGTGGCTCCTCTGATCCCGGTGCTGGGAGGCATATTACCCTTTTACTATATAGGATAGAGGCCTGGTGCATGGGTAGGGCTGGCTGGTTTGCCCTGAAGGGTGTCCTGGATCAGGGTGGGGGGTCCCCACTGAGGTGCCCAGCCAGCCTGGGTGAGGGGATGATGGCTGTTTGCAGCTTGTCACACACCCTTCAGGGTGGGGGTCCCCACTGGGGTGCCTGGCCAGTCTGGGTGAGGGGCTGAGGGCTGTTTTCAGCCTGGCAGGTGACTGAAGGTCCCAATTGCTCCTTTTTTCCTTTTTTTTATTCTGGGCCAAGTTTAGCTCTGGCTCCAGCTCTGAGGCCTCTGCTGCTTAAATCAGGTATCTGGTTTGTTTGTGTTCTATAATCGAAACAATGTATAATGCCAGCTCTGAGATCCCGGCTCGCTGAAAGCAGTTTTGTTTTGTTTAGCTTCTATATTTGTTACAATGTTTCTTAAACTGCAAGCTCAGAGGCTGGCAAGGCAGGCGGGGAACGTTGGAGTCCTCCGTCACTGAAGCAAGCAAGCCTCCTGTTAGTTTCAAGCTGCCTGGCTGCTGGTCGCCATCTTGGCTGGCGGTTAATTTGCATATCTCGCTGATTAGCCAATGGGAAAGGTAGTGGTCGTATGCCAATTACCATGTTTCTCTTTTATTAGATAGGCTATAGACCATATGGAAGGTCTAATTTACCCAGTAAATTGATCTCTCTCTCTCTCTCTCTCTCTCTCTCTCTCTCTCTCTCTCTCTCTCTCTTTCTCCCCTACTGTTTTATTACTTTAGAAATGGAAGTTCCTTAGCCTACTTGAATATTCATTCTGAAAACCTCTAATAATTACCTCTTTTAAATTTTTCCTTTTGTTGGTGTAAATAGGACTTAAAAGAGATTATAAGAACAATTTGAATTTTTCCTTAGCTTTGTTATGAACTCACGTGAAATGCCATGGTAAGCTAGTAATTGAAGTAAAATGATCAATTTGAAGAATCATGTATGTACCATAGAATTGTACACCTGAAACCTATATAATTTTATTAACTAATGTCACCCCTATAAATTTAATTTTAAAAGGCTTAAAAATGAAATAAAATGAAAAAAACTAAAATTGATATGGTTGATAAAATTATATATTATAATTTCCCATGTTTTATTTTTGTAAAGCTTGAAATAAAGATATTCTTTGCACTGTTATATATTAAAATATATTATTAAATATATATATATATTATATATATATATATATATATATATATATATATATATATATATAAAATAATTAAATTAAAAGCATGGCCAATTTCATTTTAATAGCATACAAACTCATTTATTTGACATTTTATAATGTGTCTTGTATAATATGTAGAAAAGTAAGTATCTAATGCTACCCAACTATTTTTTTCCTTTCTGCTGAATTTATTGGGGTGACATTGGTTAAAAAATTATACATATTTCAGGGTATAATTTCACATGTACATTGCATAGTGTATTCACCACCTCAGGGCATATCTCCATTCACCACCATTTATCCTCCGATTGCACTTAACATTTATTATTTGGTACAAGTATAAGTTACCTCATACTTTTCTGTGCTGTGCTATGTTGCTGTCATAGCACACTGATCTACACTGTTTTATTTATAATTCAAAAATTCAAAAAGCCCCATAAACCAAAATTTTATACATAATTATGCAGCCAGTTCATTTGATGACAAACTTGAAATAAAAGTTGTGAGTTTCTTTGTTAGTCCTTAGTGCAGCTCTTCATATGTTTCATTGCAGCAATATCATGGACTTTGATTATGTAGTATTATTGTAGATGGGATACTATTAGGGATAATATATAATGCACAGTATATGCATCATTTACCTTTCAAAAATCTGAAGGATTCTGAATCCCTGCAACATACCTTGCCCTACGTATTTTGGATAAAGCATTCGGGACCTCCACAGAAAATCATACCATGATAACTAAACTGTGTGAGATTAAATTAGAGAAATAACAAGTGTCATTTAAATAAGAAGAATTGCAGGTGCTTATTTCTTTGTTTACTTTTAGTCCAATTTTTCATGCCTCCCAAAACTCACATGTTTTGAACAATAGGGGACTCAATTACATGTGTGTAAATTTATTAAAACACCAAAAGTTGTCTGTATTCACACTATTCTTTGATCACAACTAGTTTAAAGTTGCCTCTTCAGAGTCAATAGCACCTAGAACATCTGCAAGGTGCTTTTAAGCTTTCCATGAAACAGAATCGTCTCTCTTCTTTTCTAATATGTCAAGATAAAGTCCAAAGGGTAATTGCGTACTCAGAAAAGTTGAAACCACATTCCATCTCTCCATGATGATTTGTCTTGCTCTTGCTATTTTGGTCACATGGGTATTCCATGTGCCAAAGGAAGTGGTAGATAAAACTATGAATGATGTGTGCAGATATCATATTTGTCATAAGCATCAATCATCATCTTCTCAGGAATAAAATAATATATATTCATTCCATTATGAAATTCTTCCTAAATAAATTGTGTTTGCCCTAAGGGCTGTTGTTGTGGCAGCTATTTTTAAGCTCTTTGGCAGCAAACCGTCTCTGAACTTTTTTATTGCAATATGAGTCACCACTGAGCTATATTTAATGTTAGGTGTTAATATAGCTCCAGAACTGGCATGAGCCTCTACAGCTGCACATAGTGTAGGCAAGTTTAGCATAGGTTTCACTGGATGAATTGGAAGCTGTTAATGAAAGTGACAATAAAATGTATCCAACAATAGGAAATTAGTTAAATAAACTATGGTAAATCCTTAGGATGCAGCAATGTACAATGCAAAACACTATACATTTAAAGATAGGAAGTTATAGGATTAATTTTAAAAATACTGTCTAAAAGCAATATGGAAGTATAATATTAACTTAACTACATATATAAGCATATATAAATATGTAAATAATACTTTTTTATTTCATGGAAGAAAAGAAAATGTGATTATTTGGCTCTAAAACTTTTGTGGTGATGGTGCCAATGGAGTTGAGTTACTAGTGATTTCAACTTCTATTTATTTGTCTTTCTTCATGTTATGTATTTTTAAATACATACATATTACATTTGTGTGTATCCCCATCCCCCCAATCTGAAGCCCCATATATGAGACTCGCAATTCCATTCTTCTCTTTCCTACCAGATATTACCATGTGAGGGTTCAGAGATGTTACTCCACTCTCAAACTAACAGCTTGACACAGTTTTATGAATCCTTGAAGACAAAGATTCTTAGGACAGAGAAAAGAACTGTCATACTTAGAGCAGGCAACATGAGCTTCACGTCCCCATTACCTCAGCTTGCTTCCTAAGTCCCACAGAGGAGATGTGGGTGCAAAGAGAACTTGCATGAACAGTGGGTTTGTCTTTCAGTTGAATACCTTGGAGTTTAGGAAACTATAATATTTTTGAGGGGATTGCTAGAAACCTTTCTAATCATTGTCCCAGTGGGAGACTTATCTTTATTACTCTTGGTATCAAGCAAATTTGGTATCTGCCCCAGAAGGAGATCCCATCTCTAAGTAGTAAGGCTGATTGCTCCACAAACATCCTTGAAACATATTCCAGAACAAAGCTCTCAAAGCTTCTACTCAGAAAATATGCACAAACAAGCAAGACCCAAAGAAATTGTCTTCCAACACCAATTTACATTTTTCTTAATAATTGCCCTGTTTTATTTTACTCTTTAAATCTAATTGACATATCTCTAAACAATTTACAGTTTCCTGCTTTTGAAATTCAAATTATTGTAATATTCAGTATTTATTCTCAATATGATGTTTTAAATTGACATTAAATTTGGACATCCATGTTAATATATGTAGCTATAGTTTATCCATTATCACCGCTGCATAATATTCCATTGTTTGAATGCATCAGAATTTAGCCAACCAGTGCATTTGTGCATTTGTATTATTTTCAGTTTATGTGAAAATGTTTCCATAAATAGTCTTTTATAAGTTTTCTGGTGCTTTTGTTCAAGATTTTCAATAGAGCATTTTATAGGAGAGGGGTGTTAGAACAAAGTTTAGGCAGATAATGAGATTTACTAGATACTACAGTAAGTGTTTTCCATAAGGGTTGAGTTTTGAACATTATTTTCTATTATTGTTCATTTTCTGGACGCCTACAATGAGTGAATGTTTCAGGTGCTTAGTATTCTTGCTAACATGTGATATTATTCCTGTTTATTTCTTTTTCCCACTGTTACTGCTTTTTAATATAGAAATATCAGAATTCTTCACCATTTTATGGGTATAATTAATGGCCAGTAATATACATTATAGCTATTATCTTCAATTCATGACTTGCCTTTTCATCCTCATTTTATTTTCATTCATTTCATTTGGTATATTTTATGATCCTAATGTCTTTATTTCAAAGCATATTAATCATTGTAGCAATGTTTTACTTTGTGCTTTGTAATCAATGTCTAATTAAAAAGTTGAATTATAGATTCTAATAATAAATATAAGTTCCCAAAATGACTTACTAATTTTATTAATAAAATATTGCAGACACATGTGTCCCCCCCAAGATTACTTACCCTACTAATTATATCTAAAAGATAAACTTTATCTCAAACTGCTGCTACAATAAAAGCCTGATGAGGCAGGTGATGGAGGCTGTCTGGTTCCTTTAGACAGGCAGTCCCTTAGCCCTCTCTTTCATAGCGAACCTGTGTGAGAATAATCATTCATCCATCGCTCAGGGTCTGCTGGTTAACGCCCAGCAGAGGAGCAGATGCAAGAGGAATGGGAGATATTGCTATGGTGATACAAATTCTGCAGCAAAAGTATATTCTTATAACCAGGAGTATACGGTATCAAACTGAGACTCATTTTAGAATATAACCATATTTTTTCTTTTTTTTTCCTGTTTTCAATGCTAAAAGGTAGAAGAGGAGGTGGTAAGTTACTGTATGCAAAATAAAAATGTATTCATTGCTCTCTAAATATTTAGTTTCCAAATCAATGCACAAAAAGCTGGGCTTAGAGGATAAAGTTCAAAAATGAAATTTCATTAATCACTGTGCACACATTGCCTATGCATTCTCTGTGGATAAGTCAATGATAAAATTAGCTTAACAAGGATGTGTAATGAAACACCCTTACATTGTATTTTCAGCTCTTGCCTTGTTGTTCCATATGAATAAAATATTAACAAAGGGGCCCTAATTTTATTCTGCCCTATTAATAATTTTGATGCATACTTTTCTCATTCCAAACATGAGATTATAAATGATCTTGCTGTCTGAGGCTTCTTAAGAAATATTCTTCTGATAAGCTATGTGACATTTCCCATGTCTAGTCATTTCTTGGAACATTTACTAAATTGTTTTCCCATTGAATATTCCTCTGCCTTTATGACTAGCAACCAGATCTCTCCCTTGCTCTCACTCCTAGACGTGGAAGATGCATCAGAAGGAAGTAATTCTTTAACCGCTTATATGACAAAATATAGAGGAGTTACCCACATACTAATAGACTTTCTGAGCTACTTTTCAGGCTCTTTGTCAGGGCAATGTTTTTAAGTTCAATGTTAACCAATTTCATTAGCAATGCAGAAAATGAAATTTATGATATTGCTGCTTACTGACTTTTACTTTAATGATAGAGGTTCATACCAGCAGCATGTGTTTATTAGCACTGGTTAATTAAAGAAGAAAGAATAAAAATAGACTATATGTGATATCACTTTTCCCTAAATGTTATATAAAAACCAATCAGTGGCAGATGCAAATAACCCTTGTGTAATTACTTTACCCCTGATTAAAATTTGTGACATATTTTTTGGATATATTCCCAGAAGTGGAATTTTATATGTGGAATCTAATGAACAAAATAAAACTAACAGAGATAGTGGAGCGGGACTCATAGAGACAGAAAACAAACGGACAGCTGTCAGAGATGAGGGGTTTGGGGGTTGGGTGAAAAGGGTGAAGGAAATAAGCAAAGAAAGAGAGAAAGAAAGAAAGAAAGTCTCATGGGCCTAGACAACAGTATGGTGATTGCCAGAGGGAACAAGGTTGGGAGAGGTAGAAGAAGGTAAAGCGGAAATAAATAGTGATGGAAGGAAACTTGACTTTGTGTGGTAAACACACACTACAATATACTGATGATGAATTATAGATTTGTATACCTGAAACCTGTATTATTTTTAAAAATATATTTTAGTGATTGTTTTACAGATGGGAAGGGAGAGGGATAGAGAGTTAGAAACATCGATGAGAGAGAAGAATCGATCAGCAGCCTCCTGCACACCGCCCTACTGGGGATGTGCCTGCAACCAAGGTACATGCCCTTCACCAGAATTGAACCTGGGACCCTTCAGTTCCCAGGCTGACTCTCTATTTAGTGAGCCAAACCGGTTAGGGAAAACCTGTATTATTTTATTAACCAATGTCACCCCAATAAAGTCAATAAAAAACATATCTTAACAACAGTAAATAAATAATCAAACAAATAAATAAATAATTTATGACAAAATCATGATTTGTTATGATCACTATCATATATGTTTGATAAAACATCCTTCATAGATATTACAGGTTATGGGAATCTCAGCCATGGACAACATATCAAATTGGGTGATATTCTTTCACACATTTATCACTTATAACATGCCCTATGTTCTTTCCATGTCTAATCCCTAAATCTCCACTGCTGCCTTCCATCTGCATTCAGATCTCCTGCTTCCCCACCTACCCTGGCAAATCCTGAGTATGTCCCTTAATCATACTTGTATATGGCTGATTGTTCTTGGCAATGTTTTTCTTGGAAGTGTTTGCAGTTAAGGGAGGCCTATATTTTGTGCCCAATATTTCCCCTTTTCAGCAAAATGTTGGCTCTGCAAAAGTCTATTTTTTGAGGTGCTGGAGGGATAGAGCGCAGAAAAAGATAGCATCCTGTAAAAACATTTTTAAGCTAAACTACAATCAGAGGAACATTTCTGAGCTATCTTTTTTAAAGGTTGGAAGACAGATGATGTGGGACCCTTACAACATTTCATTGTCAGTTTCATTTGTAATGACACCTGGTATAATTTATTTGTCTCCTCTCTAGGCGCAATATCATTTAGGCAAAACTTCTTTCAAACTGCTAATCAGACATTTTTCCCTGAACAGTATTTCCAAAGGTGGTGATACAGAGTATGTAGTTGGATCTGTAGCGTTGATTAGGGAAAAAGGTGAGGCAAAGTGTTGATCGATTCTTCTATTATTTTCCTTTGATATCCCCTCTCCTAAAAGGCCATGCTTAAGATTCTATCAAGCCCTCCAGTGACTCTAGCAATGGTCTAGAAAATAAAGCTGAAACTTCTGTGTAAATTGCAATTGTTGGATAGCTGCCAACAGTGCATCATAGGGAGTCTTCTGAGACTTCATTCACACTCTGCAAGAGAACTATGATGAACTGCTTATGTCTACCAGGGTGAAGGAGGGAGACAAGGCCGTTAATAGGTCAAATGACTCTGGCTCTGTGGCATTTTCAGGTGGGATTATAGCTAGGTGATCTGCTTGGGGGAGATGGCCTTTGGTCTTTAATGTTAGCAAATGATAAGAAATTCCAATGCTTCTTAAACATTATTTTGTCTATTTGCATTTTTATTTGAAATGTTTGCCTTGGCCAAAAACTGAATAAACTATTCACCTATGTATAATTGTGGAAATGTTCTTGGGGATTAGGAAACAGAAAGATGAATTACAGACTTGTATACCTGAAACTTGTATAATTTTATGAGAATTAACCTATTTTGTATTTGAGTAAGTTAATCTGGAAAACTCACAAAATCCTATATAATAAAACCCTAATATGCAAATCGACCTAACAGTGGAACTACCAGTTGACTGGTCATTAGGACGCGCACTGATCACCAGGAGGCAGGCGCTCTATGCAGGAGCTGCCCCCTGGTGGTCAGTGCACTACCACAGGGGGAGTGCCACTCAGCCAGGAGCCAGACTCACAGCTGGCGAGCGTGCAGCGGCAGTGGCAGGAGCATCTCCCGCCTCCACTGTAGGCGGGTGGTAAGAAGTGAGGGGTCCTGAACTGTGAGAGACCTGAATTGCAAGAGGGATGTCCACCTGCTGGCCTAAGCTGGCAGGCGGACATCCCCTGAGGAGTCCCAGACTGCGAGAGGGTGCAGGCCAGGCTCAGGAACCCTCCCCCACACACCCCACCCCCCTGGTGCACGATTTTCATGCACTGGGCCTCTAGTGGATTTATAAAATCAAATATTACTTAGTTTTAGCCCTTTATATCACTGTAGCTGTTTCTACTTTCAAAATAGTTAGCTACTAGATGTTTTATATTTTTAGTCCCCATAATGATCCCTGGAGATACAGATGGGCAATACTAGTATTCACATTTTATGCAGTGTGAAACTGGATACACAGAAAATCAGTGTTTGAACCTGAACAAGAATTCAGGTATCTAGCTTTAAAAATGTAATTATGTTTTTGTTACATTACTATAACTTCAGTTATACCACGTGAAAAAAAGGAAGAATACCTAATGAGTGAGCAACTTACATGTCCAGCACTGTATTAGTTTTATGAAAGTTATCTCCTTTAATTCTCACCCTCACTCTCTGAGGCTGCTGCTAGTTATTTTTACATTATGCATTTTATGATTAAAGATATTAAGGTTTAGAGAGGCTAATTAACTTTACCAATGAAAACAACTAGTATATGGAAAAAGTTAGCAGACAATATTAGGGATGGCTAATGTCAAAGACTCCTACTTTTCAGGGATATCATGTAACATTCCAATTGATCCATGATCAGCAAGCTTACTCCTTTCCAAAGCTGCTACCTGTTTATGACAAATTTCCTAGATCTCTTTGCAGCTCCCCTCTGCCAGGTATTACTCATATGCTGGCGTTGACAACCTTGATAATAATTACTCTTTGCTAGTGGCCGAGGAGGTGCTTCACCCATGAGTCATATCTTTTTTTTTTTTAATATATTTTATTGATTTTTCACAGAGAGGAAGGGAGAGGGATAGAGAGTTAGAAACATCGATGAGAGAGAAATATCGATCAGCTGCCTCTTGCATACCCCCGACTGGGGATGTGGCCACAACCAAGGTACATGCCCTTGGCCGGAATCGAACCCGGGACCCTTCAGCCCGCAGGGTGACGCTCTATATCCACTGAGCCAAACTGGTCAGGGCCATGAGTCATATCTTGTTCAAAACTTCGTGAGGTGCTAAATTTATAAATACCTCATCTAAAATTTAACACAAAAGATTTGTGGATTTTACATAATTAAGAACATTGTGGAATTTCAATTTCACTTACTAAACCTATAATTTAGAACTAAATAATATTATACATTAAAAGTGTCAGGCACACAGTATATGTGGCATACAGTAAGTCTTTTTCCCTTTCTTGCCTAACACAAGATGCCAGGCACAACATAGGTTTTTCCCCTTTTTCTTTCTTCTCTTCAGGCCTTTAGGAGGCCAAAGTAATAAGTTCTACCTATTGTTTGTTATTTGGGCTGTTTATTTTTCTTTTCTGTTCTCAAAACAAAGCCTCACGTATTCTGTATGATGAGGTCATTGTACAAATACATTCCCTTTACAATAAACAATCTGTCTGATTAATTTGATCTTGAGATGCTTCTACTCTATTTTAGAAAATGTATAATGCTAGTGTTCTTTTTTTTACAAAAAATAGAAATTTAACATATTTTGAAAATATCCAGTACAGCCTTTATGGAGACACTTCCTAAACATGAAAAAATATATAATTTATTAGAGTGACACTGGTTAACAAAATTACACAGGTTTCAGGCGCACAATTCTACAACACATCACCTGTGCACTGTATTGTGTGTTCAATACTGTTATAAGGAGAAAGTACCCACGAGACAGGAAACCACGGCAAACCAAGAATTTGGTGAAACAGATCCTCTCCCTTGCCAATCTGGAGAGGGAGTTTCTTTATTAACAGATTCGAATCCGGGCTGCCGCCGCGGCAGGACGCGCGCAGGAAGCAGCAGCGAGCGGTTACAGTTACAGCTTTTTATACACAACTCAAAATAGGGGTGGGGGTAACGAGGACAAAGAGGGTTCATGCATCGGCCAGGGGCTTCCTGGGACATTTGTTATTACCTGATAAGACATCCTGCTCGTTAGGTCAGTTTGACCTGCCAGCCAAGACCCCGGGCCAGATGGCCAGACTATAAATTTTCTCACTCAGGAGGGAGTAAGAGGGGGAACAAAGAAATTCCAAAGGGGTCTGTGCTGTGTCCTAACGGCATGGGAGTTTATCACTCCTGCCTGGTACTCTCACATCCAGCTTATCCTAACAATTAATCAGAGCCTAACTCCCTCAGCTGGTTCTCAGCGTCCGGGGCTATAAATCCCTGGTGACTGCTTCGAGTTCTGCACTTCCCCGTGTAGGGCTGGTAATTTTCTACTGCCATACAAATACCACAAGTCAAGTCTTTTTTCATCACCATTCACCCCCCTATACTCCCTACCTCCCCCATACCCTTTTTCCTCAGAATCACCATATTGTTGTCCCTGTCCATGAGATTTTTTTCATCTTTTTTTTCTTTTATATTTGATTTACATCTCTAACTAAATCATTGAGACTCATTCCTTTGTGGTTCTGCAAATGTGTCTGGAATGAGGGAATGAGTAGCAACTTGAGTTGCAATCTGAGAAAGCTGCTAAGACCAGTTTTTGCCGCCTCTGTAGTGAAAGTATTTCTCAGAATGCTTTTATTTTGGGGATATGGCTTTGTTTTAACATGTTCACAAATATCTCAGATTCCTCTGTTTTCCTGATGCCTTTCTGGATCCATTTAGCCCAACCGAACACTCCCTTTAAACATATATTTAGTAATCTGTACCAAACATTGGACCACTTAGTTCTTTCTATTTACTACATGAAAGTTCTCTTCTCTCTCTAACTAGATGCACATGTTTTGAATGTTCTGCAAACTCCAGGGCTAAGCCTAGTATTAGAACTATTACAAGGCACCTGGGAAGTATTTGTACTACATTAATTAAACTGGAGTCATTGGGGAAAATTACAGTGCAAGGGAGAAATTTCATCTCTAGCATATGCTATTTAGCTACAACTTGACCAAGAATAGCAAATTAATTCGATCTTTTGTACCAATTATTATCAACTGGTGGCTCAGTGCTATGCTGGAGAATTTTAGAAACTATCAGGGCTCAAATAGTAGTGCCATGGTTAATTAGCTATTTCTTCTTTAAGCACAGAAAGTAGGGGTGGGATAAAGGGTAGAATACATGGGCACCATTTCACTATTATTATTATCAATATTTTTTAAGTTTCTGAGTTATTTTCAGGTTTCTCATACCAGTTTTTATACATGGAAGTTCAAATTATTAACTAAATACATGAAATGATGAAAAAGCAAACATAAGAATTTTTTTCCAAGCAAATAACTAATAGTTAAATCTGAGTAATTACTTTTAAAAATATATGCATCCCTTACAGCCAGAATCAAATGCCAAGACAATAAGAAGCCACAGAGATATGATTTAAACATTGATACCAGTTCTTCCTGTCTATCCATGAGGATGATAATGCCATGCCTTTTGAGATGCCATAGTGAATGAAACCATTTTTTGGTTCCCATCTAGTGGTTTCTTCCCCCCCAGACTAATGAATTATTGAGACATTTTACACTTTTCTTGTGTATTAAAATAATCTGGGTTATCAATTCATAGCAACTTATACTATGTAATATGACATCATCTTACTATGGGAGGGGCATTTACACATATATTCCCTTTTCTCTCTATTATCCATGAATTTACATCAATTCAGAATCTTTTTTTGTTTTATCCAACATGGCTTAAAACATCTCCAATAATCATCAAAATCTCCTAGTAGCATAAGGACTGTTCATATACAATGAAAACCATTGATTTGGTTATCTAATCTCATTCCTGACAGGCTCTACTTTCCTTTATTTCACATTCCAACCCTCCCTCTGCACTATCTGTGACTTCAATGAGCTATTGTCACAGTAATTATTGGCCACACTCTAGAGTTATTGTCATAGTAATTATTTCCAATTGAATTGGAAATTCTCCCTTATAAATGTAATTTTCCCCAAAATAGATTTGGTAAACAAGTAGATCTGGGAAACAGAAAAAAACTATGGATCAGTAGCTGGCATATTATTCTAGATTCAAGTTTATAACACTTCTTGCTAAAAGCTTTCTTAAACTTAACCAATTTTTCCTGAGGTTGTGCTGTTTTCTGCTCTTGCATGCTTTCAGAAGATTCTGTTTACATGAATCAGCATATGTAAGATATTTTATGTTTATTAGCTTGTGAGTTAGCTCTGAGTGCAGAGCGGGGAGGAGAAGGGAATCTCATTTATTTTTGAATTCCCAGTATCTGTCATAGTGCCTGGCATAGAGTAGGCTCTATCTTTGTAGTTAGGGAATAATGTTGTAACCATGGGAAAATGAGAGCTACCTGTGATAGCATAAGTAAACAAGTAATAAATTTAATACCATTATAATAATTTTATTCCAAAATTCAGTTTTGTTTGAACATCAGGATATATACCAATACTCTATAAAGCAGCACTTTCACTTTATAATGATATTAAAAATTTTACAAGCACAGAACTATTTGGCATTACTGGAATACTTCATCTTTATAAAGCCCCAAGTGTTTTACTGCCAATGATATAGCATTCTAATTACAATGTTTTGAGGGACAAATAACTTACTAACAATTCCTTACAGCTCATTAGCATCTGGCACAGACTATGATAGTGAAGAAGATCTGTGAGACTGTAAACCAACCACCTCTTCTAACAGAGGAGACTATGAAACTTCAGAGAAGTGGCATGACCTGCTAAGGTCTTACAGTTGCCTAGTTATATTGTCAAGGCCAAAACTTACATTTCAAATATAAATTTCCACCTGCCTGCCATGCCTCTATCTCTGGCTGAGGGGGTGATTATAGGAAGAGATGTGCATAGAGTAGAATGGCCTATGACACGGAATCTACTACCCTGTCAACAAAATGTCCTAGGGAGGGCCCTATTAGCCAAAGGCAGAATTTGGTAAGCTAAGTAGTTACTTGCCTCTGAGAGGTACTTAGGAAGTATATTACACAGATACTTGATATCATCAAGGAGGTTAAGAAAGATTTCCTTGCATAATTAAAGTAAATTTGAACAACTAGTATGAGAGGGAAGAACATATCAGGAAGAAAGAATACTAAATTCCAACACTCATGGGTGGGAGAAAGAGAGGCTATTTCAAGTGATTGAAAGATGGATAGTACAGCTAGAATAGTATGAGGGGTAGTGCAACTGCGTCTAGTCCCTGCAGCAGACAGAGTTAGGAAATATTGTATGCATAATAATATATATGTGTGTGTGTGTGTGTGTGTGTGTACAAAATTCGTGCAAGGGGTTCGGCCCTGGCAGCCCCTCACAGTCTCAGCCACAGGATCATCTGGAAGGTCATCCAGACAGTCGTTCTGCTGTTCGGTCTAATTAGCATATTAGCTCTTTATTATATAGGATGTGTGTGTGTGTTCATACCAATACCTCAATTTCAAACACCACAAGGTACATCCTAGCTTCCTACTTTCCTTAGCTCTAATTTCTTTCTCTTACACTAAGAGATAATGCTTTCATTACGTGCAATACTGTTACTTATTTCTTCAACCACAGTATTCACTTAAAGTACTTTTAGAATTATTAATCTATATGGACAGGAAGTTAAAAATGCTAATTAAAGTGCAGTAATTGTATATATTTCTTTTGTCTTTTGCCTTATGATATGCAGGCAAAATATTGTTTTTCAAATTTACTTAGGTTATTTCTTCTCTTACCATACCCCTTCAATCTATATATATAAAAAGGCAGTGACCGTGACAACTGAAACAACTATTAGACTGATCACCATGCAGTGCTAGCATAGATGCATAGACACAGGTAAAGTTTATGAATGAACTAAGAATGAACAAGAAAAATGCTTGCCTTCACAGAGTTTGCACTGTAAGAAGGTTAGGTCAGGGATGAGAATTCAAAATTGCCACCAGCACAGACCTGAGGTGCTGCTTCTCAGAGTGGCCAGAGATACGCCCGGTAGCAGACTGGGTACATGACTGAAGGGCCGGTGCCGATGTGAAGGTGGGGCCGTTCTAGATTTAGCAAAGGAGCCAAGGGCTGCCTAGGAGGTGGAGATTTTGACGCTGACTGGCATAGAAGCCAACCAATCAGAACCAAATTTGGGTGAACTGTGAGGAGCCAATGGCTGCCTAGAGGGCAGAGCTTTTGAAGCTGACTGGCATAGAAACCAACCAATCAGAACCAAATCTGAGTGAACTGCAAAGGCAGAACCTAAGGTGGGGGTTGAGGAGGGGTTTTAAGGGCAACAGCTGTTTTGTGTAGGGCATAAGAAAGCGGTTCGATTTTTTAATAACAAATTTGGCAGTATAATGCATATGGCTGGCTATCAATCCAGATATAGGGGTTATGTATTTTTGTCTGCCAAGAGCATCTCCTCCTGCTGAAAAAGGCTCCCCCCCATTTAAGCAATCCTATCCTATATAATTATCTTTACTACTAAAAGGGTAATATGCTAATTAGGCTGGGTCGACCGGCCATCTTCCGGATGTCCGACTTCCTTCCGGATGAAGGAAGTGCGGGGGCTGAGGCAGAGGCAGTTAGGGGTGATCAGGCCAGCAGGGGAGAGCAGTTAGGGGTGAGATCAGGCTGGCAGGGGGTTAGGGGCGATCAGGCTGGCAGAAGAGGGCAGTTGGGTTGACCAGACAGGCAGGGGAGGGGATTTGGGGGTGATCAGGCCAGCAGGGGAGGGCAGTTGGGGTGACAAGGTCAGCAGGGAGGGCTGTTGGGGGCAACCAGGCCGGCAGGGGAGGGTAGTTGGGGGCATTAGGCAGGCAGGAAGGTTAGTGGTTAGGAGCCAGTGGTCCTGTATTGCGAGAGAGATGTCTGTTGGTTTAGGCCCGATCCCTAAACCAGCAGTCAGACATTCCCCAAGGGGTCCCGGATTGGAGAGGGTGCAGGCTGGGCTGAGGGACACCCCCCCAAGGACCCCCGCCCCCCCCCCGCCGTACATGAATTTTGTGCACCCGGCCTCTGGTATGATTATATTAATCATTAGAAATAAGTTTCTTTGTTACAGTTGTATTTCACTTTTAATCATTTTCTCTTCCTTGTTATTTACTTTTTAAAATTTACATACTATAAAATTCAATCTGTGGTATACAGTTCTGTTTGTTTTTAGAAAATTCAGAGTTCTTGGTTCACATCTGGGAAACAGAAAATTTCCATCGTGCCCAAAGTTTCCTTGTGTTACTATTTATAGGCAATTCCTCTCTAACCCTCAACAGATGAGTGGTTGTAAGTCACTGGAACCTTGGGGCACAAACTGAAGTTGCAACCACAGGCAGAATGTTTCTCCAGGGAAGCTTCATCTCTGGTCTTAATGCCTTTCAATTGACTGAATCATGGGCCCTCTGATTACCAAGACAGTGGTCGGCACACTGCAGCTCGGCAAACCATGGCTCATGAGCCACATGCTGCTCTTTGGCCCCTTGAGTGTGGCTCTTCACAAAATACCAGCTCTACCACAAAATACCAACTTCTGCACATGGGCCATGAAGTTTCAATCGCACTGTACATGCGTGCCCGCACGTGGTATTTTGTGGAAGAGCCACACTCAAGGGGCCAAAGAGCTGCATGTGGCTTGCGAGCCATGGTTTGCCAACCACAGACCTAGGATAATCTCCCTTGAAGCCAACTGATTATGGACTTTAATCATATATACAAAAATCCCTTCACAATAACACCTATATAGCATTTGATTGAACAAATGAAGTTTAACCTAGCCAAACTGAAATGAAGAACAAACCATCATAGGCATATTATTATTTTGGGGAATTTGAAGTAAATGAAAATTATGGTGCAGGGAATGTTTGTTATGGATTATTCTCTTCCTTATTAATAAAAAACAACTGAAATATTATATTTTCTCAGGGCACACTATAGTTAAGTGTGCTCAAGTGGCAGGATTCAGACCATAAATATATAAAAGAAGACCATATGGATTACTTCCAGACAAGACAGGCTTCTTTGGTACACATATCCACTTTGCCCTCAGTTCTGTATCTTTCCTACACCCAGATATGGATATAATTGCTGGCTTTATAGCACCCATTCTGTTTATATAAGGAAAAGTGGATAAGATTGATACCATTGTAATTAACCTAGTTGTTAATAACAGGAAAGGAGCAAAGGGAAGGCCAAATATTATAGGCATGCTATTTGGGCTGCTTCACCAGGAGGCTACAGCTTTACACTCCTCACAGGTACAATGGAGGGGAGATAGACGCATGCTCAGTAAAGTTGGGGTGACATAGGGAAGGCACTAGGCTGTCAGTCACACATGGGAACAGGTCATTGGACATAATAGGCATGGCCACAGTAAGGATATGAAATTTGGGATATTTAATCCACCGAATAAAAGAACTTGATCTTTTGTTGCTCTTTGCCTGTTGCATTTAACTCCTAGCTTGCAGGGCTTTCTCAGACTTGCTTCCCTGCATTCGCCCACATAGTTCATGGCCATGTGGACCCCACACACAATGGATTAATGACTGCAACTAGCCTGATGCTGAACTGGACCCTGCTGGAACATGGAATGGAAACTCTGGACACGGGCTTTCCTTTTTGCTTTACTAAAACCCCAACTACACTTCTTCTATAACTGGACTAAGGGGAATGGGACTTTGGAAACCCAGAGATGTAATTCCACGCAAATAAAAATCACTCATCCTCTGGTGCAAGTGTCAAAAAGTTCTTTTTCTTGAGATATCGTAAGGACTCCACCCCCAGCATTCCATGGGGAAAGGGTTAGCTCAATTTCCTTGATAACAAGATGGTACATTTAAAAAAGTATGGGTTCTGTTATTTTGAATTCAGTTACAAAGCTAAATGTGTATATTTAAACCACGTTTATTGGTCTTTAGGCTAAAATTAAAATCACATATACCCAGCTAACCTTACTTTTCAAGTAGCATGATATAAATCTTGAAATAATTATGTAGGTTAAAACCTGTTGGAACTTTACTTTCACTCTTTAAATAAAAATATATAATAAAGAATAAACTGATAGCATCATTCAAGAAAAAAATTGTATTTCAATAGGATTCTGAAAAACCCAACTGAATATAGAATTTAATCAATATTGGGTAGATTATTTTTCACATAATTAATGGACTCAGAAATCTGGGTCACCAAGGCATCACAGTGATCATTTAGATTGACTTATTTTATAGGTGAGGGAACTGCATCTGGACAGATTCAATAATGTGTCCTATGTCACATGGGTCATAAACATCATACTTAGGTTTAGTAAACATTGTTTAGAGTTATTTAAAGAAAATTATTCTTATTGTCCCAGAAGCAATCATCTTAGAGTTGTGCTTTTGGGTTAAGTTTATAGCTGTGGTTTAAACAGTTTCATTAGAATATTTTCACATGTTTGGGAGTTAAGAAACCATTTGGCTTACCTAGTCTCAGTTATCTCAGTATTTTTGTTTCCTTAATGTTTATCAAATTCTGATTTATGATTCTCCAATTCTGAGTTTGGTCCTATCTTCAACCATTTTGTATTCAGATATTCTATTATCAGATGATTCTCTCAGTGTCCAAAGGCATGAATGAGAGTTCACAGAAAAGGCAGAAAGAAGCCACAAAGGAGTCCCAGGACTGTTGTGCTACATTTTGAGATTAGTCTCATCGGCAGATATAACATTCTCTACCTCCTGTGAATTCCCAGTTTCATTTCTGTGGCTTAGTTTTGTAGGTAGGCTTAGAAACCTTCCACGAAGACTCATGATTGACTACAATCAATAGAAGAACACATTTTATGGGTTTTTTTTTTCATGTTTGTCTGTTTTCATGGTAGTTATATATTTCCTGGGGTTCAGAAATTACTTTAAACCCTGCTTTCTATGAAATAAGCACAATGTCTATTTTTATATGAAAAAATTTTAAAGAATCATTTTATTATGTTTAGTTTTACTTTTAATAACAAAAAATAATTGACTTGTCTGTACTGCAAGGTTTTTGCAGAACAGGTGCTAAATATTTTATACATTTTATACCATACGCTTTTTATTTGTTGCTTATTATAGGCCAGAATCTTGTACATTCTTCCTGATATTTATTCAATGTGTATAATAATTTAATAAGGTAGATATTATTATTACCCCTTCAGGAAAAATGGTCCTAAGTAGGTCTTATTTACATATTTATATATAGTACTTGAAAATACTATCTTAATAGAAAATCCTTTATTTAAAAAAGTATATATTTGAATCCATTGGCAAATGGATGGAAAAATGTGTTGCCTTTAAGTTCAATGAATCTGTCATATTGTTGAGGAATTTATAGTACTCTTCCTTTATTTCTTGGCTTAATTGATATCTGTAACTCAAGATAGAACTATTTTATCTGCATGATAATGGGCAAAGATAGGATATATCTTACTGCTACCTGGTGAAAAGGAGTGTTTCTCTTATTTGAAATTCATACATTTACATACACAGCAACAAAAATAAAAGCTATTATAAATTACTTTATAGAAAAATACCTCTTAGATAAGCATCCATCACAACATGGGAAAACTGAGAAAAGACTTCTGAATAATTGATGTGTCAAAGATAAAAGTATAATGGAATTTATAAAATATTTAGAAGCTAAAGACAAGAAAAAACATTTCATATAGATCTTTTGATTTTACTAAGAAATAGTTAGATTATTTTCTGAATTAAAAAGCATGTAATATAAAAACAATAAAATAACCTTAAATATATAATCAAGTAAAAACAAATTAAGAAGGCAAATGCCATAGTTACTCTAAAAATTTACAGAAATAAAAGTTTAAAAATAGAAATTGATGCAATGAGAAAAAAAAGAAACATTGAGGATTGACCAAAACTTTAAGTCATTCAAAAAGACTGTGATGAAAAAAAAACATGACTTTTAGCCCTGGCTGGTGTGGCTAAGTTGGTTGGAGCCTCATCCCATACACTGAAAGGTCAAGAGTTCGATTTCTAGTCAGGGCACTTACCCAGAGTGCAGATCCATTCTCCCTTTCTTTCTTTTTATAATCAACTAGAGGCCCAGTGCATGACATTTGTGCACTGGAGGGGCGAGGGGGGTGGTCCCTCAGCCTGGCCTGCCCCCTCTCACAGTCTGGGACCCCCAAGAGGCTTTTAGAGCTGCTGTGGAGGTGGGAGAGGCTCTTGCCACCACCACTGCACTCACCAGCAAGCCAGGCTCATGGCTGGAGAGTCCAGTGGCGGTGGCGGGAGCCTCTTCCACCTTTGAGGCAGCGCTAAGGAGCAGCGAGCCCTGTAGGAGCACACTGACCACCAGGGGGCAGCTCCTGCATTGAGCATTTGCCCCCTGGTGGTCAGTGTATGTCATAGCAACTGGTCGTTCTGCTGTTCGGTCGATTTGCAAATTGGGGTTTTATTATATAGGACTAGAGGCCTGGTGCAAGAATTCATGCAAGGGTGTGGTCTGACTGGCCCACTCTGATTGGGGTCAATTGGGCTCTGGCCAGCTGGGGAGAGGGGCCACAGGAGGTCGGCCAGCCAGCCCTGCCCCCAATTGAGGTGGGGAGCCAATAAGGGCTACAGTGCACTTCAAAAACTGGTCATTCTAGTTGTTCCAGTCCCTTGGCTTTTACATGTATAGATAAGACATATCCTTGGGTGGGAATTCTAAAAGAAAAGAAAAACTTGACTTGTAAATAATAATTTTTTTAAAAAATGAAACATATGTCCATACATAATAGAGATTAGAATATCATAACAGGATATTCTAAATAAATATATGTAAGTATACTTTAAAACTTTGTTGAAATAGACAATTTTACAAGAAGAGTTCAAGAGATTTATTAGATAGCTTACGGTAAGATGCAAAAGGATTAATGACGATAACAAGCATATTCTATCAGCCAACTGCCACTTGGCACTATGACATTATCCCACAAACATCCCAACATCTTTCCCAATGGGCTGCCGGAAGAAAGGAATTCACTCAAATAAAATCAAACACAAAGAGAATCCAGAGACCACTGGGGAGGCTCTAGCCAGTTTGACTCAGTGGATAGAGTATAGGCCTGCAGACCAAAGGGTCCCGGATTTGATACCTGTCTTGGTTGCAGACTCCTCCCCAGCCCAGGGCATGGTCAGGGATCATGCAGGAGGCAACCAATCGATGTTTCTCTCTGACTTTCCCTCTCTCTTACACTCTCCCTAAAAACCAATGGAAAAATATCCTCGGATGAGGATTAACAACAAAAACCCAGCAGAGACCGCTGGGGAGGAGAGTGGCATGGGAAACACTCTCATCAATGTGGGAGAGTTGATGGGGAGGAAACTGCAGGACAATTTGAATTTCCAAAGGCAGTAACAGGGAAACCAAGGTGCCTAGGGTTAGGAGACAAAAGAGGCAAAGAAAAACAAATTTTGCTAAAGTTGTCTCAAGAAGAAATTAAAGCTGAGGTAAATGTTCATTAAGGACATCAAATTAGAAAAATACTACACAAAATAAATTAACCAGGTTCTGAGAATCTTCAGTCAAATTTGACCGAGTTCCAAGGAAACTTCAGTCTCTCATTTATACATTTTTTTACAGACAATTAAAAACACATACTCATCTTCCTAAGCACTTTAAGAGGCTTTTAATGAACATCATAGCAAATTCAAAATAGAAAGTGCAAAGGAGATCCAAGGCCAATCTAATATAAATGTTTGCAAAATTTACAAATCAAATAATGGCAAAATTAAGCAATGTGTAAAGTATATGCTAATCAAAAAAGATTATTATAGGCAGGCAAATATATTTAAATTAAATACCTTTCTCTTAAACTCAACACCTTAAGAGAAAAGAGAAACCTGTAATCATCTCTATAAATACAGATAACACTTTGGATGCAATTCAGTATCCATCTGTGAAAACTTAGAAAAAATTAATAGTATTTCTTAAAATAACAAACGTTTTCTTTTCCAACCTGTGACATAGATAATATTAGGTATTTTGCTTTAAAAGTAAGAAAATAAGATGTCTGCTATTCCACTTCTATTTAACATTGCACAAAAATTCTAAGCAGGATAATAAGAAAATAATCTATATCAGATAGAAATTGTCAAGATGAGTATAAATTATAATTAAATGTCTATGTAGGCTCTGAAGAGAATATAATGACTACTGGTTAGAATTAATAAAAGTATATTAGATTGATATGAGATTTACATAAAAATAAGTTCCTATACATGTGAAAATAAAAAACTATTAATAATAATTAGAAATCTATAATAAAGATTCCATTCACAATAGAAACAATTTTTAAAATGATGAGGCAGTGTTAGACTTGCTTGATACAGGGCTGCCATAAACCCTCACATTTGTTAAAAAGGCAGTATCTGCAAGCACAATAAAGTGAAGTGCAATAAAACCAGGTATCCATGTATATTCACCTGTGTAATTCAAATCTCTATCAAGATACAAAACACTATCATCATTTCAGAAATTTCCATAATGCCTTACTTAATTAGCTTTTGACAGCCCAATGCCAGAGTCCAAGATTGCTCTGATTTGTTTTTGCATAGAAGAGTTTTGCCAGTTCAGGAACGTCAGGCTAATGAAATCACAGAAGATATAATCTTTTGTGCAGAAATTATTTTACTGAGCTCACTGTTTTTTTTAAATTCATCTGTGTTGTTTTATTAGAAGTAGCTTTTTCTTTTTATTGACAAATAGTTATCCCATTCTATGAATATACCAAGTTTCTTTACTCATTCACCCACTGATGGATGATGGGGCTGTTTCCTTTTTATTATTATTAGTAATAAAGCTGCTATAAACACTCTTTTAAAAAAATCTTTATTGTTGAAAGTATTACAGATGTCACCTTTGTTTTTTTGTTATTGTTTTTTGTTGTTGTTGTTGTTGTTTTTCCATTGACCCCCTACTCCCTGCACCTACCCTTCCTATGGTATTGTGTTGGATATTTTCATACTCATCACTGCTTGTATTTATATCATTTAGCCACATGGCAAATTGGAAGAATTAAGTCACTAGATTAAATTCGTGGTATGTCTTACTGCCTTTTGGTCAAAGTTTTGTTGTCTTCCCTTTTATGCCCCTGGCTGTGCATGGATTGTACTTCTTAGCCACATTGACATCACATTCGGCCATATGCCTTAATTAGTTTAATGAAATGTGGGCATCAATAACAATGTTACTTACGAACAAAATGTTTAAAAGCCTGCAGAAGGATTCCCATGTACGCCTTCAATTTTTGCAAATTTTTTATAGAACAAATTCACACCTTACCCACAATAACCGTAGAGTGGGTGCCAGAAATAAACCTCTGTTGTTGCGAGCTACTATGATTTTTAGGTCATTTTTTCTGCAGAATAACAGACTATTCTGACTTACACTCAGTTACTACATGGTGGTACCAACACATAAATGTTTAGATCTTAGGCTGAGAAGTATAGATTAAATATTTTGTTCTCAAAAGGAGTATAATATTATTAGGGATAAAGAGTTACAAACATAAAATATAAAGGAAAATATTAGGAAATTCAGAGAAAAATCCTAAATGAGGGAAACAGTCAACAGTTGTAAGAGGATATCAGAGGAGAGAATGGTTGTTCTTAATTTACATTGCCGTGGCCTTCCCATGGTATTATTTCTTCTTCTCCATACCCTGAACAGATCATATTTTATTTCATACATTTATTTCAAATATAATCATATCCTCTATTTGTATCTTTTTATAAACTATATGCAGGTCTCATGACATTAATATACATATTATAAAATGACAAATATACACTGAGTGGCCAGATTATTATGACAGGCCAGATTATTATGACCACCCCATCAGTACTTCGTTGGGCCACCTTTTGCCTTCAAAACTGCAGCGATTCTTCTTGGCATTGACTCCACGAGATGTTAAAAGGTGATGCGAGGAATCTGACACCATGCCTGATGACTAGCACTGTCCAGTTCTGTGAGATGTGATGGTTGTGCAACCAGCTGCCTGATGGCTCTTTTAACTTCGTCCCACAAATGCTCAATTGGATTGAGATCTGGTGATTGTGGGGGCCACCTAAGCAAGGTAAAGTCTCCCTCATGTTCTTGAAAGCACTCCTGCACAATAAGAGCACCGTGGCATGGCACATTGTCTTGTTGGAAGAAGCCATCTCCATTGGGCTACGCCATCAACATGATAGGATGAACTTGATCAGCAACGATACTTAGGTATGTTGTGCTATTCAGGTGTTTATAATGATCTGGCCCTCTAGCAACTTCAGCAGGAAATTATAGCTAATTTGCCTATAAACGTTAGGTTGTCATAATAATCTGGCCACTCAGTGTATATCCTCCTATATAAAAAAAGCCTAATATGCTAAGTGTCCGGTCCTTTGGTGACTGGTCGACTGTTTAACTAATCAAAATGTAATGTGCTAATGATATGCTAAGGCCACTCAACCACTCACTATGACGTGCACTGACCACCAGGGGGCAGATACTCCAACCAGTAGGCTAGCTTGCTGCTGGGGTCCGCAGATCAGGACTGAGCAAGATGGGCCAGACACGCCCTGGAGCCCTCCAGTGGTCCCTCCCTAGCCCTGATTGTGCACTGGTGGGGTCCCTCAGCCTGGCCTGTGCCCTCTCTCAATCCAGGACCCCTCAGGGGATGTTGAAGAGCTGGTTTCGGCCTGATCCCTCAGGCCACTCCCCTCGGGAGGGCGCCAGATGCAGGGCTCATGGTTGGCAAGTGCTGCTGTGATAGCGCGAGCCTCTCCCGATTGGGACTGATTGGGCACGAGCTGTGGCAGGCGCAGTGGGGCTGAGATGAGTGGGAGCGGCAGGTAGGAGTTGCAGGCAGCATTGGACTGCAGGTTTCAGCCTGAAGCCACAGGCCACCCTGAGGGACCCCGCCTATGCACGAATTCATGTACTGGGCCTCTAGTATCTATAATAATAAAAGCATAATATGCTAATTAGACCAGACAGCCTAATGACCTTCTGGACATCCTTCTGGATGAAGCCAGGTTGAGGGCCAAGGCAGCCACTGCAGCTGCGAGGGCCGAGCCCCTTGCACAAACTTTGTGCATCGGGCCTTTAGTATAATATAAAGTTACAAGGTAAAATCAGTGCCTGCACATCCTGTTGATTTATTTTGTTCCTACTTAAGACTTTTGATGATTGTGCTTCTGTTATAACTTACAAATTCTGATTATGTATTGAAAGATCATGAATTTGCTTTCACAAAGCAGAAAATAATATCTGGACTAAGCACAAATATAAACTGTCAGATGAATATTGGGACCTCACAGAATTCAAGGAAGGCCAAGTTTGGATAAGCAGCCAAATTGGCTCTAGAGAGCCAAGATTCTGCCTTTATAAAATAATATATGTATTGGCCACACAGTGTGGCCAATATAGGAACTAACTTCTGCTATAGTGACAGAAAATAGAGACTTTTTTCAAAATGACATATTAGGTTTGATTGAAGAGAGGGAGGAAAACAGTCAAGTTCTAACATTAGTCAATTAAGATTCTCTACATACCCAGATTTTGCAACTTAAGCACATTCAGGTTTGCTTTGCTTAGTATATCTCAAAACTTGCATTCCAACCCATTGAATATCCCCCCTAATAATTCTCACTCACCTAGTCCACTTCCAGAGGTGGAGAAATAGTAACCATTGCATGCATTCACCATAGAGCTGATAGGAAATGATGAAATGATAGTTCAGATTTTGAAAAATTAAACTATATCTATTAGTACTGTTCAATGTCCATTAGGATTTTTCTCACATCTGACAGCCTTAAACCTCCAAAGAATATTTACAAAAATAGTTTTATAATGCTTGTAACATACTTCTCTAAAAAATTTATGGAAAAGTCCTGCTTAGCCTGGGTATTGAGAAACCAAAGTCCCATGAATTAATTTGCTCGCACTCTAAATTTATCATGTTTGGACAGCAGAGAGGAAACTGACAGGGCTATTCTTCTTCAGTTACAATTCTTTCTCACTTTTCCCTAAAGATCAGCATCACTTTTTGTGTGTTATTAAAGACATTAATCTAAAAATATCTGAAATGACCCTAACAATTGACTTGCTAGTGTGAAGGTTTGCTCAGCTGACTGATCATGCTAATTAGATTGGTGAACTGCAGAAAGTGTCCTTAGATTTAATGTGC
Organism: Myotis myotis; assembly: GCF_014108235.1. Taxonomy (NCBI): domain Eukaryota; kingdom Metazoa; phylum Chordata; class Mammalia; order Chiroptera; family Vespertilionidae; genus Myotis; species Myotis myotis. The sequence goes on from NW_023416318.1 coordinate 26,620,431, forward strand.
ACTCTGCATTTGACAGTTTGGGACCTCTAGACAATCAGTGTGCTGCGAGGGCCATTTTCAGAGTCACAGGAGCTAATGTAAAATGGAATCTATTATAGATTGAAATATTCTCACCCATGGAGCTCTTTAAGGAGCTAGGTACCGTGCCTAGGAATTCTTTTAAATGAAGTATAATATCACTGGATCTCTCGGTCTAAAAATTTCGGACATATCTTACTAGAATCCTTTCTACTATGTGGTTTAGATTGGGAAACAACAAGGAAAACTATCACATAAATAAAAGATAAATGAGCTCCCACCCCTTTGGACAGTTATGAGACTGGACCTGTACACGCACTTCCAGTCTTACATGTTCATAGTGCATGTTGGCTACAGTCCGTAGTGAAAGTTTAACAGAATCAGCGCCTGATGCCTTGAAGAGTGATTCAATTTGGAAACCAGAAACTTAATATAAATCAGAATGGCAATATTATAATATTGGTAACATCAGGTAAGTACCAAGGGCAAGTCATGTGCCAGCATGGAGGTGACTGTAACATTCACCAGGGATTAAAAGAGAAGGAAGATCAACATTTTTTGAGGAGTCTTTCAATATATTTCCTAGTATTTTAAAAGGTTTAAGACTTCCAAATGTGAACTTTTTATACAACATAGGTATACTTTTTTTTTTTTTTTTAAGGCATCATCATCTCTGACCTAGATCGGAACACTCTCCTAAAAGGTCGCTTCACTTTCACTCTGGTTGACGATATTCACATTCTATAGTCAATATGCACATTCTATAGTAAATAAATAAATAAATAAATAAATAAATAAATAAATAAATAAATCACAGACCCCTTTATATGGAGATCTCTTTATTTAATAAAATGGCAACATGATCATGCCATTCCTCTGCTTGCCATGTCACTTGGAGTAAATGCCTGGTTTCACTCTAGCCTCGTCCCTCACCTACCTGGCACTTTATTTTCATGGTTTAGCTGCATCGTACTTCCAGGGATTCCTCAAATGCCTCCACGTCTTTCTGCTGAATGCACTCTGCACAAACAGCGCACGCCCCATTCCTCATCTGTTAGTGGGGCTAACTCCTATTCTTCAAATGCCAGCTTAACTGCACTTTCTCAGAGTAGCTCCCACCTGCTTAAGTAGCTGCCAACTGCTATCTGCCCTTGAACACTGTGTTCTGGTCTTTCGAACACTTAAAAACAGTTTACAACTGAGTGTTTGTACTAATTAGGATAGAAGCTAAGCTGTTGTTAAACAAGCAACATCAAAATCCTGACCCCAAGATTCAGTAGCTTGAATGAGTTATGATTTGATTTCTCCCTCCTAAAACATCTTAACGGTTTTGATGCAAAGCCTGCTTGTGGAAGAAATTGTTTGAAATTTTGGGGTTCAGTATACTTCAATAAATTGTGAAAAGGACCTAATTAATGAATAGCTGAAAGAGGTAAAGAAGTAGTGTTATACATGGTTATAGACAAGTTACTTGCAGTGTTTGATTAAAATTATTATTGGCTATGCACAGTATAATAAGTTTATGATAAATTAATGTATGATAGATAGTATTCAGGTCTAGAATTCCACTATCATATTGTAGGAACTTTCCATGTTAGTGAAATTGCATGTCTGACTTGTATCTTACTAGCGAAATCCAGTTTCCTTTAATCACCATTTATCTCCCCTGTAGTGCTTTCTACCTCCTTAATCCCCTTTCCTCTCTGGTATTCACCATGCTGCTGTATGTGTCTATGAGGTTTTGTGTTTTTGTGTGTTTTCTTTCTCTTGCTTAATCCAGGGGTGAGGAATGTCTGGCTTGCGGGCTGTGTAAGGCCCAAGAAAACATTTAGTCTGGCCCTGCCAAGGCATTTGGGGTGAGTTAATTAAACGTTTAACCAAATATAGTAGGCTAATTTTTAAGTTGATAATTTTGTATGGCATGCAAATGATGTTATAACTATCCAAATGGCCCTTGGGAGATAAAAGGTTCCCCACCCCTATTCCTTTGCCTTTTTTCAGACAGCCCCTCTGACAGCTGTCTGTTCTTTATCTATGAGTCTGTTTCTATTGTGTTTGTTAGTTAATTTTGTTCATTAGATCCCACATATGAGTGAAATCAAATTGTACTTGTCTTTCTCTGATTGGCTGATTTTACTTGAACTTTTGAAGAAAGTTCACATGAAAAGCCTATGATGAGTTCTTATAAGAACAAGAATTTTATTAGTTTTGGAAGCTTCTCTGACATCACAAATCCTTCCTTAAGCTCTTACTCTGCTGAAGCTGGGTTGTAATGATAAACAGTATGACAGTGGATTTGCATTAGAGATTAGCATAAAATATCGTAAAGAGGAGGTACGGTTAGTACTTAGAAAAATCCTGCTTCCCAATTAATTGGTAAGGGACAGTTCATTAGCCATTAGCTAAATATGGTATAAATTTATTCAGTAAAATCTTATCAGCTGGCATTCTTAGTTGTACAAAAACACTAAAATAGAGTACAACATTGAGGCTTAGTTATACATGTCAGAAAATTTTGTTTCTCTAAAATCCAACATTTCTGCTTAGTATTTTTATTTTATTTTTTGCTCAATTAGCCAATTTCAGAATGAGCCTCTAAATATATAATCAGAGCCATATTCAGTTTAGAAAACCTATAAATATATAACTATGTTATCATGTATCATATTTTATAATATAATCAACATGGTACCCTCCAACCCTCAGACAGTGACTCCTCCAAGCTTTTTCTAAGGAAAAAAAAAAATCTGAGGCATCACAACATTCCTTTCTCACCTGTAGTTTCTGATATATCATTTTGAGCTCCATAGCAATAACTACCACATAAAATTAAAAAATTATCTAAACATTAAAATCATAAAAAAAGTTTTGGAAATAGTAAAAGTAACTGAGAAATGATCTTCACTGTCATTCTTGTTTTGCAAAAAATAAATGTGAGGTTCAGAGAATGGAAGGGATTTGCTCATGATCATATATCTAATAATAATAGCCAGCATACAATGAATGCTTAATAGATATTACAGCTAAGCCCCTTACATGTATTGTTCCATTTAATCATCTCAACAAAGTTGTGAGGGAGATATTATTGTTATCCTTATTTTACAGATGCATCTTATCAAGGAAAAGAAAGTTTTTTAAGTATGGAACAGTCTAGCATTAGATTTCAAGCCTGTTGCCTTCTGAAACATTATTCTTTATATCACATTTTAGTGCATGAAGAAAAAACTGACTGCACAGTTACTACCAGAGCTAAAATTAATTATAAGATTAGTAAAAGCCAATTTCTAAGGAAGAGTTCACTCTTAATTGAATGAGGTGGTGCGTGACTTGATGTCATTGGTTTGTCTAATAAATCAGGTCAAAGTATATACAGGAAAAGTTGAATTTTTATGAGAAGAAAGGTGTTGACTATATAGATCCAGGTTGTTTGGAGTTTCTGGTAAGATCCAAAAGCAGAATAAAAACACTGGTATTTGGAATATGGGACCTGGTTGACTGATGAATCTGCAGTTTACTGCTTCCATCATGATGCACAATTACCCCAGCTTCACCTTTTACTAGCCGTGAGAGCTTGGGCAAGTTACACTCCTCTTTGGATAGAAAAGAAAGTATTAGGGAGGTAAAGTAGCTTAACTTTCCTCTAACTTGCTGCATTTCCTCTCCTGCAGTGACTGTGACAGGGAAGTGAATGAGAATGACTTCCCTCGGCATTGAGAGTCACCTAGGCCTATCAGCTGTTGATTTTACTTTCCAGACAGGCCTATTATATGCAGTTTGAAGGTATCAATACACCCACATGCATCACTTCTCTAATGAAAGACTCCAATATCCTGTCATCCTCCAGGGAGTCTGAGCTATTTGAATTTTATCACAGCTCTCCACTTCAGTAACTCTAGAGGTTCTCAATTAGCATGTTCAATTAAAACTTGGTTAAGTGCAGATTTTGCTGTACCCTAGCTACCTGAGTAGTCATGGCTGGTTTTCCTATTTACTAAATATCTATAGCACTGATGTATTCTAGTTTTAGAATAAATACCTTATCTCTCAAAGCAGAGATGTCACCAATATTTCTATTTCTACCACTCTTTTTAAAACCTTGTTATTAATGCATCATCTTGTTCTGCCAAAACTACTGTGGAGTATGTGTTAGTTACAGCATCTAAGAAGTACTGCAATTTGAGCTCCAATATTTAGAAGTCAAACAAAGCATTGCTTCCTCAAGTGAATCCTCATATAGGCCCACTCTGATCCACTCCTATGAGTGGAATATCATCCTAATCCATACTATTTTTATCCTTCAGGGTAATTATTTCTGGATGTTTGCTTTTTGGCTAGTATTTCATCAAGGTACCACCTTCAGACCTCATATTTGAATTATGGGGCTGTTAAGAAGCCCAATTCACATGCTCTGTCAGTAGCTGGCTGTGCTGTGAGCTTCTGCTGAATCTCTCTCTCTCTCCTCAGGTAGGCTCTCTGCTTTGAGTATATTCTAGCTGCTCTCAGGCAATTTTCCTCTCAGCATTTTTCCACCAACTGCAGCCAAAAAAAGACGGGTTGGGCGGGGGAGAGTTGTATATGGGAGGGCATGTAATACACTGGACTGTTTCCTTTTGTTGGGAAGATTTTGTGCATAATACAGTGAAATGAAGACAAATGTCTCATTCAATAGGTGAATGTATAGTGAGACATGGATGCTATTGTACTTCCTGTGTACTCGTTAGTCATGTCTAATAAAAATGACTACAGGTATCACTGTGGAATCACTGCATGGTGATCATCACGTAGTTTATATGAGTAAAACTATGAACTCAGAGCAACAGTTTAAAATGTGTTTATATTGCAAAAGAAAGATTGTAGTAAACTACAATTAAAATTTTACATAAATATCATTGCATATGCTAAAAGTAAAACTATGTCCACACTTCTGAAAGAAAGAAAGAAAGAAAGAAAGAAAGAAAGAAAGAAAGAAAGAAAGAAAGAAAGAAAGAGAGGAAGAAACAAAGGGAGGAAGAAAGGGAAGAAGAAAGAGAGACAAGAAATAAAAATAAGGCCCTTTGCTCTCGCTTTTCCTATGAGGAGACCTATCTTGGTCAATCTGTGGGCTTTTTGATGGCATCTTTAAAGAATTAGTTCTTTATTACTACGTTTTTATTTTGCCTCAAATGGTGTGATCTATACCTAATAGAAATTTAACTATTTAAAGACAATTTCTCATGCATTCTCTATCTAAGTGGTCTTCATCTTTTACCACATACATTTTTTCTTTGCCTCTAAGATTAAAACAATGTAGGAAAGTAATTTTGATAATAATTAAGAATTGTAAACTTGCTAGTCAAAAATAATACCTACAAACAGATTTCAGTGAAACAATGCTGACATCCACTGATTACTTAAACTAATGCAATTTGTTTAAATACCATAGGACCTGAGAGAGGATGATCAATTATTTAAAGGTCTAGTTAAAGTGAAATGCTACTGTTATGTGCATGGATGATCAATGTATCTAGGTGAGATTCTAGGAAACACCTTATTTGCATAGGTGTTTCCTATGCAAATATGTATATGTATAAAGTCTCTGAATTAATAACTACATATGATAAACACATAGGTGTTTTATCATATGTAGCACTAAAATTGTTGCTTTATGTATTGAACATAGATTTATTCCAGTTAAATTAAATATAAAAGCTATATAAGCAAATATATTAAAATATATTAGATCAATAATAAATATTAAAAACGCTCAGTTCTGGTGTATTTACATCTCATAACTCATCTAGAGCTAACAATTCTTTTAAATATTTTTATAAAGCAAATCATTGGTACTTACGTTGGATGAAAATTTTATCTACTTTTTATCATTCTTTTATTTTTTTACACATGGTTGTTGTTATGTGCTCTCCAGTTGGCTGGACTCCTGGGGACCCTATAAATGAGTGAATAGTCTCATCATAAGATTTTTCAAGGAAAGGAGATAAGAAAAATAAAGATTGAGAAAGAAAATGAAGCAGCGGTTTACCATTGCTTTCTGATATATAACGTATGGGTCCCAACCACACATGCTAGGGTCTGTGGTGTAACAAATTGCCAAATGCCTATGAAATGTAAGCACACCTGGGTTCTTCTCATTGGTTGGTTTGTTAAGTAAAATGCTTGCTAATTGCAATGGTCACATTTCTAGTTAGTGAATGCTTTTTTGTACTCATTAAATGCCATCAACTACATGTGCATTTATATTAGAGGATAGTTCCATGCTTCCTTACATTTTCCCCATGCAATTAAAACACTTGATTTCTTGTTTCTTTGCACCTCTTTTTCCATGATTATGAAAGAAATCCATGGTAACTGTTATCAGAATGTCTGAGATGGGGTTATGATGTTAGGTAGAGATGGGGCTCTCTCAATACTTCATTCACAAGTCCCATATCTTCTCAACCCCACATTTAGAGTCTCCATTTCTTTCTCATTATTTTGTTTTTCCTTCTACTACATGAGAAAAGAAAAGAAAATGACAGATTTTGAAGTGACTGTTGCAATTCTCAGTTAATTGTGAAATAGTAGTAAATACTTGTTTTTCACATTTTAAAGTTGTAAGATACCTTACTATCTATATATGAAACATTCCATAGTATTTTCTTTTTTTTGACTGTCTTTTAGGATTTTTTTTAAAAAAAAGATGCATAAGCTACTGTTAGTCCTTTAAATATTTAAGTTAGCCTTTTAAAGGAATTTGTAAGAGTTTGTAAATGAAAATGAGGCATTTTTAACAGTCATTTTAGTTGTTTTAACTTAAAAATGAATGTACTTAATATAAATAATCAACAATTGCAGTTTTGGAAAAGTTTTCAAATAGTCCACTATTTATATAGCACATCATAAAGGACCATCAGCTAGGCCCCACCCAGAACAGAGATTGCTTCCCATAAATCCCCTCAGAGCCTACCTGAGCAGCCCCTTCTCTGTCCCCCAAGGCAGGGTTCCTGGGAGAGGCCTATACCCTGCCCTGGGCAAGCATGTAAGGTGGCCAGTCAAGCACCAGCACCCCTAGCCATCCTACCCCGTTCTATATAATTCTTTAGAGCCTGCCACATGGGCTGAGGATATCCACTTTGTTTTGCCTCCATCCAAGATGTACCTCATAAGGTGCTCCCTTAATAAACTCTATTATATGCCAGATTGGTACAGTCAGCCTCTTTTCTTGGTCTTTCCCTGTCCTCTGCTTAGAGAGGCAGATTTTCAGTCTCAAGGATTTTCCCTGGGTCTGCATGTACCATCAGAGGGAATTTTTATAGATGAACTGGAAATAACTCCTTAGTCAATAAAAGAAAACATAGCCTTTCTTTTTCATTAGTTATACTAAGAAAATACATAAAGGCTCTTCTATGTCATTATTCACCTCTTCAGTAGAGTTGAAAAGAGTTCATAAAAATTAATGTTCACAAAAGTTGTCTTGGTAATTAAATAAGGAAGAATAGGAGACTAAGACATCAGCATAATTGCCTGATCCTCAATCCATTATTATTTCCAACGTTTGACTGCGATGTTGACTGGTTTTGAGCAGCCTACACTGCACACAGGGATACTAAACCGAAGGATCAAGAGGTCCCATTTGTATTATGAGGAATTTCTTCAAGCGCCCAGGCAAGTGCCTAAAAATGGCAAGTATTCAGTAAATATTAATGAAAAAATATATTATGCTCCATAGAACAATATTAAAAAAGAAATCTTCTGTTACTGCTTTGAGAATTTAGTGTGTTCTGGATTTTTTCTTAGTTGCCTTTATGTGAATAGATGCCATGATTTCTAAACTGAAATGATGTTTTTCTAAAACTAGGCACAATGTTTTTCCCCAATGTCTTCTTCACAGCAAAAAAACCCCACATAGTATCTATTCCACAATGATTTGAATAACCAAGTAATTTTCCTGACAAAAAAAGTAATTTTGAATTGCTTCTTTTGATGAATTATGGATATTCATATCATTATAAATATTATAAATAATGTCAGATACATAATATTATGAATTAAATTTCATAATATATACTTTATTTACAATTTATTATATAGCTCACCTATATAATAAATGGGCACTGTAGAAAATACCCATTTGACATAATAAGTTAGATGGACTGTTGTTTGCTTAATATATTCTAATTTCCAATTAACTTTTCATTACACATTTAATTATTTCCAAGATCATTTTAATTACTTAGGAGTAGTAATGGATTACCTAATTTTCATGGTACTTCCCATAGAATTAAAAAATAGTTACTCTCTTTTCCTTTTCTGATAGAATGTGTCTCTAGTTATATATACAAAATGATTTCTTAAACTAAATCAACTTCCTTTTTCAAATAATGCAAAAAATAGCTCTTGTCTTGGCAATAAAACATGCCTAGGATGCTGAAGGTCATTAATGAAGTAATTTTGAAGACTAATCTTGCTCTGCGTTAATATTAAGCTTACTAATATTATCAAGAGTGCATTCATGTATAATTCAAGGTAAGTTCTAGAGACAAAAGAAACCACTGAATGTAGATTTCGGCATGGCGTTTCACTAGCAGAAGTCCTTGTCTGCATGACAAAGAGTTACAGCTATAACTCTTGAGAGTAATTTTCATATTACCCACTATTTTGATGCTGAAAAGCTCTGGATCATCCCAGTTTAGAGGCATTTAGCAATTTCTATACACAAACCTGTGAAACAGGCAAATAACAATTTGTCCCTTAAAATGCAACTTAAGACACATATTTTGTATGTTTTTTATGTTATATGCATTACATACTGTATTCTTATAATACATTAAGCTAGAGTAAAGAAAGTGTTATAAAGAAAGTCATGAGAAAGATGGAATGCGCTTATAGTGCTTATTTGAAAAAATCTGAGTAAAAGTGGACCTGAGCAATTCAAACCTGTGATGTTCAAGGGGAAACTGTGGTTACAGTGCAGGTTGGCAAGCTTTTTCTGTGAAAAACTATAGAGTATACTGAGGCTTTGTGGATGACAAAGTCTCTGTTTTCATTTCTCAACTCTAGCACTGAACAACCATAAACATTATGTAAACTGTGTTATAATAAAACTCTATTTATAAGACCAAACAACAAGATTAATTAGGCTCACAGGTGATATTTTGTCAACTCCTGACTTATATAATATTATTGGTTTAGAAATGACATAGGCAGAGATACTATATTTAAGTCATATTGCAACTTTATAACCAATATGTATCTATGGATGCACATTATATTGAATCTTACCTATAATATCTCCATTATAGTATTTCCTTTAGATAGAGAGAGTTGCATGGCAGCTTGGTTTACTTCCTAGCATGGTTTACTGATGGGATTTTGATTATATATTAACTCTCTCAACAACCCAAATGGCAAACTCATATTACATTTCTAAAGTCCCAGATGAGCAAACAGGTTGACACCCAAATTAATAATCAGATAAACAAAAGCTACTTTCACATATGCTTCCTATGCAGCTATTTTAAATTGTACATAAGACAACTGGAAGATGGAGATTTTATGCACATTGCCAACTTTGGGAAATGTGACTCTATGTGGAAGCAAATTTCTGGAGGAAGTCTATTATATTTATCTGGCAGCCTGACAGCTGAGCAGATGATCCTAATGCAGAAGGTGCTGCATAAATTTCTCATTAAAACAGAAACATAGCCTTTTTATGTGAAAGCAATTTAACTTCCTAGGCCTGTATCTGGAGTTTGTTTTCCAGTGAACATCACGTTTGAAAGAGAAGAAACCCTATATGTGTTTTTATTGCTTTAAAAGAAAAACTAAAATTATATGTTTGGGAAAATACATAGGGAACAAATATTACATACTTTTATTATGTAGGATGATTCTTAATGAAAACAATAGCTATTTTTCTTACCTTCCAGAAAAAGATGAAGATATTTAGAAGCTCAAATCTAAATGGTAGTTACAGAATAGCCACAGGGATGTAAAATACAGCATAGGGAATAGAGTCAATAATATTGTAATAACCATGTATGGTGTCAGATGGGTATGCAATTTATCTGGATGATCACATAGTAAGTCATATAATGTCTAATCACCGGTGTGTATATCTGAAACTAATGTAACATTATATATCAACTTTAATTGAAAAATTAAAAATAAATTTAAAAATATAGATGTAATTTCACTTGGCAGTTATGTGACAATACCGTCAGTGATTTCACTTTCCACTAAATTAATGGAAATTCCAATTTTTGGACTTTTTCATTCTCAAGTCTTTGCTCTAATTTTATAAAGTTTTCACATAAACTAAGTCACTTTCCCACCTTTTTGCAACAATGATCTCAAAGATATATCCACACATTCATTGTAAAAATGTGCATTTCCCCTGAGCCTTGCTTTCTGGCTTTCCTGTGTTCCTCATGCAAACCTAATTCCTTTTTCATCTCCTTTCTAGCATGCACATTCTTACTTAATGAAATCACTTGTAGATTCACTCATTCGTTATTTTTTCAGTGTCTGTCACGTTTCTGGAAGTGAATTCTAACTATGTCATTTGCCAGCTGAAGGCCTGGTGCTGCCTTAATTCCTTCATATTTAAAAATACAGAAAATAGGTGTACCGGCCTCATTAAGTCTTTGTGAGAATTAAGTTGTTACATGTGATTGTGACTGTGATGTCCTGCCTGGTGGATAATAGTCATTATATAAATGAAGAAATTAATAGTAGATATAAAAAATACATTAATTATATCTTTTTTATTTTGATTATTTTTGTTAATCCTCTCCAGAAGATAATTTTCCAATTGAATTTTATAGAGGATGGAAAGGAGGGGGAAGGAGGAGAGAGAGGAAAGAGAGAAAGAAAGAGAGAACATAGGTCTATATGAGATACATAGACTGGTTGCTTCCTGCTTTCACCCCAAATGGGACCAGAGATCAAACCTGTAACCCAGGTATGTGCTCTCGACTGGAAATAGCACCGGTGACACTCTGGTGGGCAGGGTAATGCTCTAACCACTGAGCAATGCTAGTCAGAGCTTTTCATTTTGATTTCTTTGAAAACAATGAAATCTTACAAACAATGAAATCTTACTATGCCAGTTAAATTAGAGTAAGTCTGCTAGAGCCTTTCTTTCCTACAGATTAAAATCTCTGCATAAAAACAGAAGAGCGATTTGAGGACTGACAAAGAAACAATCAGCAGGTATTTTTAAGGGGAAGTTTAAACTTGAAGAGACAATGTTTACAGGGAGAAGTTGTCCATTTATTTTTGTTTCTCCAATATTTTATTGGAGCTTTGAGCCGAGGGCAGGCACCCTGACAGAGCTCCGGAAAAAACGATGAGATAAAACTCCAACTGAAATTCTACTTTTCTGGCCAGAAGAATCTGGAAAAAGAATCGCTATGAACTGAAAAATATAATGGGGAAGTACCTGTTTTTTATTTTTTACCTTTTTTTCCTCAGCTTTTACCTAAAGTCAAATCTTTTCCTCAAAAGTTTTTCCACAAAAAGATAATCTTCCATTTTAAGGAATAGAATATAGGAGAACAAATTAAACTCCAATAAAGCAGAAACAATGAAATAATAAAGATAAGAGAACATATCAACAAAATTGAGGGAATAAAAACAAGAAAATCTGTTAAATGAGAAGGTGGTTTTCTAAGTAGACAAGTGAGAAAGATAAGGAAAAAAACATAAATTATCAATGTAAAGCATGGAGAGTCCATAGATATTTTGATAGTATAATAAGGAAATAGGAAAAACAAATATATTCCTGGATTTCTTAATAATAAATATCATAATAGTTTATATTATGAATGTGTGATAATTTTGGTAAAAAAAAAATATGACATTTGTATACCGCTACCATAGCAAGAGAAAAATAGATCCAAACTTCATCAAAGGTTTTTTTGTTTTGTTTTGTTTTTTGTTTGTTTTTAATTTCTAGAATAGCACTACCCAATAGAAATTTTTGTCATGATATAAATGTTAGAGTAGTTGTAGCTACTTGGGACTGTGGGGCCCTTGAAACATGGTTAGCATATTTAAGAAGCTAAATTCTAAATTTTAAATGATTTAATTGACTTAAATTATCCTGCTTATGTAATTTTCGGAAAAGTCAAAGTATGGAAGTGAAAATGTTTCCTTATTTTTCCCTATGATTTCTTTCCTCAAAAAGGGTTCATACAGCTTTGTGGGGAAGCACTGGACTTGGTTGAAAAGTTTGTAAGGAAGAAAATTCTGAAAAAAAATAGTGGGCTGAAGATGGCCCACCCTATTTACTGGAAATCCAACTTAGGGGAGTTTGGCCGAAGATGGTGCCCCTAATTTTTCCTTGACCTTTATAAACAAGTTTGTGCAAGTGCAGACCCTCGGGTGTTTACCACAATTTTTATGCTTAATCTTTAGGTGTTCTTGCTTAAAGGACACTGCAGATGCATGTGTTCCCCCCCACCCCAAGCCCCCCACCCCAGGTTACTTATCCTACTGATTGTATCTAAAAGATAAACTTTATCTCAAACTGCTGTTACAATAAAAGCCTGTAGAGGCAGGCGATTGAGGTTGTCTGGTTCCTTTGGCCAGGCAGTCCCTTAGTCCTCTCTTTCACAGAGAACCTGTGTGAGAGTAATCATTCATTTGTCACTCAGGGTCTGCTGATCAGCCCTGGCATAGCTTTAACTCAATTACCATAATTCCTATACCACTAATAATACCTCTGTTCATCTAGGCTGCATGAAACAATAAAAAGAATAAATTATATATGCACACATACATCCATATATACCACACATGAAAGTGCATGACTGATGCTGAAGAAGTACTACGCGTTTGCTTCTTCTTATTTTTTAAGATCCTTATTTCCATAAAAGTTTCTTGTTTTTAATATTTATCAAATTTATTGGGGTCACATTGGTTAATAAAATTTTATAGGTTTCAGGTGTACAATTCTATAATACTTCATCTGTATATTGTATTGTGTTCAAGTTTCTGTCTGTCACCGTTTATTCCCTTTTACCTCATTGACCTCCCTGCACCCTCTTCCCCCTCTGGTAATCACCAGGGTGTTGTCTGTGTCTATATATTTTTTTTGCTTATCCCTTCACCTTTTTCACCCAGCATATTTTGTTTCTTTGTTTATTCAAAATGTTGGTTTCACTTTAGACAAAATGTAATTAAAATATTCCCTAAAATATTTCAATAGCAGACAGACAACTTTTTCACGGATTCCAATGAGTATTTATGTTCTTGTTGATCTTGCTAAAGAAAAATAAAATTTTATAAACAGAATGGCATTTTAAGAAAAAGTACTCTGCAAACCCCATATATCTGCAAACAAAATCCTCTAATTTTAGTGGAAGTTTGTTAGGTAAGTTAAAATCAAATCAAATTTATGTACTTTTAAAAGTACATAAATAAAAAAGTACTATTTAATTTAGTTTTTCAGAGTTTATTAAAAACTTCTCTCCCATTACACAGAGCATATATGAAAAATCTATAAAATGTGTTTCCTTGATTATTGTATAAAGCATGCGAATGCCTCAAAATATATGTTACACTGAGCAATCCCCAAACGCTTCCATCAATACATCCTATTTTGTACTAGGTTCCAAAAAGGTCATCTGTCTACAAGAAGAAGAGAAAGCCCTGCTGATTTTCATGCCTTGGCTTGGCATTAGCAGTCACACTGTCAAACGTGGCCTTTAGAGAGAGTTTGACCTACTGGAAAACAGGCCTTTCAGAGGGAGTCTCTGTGGAGGAAGCCACTTGATGGACAGGTCTAAACCAGAAAAATTCCTTTCCCTGCCTTCTTCTCTAAAAGATTCTTTACATGCCAATGTTTCACTTTCATTTAGAAAAAAAGAACAAAGAGTGAATATATTCATTCGTCAATCATAGTCATTATGCAAACTCATAAACTGAAATTCTTTAGAGCTCACCTATTGATTTAGTCTACTTAATTGTTCATTAATTTCAGGGTGATAAAAAAAGAAGCATTGGAATAGCAAAGGAAGACAATTGAACATCCAGGTTGGCATTCTGAGTGCTCCGTTCATATTAAAAATGAGACCATCGCCACTTTGAAAATCTTAGCTTGGAAAAAAAACACACTATGTAAAATAGATAAGTGAAGAGTATTATTAGAAAAATCTCTGCATAAAGCTGATCCTTTGATAAACATTTTTTCCTTGATTACTATAGTTTGTTTTTTTAAATAAAATATTTTTTCTTTTACTCTAAAAATTTATAAACATACTTTATATGAACAATTATCCATTTTTCCCCACTTATGGTATTCCTATTATATTAACAAAAAATATACTTATAGAAGTAAATGCAACAGAGGAAAAGATACTAAAAGGAAAAGTAAAGAGTATTGATAACTTCTTTTTGAGGAATTACTCTGTACCTGGTATAGTTGGGCAAATAAATGAGACTAGAATTGTGATTACGTGAACAGGCTGTCATACGGGAACATATTTTCATGTTGGGACTTTATACTGTGTTTAATATTGATGAGAATAATGGAATAGCAAGGAAATAAAGAAGAGATATGGGAGGATCCAGAGCAAAAGTGAAGGATTTGGTCTTAAACAGCAACACAAAACACCTTATCCACTGTAACAAAAAGAAGGTAAGATATGTGGATTCATATGCAGGTGAGCTGGCCAATTTGCTATTGGAGTTATGTATGGGTTCTATCCTGACAAACACTTGAATGGAAAGAGCAGACAAGGTAGATAGATTTGCTGGAAGGGAGAGGTATCAAATAATCTAAAAGAGCGTGATATAGAGTTAATGAGCATTATATGAAGACTTCCAAGCATTTCATAGGCTCATCTGGAGTTTCCTTCATATAACTCGATGTAAATCTCTTGTGATGGACAACGATTATTTCTATGTAGGCCACTCCAATGTCATTTTTCATTATACATCATTTCACGTAGCTCTAAATCAAATCAGAGTCATTATGTGGCCTTATGTATACATCACTTTACGTTAATTTCCTCCATGTAGCACAGTCTTCTCCCTAGTATTTACATGGCCTTCTCCCTCTGGATGGTCAATTGCTTCCTCAAGTACCCCCTCTTTCAGAACTCTAACTTCCTGGTATAATATAGCACTCTCTCTCCAAACTTCCTTCTCTATCCTATTACTTCCCATATGTTCCCCCCACCTTTAAACATTGATCACTTTCTGACATTTTATCTAACATACACTTTACTTATGTAGTTCGTTTAGGAGGTTTATGAGGGAAGAAATTTTATCTTTTTCATTCCTTACTGTAGTGTCCAAAGTGAAAACAAGGTTCTTTATAAATTGTAGAGGCCCAAATACTCCTGCAGAATGAACACATTTTATGACAGCATCCTCAGCATTTCTCTAAAGACCAAGTCAATTATTTTATAAAAATAGCAACTTTTGTTTTTTATCTGTAATATATAGCTATGTATTATGCTTGTAGCATGTGATTTATTGCATTTTATAAGAAGTTACATTGCACAAATGTGTTTAGTAGAATCTTAAAAGTATCATTTGATGGATTGTTGTTAGTATACTTTACTTTACCACTATTCTCACCAACTGTAAAATGATTATTCCTTTTTCAGAGTCACTACTAGCAAAGGCTTTAGTGAGTTACTTGGGTGAATAATGTTGTTATTGATATTTATTTATTTTTGAAATTTTTGCATTCTTTGAATTTTATTTGTATGTTAATTCATGTATACACATCTGTATTTATGTTTGTATTATGTGTTTATGAGTATATTTGGATATATCAGTATATCTAGAGCTGCTGATAGCTGATGATATCTTTGCATCATTGCACATAGCATTAGATAGTAATTATTCTCCCTGAGAAAAGCTAATACAATACCACATATCAGCCAAAATAATCTAGTCATAGGATCCAACTGATGCCTGATATTTTTCATGCACTAAAACAAGAAAGGGTTGAGTGAGTGGATCCCTTGATAGATAGTTGTTGAATAAATGGACAAAAGTAAGAGGTCTCCGCTGATAAAATATCATACAATTAATCCCCCATTCCCTACTGAAGTTGGCATGATTATTATATTATAGCTTTCTTTGAATCAAAGTTTCCCAAATTCTATTTCTTGTTCTAATAGCTTTTTTGGTTGTTATTTTAATATTGTCTACACCAGTGGTCGGCAAACTCATTAGTCAACAGAGCCAAATATCAACAGTACAACGACTGAAATTTCTTTTGAGAGCCAAATTTTTTAAACTTAAACTACATAGTTAGGTACACTGTTATTAACTTAATTAGGGTACTCCTAAGGCTTAGGAAAAGCCACACTCAAGGGGCCAAAAAGCCACATGTGGCTCGCGAGCCGCAGTTTGCTGACGATGGATATACACTTTAGTTAAAGGTGATTTATTCTGAACTTTAATGGTGTATATCCTTTAAAAATATATTACCTTTCAATTTTTTTTCCCTGTGATTCCTGGTTAGAATGGTTCTATTGTCAAGTTTAAGCTGAGGACTATATTTCATTTGCAAGTTTGCCAAACATACCTGGCTTATTCTGCTCAAGAACTGTGAAAGGTATGCGACTTCATTCACAAGCTAATAAGTTAGGCTGCAATAGTTTCTGACTCAGGAGACTCCTAAGACAGAGCTGCAGACAGCCCATCACTCACAGCAAATGCATGAGCCAGAGTGGCAGCGATTTTGTGCCAGTTCCCTGAGCCCTGACTTCCAGGAGCCAAAACAAAGAGGGCTAGGTGACACGTAGGAGGCTGTGCTACAGGAGAGAAACCTTGAGATTAAGAGCCCGAAGCTTCCTAATGGCGAGACATGCCTTCCCTTCGTTCCAGGAGGAGGCGCCATCCCTACTCTCCAAGATTAAAAGCAAACCTGCCCTTTGCTCTGGAGAGACACCTTCTTTTTACCTTTCAAGATTGCTTGCTCTGCAAATATCTCTGGAAAGGTCACTGGGACAAAGGGCAGATAGTGCCTCTCTCGTAAAAGGTAAATAAACTCTGGAGATTCATGGAGAATTGTCTCCTGACACTTATTTTATCATGTTAGTCAATATCCCCCAGTGTAGTCTACGTGGGCTGTGATTCTGCATGTGCTGAAATCTGCCTCTCAAACCACTAAATGCCAGGGGTGCCATGGAATTTACAGTTTGGCGTACAAATTAGAATTCACAGACAGTTTGATTACTATGATATAGAATGGTCCCTCAACTCTCAGCATTTGAATGAAAACTGCTGTGATTTGAGGCCGATAAGCAGTAAAGGATGGTCTTTTCTACCCTTGTTGGCTGATACGTTTATTTGTCGCTTCTCTTGACAACATTTAAATCTTTGAAAACAGAGCAATTGTTTCTTTAGAGTTTGACAATGAGGGTCAAAGCTTGGTATTAGATTTAATGTGTTTGTAATAGCTACTATGACCTACTGAACTAAATTATCATTCTGATAACGATGGAAGTAAAAATAGGTAAAACCTCTTCAGCATCTATTTTGTACTGAGCACAGTGTTCATTATTTTTTAATGTTTTATCTTTTTTATTTCTAACAGCAAAATTCTCCGTTAGATAGTGTATCAGGCTAACTTTTAGAAAAGATAACATGTAGCATAGAGGTGTTAAGAAACCAAAGCAGTCTGTTCGGATTGTCAAACTACAGCGGGAAGGCCGGGGAAGGTTGGGGGGCTGGGGGGGGGGGGGAAGAGATAAACCGTAGGACTTGTATGCATGCATATAAGCATAACCAATGGAAACAAGACACTAGGGGGTAGGGGGTGCCGGGGGAATATCAAGGGGGAAAAAAAAGGAGACATATGTAATACTCTTTGTAATACTTTAAGCAATAAAACAATATATATATATATATATATATATATATATATATATATATATATAACCAAAGCACAGGAATTCAAATGCATACCTGTTGTCAAACAACCAGAAAAGAGCAAAACAACAGTCTGCCTCTAGAAGGCACTACACAACCTCCGTGTTCTTTCTACACAGGAGCAACGATGCTATAGTGTGGCCTCCAGATAAGTGAAAAGTAAAGTCGCCAACCTAACACATCCTTTCCTAGGTAAACAGAGTGGCAAGCAAATAATTCCTGTTGGAGAGAGTCTAGTAGAGACAGGGGTGCAGGTATAGGGAGGCTCATCTACTTCTCCCTGGAATCCTTAGGGCAGAGATTCCAAAAACTTGCAATTTAGAATTTAGTGGATTCTCCAAGACCGTTCCCTGTGACATCTAGACTCTCTCTCACAAGGACCAGAATACTTCAGGAAAATTCTTCTGTTTGTCAGTGTTCTAGTTAAAACAGTGCCTGCCACTCCACATAGATTTGGACTTTGGCTAACATCTTGAAAGAAAAATTGGCAGTATGCTTGAAGCCATTCAAGTCTCTAACGTTGTCTATTTAGGCCAGAGGTCAGCACACTGTAGCCTGGGGGCTAGTCCCTCACACTGACATTTTCTACCACCTATGAGCTGATAATAGTATTTAGATTTTAAATGATTTGAAAAAAAATGAAAATAACACTATTTTAAATGACCAAAAAAAAATATTAAATTTTCAAGGTTCACAGATTCAGTGTAAGAGCCACAATGATACATTTACATATCGTCTAAGGGTACTTTTGCTACAATGCCAGAACCAAGTAGTTGCCACAGAAAGTGTATAGTTGCAAAGCTGAAAATGTTTATCCTCTGGCCCTTAACAACAACAAAAATTACTATCCCTTGGCTAGTCTATAAGACAACCAAAAGTTCTGGCAGTTTCTATGTCCCCTTGCAGTGGCCCTCTGTCCAAACAAATCCCAGACTCTCACTGAGTGCTTACAGAAAAAAAATGTGGTTTCAGGTTCTAAAATGTGGTTTCATCATTCACGATTCTCTCACTCCAAAATCATTGCCCCTTACATTTGTTATGATTTCTTTAAACATATATAAATATTTCTATTTTATCTATATTTTACCATTTTGTCCTCTTTTTTTTCTTGACAAAAGCAATCACATGCTGTAAACTCCTCCCGTCTATTTGCGTGTGGAAGACGACTATTCATTTTAAGAGCTGTGCAATGGACATGTTTCACTTTGCTTATTTTAGGAGGTAGGAGGGATTAGGGAAGGTAAAGTTGAAAATATTTGGGTCATCAGAGAGCTTCTGGTGAAAAAGAATAGCAAACATGTTCTCATTCAATCCCTTATTTTGCAGATTAATGAATCGTGGCTTAGAAGTGTGAAGTGGGAGCAGTTTGTCAGGATCTATCTTTAAATTTTGTAGTTAAGACTGGAGTCCTAAACCTCGGGCTGTAGAAGACTTTCCTCTATTGCCTTCTGCCCTCTGTGTGCCCTTCACTGTACATGCACATATGGGTACATGCATTTAGTTGCAGTGGTAGGCTGTGTGTGCTTGTGTGTACACATCTTCTAAGACTTATGTATATTTGTGCTAATGACACAGAAAATGCTCTGACACTTGAAGTTATTAGAAGTTATCTTTCAAAATCTTTGGCATCTGTTTTTCCCAAGAGAGAACATTGTCTTCTTGCTTGTTCAGTGCAATGAAATCACCAAGGATGTTTTTAGGTCAGCATAACTTCACCCAAAGTGATTTAAATATTAATTTTAAAGTAAAAATATAATCTATTATTTTAAAAAGAGAGTTAATGAGAACAATGCTGATCATTTCATTGTGCTAGTGTCACTGCAATCTGGGTTTTTATTCAAGGCATCAGTTAAGAACAAGTTTACCGAAAGCTTCCCAAAAAAAGATTTTAAAATTTTTATTATTTTAAGCATAGTTTATCTTTTAACATTAATTGCATATGCTTATGCTGTGGTTGTCTCTATATTGTTAGCTAGATAGCTATAGACTGGCACATTCATATAGAATACAGTGGAAGCACTAAAATAAATACGTTTATTATTGTAGAAGCTGAGCAAAAGCTTAGACCAAGACTGAAGCATACCAAATGTATTTTATACGCAACCCTCTCATTAGCACTAAATGATATCAACCAAAATTATTAATATGAACGTATTTTGGCATCCAAGAGAGGTTTACCATACTATCATTAATAACAGCATTAAAATATATTTATATATTCATTCAAATTTTCAGGGTTATTTTTTCATAAAATCTTATGCAATTAAATATTTCAGCTCTACATTTTCTATTATTAAAATGTATTGCAGTAGGGCAGAACTCAGGATGAGGCATAATTAGAAAATATTTACTTTGTTAGTGTTCTCATTCTTACTGACCTTAGTAATCACTAATAAATATTTAAATAAGGGTTTTCAGACTTAGCCACATATTTGTTGGTTTTATGCTAATATTGATTTACTGCAGAGGTAAACACACTATCAACATGGTTAAGCTTAGTCGGAAAACAATTCTCCATTATTTGCCACTTCCATTGTATTGACATGTCATATACTGTTATTAAAACTGACCATTTCATTGGTATTTGAATTTCTTAAAAAATGTATAACAAAAACTTCTGAATAGAGTAAAATAAATTATTAATTTTCAATTCCTGTAAAAGTTTTTGGTGTCTTCATATGGCAAGTATTTGGAAGAAAAAAAATATGAAATTTCCTTTTGATTTTTGGTCTTCTTGGACTTAGAAAAGACAAGAGTGAAGCGGGGGCAAATCTGATCCAAGGAAGTCCCCAAATATAATATGAAATAAGCACACAAGATGTATGTAAATTTGGAACAAACATGTACATTCTTAAATTTATTTGAAATTTAGTTCATTATTTCCCAGCGTCATGAGCTTGGTTTAAATCATTTTCAATTAATTTACCTTTTTTGGTGGATAGTTTGATACTGGGCAGAGTATGCAGTAAACATTCACTGCAGAAATAATTGAATAAATGAATTGATGCAAATTTTGAAGAGCAAGATAAACATAAAGTGCTAATGGGAAAAGGAAGGGATTCAGAAGTAACAAAGCAGCACCTACTGGTTTGGATTTTTGTGGCACCTTTTTTAAAAACAAACAAATATATTTTTACTGATTTCAGAGAGAAAGGGAAAGGGAGGGAAGATAGAAACATCAATGATGAGAATCTTCCATTGGCTGACTCCTGCATGTCTTCTACCAGGGATGAGCCTGCCACCCAGGCATGTGTCCTGACTGGGAATCAAATTGTGACCTCTTGGTCCATAGGTCTTTGCTGGCATCTTTTAAATGATTGTTACGTGTCTAATTCAGAAGAGGCTAGATATGCTACTGTTAAGAAAAATAATCAAAATTTAATGGCTTAAAAGAACAAAGCTTTATTTGTAGCTTATACTATCTGTCTGACATGTACCTATTGGAAACTTACTGTTTCAGATGGATGAAGGGTTCATCCTATCATGTTTCCTTGACTTCCATGGAATGGAAATGACAAAGCTGCAGGATGTAGCTAGCACCTGCTGTTAAAAGCTACAGTCCAAAGTTTGGTCCACATCTACATCCAGGAATAGTCTCATAGTCTCATTTAACTTTAAGAAGCAGAAAGGCACAGCTACTTTTATGTCAAGAGGAAAGGGATCTGGATATCAGAGAGAATGGTAACGTCTGCCATAGTGGGACATTATCTAAATCAGGGGAGATATGGCACAACCAACAGCTAAGAGCTGTATAATTTATTGGGAACAGAGAAAACCAAACAAACACACAAATATAAAAATTTCTGGCCATTTAGTCAAACAAGAATCCTCTAGTCTGAGAGTCCTCTATTATTAATTATTAGGTTAATGGATTTGGACTTAACACAATAAAACACAGAGAATAGATTCTTTAAAATAGTGAACAAAAGGATAAAAATATAAATCATTACTGTAAATGCATGTTCAGTGCTTGATAACTCTGGCATTTTTGCTTTGGGTAACTGGAGTGGGAGAAGGGAGAGTGATAGTAAAGAGAGCCAATAGACTTGTTACAATAATTCTGATAAGAAGCAAGGTTTAGATTTGGCTTGTAATTTTGCTGAGCAAATGCAAAAAGAAAAAAACACAGGAGAAAATCTAGACCTCTCTATAGTGGGAGATACCAAAAACTTGATACTATATTTAATTTTAAAGGAAAGGGAGAAATTTAGAAACATGATCCAAGCTACACATTTTAGGGATTGAGAGAGAGAACATGTTGGTATGTTTATACATAAGCACAAGAGAGACAAGACAAACGAAGCACTTTAAAAACAAATCAGAGCATTTGAACTTCCCTATCAGTGAAAAGCATATCAAAATAGAAATAAAGCAAGACACACAAGGCTTCTCTCTCTGTCTTGGAATAGCAATGCCAAATTAAGGGTGACAAAATTTCGTATTCATGGATGCTATTCTGCTTTGAAATTTACTCATACACTACGGTATGTTAGAAAGGTAATGCACTCTGTAATGTGGTCTTTATAATGCACAGTGTGACTGGCATGGTTTAAACATAACGTTTAGTTACAACATTACCCCAAATTATCCTAGCAGGGAGAGCCGAGGCAAACCACCAATTTTGACTCCACATGTATCCCAGATACAGAAAAATGGACAAATTGGCTTCTTTTGTGCTCTCCTTGCTGCTTGTCTTTACAAGCAGGGAAATTGTATGGATGGCGATTTCAGCTCATAAAGAGACTCCGGGTGGAAAGCTGCGGGACTGGGCTCCCCACGGCACAGCCTGGACTGCCCTGGAGCCCAGCAGTCACCATGCTGAAGAGGGTGGGTGTAGGTTACAAGGTAGCAGGTGGTGTTTTAAGCACCAAGCTCCAAGGGCCTGAACATCAGTGGGGAAAGGTAAAGACTCTGAATCGTGGGCATGCTAGGAAAGATTAATTTGGCTCTTCAAACAGCTGTTACCCAAAGAGTTATCAATAGGTTTCAAAGAGTTAATTAGGGATGATTTTGCAGGTCTCTACCACTGTCACTGTCTGATCTTCAATAAGTCACTTAAGCGCTTTGTGCCTCAGACTCTTTCTCTGCAAAGTGGAGATAGTGTTGAAAGATCAGAGAGGAAGTCAGAAGATCACACGGGTCTCTCCTCACTTTAGGATGTATGGTCCCACGATTCACAAAGGCCTCTAACTATGTCGTGCACGCCGGCCTATAACTATAATGAATCGCCTCTGTAAATCTTTAACCTTTAAAATTGTGGCCACTGACATCCTACCTGTACGTTTAACACCATTCAAGATTCTCAGCCAGCTCTGCTCTGACTTGGAGATAATTTAAGAAGCCCTTGATCGGTAATGCCCAAGTATCAACTACCTATCTCTTCGGGTGGCTATGAGAACTGAATCTATTAGTACATTAGAGTTCTTGACCTACTCCTGGACACATACCTTGTGTTCAATAGTTATTACTGTTGGTGGGTGTGCTGACTGTCATCACTGAAATGGCCGTGGTGCTAATGATGTGTCGACCTTTCTGCTAACCCACTACAATGTGATACACTAATTCCTTGATACCAGTAATCAGTGCTGTAGTTGCTTCTTCCCACTGCGCAGTACGGTTCTGTCACCTTGCTTCTCTTTTGTATCTTGGCTTTATTTCTTGTGTTTGCTTCTAAGCTTGACTCCTCAGCCTTTCAAGGAACAAAAGATCTTGGCAAGAGCTCTAGGATGTGTGGTGTGGCTGGACTCCTGATGTCTGCTGTGACTTTTCTGATACAGGCGACCGCGGGGACCTCTGTTGGCCTAAGTCTATAACCTGGTGCCCAGCTCTTTCCTCTGCTACCTCCAGTGCCACATCTCTCTCACTATACCTGGCCCATCTTTGTAATCTTCACTGAAGCTAATAGATTTCCTAATTTCTGGAACATTTCGGAAATAAGAGAGAGGGCAGAATACCATCTTTCATGCGGATGATATTGGAGACTGTGGTTTTAGGTAGAAGACAAATAAACGTGCTAACATGGAGACTCAGAATTAGATAAGACCAGATGGGCATGGCTACTGCTGGAGGGAATGAAATTGAAGAGCACAGTGTGAGGCTGAGCCCAGGACACCCTGGTTTTTCCTTGAATTTGCCAATTAGACAACTGAATAAACGTGTGGGAAAGATTAGACTTGTCCATAAGGGAAAGAAGGCCCCCTCATTTGGGGAAATTAGAAATGAGCACTAGGTATCCCCTTTATGTATGTGCCTGGCATCCTTGCTCTCTCCTGTCTGCACTTTCCCGTGCAAGGCCTGAACGCTTGGCCACCTTCAGACAAAAGCCTTTAATAGTTATGAAGATTTCCTATATTTTATTTGGGGGAGTAGTAACAGTAATATAAGCTCTCTATAAAACCTTTACTTTTTTATGGAGTTCTATATTACAAGATTGTGTTCATAATATACATTTAGCAAACATAATATGTGGTGTTAATTAAAAACAGACTCTAGAGAGAGAGATGCTGAAAGTGCAATGTTCACCCTTAAGACAAAATAAAAGCATTTATGAACAAAAGATATGTCTATGTGTCTTTTTGAAAAGGAAAGAGATAGAAATTTACTATTTGTCATCATTCCCTATGTTATGATCACCTCCTTTAAAATGTGTGACCCAGGGTATCATTTCTGCTGCTTCTTTGTCTCAAATGTATGTCCTCCTACAACTTCTCTTTTTCATTGTATAAGACAGTGCTGCTGGCCACCATCAAGCACTTTCCAGATTCAGATTCATTAAAATATTTTAATAGGGCTGAAAAATATTTCATTTTGAAGTGTGTCCTAAGGGTTCCACAGAAACCAGTAACAAACAATGAATTAACAGAAAAGGAAATTAACATAATGTCAAGCAGTAAAACAATGCAGATAAATTACATGGGTTTCATCTCTAGCAATTATGAGTTAGAAAAATAGAACAGGAAACCTGTCGGGACCTGCTTTGTTTGCTTTCTCTGTTAGAATCTCAGGGTCTGTGTGGTGGTGACAGTGGTGTATATGTGTCTCACTTGAAAAGGTATAGGTCAATTCTATTCCTGCAACTGTGTTCTTTTAAGCACAGTTATAGCCATTACCAATGTTCCAAAGTTGCCCCAGAGGCACACAGAACTCCTGCCAACCCACGCAATCTTAACAGGTAGCCTTCACTGAGAACCTATATTGAGCAAAGTATGAGCTAAGCAGTTTGTATGGGATATCTTACAACCCTTCCAAGATTCTGTAACCTAGGTTTTATAGTATTATCCCCACTTTATAAGACATTTAAAAAAAACAACAACTGAAGTTTAAAGAGGTTATGCATTTTGTGTAAGAAATGTACCACTAGAAACAGTCAATGATAACATTTTAAATTCTTACTTGTCTGGCTCCTTAACCAGTGCCTAAGCCAATAGATTTCAAATTTATTTATCAGGGCATGAGCACAAAAGATACACTAGAGAGTAGAGAGAAAATAATTTTTAATTTATCTCATCTATTTAAATTTTTACTTTTATGTATGTTTTAGAACACAAATGACATATTAGTAAAGTATTATATACAGATATTTTATTATATACTAGTGGCCTGGTGCATGAAATTTGTGCATGGGGGGGGTTCCCCCTCAGCTCAGCCTGCACCCTCTCCAATCGGGGAACCCTTGGGGGATGTCCAACTGCCGGTTTAGGCCCAATTCCACCACTGGCTCCTAACTGCTCACCTGCCTGCTTGCCTGATTGCCCCTAACTGCCCCCCCCCCGTCCCCCCCGCCTGCCTGGTTGCCCCCAACTGCCCTCCCCTGCTGGCCGGACTTCACCACTTTGTTTTTCTCAGCAGTCCTCCAGGCTTCCCTGTCTCCTTCTTCCTCTTTGCCAGCTGGGAGGAGGCAGGACCAGTGGGGGCTGCTCCACCTTCTGCCCACCCTTCCTTCTATCTAGGTCTTTTCAGGCCCAGTCTGTTTTGTTTCCTCATTATGAGAGAGGATCCGAGAGCAAGCTGGGAAGGAGGGAAAGAAAGGGGGAAGAGGCTATGAGCTGGTGGGCGCTGTGTGTGTGGTTGTGAGTGTGAGTGCTGGCCCTGCCTCCACCACCCTGTCTCTGCTGACACAAGGCCCCACCCACCAGAGCCTACTGTACACGCAGCTTGGGTATTAAGTCAAGCCTCAGGTCGTTGTGGATGTGACTGTCCCAGGGTTTTTATATATTAGGATTATCTTAATTGTTATTTATATGGATACTAGATAACCCCCAAGGCTGGCTCTGATTCAGGTATATTTGCAAAAGTCACAAAATAAGGTTTTTATATTTAACCCTACCTCTTTCTATTCGTTCACTTTCTGACATCCTCACTTCCTATACACCAGGTGCCCAAGATATTTGCTGCCTCATAATAGTCTCCTTTTAAGTACAGGTTTTCCATTTTTGCTGTACTTCCTCTATTTCAATTATTAGGTTTGTCCTTCAACCAAAGTTAAAGTCTGAATCTCAGTGTAAAACAAATAAATGATCACACCAATTGCTTATGAGTAATAGCATAACATCTTTAAATTATGTATATTTAAAAGTGAAGTATTCACATCAAATAAAGCTTTGGTAATGGAGAGAGGAGGGAAAAAATTCATTTTTTCCCTTATTTCTTTTCTCAAAGATCTAGATTATCAATTACATGGAATACATTCAGAACTTTAGGAATGCATGTTTTTGAGTATTGTTTTTACTTTGCAACATTGTTGAAATTTAATAAAACATACATTTTAAACACATGCCATTACATTTATTTTTTTCTTTAAACTAGGGATTATCCAAATGCTATCTGTAATAGGCATTTTTTCTCCAATAAGAATTTTTTAGCATTTGAATGTGAAATTTGATGATTTCCATGTGACAATATAATGATGTCTTAGCATAAAAGCATTCACATATTGGCAAAGATTCAAAGAAGGATATTCTTAACCATAGTTCTTGCATGGAAGGAATTAACTTCCAATATCATAAGGGTCTTAGAAAAAGGCCTGCAATCACTTTGAAAAATCGATGCTATGTCTGTTTATACTAGTCGTGAAAATGATCACCAGGCTAAAATGAAAACAACAGATATTTCATATATTTTTGTTCCTGTGAGCATCTCCCTACTTAAATCCATCTCTCTTGAGAGATATTGAATATATGCCAGCGGTTCTCAACCTGTGGGTCGGGAGCCCTTTGGCAGTCAAACGACCCTTTCACAGGGGTAGCCTAAGACCATCCTGCATACCAGATATTTACATTATGATTCATAACAGTAGCAACATTACAGTTATGAAGTAGCAACAAAAATAATTCTATGGTTGGGTCACAACATGAGGAAGTGTATTTAAAGGGCCAGAAGGTTGAGAACCCCTGAATATGCAGTGAAGGCAGACTTTTTCTGCCTTGTCTATGGAGGAAGAAAATAGAAGAAAACTACAGAGACTCTGAAAAATGGACGTAAAGAACACATGTGAATTCAGTTAGGATCTGGTAGGATTGTTAAATTATTTGCAAAATTTGATTTGTATGCAATTCTATTTATTTTCTTTTTCAATGATGCACATTTTCACTGCCATGCTCTCAGATGACATCAATGCTACACTGATCATCTCAGCAAGCATCTGATCCTCGCACTCTAGAAAACACCCAGAGAGGAGACTCAGAGGACTGATGGAACATTCCCACAGGAGGCTGTGCACACACCAGAGTCTATTCTACGATATGTCAGAAAATCAGACTACAGAGACAAGCATAGAATAGTAACACTCAGGATCAGGATGAAAGCAATACGCATGTTTAGATGTTGGATATTATGCATTGAGTACACACTGTGAATATGTGGTGAATTACAATAGAACCCTGCTTGAATAGGTTTCAATTGCTCTTATCAGAGTTTGTCAGTATCAAACTATGAACTACATTAATCCTGTAGGTATATTCAAGCCACTTAATCTATTCTGCTTCTGTATCTTCAGAAAGATTAATTTATTCTCTCAACAGATTTAAAGCATCAAACATGTATTCAGACATAGTCATACTTTTATTACTGAGATGAGTAAGTCTTTTCCTTTTATGTCTCAGAAAAGAAATAGACAAATTTTAACTCACTTCAATTCCTTAAAGAATCATCCCACCTTTTTTTGTACTGGAACCATTTATCATTAAAAAAAATAGGTGTGTGGTTGTATTACATAGTTGTGTCTAGATAGATTAGAACGAAAGAAAAAAAATTATTCTGTAGCCAGTCTCTCTAACAAAAATAGACTTTTCTGTTTTGTTTACTGAATGAGAGGTTAATTATCTCCAATTTTCAGGCAACTGCAATTTAATTTATTGAATATACTGTGTTGAGCACAAGTTTGTATCCATGATATTTTATAATATCCTCCTTTTGTTGCAACCTTTTCCTGCCACTACATATATTATACACAAAAGAAGAATGATTCTCCACCTAATTACTGATGTGCTGGTCTGGGACTCATCAATAAAAAACAAACTTGGAAAATATGAAGACAGAGAGAAACAATAGAGAAGGACTTATTAGTAACTGGAAACTATCGGTATTTGTTGGGATAAACGTGAGTTTTTTTGGAAGATATGATTTTATTTATTCAATGTTCATCTGAATTAGCTTTAAAAATCAGAATTTATGTAAGGGAGTAAAGAGAGCACAAGCAACATTACAATTTCAAAACATAAATTATTCCATACTTCTTGGATTTTGAAATAAACTGAATAAACCCATTTCACACAGACTCAAAATTATATGTTCTGAACTCAAGAAAATAAAATCATTAAAATGCACGTTTCCAAAGAAAAAGACAGGGTCGGTTTATAGCAAATATTTTTAAGATGAGCTATTTTTTTTTCCTTGTGGGCTTCTTTCTTAGGAAAAATGGAATAGCCAGAATCTAAAGGTAAAGGTTCCTCAGTCCTTTATAGAAATGAATCTATAACTGTTAAAGGCAAAACTGTCATATGTCAATGGGAGGTGCTAATATAATCACTTTTATAAACTGGTGTAGAGTTCTACTAATCTTTTACAAATGTAAGTTTATTTTAAAATGTTATATATTTTAAAATTAATGAATGAATATTGATATATAGTTATTAAATAAATCTATACTTTATTCAGGTTTCCATTATTTTTACTTAATATCCATTTTTCCTGTCCAGGAGCTCATTCAGATCACATTACATTTAGCTGTCTTTCTATTTTCTTAATAATGTCTTTTTCACAGAATTTTAAAAATATATATTTTTATTGATTTCAGAGAGGAAGGGAGAGGGAGAGAGAGATAGAAACATTAATGATGAGAGAATGCTGCCTCCTGCACACCCCACACTGGGAATCATTGATCGAGACTGCAATCCAGGCATATCAAACCATGACCTCCTGGTTCATAGGTTGACACTCAATCACTGAGGCAAGCTGGCTGGGCCTTTATAGTTGTTTTTTTTTAATTTTTTTATTGTATTTAAGCCCAATTTAACAGTATTTTTTCTCATAGATCATGATTTTGTCTTTTATCTAAAAATTTATTCTTGTACAATGAGACACTATTCCACCTATGTACCAGCTGACTATAATAATCATGTTCAAAAACTTGTAAGTGTAAAATGGTTCAGCCACTGAAGGAGTTGTCCATTCCTTGAAAAGTAGAATTTAACCAGAGCATTTCATATGACCTACGAGTTTCATTTTGAAGTGTAAACCCAAAAGAATGCAACACAGGTACCGAAACAAATACTTGTACACTAATGTTCATAGTAGCAATATTCACAATATCTGTCAGTAGATGAATGAATAAATAAAATGTTTCATATCCCTATAATAAAATGTTATTAATAATAAAGGTAAATGAGGTACTAATACATGCTATAACATATATGATTCTTGATAACATGCTAAGTGAAAATAGTTGAACACAAAAGTCTCATTTAAATGAAAGATACAGAATAAATATATCAATAGAAACCGGAAGCAAATTAGTGTTTTCAGGTGAATGGGGAGTGACAGCTTAATGTGCACAGGGTTCCCTTTTAGGATAATGAAAATATTTTGGAACTAACTAAACATGTACTCAGTGCTACTGAACTGTACACTTTAATATAGTTAATATTAGGTAATGTGAATTTTTTTAAAAAATAAAAAAAACTCATTGCCGATTACAAGGTCATCTAATTATTATCTTATGTTTATTTAAGAAATTTTATAGCTTTGTCTATTTTAAGGAGTTTTAAAACAAAATATATTTTAAATAATAATGTTTAATCTACATATATTTTAGAGCAACTTTTCTTTATTATGTAATAATGTAATTGTGCACATAAAAATTAAAAACACTAATGCATTGAGAATTTTATAGAATATATTTTGTATACATTGATTTTATTTTTCTCTCTTTATTCTCATATATCTTTGTTTGTTTTTATAATAAATAATTTATGAAGTTTTTAAAGTAAAAGATGAGCTTAAGTGTAATATAACAATAAAAACAAGAAAATAGTTACTGTATGATGCCTGTTATATGTTAAAATATACAGAAGTGGAAGTTCTCTTGAGTAGTACAATAAAAGGTGGGTTCAACTAATATATTCATTGAATTAAAAATTGTACATCTTTTATATCTACCTAATTATTGCATCTGTATTACAAGCATACAAAATTCAAATTCTAATAAATTACAAAGAAATTTGTTATAAAATTTTATAAAAGAAATTCAAACCAATGTGAAGTATCATTTTTCAGCTTGACTGTTTTCTTTGAAACAGAAAAACAACATTATAAATATGCAATGCATGCTCAGAGGGAAGAAAACAGTATATACATTTTACTTATATTGGGAACCAGGAAATTAATCTTAGGATGTCGGTGTCATTCCCAATGTGGTATATTAGCAAAACATTGACAATTTTATTTTAATATTTATTACCCATTAGCCATATTTTCATCTTTAATATCAATCTTTAAACCTAAAACTAAAATGTTGTGGTTTATTGTTTGGATGTATACCTAACTTCATTAAAGTTAGAAAAGAAATAACCAGAACAGAAGCAACTCAAAACAAAGAGCATGAAGGCATTAGTAATATCATCAGAGCAACATTCTCTATTGCCTTTCAGCTAGAACTGGTGGTCCTTCACTGGAATGATTTAGCTAGTTCAGTGGGTGACATATCCTTCACCGAATATGTTTTATAACATTGAGATATCTGGGGTATTAGTATATTTGATCCAAACATTTGACACCTGTCAAATGTTCAGAAGTCATAGAGATGCTAACTTATTAATTAAAATATTACGTTAATGATGATACATGTTCTAAAGAAGACTGTTTCATCATGTACAGAGAACAAAACATTTCCAGGAGAATAAGGATAACTGTACTGTGAATGCAGATGACTGGCTACAGGAGCTTCAACAATAGGAGAAACTGCAAAAACCCCCATCTGAAATCCTTAGAAATCAAGATCTCAGGATACCTTAGATTTTTCAGACTTATTTTCTTTGTAGAAATGCTTATTGTGAAGCACTTTCTGGCATGTTGAGCCTAATGAGAGCCTCATGTAGCTCTTTCATTCACTCGGCAGCAGGCTGACCTTGGCACAGATCATATACCATGACCCATGAGAAACAACTTTGCTGCCTGAAGCCCTGACCGACTTCATTGTTTTCTATGACACCTTCTCATTACAATTCCTAGGTCATTCCAAATGGTAGACTGGTTTCATTGCTAAAGTCTGAACAGTGAATACACAATGTCTTTAGTAGTGATCCACTTTGATCTGAACAAAATAAGAAACGGCTTTCCTGTGTTACTCCCTTCTCTATGTTGTTCCCTGGCATATGCACCTCACATCGAAGGCTCATGATAGGAAAGGAAAATGTAATCAAACCCATAATACCTATTTCGAACAACACCCAGTTCTGTTTCTAATGTCTATTCTTGCTCCAAACTCAACAACTGTTGCAGTTTGAGAAAGAGCCAATCAATATCATTCCTTCTTCCTGATTTTAGACTAAGAAAGTGATGAAATCACAGGTGGAGACCATTTTCCTTATAAAGAAATACTTCCCTTAGCCATCACATATTGTGAATACTACAACTGGATTGACTTATTTGGATCGAATGTGGTGGCTTTAATTCTGGCACTTGAGCATTTCTCATCCTGAAACTCTGGGACCTTTTCTGAGAACATATGACTACAATAAAGCAGACTAACGTCTCACAAGTCAGCACAAGGCCAAAGGTTCAGAAGTAGCACTGAGGGATCCCGATACTGAAGGTAGAAGTGTCTACTAGAACCCTGTTTAGGATGATAAGCCACCAGCAAGCTCAGCTTTGTTGAAGAAGCAGGATTAAACAAAATAAAGGTTGCACACCTCAATTATGTCTTCCTATACTTTAAAAATAGGGGGCGAGGGGATAACTTAATTTTAAGTGGGCCACTTCTCTTGTTGAATAACTTGAATAATTAACACAAACCTGACTCCGAATCTTCCACTTGGACATGCGTAAGCAAGAATGAGCCAAGTGTTGCCTGTGTCCACTGGAAGAAAGAAGTAGAGGGTTTTGCAAACCGGGCATCTGGAGCAGGTGTGTCCCTGGCACCTACTTCCTGTTTGGAATACAGCTGCCCATGTTTTTGGCAGGCGGCTTGAATTTATGCCCCTCAACCCCAGTGATTTCCTCGTGCTTGGCTCTAGCTTCTGGCACGTCTGCGCATAAAGTGCCGACTTTATTATGGCTATAAAAGGACTGAGTGTTAACATGGACCATGCAGATGCGGTGCTTCCCTAGCCAAGCACACTTCCTGGGCGACCAAAATAGTGCAGCTGCACCCATTGTGGGCCGTTAGTGGGGACATTCTATAAATCTTAATCTGCTAAACGGTGGCACTGTCATGAGGTGATCCAGGGTAAACATTTGCTATTTCAATTAGCTAGTTGGTGGATCTCTATAAATATGCCATTTTTTCCCCCTTTAGAGACTAAGCTGTGTATTTAAAGCAAAAATATTATTTCTAAAAATGGCTAATTTGTAATTGCGTATTTAACAATAATTTGTGGAGTTTTCTTCTAGCTTGTGCGCTTTTTGATTCTTCAAAGTATTTTAGAAGTAGAAAATTATTTTAAGGTTAGGACTTCCAGTTCACCTGTTTCAAATGCAGATACTTGTTGATTCATTATCCTTGAAGGCAAAATTTGTAGGTAATCTTTATATGTTGGTTCTTTCAAAATGACTCACATAATCATACTAATTTATTCCAAGTATTTAGTTAAAAAAAAAATGGTGTTAAGATGAATGAAAAAAAGAATATAAATGGCCTAAAGAAATAAATCTTTAAAAAGTTAGGAAACATTAACAGTGATATTTGATATATTAATTGAATATTATAAAGATCTATTATTAATCTATTTTAGCAAGACCTGGTAGCTATACATTTCACAAAAATTAAACATTTCAGCCATTCCTGTGATAATAACATGAATATTTTCATCATCCTTAAACAGCTGTCCAACTAATGTAATGTAACTGAATTTGTAAGAAATTAAACCTCAGATTGTTACACGTGCTATGGATGGAGCCATAGAGACTATCAGACAGAATGAAACATGTGATTATTTGAAAATGACTTTATGTGTATGTGTGCATTTACTTAATGACACTTAATTTTAATTCCTATTTACTATGCTAATAATGCTTGTGTTGAATCTTTTATAAAACAGTAAACCAAACACTATTCATTTTTTTAAAATTTACTCTTCTGTTTTTTTCCTTTTTTAAAGTATGTAAATAAAGTATGTAAATAAAGTATGTAAATAAAGTAAATAAAGTATTTATTTACTTTCTTTTCTTTGTTTTAAATATATTTTTATTGATTTCAGAGAGGAATGGAAAGGGAGAGAGAGAAAGAAACACCAATGATTAGAGAATCAGTGATTGGCTGCCTCCAGCACACCCCCTGCTGGGAATGGAGTCTGCAACCCAGGCATGTGCCCTGATCAGGGATTGAACCCTGACTTCCTGATTCATAGGTCGATGCTCAACCACTAAGCCATACCGGTCAGGCATCATTTATTGACTTTGTTAAGATAGGGGTCTTATATTTGATGCATATGGTTTTGTGAAACTAAACATTAGAAAAGAGCAAGATGGTTGCTAGAAATAAGACTTTTTTCTATCATCTCCAAAATTTAGTTAACCTACTTCCCCACCTTATCAATGCAATTATCTGATACATATAAATGTTAAATTGGTATAAGAATAAATGTATATTTGCAGGTCTGCCTAAAAATTTCTATCTGGTTTGAACACTATAAATGCTTCTTTTAAAGGTAGATGTGTTTGTAGTTTTCTCCAGGGAAAATCTAATGTCATACACTTCTTTCAGGCAGAGAAAATTTCCGGGACAGAATACTGAAGAACTAAAGGCATGATGAAGTGTTCAGTTCTAAAAGTTACTGAACAATTTTAAAATGTCAGGACACGCATTACTCTGTTTATATTAAACAATCTGTCAGCCCAACATTTGTGAAAAATAACAGTGGTTATTTGTTTGGTATTTCCAATGTCTCTGAATTTAACTCAAAATACCCACCCCTCTCTCCACCAGTCAGAGCCTGCATTAAAAAAAAAAATTATTTAAAACCATTCAGTAATCTTGTGTCACATAACAACCTATTAATGTTTAAATTAAGAGAGAACTAGTGATACGGCTCTTACTTTAGACTTAATGGCTGTGTTCCCCCCAAAGTCATATGCTGAAATCTAATCCCCAATGTAATGGTATTTGTAGGTGGAACATATGGGAGGTGATTAGGTCATAAAGACAGAGCACATGAATGAGATTTGTGTCCTTATAAAAGAGACCCCAGGCAGCTCCCTCATTCCTTAGTCTTGTGAAGACACAGCCAGAAGAATGCTGTCTATGAGCCAGGAAGTGTGCTCTCACCAGACACTGAATCTGTAGTCACCTTGATCTTGGACTTCCTAGCCTTCAAAATTATAACAAATATTTTGTTGTGGTTTATAAGCCATCCAGACTTCGTATTTTTTAAATAGGAAGCCTGAATGGACTAAGACAGCCTAGTAATTCAAAGAGCAGTCAACAGAATTGAAAATATGAATAGAAAATAATATCATAAAGAAGATTAATTTTAAAAAATAGTCTTCATGTGACAGGTAGAGTCTACCCTATAGGCAGTGTGAATGTATACATACTAAGTTAAAAATACCTAATCGAATTCACCTAATGACCTTTTATAATGTAAACTGCCTTGTTTCAGCTGAACCCTTGCGTATAATTTTTCAAATCAGTTAATTAAAGATGTCTTGAGAGTTGTACTCTCATTGACACATCATATGAGGTAGATGCTATGGAGGACACAGAGAAGGGTACATTAAGACATGGTGCCTGCCTTGCTAAACGGAAATCACAGAAAACAGAAAGAAGCCAAATGTAAGCCAAGAGAGCTGGCCAGCATACAAGGATGGGAGGAGTTAGAGTTGCAATCGTAATTAAACTTATAAAGCTCTTGTCACCTTCAAGGTACTATGTTCACATTTCAATTCATTTAATAAACCACAATATGTAAAATATGGTAAATAATCAAATTTAAATTCATGTAAACAAAAATAGTAGAGAACCAACTGAGATTTACTTATAAAAATGTTAGTAAAAATAAACAAAACACTGCTGACATTAATCAAGAAAAAAATAAAAGGTACAAATACATAATATTAAGATAAATATGGAGTGAAACATTTAGTGCACATATTATAATAATTATACTTATACTTTGAATAATGTTATGCCAATAAATTAGCAAAGTAATATAAAATAAATTTTTTAAGAACTAAAACCTATCAAAATGGCTCAAAAGAAAGACAAAAATCTCAATAAGTTAATAGCCATTAAAAATTACCTTGGTATTACTTAAAAATACAACCACAAATTATTCTGTCAAACCCATATAACTGTACTAATGATATCAGCTAAACTTTTATGAAAAATATAATTCCAGTCTTATCTAAATATTTTTTAGAGAACAGAAATGACATGGCACTCCTCAATTCATCTTATGAGACCCATATAACCTTGATATTAAAACAAATTAGGACAGTATAAAGTTAATATTGTAAGTCAATATTACTTAGGAATCATTCAAAATGTAATATTTGAAAAACACATATATTTTATTTGAAAAGGACCAAGGTGATGTTATCTTAAAATATAATGATGACTTAATTTTGAATATCTATTAATGTAATCCATGCAATATTACATTACGGAGAATAATCTATCTGATCATCTTAACAGAAAAATAGTCTTTGATAAAACTTAACTGACTTTCCTATTATAAGCACTTAGCAAATGAACTATAGGAAGAAATATTCTTAATATCAAAATCTGCAGAAAATATTAAAGTCAATGGTAAAATAATAGAAGAATTTTGTTAAAACAAAATATGAGAAAAGTATGTCTATGTTCTATTCATCAAGTAAGACAAGTTTAAGCAATACAAAGTGTAAAGATTTGAAATTATATGCGTTTTTAATGTCCATGATGCAGATTGTCCACATGATATTTTGTTTTATATGTTGTAAAACATTATATTGTGACATTACATTATATTGGCTCCATAAGATGCATTTTCTTTATATATTTTTTTAAATTAATTTGAATTGATAGATTACACTCTGTGACAATATGTTTTACTTATATGTAGTACTATGTGACATCCTCATAGAAAAAGACCCAACAGGTTCTTAGATGCAGTATTAGAAATTTAAAAAAAGTTTAGTAAGGTGACTAGTGGCTATAAGAGTAATAAAAATAAAAGGTACATACCTACATTACAGCAAAATTATCGAATAATTTAAGATACTAGTATTTCGACAAATAATACAAATATAAATTAATTAACAAAGCTGATAAAAATATGGGTAAATTTTATAAAGAAAATTATAAAAGATTTATAAGTTATAAATAAACTATGTAATTCGCTTAGCAAACTATAAATAGGGCTACTTGTATTGTTGCAATAATGTAGCTCTGAAAACAAAGTTGATAATTTTAAAGTAATGATAATTAAAGTGTCCTCCACTAAAGACATATTAATAGTATAAAAAGATAAGCTGTTACTCTTTGGAAAAATATTTACAATACATATGATTGGCATGGATCAATATTGAGAATATATAAGATAGTCAGACAAATGTATAAAAATGTAATTCAACAAAAAATTTGGGCAAAATATATGATTAAGCATATCACAAAAAAGGAAGCTCAATAATAATGAGGAAATACAAGAGATTTTGAATCTCTCTAGATATCCTGGCAAGGAAAGAGAAAACAGTTATATAGAACTTTCATTAAATTGAAATAAATTTTAAATCTAGAGTACCTATAAAATGGCTCCGAGAATATTGGCACAGACACTTTGGAGAGCAATATGGCAATATCTGGCAAAGTCTGGGTGAGGGGCTGATGGCTGTTTGCAGGCTGGCCACAGCCCCTTAAGTGTGGGGGTCCCCCCTGGGTGCCTGGCCACCCTGGGTGAGGGACAAGGGCCATTTTCAGACTGGCCACCACCCCTTCAGGGTAGGGGGTCCTGCTGGAGTGCCTGGCCAGTCTGGGTGAGGGGTTGATGGCTGTTTTCAGGCTGGTCACAGCCCCCAGCCATCCAAGCTCCTAGTGGAGGCTGGCTCGAAGCAGGTATCTGGGGTTTATTTATCTTCTATAATTGAAACTTTGTTGCCTTCAGCAGAGGCCAGAGCCAGCCAGGGCAGGCGGGAAGCTTGGCTTCCTCCATCACCAGGGCAACCAAGCCTCCTGCTTGCTCCAGCTCCGTGGGTGCAGGCCACCATCTTGGTTGGGTTAATTTGAATATAGTCGCTCTGATTGGCTGGTGGGCGTGGCTTGGGGCATAATGAAGGTACAGTCAATTTGCATGTTTCTCTTTTATATTAGATATACATGCAAAGTTGTATATTATGTTTATAGTATATATTATAGGTGAAAAATTATATACAAACTATATACTATATAGGACAACATATAATATATAAAATATATAGTAGTATATATGATATATACTTACATATAAATTATAGTATATACACATAGATAGAGTTTAACATACTAGTAAGAAAGAATAAAATAAAAGTAACCACAATAATTTGCATTAAGCTAACAAACAGTTCACTAAAAATAACATAATTCAAGAGGATACATTAGTAATGCTACTGTGTCCATTTTGTGCATGTTATGTCAATAAATTAGTAAAATAACATGAAATAGAGTTTTTAAAACCTATCAAACTGACTCAAAAGAAAGGCAAAAATCTCAGTAAGTTAATAGCCATTAAAAAATTATCTTAGAATTACTTAGATACTTACTGCATGTCTAAGTCTCTTTGGATACATTGATATGTAAGTCTATTGGATATACTATATGTGAGAGAGAAATTACCGGACCATATAAATTGGGTACTTATATTTGTACTGAAGAATTTGAGAGTTTTACAAAGTGATAGTTTGTATTTATAATCTCAGCATCAACATATAAAAATTTCAATTGCTCCACATCCTAGGAACACTCGGTGTTCTCAATTTTATAAAATGCAGCCAAACCCACCATCTGGAGTGTGGTCATAACCATGTATTTTCTGTTACTCTGAATGTCACTGTGACCATCTAGTCATCCCAAAGCTCATCACTTTCCCCCCCTATTATGAGTCTTTAGAAACTCACACTTTTTACTTTAAATTTG
The DNA here is from genome assembly GCF_014108235.1 of Myotis myotis. Classification (NCBI taxonomy): domain Eukaryota; kingdom Metazoa; phylum Chordata; class Mammalia; order Chiroptera; family Vespertilionidae; genus Myotis; species Myotis myotis. Next base: position 26,659,126 of record NW_023416318.1, read on the forward strand.
TCCATAAACAATCTGACTGGAGAGCCTAATCTCCAGTTCCCTATGTGCCCATAACATTAGTATTTTATTAGTTTAATTTATGAACACATTTAAGCTCTCACATATTCCTGATTCCAATTTATCCTCCATAAAGGCTTTTTAAATTCAACATCATTTTGTGGCTTTCTGTGATTTTCACAGTACAGACCTGTTAGCTGAATTCTCTTTGTCAGTAAAATTTCTCAGTCTACTGCAAGCTCCCAACAAAGTAAAAAATCTATCCCATATATCTGATTTTGGCTTTAAATTCTTCCTAATGCTTCATATGTATTCCAGGAGCAGGTTTGTCATATGTGGGGACTAATATAGTAAGTTAATCTATAAGCCTGCTTTGGAGTTCTAGGAAATGAACTGGCATTTAATGAGTAAGTTCAGATGCTGCTGCACTGAAGCATCTGGCACTTGCTTCCTGAGGCTCCTTATTGTTGGAATTTTCCATTTTGGTTTTCCTTGTATTTCTTTTTAAAGATATATTTAGGTCAATAATGAAGTGATTTTCTCTCTAAATGTTGCCTAGGGCCTTGAATTTCTAAAAGAAAATGTTTTCTGTTGTTTATATTTTGACTTTTGCTTTGGTTATGATGGAAATAGTCTGGGTTTTAAGAATGATTTATTATCTTAAATGGGAAAGAAAAAATAAGAAGGACAAAATAATTATTTTATTTCCTGTACAGAGTTTCCCACAATTAATTTAGACATCAGGTCTATTGAGAAATAACATAAAGGGTTTTATAAGTACAAAAATAAAACTACAGCCTCTGATTGTACCTGCAGATTTACAGAGGAGATATCAGCTGCTGAATTTTGAGACTTCTACCTGCCAAGCAACTTCCATTGATTACCTTTATATTCTGCCAACTAATCCTATTGGAAAATCATTATAGTTCATATTTCCTAATGGGAACATGTAACAGAGCAATGTTAAACTAAATAGGTCTCATGAATAGTAAGTAGCAGAATTTAGAAATTAATTTTTAAAATATGCATTATTTAAATCAGGTTTTCTCATGTTGGGACTGTTAGGACCTCACAGGTAGAAAAACCATTTTTTTCTCACTATTATATCCTGTGTGTGGAACATGATGCCCGAAACTTGGTAAATATTAAATACAAGAGTATATAGGTAAAGAAATGAAATGAATAATGTAGTATGGCTTTAAATCTGACAGTAGCATACAAGATGAATGTGAAGAGAGAGGCCAGAAGAATAATTAGATCTTTGTGGGGGTATTTTGAGTGTGAAATTGTTAAGAATCTTAACTAAGGTCACTTTATTGGGAATAGAAAAGAAAGGACATAATTACATAATAAAATTGGCATCCTTATACTATCTCTTTATGGCTCATACCTCACTGAGGAAAATAACAAACTGAGCTCCTAGTTTTAAGATACAGTGATCACATTGCAATTACTTCACTATTCTTTATTCTATATTGCTCTAAAAGCAACTTATTTTATTCAGAACATCTTTCCTCTGAACTTCCCACTTTTTTTTGGCAAGCACTCAATTATGAATATTTTTGTTGCTGTGTGGTTACAAATTTTTCAAAGAATTTATTGTGGCTACAACATCAGGTGCACATAAAATTGAGATACGGCTCTAGTTTAAGTCATGTTAGTGTCTCCCTGCCTAACATGAACCCAGACCTTCAAGGAGCACATTAATTTATTTCACTTTATACTTGTAATTTCTGGGCATGGTGTGTTGTTTGCAAGGCACCTACAGTTATTTAAGGGAAGTAATATTTTGGGCTCTTAAGGAGTATTTTTCAAATACTGCCAGACTGGTAAGTATTTAATATGAGTTAAAGGAAACCATTTTCCTAATATCTGTGGGAGTTTGCATGGAAATTCATCATTATCATTATCTCTAGGCAGTGTGTTGAGCACCAGAAAACCTGGATATTAGTCACTCTGAAAGCTTTAAGGGCATGCCATACATCACCTCGTTGCTTTGCAGTAGACTTTAACATAGGAATCGGGTGTGTGGGGAACAAGAATGGAAATGGTTTTCCATAGAGTTAGAAATCTTAACAATGAATAACCTACATAAAATATTTTTCAGATCTGAGGAAATAAATATATATAGATCCACTTTACACCATATTGTTTAGAGTGTTGTCAAGAACATTACAATTTTTTATAGTTAAAAGATAAATTTGGTTATACTGTCTTGCTACATAAATAAAATTCAAATATAATTTCCTCTTCGGTGTCCACTATTTAAGGTAGAGAAGTAATATTATTTTAAATTTTCCAAATCTTAGTCACATTGAAAACTAATATGTTTTGACAATAAATTAGCTTAGTAAAGGAAAACCTAAGTTAAATAAGCTTTTTAAAAAATATACTTTTATTGATTTCAGAGAGAAAGGAAGAGCGAGAGAGAGATAGAAACGCCAATGATGAGAATCATTGATCGGCTGCCTCCTGAAGGCTCCCGACTGGGGATCGAGCCCATAACCAGGGCATGTGCCTGACAGGGAATCGAACCATGACCTCCTATTCATAAGCTGATGCTCAACCACTGAGCCAAGCCAACTGGGCTAAATAAGCTATTTGAACAACTTGCCTTGAATACATTTATGAACTGCTGTTCCATTATATATGATTTGAAACTCACTCACAAGACATGATATGGAAACGGTGGTTAGCTAATGACTTGGGAGTCAACATATTTTGCAATTCCTTTTATTCCTAACCAGATATTGGAAAAGAGTCTTGGCAGGATAGGCTTGATCTCTAGCTCATTCCCTTTCTGTAGGTTGGTGGTTCTCAAACTGCAATGCATATAAGAATCACCTGGGGAGCTTATTAAAGACTCCACAACTCAGGATAAATCTCCTGTGAATTAAACATTTCTGGAGATATGACATACGAATCAGTAGCTTTTAAAGTTCCCTAGGTGATGCCAGCATACAGGTGAGATTGAAAACCAATACCCTAGATCAGTGGTTCTCAACCTGTGGGTCGCGACCCTTTGGGGGTCGAACGACCCTTTCACAGGGGTCGCCTAAGACCATTGGAAAACACATATATAATTACATATTGTTTTTGTGATTAATCACTATGCTTTAATTATGTTCCATTTGTAACAATGAAAATACATCCTGCATATTAGATATTTACATTATGATTCATAACAGTAGCAAAATTACAGTGATGAAGTAGCAACGAAAATAATTTTATGGCTGGGGTCACCACAACATGAGGAACTGTATTAAAGGGTCGCAGCATTAGGAAGGTTGAGAACCACTGCCCTAGATTCTTAATTTCCTCTTTCTCATGAGAATATTAAATGCTTGGTATAAAGCTAAAGGTCTAACTTCCATATTCAGTAAAGTGTCAAAAGCTCAGAACCTTTCATCCAGATGCTCTTGTTCTCACATTCCTCATTTGCTTCATCCTAAAGCAGATTTATTGCTATGAATTTTCACTCTTAAGGCATCTGAGATAAAGATACATGGTCCACCCTCCTTTAATAGAAAAGGATCTATTTGCTCCTTAGATTTTATTACACTTTTCAGGAATTGATTCCAGCTAAATACATGAATGAAATGATTGGCAACTAAAATCTAATTAAAAATGTATTTAATTTTAAATGTGTATCAACTATAATAAATAGCAGATATTCACCACAGTTCAAATATCTATATGTCAAACACCAAGTTGCTGATAACTTTTCTTTCCATGAATATTAACTTTTGTGCTAAGATTTTGAATAAAAAAATGTAAGCCACCACAGGAAAAAAAAAAGTGCAGTGAATATCAAATATGTCAAATGCTATTTTTATAACCTTTAATTAAATGGGCATATGTGCTCTAGTGGATTTAATAATAGAAATAATACTATCTGTCTTGAGTTAAGCATTTGCTAAGTACCTGGTAATGTGTCAGGAGGAAACTTAAGAAGACCCCGGGAGAGATCTAAGAGCAACTGATGGACTAGTAACCAGCTCCTCACTGTGAGTGGTGGCCATCTTGCCATCACAGCCTTCAGGCCCAATCAAGCCTTCTGATGACATCTGGTCTGCAACTCACGGGAGAACCTGAGATATAACTGCCCTGTGCAGTTTCTTCTTAATTATCAAAACACAGATACTAGAATTGTGCCTGGGACACAGTAACACTCAGTAGATCATTGCTGTTGATCTTAGGGGGGAAAGCAATGTTGGATGCTAATGATTTCAAGAGCAAGGGCCAAATTCCAAGGGAGGTATGGTTCTCTATATGTGTGTTTTCCATGGGAGTAAGTAGGAGTGGGGAGTGAGATGGCATGGATGGAGTGATGGGCATGGAATAGAAGAGGGTAGGCAGTGTTTCAAGGTTCCTTACGTATAAAAGGGACACAATTGCTGGGATGTTTACATAGAGCAAAAAAACTTTTCTATTTAGATTTCTTACTAACAGGAACATACATATATATTTCTGTATTTGCTTTCCATGACATTTTAACCAACTAGTTGCATTTTGTTGATACATACACATATTTTATACATATGTGTATATGCATCCTTAATATGCATAAGCCAAAAATTGTGATCTAGCCTCACTGTCTCACTCTCCCCTCCATTCCAATCAATAACAAATCCCCAGTGCTTTACTGCTAAAGCAGTAGAATAACCCATCTTCTCTGACCTCAGTTATTTCTTCCTTTAAAACTTTCTTCTCATTAATCTTTAGACAAATCATGGGTAAAGTAATTTTTAACTTAAATCTCATTTTATCACTCTTATGCTAATATTATCCATGTTGTCAGGGTTGTAATTAGAATAAATCCAAACCCCTTAACATTTGTACAGGAACCTGCCTTTTCTTACAGTCTGTAATTCAGCAATATAGACTTGCTTCCAGGTCTATACTCCATATTTTAGCAAGTATTTTTTATGCCTTTGTCTATGTATTTTTTAAATTTATCTGACTCTTGTCTTTATCACATTTCTCTTATGATCACCTTTTTTTGATCACACCTAATTCAATGACATATAAATAAATAATTTGGGTACAGAATATATTTTCACATAGTATCTTAAATCGTTTAGGGGTAAGTGGGATTAAAACAGTTATATATTATAATTAATCTTGTTTATCTAACAGAAAGTTATTTCCTGTGGGGATCTCTGTGTGTGTGTGTGTGTGTGTGTGTGTGTAACACAAGGATTCAGGTCCTCTCCCTGTCTGACTGCTAGTTGAGAGTAAGTTACATACTTTCAGCTGCTCCTTTTCATCTTTTGGTACCCCAGAGAGCCATTCAGCACAATGGAGCAATAACTAGTTAAACTGAAAAAAGAAAGCAGTTATAGGGAATGGTCGGCTCAATATATATATTTCTGGAAGCCTTTTTCCTCAATAGACAGCTACCGAACTATTTCAAGGGAAAAAGAGTCAGACCATAATAGATAAGAATGTGGTATTGTTCTTAATATCCCTATGTGTAAGAACTACAATGGCTGTCCATGAACATAAACATTATAACAGTTAGTGGTTTAAATTCTAAGTAATAGAATACACACATACACATGCAGCCTCAGGGTGGAGGAAAGGAGAGAATGGCGGAGAGGGAGAGAAGCAAAATGCTGTGTATCCATTCTTTGTAAAGCTTATGTGTTCTGGTAATGTTTCCTGCAAGAAAGAAATTCTACCACTTATTTTTAAAAGCTTCTGATTTCCTTTGATAGGCGTTTCCATTTTAATTTTTAAAGAAATATTTAGAGCTTCTTCATTTTAAAGTTTTAATGACTTAAATATACGGAGGTAGCAGTAAATTCATAGCAAGAGATGAAACCTCTTGTCTTGAATTTTTCTGAGAAGGAAACAGTAGTCCATCACAAAACTCCGTGAGATGACTCAAAAGTTCATTGCTTGGTAAACAAAAGGTTGTACCTTTAAATTTTGTGTATTCCAAGTATAAGGTAAAGATTTTTCTATTGTAAAATCACAGCCTCAAGGAAATGGTACTTAGAAAACACTACTTCGCCCTAACCGGTTTGGCTCAGTGGATAGAGCGTCAGCCTGTGAACTCAAGGGTCCCAGGTTTGATTCAAGTCAAGGGCATGTACCTTGGTTGCGGGCACATCCCTGGGGGGACGAGGGGAGTGTGTGCAGGAGGCAGCTGATCAATGTTTCTCTCTCATCGATGTTTCTAACTCTATCCCTCTCCCTTCCTCTCTATAAAAAAATCAATAAAATATATTTTTTTAAAAAAGAAAGAAAACACTACTTCAAAAACAGTTTGGCCTCTTGGAACAAGAACATAAGGAAATTGCTTTCTGGGCTCTCCTTGTCTAGCTCTTGACCTTCCCTTTTGACCTTCCCTTTTGTACTCTCCTAATTAGACCACTTGAGTCCATCTTTTCAAGCAGGCATTTCTAACAAGCCTTGGTCTTTTGAAGAACTGAAAGTTCAACAAAACTAAAAGGGAATTACAGAAACAAAGCTGGTCTCCTGTTGGTCTCATTTCCCCTTTCTCTACCTTAATTAACCCATATTGGGTTCAAATTCTTTTCTAATTTATCTCAGATGCTCTCTGGTTGTTATTATAAAGCATATTAAAAAATCTTTTGTAATTATTTGTAACAGAAGGTATCTCTTAAATCATATCCAGTTGAGAATCTCCAGGAATTCTGTGCATACAACCTCAGTGACCCTATTGGAGTTTTTTGCTTTGTCTTGTTTTTGTTTGGTATTTTAACCTTTCAAATTTTTATAAATTTTCAAAATTTTATTTCTGATCTACTAATGTCATGAACTCTTTTCTTCTTGTTTTCTCATATCCAATTGATTAAATCAGTATAGGAATCAGAGAAAAACATCATTGATTAGAGAAGAATGTTTTTTATTTATTTTTAACTAGAGGCCCGGGGCACAGATTCGTGTACAGGTGGGGTTGGTCCCTTGGACTGGCCTGCGGGGATGGGGCTGAAACTGGCTCTCCGACATCCCCTGAGGGGTCCTGGATTGCGAGAGGGCAGTTCTCGGGTGACACACCCTGGAATCGGGTTCCCTCCTCTCTGGTTCCAGGTGCGTTACCTGAGAACCACAGCTGCCAAGTCACTGCAGCTCAGCAGCTCCTGCATTAACCATCTGCCCCCTTGTGGTCATTGTGTGTAATAACTACCAAGCAAACAGTAGGAAGGTCACTTAGGCTTTTATATATAGATGCATATTGTTGAAGTGTATAATTCAATGACATATATATATATATATATATATATATATATATATATATATATATATATTGTTTATCCATTGATCGGGCAAAGAGAAAATGGGTACTTGGGTTACTTTCCTCATTGGCTATTGTGGATAATGCTGCTATGAATATGGGTTTACCAATATCTGTTTGAATTCATCCTTTAATCATGGGTATATTTCTGGAAGTGGAATTGCTAGACCATATGGCAATTTTACATTTGAATTTTTAAGGAATTGCCATACTGTTTTCCACAGTAGCTGAACCATTTTAGATTCCCACAAGCGTTTCATTTTCTCTACATCCTTGTTGGCACTTGCTTCTCTTCTCTCTCTCTCTCTCTCTCTCTCTCTCTCTCTCTCTCTCTCTCTCTCCCTCTCTCTCTCATTGTTTATGGGGGAAAACACATGATAATTCTTAGTCTATTATCTTGTTGACATTCAAAAATATACATATAGCCCTAGCTGGTTTGGCTCAGTGGATAGAGCATCGACCTACAGACTGAAGGGTCTTGGGTTTGATTCTGGTCAAGGGTACATGCCTCAGTTGTGGGTTTGATTCCCAGTGGGGAGTATGCAGGAGGCAGCTGATCAATGATTCTCTCTCATCATTGATGTTTCTATCTTTCCCTCTCTCTTCCTCTCTGAAATCAATAAAAATATTTACATATATATTAATTCATAAAAAATTAGTATTAGTACTGAGTAACAGTATTTGAGTACCTCTTATTTCAAGGAAATATGATTTCATGTTTTAAGTCATAATCTTGCTCTAAGTTCTACAGGAAGTATTATAATCACATTCTGAAATAAGTTGATGCAAGATGTTAGAAAATAAATCTCATTTTATGCATAGATTCATAATTAAACATTAGTAATTCTGTACCAATTATCTATTACCCAGAAATAAGTGGCTTAGCATATTCATCTTTTGTTTATCTCACTAGCCTCAATGTTTGCAGTTTAGGCGGTGATCAGATGGTTAGTGTTTCTGGTCTTGGCTGTGCTCATTCACATATTGTGGTCTCTTATGTTGTAGGCTCACTCACAACAGCTAAATGTTGGCTGATTTAGGTTGGTCTTGGCTGGGACGACTTTGGTGATTTGGCTGTGTTCCATGTTTCTTTCATCTTTTAGCAGATTAATCTAGGCATGCTGTCATGAAGATGGCAAAAGTTCAAGATAGCAAAACTCATTGCACCAGCTAATATGTCACTGGAAAGAGCAAGTCACATGGTTGAACCTAGTGTCAAGTGATGGGGCAGATCACTCTGATCTTAGTGGTGAGAATATGAGGTTACAAAGGTACAAAAGGATACAAGAAGGCAGAAGAATTGGAACTGTCATTGCAATCATTCACATCCTAGAAGAGCTTTTCTGTAATCTTAAACTTCCTCAAAAATAACTGATCTACTCATTTATGGAATATAATGAACAACATAAACTGATGAACAAAAACAGATCCAGAGGCAGAGAAGCATTGTTCAGACCGTCAAACCTCAGAGGAAAGGTAGGAGAGGGTGGGGGTAAAGGGGAGAGATCAACCAAAGGACTTGTATCCATGCATATAAGCCTAACCAATGGACACAGACAACAGGGGGTGAGGGCATGAGTGGGGGGTGGGGGGGACAATGGGGGAATAAGAACACATATGTAATACCTTAATCAATAAAGAAATCTAAAAAAAATTAAAAAAATAACAATAACTTTTCAGTTATGGAAGAATTGAAGCATTTCTGGTATAATTACTGTTTATATTGTGATAATCTAATTAGCTTTAATATTTTTAATTTGAACTAATAAAGTTTAATTTTACATCCTCTAGGTCCTTTAGCACATAAAAGCAGTAATAACTGGGAAGCAAAGGAGTCAGTACAATATTTTCAGTGTGCCTTTTACCCATGTAATTCTCAATTCAAGTTTTAGTTCATAAGTGTATTGTTGATTCGTTTTATTTGCTTCATATTAATTTTTGTAGTGACTGGACATGAATACATGATTTTTTGTCATCTTACTTCTTGACTCATTGCCTAACCTCAAAATATATCCATTCACTGAATACTATACCATACAGACATGGTGTTCAAAATCTCACCAAGACAGCTGAGGAAACCCTGAGTCAGCCATGATATTTCCCAAAGATGTCATATGTTAAAGAAGAATAATGAATTTGAGATTACTAAAAGTAAAAAACATGGAGAATATAAAATAAAATTTATCATGGATGAGTGCTCATTTAAAAATAAATAGCTATTTATTCTATATCTTTACTCTGCCAACATGGTACTACATATTGCAAGGAAAAAACTTATATGAGATAATTAAATTATAAAGCTAAAAGGAATCTTGCATTTAATCTTGCACTATCACACCTTATTTTCTCTATCACATATAATAATGGGAAGAAATCAAGCTGCAAAAGAGATTGAAGTGGAGAGGCTATTGAATCCCTAGTCAATTAGTTCCATTTTACTCACTTTTCCCTACCCCGGCACTCAGAGCAATCCCAGCAAAACACTTGAGTGTGTGTAAAATGCAATTCAAAAAATGTTGCATCTGTTATGTTGTAGATAGGAAACTGAGCAGTAGAGATAAGATTAAGTGACCTAAATTAAATTAGTATGGATATTTACTAATAGAGCTGGAAATCGAAGTTCAGGTACCTGACAACTGATTGTAATTTATTAAAGAAGGCTAAGCAGTGACTTCATGCTTTTGTTTGGATTTTGTCTTATTGGCCATAACTGTCATTCTTTTACAACTTCTTCTCTGAGAGGTAATGGCTATATGGTTGTTTGGTATAATTGAAATTATTAGGCTGTTTGAAAGGAAACAAAAGTAAAAGCAGTTCAGGTTTCTGAATTGTCCTGTAGCTTTGAGATCTTTAGTGGTCTAAAAATTGCCAACAACATATCTGATTGCTGATACAGAAGGATGAATTAAAAAAAAATAAAAAGGTTGTCCTCCTTGTAGTGGTCATATCTAATTTGTATTACAATAAATTTTGAATTCCATTTCGAAGGTATATTTTACTTTAATATGATATTTGAGATTCTGAAAATTGGTAGCTAGAGATAAACTAAGATTATTGAGATCAACTCTATATTTTAGAACCTGAAAAAGAGCTCACATTGTTCTGTTTGGAGCAAATAAATATACTTAAATATATATATATATATGTTTGTTTATCAAAAGGCTTTCTACATAAGAGGAGAAAGTAAGACTGGTCATATTCAGCCCAACAGCAATGAGGCTTAGATGAAAATGTTATACTCAAAGTTGTGGGGAAATAAATTATGATCCAAGATTAGTAGACTGGGAAGATGTGAGTCAAGTGTCTAAGAAGACATTCTCATAAAGTGCTGCATATCAGACATTATTGAAAAAATCAATGATAAGTCTAGCCAACCAAGAAGTGAAACAAAATAAGAAATTCAGAAATGAGAAAGCTGTTGTAAATGAATGATCTTGAGAGGTAAAACCACTCAGAGAAACTAAACAAAATAATAATCCCAAAGGTCAAAACTTCCATGGTGTTAAGTCCGATATGCACTTTTCATTTCTCATTTTATGTATCCTCCTACCACATTTAGGACACACACACACACACACACACACACACACCCTCAGACTTTGAATTTGAAATACTTGGGTTTTAATATTTTTCTTGAGACAAGAATTCAGAAAAATGTAAACTTTCTTATTTGTCACATTGTGGGTTTTTTTGTGAGAATTAAGTAAAGGATCACTAAATTTCATTCATTCTATGTACTATTTATATTCCAAATCTTCCAACATGTTCTTCAGTTTTACTGTCTAGACTACAGACTATAGTCCAACCCACCAACATCTCTTATACTATGTACTTCAATTGCCTATTCTTCTATTTCTGTGTGGCTATTTCTAAGAAATTGATAGCAATTTGTTTAAAATGACTATATTTAAAATCCAAAGCTTATCATATTAACACTCTGCTTAAAACTCTGAGTGGGATACATACTGTCTCCATTTCTCTTCACAAAGATAATAGCAATTTACTATTGAGATCCCACTATTGTGAGCTTAGAATTTATATCCATATGCCTACATATGTAATACTATGTATTGTAAACATATATAATACATATATAACATTTTAAAACAAATAATTGCCAGCATAATGAATTATAAATAATTCCCTTTTAGACTATTCTTTCCCTGAGCAAAGGAAACAATGTAAATCTTCTTCATCCACTAGTTTTGTAACACCTACCAAAGAGTAGGTCATTAATAGACAGTTGTTAAATAAATACATGACCTGCAGAATAGATGGCAAACAATTCTGCATTTTATCCTTGCTCAGTACAAAAAAAATCTGAATATCCCAGATCATATTAATGAGAATGAAGTGGGTAAAATTAATGAATCAGAACATGTATAAAAAGTCATGGAATCCAAACATTATCTGATTTGGGATTTTAGCAACCTCTTTGTAGAAACTTCTACTGGCTATATACTATATTTTATAATTACTTTGAGATAAAATCTAGTAGAGTAAAGGCAAAAGGCCAATGTACACCAGGAAGAATGGACTAGATGTTCTATTTATAAACTCTCTGCCATTTCTGGCCTACTTTATTATTCACTTTCTGACAGAAAGTTGTCATGTAGTTAAATAGTTACTATACTCATGGACACAGAGTACTTATTAGCTTTTTTGTCACATAGAAGCAGACAACCATACTCAGTGTTAAAACAACTGAGATGGTTTTATTGTAAGAGGCAGAAATGTACACTTTTGAGGTAGAAAAATAAAAATATAAAAATGCTCAAAATCTTTTTCTTTTTAAACAATTTATAAGTTTTATTTTATTTTTATTGATTTCAGAGAGGAAGGGAGAGGGAGAGAGATAGAAATATCAATGATGAGAGAGAATCATCGATCGGTTGCCTCCTGCATGCCCCCTACTGGGGACCAAGCCCACAACCTAGGCAAGTGCCCTTGACCAGAATTGAACACGGGACCCTTCAGTCCCCAGGCTGACACTCTATCCATGGAGACAAACCAGCTAGAGCTCAAAATTTTTTTAATTTCGACATATTTTTGTCTGATTTATCTTCTAAAATATTATTTTTTTTCTTATTTCCATGTCAAGTTGTTTCTCCTACAATGTAGCTAAAATGTACTAGATGTAGTTATTTAAAAGAAAATCACAGTCTTTGGTGTCTAATTTGGTCGCTTCCTTTTTAAGTTGATGGAGTATATGTATACAGTGTTGTGATTTTAAAATCAGTGTATCCATACAAAAATTATCAGAGTAATCTTGGTATTTGTTAGAAATTAAAAGTATACTGTTAGTTTTGGGAACATTTTAATTTTGTCCCAAAGCTTGCAAACTTGAGCTGGTTTAGTGATGTCTTTACTCACAACAACATTATCAAGAATCATCAGATCCCTTAACATAAAAGCCAGCATATCAATATACAGATGCTTATATACTGAACCAATAGGACCATAAAAATGGCCAGTGAAAATAACAATTAAATTCCCTCCCCAATTTTACATATTTCTCATTAAACCAATGACATACTAGGGAAAGGAGGTGAAGGGATTAGTCAAAGACCATACATGCATACCCCATGGACACAGACAACAGTGTGGTGATACCAGACAGAAAAAGGGGTGGGGACTCAGTGGAGGGGTGCAAAAAGGGGAAAATGGGGACATCTGTAATAGTGTCAACAACTAAATAAGTAAAATAAAATACTAGGGAAGAACTGAACTCACATGTGGAATGAGCTATATGCAGTTTATCAGTAGATAAAACTTGCTGGTTCACTTTCCAAGTGACTCAGGGAAACTTGTTTCTGACCCAAGTTGACTTCCCTATTATTTCTTCTGGACTTTTCTCCTCCATTATTGTCATAGATATTTGTATTTTAGGGTGTAGTTATCTAATTCCTTTTCTTTTTGGACAGCAGCAACCTGATTTTTATTTAGAGTTCTAGCCCGCCCTCGGGAAGTCCATCTACATTTAGGGAAGCTTCCTTCGCCCCAGATGCTTCCACCATTCAGCACCATGTATCAAATATGAAAATGTGAATAATGACACAGACTAAAGAGCGGTTCAGGTAAGCATCTGGAACTTTATGTAAATTAGCTTTTAATTGTACAGCTGGCCTGTTAAGTATAAAGTAAAATGTCTACCCACATTACACGTTAAGTTGTAATGTTAAGTATTTATGAGTAAAAACTAAACTGATATTCCTTGATTCCAAGACAAAATATGCAAAATTAAAATATCAATTCTATAGGTTAATCTGAATTTATATACATTTATGATAATGATGGCTATTAACTGTACCAGAATTATTCTTATTAGAGGACAAAACAGGCTTGCTGATCACTATGCTGGCTCTAAGCCTGCACAACTTAATGAATGCTAAAATATTAAAATCTCATCCAGTTTACCATGGAGTCATAATTTATTAGAATAAGTGAATAATAATCCATTAGACTTCAGAGGTAATTTATGAGAAATATTCTCACAGAGGATGATATAATTTACTCTCAATTAGCCCAGGTTGGTTTAAGCCATTGATTGCCCCATGTTTAATAATAATTTAGTAATAATGAAATTAATACTTTCTTCTATTTTGGGGAAAAATTATTAAAGAATCAATGGTGAATTTTAACTGCAAACATGAAGGCTCAAAAATACCTTTTTGCAAATTTTCCACTTGGGATTGGTGTCTCCTTCCAGGTATTGTTCACTTTATAGGAAACATAAAATGTTGAGTCTCTAGGCACTAAACTGTACCCCTGCCTCTGCCTTCAAGGTACATCCAAAGGTTCCAAGGTCAAATTTTTAGATGCCTAATTCTTCTAAAATTACAATGACAATATTCATTTTCAGGGATTTTAAGAAGATATGGGTAGAATTAGTTATTTCTTATGATTTGGCATTTCAAAATAAAAAGCAACAGTTCAAAATGTTTTTTTTTCCAAATTACAAAGTTTATATTTAAAATGTATTATAATCATTATTAAATAGGCAGATATTACCCTGATTCTGCTAAAATGGGGTATGGAATAATTGATATATATTCAATAATTTTAGAAAATGAAAATGAAGAAAATTTATCAAAGGCAGCAACACCTAATGAGATTGGATTCACTCCAACTATACTATAGATTTTATATATGATGTTGTCTTTTTCCCAGGGCTTGAATACTTATTTAGAAGACATAATACGTTATATCTGAGTAAGAATGAGGTTAATTTGCTTGGTTCCATATTTTCATTTGAGCTGAGATTGAAGAAAATGCTAGTAGAGCCTCATATCTCAATGAAAAAAATTCTGATGATTCCTTAGGTTTTATCAGCAACATTATCTCTAAAATCTGCTTTTGCCATAGACCCAATGTGCTTGCCTGATAATTCTGACAGCCTCAGAACTTTAATGCTTCAGTTTAAAAGAAGAATTGATTGTGCCTATGGAAAAATAAAGTAGCAACATAAGAAGAAAATAGGAAAAACCAGAGTGTTTTTGTTTTCCTTTACTTGAAAGCCAGAATCTGTAGATGGGAAAGAAACATCACTGCAAAATGTTACAGAAACCCTGACATTTCCTCTCCTACTTCCGTCATCAAATGTCCCTGTGATCTGGAAAAAGTTACCTTTAAGGGTGTCAGTTTCATGTAAAAGAAGAATGGAAGGGAGGTGGTCAAAAATATCCAAATTTCATAACTTTTGACATGAAACCAAATGCAGGTGTTGGACCTTCACAACAAAGAAAACAATGTCAATCTTCTTCATTCATTGTTTTTTTTTAAAACACATACCATATAGTAGGTGATTAATAAACAATTGCTAAATAAATCAATGAATGACTTGCAGAAAAAATGGCAAACAATTCTTCATTTTATCCTTGCTTCATTTTAATGGGAATGAAGTGGGAGGAGTTAGTGAATCAGAACCTTTACATAAAAAGTCATGGAATCCAAATATTATCTAATTTTGGATTTTAGCAACCTTTTTGTGTCACATTAAGGCCTTTACAGCGGTGATCAGTTAAAATGAGGGACTTGGGGTGGACCATACTCTAAGATGATTTATAATAAGAAATTTGGCCACACACAAACATAAGATACCAAAGATGCAAGTATATGGAGGAAAAGCTATATGAGAACACAGGGAAAAGGTGGTCACCTGCAACTCCGAGAGAGAGGATTTAGGAGAAACCATATCTTCTGACACCTCGATCTTAGACTTTTAGTGTCCAGAACTCTAAGAAAATAAATTCTGTCACTTAAGCCATCCCATCGATGGTATATGTTATGGCAGCACTAGCTTCTGAATAGAACTTGCGATACAGAGGATAAAGAATTGTTTATGACTCAACATTAACAACAAGATTGCTAATAGGACATGTAGGAAATCAGCAAATATATGGCAACAAATATATAATAATGAAGTAAATTTGATGGCATGTACTAGAAATACTTTCAAACTGGATGTTGTTCCCCACAGAGGATGGTTTTCTAAAGGTAGCTTGTAAAATTATACACTGTTATCATAATTATTCCAGCACAATAATTCTGAGAATAGAAAATGCCAAGTATGTCCCCATCTAGGACTTTCTATTGCCAAATCATGATCTCAAAACACCAGTGTGTCTTTGTGAAAAAGTGTATCAGATGTGAGAAGCTATATTTTTTAAACAAATCCTAGAATAACATTTGACCATTATTTTTTGCAAAATTATATTTCATATATACAAAATAAAGCTTGTATATATGTTCACTAGCTCATTTTCACCAATCTTCAAACCCTTTCCTCAGTGTGATAAATTTATGGGGGAAAGACTATCCCAAAGGAGATCTGAAATTATTTAATAAGTAAATTGGAAAAATACATTAGCATTTTTAACTCACACTGTAATCACTCATCAATTCCAGGTTGACTAAAGATAAAAATATAAAAAAGATCCTTAACACTTTTTTAAAAGTATAGGACATAATATCTGCATGGCCATCATTCATGAACTAGATAGCAGATAATTATAAGGCTACTATAGGCCTGGTGCATGAAATTCGTGCACGGGGGTGGGGGTGGGGGTGGGGAGTTCCCTCAGCCCAGCCTGCACCCTCTCCATTCTGGGACCCCTCAGGGGATGTCCGACTGCCGGTTTAGAGGATCGGGTCTAAACCGGCAGTCGGACATCCCTCTCATAATCCAGGACCATTGGCTCCTAACTGCTCAACTGCCTGCCTGCCTGATCACCCCTAAACACCTCTTCCTGCTGGCCTGGTCACCCCTAACTGGCCCCCCACCACCTGGTCACCCCCTTAATGCCCCCCCTGCAGGTCTGGTCACCCCCAACTGCCCCCCCCCACTGGCCTGCTTGCTCCCAAATGCCCCCCTCTGCCGGCCTGGTTGCCGTTAACAGTGTCCCCTGCCGGCCTGGTCACCCCTCACTGTCCCACTCTGTCGGCCTGTTCACCCATCACTGTCCCCCCTACTGGCCTGGTCACCCCACTCAGCCTGTTCAGTCATCCATTCGGCCGTCCGTTCGGTTGCGATGGCCCCTGGCTCTCTCTATATATAGATAGTGTTCACAGTAACCAGGATAGATTCACACAATGCCAATATGCCCTTCTTGTGGTGATTGCATGTTTGTCTATAAGAAAGAAAAAGAAAGACTGCAAAATTCAAGTACTGAACTCCATAGTTCCATTGAATTTTAAGGATCCAGATTGTATAGTATCACAATATGCTAGAAACATGAATAATGTCCTAATGGTATTTATTGTGCTCTCTCACTCCTGAAATTCCAAAATCTTCCATTGTAATGCCTATCAGCAAACTCATTCTGTCAAGCATTCATCTATCGTTTTCATACTTTTATTGAACACCTACTACGTGCCATAAACTACCCTAAGAGTTTAGCATACAGTGCTGAAGCGAATGGAGATGGCCTCTGATTCTGTTAATAAGGTGCTATTAAGGAAGAGGTAGTGGTGCTGTGAACTATCAATGGGACTAATTACATAAATGGTGAGAAGTGAGGAGGAACTATTCCCTTAGATTAAATATCAGTGAAAGACTCTCTGAGGAAGTCCATAATGTCAAAACTGAAATCTAAAGGAAAGGTAATATTAATCTAGGGAGACCTTCAGTGAAGGGGGACAGCATATATAGAGTCTCATGAATACAACCTAAGTTAAAGTCTTTTAGGAACTGAAAGAACACATGATTTCTTGAACATAATGAACAAGCAGAAAATTTATAAGATTATGTTGAGAAGTTAGAAGGAGCTGGTCATACAGGGTATTTTTAGACCATATTTTCATAGTATGATAGACAGCCTTTGAAAGTATTTAAAATAGGTAGTGAGCGACATTTGAGTTATATTTTTAAAGATAACTCTTGCATGGAAAATAAATTGGAGAGGAATAGAAAGGAAATTGGTTCTTAATTTAGAGAGAGAATTACAGAAGTGGTAGTAGGAGGTGATGGGAAGTTCTCTGGTGTTGAAATAGAGGTGGAGAGAAGGGGCAAGCAAAGTTTTGGGGGTAGACTTCAGAGATCTTGGTGACATACTGGATTGCATTTTGGTAATGTCGAGTACGAAGAGGAAGTGGCCCAACTTGCTGGCCTGTGTAACAGAGTGGGTGTAAATTCTGAAGACTGGAGGAGAAAAAACTTTGGCAGGTGAGATTAGCATTTAGTTTGGGATGTGTTAAATTTGAAATTTATGTCAGACATCCAAAGGGAGGTATAACAAAGTCTGGTGGTTATATAAGGCTTGATCTGAGAAGATAATTTTGATCTAGAAACAGAAATTTTGGAACTGTTAACATGTAAACAGTGGATATGTATTAAATTTAAAGCTGTGGATATGTATTAAATACCTACTTTATAAAAACTTCATGTGTTCAAGCTATTCGTACAGCTATTAGAGGAAAAAGTGTGCTCACATAGGAAGTTAATACTAGCTTAATGGAACTAATTGTAGCGCATTATAGATTGCTGGTTGCTTGTTAGGACTAAATCTGGTGCAACAAACAAAAAAGTTCTGTTGCTCAAATATATAGGAGCTTAATTGCCCCATGCCACAAAAACTTAGGGATATGTGAGATAATAGAAAATACGTATTAGTCTGCCCCCCCCCCCCCCAGTTCCTGGCACAATTCTCCTGAAATCCTTCTAATATCCCAAATGCTAAGAGCACTAGGAGCATCTTTTGTCCTATTAATTGGTCTTTGATCCTGGTTTCTGACACGGGGTTCCTGAACGCTTTGTAATCCCCTGGGTGATAGGAGTTCTTTTGTTCTAATGGGGTGACTTTGGGTGGGATCCTGGATGAGGGCTGGTCTCAGGAAAGCCAAAGCCATAATTACAAGCCTAGAATTTCCAGTCCTGTCCCTACCCTTGGCCCGCCTCCCCATTCTCTTTAGAAAGGAGAAGGGCTGAAAATGGAGTTAATAATTGATCATGTCTACATGATGAAGCTGACATGAAATTCCTATAGAGCAAGGAGTTTGGAGAGATTCCAGTTTGTTGAACACATCCATGTACTGGGAGGATGACAAACCCCAACTCTCTGGGGACACATGCTCCTGTGTTTGGAGACCTTCATGGGGACTTCTGATTTGTAGCCAAGTTGGACAGAAGTTGTGGGTAACCTGGGGACCGTCCACTTGCAATTGGCATCTAAACTAGTGGGCAATTTCACGGGGTTTGAACCCTTACCCTTGAAAACCTGATGCTGTCTCCTGGTAGTGTCAGAATTGAGTTAAACTGTAGGATATCCACCTGGTGTCACAGAACTGCTTAGTGTGGGGGAAAATAACCCCACACATCTGGTGTCAGAGTGCTGAGAGTGTGTAGTAGTCTGAGAGTGAAGGAGAAACAGGAGGAAAGACTGGGTTTTTCTAACACAGGGTAGGACAATTCAAGGCTAGTATTATAGCTCCATACACCATCAAATTACATTACTTTTCATCCCCCCCATACCTCTGAATGTGATCCTTTAACATAATGCTACTCATATCAAGGTTTATCAAAATGTTGCTAAAATCGTAGGTGTTTTGTATTTATTCCTATTCTTAATTTCTTTGAAATACTAGCAATACAAGGCCATTCCTAGCTGAATGAGAGCCTCCCGTGGTCGGCAAACTGCGCTCGCGAGCCACATGCGGCTCTTTGGCCCCTTGAGCGTGGCTCTTCCACAAAATACCGACTTCTGTGCATGGGCCACAAAGCTTCAATCGCACTGTACGTGCGCGCCCGCACGTGGTATTTTGTGGAAGAGCCACACTCAAGGGGCCAAAGAGCTGCATGTAGCTCTCAAGCGCAGTTTGCCGACCACTGGCCTAGAATACTAAGTATGTTTAACTAAGATAAGGCTAAATGGAAGTTCTATTTGTAAGGATAAAAGGAGGAAACTTCTATCTGGTAGTTAACTAGCAATCGTTAACTTTGGAATACTCCACTGGGTAAAACTTTTCAAATTTGAGGATCATTTAAATTCTTTTCACAGTCATTTTCATAATATTATTTTTACTCATTTGAATTTTTTTCCGTGCTTTTTCTTTTCATTTTATAGTGAATCAGAATATCATTTCCTCCACTATCTGAAAACAGTGTGTTTCTATGAAACCTTTCATAAGTCAAAGATGGTATAAAGAGAAAAGTATACTACACTTTTCAAAAGTTCACATTATGCCATTTTGCTTTTATTAAATACTTCATTAGTTTCTGTTTTTGCTACCTGAAGAAAACTCAAAGAGAATTTTTGCTTTTCTGACTTTTGTGACCATGCTAATGTAGGTCTTTTGTAAAAGTTACGTGTTGCAATGCGAACTTTTAGAAAGTCGGAGACATCTGTGTTATAAAACGGTATCTGTGAATATGCTATAGAATGCTATTGTTTTTCTATAATATTCTAAAAGATATACATCATACATTGGCACTTGTTAATAGCACTTAATAAACATGACTGCAGAAATCTTAAAAAGTAGAAAATATCTACATTTCCATCATTGATGAACTAATGTATATTGGTACAGAGTATACTATAATAATTTAAATGAATAGAACACAAGTATGTATACTGATGTAGAGAGATTCTCAAAACAACGGATTAAGTGAAAAATATAAACAACAGCCCTAGCCAGTTAGGCTCAATGGGTAGAGTGTCAGCGTGATTCCTGTAAAGGGCACATACCTCGGTTGCAGGCTCGATCCCCTGCTCTAGTCAGGGCGCATGTGGGAAGCACATCAGTGTTTCTCTCTTTCCCCCTCCCTCCCATTCTCTCTAAAGATCTCTGGGAAAATATCATCAGGCGAGGACTAACAACAATAACAACAAAAATGTAAGCAATGGATAAGTAAGTAAATCAGGGTCAGGACATTTTTTTCTATAAAGGGCCAGATAGCAAATGTTTTAGGCTTTATAGTCTTATCGTTGGTTGCAACTACTCAACCTGTCATTGTATCATGAAAGCAGCCACAGACAATATGTAAACAAAAAGAGGGAACTGTATCAAACAAAATCATATTTATAAAACTGGATTTGGGCCATAGGTGCTGGTTTGTCAACTTCTGATGTAGAGATTATATAGAAAGAGAGAGAGAACAAAATTGCTTTCATTTGTAATGAAGAAATAAAGCAAAGAGTTCAGCAAAAGAAGCTAGAGGAAAGAAAATTGAAACTTTCAAACTTTCATGTCTCACTTTATATAAAATTTAAATGGTGAGATGTAAATTTGTACTTGTGTATTCATCCTTTGCAAATACAAAGCTCCTTAAAAGTGAAAGTATGGTTTTTAAAATTATATTTATGACTTTACTTGAAATTAACTGTCATCATAAAATCAGCTATTTATCCGATGCTTTGATTTGAACTATAAAATGAGATCTTTCAGGTTCCAAGAACTAATAACTAATAAAAATATTCTATGATATGATTTTTCAATTTTTCAACACATAGTTATTATGTCTGTAGTTGAAGAATAGAACTTGTATAAGAATATATTACCTATAACTTACAATTTAAGATTGGAGAGGCACAAAATGAATTCACAATAAATGAACAAAATATATTAGTAGACATTATGGGATTAGAATGACAATGACCTATGAATTTCTTCTTAATATTATCAGGGACATCAGTCCCTTATCAGCCCCACACTTCATTCATTTATCAATACCAGACCTCTGGTGCCCTCTCGGGCCTTGTTGCTTAAAACATACCACTACTCTCTTTTTGCCTCTAGTGCCTAATTCTTTTCATCTCAAATTGATTATTCTAATCCATTTTCATCTAGTATTTTAACTCCCATTTTGTATTATCCTTTAACTACATCCATTTTATGCTCACAAATTCAAACAAGTTATTATTAGTGACCATTATTTCCTCTATTATAATGGCCTTTGTTAATAGACATTTACTGTCAAACATTGTGCTAAATTATATATATATATATATATATATATATAATACTTCCTTGAATCCCCAAATAACCCTGTGCTACAGGCACTCTTATTCCACTACTACAGATGGGGAAAGTAGAGTTTAGATATGTTAAGTATCCTGTCCAGGAACACTAGCTAGAAGGCAAGGGGAGAAATCTGATCTCAGCAGAGTATGATTCCAAAATGCATTCATGGTCACCCATGATTTCCTGTCTCATATTAACACCATGGCTGGGAAAATCATTCAGTACTATAACATATGATTGCACAAATGATTTTCTTTAACTTGACTCAACCCTAATGCCACCCAGAAGTATTGTATGATTCAGACAATTGTTCTCTTAGTTCCTACAATGACTGTTGCTAGCATGTCTTCCCCTGTTTCTTCCACTTTTTCTACCTTCATGCTGAGAAATCATTGCCTCTATTTCACAGAGAAAATAAGCTCTGCCAAGTGGAATTTGCTAATACTTTGTGCTTATCCCCATGTGAACATCTTATTGGCACCTGCATTCAATCCCATTTCTTTTAATTTTGTCTTGATAGAAGCTATGTCTTTATCCCTACAACTCATTCTTCCATATCAATTTAGGATCCTAACTCCTAAATTCCAAAGAAAATTACTCTTTTCCTCTTCTACCCTAGTTGCTGTCACCTCTCAGACTTGTGTCTGATAATACAGTCTTGAATTAAAACCCTGGCCTTGAAAAACAGGTTCTTAACCTCCCCAAGCCTAGCATATAAAAAAAGAATAATGGGAAGAACATAGCAAGCTTCGTTAAAGAGACATACTAGTACTATTCCTACTGAAAGTCACGGAACAAAATCAACATATTTCCGAGCCTTTTAAGGTGATGTTTTGCTAAATGTTGTTAACTGTTTTGGAGAACTTTCAGATCAAGTTTGTACTCATTATTTGTCCTTTATTGTTTTCCTCTTCTACTAATTTTTACCTGAGATTTATTTCTTCATTATAAAGTTTCTTTTTCAATGTGTTCTTACATAGAAGCCACCTTTCAGTCTTTGCCTTATTAGTATTTCTTAAGTGGAATCAGATGACTAGAAAAAAATTCCCTAGTTTTTAGAGAAAAAATATAGTAAGTCTATTGTTCAGTATTTCCTAAGGACTAGCTGGCCATGGAATTTATTGATATAGTTGAAAACCAATTTTTTTATTTGTATCCTGAATAAATTTCTTCTCTAGAGATGTGTCCTATTAATATCATTACATTGTAAATAATTATAATATACTAGAGGTCCGGTGCACAAAAATTTGTGCAATCGGAGGGGAGAGGGGGTCCCTCAGCCCGGCCTGTGCCCTCTCGCAGTCTGGGACCCCTCGGGAGATAATGACCTGCTGACTTAGGCCTTCTCCCGGGTGGCAGAGGGCAGGCCCAATCCCTAGGTGCAGCCCTTGGTGGGGCTCAGAGCAGGGCCGATTGGGGAGTTGGGGCGCCGCCCCCTGTCATGCACAGAGCAGGGTGGATTGGAAGGTTGCGGCGCCACCCCCTGTCACGCACAGAGCAGGGTCCATCAGGGGGTTGGGGAGCTCCCCCCTGTCACGCACAGAGCAGGGCCGATCAGGGGGTTGAGGATCTCACCCCTGTCATGCACAGAGCAGGGCTGATAGGGGAGTTGGGGCACCGCCACTGTCACACTCAGGGCAGGGCTGATGGGGGAGGGGGGGTTGAGGCACCACACCCTGTCACACACAGAGCCGCAGGGCAATCAGGGGGTTGGGGAGCTTCCCCCTGTCACACACAGAGCAGGGCCGATCAGGGGGTTGAGGATCTCCCCCCTGTCACAAACAGAGCAGGGCGGATAGGGAGGTTGTGGCCCCGCCCCCTGTCACACACAGAACCCCAGCGCGATCAGGGGGTTTGGGTGTTGCCCCCTGTCACACTCTTCCCGGTGCCGGGAGGCCTCTTGGCTCCACTGATCCCGGTGCTGGGAGGCATATTACCCTTTTACTACATAGGATAGAAGCCTGGTGCATGGGTGGGGGCCGGCTGGTTTGCCCTGAAGGGTGTGCTGGATCAGGGTGGGGGTCCCGCTTGGGTTCCTGGCCAGCCTGGGTGAGGGGATGATGGCTGTTTGCATCCGGTCACACCCCCTTTAGGGTGGAGGTCCCTACTGGGGTGCCTGGCTAGCCTGGGTGAGGGGCTGAGGGCCGTTTTCAGGTGGGCGGGTGACTGAAGCTCCCAACTGCTCCTTTTTTCCTTTTTTTTTTATTCTGGGCCAGCTTTAGCTCTGAGGTTCAGCTCCAGCTATGAGACCTCCGCTGCTGAAAGCAGGTTTCTGGCCTTTGTTTACCTTCTGTATTTGAAACAATGTTGCGGTCCTGCTGGCTGAACCCCGGGGTTTTGTTTAGCTTCTATATTTGTTACAATGTTGCTTAGAGTGCAGCTGAGAGGCCGACAAGGCAGGCGGGGAAGCTTGGCTTCCTCCGTCACTGAAGCAAGCAAGCCTCCCTGTTCGCATCAGCTGCCTGGCTGCCGGCCGCCATCTTGGTTGGCAGTTAATTTGCATATCTCACTGATTAGCCAATGGGAAGGGTAGCGGCTGTATGGCTAATTACCATGTTTCTCTTTTATTAGATAGGACCAGAGGCCCAGTGCATGAATTCGTGCAGGGGTGGGGTGGTTGGTGGGCTGGCCTGACCCCCTGGTTGAACTCCAGTCAAAATCCCTCCCAGTTGAGGGGACAATTTGCATATTATCCTTTTATTATATAGGAAGTTATTAAACTTGTCCAAATAAGTTAATCATTTGACATTTATCTGATTTTCTCACACATTTTAATTAGACTGGATTAAATAACCTAAATCTGCATAAAATATCATTTCCAATGCCAAAGTAAAATTAAATACATGATATGATAGTTGGTGAGTAAAATTTCTGTAACCTATTTGGATTATCTGATTATTGAATTTCTAGGGCAAGAAAGAGATGTTCTAAAATTCTAATTCAGAAGGTTATAAACATTATTCTGTGCATCAATTAATCACTCAAGGCCCTCCTCCAACTGCATTTCTCCCATGGTGATACCTTCATAGGCACTAGAGCCAGAAATAATCTCTTCCTCCAGTGTCCCCACATTGCAATTAGCACTTTCTTATGACAGACCTATTTAAAACCTGCTTATTCCCCATTTGTAAACTGGATATTTGGCACTGTGTAAAAGCAAGTCCTTATCTTACACAATATCTACCACAAGTGCCTTTTTTTATAGTAAATACTTAAAAAAAATGATGGCCGATTAAAATATGTTAATTTCAAGTTTGTAAGCCTCAGATTTAGGTGTTGGGAAGAAATCAGCCTAGTGTGCTCTTTGAGCTCCTTTCTGTTCATACATTTAATCTTAGAGGGAAAACCTCTACTACCAATAGTAATTTTGACAGTAGTATTAATACAATTAAATAGGGTTACCCCTGGGTTCTATTTTGTTTGAAACCTCCTAAGAGAGCTTTTATAGACATCTAAGTTTTCAACTGCCTCAATAATAAAGCTTTTTTGTATAATGAGATTAGGTATACAAGCTTTGCCAATAATTTACATTGTTAAGATAGACTGATAGAGCTCAGCAAGAGATGAAATGAAAATATTTAGAAATCTAATTATCAGCTGGCATTGGACACACTTCCAGACACACTCTGATCTGGAAACATTACCAAGAAAATGTATTCAGTAAAAGTACTCGGCAGAATCATGCTTGTATGGTCTCAAGAACCAGGATATAAGTTCTTCTTTTGACCTCTATTAACTTTCAGATGTGAAATATTTGTAAAGTGACCACTTTTCTAAAGGTTAAAAGGTGTGCATGTCATGATGACACAAGACTGAATCTCTCTCGAATTGTGGCTAATAGATTTCACACTGCAATGTGGGCTGACAGGTGGTCCCTGGTGTCACAGAAAAATACTTTATAAATAATATTGTGCCTGAGATTGCTTTCTTCAAGGTCCAGTTTCCCCTTCGTCTATGTGACAGAGTTGAAGGGAATGGCTGCGCAGCTACACATTCTGTAGCAATCTCGCTATATATGTGACCACATGATTAACTTCTGGACAGTAAGATGTCCATAGAAATGATGTGGTTCACTTCCAGTGCAAGTCATTTAAATTAATATGAACATAAGCCTCTTTCTTTTATCTTTTCTTGCCACTCTAGAATGAGTCTTCATGTAAAGAGCAGAAACTAGTTTAGACACAAATATGAAGGCAAGAGTTGAGGATGGTAATACCCCCTTACCAGTTTAGACAACTTACGTCTGTATTCTTAAACTAAATATAATAAGAAACTAATATATACTTTAAATTTAGCATAGCAAATAACTGGGAATACAGACCTTCTGGCAAATAAAGCACGGAAAACAGTTTAGAAAGGGGCAAAAAAGAAAAGAAAGAAAATGGAACTCTACCTTACATCACACACATGTACAGAGAGAGACAGTGTGGGGAAGAGAGAGAGAGAAAGAAATATATTAAGAACTAAAATATAGGGTTGACATTTGTAATAGGCAAAAAGAGGAAACCTAGCTAAGTTTCAATTTTAGATACCCTTTAGTATAGGTATGTACCTAAGTACCAGTGAACATTTTGAAAATAATTATACTACATTATTGTCATAGAAGAACAAAGAGAAGGTAATTTTAAAGAAATAAAGAAAATGTATATAATCTATGTGATACCATCAGAGAATCAATTTGCAAATTACTGGAATACAGTAGGAAAAAAAAAGAAGAGAGCAGAAAGCCTACTTAAAGAAATAATGAATGAGAATTTCCCAAATTTGGGGAGATATTTATATATCCTAGATCATGATGCTCATAGGTAAACAAACAAAATAAACTTAAAGAAATCCTCCCACAAAACATAATAATGAGTGCCAAAAATCAAAGACAGAGAGAGAATCTTCAAAACAAGAGGAAAAAAGCTCAATAACTTACAAAAAAATATACATTAAGGTTTTTGCTGGTCATTCTGTTTAAAGTGGGAGAAGATCTTTTCAACATATATCATCTACAAAGTTTTCATGTCCTAACAGATAATAAATGCTTATAAATTAATAGAGAAAAACAATAAATTTGGACAAAACATATAGCCATTTCACTAAGGAGAAAAAAATATGACTAATAAACATAAGAATACTTAACCTCAAACATAACCAAGGAAATTCTAACACAAAGCAAAATAAGATACCATTTTATCACTATCAATAGAAAAAAATAAAGATTTCCTAAAAATACTGAGTGCTGGAGAAAAGTGTAAATTATTAATTTGTTTGTTTTTTAAATAACTTCTGGTTTCAATAATCTAATGGGAGAAAAATAATCTATCAGTGGTTTTAGTTTGTTAGCTTTTAAATATAATGCATAATTGTTATTGATTGTTAATATTTTCATATATTTAAGGGCTAATTACTTTTAAAAACTGTTCCATCTCTGGCTTTTAATATTTGTGCTTCACTTTTGTTCATTTGGAGTCATATGTATAGCCACTACCTTCCGGTGTGATTCTTAGGTATAAAACTGAGTCTTTGCACAAATTATTTTTTATAAAAATGCCTTTTTCATTTCTTGTTACAGAGCAAATTATTTTTATATCAATCAATCCCTAAAATATGTATTAAATATCACTGCACTAAAGTATTCAGAAGAACAAACAAAACAAGAACAACCAGCATTGATGTGCCCTTTTTCCTAGATCTCTGACTTGAATTAGCATCTTACACTTTAATACTTAATTGCCTTGCATTGTTTTTTAAATGTTTCCTGTTTTCCCCAATAGATTTTATGTTTATAGAAGGGTAGCTTCTGACCTTTAAATATGTGAGACACAAATTTGAATCATGGAATTTTGTGTGTTAAACAACTACAGGGAATTACAATGCAAACAACTGCAAAAACAAGCTTAGAGAATAATGTAAAGACCTTTCATAAGTTCTGAATTTTCAGGTGGTCATTTTTCAGTGCTATATTATCTCTGAATAAAATACAGCTGACTGCCCTGTGTTTTCTTATATATTCATGGAAGTGTTCCCAGGTTACTGGTTGATCTCATGACAAATTCTTATTTGCAGCAAGTTATACTGTACTTCAGTGTATTCTGGTGTTTATGTCTTAATAAAAATTTATGCAGTGTTAAAAATTTGACTTTATACTTGTGAAGGCTTTACAAATAGAATGAATTATAACTATTCTAGGAAACTAGGTCTAACATATTATCTAGCTAGAATGACTTGCTTAGGAATATACTAGCGATGAGATAAAAAACAAAGTAAAGAATAATACCTATAAAAAATGATTTCACATTTCCACCATTTTTCAATTCAGCATTTCAATTTTTTTATATTTTATGTAATTACTAGGGGCCCAGGGCACGAATTCGTGCACCTTGAAAGGAACTGTGGGCCATGAGGCTGCAGTGGGCACAGGGCAGGGTCTCAGCCCATCCTCTGTGCCCCCACCCAGTCCCTCCTGCCACGGCCCCTGGTTCCCTGTCTGCAGCAGCCCTGCTCCCACTGATGCCACTCCCACGTGCTGATGGTGCCAGCCCTGCTTGCACCCGCTGATGGCGATTGGTACTGGCACCAGCAGTGGGTGTGAGGGGTGGCTGCTGGCCCTGATTGCCCCTCAGGAGCAGGGGGAGGTGGAGAAGCCCTGAGAGGCAATCGGGGCTGGCAGCCACTGCTTGCACCCACTGACAGTGCCAAGCGGGTGCGAGCGGTGGCTCCAGTGCTGGCAGCAGGTGCGAGTGGGGCCAGCAGCAGGTGCAAGCACCAGGTGGGACCATAGCGCACGGGAGCAAAGAATTTTCAGTAACCACCAGAGGCTTGCCCTGATAACAGCGACTGGTGCCACCTAGGTCTAGCACACCCACTCACCTGCTTCACCATCCAACCATTGCAGCCAATGCCCGCCATGTCAGCGCACATCATAACAACCAGTTGTTCAGTTGTTCTGCCATTTGGTCTATTTGCATACTAGCCTTTCATTATATACAATAATCAGTTCTCATTTATTTTTCTTTTTTAATTTTTTTAAAAAAATATATTTTATTGATTTTTTACAAAGAGGAAGGGAGAGGGATAGAGTGTTAGAAACACTGATGAGAGAGAAACATCCATCAACTGCCTCTGGTGTGCCCACAACCAAGGTACATGCCCTGGACTGGAATCACACCTGGGTCCCTTCAGTCTGCAGGCCGACGCTCTATCCACTGAGCCAAACCGGTTAGGGATCTCATTTATTTTATCAAATTTTCACTACCATATCTCTAAAACAAAATGTTTTAAAATATATGTCTATTGATTTCAGAGAGGAAGGGAGATGAAGAAAGAGGTAGAAACATCAATAATGAGATAATCATTGATCAGTTGTCTCCTGCATGGCCCCTACTGGGGATTGAGCCTACAACTTGGGCATGTATCCTTGACCAGAGGCAAACCTGGGACCCTTTAGTCTGCAGGCTGACACTCTATCCACTAATAAAGTTTTGGCTAGGGCACAAAACATATTTTAATTAATTTCTTAGTTAAGACATATTTTCTCTTTTAAGGAGAAAAAAGGAAATGGGCATTTAAAGGATTTTATCAGTGCTCGATACAGCTTCAATTGTCATTAAATAGAACTGTGAAGAAATAATACAATTTTTGAATTGTATATTCTTAGACACTGAAATATGCAAATCTGAATCTGTTAGATAGTTTATCATTGCTATAATGTGACAAATCTTCATAACTAAGGCATACCAAATTAACATATTTGAAAAAGATTGTGAGAATCAATATAAAATCCTCAGAAAAGCTACTAAGTATTGACAAGAAAGTTACAGTCAGGCAACCATACCTTCCTGGTAATTTTCTTAAGATATCCCCATCAATAAAGAGGCCCAGACTCTGATAAAGGACTGATGCCAACACATCCCTGGGAAGAACCTGTTTGTTTCCTCAACAGCCCCATGAGCTAGTCACAGTCTTATCATTCTACCCCTAAGAGATGTTTAACACAGAGCTGGGAAATTAAGATAAATACAAATAGATTTCTCTCACTTTCAAAGTGGTAGCCCAGAGTTAGATCTTCATCTTAATACTAAATGAATTGTTAACTAACTAATCAAACTGAAAAACACCTATCCTAGGGATTACATTTCCTTGTCTTCCACTAAGTTTTGTAGAATCACAAGTTTTGGATAATATAATTTTATGCGATCAAACACCTGATTTGTAAATTGAATAAGCAAGAAACAAGAATAGCAGTGATTATTTTTAGAGTGGTAGTATCAGTTTCTGAAATAATATATTCTAATTAGGATGCTACACATGACTATTTAGCAAAGTTGTAGGAAGCAAAATGAAAATATTTGTAAACATTTGCATCAAGTAAAAAAAATGAAAATGAATTATAATAAACTGCACAGTCCTTATTATTAGCATTGACAAAACTGTTGAGAGAAAATATTACCAAAATAGAATTCATAAACAAATAAACCAAATTTATTACTGAAAGTAATATAACAGATAAGCTAGTTAAAGAGCAAACATTGAAATATTTAAAGTGAAATGTTGAATTATACACATGCAGTAACAGAAGCTGAGCTCTAACATGATTTCCTCACATCAGAGAAAAACGTAATAGTTTTAATTTAAAATCATTTTCAAATTTATGTGTAAATTTGAGAAAAAATAACTAGCTTCTATCTTTCATCTTAATTTTTTGAGATGAATGTAATAGTGCACTTAAATTATAGCTATATCAAAATGCAATCAATAAAATATAAATTAAGCAATCACATGAAAATTATACTTTCAACTTGTTACAATATTGAATTGATCCATAACACCTAGAATACTTTTTTTCTAAAAGTTTATTAATTTGTTTTAATTATTAGGTGTTATACTATTTGTATTCAGAAATTTAAAATGAAAGTTTCTCATTATTATTTTGAATTCTGACTCTTTCACTTGTGTTAGTTGACTATTCTTAAATTTGATGAATATGCTTACATGAAATCATAAAAATATATGATTATCTCCTGGGCCCTTGAATGGGGGATCAGAAAATATAGAAGATCTGGATAGATAGAAAAAAAAAGAAATAAAAAAATATTTAATTTAGTCAGAAAAAAATTAGCTCCCCCCTCTATTTACAGCAAGTAAAATGGCCACCAAGGTGGACAATTCCTAGCATTATTCAGTGTGAATACATGATTAATTCTGCGTAATGCCCTCGAAAACAGAACTATCCTGCAACAGCTTTTAGACCATTTCTTAAGAGAAAAGGACTGATATGAAATCTCTGTCCTTCCTTACTATGCTTTTCTTCATCTAGTTCCTGGAACATAGATATCTACCTCCTACTTGGTCCTTGTGAATGATTTGAGGATTCTCCTAAGGATGTAAAAATAAAATGAGCCTGTCCAGTGTAGCTCAGCGGTTGAGCATCGACCCAGGAACCAAGAGGCCCCCAGTTCAATTCCCAGTCAGGGCACATGTCTCGGTTGCTGCCTCAATCCCCTGTGGCAGGTGTTTCTCTCTCATCAATGCTTCTATATCTCTATCCCTCTCCCTCCCTCTCTCTCTAAAAAATCAATAAAAACTTATTTTAAAAATAAAATGACCCGGAAAGAAGGAGGGAGGCACATACTAGCCCTGGACTACTTGTAGCTTTTTATTTTCTTTATGCCATTTTTGATTCTTTATCACTCATAGCCAAACTTGACTAAATGATCTAGATCCATGGTCGGCAAACTGCTGCTCATGAGCCACATGCAGCTCTTTGGTCCCTTGAGTGTGGCTCTTCCTAAGCCTTAGGAGTACCCTAATTAGTTAATAACAATGTACCTACCTATATAGTTTGAGTTTAAAAAATTTGGCTCTCAAAAGAAATTTCAATCGTTGTACTGTTGATATTTGGCTCTGTTGACTAATGAGTTTGCTGACCACTGATTTAGATAAATAGTTATATGTACATAATAAAGATGAAAGAAGAACAAAAGGAATAATAAAATTAGAGAAAGTATGAAATCATTTAAAGTTGGTCTGGAGCTTATATTAAACTGACTCCCTTTGTAAAGCAAACAGAAATATTACCCCAAAAGCAAATGGCTATATCTTTCTGCAAGCCTGACATAAGTCTGAGATTTCAATAATAAAAAATATAAACAACTGAACGAAATTTTATAAAAAAACAAAATTAAAAGATTTATTTAGCGTATCACAACAGGACAAATATCTTAATGAACAAGTAATTCACACACAAGTAGAAAATAGGTAAAGTATATGTAGTTATAAAGATAACTATAAAATTTTAATCAACATAAACAAATACTTAACCTCACTTATATTTAAAAATATAAATTACATTACAATGGAAATCTGTTTCATCTTTCAGGTTAACAATTATTTGGTTCATGTTAGTAGACCACTGTATTTCATGTTAGTTGGCACTTATATATCATTAGTGAGAGTGGAAATTACGGTAACATCTTAGAATAAAATTTTGCAGTGAGCATAAAAATTAAAATGTATGTGCTCCTTTAACCCCAAACCCTACTTCTAGAATAGTATCATTTAGATATACTTGCACAACAATACAAAGATACTCTCAAAGTTGTTCAATCATAAATTTTTTATATTTCCAGATAAGCTAGAAATATCTGACTATTCATCAAGAGATGACATTTATTCATTCATTCATTCACTCAGTAAAAAATGTTTATTCATTATATTAAATATTCTTTCTTAGAGCTGAGAACCCAATAGCAAAAAGGACAGAAAAATTCTCTGCTCCTGTGAAATTACATCCTAAGGGCATACAGGGGAGACAGAGAGAGAGTGAGAGCGAGAGCGAGACAGGGAGAATAAAAAGTAAATTAAAATTAACAAAGTCATATTTTATATTAATAAATGTTGCAAAGAAAATAAAAGAGTGATGTGAAAGCTACATATTGAGGGAATAGTTTTGATGCATGTTTGAGGGAAACCATTCTGAGTAGATGATAATTCAGCTGAAAGCCAAAGGATACTTTGAAGGCTAGTCTGCAAAGGTTTACGGGTAGTGTAATCAAAATAGAAGTTGGTTCAAAGACACAGTTAATAAAAATTAGTTAGGTATATGTTTTCTGTAGTGGTAAAAGCAACACACTAAATTTTTTAAACAGAACCAACTTTTTAAGGGGAATTCAAGGTTTTATCATTTTTGGAGGAGGCCGCTGGATTTTCAGGAATGGCTACCAGTATACTAGAGAACAGCCTATGAGATTCTATGAGGTTTGACACTCCCACTGGATTTGTTGAGTTCCAGCACATGCTGCTAAAGTCTTTTGCAGTGAGTCACATTCTACAGTCACAAAGCTGGTACCAGACACTGGAAAGAGACATCTGGCTGCTGCCTCCACTATACTGCCGCTCCACATCCAGGAAACTGGAGAATGAATATTGAACATTACTGTGAGAATCCTTGGGTTCACAAATTTATTTGCAGAAGGAAAAGGCCAATTGGGCAGAAAGATGCCCAGTGTTTCATTTCTATCTTCCAAAGCTTACACAAGAACATCTAATTAGCAATCCTGATATTCACCTAGAAACAAAGCTGGAATGAAAGATAGTTTTTTTTTTTTAAATATATTTTATTGATTTTTTACAGAGAGGAAGGGAGAGAGATAGAGAGTTAGAAACATCGATGAGAGAGAAACATCTATCAGCTGCCTCCTGCACATCTCCTACTGGGGATGTGCCCGCAACCCAGGTACATGCCCTTGACCGGAATCGAACCTGGGACCTTTCAGTCCGCAGGCTGACGCTCTATCCACTGAGCCAAACCGGTTTCGGCGAAAGATAGTTTTTAATTCTTCCATCTGTAGAAGAAGAGATGAATTACAGTTGGAGACAGTTCACAGTATTGGGAACGTTTTATGAGCTGGGGCTGATAAGGTAAGGGGTGACTCCAATAGGTCATGACAAGTAGTTTGGATTTTTGTCCAAGGTGCAATGGAAAGACACTGGAATTGAGAAACTGGGAGAGTGAGTCTTTAATCCGGTTTACATTTTGAAATATTTTTGTGACTAGAGAGGAAGAAACAAGGAAATGAGTTTATAGCTTTAGAATAGGTGAGAGGTGACTGGCTTGAATTGTAAAAGAAAATGAAAAATAAAGAGATTTGGAATATATTTTTGAGGAACAGCTAATGGCTTGTGCAGATGAATTACATATGGAAAGTGAGGCAATGACAAGAATTAAGTTTGGACCGTTAAGTTTGATTTGAGGAAAAGGACACAAGATGGTATGATATATTGCTATGAGGAAGCAGGGGAACATTATACTATGGGTTGGGCGCTTGCAGAAGAAATAATTCTGTTTTGCCTGAAAAAAATGTGGAGACTTCTATTAAACATTAATGTATGGTTCCCTCTAGAATGTTGGCAGTCACTGGAATATAAACAATACCTAAAGGCATTGGATTTTGGCCATCATCTAGGTAGAAGCTATAGATAAAACAGAGAAAGCAAGGACTTGTGCCAGGGCTATTTCAACATTATATAGCAGAGTTGCAGATAGGAAGGCAGATTAAGAAGAGTCATGAAAGCCCAAAATAGAGTGTTTCAAGAAGCAGGGTATAATCAACTGTGATAAATTAGTCATTGTACACCCATGTGGAATGTTGCTACATAGCCCATAAATAACTGGCCATATCTATATCTGCTAATATGGAAAGAACTTTATAACATCTTATTAAATGAGAAAAAACTGTCTATTAATCTCTTTATGTGAACAAAATGTATTTGCATTTTCATGCATATAACTTTTATAATAAGACATAATAATAATAATAATAACAGTAATTATCAGATTGGCTGGTACCAGCCTCTGAAGGAACTCTAAAGGACTAGTACTCTTAGATAGTAAGTGGACACATCTACTGTGTTGTAGACAAAAGTCATGGCATTCTGGTCTTGGCTCTGGTGCTGTCTAGCAATGTGACTTCTCTAGTTAACTCAGACTTATAGAATTGGATAACCACATAGATTAGATGAAAGAGACTTAGTTAACCATGCTTTGCAAACCATTAAAAATACTGAGTCTCTACTACAGAAAAGAGTAATTGGATATATACTAAGGAAACAAATTTGAAGTACATGTAGACATTAAATTATATGAAAAATGATGTGATATAAGCTTTATAATATTACATATGTAATGTGTTGCCTTGGAATCTCTAGGTTAAGGGAAAATATTGGTTGTAGTTATCTCATACTTTACCACCTCATGAACTATAATTTACTGGAGGAATTTGAGTCTTAAATCAAGACAATAATAAGTAATAAATTGTAAATAAATACTATTTTATATTCCGTTAGGCATACAGTTCAATTAACTACTATCAAACATTTTATATGTAGAGATTCCACCTTTGATGACTAAATAAGACGTATTTGGACTAACAGCATCCATTTTCTATTTGAATGGCTCATGTGCTATAATCTCCAAAGGAAATTTTCTTAAGGAAATTAGAAAACCTCATATTTACCCATTTGTATAATAAAATTACATATCATACTTATTCTGATAACATTATTCCCATAACATTATTATCTTAAAAATTATTTCAGAAATGTTGAGAATACATTCTTCATTAATTTCCATTAAATATCACCTAATAAAATATAATTGCATGATTCTCTAATTTAAGTGCATAAAAATCAGTCATTTTTTTAAACATATAAATTCCTAAATTATAACCCAGATTACTGAATAAAAATAGAAATAGGCAGAAATAGTACCATTTTACGTAGGCATATTAGTTACTTTTAACACTGGTAGTCTACAAAGCACATTTGTGCAAACATTGGGGTAATTTTACCTTCTTTATCTATCTACTAGAGGCCCGGTGCATGAATTCGTGCATGGGTGGAGTTCCTAGGCTAAGCCGGTGATGGGGGCCAATTGAGGCCATCTTGCCAGTCCTGATCAGGGCCGATCAGGGCCAGCTGGCTGGGGGAAGGGAGCAGTAGACTGCGGGATGTCGGGATGTTGGCCAGCTGTGGAAGGT
Source organism: Myotis myotis (assembly GCF_014108235.1). Lineage (NCBI taxonomy): Eukaryota > Metazoa > Chordata > Mammalia > Chiroptera > Vespertilionidae > Myotis > Myotis myotis. The sequence goes on from NW_023416318.1 coordinate 26,694,871, forward strand.
TGGCTGTGGGAGTGCATTGACTTCCTGGGGGCAGTATGTGCATTGAGTGCCTGCCTCCTGGTGGTCAGTGCACATCATAACTACCGGATGGTCATCCGGTTATAACTGTCATATATATATATAATTACATGGGGGAAAAAACTTGCTGACTAGGACTGGCTGGATGGAATACTGAATAAAAACACATTTTTAGTAAATTAGGTATAAATCAGTATTTAAGAATATTAAAACATTTTCAAAAGGAAATTACAATTGACATACTTTAGAAAGATGTCTATTCCCAATGACATTTTATACACTAAGGCAAACTGGCTAGGGTTCCCAATGACACTTTAATAATCAGAAATCAATTCCTTGAACAAAATAATTTTAGTGAAATCCAGTACTTTTATTAATATTGAATAAATTATTATCAACTGAGCACTAGTTAATATTTTAATATAATTTTTAGTGAATTCTCAAATCATTAGTGAGGGAAATATAATAGTGCTTCAACACAGTTAATATTAAACCCTGGTAAATCTAATGTATTCTGGCTAACATTTGCAAAAGGCCCATAACATTATTATCTCAAAAATTATTTCAAAAAATGTTTTTATTCCAAGGCAAATAAATGGCAAACTTGAAAAAATTCATTTTACAGTTGTCTCCAGACAGTGCAGGGAAGAACTCTTACATATATACAAACAACAACAAAAACTATTTGGAAGTATTTTCTGATTTATTTACAAGAGAGAACAGAAGGCAAATGATGGAGAACTAAAGGGAATGCCCAAGAGAAAACCTTTGTTTCAAAATCTGAATTTGTCACTATTCCAAAAGAATGTGATGCCAACGACCTTTAAGAGGAAGTCACATCAGTGGCAAAGAATATGTGATTATAGTTTCCATAATGTTGGTTTTGATTATATAGCACAGATATAAAAAAGTGCATTTTTATAAGATGGGTGCTATTTTCAGGCATTTCACATGAACTTTGGAGAATTATATGCATCTGAGTAACTTCTCCTGTCAAGCACCATGAAAGAAAAAATTGGTACATAGCCAAGGAATTTCAACACTGGCAATAAATAGCAGTTCTTTGTCATTGCCTTTCCCCAGAATAGAATCATTCTCTTTAACATATTATATTGCTTTCAAATTTTCTTTTTGGGGAAATGTTGAGCAAGTTTACTTAAAACTAGAGCACCTGTATTTATTTATTTATTTATTTATTTATTTATTTATTTATTTATTTATTTATTTATTTATTTATTTATTTAAATACGTTTTTATTCATTTCAGAGAGGAAGGGAGAGAGAGATAGAAACATCAATGATGACAGAGAATCATCTGTAGGCTGCTTCTTGCACATCCCCTACTAGGGATCAAGCCCACAACCTGGGAGTGTGCCCTGACCTAGAATCAAACAACAACCTCCTGGTTCATAGGTTTTAGCTCAACCACTGAGCAATACTGGTTGGGCAAATATCTGTATTTAGATGAGAGATTTATGTTTTCCTAATTTTAGAAAGGTTCACATTTTAACACTCCCTAATTAACTAGCATCCTTTCTTTAGGACTCTCCTTCTGTCTTCTTGCCTCATTTCTTCCTCTTTTTCTTTCCTGTCTCCTTACTACCCCTCCCTTCCTTCCTAGTTAGTTTTCCCCCATCTGCATTCACAAAGGAATTGAGAGCTAGTGCATGTATCCTGCTAGTATAATATAAATATCAGGCACTGGGGCCAAAATTTTAGAAAAAAATTACATTTATTTTAGAAAAATGATTTCAGATCATAATATCCACTATTGCTATTATATTTAGAAAAAACAACTTGGTTCTAATATTACAACTTATTAACCATTAAGAATATTAATGCATATATAATTATATATAATCTATATGTCAATATATGTAAAACTATATGTATTATATAAATATATGAGTAAATATATATACATATATATATACACACACACACATACAATTATCTACAAGTAAATATATATTTTCTTAACTTAAGCAAAACTCTCTTTTGCACAGATATTTATTGAGTAGCTACTATGCCAATGTCCTATGCTAGGTGATTACTATAAATTGGGAAATGATAAGTATACATATTTATGAATACGTATACATGTGACAGGATAGAGGTTTATCCAATGTCATGCAGGTAATCATTTTACAACAGAAAGTGGACTTTAAACATACACAATGTAGTAGGTCAATTATCTTTCAGTAAAGCTGGGGGAAAAAAGCTTTGTGTGGACATTTATTCTCATGTCTCATGGATAAGTAACTAAGGATGGTATTTATAAATAGTATGGAAAGTGTACATGAAACCTCATGAGACACTAACATACTATTTCCCATTCATATAAGTAGAATCATACAATATGCATTCTTTTATGTTTGATTTCTAGCCATCTATCCAGATATAGAGATTTCCTCATTGTAACCAAACTATCTTTTATATTTTTGCTAATCTTATTTGAATGTAGTCATAGCAATGGTGGTTTTCACTTGCATTTCTCTCATGAATATTGAATATTCTTTTGAGAAGTATCTGATCAAAAATTTGCTTATGTAAAGTTGTTTGTGTTTGTTTATTTGTCTCATTATTAATTACTAAAAGGAATGAAGGTCTCTTTGGAGAAATAGCTGATTCCACGGTTGGAAAAAGGAAAATGAAAAAGGTGATCTGAAGCAAGAAAAGGAGTGCTTCAAAAAATGGAGGTATGCTAAAGGGACAAATTAATCATTCTGGAGGAATTCCCAATGGCTAACACTGGAAAATTTGAACAAAAACATAAATAACAGATTAATTGATTATAAAACAAAGCATTAAATAAGTATATACAAATTTATAATAATATAAACAATTAATTAAATACATAAATTGGGGAGAAAAGACAATGCTTCTTTTTAGAAAAATTCTAAATACTGTGTACAAATACTACCTCTCAGAAATTGAGAACTTAAAGGTCTATATCCAGATGAAGTTTTTATTGGTTCATTTAACAAACAAATATTGAATAATTATCTCAAATGATATGCCTAGAAAAAAATTTAATAAGAAATAGCACCTGACCTCATCAAGGAGATGCTTGCTTTTTTCTCCTCCTCCTCCTCCTCCTCCTCCTCCTCCTCCTCCTCCTCCTCCTCCTCCTCCTCCTCCTCCTCCTCCTCCAAGTTGGAACAAATGTATCACAACTCATTGCCAAGTGGTACAGGCCTTTAGATTTTGCCTCTTCATTTTCTTATTTACCTTTCACGTTCAATATTGTGCATTTATTTCAGATGTACAGCTTAGTTGTTAGACAATCATATACTTTATAAATGTTCCCTCTGATATTTTTAATACCCAACATGCACCATACATACTTATTACAATACTAGAGGCCCGGTGCACAAATATTACTGCACTTGGGGGGGAGAGGGGGGTACCTCAGCCCGGCCTCTGCCCTCTCGCAGTCTGGGACCCCTCAGGAGATAACGACCTGCTGGCTTAGGCCTGCTCCTGGGTGGCAGAGGGCAGGCCCAATCCCTAGGTGCAGCCCCTGGTCGGGCTCAGAGCAGAGCCGATTGGGGAGTTGGAGGGCCGCCCCCTGTCACGCACAGAGCAGGGCCCATCAGGGGATTGGAGCTCCCCCCTGTCACTCACAGAGTAGGGCCCATAGGGGAGTTGGAGCACCGACCCCTGTCACACTCAGGGCAGGGAGGATCAGGGGGTTGGGGCACCGCCACTCTCACACTCAGGGCAGGGCCGATGGGGAGGTTATGGCTCTACCCTGTCACACACAGAGCAGGGCTGATTAGGGGGTTGAGGCGCTGCACCCTGTCACACACAGAGCCGCAGGGCGATCAGAGGCGTGGGGAGGTCCCCCCTATCAGGCACAGAGCAGGGCTGATTAGGGGGTTGAGGCGCCTTCCCCTGTCATGAACAGAGCAGGGCGGATAGGGAGGTTGTGGCCCTGCCCTCTGTCAGACACAGAGCCGCAGGGCGATCAGGGGGTTTGGGCGCTGCCCCCTGTCACGCTGATCCTGGTGCCAGGAGGCCTCGAGGCTTCGCTGGTCCTGGTGCTGTGAGGCATATTACCCTTTTACTATATAGGATAGAGGCCTGGTGCACAGGTGGGGGCTGGCTGGTTTGCCCTGAAGGGTGTCCTGGATCAGGGTGGGGGTCCCCATTGGGGTGCCTGGCCAGCCTGGGTGAGGGGATGATGGCTGTTTGCAGCTGGTCACACACCCTTCAGGGTGGGGGTCCCCACTGGGGTGCCTGGCCAGTCTGGGTGAGGGGCTGAGGGCTGTTTTCAGGCCGACTGAAGCTCCCAACCGCTCCTTTTTTTCTTTTTTTTTCTTTTTATTCTGGGCCATATTTAGCTCTGGCTCCAGCTCTGAGGCCTCTGCTGCTTAAATCAGGTATCTGGTTTGTTTGTGTTCTATAATTGAAACAATGTTTAACTCCAGCTCTGAGATCCCGGGCTCGCTCAAAGCAGGTTACTGGGGTTTTGTTTAACTTCTATATTTGTTACAATGTTTCTTAAACTGGAAGCTCAGAGGCCAGCAATGCAGGCAGGGCACGTTGGAGTCCTCTGTCACTGAATCAAGCAAGCCTCATGTTAGTTTCAAGCTGCCTGGCTGCCAGCCACCATCTTGGCTGGCAGTTCATTTGCATATCGCCCTGATTAGTCAATGGGAAGGGTAGCGGTCGTACGTTAATTACCATGTTTCTCTTTTATTAGATAGGATTATTGACTATTAGAGGCCCAGTGCACAAAATTCATGCACTCGGTGGTGGTGGGTTGGGGGGTCCCTCAGCTCGGCCTGGGTCCTCTCGTAGTCCGGGAGCCCTCAGGGGATGTCTGACTGCCAGCTTAGGCCCACTCCCCACTACTGCCGTTGTGCTCGCCAGCCGTGAGCTCTGCAGCCATGAGCTCTCCAGCCATAAGATCTCCAGCCATGAGCTCTCCAGCCATGAGCCTTGGTTCTGGCTGAACGGTGCTCCCCCTGTGGGAGTGAACTGACCACCAGGGAGAAGCTCCTGCATTGAGAGTCTGCCCCCTGGTGGTCAGTGCCTGTCATAGCGACCGGTCGTTCAGCCATTCAGTCAATTTGCATATCAGCCTCTTATTACATAGGATATTCCCTATGCTGTACTTTATATCCCCATGACTATTTTGTAACTACCAGTCTGTACTGTTTAATCCCTTCACCTTTTTCACTGAGTCTCCTAACCCCCCACCCTTCTGGCAACCATCAGTCTGTTCTCCGTTAGCCCATCCCATTCAGAGAAATGGCTTATCTCAAAGCTAGCTTTCCCTTTTATTCTTTATTTTATTTGTTATCTTTATATCTTCTATACATAAAGTAATTTGGACAGGGAATAAATTTCAATTTTGTTTTTAATCTGTAGTATTTTAGTGAAAAGCTGAGCATGTTCATTCAGCAAATATTTGATAATTTTTCACAAAAGAGAGGAATGAACAACAAAGAAGATAACTTATTCTGGTCTTATTTTCTAAAATATGATTTAAGAAGAAATATGAAAGCTGACTCTAGCAGATACACTATATATTCTGTGTTGAGTAGAATTTCTGCTAAACAATGAAAAACAAATATATTCCTACTTAACCTTCTATTAAGATTTATTTTAAGATATGGAAATTTATTAAGTATCAGCACTCTGTAATAATGACAACACGCTAGTGTTTATTTTATGTGCTTAAAAAGCCCTTCATTAATGTGAGGTGTTATTGGCATTTTCTCAATCCATCTGTTCTTTATAATTTTTCCAGAAATAATAGTATTAGATCTAATACTAGGTATATAATATCCTATGATCTTTAGTTTAAATATTCTGCATTTGACCGAATTCTTGAAGCTGAATTTTAATCTACAATTAGTTTTAACAACCATGGTAAGAATTACAGAATATTGAATCATGTCTTTCTTTGATTTCTTCTTTGGGTTTGGAAGATTTTATAACATTTTAAGAACTGATAGGCTACAGTATTTTTCTCTTTGTGGTTAATATAATGATGGATTATATTAACATTATTACATCTGAAATGCCTCTATTAAAAATGAAATACCACCCCAGCCAGCATAGCTGAGTGTCAACCTATGACCAGGAGATCATGGTCAGATTCCCGGTGAGGGCACATGCCTGGGTTGTGGGCTCCATCCCCAGTGGGTCGCATGCAGGAGGCAGTCAATCAATGATTCTCTCTCATCATTGATGTTACTATCTCTCTCTCCCTCTCCCTTCCTTTTTAAAAATCAATAAAAATATTTTTTTAAAAAAAGAAAAGCTGTTTTTTTCTGGGACATGAATGCATGGTAGAAGATTTTGTTTGAAGGTGTATGTTAAGTGTGTATGTTTTTCTATCATATTTTCAAATAATGTTTCTCATTGTGCCTCAGATATTTTAGAATCTTGAATATGGAGTAGTAGCTGCAGGCAGAAAGCAAAAACACTTTTATTTACCCACTGTTAATACATTTTTGAAATTATTCTTTTCACTAAATAAAAAAAAAATCTTACCTCTTTTCTTAATTAAATATTACAACATTTAGAATGACATTTATTCCAGGACTGATTGAAAAGCCTTACACACATTTGATTTTGTTGCCTTCAATTGAAAATAACCTGGTAATAATTTACCACTTACATTCTATCTAAGAATGTGAGCTATAATAGAATATTGTTTCTAGGATTTATGTTTCTGTACCCTTATGCTTATAAGACTTGGCAATAGCAGCTTTCTTTAGCATTTTCATCTAATATAGTCAGCATCACCTTTCATAAAAAGAGAAGGGATTTCATACATTCTGCCAAATTCGTTTTTATATGAAACATGTCTTTAGTGATTTAGACTAATTTTCTAAAAGCCTGAATTCACCTGTTGTCTAATTTACAACAATGATTAAAAAGCATTTTGTGATAAGTAGATACATTTTATTTGATGGCTAGAATAAAAATCAATAAATTTTATCCTAAATTACCCACTATTATATATATGAATTTTAATTTTTTTTCAAATCTTTGGCTGTTTGGTAGAATTCAATAGTGAAGCTATCGAGTCCAGGATTTTTTTGGGTTGGGAGGTTTGGGTGATGGTTGTTTCAATTTCCTCACTGTTTATTGGACTATTTAGATTTTCTAATTCTTCATGATTTAGTAGTCTAGGAAGGTTGTATATTTCTAAGAACTTATCCATTTATTTTAGGTTATTGAATGTGGTGGTATGTAGTCTTTGGCAGTATTCTGGTATGATCCTTTGTATTTCTGTGATATCTGTGGAAACTTCTCTTTCAATTCTGATTATGTTTATGAGTCTTTTCTCTTCTTTCCTTAGTGAGGAAACCAGCCAGAGGTTTGACAATTTTATTAATATTTTCAAAGAACCAGCTCTTCGTTGTACGAATTTTTTGTATACTCTTTTTGTCTCTATTTTATTCAATTCTTCTCTAATATTTATTATTTCCTTTCTTCTGCTGATCTGGGTACTATGAGGATTTTTAAAAAGAATTGGGCTTTATTGTTGTTCGTTGATGTGTTTTTTTTGCTGTACAGAAGCTTTTTATTTTGATGTAGTCCCATTTGTTTCTCTTTCGTTTCCATTGCTCTAGGAGCTGTATCGGTGAAGATATTGCTTCAGCATATGTCTGATATTTTGCTGCCTGTGAATTTCTCTAATAATTTTATGGTTTTCTGTCTTATGTTTAAGTCCTTTATCCATTCTGAGTTTATTTTTGTGTACGGTGTAAGTTGGTGGTCTAGTTTCATTTTTTTGCATGTATCTGTCCAATTTTCCCAAAACCATTTATTGAAGATACTGTCTTGACTCAATTGTATGTTCTTGCCTCCTTTGTCAAATATTAATTGAGCATAGTGGTTTGGGTTGATTTCTGGGTTCTGTATTCTATTCCATTGGTCTATGTGTCTGTTCTTGTGTCAGTACCAGGCAGTTTTGAGAACAGTGGCTTTGTAATACAGCTTGATATCTGGTATTGAGAGATCCCTCCTATTTTGTTCTTCTTTCTCAGGATTGCTGCAGCTATTTTGGGTCTTTTTTTATTCCAGATGAATTTTTGGAGAGTTCGTTCTAGGTCTGTGAAATATGCTGTTGGTATTTTAATGGGAAGTGCATTAAATCTATATAGTATGGACATTTTGATGATGTTGATTCTACCAATCCATGAACACGGTATGTTCTTCCATCTGTTTATATCTTCCTCTATCTCTTTTTTTCAGTGTCCTGTAGTTTTCCGATTATAGGTCTTTTACCTCCTTAGTTAAGTGTATTCCTAGGTAGCTTAATTTTTTTTGGTGCAATGGTAAATGGGATTGCTTTTTTAGTCTCTCTTTCTGTAAGTTCACTATTGGTGTATAGAAATGCCATAGATTTATGATCAATCAAAGGACTTGTATGCACGCATATAAGCCTAACCAATGGACACAGATACCAGGGGGGTGAGGGCATGAGTGTGGGGGTGGAGGGCAATGGGAGGTAAGGACACATATGTAATACCTTAATCAATACAGAAAAAAATAAAAAGAGAATTTGGCCATGTGACGAATAATACCTCTAGAAATAACAACATGTCTAGAAAATATATACATATATGTACATATTTTTTGGATTGAGCATATTACCAACTAACTATAAATATATTAATTATTATTAATTATTAACTATAAATATATAAATTATTGAGCATCAATTATTGAGCATCATACTTAGGCTTTTGTGTGAATGTAACATTTTATTCCTCTGGGAGAAACGTTGATTAGTACAATTAATTTGTTGGTGGTTTAGTTTTTTTTAGGAAACCAGAAAACTTTTCCCCAGTGGTTGTAACATTTTATATTCCCACCAGCGACTTATGAGTGATCCAGTTTCTTCATATCCTTGTCAGAAATCGGTGCTGTCACTACTGTTTTTATTTTAGTCTTTCTGATAGGTGTGTGGTCATCTCTTTGTGATTTTAATTTTATGGTTTGTGATGTATAATGTCTTTTAATGTGTTATTTGCCCCCTAGATATCTACTCTCATTTTCTCTGTGAAATGTCTGTGCTCATCTCCTGCCCATTTTCTTACTATATTTATTTTTACCGTTATGTTTTAAGAATTATTTGTACATTCTAGAAATATGTCCTTTAGTAAATCTGTAGTTTGCAACTATATTGCCCCAGCTTATAGTATGTCTTTATATCCTCTTTATAGGTTTTTGCTTTTTGGGAGCAAACATTTTAAATTTTGATGAAATACAATTCATTGATGTTTTCTTTTATGAATTATACTCTTTGTATCAAGTCTAACTCAATTCCCAGTAAAAATACTAAAGATTTTCTCCAATGTTTTTCTAAAACAATCATAAAATTTTCACACCTTTTACATTGAAATTGGCAATTCAGTTTGAGGTCACTTTTGTATGAGGTATAACAGTTTAGTGACCACTTTTTTGTCTGTGGATGCTCAACTGCTATAGCACCACCTGTTGTCGATGCTATCTTTCCTCCATTTAAATGCTTTTGCACCTTTGCCAAAAACCAAAAATTGGTTGGGCATATTTATGCAGGGTTATTTCTGAAATATCTATTCTCTTTCATTGATCTGTGTGTCTATCTCTTTATCAATACCACAGCCTTGATTGAAGGTATATAGTAAGTCTTGTAGTAAATTAGACTTATTTCTCCCACTTTAATCTTCTTTTTCAAAATTATTTGAGATACTCTCTATTCACTTGAGTACAATCAATATCTTTACTATATTTTTCTGATCTATAAACACAATATAATCCACCCCCCCCCCCTTTAGAGCTTTTCTGTGGTCTACTTCATAGTATGGATCTTTAGGAATTGTTTTTGCATTGTCTGTAATATTTTAGGCATTGTATTTGTTCATTTCATTAGTTATCTCACATAACCCTAAAAATATTTTTAAATTATTTATTACTTCTAATTTGCAAATGAAACATTTAAGACCAAATGATGTACACTAACTTGCTCATGTTTCACAGCTGGTAAGTAGCAGAAGAAAAGATTCCAAAAGCATTTGCTTTATTCAAAAATTTCTTTTTCTTTTCTGTATCAAGTTTTCCTTTGATGAAACTGGAACTATTTATAATACCCTCAGGAAATACTACAGTTATTCTCAGTTCCGTATTGCTCTTAGCATTCTTTTTTCCCTCATATAGAATAAACCTAAATATATATTACTATTGCTTAGAAAGTTTCACCAATCACGTTATTCTTTCCTTCTCCCTGGCCCTAACCAGACTCTACTTTTCTGTAATTTCAATTCTGTAACTATTGCATAATTTATAAATTATTGAGCATCAAATAATCTCACTTGTACATTTTTCCTCCAAATAGATGCCAAGAACATTGATGATAAGGAAACCTTAGTTTCATTTTGTATCCAATCTGCTCCACCAGCCACTAGTGTTGAAATAGTAAGGTCTTGGAATAGAGTAATTTTAGCCAATAGTCCCCATATTATTGCTGAATTATGCCCATCAGATGTATGCCTATCATGCTGTTATCTTCTTATAATTCTCTCTAGAGGTATGATCATGAATTCACTGCATGCCTGTCGCTACTGTGCCAATAAACACAATCAAACACTAGCCCAAATTTGATAAACTTACAAGGTTTTTTAATCAATTAAAGAGGATTAGAATAAAGTATCTGATAGATTACAAAACAGTGAATTCATTAAACACTTGAGAACACATGTATCACCATAAATTTTGTCATCATTTTCATAACAATTGTATATGTGGCTACATAGAACATTACTAGTTATTGTTTATGTGAATTATGTAGAATTTATATAGTCCTATGTGCTAAATGTGTAAGAGCATTTTCCCTGATTCTCTAAAAAATTCACCACCATCTCACCGAAGTACACACATTGTTGTTTAAAATCCCATTATTTATAGTCGAATAGGATGCCTACCTCTGTTTTGAAAACATAGTACATATATCTTAACTTTTTTATCATTTTTATAGGAATATCCATTTCTCTCCAATTTAGTTGTAGGAGTAGTAAAAGTGTTCCTTGGCATATTCCCCACAAGTCTAAAACATCTGCCTTACTCAGTTATTTTGTTAAATATTTGATACATCACACACATTTTTCATTTTGAACAGGTTAAGATAAAGACCAATGCCCATATTTGTACAGAATTGTCACACTAAAATTTATGGTGCCTTAGTGCCATGGAATATGACTGTGAATGTGTATGACCTTGCTGGAAAGAAATGTAGAGTAGAAGGCTGCTAATTAACTATTTTCAAATTGATGTATCACCTCCATGTGGCTTTCTATGAAAGTCTGCAATAAAGGTGAAAGTTAATGATAGTCTGACCGGGCATTAATACCTGCATAGATCAAGAATGCCATTTAGGGTTCATAAACCACAACAGCATCAAAGGATTCTTTGAAAAATAAAGACTTAGGTTTGGGGTCCCTGAGAAAATCAATTTGACCATGAGTTTTACTGACACCCTAGGAATAGGATAAAAAACAAACAAAACAGTAAAGAGACAGGAAATAATCATTTACTTTGTATGTGTTAAATCCCAGGCTCTTGAAGGAAGAGCAAATGCCCAACAAACATCACAGGAGTTCTTTAATCTAGAAATGAGAGTAAGAGTTATGAGAAAACTAGTAAAAAGATCAACTTGATCTTAAGTGAAAATTTAAACTTTACCTTTTCGGGAGGTTATACATGACATAGGTTCATAGGCCCTTTTGAAATGACAAAGAGTTAAATAGAAATATAAGAAAGTATATGTAATGGTACATATACAGAACTGTATTCAAATTATAAAAGTAAGAACAAAAAACAAATGTATTTAAAAATAATACTCAGTTTGTGTTATTCTTCAGTGTATTACTGGGTAGCAAAGAATATAGAAGGAAGGGTAACAAGATAAAAATATAATGAGAATGAAATTTAAAAATAGGAAATAAAATTTAAAAAGAAAATGAAAGCTAGGGGAGATGAGTTGCCTATATATGAAGGGAAGTGAACAAAATGAGAACAGCAGGAATGACTACAGAAGATAAATGATGTTTGACTTTTAGGAACCATTAGTAAACACTTTTGTTAATTCCCCTCCCTTTCCCTGAACTACAGGTCACAGTGTATTAATATTTCTTATCATTACCCTTTGAAAATCTATTTAACTCATCAACTACTTTTAGCAGCTCAGCAACTGTCCTTTATCTTTACACACATTTGCAGGGCTTATAATAATGCCATAACAACTCACCCCCACTCTCACTAGCTTTAGGTTTATAAAACTTATACATTTAATATTAAATAGTGGTGATCTCTCTTTTATTCATGGAAAACATCTTAAAAATGAAACTACATAATTTTAATAGATACTTTTTTATTTTAATAAAAATTTTATTATTGAGGGTAAAAGTTTATTGATGAAAAATATATGACAGCGAGTAAAAATTATATGGAGAAAGATCATGTCTGTCTCATTGAAATAAAATAACTATAATTCCCCTGGGCTATTCAGCTAGGATCATAATAAACTATCTAACTATATTGAGTTCTTCTTTATGTACATGCATGGATCTAAGTGCTTTGAATACATTAGCACACTTAACCCACCAAAGCTTATGAGATAGTTATTATTTTGTAGAACAGTACACTAAGATATAAGGAAGGTTTAAAAGCATAGCCAAAGACACACAGATGATACAAAGCATCCCTAGACTGAACAATCAGTTTCCAGATCCCTTGTCCTTAATCATAGAAAATTATTATCTTAAAACTTATCATAATTAAACAATAAGCCTTCTGTTCCTGTCTGTCTGATAAGGGTTTTAGTCATTCTATGTAAAATTATTTTCTTCCTGTCAAATGAAGTAAATTCATTTACTTGTGAAAATGCCTAAATAGTTGAAATATATTTGCATTGAGGATATTGGGATAATGGTAACCACAAAACAAAAAAAACCACACATGTAAAATATACACATTATCATGTTAGATATTAATATTTTACTATAAACTTCAGAGAGATATGCTCATTTCAATGTATGAGAGAAAAGCACATGCTCATCTATCTGAGATCTTTAATGCATAATTAGGTCTTCAGCTGCCCTGCATTGATAAGAGTAACTAGAGCTGTTTTATATAGGTAAGACACTGAATGTAAAATCGGAAAGTCTGAACTTTCTTCCCAGTCTCTCAGCATGATCTTGCTGTTTCTGTTTGTTTATCTCTAATGTGGGGTTACCCCAGCACAGTAGTATCCATCCATACTGCCCTCTGTGTCCTTACATATATCAACATAAAGAGTGGTCATTTGAAAAACAGGGGTAGTGCCCTAGCTGGTTTGGCTCAGTGAATAGAACATCTGCCTGCGGACGGAGGGGTCCCTGGTTTGATTCCAGTCAATGGCACATACTTTGGTTGCAGGCTCCTCCCCATCCCGGGCCCTGATTGACGCTAGTGCAGTAGATAACCAATCAATGTGTTTCTCTTACATTGATGTTTCTCTCTGTCTTACCCTCTCTCTTCCACTCTCCCTAAAAAATCAATGGGAAAATATCCTCAGGTGAGGATTAAAAAAGAAGGAGGAAGAGGAGGAGGAGGAGGAGGAGGAGGAGGAGGAGGAGGAGGAGGAGGAGGAGGAGGAGGAGGAGGAGGAGAACAACAACAGTTAGTCTCTTTAATTTAAACAAAACAAACAAACAAAAACCCTCAAATCCTAAACTATCTCAGGGTATACACAAATAGCAAGGGTCAATTTCAGAACCAGATTAACTTGCTCTTATTTCTATCCAAATGGTACATTTCAATGGTCTGTCTCAGTTTGGTTTAATTCATGTAAATATCCCTAATAACACTAATATTATTAAATAAGTAGCACCTTTATTAAATCAGAAACTTATTAATCCATTTGCCTTCTCTTCATTGAAGGAGAAAGATATGTGGTCACAGAGATGGCTTGAATAACTAGTAGAAGTGGAGGGGTAGGTTAACAGATACAAAATGAACATATATAGTTTACTTGGTGATAACAGAAAACTTTTCCCACCTCTCAGTGCTGTATATTATTTGAGGACCTGCTCATGGTCATCTTTTTATTCTCCACCTCAATACCAAACCAGAATAGGTACTCAATGCATATCTACTGCCATGAATGATGGATTGTTTCCATTAGTCAAACCCATGGTACTTTCATAGACACTGTGAAATTTCTAATTTGCTTCAGCTTGATTTAGCAAGGTGCTACTCTGTGAGATTTTGAGTTTTACCACCTCCTCCTCTCTGTTTCCCTGGTTTCCCAAGCATACTTAGCATTGGGATGAACTAAAAGTCACTTTCTTGTAATTAAATGAATTCAACATGAAGTTCAAGCATAAAAACTCTTCTAATTTTTGTCAACAAAAGCCCAATAATGAGCCCAGGCAGTGTGGTTCAGGGGTTGAGCATTGACCTATAAACTGGGAGGTCATGGTTCAATTCGAGGTCAGGGAACATACCCGGTAGGGGCTCTGTTCCTAGTGGGGAGGTTTGCAGGAGGCAGCCAATCAATGATTCTCTCTCATCATTGATGTTTCTGTCTCTCTCTCCCTCTCTCTTCCTTACTGAAATCAATAAAAATAAAACTATTTTTTAAAGACCAATAATGAAATATGTAAGAAGAAATTCTCAAGCTTAAACTCTACAGGTCAAGTGAGTGGGCTTGAAATTTATTTTTAAAACCACTAAAGTGAGAGGCAAATTTTTTACATATTATTAAAACACTAGAGGCCCAATGCATGAAATTCATGCAAGAGTAGGCCTTCCTTACCCTGGCTGTCAGCACTGGCTTCCCTCTGGCACCCAGGACTAGGGCTTCTCTCCATTGGCTGGCAGGCACCCGGGACCCAGACTTCGCTCCAGCCCTGGCTTCGTCAAGAAGACGTCCGGAATGATGTCCAGTTTAATTATCACATTACCCTTTTATTATTATAGAAGATAGGGAAAATATTTGTTAAAGTGAAATTATATAAAAATTCTGGCTAATGGAAATAAGCCATCACTCATTGGTAATAGATATGCATTGAGCACCTATTCTGGTTTGGTACTGAGATGGAGAATAAAAAGGTGACGATGAGTAGGCCCTCCAGTAAATAATATACAGCACTGAGGGGTGGGAAAAGTTTTCTGTTATCACCAAGTCAACCATATATGTTCTTTTTATATCTGTTAACCTATCCCTATACTCTATTCTCCTTTATTTCTTTCACTCATCTCTTAATCTCCACTGGTTTCCTCTACACAGTAGTGAATGCTTCTCTATTGTAACTCAAGCGATGGCAGGCATGGCTGCCTTAGTCCTCTCAACTCTTCTTTCCTCTTCCCCATACCGTTCCCTCCTTTACCTGCGCTGGAACCTAGCTCCAGGAAACGCCTTCCAATGAGGCCTGTCTTGACCACTCTGTATAAACTACCTTTCCAAATCACTCCTTATCACCCATCATTGCTTATTTTTTCCCCAAGGTAGTCATCACCTTTAAAAATAAACTATACTTTATTTTGAGATTAGAGTTTAATATCTGTTATTTCAATTGAAAGCAAACACTACAGAAGCCTGGGTATTAGTCTGGATTTTGTTCACTACTCCCCGCCCCTCCAATTTTCAAAAACACTGCCTAACATGTAGTAGTTTTTTAAAAAATGTATACAGTTATTATGCATATAAACATATACATATATGTACATATATACATGTACATACATGTACATATATATACATACACATATATAATATCAATAAATTTAAAATACCTATTCTCTAAAAGATCAACAATAAAAATATTAATTGATTTAGAACCAAAGTATGTCATTTGTCTTCATATTTTTTGTATATATTTAAAATTTTTGTATTGCCTTAATGCTCTTTAGTAGTTTTTACCTTTATGCACAAGTAAATAAGCATCCTTAAGAGAGGATTTTAGTAATCTTAGGTCCATGTCTATTACCTGCTCAAAAAGGGGAAGGGAAGAATTCAACTCTTTTGTACTCCTTTATTTCCTTAATTGTTTATCAAATACTTTTGGAAAAAGCAAATTGTTTAACATTTAGATTTTTCTCAGGTCATTTTTTCTTTATCTTGTTTTAAGATTTTTCACCTTCTGTGGAGCTGGCAATTAATCATCTCAGATTTGCTGGCAGGAGACAGACTCTTTGGCTCCTTTCTAGAATAAGCCTTATGTTTCTCCTTTATTCTTCTCCACTGCTTTGGGATTTCTCCCTCTTTCTATATTTTCCTACCATGTGTATGTGAATAAATGCTCCTTTAAAGGGAGAAAAGGTTATTTAAATTCACTGAAGTGAGCCCAAGTGGGCAGAATGAGCTTCTGGTCCCTTCTCCTAGCCAGAGATTAGGCTCGGCTTGTTAAAATGTTCATTTAGGAAAAACAAAACCCCTCCTTTATTTATTTCCACTATCCAGTATATGTGTCAGTGTATGTGTAGGGGTGGATTAACTGGAGAAGAATTATTTTCAGCACAAATCTTTTCCCAGAACAAACATTATTGGTAAACTGCTTCTCCTTAAGTCAGCAAAGAATTTCTAAAGTAGTTTCCAGAACTAATCGACTTGATGAGATCTGATTATTTTTCAAGATGTGCCAGATTTTTAGTCCTTACCATCTGCTCAGCCAATTGGTAGCAAGTAAAAATATAGCTGTGAAGATGAATACTAATGCTGCTAATTAACCTCTAGGCAAGTGCCGTGAAGCCTTATGACTTCTTCCTATTCTTAGATCTAAAGCCATAGCCCTTTTGTATATAGTTATCATCAAAGTTGAAAGTCTTCACTCTTTCCTGGCCCAACAAGGGCCTAAGAGAGTTGCAGTGGAAAGGCTCATTTAAGATTAATATTCCTACCAGATATACAGGAAAAACCTAGAAAATAATGACATTTTGCATAGTTTTATTATTAGAATGATGGGGAAATCCTTTTTATTACACACACACACACACACACACACAACCACCTGGCACTTTTTTCATCTTTTTCTTCATCAGAAGTAAAATTATGTAACAAATAACTGAGATGTGACACTGCTGATGTATGTATGTATGTATGTATGTATGTATGTATGTATTTTACTTACTGTCTTCAGATTAGAAAACAAATCACCATTTATGTATAATGGTGACCAAATATCTGTGTTGATAAAGAGATATTTCATTTGTTGCTATTTTGTAAAATAGGTCATCACACTGTGGTGTCTTATGGAAAATCCTGCCACAGCATGGAAGAATGTTCCAGCACATGTTCATTGCTCCTTTGTAGATGTAAGAATAAAACAACATGAACAATCAAATGACTAATGTCAAAAGTAAAGAATTTTAGAATTACTTCTTTAAGCAGAGCCCATATTAAGATAAATGTTATTTTATTAATCTTAATTTTGAGAATGTTTTATTAATAACGCTTTGAAGTTATATGTCCAAATTTTGAAGTGCTATGTACAAATTCTTATGCCATGAAGACCACTGTAAGTACAATAGCACAAGTAAACCAGCTTGAAGAGCCCTGGAATGTTTAATCGGTCTATTTGGCATTGAACTACATTGTAAGAGGATCTCTTAAAGTCAACTTAAACTAAATCACACGGAAGAAATCAAAACCCCCAAATTATCGAGGCCAAGTTTAAAATCACCAACTAAATTGTATTCTAATCTGGATAAATTCAGTCAGCACATAGATTAAAGATAATATATTAATTAGAAGCATGATATTTCTGAGTTTCCATCAATTTGTATCCTTTCAGAGGAACAGCCAGTTTTTAAAATTCTTATAAATAACACTTGACTATTGTTATTTATGGTATGGTCAAAGGCATGCAATTTAGAGTAATTCCACATGAGGGTACATAAAAGATACAACACATTGTTCACTTTCCTTGGAACATCTTCAAGTGTTCATAATACAGTGTTTTAAAAATATAGAAATCATGTGGAATTAAAAGACATGGGATTAAACACACAAGCCATGGATGAGCTATACAAATAGACATTTATCAGTCTCATATAGATAGATAGATGATGATAGATAGATAGATAGATAGATAGATAGATAGATAGATAGAAATTGTATGAGATCTATATACCCAGGAGATTCGCTATGATAGTAAAAAAAAAAATACATGGTTTGAGAAACTGAGAGTAGTATTGGCTATTAGTATTATCACCTCTTCACCTAATGTTATTCTGGGCATCAGTGTAATATAAGTTCTCTTAGAACTATCTAGTTCTTAAGTATAACCTGAGTGTATCACAGTTAAATGAGGATTCTTTTACAATGGGGTAAGAATCATATTCTCTCTGGTTTCCCTTAAGATCCAGATCTGACTGTTCCCTATGGGGTCTCCCATAAGTTGTGTCTCATCTGTTCAGGAACATGTTCTTCCATGCTAACTGCTTTTCATGGTGGCTCACCATTGTCTCTACTGCAAAAACCCTCTTGTAAATGCCAATGAGGTAATTCATTCCTCATGCTTTAAAGCTGGCAGCCCTTGAGATAGCCAAACATTACTGAGCTTTCCACAACGATCTGGAGAATGCCCTCTGTCTAGTTCTGCTCCCACAGTGTGTCACCTTGGTCTCAAATTACCATGAACATTATTCAGAACCTCAAAACGTAGTTGATAAAATAGTACCTTCTTCCAGAAGCAAAACGACTTTGGGGTTCCAAATCAGTCAAAGAGGGGGGGGGGGGTAGGGGCAGGTGCCATGCCATACCATGGTCCTCTCCTTTTTCTTGCATTTCCAGTTACCTCTGTTTTAAAATAAACACATACGTAGACACATTTCAGAAGCAGATCCCAGGATGAAGATTTATATGCAACAGATTTCTTAAGTAAGTTTTCCAAACAGAAAATTGTAAGAATGTGAGAGAATCAAGAGAAGAAAGGGGAAGAAGCCAAGCAAAGGTCTGATTTCAGTTAAAGTCTGTTAATATTCCACAGAGGAGCTCTCGGATGTACACTGTGCCTCAGTGTTTGTCCTGGGAGAAGGGTCAAGGGAGGAGGGTTGTCATGCTCCTGTAGCAGTCAATCATTAGCTAAGAGCTGCTTCGGGTGATGGAAACTCAAGGATATTCTGAGCATGTGGCTAACATGATTCCAGTAGCAGCAGGGTAATGCTTCCCAAGTATACAATGTTAAAGATAAAAACACACAGAAGCTAGGAGAGGGGCACTTACAGGATTTATTGTATCCTTTTGTCAGCTAAGTAAATTTATTCTCATACTGACAACTCATTTATACATGTCTTGGGAAATGGAGCGCTTCTTAAGCCCACTTGCATTGAAACCATAGCTTTGCCTCTACCACACACCCTAAAAATAAGATACAAACCTTGTAACCATGCTTTGATTCATTGAAATTTTCTATTGATATTACACTACTGAATTTTTGAATTGTTGCCGTTGACTAATAAAACCTTCCTGGAATAGACTGGTACCCAAGTCACTATAGGAAATACAGTGGTGACACAGGAATCAATCTAATTTTCTCATCTAGTTCTCCTTCCATATTTGCTTACTCTATAAGATAAATGTTTCTAGTTGTATACTAAAAAAAAGATTTCTACTTATCATACTCACAGAGTGATTATTATGTGGTTACATTTGATGCTTCACCATTTATTTTCAAAGAAAATAAATGATAGTATCTCAGAACATTTAATGCTAAATAGTCTGGCATTCTTTAATTCCTTGGGACTACTGAGACATTAATAAAGGAAACTATTGACTAAACAATGTGTTGACCTTGAATAATCAATTTTTAATCACTTAAGAATTTCTCCAGATGCTGATAGTAGATAACAATAAATGTTTTAGCTAACTTTAATAGAATGAGAAATTATTTTAGTATAAGCTACATAGTGTTATTTGATTGGTTAAAATCAGTCCTTTACATATTAAATACTGATAGTGCTTCAGATTCATGATTTAGATGATCTCTTTACTCGTGATCTTTAAGTCTACCTTTCTAAAATAAAATGTGTGTGGGTTTTTTGTTTCATTTTAAACCTTTTTAGTGCAGAATGTAGAGAATCCTTCTTTTAGTGATTCCTTGCCTATTCCTTACATTTGCAACACAAGGTTCAATAACATTTTATTGTGTTAGATGATATTCTCAGGTACAAAATAGTTTTATCCTGGAACCCAGGAATAGATCAAAACTAAAAAAAAACAAAAAAAAAACATTTCACTAGATAAATATGCCTAAGTGCTAAGAAATAGTGGTTAATAGTCTGGAATGGAGACAAATATATGACTCCAAAGGAAAGAATTGAAGTATCAAAAGTTACATTCCCTCTAGTAATATCTGAGAGTGGCTTGGAGATGCCAGCAAAGTGGAAAACCACTAAAAAAGCTCACACAATGGAGCTCTATCAACATAACAATAAAGGAGACCATAGGCATTATCATCATGGAGTATAATTCAAAGCAGTGTATTCAGTCCCTCATTTTGGTGGTGAGAACAGTCATTTCTTTTTAAATACAGTTGTAGGGATAATAGGAGTAGGTACGGTGAATATATATATATTTCTGAAGCTTAGCATTTTCTTCTGTATGTGTTTTGGCTCAAAAATTGGCTCCTTTGGGTTTTCACTCTCCTGAAACCTAATAATATGACATTTTGAGAATTAAAAAATCAACTCTTTGATTCTTTCATAAGGAAAACTAGTATTATTTCAGGTAAAATATTTTATGTGTATGCAACAAGATTACAATTATAAAAATGAAACATAAATGTCATGACTTTCTTTCTATGCAGTTTGCTTCTTTCCCATTGGAGGCCACTTTTACAAGGTTAAGAAAGGCTGACTTATAGCATCTCCACGCACTGTGCATTATTTCGTCCTAGGTTTATTGTTATCTCTTGATTATCTGCCCTGTGGTTCTTAACCAAATTTCTATATCTCATAAACCATATAAAAGATTAAGTGTATATCACTTTATTATCTTTTACTTTAACCTTATCTGATTTAAATGTAACAAAATTTATATAACAACACTTTAAAGATATATAGCAAACTTTGCCAAAGGACTGCAGGGAAAGGGGTTAATGTGTGCATGCGGATGATTTTTTTCAGGTTAAAAATAGTGAAACATCATCCTTTTAATATTGTGACTAACTAATTATTAATAACAGGAAAGGAGCAAAGGGAAGGCCAAATATTATCGGCATGTCATTTGGGTAGCTTTTCCAGGAAGCTGCAGCTTTACAATAACTTCCCAAGGAGCCACTGGTCCATTCCCCACAGATCTCTGTGGAAGGGACTGGACAAAAGGACGATAGAAGCGTGCCCATTATAGTGTGGGGACTAGTAAAGGTGCTTACTGTCAGTCACACCTGAGAACAGAGGTCACCGGCCAGAATTGGTGTAGCCACTGCAAGCACAGGAATCCACTTCCTTGGCTTTTGCACTTGACTCCTGGCTTGCGGGGCTCTCTCCCTCCCGCTTCCTGTTTTTGTCCACATGGCCCAGGCCATGTGGCCCCCCACACACTGGACAAATGGACTGCCATTAGCCCGATAATGAACTGGACCCGGCTGGAACATGGAATGGAAACTCTGGACACTGGCTTTGCTTTTAGCTCGACTGAATCCTCAGCTACACCTCTTCCAGGACTGGATTAAAGGAAATTGGACTTTGGAAGTGTAGGGATTAATTACATACAAATAAAAATCACTCATGTGAGTCTCAGAAAATTAGTTTTCTCAAGATATTATAAGGACACTACCCCCAGCACTCAATGGGGAAAGGGAAATCCCAAATCCCCCAGTAACACTGTCACCTAAATATCTGAATTTAATATAGCTTATTAAGTACATATTATCTAAGAGTGCCACTTGTTTGATCAAATATTTTCAGACAACAGTTTGGAGACTCAGGATACAGTGTTTTCATTTGTTTGTTTCTGTTTAGGTAGCCACCCCAGCTGCCCTTGTAAATTCATCTCTGTTCCCTAAAATGTTTATCTGAGTATGTGAACATGTAAGTCATATATTTAAGAGAGGACAGATTTTAATTACTCAGCAAAGATCTGGAGAAATGAGAGTAAGTCATGTTACTGTATGTCATTCCTGTGGGTCAGAAAGATTCATTCCTCCTATGGCTGACAAAGATCTGGTCTGGACTCTTCTGTTTCACAGACTTCATCTTCTATCTCCTTGATAACTTCTTCACCAACGCCGGTTTTCTTTCTGGTCTTTGATCTCAGCAAGGTGGCTCCCACCTCACAGCACTTGCAAATACTCTTCCCTGTTCCTCAGGAGAGCTTCATGACTCGCTCACTCATGTCACAGACCTCTGCTCAGACATCACCTTGGTCTCCTGAGATATATATATATATATATATAAACCATTCCCAATTTTGCGCTCTACCTTTCTTTAAGTGAGGTTTCTTATTTTTTTCCAAATAAAAAATGGTTTTATTTTTCTCTAACTACTGATCGTTTAAAATACCAGCTTTTGGCTCCGTTGGTTGGAGCATTGCCCTGTACACCAAAGGGTTGCAGGTTCTATTACTGATCATGGCACATTCACAGGTTGCAGTATTCTTCATCGCATCAGTGGAGTGATGGGTCATGTTTTTACCATAATGCTTAGTATAAACATGGATATTCCATAAGCACAAAGCAAATGCTAGTTGACATACTTGTAAATGTAATGGAACAGTGTTTGCCAATACCTATACACATTCAAAAATCTTGAAGACCATTCATAAAACATTCATCAATGATTGGCACATATGAGATGCACAGTAAATGTTAGTTAAACGAATGAATGACTGTATATTTTAAGAGTCCAAAAGGAATAAACCCAATTATGAAATGCAAAAGAATTAGTCCTGATATAACTGCATCAGAGGTAGAGGTAGAGAATCCTGCAGTCCCTGAAGGTAGGTGAGCACCTCAGAATACAGATGTGCTAGATCTTGCCCCTATTCTGTGTCTCTCGTTCATGAGATTGCCAACTCAGCCCAAGGTGACTGTAATTAATTAAAGGAGAAACTCTGCTCCATTGTTCATTATAATCAATAAAGTCATTAGAACCTTGCAATTAAAACAAAGGTCAAACTCTTTAAACTAGAATTGAAGGCCATTTCTCTTTGGTTCAAACCCATCCTTCTACTATTACTTACCATTTTTTTCTATACATGAGTTCTTCTCTACTGCTGGATGTCTACTCCCACCAAAATAACTTAGGTTTTTTATTGTCCTTATGCTTTTGTTTATTCAATTTTCTTCTCACCTGAACTACCATCACCATTCTCTGTACAATAAAATATTGCCAGTTTTATAGGCCCACCTACTCTTACTCTTCCATAAAGTCCCCACTAACTCATTAATAGTGTATTGAAACAGAGCTCTAGTGATAACCATGGGCACAAAAACTTGTAAAATATTCAACAACTTTAGTGAGCTTCTCTGTTTACTATTTTCCATATAATAACAAGGTATAATGGTTCTTTGTTTAAACAGTTTTCATGACATTTAATTTAGAAAATATATGCGCTATAGGAAGAATTAGTAAATGACCTCAAAAATTCCTAGTTCTGGTATAGACATACCTTTCCCCAATTATTCAAACACTAATCTTGGTGGTGTTGTGAGGAAATTTTGTTGATTTAAATAAGGTTACTATTTAGTTGACCTTAAAATAGATTATCTGTGTGGGCTTAACTGGATCACATGAGTTTTTCTTTACAGCAGAGATTTTCTCCAATTGGTGGCAGAAGAGGAAGTCAGAGGTTTGAAGCTGAAGAAGGATTTTATGCAGCATCGCTACCTTAAAGATGGATGGAATCTTGTGGCAATGAACGCAGGGGAATGTAGCAGCTGAGAGTGGCTCTGACAACCAGCAAGGAATTGAATTTCGCCAGCAACATGAATAAACTTGGGAGTAAATATTTTCTCAGGGCCTCCCTGTGAAAATTCTGCCCAGTCAACATTGTAATTTCAGCCTTGTGATATCTTGAACAGAGAACCAAGTCATATATAAGGACTTCTGACCTACAGAAATTCAAACTAATAAATCGTGTATTTTAAGTAGTTAATGTTGTGATAATTTGTTATAGAGTAATAAAAAATAAATACATTATGAGAGGAGAAGGTGATCTGAAGATCGGTGTAGAGATTGGAGTGATGTGGCCACAAGTCAAAGAAGCTGGCGATCCCCTGAAGCTAGAAGAGACATGGAATTGAATTTTTCCAAGTGGTCACTTGGAGGGAGTCGGCCCTGCTGACCCCTTGATTTTGGACTTCTAGGCTCCAGAACTTTGAGACAATAGATGTATGTTGTTTTAAGCCTCCAAAAAAAGAAAAGGAAAGAAATATATTATGTAAAATGTTGCCCATAGTGCCTGACTCATAGTAAGCTCACAATATGAGATGCTCCATTTCATTCCTCTGGAAACTCATATAAATACATATCCATGTCATGTGATCTGTGCTTAACAGATTCTAACGTTATTCATGGTTCATCATTTTATGTATTTCTTTAGACTTTTAAACGGGTTAATTGTAATAGCAAGCACTCTGCACCTTTTTTTCTATCAGTTATTTATGAAGTAAAATATACACCTTAACTCACTGAGTCTTCACAGTCACTCAGTAGCCCTTTATATACCACTGATAAAAACACTGACTGGGAGATCACATACATTATCCAAAGTCACATAGATAAAAAATGGTAGCTCAGGTAACTGAACTCAGATTCAGGGGTGGGGAGCCTTTTATCTGAAAAGGGTCATTTGTATATGTGTAATATCATTTTGGGGCCATACAAAATCATCAACTTAAACATTAGCCTGCTCTATTTGGTCAAACATTTCATTAACTCATCCCTAATGCCTTGGCAGGGCCAGAGCAAATGATTTTGCAGGTCTTAAACGGCCCTCGGGCCAGAAGTTTCCCACCCCAACCATCACATTCTAAGAACAGCTAGCAAATTCTACAACTCGTTGCAGCTTCAGTCTTACTCCAATTCGGCCATGTGAATTGCCAAAATATATATGAAACACTTACAGATAACACTAATTACTTTATTATTTTGCATTTTATCTATAAAGATAATCTGCTGAATATCTAACAGCTTTGGAGGATCAGTGGTCAACTCTCCTTTATGGTGTTCAGAACTTCCTAATGTTCACCATAAAATAAATACTATTTTAAAAAATATATTCATGGAACTTAAACTTTCTCTTTTCCTAATAGCCATTCTACAATGTAAGTCTTTAATGAGGAGAAACAATGCCTATTGTATAAAGAGAAGAAAAAAAACATCTTTTCAAAATTTGTGTGTAAAACTAAATTTCTCCAACAATTGTTCTCACCTCACCGGTAATGATCCCATGAAAGAATGGAGTCAACTAATTATTGGCGATTAAATGAGGCAAGAAAGTTGTGAATTGAATGCCATTCTTGCATTTTTTTTTTTTTTTTTTTTTTTTTTTTGCGGGCTGTAGAAGAACTGTAAGAGAATGTCCCAATGTGACAGTCATCAAAAAGGTCAATGCCCCTGTCCTTTGAAGCATTTACTGAATATTCGTTGAGGACTTGGCTGTAGACTCTTAGCCCCTATTTCTTTGGGAAGGTGAGCACATTGTCTTGGGGTACTGGACTGCACACATTTTAAAGAATTCTAGGTTGCTGGAACAGTGTTGTGAAAGACCAAGAAGTTAGGTAGAATAAATCCTTTGATTGGTCTTCTCTTAGTTCTTGAAAGTTACACATCTTTGCAGTTAAATGATGCAAAGTATAGTTCCAAAGAGAGGTGTCAGCCCCACCATTTGGCAAAATTCTTAAACATTAATGAAATATTTTCCTTTACATAATTTCATAGAACATTTAAAGGAAAAAACTGACCATGCATGTGCATGAATATTTTTGAAATAGTAAATATAATAACAATACACATATTGAAAGTCAAATGATGCTTATTTATATGAACTAATGTGAGCTATACTTACTGTATATTGCTAATGGAATACTCAATGTTTTGAGGGTTAGCCCCATGAAAATTATTTTACATGAGCAGTTATATGTAATTTTTTAAAATTCTGTTCCCTTAATTACATAATTCTTTCTTGTAGTATTAAAATATTGCTTGAACAATATTTGATTAGTCACTGATGTTCCCTTTTAATTCAAAATTCTGAGAGTAGGAAATTTTGAGTGGGTTAACTATAGACAGATGGCAATTAAGCGCAATTCCACTCTAGTTAACTATTTGCCCCACTAAATGAAAGAAAGAGGGGAAGAATCAATGGTGCATTTCAGTACTGGCCTGAAAAAAAAAAAAAAAGCATATTAAAATGCATTAACTTTTAATTATTATGACATGAATAAATCTAATTGACAGATAATTAACTTAATATCAAAAGGATAATTGAAGATGCTATGCATTTTTGGTAATATTAAATTTAGGATAGAGATTATGTGAAATGTATTCAATTTCTAAAAATAACTGAGGTAAATTTAAATGTATTTCAATTAATAGCTTAAGTGTTAATTGATGTAAATTTAATATTCATCTATAGTTAGAATTTTAAAATAGATTGGCAGCTGAATTTTTTCCCATAGAAATAGGTTAGATCAATTTAGGAGAAGAGTATTCTACATCTATAATAATAAAAGCGTAATATGCAAATTGACCGAACGGCAGTGGAACGACTGTCCAGACAACTTTCTGGACGACCTTCTGGATGAAGCCAGGGCTGCGAGGGCAGAGGCAGCCAGGGCTACGAAGGCCTACTCTTGCACGAATTTTGTGCATCGGGTCTCTAGTACATATAATTTAAGTCAATTATTTAATCCAAAATGAAAATATATTTTTTCTTAATTTGTTTCCAGATACAGACACAAAACAAAATATCAATAAGTGAAGATTAACAGCATGCCACTACCTAAAATTAATATATATATATATATATTATTTTAAAATATTTTTTATTGATTTTTTACAGAGAGGAAAGGAGAGGGATAGAGAGTTAGAAACATCGATGAGAGAGAAACATCGATCAGCTGCCTCCTGCACACCTCCTACTGGGGATGTGCCCGCAACTAAGGCACATGCCCTTGACCGGAATCGAACCTAGGACCCTTCAGTCCACAGGCTGATGCTCTATCCACTGAGCCAAACCAGTTAGGGCTATTTTTATATATTTATATGTTTTATGTTGTCATATATACATGCCTATATCTTAGAAATATTAAAGAGAAAAATGTTATTTTTTACCTAACTATTTTTTACTAAGTTATACATTACATTGTTTTTAATACAACTAGTTTTCCATATCTAAAAAGATATTTATAGCTAAAATATTGGAGTTCCTTTACATGTAGGTATATATCATCTTAAAAATTGCATCTACTTGATATTTTAAAAGTAACATACATTTGGAGATAGGACAAATAAACAATTCTAAAGAATAATGAATAAAGAGTAAATGTACCTTACTTGCCCACTACCAATCACATTTACAGAAATAAGTTTGTGAGATAATAGAAATTATGTATATATTGGTTTCTGCCCTAAGTTTCTGGCACTGCGTTCCTGAAACTCTTGTAAACTGCAAAGTGTTGAGAGCACTAGATCCATCTTTTGTTTACCATTTGGTTTCTGACCCTAATTTTTGACACAGGACTCCTAAATTCCCTAGAATTTCCAGAGTGATAGGAGTATCTTTTGTTCCAATGAGGAGATGGTGTGTGGGCTCTTAGATGGCTTCCTCTGGGAGCTGGTCATCAGAAACACCAGGCTATTAATAGAAGCGTGGAATTTTCAGCCCTGCCCCGACTTCTCCGGATAGGGGACAGGGGCTAAAAATAAAGTTAATAACTGACCGTGGGTATGTGAGGAAGCCCACATAAAATCCCAGTAGTGTAGTATTCTGAGAACTTTCCAGACTGGTGAACACGCCCACATACCCTAACTTCACGGGAAGCTCTTATACTAGGGACTCTCTTAGACCTTGCCCTATGAATGTTTCTTCATCTGGATGTGCATCTATGTCTTTTGTCATATTCTTTAATGGATTGGTAAACATAAGTAAGTGTTTCCCTGAGTTCTGTGAGTTGCTCTAAAAATTATTCAAACCCTAGGGGGAACTTATTGGAACACCTAATTTGTAGCCAAGTTGGACAATAGTTGTGGGTAACCTGGGTTTAGCATTTGAAAGGGGGGCAGTCTCATAGGACTGAGCCCTTAACCTGTGAAATCTGATGCTATCCCCAAAAGATAATGTCACAACTGAGTTAAATTACAGGGCACCCAGTTGATGTCAGAGAATTACTCGGTGGGAGAAAACCCTGACACATCTGGTGTCTGAAAGGCTGTGAGTGTGTGTGAGAATGTGCGAGTAAAGGAAAAACACAGGAGAAAAGACTGAGGTTTTTTTCCCAACTCAACGTTTTTAACAGCTTCATTTGTACGCTTCCAGAGATGTTCGATAGATATAAATATTATACATATTTAAAATATGCATTTTTATTTATGGTATTATGCAGGATATACTTCTCAGTAATATTTTTCACTCAAAATGAATATTGTTATCTATCTACATCAGAATATATTTATCTGTTATTTTTAAGGCTGCTAATTTTTTAAAAGCTTAAATACATCATATTTCATTTCCACAATATATACTTAATAGGAATTTAGGTTATTTCTGATTTTTTCCTATTATAGGCAATAAGGCAATGGATAACCCTATGTCTATATTTTTGCATACTTGTTTAATTAGGCTTCATTTCCAGGAGCAGAATAATTTAAAGGCTACATATTTTTAACTTATTAATATTTTCAGATTGCTCTTTGAAATGGTCGTACATAAAATAATGTCCTGATGATTATAAGACTCATTATAGATTCTTAAAAAATATATTTGCATGAATTAGGTGGCAAATAAGAACAAGAAAATGTATATATGGTATCCAAGAAGAATGCTATAGGATAACTTCTCATTTTCTCAGCTGGGTTTTGTCACTGTCTGCTACATTTTCTGATATGGAGAGTCTTATGTCCAGAGCACAACGTGCTAAATAGCTTGATATACTTAAATTCTTGCTTGTTTATGGGGGATAATTAAAAAATAAAATAGACTACGCTCATTGTATTAGTTTTCTGTTGCTGGGTAACACTACAAACTTAGGAACTTAAAAAAGTAAAACAAAATGAATTTATTATCTCACAGTTTCCATGAGTCAGGAGTATAGACGCAGCTTAGCTGGGTTCTCCCATCATCTCAAGAGATTGCAGTGAAGGTGTTAGCTGGGGCCACAGTTTTTATCTGAGGCCCAAGGTCTTCTTCAAGCTCATTTAAGCTGTTAGCCAAATTCAATTCCTTATTGTTGTATGACTGAGATCTTTGTTTTCTTGCTAATTGTTCTGTGGGGACTTCTCTCTGCTATTAAAGACTGCCTCTCTATGTAGGTAGTTTGCAATACACCTATTTGCTTTTCCTTCTGAGACTAAATGAAAAATAAAGCAAAGAAAGCAATACAAAAATCTTCTTTTAAAAGTCTCTGCAGTTTGGGTCAGGCCCAACTAGCATAATATTCCTATCCCCTTTTTATTACCTCAAAGTCAATTGATTTGATTACATCTGAAAAATCCCCTTGCCATATAATCATGGTAATAATATCAGCTTATTTTCAACTTCTGCCTACATTCAAGAGGTAAGTTTATAAAAGGATAAAGGTCATTGTGGATCATCTTTGTATTCTGTGTACCATACTATTTTTCTATTCTATACTGAATCACATACTTTTATGATAATTATTTGTTTTCTATCTATAACAACGTTTGCTCTGCCAACTAATGTCTATACTCTCATTCAAATGCTGAGGCTGAGACAAAATTAAAGCTTGCCTATTGAAATAAAACCAAAGTTGAAAATAAATGCCAAAATATTTTTTAACAAAACAAAAAATCATCCTTTTTTCTTAGATGTTCCATATCTCATATTTCTAGTCACTGAATTTGCTTATTTTGCCTTCTCTCATTTCTTCTCAAAAATCAACTGAATTAATTCAAGCAAAATTTGTCACCAACAGGAAAAATTATTTCCAAATTCTTGTGTTATATACTAAGTCTTTTTAAACAATTGATTGAATAAAAATAGTAGGAGTTGGCATGAGAGAAAAGTCAGGACAAATTTTCAATGCATATGCATGTTTTTTTCACAAGTTCAGTTGAGATACATAAATGTATTCTTGCCTAATGAGCTTGGAAAATAAAACTTTATTTTCTAATTAAGGAATGGTAAAACAATTAGAGAAATACCCTTTTGGACCCTATTACCAAAGCATTGATAGAGCTTTAAACTGATATTTTCTCCAGATTATGCCACAATTCTTCCAGAATTCTACTTTTTTGTGCTTTTTTTTATTTTGCAGTTTATCAAGTACTATTGTTAAGTAACTGGTCAAACCATGTCACTTTTTAAATGGGCAGAAAATGTTTTTAGCTCTTTTTAGTTGCTCACTTATTTGTTCTTGTAGTCATTAAATATTAATTAAATGCATAGTTCATGGCAGACCCTGTGTACAACTGAAAAAATGAGAAGACACAATTTCTGCCCTCATAGAGTTTACAATTTGATGGATGAGCTGGGTGTTAAACATTAAACAGCCTGGCCGGGGTAGCTCAGTGGTTGAGCATCTACCTATGAACCAGGCGGTCACGGTTTGATTCCCGGTCAGGGCACATGCCCAGGTTGCGGGCTCAATCCCCAGTGTGGAGAGTGCAGGAGGCAGCCAATCAATAATTGGTTCTCATTATTGATGTCTCTCTCTCTCTTCTCTCTTCCTCTCTGAAATCAATAAAAATATATTTAAAAAACATTAAACAGATAAGTACTTGCATCACAGATTATTTATTTAGAATTGAGTGGAGATTTGTGAAGAATATGTAAAGGTGATCTGTAATAATAAAAGCGTAATATGCTAATTGGACCGGACAGCTGAACAACCTTCCAGACATCATTCCAGATGTCCTTTTGGATGAAGCCATGGAGGCAGGGGCCAAGGCAGAGGGGGATAGGGGCAATCAGGCAGGCAGGTAGGTGAGTGGTTAGGAGCCAATGGTCCTGTATTGTGAGAGTGATGTCCCAGATTGTGAGGGTGCAGTCCGGGCTGAGGAACCCCTTTTCCCGTGTCTAAATTTCATGCACTGGGCCTCTAGTCCTATATAATAAAAGACTAATATGCAAATAGATTGAATGTGGAACGGTTGCTATGACACGCACTTACCCCTAGGAGGCAGACACTGAATGCAGGAACTTCCCCCTGGTGGTCAATGCACTCCCAAAGGGGTAGCACTACTCAGCCAGAAGCTGGGCTCATGGATGGTGAGCGCAGCAGTGGTGGCAGGAGCCTCTCCCGCCTTCATGGTAGTGCTAAGGATGTCTGACTGCTGGCTTAGGCCCACTCTTCAGGGGGAGCCATCAGTCGTACATCCCCCGAGGGCTCTCAGACTGTGAGAGGGTACAGGCTGGGCTGAGGGACCCCCCCCCACCCCCAGCACACAAATTTCGTGCACCAGGCCTCTAGTCTATTGATAATAGCTTATCAAAGAAAACTAGCTAGATTTGGTGGAAAGATGGAAACCCTGAATAAGTGATATTTCATCTGAGACCTTGCAGATCAATATAAATTATAGATGTGCAGGGAAGCAGTACATTAAAAGGAAGAAACATATGAAGCCTCTGAGGTTTGAAGAATGTTAATATAGTGAAAGAAGTGAAAGAAAATCTGAGTATGCAGAGCTTCAAGAGCGAGAAGATTGGCTCAAGGTGAGGAGCAGGTGCTAAACCTCACATGACCACCGAAGCCATGAGAAAGAACCCAGTGTGCTTTCTCATTAAAACAATGAATAATGAAATACTGTATATCCAGGCGCAGTGCAGCATGCCCTAAATTCCCTAGAGCCTGTAAAAAGCTTATCCATCAATGCTTATTGGGGTTTCAAATCAAAAGAAGCAAAAGGAAGAGGAAAGTAAGGAAGCAAAATAGAGAAAGCTAATACACGGTGTCAGTAAGTGAGCTAGGCCCAGCTTCATAAGGAAACATTACTAGTTTCCTGGTCACACAAGTCCTTTCCCAAGAGGCTTTATGGAGTTACTGAGTCTAGGAGTACTCTTTCTGGGAAGAGTCAGGATCAATTTACCTGAATCCATGTGGTTTTCTAAAGCTCAACAAGAGCCACAATGGAGACTATACGGGACACTTGTCTCCACCGCAAGGGATGGCTGAGACAAGCAGTGGTGTTAAGAGATGAGCACTGACGGCCTCAGGAACCTGGGAAAGCTGTGGCTACTCCCGCAGGGAAGCATGGCAGGTGATTCAGGCTAAGGGGCAGGTGGGACCAAAAACTGAATTAGAGGGTTTACAATCTAAGTCTCATTTAGAGTCTGATAGAATGAAGTCTGCATTTACAAGGTCACTTCCTGGGTGCGGGGTGGGAGAAAGGATCCGTAGGGGCTGAGAGAAGATGAGCAGAAGGCTATTGTAGCAGCCCAGGTGAGAAAGCAAGATAGCTGGGTAGTGAAGACGTGGGGAAGAGTGGACATATGCAGATTGTTGGACAGCAATATGAATATGTTCATGTTTCTTCATAGTCAGAGTTTTCTGAGCACAGGGGACTAGAATCTGAGTTAAAAGAAAATCCTTAGAGGTAAAAGGTTACTGGCTAGCAAAACTGAGATAGTGAGAGAACTGCTAGAGACATTTAGAACTATCTCTGTGGAACTATATGTTTACATTTCAAAAGGCAGTAAAACTCAGAGCAGTGATTTTCATTTGAAAGGATGGCAAAGCATTATAAAGCAAAGTATATCACCCTCTCTCCAGAAAAGAGGAGTGGAAACTGTCTAATATCTATAATAATAATAGTATAATATGCTAATTAGACCGGACAGTCGAACGACCTTCGGGACAAAGCCACAGCAGCAGGGGCCGAGGTAGAGGCGGTTAGGGGTGATCAGGCAGGCAGGCAGAGGGGTTAGGGGTGATCAGGCAGGCAGGAAAGCAGTTAGGGGCAACCAGGCAGGCAAGCAGACTGGTTAGGTGTGATCAGGCAGGTAAGTAAGTTGTTAGGGGCAATCAGACAGGCAGGCGAGTGTATAGGGGTGATCAGGCAGGCAGGCGAGTGGTTAGGGGTGATCAGACAGGCAGGCAGAGGGGTTAAGGGTGATCAGGCAGGCGAGTGGGATCAGGCCTAAATTGGCAGTCGGACATCCCCTGAGGGGTCCCAGATTATGAGAGGGTGCAAGCCAGGCTGAGGGATTTCCCTCCCCACCCCCTGCCCATACACTGGGCCTCTAGTGTATGTATGTATGTGTGTGTAAAAATGGGGTGAGGAAAACACTGGTTATTGAAACAAGTAAGAGTAACTCTGCCACTGATCTGAAAACATAGTGTTTGCTTTCAAGAAAAGATAAATGGATGTATTTATCATAGACTAGCAATTACTTAATGGATAAGATAAACAAGGTTGGGCGATGATTTAGAGATGGGAGATGATTCTTTTTAAGATATTTATTGCATACAACTATTGCAAAACACTGTCATAGGCTCTAGAAATGCTGTTATAAACGTAACTGACAATATCTCTGACCTGATAGAGTTTATAGTGCAATAATTGGGTAAGATCAGCACCAAAAATTTATGTTACTCACTGATGTAGAAGTCATGTAGTAGGTTACATGGATGGTAAGATAAGACTGATTGATGCTAGGACTTCAGCTATCAGAGTATCAGGTGCCACGGCTACATATTTTTCCTGTAAGAATGGAGGCTTTCTCACATAGCCATCCACCAAAGTAACGAGCCCTCCCACACTTCCAAGATGTGTATTTCAAACAATGCAAGAAATTTCAGTTGAGAAAATAAGGGCAGGTTGACTACAGGTCCAGAGGAGCTGCCTTGTATCTTCTTTAAGACATTCTGGATGTCTCAAATCTATTGCAATCAGAGTAGAGGCCCTGATTGAACAACACAGTGTATCTCACCATCCTTACGAATACACTGCATCATAGTAGCTTATAAACAAAAACAAAATTTGTGATCATAAAGGACAGAATAACCCTTTCTGCAATCTTAATGAAAATCCTCCAAAATACTTCTTAAAGCACTGCAACCTCACAGACATTTTATTTCTTTGATATGACCTTTCCTCCTTTCTTCCCTTTTTATTAAAACTGGCCTCATCCAGCACTCTGACTCACCTGCCTCCTTCTCTCTTGCATGCCCATCCCCTTCATTATGCCAGCATTAAACAACTTTAGGAATAAAGTCTTGGGTCTACTGATTATAGAGAGTTTAGTTTAGTATAGTTTAGTTTCAATTAAACTAAAGATAACAATCTAAGCCTCAGTTATATTTCAGCTCCAGATCCAGATGAAGGGACATCAGGACCAGAGTCACTAATAAACTACCCCCTACTCTAGCACAGACCAGTCGGTAGGGGCCATGATTAATGATAGCCCCTCTATATAACCCATTCCCTGAAAGACATGGGGGAGCCAGGTTTTTGAGTAATAGCTCATCGATGACTCCAGGTGCTGCGTTACTTCCTCAACTAACAAACCCCTTACTTTCTTTGCTACAAGTTTCTGTTTGCATCCTCATGGGCTTGGATGTGCACAGGCAAATGGAGCCATTTGGTGAGGTAACAGCACCTTGAGGAGAATTCAATTGCACCCACCTACCTTCAGGAACTGTAACTGAAAGTTGTTCTAATGCCATTGACAAGATGTTAAGGATGACTCCTGGGTTTTGTGTGTAGGGGTTAGAAATATTAAAGTGGGGAATATTGAAGAAGATCCAGTTTGGTGAAAAGGAATTCCTGACCTTGCATTCTGAGAAGTAGGAAGTCCTTATTTGTTGGTTTACTGGCTTTGCTACCAGACTTTAAGGTGGCATTTAATCTCACACTTTTTTACAAAGGTATACACTGAGGGGGCACTTAATAAATATTAGTGCACATAAGTTCCATCACTCTTCACCATGCAAACAACATGGTTATGATGTAATCACCCCAAGTATTTTAGGGGGCAGAGGTTTCTCTAGAGCATTTTCCATGAGAACCCATTGTCGGGTCCCCTGCTCTGGCCTCATTTATCACTCTTCATTGGCCTCATGTGGCATTGTTGTCCTTCCTAATGCAGCATTCATGTAAGAAGACTGACCAAGGCCCCCTGGTGGTCCAGTGAAGGCCACTCTTCCCTGAACTGACCAGACTTTGTTTCCCATGATACTTCTAACTCAAGGGCAGTCTCTAATGAAGCATAAAACTGGAGGCTAGGACATATGCCGACTAGAAACCAAGATGGCGGCATAGGTTAACGCCGGAGATTGCTGCCTCGAACAACCACTTCAAAAAACAACTAAAAGACGGAACGGACATCATCCAGAACCACAGGAAGGCTGGCTGAGTGGAAATTCTACAACTAGGAGGAAAGAGAATATCATACACAGACTCAGAGGAGGCGCAGTGCTGAAGTGAAATACTCAGGTGCGGAGTGCACGCGGAGTGGGCTGGAGGCGGAGGGCGCGGTTGTTGTTTTCAATCGGGAGGGAGTTTCAGACTCTGAACTCCAGATCCGGGCGAGTCTCTAGGGACCCAGACTCAAACGGGAGAAGCGGGACTGTCTGGCTTAGGTCGGAACTCAAAGGCAGCTTTCTCTCTGAGGTTTGCAGCGGTTGCTGGGACTCTGTGAGGCAGAGCCCCTAGGGACGGAACTGAGAGCAGCCATAACTGCTCTCTCTGGCCCGCCCTGTAGATCCCCGGGGACCCACCCCACCCAAGCCCTATGCAGAGCCATTTGTCGGATAGCCTCAGGCAAACGCTAGATTAGCACCACCCTAGAGATCCAGCACAGAAGCTCTCCCACTGCAGACACAGCGGACTCTCATAGCAAGTTAGCCTGGAGGTCAAATCACCCCCGGTATTGCCAACAACAATCAAGGCTTACCTACAACAAGTCTGCGCACAAAGACCACTAGGGGGTGCACCAAGAAAGCAAAGAAAATGCGGAGACAAAGAAACAGGACAAAACTGTCAATGGAGGATACTGAGTTCAGAACCACACTTTTAAGGTCTCTTAAGAACTGTCTAGAAGCCGCCGATAAATGTAGTGAGATCCTCAAGAAATCTAATGAGACCCTCGATGTTATGATAAAGAACCAACTAGAAATTAAGCATACACAGACTGAAATAACAAATACTATACAGACTCCCAACAGCAGACCAGAGGAGCGCAAGAATCAAGTCAAAGATTTGAAACGCGAAGAAGCAAAAAACACCCAATCGGAAAAGCAAAATGAAAAAACAATCTGAAAATACGAAGATAGTGTAAGGAGCCTCTGGGACAGCTTCAAGCGTATCAACATCAGAATTATAGGGGTGCCAGAAGATGAGAGAGAGCAAGATATTGAAAACCTATTTGAAGAAATAATGACAGAAAACTTCCCCCACCTGGCGAAAGAAATAGACTTACAGGTCCAGGAAGCGCAGAGAACCCCAAACAAAAGGAATCCAAAGAGAACCACACCAAGACACATCATAATTAAAATGCCAAGAGCAAAAGACAAAGAGAGAATCTTAAAAGCAGCAAGAGAAAGAAACTCAGTTACCTACAAGGGAACACCCATACGACTGTCAGCTGATTTCTCAACAGAAACTTTGCATGCCAGAAGGGAGTGGCAAGAAATATTCAAAGTGATGAATGCCAAGAACCTACAACCAAGATTACTTTATCCAGCAAAGCTATCATTCAGAACTGAAGGTCAGATAAAGAGCTTCACAGAGAAGGAAAAGCTAAAGGAGTTCATCACCACCAAACCAGGATTATATGAAATGCTGAAAGGTATCCTTTAAGAAGAGGAAGAAGAAGAAAAAGGTAAAGATACAAATTATGAACAACAAACATGCATCTATCAACAAGTGAATCTAAGAATCAAGTGAATAAATAATCTGGTGATCATAATAGAATCAGGGACATAGAAAGGGAATGGACTATTCTTGGGGGGGGGCGGGGAAGGGGTGTGGGAGATGCGGGAAGAGACTGGACAAAAATCGTGCACCTATGGATGAGGACGGTGGGTGGGGAGTGAGGGCGGAGGGTGGGGCAGGAACTGGGAGGAACGGAGTTATGGGGGGAAAAAAGAGGAACAAATGTAATAATCTGAACAATAAAGATTTAATTAAAAATAATAATAAAAAAAAAATAAAATAAATAAAAAAAAACTGGAGGCTAAAAGTGGTATCCTTGAGTTGAAAAAAAAAAAAAAAAAAAAAAAGGAAGACTCTTCACACAGCTTGATTAATTGGCATTCCCAAA
The DNA here is from genome assembly GCF_014108235.1 of Myotis myotis. Taxonomy (NCBI): domain Eukaryota; kingdom Metazoa; phylum Chordata; class Mammalia; order Chiroptera; family Vespertilionidae; genus Myotis; species Myotis myotis. The sequence goes on from NW_023416318.1 coordinate 26,732,266, forward strand.
ATTGTATCCTTATTCCATCATCTGAAAGGCTGTCGGTTTATTTATATTCAGAAGATAGACTCGTTTCTAACTCCCTCTTAACAGAAATTGTCGGGGTACTTGTGGAAACTTAGCATCTTTGCACAGAAATTAGATTTCTTTCCCTTGGTGCCCTACTTGGAATTAGACAAGAAGTATGAGTGGCTTTAGCAGGACTGCCACAGGAATGCTCTATCACATCAGTTTTGGCAAGATAGTTTGTGTTACCTTTGACATTGCACCTCCAGGTACTATTGGGATGCTCATGCCAGCATGAGGATGAAGCGTGCCCCCTGTGATTCCCCCTGCACTTGCAGTATTCTGGTAAGCAATGATTGAGCAGCCTGTACACATTCACTCACACCCCTCTTGCCAGCAAATGATACTCAAATTACATTATAAATCCACCTCTAAAATATATTTATCCACTTAATACAATACTATTCATACTTCCTTCTGCCCATGTGAAAGTGTTACCAACATTGTTATGCAAGTAAGCTTCTATATGGAGATAAGAGACCTCCTAAAACTGTTACCCATCTAAACTCATCATGCACACACAGTACCTCTACCTGGAGCGGAGGTCATGCACTGTGTAAATATTTATAATTCCCCTTTCTGGAGAACTCCCCCGCAACCACAACTCCAACTCAGAGTTGGGATGGGGGTTAGTTTGTCCTTTGAACTTCCAAATTCTCTGGCATGTATTACAAAGCCTTGGTTGAGTTAGAATAGACCCCTCTTGAGTTTTTGTTTTGGTCTTGTTACTGTTAGGTCAGATATAGTCATTGTAGTCACAATCCAAGGCTGAAAAATATTTACAACAGGGAAAATTTGCCACTTAAAATATTTATCTCTCTGTTCTTATTAAGCAGTAATATAAATGCATATTGCCCCCTTCTAGGTTGTTAACAGTAGGGTCCAGTAACAATTACATTTGATTAAAAGTCTAGATAATTAGATTTAGTTCAGATCTTCTATTAATCAACTCTGTAGCACTAGATGTGTACTTTTTTTCCTCTAAATTTTATTTCTCTCTTTGCTTTACTGGCTTCTAGGGAATTATTATGAAGAAAATATAGCCAGTGGGGTAGCGTTCTGAAAGGCATTATGAAAACTCAAAATAGAATCACCATTTGCTATTTATATCCTCCCAGAACCCATATAAGCCTGGTTCCTGTAACACATATTTTCTTACAGTCGGCATCTCTCCCCACACTTCTCTTTCATAGATAATATTATCTAGAAAAACATCAAATGCAAAATTTTTTTCACATTTACTAATGATTCTGAGTCAGTAAATACACTTATTCATTCTTTTATTTTTCAATATCAACAATCATTAAGTGGCAGTTAACACATGTATGCCTAACATTTAAATCCAATTGTTTTCTTGCTGAACAGTATTACAGATATCCCCCATTTTCTTCCCTTTGCCCCCCTCCATCTACCCATCCCCAGGCCTTCCCCACAGGAGTGCCTGTGTCCATGGGTTAGGCATCCATGCATATGTGTTGTTGGGTCAATCTCTTCTCATCCCCTCCACTCCCCTCTCCTTTAGATCTGTCATTTTGTTCCATGCATCCAGGCCTCTGGACCTATTTTGTTAGTCAGTTTGTTTTTGTTCATTAAATTCCACATATAAGTGAATTCATTTTACATATCATGACCATTAAGCGTATGCCAATATAGATATACATGACACCAAAACAAGTAAATAAATTGTTCTTGCTCCTATCTCCACTTAACCAATATTAAAAAGTATTTTAAATGTTTCTAAAACCCGTCACCATCCTCTTTCACGCTCACTATTGCAGTAACCTCCTAAATGGTCTTTCTGCTTTCTAATTTGCTTTCTATAGTCCACAGTCTATTCCCAATATCAAAGCCAGAGTGAGCCTTTAAAAGTCAGATAATGTGACTCCTCTGCTCAAATCTAGGCAGTGGTTCTCCATTCCTGCAGGGTAGTGGCCAGACTTCTTACGATGGCCTACTGGACTCCACATTACCTAAGCCAGTGATGGCGAACCTTTTGAGCTCGGCGTGTCAGCATTTTGAAAAACCCTAACTTAACTCTGGTGCCGTGTCACATAGAGAAATTTTTTGATATTTGCAACTATAGTAACACAAAGATTTATATTTTTGATATTTATTTTATATATTTCAATGCCATTTAACAAAGAAAGATCAACCAAAAAAATGAGTTCGCGTGTCACCTCTGACACGCATGTCATAAGTTCGCCATCACTGACTTAAACCTTCAAAATTTCTCTGCAAGTTTTCCTTAGTTTTTTCATTCCAGACATACTGTTCTCCTTGTTAATGCTTAAGTAAGTTCAATCTTTCCCCTGGCTCTCCTCCAGCCACTCCTAGTGACATAGATATGTGCATTGCTAATTCTCTCAACCACATCTAATCTTTTTTCAAAGATCATTTTGTCAGTGAAGCTTACTCACACTATTTTATCTAAAATTGTACACTCTATCATCCTTACCCTAAATAATTTATGTATTTATTTGTTTTATAGTCGTTTATTCTTCTTCCTGATGAAAATGTAAACTTTAGGAGGACAAGTACTACATTTTCAACAAATATTTGCAAATACTCATTGTTAAGGAAATTATTGAGAAGCAAAATCCTATATAATAAAGAGGTAATATGCAAATTAACCCTCATGCCCTACAAATGGCTGCCTACGACCAGGCGTTAGTGAGGGAAGACCAAACGACTGAACAGCAGGCTGCATGGGGTGACCAGGCCGGCAGGGGGGGCAGTTGAGGGCGACCAGGCCAGCGGGGGGGGGGGGGGACGGCAGTTAGGGGCAATCAGGCGGGCAGGCAGGTAAGCGATTAGGAGCCAGCAGTCCAGGATTGTGAGAGGGATGTCCGACTGCCGGTTTAGACCCGATCGCCCAGACATCCCCAGAGGGGTAACGGATTGAAGAGGGTGCAGGCTGGGCTGAGGGGACCCGCCGCCCATGCACAAATTTTGTGCACCAGGCTTCTAGTAAGATATGAATGGGTAGGGTTGAGAATTATAAGCATAATATTTTGTTGGAGGATAAATATGTATGATTCTCTGATACTTAGAAAAAGTCACTGACTTTTATGAGACTATGTTTCCCCTGCAAAATGGGAGATTTTAATTTGCTGATCTATCAATGCCCCTTGAGCTATGAAATAGGAATAAAAGGGTACTTCCGTTTTTTTGTATTTTTTTTTTCCCATTAAATCCATAATAGAGGGGACCTCCTGGCATTAAAAGTAGTAGTTTTGTAACTGTACAGAGTAACCACTTATTTTGCACAGTAGGTAGTAAACATATGGAATTTATATTCACAGGACCTGGTCTGACTGAAAATTCCACTGAATTGAAAAGACTTTAAAAAACATTCTTAGATCACGCAATTGCTATTGCTGCTAATCTTCTGAAATCAGCATCCTAAAGGTTAACTTTCCCATCCCACACCCTGTTAAAGACATTAGAAAAGTGAGATTACTTTTCTTTTACAAAATTTGAATTTTAAAAAACTTTAAAATGATGAAAAAAAATGACTACATGCTTGTGTCCTGGGAAGAAAAATGTCCACCTATAAGCATTTCTTGTATCTTTAGGAAAGCAGAAGCAGGCAGGATTATTCTAATGCTCTAACTCAATAGCTCCTCTTATAATTGTTACAGACTTTTTAGTCTATTTACAGAATTAAGTTTACAGTTGAATTCGGTCTAGGAATTAGTTATCATTTTTGATTGTGCAAATGATGTTATAAAATGAATGCTATCAGCCTTAAGTCAATATATGAACAGTGACCTAATCTCAGAAAAAAAAAAAAAAAGATTGTAAAATAGCAAAAGGGAGTTGCGGGTAAAATTCTAGGAGTGATATTTATTTACATTCTTAGCAATCCCAAATTACTCTCTAAAATGCTAAATGTTACCTTGATATGCACACCTAACATAATGAGAGCTGTATTGCCAAAACAGATATTATCATCTTGGAAAACTGAATTTATCCTGCCCTAAGTTCTTACTGCATATCGCTATTTGACCTTAACCATATAGCCTACTCTCTGTAACCTTGATTATATGCTAACATAGAGGAACTTTACCAACACAGAGAAACTGTAAGGTGTGTTGAAGGAGCACATGAATATATGCAACATTTTAGTATCCTTGAAAGAAAAATGACACAGTGAATATTATCATAAACTTTCATTAGTAGAAACAAAAAATTTGACTTCTAAATTACCTTTAATTTATAAGTTAGTGCATTGGTTTCATTTGTCAATACATATTAAATATATATATATATATATTAAATATATATATATATTAAATATATATATATATACACATATATATACACATATATATAATTACATATACACATATATATACACATATATATAATTACATATATATATACACATATATATAATTACATAGGAAATATGTAAGCTAAACATTATAAAAAGAATCTAGAATAATTATTCAAACATTTTTATAAGATGACAAAAACAAAATTTAACAACTAATTATTGTATCTTTATGTGAAATCTTTTGTGAATTCAAAGATTTCTAGCACATTTAACTCCTATATGATTTCCTTATGTAGACTAGATGTGAATCCTTTGCTGTGATGCATGCTGAGATATCTCAGACCAGTTAGTTTTAGAAGGAATGTACTAGAGATGGATGGTGTTTGGTTGAGTGACGAGTGAAGTCAATAGTGATGATCTCTGGTGATGAATCAATAGTCCTAGTACCAAAGCCCAGCATATCTTAAATCTAGAGTAAGGATGATCCAACACTTTCTTAAAATGTCTAATAAGTGTTTTAGGCTTTGTGGACCGTATGGTGTCTGTTGAAACCACTTAACTATTCTTTTTTTTTTATATATATTTTATTGATTTTTTACAGAGAGGAAGGGAGCGAGATAGAGAGTTAGAAACATCGATGAGAGAGAGACATCGATTGGCCGCCTCCTGCACATCTTCTACTGGGGATGTGCCCGCAACCCAGGTACATGCCCTTGACCGGAATCGAACCTAGGACCTTTCAGTCCGCAGGCCGACGCTCTATCCACTGAGCCAAACCGGTTTCGGCCACTTAACTATTCTTGTTGTGCTAAAGCAGAGATAGATAAAACTTTACTTACAATACAGATGGCTGGACTGTGGGCTATAGTTCTGAATCTAGAGAATAGAAATCTGACTTGAGCCACAAAAAATGTTTTGGCCCCTTCACAAAGTCTAAGAATGAGTCAATTCACAGATCTCATGACGCTTGAATGAAGTTGAGTTGCTTTGAGGAAAGAAAGAACAGCTACACTGCCAAAAATGAATACTGTTAATCTTCCTCAAATATCTATGCACTGGGAAAAAAATAATTTTTGCAGGACCTAAACAATAGCTTTGAATTCACACATTAACTGGAGATCCAAAACTTCACTGTGGCCCACCAGTCTGAGTTGGAGGTTTGGAGGTCAGATGATCAATGGAGTTTCAGCTCAGTGGAGATGATCAATGAGCACAATGATTCTGCAAATTCATTTTGTGTTAATACCCCGGTTCTAGCAGCACAACTTAAATACAGATTCTGAACAACTGGCAGAGACCTTACATTTGTTCTATGACCAATGAGGACTTTGTGGCAGGAGAATGAAGACTGTTGTGGTAGAAGAAACCAAGAGGAAATCAAGTGGAACTGCCTCTGCTTATGAAAACAAAAGCAATGCTGCAGCCTTAGAGACCTGCAGAGGTGATGATTTCTACCATATTCCCTTTAACTCATATTTTGGGCTCATCAAAAGATAAATGGATCTAGGAGAATGACAATGTACTATTATGCACTTAAACCACATTGAGACTCCAATTGCAACTGTTGTTTTAATTATGATCTGTTGGTGGAGAAAAATCAGCAAATCCCCTCTCACGTGATATGCAGCTATTGATATGACAAATGGTTTTTGTTTTTATATACGTGAAAGTAAAGGCAATCAGGAGCAATTTGCTTTCAAATGACAAAACCTGCAATATACCTTCACAGTATTATCTTGAGAGAATACCCCTTTCTAGCCCAATGCCATGTATAAGTAGTAAGGACTTTGCCTTTTCCTCAACAGGATATAATGCAGATTGGATCTATTGAGTAGGAAATTGAAATTCCTCAATGCACACTGAAAAAGCAACTATGGGCCAGGGGATGGGAAATAACCCCTCCTCCAAATTTGAGATCTCCAGCTATTTGAGATCTAGTAATTTGGGGATTTTTTCCACTTATAATTTTCCATTATTTGATATGCTTAACATTTAATGCAATAAGAATAATAAAATGTCAAGGAGGACATAAACTGTGAGTAAACAAAAACAAAACAGAAAAGCCAAGAAGGCTATATATTTAGTACATCTATGAGGAAAGATACCATCATGACTAATATTAATATCTTACATATATCATATTTTACTGGCATACTTAAATGTAGACATACTTTAAAATAAGACAAGTGGCCCTAACCGGTTTGGCTTAGTGGATAGAGCGTTGGCCTGTGGACTGAGGGGTCCCAGGTTCGATGCCGGTCAAGGGCATGTACCTCAGTTGCGGGCACATCCCAGGTGGTGGGTGTGCAGGAAGCAGCTGATCGATGTTTCTCTCTCATCGATGTTTCTAACTATCCCTCTCCCATCCTCTCTGTTAAAAAAATCAATAAAATATATTTTTTTAAAAAATAAGACAAGTGAAGTAACTTTTCAGAAGCAAAAAGAAAAGAAAAAATCTGATAAAGACTTTCAGAGGTTTTTCTAAAATATCTGGATGGCATTACCTAATAAATTAGTGATTAAAATCTGAAATAAAGGAAAATGTCTCCAATGTGAATACAGTGTTGTATTTTAAATGAACTATACAATGAGAATGGCACACTCAATGGAGCAAAATATTGATTCCATTAACAAATGTACATATTCTTTAAATTCAATGTATGTAAGAACACATGACAATTCCATAGCCTTAGCTCTTAGATAGCTGATGAAATTAAATACAAGGAAAAGAATAGAAAATGGTTTGAATGGAAAATGGTTATCTTATATCTTTCCTTGATCAACATGCCTTCTCTTTAAGCTTTTGTAAAAACTACTTTCAAGATACTAAATTGCGTAAGTCGTATATGCAAAGCAATCTGAGTTACAGAGAAGATTGACAGAATTATAATAATCATTTCCTTTTTGAATAAAATTGATCTATATAAATATGACTCTCAATTTAAAAATTGTCGAAAATCACCACTACCAAATTTGTGATTCTAAATCTTTCAGAGGCCTAAATTATCTTGGAAAAAAACTTTAAAAGTACTTTTCTGGGATGTCAAGTGATCTAATTAATTCAGTGTGGTCTTTAGTTTTCCATTCCTGTTTGCATTTTAAATCCTTCTTAATTTAAAAAATAATTTAAAGATTTTTTTTTCTCAGCAAGAAGTTAAAAATAAAAGGAATCCAACTGAATCTTATTCTGTGTCCTCACATTGGACAGTATACAAAATTCTTCAAGATGGCTTTATAAAATGTATTTATTATTTAAACTACTGTGTTGGACTTTGTATTTTTGAAATAGATGAGCTAATAAGTAGAAATATTTGCCTCACTCCTCATTCACCAGATATATTAGTGTTAACATTCTAGGGTTTTAATGTCCAAAACACTTCTGTAACACATACATATCTGTTCGTTTTCAAATTAAGGTTTGTATCACCAATGTAATTTCAAACCTTTTTCTCAGTTCATCATCTGTTGTATAAAGATTTCTATGCTTACCTAATTCTTTCTCTTCAATTTAGATGACATTTTGCATATTATTTATAACTAGAGACCCGGTGCACAAAAATTTGTGCCCTCTCGCAGTCTGGGACCCCTCGGGAGATAACTACCTGCTGGCTTAAGCCTGCTCCCAGGTGGCAGAGGGCAGGCTTAATCCCTAGGTGCAGCCCCTGGTCGGGCTCAGAGCAGGGCCGATTGGGGAGTTGGGGAGTTGGGGCGCCGCCCCCTGTCATGCACAGAGCAGGGAAGATTGGGAGGTTGCGATGCCACCCTCAGTCATGCTCAGGGTAGGGCCGATTGAGGGGTTGGGGCACCGCCCCCTGTCACACTCAAAGCAGGGTCGATGGGAAGGTTGCAGCGCCACCCCCTGTCACGTACAGAGCAGGGCCTATCAGGGAGGCTGGGGCTCTGTACCCTGACACGCACAGAGCAGGGCCAATCAGGGGGTTGGGGCGCTGCCCCCTGTCATGCACAGAGCAGGGCCCATCAGGGGGTTGGGGCGCCGCCACTCTCACACTCAGGGCAGGGCTGAAGGGGAGGTTATGGCTCTACCCCGTCACACACAGAGCAGGGCCTGTGTGTGTGTGGGGGGGGGGTGGTTATTGGGGCGCTACACCCTGTCACACACAGAGCCGGGCCGATCAGTGGGTTGAGGCGCCGCACCCTGTCACACACAGAGCCGCAGGGCGATCAGGGGGTTGGGGAGCTCCCCCCTATCAGGCACAGAGCAGGGCTGATCAGGGGGTTGGGGCGCCTTCCCCTGTCACGAACAGAGCAGGGTGGATAGGGAGGTTGTGGCACTGCCCCCTGTCACACACAGAGCTGCAGGGCGATCAAGGGGTTTGGGCGCTGCCCCGTCACACTGATCCCGGTGCCGGGAGGCCTCGTGGCTCTGCTGATCCCGGTGCTAGGAGGCATATTACCCTTTTACTATATAGGGTAGAGGCCTGGTGCACGGGTGGGGCTGGCTGGTTTGCCCTGAAGGGTGTCCTGGATCAGGGTGGGGGTCCCCACTGGGGTGCCTGGCCAGCCTGGGTGAGGGGAAGATGGCTGTTTGCAGCTGGTCACACACCCTTCAGGGTGGGGGTCCCCACTGGGGTGCCTGGACAGTCTGGGTGAGGGGCTGAGGGCTATTTTCAGGCTGGGGGTGACTGAAGCTCCCAACCGCTCCTTTTTTTCTTTCTTTTTTTTTTATTCTGGACCAGCTTTAGCTTTGAGGCTTGGCTCCAGCTCTTAGGCCTCCGCTGCTGAAAGTAGGTTTCTGGCCTTTGCTTACAATGTTGCGATCCTGCTGGCTGAAGCCTGGCGGACTAAAGCACGTTTCTGGGGTTTTGTTTAGCTTCTATATTTGTTACATAGTTGCTTAGAGTTGCAGCTCAGAGGCCTGCAGCAGCAGGCGGGGAACGTTGGAGTCCTCCGTCACTGAAGCAAGCAAGCCTCATGTTAGTTTCAAGCTGCCTGGCTGCCGGCCACCATCTTGGCTTGCAGTTAATTTGCATATCGCCCTGATTAGCCAATGGGAAGGGTAGCGGTCGTATGCCAATTACCATGTTTCTCTTAGGATAATAAAAGTATAATATGCTAATGAGACCAGATAGCTGAACGACCTTCTGGACGACCTTCCGGATGAAGCTGGGGCTGCGAAGGCTTGGCTGCAGGGGCTGAGGCAAGCTGCCGCAGCTGCGAGGGCTGAGACCCTTACACAAAGTTCATGCATCAGGCCTCTAGTTACATTATAACCCTAACTAGAGGCCTGATGCACAAAATTCGTGGAAGAGTTGGTCTTTGCAGCCGTGGCAGCATCCTGGATCCCTCCTTCACAGCTGTGGCTGCAGCCCTGGCTTCATCCGGAAGGATGTTCAGTCTCATTAGCATATTATGCTTTTATTATTATAGATAGCTAATATTAATTTGTCCTACTCTCCATACTCTATTTGAAGGACTTTAAGGGAAAATATGGTAGATATGGTGTATTAGTAGTTAGCAAATACTTGGATACCTTTCTATTGCATAGTGCCTGCAAAGCAAAATATTATTTCTACAGAATTACCTTTCCAGTCAGAGTCACTCTGTGAAATTTGAAAGGCAGAATAAGACTGGTGGCCACACTTTAGTTTTGAGTCAAAAAAATATTTGCTATGCTAAGTCTTTATTCTCCCCATTACCAGGGATTTGGAATATTCATTTGAATGTCAAGTGATATAATCTTAATGATCAGACCAATACTAATTAACCACAGGATTAATGAGATGTCCATGAGGTCCTGGTAGTAAAAATTAATAATTTTTGGCATTTACTGACATTCTAAAGCTGATCAGATAGCAATAGCAATGATGCAATAGGCAAAGTTGAACAGACAGATATCTACCTTGTGGCACTGTAGATGTAGTTCTGGTCAGAAACCTATCATTGTGCTTAATCACAAAATTGATTTAGGATGAGATTCAGTATAAAATAGAGGTTTAATGAAAACTGACCCTCTTCCAACTGGATAAGCATTTCTGACAATCTGATAACCTATTTTAAATATGCAAAATCATATCTAAATAAACCATAAGTGGGTTTCTCATTGGTAAAATCATAAGCAGATGATAAAACTTCACCTGCATTTTACCTAAAATATCAAATTATATTTAAAATTTAGAACACCAATTTGAATATTTAATTTTATTGATTTATTGAAAAGTATATTTTTAAAGCATGCCACATGCACAACACTGCATTGGGAGCCATAGGGGAGAAAAAGATCCATAAGTCCTGACTGTGAACTCAAAAAGTTTATAATCTAGTTATGGCTATAAAACACATTAGGACTTATAAATATAGAAACAAAATATAAAAAAAAACTGTAACTCACAAATGATTAAACTGTCAATGAGTAATAGCATCCACAATTAACTTAGAAAAATAAAGCAAATTTAACAATATGAAATTCATTATGGGCCATTTTAAAGTCTAAAGTTATCCAAGTGTATGCTGAGGTGCAAAAATAGCATCTTTATATGATCTTAATCACATTAAAGTAAAACTGTGGAAAAGGGATAACCTTATTTTGCTACTAACTTTTCAGACATTTGAGGTGTGGTGTTCAGTTTGGAGCCACGCATGGCAAGAGAACAATGCTTGTCCTGTTAGCACAGTCATGGCCGTGATTCAATGGTAAGGGTTCTCAAAGGCATTTTCCCTCAAAACTGAAAGCACTTCGAAATAAAGAGTGTTCTTACAGGAATAAATAACATTGAAAAACCCTGTCATTTGGAAGACAAATGAATATGCTGTTTTCATCAGTCTTCCTAAGAGAATATATCAATAAGGAGAATGTGCATGAGGCACATTAATATAGAGAAAAATATTTTATTATTTTGAATGTGGCTGCAATTTCCATCCTAATAGGTAATGAGTCACCATTGTAGGGCAGGCAAAAAACTGAATTAACATTCTTGTAACAAGTTGTAGAGGGAATTTAAGTTTTCAGTATGGAACTGACAAAAAGAAGATGCTTCCATAGTTTCTCTGTTCAGTACTTTTAGGTAACCAGTCAGAAGCACATTCAGGTTGCCTCAGATGAAGGGAATTTATTTTAAGTTAACACACAAAGGTTGCCTCAACAGATACATATTAGGGATTTTTAGCAACAGAGCATGTCATCACTTGTTGAGATGCATTGGCAACTCTCAAATCAATCTCTTAATGCCCATTCATGCCCACGTGAGCTCCCATGTCTCTCTTTTCCATTGATGACCCACTCATGGCCAATCTTCTCTTTGTTTCTATCTGACTTTACTAGTATGTAGGCTTGGCCCTTTCCTTTTATTTTTTCTGGTATGATTTCTACCATATCTGTATGTACACTCTCTTAGCCTTCACTATACTTGAACTGTTTTATTTGATATTTTTCCATGAGTCACAATCTACTCCAGTCACTGTTTAACATGCAATGTTACTGAGCAAATTCTTGAAACAAAACACCTCATAGCCTGCCTAACTCCTTCACATCAGATCTATGAACAGTTTTGAGCAAATTGAATATTTGAGTTTAATGAGTTGTGAACAGCATAATATAGTGAGAGTGTATGGAGCATAGTGCTATAGCCAGAGGAAAATCGTGTAGCCTCTTTCCATAGAAGAAGGCCATTCCAAGACAAGAACTGAGCATCTCAAGTGTGCCTCAGCTAGTAGCATGTAGCTGATGTGAAGAGAGAGATCATCATTGTCCCCAAATCATGAGTGGAAGTCAGGGAGGAAGAAGAAATCATCTCTGTTCATATAATTCTGACTCTTTTGAGTATCGTAGAAAGAAATGCTCAAGTTTTCAATCTAAATCATCTATAGGAACTTTGACAATATTGCTTTCCCACTGTGACTCCTAAAATGACAGAATGGCCTTAGGCTTTAATGAATTATTAATTTTTCTAAGAATATATTTTCTAATTATAGCACCTAATATAGTCAAGAGAATATATGTGACACATATATACATTATAAATGCTAATAATAAAATGTGCACCTGCACATCAAAAAGAACAGATAACAAAAGATGGGGGAACAGGTGGAACCCTTATGCACTGATAGTTGGGAATGTAAATATTTCCGGTCACTATGGGAAATATTATGAAGTTTCTTCAAAAAAATTTAAAATAGAACTATCATAAGATACAATGATCCCTCTTCTTTGTATATATATGATGAAAATAAAGTCACTATTTTGAGGATTATCTTCACAACCCATATTTATCATTAGAGACTCAGCGCACAAAATTTGTTCATGGGGGGGAGGTGTCCCTCAACTCGGCCTGCACCTTCTCCAATCTGGGACACCTCTGGGACCCCTCGGTCACAATTTAGAACCTCTGGCTCCTAACTGCTCACCTGCCTGCCTGCCTAATCACACTAACAGCCTCTGCCTGCCTGCCTGATCGCCCCTAACCACCTCTGCCTGCGGGCCTGATTGCCCCCTAACCGCTCCCCTGCTGGCCCAATTGCAGCCTAACTGCTCCCCTGCCAGCCTGATCGCCCCCAACTGCCTCTCCTGCTGGCCTGATCTTGCCCCTAACTGCTTGCTCCCCACTGGCCTGATCACCCCTAACTGCCTCTGCCTCAGCCCCCACCACCATGGCTTTGTTTGGAAGGAAGTCGGACATCAGGAAGATGTATGGTCAACCCAGTCTAATTAGCATATTACCCTTTTATTAGTACAGACAGCATTAGTCACAATAGCTAACACATGGAAACATGTCTATCAATGGATAAATGGACAAAGCAAATAAAATTGATTATATCTATCTATCATCTATCTATGTATCTATCTATCTATAAAGGAAGAACTCCTGCCAATTGTGCCAACATGGATGGACTTTGTGACAACACAGATGGCCTTGAGGGCATTATGTCAAGTAAAATAAGTCAGACATGGAGTCAAATATGACCTCACTTATATGTAGAATCTGCAGAAATTGAACTCATAGATATAGAGAGTAGAATAGTGGTTGCCAGAAACTGGGTTGGAGGGGGGGGGGGGGGGTAAATTAGGAGATATTGGCCAATGTGTACAAACTTGTTATTTCATAAGGAAGATAAATATAGTTATAAGATGAATAAGTTTGAAGAATCTAATATACAGCATGGTGAAAATACTGCATTATACACTTGAATATAAGATAATATATCTTAAATGTTCTTACCACAATAAAAAAGTAATTATGTAAAGTATTGGTGGTTTCAACTAATCTTATTGTGGTAATCATTTTGCAATACATATGTGTATCAAATCAACATGTTACATACCTTAAGCTTTATATGTCAATTATATCTCAATAAAACTGGAAAAATAAAAATTTATACTTTTACTATCTGAAAATTAAACTAAGTTAAATAATCAGAACAGACTGGAAAACACTTGCAATTAAAAAAATGAAGTAATATACATGCACAATTTTTCAGTTACTGAAAATAGATAAGCACAAGGCAAATGACTCAAGAAAATAACACCAATATTACAGGACATTTTACTAGAGAGAAAATAACATAGCCAATAAACATAAAACTGTTTATCCTAAGTGGTAAGGAAATGAAAATTAAAACAGGAATTGGTTCTAGCCATTGAAAGTAAAAGGGTACTTGTAAGCATATAATGAAATCATGGGAGTATGAGAAGATATTTGCTATACTTGCATCCAACCAAAGACTTTGTCTTAAAACTATAAATAAAAAACATTTGACAAAAAGATAATTAAATATCTTAAATGGGCTAAACGGATCCAAATGGTCCCTGAACATATATAAAGGTAGTCATCTTTACTTGTGATTAAGGAAAAACATATCAAAACTACTATTTGTCACTAAACACCCACAATATTGCCTCAGAGATTTAAAAAAAATACCAAGTGCTGTCTGTCAAAGAGGTGATAAATTTGTAAAACCCATTTGGAAAAGTGTTTGATAGTGTCTACTACAACTAAGTATATCTATACCGTAAAACACAACAATTTTATTCTTAAGTATATTTTCAAGATAAATGTATACATATATTCACCAAAAAATGTGTACAAGAATGGTTATTATAACACTATTTACAGTAGCCTTAAACTGAAAACTACTAACAAGATATCAGCAGTAGAACAAGTAAACATATTAAGGTTTAATAAGACAGTAGCATACTACATAGCAAATATGTGAATAAATTACAACTGTGTGTGGATTATTTAAAAAACAAAGTTGAGCAAAAGAAGCAAAAGCAGGAATTAATATTATGCAATTCCATTTGTACTAAGTTAATATTATATAATTCCATTTATATTAAGTATAAAAATAGGCAATACTAATTTATGCTTTTAAAAATTAGGATAGTGCTTACTTTTATTGGTAATGACTAGTGACTGGGAGCATGATAAATAATAAAATGAGCCAAAAATTCCTTTTAATTAGAAACCAATTTACAATCTTGTCCTTTGCTAAATTTTCATCTATATATATAAAAGCCTAAGCAACTGTTATGATCGGCTGACTGGCTGGTAGTTATGACGCTCACTGACCACCAGGGGAGTGGTCAGTGCGCTCCCACAGCCAACCTCCTGTGGCTGCCAACCTCTTGCAGTCCTCCCCCCAGTCAGCCCCATTGGGACTGGGTGAGACAGCCCCTACCGCCTAACAGGCCAAGGGACCTCACCCGTGCACAAATTCGTGCACCAGGCCTCTAGTATTATAATAAAAACATATTTTAAATAATGTTATTGAGCTAGCTAGAATATGAATATATGAGCATTTGTTATTGATTTAGCTAGAATGTGAAGCTATGGGTATTTAGATACATGCTGATGGATATATAAAAGGGCAAAAGCACATTGAAAGTCCATATAGCAGCCTTATAAAAACTAAAAATGTGTGCACGCTATAACCCATTAGTTCTATTCTATCTTTAAGAATAGTTGCACATATGCAGGAGGACTATACAAAAATATCCATTTAAGATTGTTTTCAAATTTGTATCTTAAAACTCTTTCTACCTACTAATAGGTCTTGACTAAATTAAATATGCTATAATCATTCCATGCATAAAATATACTTTATAGTTATTCAAATAATTAGACATACTGACATGAGCAATACTCAGTGACATTATGAATTTTAAAATAGCTATTTTAAAAAACTAAAAATATTAAAATTATAATTGTATATCCTAATAATTTAATTGACATATAATATAAATAAGTAAAACATCATATTAATTAACTTATGTGATCACAATTAACACATTTATAACATAAAATATTCATATGTATAATTTTAAATTTTAAAAAGGCCAATATTCTGTAAGCAATAATTAAAAAAAAACATACATGCATATACATGCTCATATATACAGTATAAGTAGCAAGCTAGCTAGCTAAATAGCTGGACAGATAGACAGATAGATAGATAGATATAAATATAGATTATAGCTAGTTAGCACACAATGTTTAGATCAAATATAGGGATCTTGACAATACGTTCCTTAATAGGTAGTGATGGGGTAAATGACATTTAAAATCATTACATAACCCTTTTTCTCCAGGGTGGCATTCTCCAAGGGTAACAGAAGGCCAAATAATGGATTTGAACCTTGAAATAAAATATTCTGTGTTTAATTAATTACCTGGTAGTATAACCCTAAATAGTAAGGATAAAATCCAAGTGTGGATTTTAGAACAGTTTTGTTTGAGCTGTCCTCTAACATGTTTAATACAGAAAACTTTTCCACAAAGATTAATAAAACTCCCCTAAGATATTCTGGGCTAGGATCTCCTCTGAGGGCTTGCAGCCCCGATAGAACTACAACAGTATTTTACAGCAGGTGCTTTTCAAACATAAAACAGTGTAAGGTGAAGGGTAATTGGTCAAATTAGTTTGAGAAATTTACCATCAACCAAATTAAAAAAGTGCGAGATTACTGGAATTATCAAAATATTTAATGTCCTTCATCAAAATATACATGTGGAATATAAAGTGCCATATTTTATCAATTTGCCTTGGAAATACCTTTTTCGTTGAATGAGTATCACTTGGGATTAGTGTGCCACACAACACATTTTGGAAACTGCTGTCTAGACTTGTGTACACATGTAGAGAAACCAGGTTTCATATATTTTGGTGACCACCATACTTTCATAATGTGTTGGGTGATTTGCTGGAATTTAACATTAACATGTACAAAAAATTATGTTATAAAAGAAGAAACATTTAAAAATATATAATTCTTTCCTCCTTTCTCTCACATTCTTCCTTATATTCCAAATATTCCTCCTTCCTTCCTCCCTCCCTTTTCTCCTTCTCTCCCTCCCTTTTCCCCTCCTCCTCTCTCTTCCTTCCCTGCTTCCTTCCATTTTGTATAAAGCTCTTTTCCTGATTCTGGCTATTTAAGCAGGAGGAGATAACCTGGAGGAGAGTGTGACAGGAGCTCCCATATCCTCTGGTGTCTCCCTCATGAACTCGCAGCTTATCAGCTCAGGAAATGATTCCAAAACTGGGTTTGGGTTTATTAGAGTTGGACAATTCCCTCTCATTACTCTCCTTAAGTTCTGACATTTCATTTTATGCATCTTTGACTTTTTTTTTTTTACCCACAAAGAAAACTGAGAAAGAAAATGTCACCAAAATGTGTGTTTATAAAATTTTTATTTCACATTCTTTGTTCAAATTCTTAAGAGGGTCATTTCACAGACTTTCTAATAAATTCATTTGGAGGCCAGGTGTAGACGAGGATAACAATAATCTTGGCATTATGAGAGCAGGCTTCCATATATCTGACAATGTATAGCAAAGAAAGCAAAGGTTGCTACATAAGAAGCATAAAGGGGTATGAACGTATAGAAGAACAGGGCCTCACGCTGGAAGTGGTATTTGAATTGGGCCTTGAAGCTGAGGAAGCCCATGTAAGCAGCTGGAGAGCAGGGCCTGTGATACCTCTCCCAGCCGGAGACAGTGAAAGCATGAGGAGGCGTGGTCAGGGGAGCTGGGCCAGAGCCAGAGCAACAGGAGTTGAGAATCCAGCTCCAATTTTCCTGAGCTCTGTGACAACGTTCCTGTCCGGTGAATTTAACTACAAATGTAACAGTGTTATCTAACTTAAAGGCATGTTATGGAAAATTATCTGGATTTTCAAATGCTTAGCCTTGCTCCTGGAGCACTTACTAGAATAAAGCTCTGATTCTTGCTACAATTATGAAAACAGTGAGGACTTTGGTATATTTGAGCCAGAGTTGTTGGGAATTTGGTTTGTTTAGAAAGTTAGGATGGAGCCAAAATGCGGAGGCTTGACTATTTTATTTATTGGTATAATTATGAACACAGCAGTGGCATGGTCAAGTTATACGTTTTAAAGGTAGTCATTGGGAATATCTAACAGGTGTAGAAGAGGGACAAGTGTAGTGACAAAAATCAATTGTGAGTGTATAAAGAGCCTGGTATGTGTAGGACAAATATAGAACAAAGAAAAGTCCGTAAGTGTGAGCCAGTGAATAGGTTTGTGGTGAGAAAAGTCTTGGTATTTAGGATGATGAGGACAGTAACATTTTCTTTTGACACTCATTAAAAAATATTTCTTAAGCCCTTGCTATGTTCTAAACACTGCTCCAAAAGTTGGCGACATGGAAGAGGTCCAAATCCTCCTTCAGTCACATTCCAATAGGAGACAACATACATTAGACGTAGTACGTATAATGAAGGTTTTAACAGGGACATTTCAAAGGGATACGTAGTGACCGAGATAAGACAGGCTACTTTAGATAACCTGGACAAGTAAGAAGATACATATTTTATATTATAATTTTAATTGACAGCCAACTTCTGTGAAGATAATTATCCTCTTGAGAATGTAAACACAGAATATGAAATAAAAAAAATGCTTTCTTTTTACTAGTTTTATAAGCTCTCCACATCCTCTACTAAAGGCCATCACATCTTCAAAAGTTTGTGATTAAAGCACTGGGAACTCTGTAAGGTATATGATAATCTAACCACTGAAGTTAATACTGTACCCCTGAAGTTAATACAAAATAATACTGAATGCAAACTGTAATTGAAAAAATAAATTAAAAATATAAGGCATTGGGAACTGAGTAGAGAAAATATGAAAGGAATTGCTTTTTGACCCAGTAACCCCATTTCTGGGAATATATCTGAGGAAACCCGAAACACTAACTCAAAAGAATATATGCATACCACTATCTTCATTGCCGTATTATTTACAATAGCCAAGATCTGCAAGCAGTCCAAGTGCCCATCAGTAGATGAGTAGATAAAAAAGCTGTGGTGCATTTTCACAATAGACTACTATTTGACCATGAAAAAGAAGGAAATCTTACCTTTTGCAAAGGCATGGATGAACCTGAGGTTATTATGCTAAGTGAAATAAGCCAGTCAGAAAAAGACAAATACTATGTGATCTCACTTATATGTGGAATCTAATGAACAAAATAAACTTACGAACAAAATAGGAACAGAGGCATGGATACATGGAACAGACTAACAGCTGTAGAGGGGATGGGTGGGGGAACTGGATGAAAGAAGGTGAAGGAATTATAACGTACAATATCTATGTATACCACATAGACACAGACAATGGTGTGGTGCTAGCCAGAGGGAAAGGGGCATGTGGGTGGGCGGAGTGGGGGAGAGGACAGGGAGGCGGGCAGAGGCTTTGCTTTAAGTGGTGGGCGCACCATGCATTGTGCAGATGATATTTTGTTGAGTTGTACACTTGAAACCTGTTTGGTTTTATGGACCAATGTCACCCCCATAAATCCAATAAAAAAAAAATAATAACAGTAGCATAAAGATTCAATAACAAGAGAAAGGAACAGAGAGAGATTTTATGTACAGATGGTGCTTTGCTATTTATCAGTGAGCCATAAACAATTATCCTGGAAATATTGAGATTAATAGGCCCATTTAGTAAAAGAGCTAATTGTGAGAGGCATTGGAATAAATCTCAGCTGTTTTCCATATGAAAAGTTTTCTCTAGGGCAATTGCATTTCCTACAGAGTTATAACCAACTCACCAATGCCAGAATTATTTTTTCTACAATTTTGGGATGTTCCATTTATGGGAATCATTTTTCTGGAATTGTGTGGTTATATGCAGAAATCCCTTAAAGGTGGCACGGAGGGAAGCCAATTACATGCAACTTTTTCAGAAGTTCAGTTTCCCACAATCATCTGAATCCTCTCTGCTCTGTATACTTCAGAGCCCAACACAACCTAGCATGTTTTAGTAGTGGTTTCAAACTAATGAATATCCAGCAACAATGAACATTTGAAAGAGTTTAGATTTTACTAAGCTGATAAATGCAGGATTTGATACAGCTTTTTAAGTCAATATGCAGTAAACAAAGCCAGGTCAAGAAGTTTTATGGTAAGGAGGAAGGCTGTGAGGCTTCAGAGTAAAGCAGAATAACAGAGAAACAGAAGAGTGAGTTCAGAAAACACAGACTCAAATTCAGGACCTCTATTATTGGGTGATTCTGCACAAGTCGATCATTGCCTTTGCCTTTTTTCTGTGGAATAGGATTTAAGATCCTGAAATCAAATGGAGCCATATATGAAATATTTTAGAAATAATAAAATATAAAAAGTAATATAAATATTACCTTTGTGGGTTTTCCCTACAAATTGGGCAATTAAGCTCATCTCACTCAGAATCAAGGACTAAGCTCTTTCAAACATTGTAGCCCGGACTGTAAGTTTCTGTTGGAAAAGCAGTGCTTAGAAGCCAGAGCATTCTTAGAATTCTGCAGGGAAAAAAAAAGTTGCCAGTTGTATTTATTTGACTACGTGTCAAAAAGTTTTATTCTTTTTGAAAAGCCCAGAGAGGATAAAGCAAAGCAAGCACTTATTTTGAACGCTATAATTTTACTTCTCACATAAAGTACAGTGTAGCACTATTACAGATGGAGCAATTTAGTAGAAGCATGGAAGAAAATTAAGCTAAAGGTAATCTTCTGTAACTTAGGCTACTTATTTAAATAACCATATTTAACTCTTTTAATTAGCTATAGCTAGACAGGGAAGATATTCACTAACAACTAACAGCATACAAATAACAATACCCCAAACACTTAGAATCCTACTAATAGTAATAAGCATATTTTCCCATGGCCATATATTAATCTAATCAGAAAAATTCCTCTTGCTCTACTGGAATTTGTACTTGAAAAAAATGAAACTAAAATGGGAATGAATCTGGTAAAATAATCAAAAAAATAATTAAAGGAATATTTACTTCACTGGAAGTCTAGGTCTACCAGTATAGTCAGGAAATGAACTCATAGTACTTCCTTCATTGTGTGAACAACAGGTACTTTATTTCTCTTTATTTCATTTTGATACTTCTATAAAGTGCAATAAATTTAGTACCACAAAAATACAATTTATGAAAGAAGTACAAAAATAGTCCTTTTTTTTCTTATTAGATTCAAAGACATGCTGTTAATCTGTCAAACTGCAATACCAGTTTCTGAAATGTTTACTCTGAGCTTCTGTTCTTACATCCTCACTGATAGTAACAAACACCTTGGGGACATTTACCATACTGCAGACTAGACTTGAATAGCTAACTCTTTTTCTGTGAAGGGCCCGATAGTAAAGATTTTAGACTTTGTGTGCCATATGGTCTCTGTTATGATTACTAAACCTGGCTGCTGTAACTTGGAAGTTGTAACAGACAAGACATCAATAAATGGTCATGACTATATGTTTCAATGAAACACTGTTTGTAAAAACAAGTAGTGGTCTGGTTTTGGCCCATGAGTTGTAGTTAGCTGATATCTGCTCTAAGCTGTGACATTGTGGTGTCTGTCAATCTAATATGAGAAAAAATCCTGATGTGTTGACATAATGGAAAAGAATAGAAAATCCTGAGATACTGACATACAGATTCCAAAGGTAGGTGGAGACTTCTGTCAGGATTAGTGGAATGGGGTGTCATAGGTGATAAAAACAAGTAGATGATAGAAGGACTCAAGGCCTGATTTAGGGCAAAGCAAATTAAAAATTGGAAGAATAAAGAAGTGGGGGTCACATACAGAGAAGAAAAGAGTCTCCATAACTGGATGCACAGGGACCTGTGTATGCCATATGGTGGTTGAGTACTAAGGCATTGAAGCCAGGCATTTCTATGTGCAAATTCTATATTCACTATTTGATTAACCCATTAAAAAGAAGAGCAATGCCTGACCGGTTTGGCCCAGTGGATAGAGCACTGGCCTGCGGGCTGAAGGGTCCCAGGTTCGATTCCGGTCAGGGGCACATCCTCAGTAGGGGGTGTGCAGGAGGCAGCAGATGGATGTTTCTCTTTCATTGATGCTTCTAACTCCCTATCCCTCTCCCTTTCCCTCTGTAAAAAATCAATAAAATATATTTTAAAAAATAAAAAGAGGACCAATGACTTCAGGAATGTTTCTCTTCCTCCTCCAAATCCTTATTCTCATAGTAAGATGAAAAATACAATATTTAAAATGTTGCTGAAATAATGAAACAAAGTACATGCATTGCACATAGCAGGCATTCAAAAAATATTGGCCATTATAACTTTTCGGGGGAAAGCTTGTTTATGAGATTAAATTGCAATTTTTTAGGGGATACTTTGTTGTGCTGTAGTTAAGATGATATTTTAAAGTCCCAAGCTGTGAGGAACAAATAAATTTTTACAGAAGTAGCATCCTGCTGTTAGTCATGAGACCTAATTATATTTTAAGTTAGTTGCTATGATCAATTTTCCCTCAGTCTGTTCATTTTTAACATAAGGTGAAGCAATCAACCAAATATTTTTTATCACAATATAAATATTTTTTACTGATTGTAGAGAGAGGAAGGGAGGGAAGGAAGGAGGAAGGAAAGAGAGAGAAAGAGAGAGAGAGAGAGAGAGATCAATTGGTTGCCTCCCATATACGCTCTAACCAAGGATGGAACCAGCAACTTGGGTATGTGCCCTGAGCAGGAATAGAACCCACCACCTTTGGGTGCACAGGACAATGCTCCAGCCAACTGAGCCACACATGCCCCGGGCACAATGCAACATTTTGCCTGGTGAGAGGAGCACTACGTTAAGAAGTAAGCTTTAGGTTATAGAACTTTCTTTGCCATTGACCTGCTAAGCAGTCAAAGAAAAGTTGCTTAAATATTAGGAAATTGATCATTTCCTAATCAATTAAAAGAAAACTTTGAATAGCTGACCTATAAGACTCCATAGAAAGAAATAACTTACATCAGATTTACCTTTGCTGGTAATTTTCTGTATGAGTATGTAAATTGTTGACCCTGAAGCCTTGACCTCCTCTGTCCTATTTTGCTTGATCTGATGAGATAATATTTATAAAAATTTAAATGATCATAAACCCCAGATAGTTTGTATTTACCTAATCTGAGGTCCCAGTCTGAGTAGTAGTGACTAAACTACTTAAGACATGCTTAGAATAACAAGGAAAGCAAATGTTAATGCCCAGTAAATCAGTGCAAAAGCTAATATCCCATCACAGAATTTTCTCAGTCAGAAGAAGGTACAGGATTTGTGACCATGGAAGAAAAACAGAAAACTTTGATCCTTGTTTAACAGTCTCTATTGACAAGGTTTTAAAATGATCTAATTTTGATGAAATACATGGATGCATAGATTCAAGAAGCATAACAAATATTAATTAATATAAATTCAAATAATCCACTTCTGGAAATATTATAGTCAAACTCCTAAGGTCACTGAATTCAAAGTCAATATGCAAAAATCTCTCTTATTTCTACACATTAGTAAAAAGTGAAAGTCATATTTAACACGCATCTTTTATAATAGCAAATGAAATATACAAAATAAAAATATTAAAATAACAATAAGATATTGTGCAACTTGAACACTAAAATGAAATTGCTAACCACATTTTGAAAACGAATCCAATAAATATAGATATATTTATTGATCATCATTCAATTTATTGAGATGGTAAATATCCAAATGATCTATACTTTTTTTCTAATAATTTTTTAAAAATTGATTTCAGAGAGGAAGGGAAAGGGAGAGAGAGAGAGAAAAAAACATCAATGATGAGAGAGAATCACTGATTGGCTGCCTCCTGCACATCACCTACTGGGGATTGAGCCTATGGGGATTGGGCATGTGCCCTTGACCAGAATCGAACCCAGGACCCTTTAGTCTATCCACTAAACCTAACTGGCTAGGGCCAAATGATCTATAATTTAAATGCAATCTTACTAAATACTTAACTAAATATATCAGAAAAATATGGTTGGAAATTAACAATCTGATTCTAAAATTTATATATAAATAAAAAAAACCTATGAGAAGATCATGCTAAAGGAGTACAAAGTTGGAGGATCTCTACTTATACCTTTCAAAATGTAATTAAGAGAGTGGCTATTTGGCACATTTATAAACCAAAACACAAATTAGATAAACTGTAATTTAAAAAGAAACTTACACATATACATTCACTTGATTTATAAAATAATGGTCATTATAGTTGAACAACAACAAAAAATAAAGTCTTTCAATAAATAGTGCTAGGGCAATTGGTTAACACTGCAGAAACCAAAATAATTTTGACCCATCCCTCACACAATATAAAATTAATTTGAAATGTGCCATAGATGTATAGCTCTATGACAGGTAAAAACCACAAATCTTCAAGAAGAATATACATGAAAATAACTCCATGAATATGGGAAAGGAAGCATTCATTAAACAGGGCAGAAATGCACTAATCATAAAATCAAAATATTAACAAATTGAGTTTCTTGAAATTAAGACATTTTTTAAATTGAAATTGGTAAACTAAAAAACTTGAAAAAGATATCTAAAATAAATGCATCTAACAAAGAATATAAGTGAATTCTATAAATTAATAGGGCCAGTAACTCACTTTCAAAACTGGTAAAAATGAACATGCAGAAAGTAGATATCCAAATGGCCAAATAAATATATAAATATGTGCTAAACATCTCTATGCACTAGTGAAATGCATATTAAAACTTTAATGTTATATCACCAAACTTCAGCAGAATGACTAAAATTGAAAAGACTCACAAGGCCAAATGTTTTTGAGGAAGTGAAGGACCTCTCATACCATGTTTGTAGGAAAGTAAATTGGTTCAACTACATTAGAGAACTTTGGGCAATATCTATTAAAGCTAAACAAACTTCTACTTCATGACCCAATAATCCCACTCCTAAGTAAATACCACAAAACCCATTTACTTAAGTCCAACAGCATGTATAAAAATATTCCTAGCATCCTTATTCATAATAGCCTAAAACTGGAAGTAACCTAAACATCTAATGGATGATGTTTGAGAATAGATAAATCATAGGTTATTTATTATATCAATAAAAAGAAATGTAGCACTAAAAAACATAAAAAACATTGATGAATATTACATACAATATATCAAATGAAAGAAACCAGATACATAAATTTATGTATCATGATTCCATTCATATGACATTTTGAAATCAGCCAACATCAATCTATAGTTTTAGAAAGCAAAATAGTTACCTCTATGGAAAACCATGAAAGAACCTTATGGAGTGATGTATATGTTACATATTGAGTAATGATTACACTGGTACATATGTTAAACTCTATTAAGCTGAACACTTGAGGCTTCTGTTCTTTAGTTATACCAATATGTATTTTTTAAAATATTTTATTTATTTATTTCAGAAAGGAAGTGAGAGAGAGAGAGAGATAGAAACATCAATGATGAGAAAGAATCATCAATCTGCTGCCTCCTGTATGCCCTCTATTGGGATTGAGCCTGCAACCCGGGCAGGCACTTCTTTGCATGCCTGGTGAATTGTTATTGTATGTGGTACATTTTGTATGGTACATTGTTGGTTTCTGGATTGAGTGGTATACCTTTAAATAGTATGGCCCTCTTTGTTCAGTTATGCAATTGAGTTATTTAGAATTACTTAGATCCTTTCAGACTTGCTTTCCTACTTATATAGCTGGTTCCAGAGCACTCTGTAGTCTAGTGTTAATTTACCTCCCTATGAAAGGTGACATCCTTCTGAGAATTCTGTTAGATGCCCTGTATATTACATGGTCTTTCAACTCTGGCTGGTTGGTGCACAAATTGCACCCATCCTATATAATAGAAGGCTAATATGCAAATTGTCCTCTCAACCAGGAGTTTGACCAGGGGGCGGGGTTGGCTGGCCGGCTAATGGCTCGCAGCCCACCCCCTGGTGAGCCCAGCCTGATCAGTCCTGACTGGGGCTGGCTGGCCAGACTCCAACCATGCACAAATTTGTGCACCGGGCCTCTAGTCTTGTATAAGCTCAAGAAATTATTTGACCTATTACTTCTTTCAGTCTTGGTTTACCACTTTTCAATCATGCATAATCAATAGTCAGTTTAAGACTTAAAGAGACAGCTCTTCAGATTTCAAATGCATTCTCCATTTCTTTTGTTTTTCTCCCTCCTTCGCTCTTGTGTGTGTGCATCCCTTTTCTTTAATAGTCTCACAAGTTATGAGCACTTCAGTCTCTCCAAATTGTCATCTTTTTTCCACTTATTGGGACTTCTGAGGCTGTTTGGCTTCCCACTTTCTCTTTTGTTTCTAGTTAACTACCTCTAGAAAGTAAGCAGTTGCAATTACAATGTTTATCTCATTTGTTTTCCTTCTCTCATGGATCAGTCCTACACTACTTGTTATTCATAACTGAAAATCATTGTTTAACTGGGAGGAAACAGAAAATTATATTAAAGTATATATACATTATTTTTATAATTTCATAAAGGGATTATGAAATATCAGATGCTACTAAACTTGTTTCTAAGTGATACGGTTATGGTTTTGTTTTCTTGGTTTTTGTTTTGTTTGATCCTGTTTTCACCTACCAACATGATCCAATAAATATACCTATTGTAGAATGATGACATCAATATTTATTTACTGAACTGAAGTAGGATTTTTGCTCATTTACTTTCCTTTACTTTTCTTTTTGTTCTTTAGCAGTGGGATGCTAGAGAATCATCACTCTTTGCTAAAATGACTATGGACTTGTTTAATAGGACCCTGTTAGTTATGAATCCTAACCAAGCCACTTACTAGCTCAGGAATCTTAGGGAATCTGCATAACTCCTCTAAGACTGAATTTCTTCAGCTATAAAATGGGGATGAAATATACTCATTTTTAAATATTCACTGTTTGTAATAATGAACAAATTACATGAAATGTAGTGTCTATGATACAGAAAACAGTGGAAGGGGGGTGCTGAGTGAAGGAGGGCAAAGGTGGGAGGGGTTATCTGTAATAGTGTCAACAATAAAAATAAAGTTTAAAAAAAACAAAAAAAATTAAAAAGACATAGGAAGCTCTCATTGCCATAGAAAAAGATAGGGGGAAAAACTCATAGGAACAGTGTAAAATAAAGAGATAATACAGAATTGATGTGAAGGAAGGCACTGGTCATAAGTTCATTTTTGGAAAATGTATTTGACCTGTAATAAAACTCACTTTTCTCAATTTTATGATGGAATGGCTTAGGTTGGTAATTTTGAAAGTCACTTATAACAGTTTAATTATATGTTGTAGGCCAGTTTTACACCATATCTTAACAAACTGAACTAACCACTCACATATAAAGCTCAATTTTTGCTGATTACCTGTTTTTATATTAAGTACCGGCCAGGAATACATTTTTGTCATGACTTGTTATCATAAAAAGGTTACTGTATTATTCTATCTTATATTTTAGAGCAAATAACTTCTTTTCTTTCTGAGTGTTACCATGTGAAAGATTGTATTAGTCAGCTTCCTTTTATTCCACAAATCATCTGTGAGGCACTTCTTTGTGCTCATTACTTATTCTCTGTAACTTTCCTTGAGTGGGGTGTCTCCGCTGGGATAGTGATCAATAAATTTCCCCTAACATTTTCAGCACGGAAGCAAAGAGATCCTAGAGATTGGTTCTCCAACTGTTGGAAATGGAAATTAGTGAAGTTGTGGAAACTTATCTGAAGTTAAATTCTTGTTTTTTTTCCAAGAACTTACCCAGAGGGAATTGTAAAGCCCCATTGGGGGTAGGAAAGAAGCTTTTACAAAAAAAAAGGAAAAGGAAACATATTTTTGTTAAATATGAACACTATTTATGCAATGCATATTATTTTCTGATGTCTGTCTGTGTCCTACTGAGATCTTGAAAGCTGATAATGAAAATGCCCATATACAAAACAAACAAAAATTAAAATATAAAACACCTTTGCATTTCAAGTCTATCCACTATTCTAAAATTATATTATTAGAGATATATTATTATGTCAATATATTATTATATATTAATATAATTATTATAACATAATAATATAATTATTATATTATTATATATTATTAGAGATATATTAATATATTATTATATTATCTGGAGACTATGCCCTTTCTTCATTCAGTGTTTCCATCTAACACATGCTTGCTTTGTGTTCCATTTTCTCTCCACCAGCCTGGCCAAGCAGGAGGGGATCAGGATACTGGTTTAGGTACCTACATGGGCAGGAGGATGGGCCTAGTCTAGCCTGTAGAAGCTGGAGCAATCTGACAGTCAGTGGGAAACTGAAACCAAAGGCACCAGGGCAGATATGCATCATTTCAAAACTGCTAGACAGACATGGGCTGTAGGTCCCAGACAACATGTGAACAACTAGAAATGACAGAAGAGAGTTGGGGTATAGGTGAAGAAAATAAATCCTGAGTCCCAGGACAGTACCTCAGACCCTATTTATCTAGGACTTTTAATTTTTTAAAAAAGTTTGTATTTTAATAAAATATTATAATTCCTTTCATTTTATCTGATATAATTAGAGTACAAAATGTTATATCACTATTTAGATATGGAAAACATATAATTGTTTGCAATTTCACCCTTTTCAGAATTTACATAGAACAAAATGAAATGGAGATGTAAGAGGATCTATTATTTTCATCTGTCCTCTGCATTATCCAGAATATAAGTTCATATAATTAACTCATATATGAACACTTAAATATCAATATTAAAAGAGAAAATAATTCCATTTAGCATCTGAATGGATATTTATTGGTAGGAGATTTACAAATGGCCATTAAGCATATGAAAACAATATTGTTAGTCTTTAAGGAAATGCAAATCAAAACCCAATGAGATACCATATCCCATGCACTAGGATGGCAATAATAATAATAATAAATAATAATAATAATAATAATAAAAGACAGACAATATAACAGTTGGAGAGGATATAGAGACATTTGTATCTCTTATACACTGTTGGTGGGAATGTAAAATATACAGCTGCCTAAGAAAAGAGTTTGACTGATCCTCAAAAAGTTGCACCTAGAGTTATCATATGAACCAACAACCCCACTCCTACATTTATGATGTAGACAGCCTTAATTTTTCCCTCAGCTTGATTAAACTTTAACTTAGGTTTTTTCCTGATTATGGACCACTGATCTCCCTTTTCTTAAAGCATCTACTAATGAAAACTTGACATTACAAATCCTTTTCTGTGTCCTTTTGAGATGTTCACCTTTAACTAACCTCTTGCCAGTTTTAGAACTCACGGATGTCTTTCTCAAAAACCTGGGAGCCATTTATTTGAAATGTACTCATCTAAGGAGATAGTGCCCCATTTCAAGAACATATATTACTATAGAATTACCGATGTGCTAAGTAGATATGCAGAATAATCAAATTAGCATAATAAAGATAAAACTGTAGATATTATCACCAGGTAATATTAAGAGATATGTATTAGTTTTTTTGTGTGTGGGGGGGGTATTTTAAGGGAGCAAATATATGTTACAGACTAGACATATAGTGAAATGAGAGCAAAAAATATAACACAAGTTTTTCTATGATTTCTTTAAAACCAAGAGAGGATGAGAACTAGTACTTAAACAGACTAAGGCAGTGCTACCTTAGGCAAAATCCCCAGACTGAAGTTCCCCATACCATGTTCTCGTTTATACTTCTGCAAAAATGGATTAGTTTTTCTTAGAAGAGTTCTCTGTCTCAATATCCCTTGGTGTAAAAGGTGATACTCCCCACATGTAAAATTCAAATATTAAGTGATACAATACAGAAAATTATTTGAGCTGTTAAAGGTATTCTGCAAACTTCTAATTATGTACAAATCATTTAAAATGGTTTATGCTGATACTTAATACACTATACACTTAAAAACATAAATGCAAAACAATGTCCATTTATTAATGTTGTGAGTAGAATTATATAACTTCATCTCTTAGTCATCAGCCTTAAAAAAGAACTTAATTTAAAAATAATTAAATATATTATCAATTTGTATATTACATATGACACATGCTGAATGGTAATTTAAGTACATCTGTATTTTTTTTTTCTGCCTTGGTTTTCAGAGATTTATGGCAAATTAGAGTTACCAGGGCTGCGGCACTCACCAAATATTGTTTATATCAAAAAAGGTAAAATGGAAAAATAAACTGAACAACGTGGTTTTAATAAAATATTGTGAGACACACATTGTGAACTTCACTATAAATTTTCACACGGTGAGAACCTAAGGGACCATCCAGTGCAATGGCTCCTTCCTGTCAGCAAAGGAAACACTTTAGGGCGTCCCTTTGACATATCTAAATTGTCAGCATCACTACTCTCACACTTTGGGGCCATTAGTAAGTAAAATTAGCCTTACTTATACACAAGCAGTGTGATTCTGCCACAGTCACTCTGACAACTGACACAGCTACTCAAGTTAAAAATGATTAACGGACATGTAGCATATACATGTGAATATGCTGGACAAAGAAATTATTCATTTCCCAGGCAAGACTGAGCAGGATGGCCTGAGATTTCATCACGCTGCTCCAGAACAGCACTCCGTTTAAAACTTAGGAATTATTTACTTCTGGAATTTTCCACGTAATATTTTCAGACCCATTGGCCATGAGTAACTGAAACCAGAGAAAGTGAAACCGCAAATAAGGAAGAACTACTGTGCTTTTTAAAATGTATAATTCTTCACCATTTCTCTTCATTTGACCCATGATTAGGGGCAGAGTTCATTCATTGTAGATGCAGGTGAAAGGGCTTATGAAAATGTGGTAATTTCCATAGATCCAGGACTCTTCGCTACATTGGAGGTTACAGAGTAGACCTTTCTTCAGTTTCAGTTTGACCTGATGTCTGAGGCCACATCTAAGCTGCCCTTTTCCTTCAGGTTAGAGGACATAGTGGATTTCTTGATGCTGTTCTCCATGTTTCGTTTAGTCAAGGAGATTTTAGAGCTGGTCTCTTCTAGTGATGCTGGGTTGGGATTCATATTCTTTGACCTACATCATTACAGGGAAGGACCTTTTCCTCTTCCAATGACACAGATGTCCCAGTAAGTCTCATTTATGAAACCTCTCTCTCTGTACCGAGATATGACTGCCCTCCTACAGTGCCAAGGATCAAGAACCTATGACACTGTCTTTTTTGCCCAGTGGATATTCAGATAAACAGAGAGAACTAGAAATGGCTTGTGCAAATTCTGCTGTTTCCCATATCCTATTTATTCACCACCTCTGAGGTTTTCTATGGCCTAGATCTGTTTTCCCCAGCAACGTATCAAACTCACACTGTTTAACTGGTGACCTGTGACAGATCCAGTCACTTGGGAAATACAACAGCCTCTGCCATTGAGTATTGCAAGTCATACAGGATCTCAGTGAGTATCATTACTGGGCTAGGAATTTACAATTTATTTCACTTTCTTAGAGCCAAATATTATTGGTCCAATATTTCCTTAATTCTTCTATTCAAAATAAGGATTTAATTCTCTGTGGTTTGCCTCATTACATATGCATCTTATTTTAGTAGGAAAAATATATTTCATCTACATTGATTTATTCTTTACAAAGCAAGTTTCTTGTGTGAAATTGAGATATATCAACATCTATAGATACAAAGATATGTATATCTAGATCTACCTACATAAACATATATATATATATATTTCTATGGCCATAGAAATATTTTATATCCTTATTGCGAGCATCACCCTAATAAGGATATAAAATATTTCAAAGATGATATATGACCATAAAACATTAATGGATGCCTCACTACAGTTTAATACCACTTCCCATAAGCAATCAATATCTTAATTTTATCACTTATAAATTAGTGTTTTCCTACTATAAATATATATATATATATGGTATGTATACATTTAGTTCCTTTACTCAACATTTTTTATATTTATCTATCTTGTGTATATAAGTACATCATTCTTCTTTGCTGAGTAGAATTACATTTTGAATACAACACAATCTGTTTTTCTATTCTTCTGATGATAAACATATTGGTTATTCCAAATTGATTTTTTTCACTTATTAATTATTTACCACTGTTAAATTGCTAAATTCACCTCTTGGTTCTAGTTTTTTTAGATTTCTTAAGGTTTTCCTATGTAAAAATCCATGTTGTCTGCAAATAAAGAAGTTTTATTTCTTCCTTCTTACCTTTTGTCTTTTTATTGCTCTTGATAGCTTTATTACATTGATTAGGACTTCAGGTACAATGTTAAATATAAGTGATGTGAATAGACCTGTTTAACTTATTTCTGATCTCAGGAAAAATTTGAGGAAAATATGTCATTAGCATGATGTTAGTGGTAGATTTATTTTTATGCCCTTTATCAGGTTGAGAATGTGCCCTGTATTCCTAGGGATATTAACTTTTCTCGCATGATTTTTCTGTATCTATTGAGATAATAATATAGTTTTTATTCTTTTTTCTGTTAAGAAAAATTGCATTGAACAGTTTTCTAATGCAAATCTAAAC
This sequence comes from Myotis myotis, assembly GCF_014108235.1. Taxonomy (NCBI): domain Eukaryota; kingdom Metazoa; phylum Chordata; class Mammalia; order Chiroptera; family Vespertilionidae; genus Myotis; species Myotis myotis. Next base: position 26,764,423 of record NW_023416318.1, read on the forward strand.
GCACATTCTTGGAATAAATCTAACATGCTCACAGAGTGCTTATATATTGATGATTATATTAGCTGATGTTATGGAGACTTATGGCTATTTTCATGAAGGATACTTATCTGTGAATTGCTTCTTATAATGTCAAGTTTTGGTATCAGGGTTTTCTACCTTTACAAAAATGATTAAGTCTCTACTAATGCTCACAGTGAAGTAGCTCTTCACATTTCAGAGAATTACTGATACAAAACTTTATCTGCCCCTTTGTCTCAAAACAATATCCAAAGTTTCTTCTCTTGGTTGCCAAAATCATTGCGGAATCAGTCTATACATTTTGCCACCATTTACCAATTTCTTCTTCACAAAAATGTCCAGTTTAATTTTTTTAACCTGGAGTTCCAGCCCAAATTTCTATTTTTGCCTCCTCCTATTTAAAATATCTATGGCCACCTCATGCTTAATACTTTTAAAGTTGAACACACACATTACCTCCAAGTTTATTCCTCCTCTGAGCTCTCAGTATCTTCTGGTTGCAGGAGTATCATGCCCATTAACTAAACTAAAAACTATATATTTTATTTTACTCTTGGTTTCTTGTACTCTTTTAGGCAATCAATTGATGGAGTCTGTCAATTCTAGCCCTGTGAATCTTGTCATATTAAAATCTTTCTTTAAGTCTCCCTATTCATATCTTTCTTGCTGCTTGCCCAGATTGCACTGGTCTTTTAACTGATCTTATTTATTCCATGCCTCTCCCCACTCCTCTAATCTATTTTAAACATTACTATGAGTGGTCTTCTGAATGCATGTGTAGGATTTTACCATTTTTCTCCTTTGGAAACATAAATTATCTTATCAATTTAGAAAGGAATCTCACAGTTTAAAACTTGAAACTCCATATTCTAACCCTCTTTTATAATTTCTACACATTTTCTTTATGTTACTATATAGCAGGGGTCCTCAAACTTTTTAAACAGGGGGCCAGTTCACTGTCCCTCAGACCGTTGGAGGGCCGGACTATAGTTTTAAAAAAAACTATGAACAAATTCCTATGCACACTGCACATATCTTATTTTGAAGTAAAAAAACAAAACGGGAACAAATACAATATTTGTATTTGTATGTGGCCCGCGGGCTGTAGTTTGAGGACCCCTGCTGTATAGTATCAAAATTGATAACTTATTTTCCTTTGTATGCCACACATATTTCTGAATCCATTTCTGTGCTAATTTTAATTCCTTAATCTGAATCTTTCTCCCTTATTACTATAAACACTATAAGTTAGTCATTAATATTCAAACTCTGACGTGATCTTAGACATTAGGAAACAATTAATTTATTCTGATTATCTCTTTGGCTTCCTGTTGAACGTACAACTTTCAGGTATAAAGTCTGAGTATTGTTATTACAACATATACAGAATATTATTTTGCTCATTGTAAAATTGCTGAATGACTTAGTCTCTATTGACTTACTTTTAAAAAAATTATTTGTAGTCACTTTAAAGTGACAATTTATCTTAGTTTCCTTAGATGTGATTACAACCACCATATGTCCTTGACTGAAGTATAAAGAGAAATAGTTTGGAAACACTGATGTGTTTCACGATGGAGAAGTAATATACTTTTAAAATCTTTACTAATGAAGGTCACTTTATATCTTTGTCTTGAATCACATAGTTTTAATTTAACGGGCTTCATCCTTTAACTTTGTCATCTATGTGATCTTATTGAAATTATGAGATTTTTAATTTCTCTGGAGACCCTCAGTTAAAAGTGAAAAGTTTCAGACAGTTAATAGGTCTTTTGATTAAAATAAATGATAAAGTTCATTGATATTAATTAATTGTTTTTCATTAAAATAGATAGCCAAATGTACGTAGAGTAGAAACATATCTTTTTTATGTGTAAAATAGCAAGATTTAACAGAACACCCGGTAGCTTTTGTGACTTAAAGGCTCCAGTGTTGTAGCTGGACTTTAAACAAGAGCAGCTATTTGGCAATGACAAGTCAGTGTGGCAGTGGGGGTTGCTGTGGAAACGTGAGACTCCCCTTCAAGCTCCTCAAAACTACTGAGGTTCTGTAATTGGGGTACACATGTCAGAAATATGTGTGTTATTGTTAATATAATCTCATCAATACCTACCAATTATTAAGGACAGAGAAAAGTATTTCTCCAACGAATCCTGTCTTTATATCATGTGGAATTTCTACTAATACTTAATCATTTCTTCTAATATTTATTAGAATGAAGAGGCATAAAACAAGTTTACTAAAAAATCAATTTTTTAAAACATCCTGGGTCATAGGTAGTCAATCAATGTGTGTCTTTTCTTCTCTGATCATACACATTGCAGAACGCTTTCTCCAAAATAAGGAATTTTATTGCATCTTTTAAAATGTTAACTGATTAAAAAAATAAGACCTAGTATTTTCAGTCTTTCAGATCAGTATTTCTCACCTACCAATTCCTTGGGAATGCAGCCTAATATTATAGATATCTAGGTGGCAAACTTAATGCACTGATACACAGAATGACAATTCTTTGAATATTGGCAGGTTATTGTTTACTGAGTATATGCCAGAAATGTCGTATCTATATTAATTCCTGACAATACACACACACACACACACACACACACACTTCCCTACTCTGTATGTGTGCTTATGTAATAAAACCTGAAATTTCTGGAGATTTCCATGTCTTCAAAATACTCAGTTCATGAAAATTTAAATTCTTTGAGGATAAATTTACAATGGTGAGAATCTGAATAGAATGGCATTATAGTGATCTGAAAATATACCTAGCAACTTCAAAGAGAAAGAACAGATATCTTATAATTTTGACATAAATTAAGTTTACAAATAGATTGACTAATTTGGATATTATTTATCTGCCTGCCTACTTGCTCTGAAAGTCCTTTCTTGTTCCAATGTATGGTTTTCTGTCTAGAATCAGGTAAACCTACCCTGCAAAGGTGAAAATATGTAGACTATTAACAACATTTCTAAATTCTTTCTTAAACCTAAAAAACAAAATTGACTTGACAACACACATGAAACTACAATGATGGGTTTCTGATTTTTATGTTTCACACATTTTTTGAACGCTTTCAGATTCAGATTTTATGTGAATCACTCTACATTTCTAAACCACTTGTTTCTGGTTTCAGTGACTATCAAATGGTTCCAGGTCTTCACTGAAGTCATCCGTGAATACAAGGAATGACATTTTGCTATCAGTGCCTTTTATAGCACAGCAACAAGCCTGAGCTTCTATTCTGTGGAATGACCCTGAAATGGGTAAAGTGGGAGAGATGAAGATCTATCAAGATGAATGAATACCTTTACATTAGGTGAAGCAAACCATTTGCTTTGTCAACCTACTTTTTTGCTTCCGTGATAATGGGGCCTTTAAGAAACTCAAATGGTCCCTCACATTCCATACCTGATAAATATCCATTTGTTACATTTACACAGAGGCATGCTGTGTTTTCTCCAGCTGGCGTTATTTCCACAGAATTTTCTGAAATTCAATTTCTTTGTGTTATACCTAGACGCTCTCCCTTGTTGAGGCTGCCAATATATTTTGGATTTTAATTCAACGTAGAAATAATGGTCATTTACAAATATAGATAAAACAGTATAATAGCCTCTGCACTCTTTTAAGTTTGTCTTAGGGTATGGCTGCACACACTGTTTCTTGAACCTAATCTTAGTTTTAACTCTACTGATATCAATTTCCAGCCATCAAATGCCCTCCTCCTCTATCAACAATATCATTTGTAATTTTGCTGAATATAAGGTTTTTTACACATTATTTAACCCTAGTATATAATTGCTTTTTTTCTCTTCAAAGTTATGGTTATCCTTTGTATAATTTATTCTATATATACCATATGTTGCTTTGTGTTTAACATGAAAAATATCACACCTTCTACAAACCCCATTTTATATCAAAGGAGACTGAGTAAAGTAAAACATGTGTCATTATGGTCTGGAGATGAACTTCCTCTAAGGCTGAAAACCGCTGTCATAATCTGATCCTTACTCGAACAATCACGCTGAAGCTCCAGTCTGACACTTTTGCCAAAAAATCCCATTTCCTCTTGGCCCAGACAGGAGGGCTTCTCTGACTGGCACACCCAGTTGATCATGAATTGACTATCTCCCTGTCCTCTCTGTTACAATTTGTCTATGTACCTATCTTCCTTTGGGTTCTCAAAGGTAATGACTATTTAGACCTCCATCACCAAATACTGATTCTGCCTTTTTTGAGGGTGAGCACCTAGAGTATGATTTCTCTTTGTGTCCTCCGAGCTGAGCTCAGTGCCTAGTGCACATTAAATAGTGACTAATAATTGAAAAATAAATTAATGATTGAATAAAGGAAAGCCACTGAGCCCAGATCCTTTGACTGGCTTACATATAATCATATAGCAAGCAAATGTCAAACACAAGAAGGATACCCACTCATGTATGCACTTCATTTATTAGTATTTTGTTAGACTCATTTACTTATATGTCTATCAATAAAGCATAGCCACACATCATCGTCACCTTTAAAATTTCTAAACATATCTGCATGGTTCTGAAGGAGGACGGCAGTGGGTGACAAGCTTCCCCTGTTTGCTGGTGAATTCTTTGCTGCAGCCTTTTTAATGGCCTACATGTGGGAAGCCATGCTGTGAGTGTATAGCTTTCAAATGTGGTAAATATAGTTTGTGTGCCAATCTTAAGGACCAGTTTTCATATTTTCTTTGAACAACAACAAAAAAAAAAACAACCAATGAATTTGGCAAAAAAAAAATACTGTCTCTGAAATGAGACATACCTTTATTATAATTAAGGTTTTTTTCAACATACTGTGTTATCTAAGGAAATAGTTTATCTTATATGTAACTAAGGTATACTATGGCTTGGACACTCATATGTACATATTAATGAAAGAAGCACTTGTTTTATAAAAAAGAAGAATATTAATTTGTAATTTCTTTTTTAAAATAGCACTGTTTAATCTAAGGCAATTTTATTTTACCTTATCCTACATAATGAATACTGCACGTTTCTAAAATCAGTTTTTATTGTTATCCCACACAACTAAGCACATGGTAGTTTAGTTGTACATTTACTCAACAAATATCAGAATGAAAAGTACTAGTTGTTTCATAGTTAAATTTATATAGAGTCCCTTTTCATACAATTTACAAGCTTAAATTTACAAATTATTGGCACAAGGGAAAAATTTAATAAATATGTACATAGTTTTTCCTTTTTCTTAGTTATCATATATTTTATTATTTTATTATTAAATATGTTTTTATTGATTTCAGAGAGAAAGAGATAGAAACATCAATGATGAGAGAATCATTGTTTGGCTGCCTCCTGTAAGCCCCACACCAGGGACGGAGCCTGCAACTCAGGCATACCCTCTGACCAGGAATCAAATCATGACCTCCTGATTCATAGGTAGATGTTCAACCACTGAGTCATGCCAGCTGGGCAGCATTTGATTTTAATAAGTAAGGTACGGCTCTCATGATTAGATCAGGTGGTATTCTTACAGTTTTACTGGGCTTTGATTTCTCACATTTTTAAAATTTTGTTTTCCAAACATGGTAATTTTAGTAAGGTTAATATAACATTATGAAACGACATCTCATATCATAATTTAAAGGCTCTTTGCCAGCATGTTTATGCTACTCTTTGGGCGCTTTTGGACTTAGGAAATATGCCATATCAACCAGAGGAAGTAACCATACCTTGAGGAATCTAAAGAAAGAAGTTTTGTGTCTGATTCCAGATATGCTGTCTTGATAAACACACTTTCTACAAGGTTTTATAACTGAGATACCTTAGGATTTCAGAACAACCAATTAGGCACTTTCCAAAAGCATCTAATTGTTGTTTTCATCTTTAAATCAAAGGAGATCAGAGATAATATCTTCACCAACCTCACAGTCCTTGTAAATCAGCCTCCTCATTAAAAGTTTCAGACTCAAAGGCCACATGCTAACTTCGTTAATTTAATGTTGGTTATGAAACATTACTTCCTCTTCACTAAGTAATAAGGAAAATTGATAGTTTTGTTAGTTCTACTCTGCCTCATCTGTATCGTTTGGAAAGTATATTAAAAAGATCTTATAGAACTTGAGAGTCAAGGAAACATATGTGTATGGAGACATGAGTTTATCATATGTATTGCATATTACTAATAGTTTCAAATCTTCATTGGCCTGCTTTATTTAATAAATCCAAAAATTATGACATATGCCTATATCAGATACTTGCTTAGTTCCTTTTCTCTAAGTGAAATAAAAACCTTGAAAATTTTACCAGGCAGTACCAATTTAATGTAAGATTCTCCAAGAAACCATCCATGATTATTCATGGTAGAAACAAATTCTCCCTAACAAGACCTCCCATACACTAATTTGTAACTTTGTTATTGTGTTGATTAATTTATTTTTTCAGTCAATTTATCTTAAACATTCATTTAGTCACTCTATTACTCATCCTTAACCAAAAATATTTGTAGAGCGCTTACATAAAACATTAGGGTTACTAAAATGAATAAATACAACTTCACTTCTATTAAGCATGCTGTTTTGAGGTGGCAGACATGCATACAAATAAAGTTAAGGTACAATATGTTCCCTAATGTTGGGAGGTGAATGAAGGCTTCAGCAAGGAAAACGATTTTTGAATTGCCTTATGAGGGCAAGGGTGATTTCACCAAGTAAAAGATGCTCTCTTATAGGAATCACAGTATGCAATGCTGCTTTAGGCTGGAGTGCGATGCAGAAGGAGGAGGAATGAATGCTGGAGAGGTGGGAGGTGGCAGATCAGAGTGCCTTATGGACATTACTAAAGTTTTAGCCCTTTGTGAAACTGAATCAACACACACCCTCACCCCATCTCCTATATTTCTTATCTTGGCTAATGGACTATCCATCTATCTTCATTCAGAACAGAAATCTGATAGAGATAAGGATCACTGTCTTTCTCATATTCTGACATTCAGGTGGATATATCTCTAATCCACACCCTCTATCTCCAACTACACTCTCATCATCTCTTTCCTGAATTATTGCAATAGACCTATATTATTTTATCTGACTAGAATTCATCCCACTTCCCCATACATTCACCGTGATGTTTCAAATGGAAAAGAAAAAGTTTCAATAATATCATTGGCCTACTGAATGGAACTTATTATTTTGCTTGCACATGGAATGGTTTTTTCCTTCTCTAATGCATCCTCACTTCCTGGGAAGTAAATATGATCAATTATTCTTGCATACCCCAGAGCAGTTAGAGCGTGAAAGCTGCTAATGGTAAGATTTAATACATACCTGTTAAATTAATAAATAAGTAAACTTTCTTATATATTATCAATGCCTACAAATAGTCTCTCTCAAACAGACAAACCAAAAAAAAAAACATTTTAAAAGTTTTATTTCGCCATTTACTTTCTTCTTCTACCTAAGCCCATACGTGGGTGGGTGTAAATTTATAGGCAAAAGCGTACAGCTGTCAGAACATCAGGTTGGTGACTAGTATTCTTACAGTTGGATAAAATTAAATGTTACAATTAATTACTTTTATAATTTTAGCCTGCAACTATTAACTCCTCAAATAAAAACAACAGTATAGATTTAATGAGAAACTTAGGGACGCAGGTATCTAACATATTATTAGCAAGCTCACAAAATCACTTTCAAAATAAAAAAGCAAAATGATTGTTCGTGTTTTTCTATCTTCTTAGCGTTGACTACCCATGTTACTATGGAAGTCTGATACCATCCCATCTTATTACTATTTCCCTACCCCTTAATCCCCGGCAAAGGAAATGTCAGAATGTCTCTCTAAGCTTCAACATCAAAATGTAAAGAACCAGAGGATTGGAAATTCAGTTGAGTTTAGATTAATGCCAGTAAGCCTGAGAAAAACTAAATTTTGGATTGTTTTTAAAAGTACATATAATACATTCTATTCTGCAGGGGATGTTATGTGTGAGTTCATGTGCATATTTTAATAAATACTTCAAAATCGATTAACTGACTGGTGGAAATTTGGGTGCTAATATCTGAGCAACTATGATACCCATTCCAATTCTTCTGAGTCAGGATGAGAGAAAGAAGGGAAATAGTACACTAATATACTTCAAACACAACCCCATTTATCATGGTCTTCATCCAACAGGGGTCAGCCTGGCCAAGTAGTGAAATCTGATGCATAAAGACATGATGCTTATGAGTATCTTAATTATTTTGACTGTTTTCCTGAATGTCTATAAAGTAAAGGGCATTGTACAAAATTCTGGGGCCAGAGATTAACATAAATTACTCTGCATCATTTTCTTTAAATGGAATAACTTCATTGTTTTTGAAAACCATATATTTGCATTACAAAAGGGACTCAATATAAAACTTAATACTGTAAAGCACACATATAAAAAATATAAGACCATCACAAATTCTATCTAATATCATTTTTAACTTTAGACAAACCTCATTCTAGATACGCTTTTCTGTATTTACATCTTTTTTGAATAAATTTAATGAGACAGACAATATTTTTATAGAAATCACATCATGCTAAACATTTTACTTTTAATGAGATAAAATTTCAACACGATGAATCATTGTAAGTAAGCTTTTTCATATAAAAAATCCATAACATTAATAAAGAGTAAGGGATCACTTTTTCATCTTTAAGAGATGGAGTTCATTTTTCAGCGTCCTGCTTCAATTTTCGAGAATATTTGAATCCTGCTCACAATGATCAGATACATAGTGCTCTTCTTTTTCTCTCTGTCTTCCCCCACATGCCAATTTTTGCAATTTACATTATTTACACATCTTCAAAGTTTATAAAATTAATATTGTTTTATAACCTCCATTTCCAGAGATGTTTGATATTAATTTTATTTTTAAATTTTAAATGATGCAGTGTTGTCACCCAGTCTTTTTATGGCAGGTTTTCCATTTCATATTTTATTTTGTTTTGCTTCACCACTTAATTAGCTTGAGTTATTTATCAAATTTGCTTCCCCCCGCCCCCCCTTCATAATGGTCTATAAGCACTCTCTGAGTTTCTGCATACCAGAAAATATCTGTCATTCTGTATTGTTTTGTCCTGTTTTATTGCATTTGAAGGACGATTTGGGTATAGGTAAAATCTGGGTTCAAGTTCTTATTTGCCCTCAGAACTTTGTATCTATTGCACCATTATATTTTGGCATCTAATGTTGCTGTGGAGAAATATAAGACCAGGCTAAATTTTTATTTTTCCACAATAGATGACTTGTTCTTATGTGCCCATTATCTGATGTATGTTTTGTTTGTGTTTTAAGTTCAATAATTTAGCCAACTGTTTCAGACCTACTTATTTTTCAAATATTTCCTAGAATGTTGAGTCATCACTATTTGATATGTCATATTATCACCTCTGTTTTTGTTGCTTTGACCGTCTCATTTTATCCTGGTTTTGGCATGATCTTATCAAACCTTTATGTTTATAATTTGATTTAACCCACTCTTCATTGTTTCTCTCTGTTTCTAAATTACTCATTAGTTCCAAAATAGATTTTATTTTATTTTATTTTATTTTCCTAACTTTGTAAAACCCCTTTTTATAATATGTTAATATTATCTCATTTTTAAATTTTGTTTTTAATGATACATACTTTTTATTAAGTTTTCATGAGTCAGGAAATATTCTGTTTCCAGGCCTGTATTTTGATCTGTATTTCTTTTTAAAAACAGATATCTATGTTTTCTTATAATATGCATGTAGACTTGTCATGACCTTTTTTTTAATTATTTCCCTTACTTTTAAAAATAAATTATGATTTATATCTGGATTTCAACATACATAAATAATTTTGATTAAATGGCACAATTACAGATGCCGATTTTGGATGACTGAAGTAGATCAAAATAATCTGGGTTGACAATAAGCGCATAATACACATTACTGTAATAGTGTTTTGCAGTGAGGTGGGTAGGGGGGAGGGGTTGAAATCAGGCACAACTCTGAATATAACAAGGACAAGTATAGATTAGCAGCCCAGGAACAGGGTGGGAAGGGGAAATATCAAAGCTATAGCAATTCTTGGTAGATCACCTCCACCAGATTATTGGTGAATGCAGACAGGGTGATATGATATGGAGAGTGGAGGATGAGCAATTTAAACAACTAAGAACAGAGTTCAACTCTGGGCCTAAACGAAAACAAGCCTTAATAAAGATTGGTCAAGGATGGAGTCTTTGTCAGAAGAAGAATTTTTCATAAGGCTACAGCTAATTTTAAACCTCCCTGCCTCACCTTATAATTATGCTGCTGAAAATGATAAGGGCATATATATTAGTAAAATATAGATATAAATAAATTAAATATATTAATAAATAGAGTTTACAATGTGATTACTCTAGCATATGAAAGTCATGAAAACGTCCATTACTATTATTCTATAATATACTTTTAGAAAATTGCTAAAATTTGTGGCCCTTCAAGTGAAGTAGGGATTTTTTATATACATGCACAGGGTGGGGCAAAAGTAGGTTGAAGGTTGTGATTATGCAAAAACACAGTTTGTTCTTACATTATTATTTATTAATAATTGTATTATTTTCCATATGAACAAATGTAGACCTACTTTTGCCCCATCTGTATATAGAGAAAGAAGTCAGAGAGAGTGAAAGCAAGAGCCAGAGTGAGATCCAAGGGGTGAGGGAATCAGAGCGTCCCATCATTTATTCAGAACAGCCTTCTGGCAGCCAGTGTTTCTGGTGACCTGGAAGCTCTAAAAGTATAGCATACAAACCTGGTTTCTATTATATCACACTCAACAGATTAGTCCATGTGTCACGGGTTCCCATGTGCAATTGTCAGAACTGGCAATGCAATTCTATGTCTTCCTCTATCCTCAATAAATCATTATCAACAAAACATATTGAAGACATTAGAGGAATAACAAATCCTCACTAATTCTAATTGCCTATCTGTGCAATTTTTGCTTCATCTGTGTTATATTTTAAAATTCGTCAAAGAGTTTTGTATCTTTTTCTTTGAATAGTCTTCCATACGTAAATAATTCTTTGCCATTGTGCTACCTCACTCTGTAAGAAGTAGATTTGCTGGGAAAGTTATTTTCTTTCCTTCTTTCTTTTATTACATGCAATGTTAAAGACAAGCTCAAAGTTTCAGATTTAAATATAAATACTGTATTGTGCAGCTACATAATGTAGTGGTTGACCAGAGTTATTATTTTTTTTATTAGACAGACATGACTTTGAAATTGCTATGATGCTATAGCAGCAGCAAGAGTAGAAACAGCCAGAGGAAAGCAAAGACTCTCTGGACATGAATGCACTCTTCCAGCTACCAGCTGTGTGACTGTGAGCAATCCACTGAAAGTTTTGGCCCTCTCCCGATCTTCAAAGGGATAATAGTCATTTCTCCAATGTGTTTTTTCAAAGGCTAAAAATATAAGCCATGTACATTTCTTGGCACAGTGTATGGAAGATATTAAATGTCCTATAAATGTTTTTTGGCAGCCAAAGTAATTGGAAGAGTAGCAGTGGTAACTGTCACGATAGCTTAAATTGTATTCACACTAGTAGTACTGTAATATTATGCTGCTACACCTCACAGTTGTGTCAAATAATCTTGGTTGAGAGTCAATCGATTCCTTAAAATAGAGTCCTGAAGGAGACATTTTGCTAAAAAAAATAAAATAAAATAAAAAGATCTCTGAGAACCTGAAACAACTGCACTGGCTTGGTACTAATCACTATTTTGTTTTCTCATTATTCCTATTATTATCATTATTATTATTAGCTAGAAATTGCTGTACTTTGAACATAAGTATCAGGAGTGGCCAGACTGAGGGAACAGATGGAGATTAAAAGGCTGACTATGAGACACACTATGCATGGGGGACATACACATACTAGGCCTTGCGGTCCTTACATAACAATGCACAATAATATTGAAAGTCCATGGAGACATGTGCCCTCGAGGCTCCTCAATGCTAATAGCAAAGGTATTTTCAGAGGCAGCCTTCATCCTCTGACTCTACCTGAGTAAACCTAAATAAAGGAACATGAGTGATAAAAGTGCAGTCAGAATCCTAGAAAACTGGCATCCAGTAAGTTATGCTAGGCTATAGAGGACTTACATTAAGCTTCACGGATGTGGAAATATCCACACACACACAAAAATATATACAGATTTAGAAGTCATTCTGCAGATTTATTTATTTGGAAAAATAAAAATACTCTGCCTATAAAAATTGCCTAAGGCAATTGTCTGTATCTACCGAAGAAGTTAATTAAAACACATACTTTAAAGTTATCTCCGTATTTGGTAAGTAACATAAATTCCTTGAACTATGGTGTGCTGCTCCATAAAACAGGGATCAAAATAATTAAGCACAGGCTATTTTAGGACTCAGATGAGAAGTGTGTAAAAAAACACCTAAAACCAAGCACTTCTTTTTCCTTTCTACATGGTGATATGGGCAAGGACTCTTTCATTGGTAAATTTGAAAAATAAATTATGTAATTTTGTCTTCAAGGTGTTATCACTCATATTTCTAGTCCTTAGTCCTCTCTCAAAAGGGCTGGAAATAGCCCTGTGCATCGTTTGTAAATATGGCACTACCAGCTCAGCTCAGCTCTGCACAATAGGTGGTTAAACTGTAGTGTTAGTAACTCTAGAAGTCCAGTTTTAATTTCAATAAGAATCAGTTGGATTAAAATAAAAAAAGTCAAACTTTTTTTAAAATATATTTTATTGCTTTTTTACAGAGAGGAAGGTAGAGGGATAGAGAGTTAGCAACATCGATGAGAGAGAAACATCCATCAGCTGCCTCCTGCACATCTCCTACTGGGGATGTGCCCGCAACCAAGGTACATGCCCTTGACCGGGATCGAACCTGGGACCCTTGAGTCCGCAGGCCGACGCTCTATCCACTGAGCCAAACCGGTCAGGGCCAAACTTTTGTTTTATTGACAGGACTACACAGCTAACCATTTTAAGTCATCTCATTGTACAGTGCTGTTTGTAAAAACAAAAAAAAGGCGCTCTGACAATGGAGAGAAAGGAGCTGGACAGTCGTCACTGCTGCAAGTAAAAGCAAGCTCAAGTTCAGTGACTAGCACCATCGTTGTGTGTCCAAAATGACATTGTCTTTCTCTAGTGCAGACAAATCCAAACAGAAATTTTAAGCTCTATTTGGAGTAAGAACAATAGAGACAAGTGAGTGGCAGTTAAAAGCTAAGAGAAAGAAGTACTTTTTCAGTTCTATTTGAGCATCTCTAACTTGTCAAGAAGAATTTGGGACTGAAAAGTGTTTAACAAGGAATAATAATAATAATAAAGAATTTTAATTGAAATATTACTTAGGAATTTTTAAGAGATCTCTGCATAATCTAACTGAACTTAGTTTTCCTAGCCCAGATAGATATACCCTGGAATACTGAGAAAACTCGCAGATCAACATGCTCAATTTCAACCATCTTTGATGAACCAGGTTGCTGTAATCTGGAGATAAGCAAATGCGATTCTATTTTTAAATAAAATTTTAAAAACTACAATAAGATTATAGTATTTAAGGCATGGAGTTATCATTGTTAATATCAATATTTTAGAAAAACTATATAAAACTTTAGAAAAAATACATGAAGCATTTAGAAAGGTAGGAATGAATTTACTAAGAGCAAGTGAAGCCCAGCAAATTATAAATATACTAGGGGCCCAGTGCACAAATTCGTGTACCTTGAAAGGAATTGTGGGCTGCGAGGCTGCAGTGGACACAGGGGCGGGTCTTAGCCCATCCTCTGCACCCACACCCCCCCCCCCGTCCCTTTCGCTATGCCCCCGGCCCCCTGTCTGCCTGCAGCCCTGCTCCTGCTGCCACTGTAAACACTCCTGACACCACTCCCATGTGCTGATGTGCATATCCCGCTCGCACCCGCTGACGGTGCAGAGCAATTGGGGCTGGCACTGGAAGCGGGTGCAAGAGGCGGCTGCCAGCCCCAATTGCCTCTCAGGAGCAGGGGGAGGTGGAAAAGCCCTGAGGAGCGATCAGGGCTGGCAGCCGCTGCTTGCACCTACTGATGGCACCAAGCGAGCAGTAGCAACGGCAGCGGGTACAAATGGGGCCAGCACTGGCAGCAGGTCCGAGCGCTGGGCAGGACCACGCATGCGGTAGCAAATAATTTTCAGTAACAACCAGAGGCTCGCCCTGATGACAGTGACCAGAGCCCTGCCTTGGTCTGGTGTCCCTGCTCACCTGTTCCATCATCTGCTGGGGCTGATGCCCGCCATGTTCCGCACATGCCCCCTGGTGATCAGCACATTACATAGCGACCAGTTGTTCAGTTGTTCTGCCATTCGGTCTATTTGCATATTAGGGTTTTATATGTATAGATGTGTATGTATCTGTGTCTATATCTGTGTATGTAGCTGTGCATGTATTTCTTGATTTTCAATACTGCTATGTACACACAATCTCATGCATGGGTGATTTTATATCCTGCTTCTAGTGACTTAATCAAATATACATTCATAGAATAAAGGGTTTCCTCATGATGCTTCATCATTACTTATACAGCACGGAGTGGAGTCACAATTAGCAGTTGCCATAATTTCCTATTCTAATACGTAAACCTTTGTAAAGCATGTCTTAAAAAATATAGGAAAAAAATCCACTGGACTTTCCTATATTCTTCCCTAAGGCTTACATGAAACGATGAGCCCAATACAGTTCTGTACATCATACTGCTGAGCTGCCATAAGAATTCAAACCTGGCTAAGCACAGGGAGCTATTAGCACGTTTCTAAGCTCAGAGCTTAACATTCCGGACGAGACTGCTGTCCTGGGTTCCTTTGGAGTGTGATTTTTCTTGACTCTTTTCCATTTGGATGTGTGAAAGTATGAGGGAGGCAGAAGCAGTTGGACAGGAGGGAGAGCATGTCTAGAGTGATGACACATTTAAAAATACCATCCTGAGAAGCCCGGAGCTCCCTAGCTATAGATTCTAAATATAGTTATGCCAACAGGAGAGAGTGTGCCAGTTGGGCTTTCAGCACGCCGCGCCAGCACCAGGTAAAGATGACTCACCCAGGGGCCGCCAGGCTGTGAGGTGCCATTTCAGCATTTATTTACTGGAGCTTTCAAAAACGGTGCTTTCCCAGAAGGCCACACTCTCCTCAGAGAAAAGAGGAATGATAGCACATCAATAGTGAATTCCCAGCATTAGATCATCGTTAAACCCCTCACAAAACATATTTTTGTTGTTACAAAAAGGCTTTCTAGGTAATGACTCTTATTGACAAAGGAAATATATTTTAAAATGCAGTGAGGATGATTTTCATCTTACACATATGTTGGCTTCAATGTTTCCCATTAGGCTGATTTTTGGTGACAGAATCTAAAATCAATGCTGCATTAAATGTACAGGGTGTCCCGAAAAATGTAAACATGTTATAATAGCTGACAGCTCCATTTTGAAAAAGAAATGCATTTTAATTAACACTGTCTTTATAATTATTCAAAGTGTGTGTATACATTTTTTGGGACACCCTATATATCTGACTTGCAAACAGGGAGTTAAGCAGGATCATAAAAAGGAAAAGCCATTATCTATTATAACATTTCTGCTTTTATTTTCCATAGGAACACACACATACAACACACAATTCCCTAAAACCTCTTAAACTACCAAATCTATTTGATACTATTGTTAAGAGTGTGAAGCATCTATTATAGTTCTCTCCCACTGCATATTTATTGTGCTGACTAGATTTATTGCATTTTAATGGGTACATGTTCATAAGTTGATTCTTAAGCAGGACTATTTAAAAACCTCCTGTCATGAGCAAACCATAACAAACTTGCCATCTGTGTCGTTTAGGAAGTAAAAGTTTTAAATTTAGTTAACTCTTGTTGGCAGTATATTTTTCTGTGCAACCTCTTCTGTAAATCCTGTCTCTAGATCCTTACTTCTGGAGGTGTGAGGGTGGGGGATAGACAGGACAGATTCATCCCAAAAGTTGGAAATGAGTAATTTCTTAACTCTGACTCTATTTCCTGGTGGTTATTTAATACTAGAGGCCTGGTGCACGAACCCGTGCATGGGTGGGGTCCCTCTGGGTGGCCTGCATGGATCAAGCTGAAACCCACAGTCTAACACTGCCTGCAGCTCCTACCTGCCACTCCTGCTCACCCAGGCCCCAATGTGCCTACTACGGGCTTGTGACCAGTCAGTCCCCACCAGGAGAGGCTTACACTGCTGCAACAGCACTCGCCAGCCATGCGCCCTGCATCTGGCACCCTCCCAAGGGGAGTGGCCTGCAGGATCGGGCTGAAACTGGCTCTCCAGAGGAATCCCGGGTTGCGAGAGGGTGCAGGCCAGGCTGAGAGACCCCACTGGTGCACGACTGTGATGGGGAGGGACCACAGGAGGACTCCAGGGAGTGTCCGGCCCATCTTGCTCAGTCCCAATCAGCTGGACTCCAGCAGCAAGCTAACCTACTGGTTGGAGCATCTGCCCCTGGTGGTCAGTGCATGTCATAGCAACTGGTCAACTGGTTGACTGTCTGCCCCCTGGTGGTCAGTGCACATCATAGCGAGCAGTTGAGCAGCCTTAGCATATCATTAGTATATTACAGTTTGATTGGTTGTTCGGTCCAGCCATTCGGTCTATTTGCATATTACCCTTTAATTATATAGGATTCTAACCCCAGCCCTTCCTTGGCTTTTCCTCACTCCCCTGTAAAACAAGAAGTTGAGATGCTACCAACACTTCCATCATTACTACTTGGTGAAGCCAATGGGACAGAGGTATAGAAGGGAGCATCAAGCACACTGGAAATCAGAAGCAGAAAGTGAAGTCGTCCTCCATCTCCCACAGCTTCAGCAGCTTCTAAGGCCTGTGCTTTATCATTAGGCTGGAAGGGTAGGCCTTTGGAGCCTCTTTTCCTTCCTTGCCTTAGAGCGGTGGTCCTCAACCTTCCTAATGCCTCGCCCCTTTCATTCAGTTCCTCATGTTGTGGTGACCCCCAACCATAAAATTATTTTCGTTGCTACTTCATAACTGTAATTTTGCTACTGTTATGAATCGTAATGTAAATATCTGATATGCAGGATGTCTTTTCATTGTTACAAATTGAACATAATTAAAGCATAGTGATTAATCACAAAAACAATATGTAATTCTATATGTGTTTTCCAGTGGTCTTAGGCGACCCCTGCGAAAAGGTCGTTCAACCCCCTAAGGGGTCACGACCCATAGGTTGAGAACCGCTGCCTTATAGTCTTAAGCTCTTCAACTTATCTTGATGTAAGTAATGGACAATGTCTCCTATTCTTTATTTCTGCTTCCAGTGCTATTAATTAACTTATTTATTTATTTATTTGTTTATTTATGAAACGTAAAAACAACTCTTTATTTCTGTCTCAAACCTTATAATCCAAAGCCTTCATGGTCTCAATGGTTAGTTTACTTCATCTCTTAATTTGTTCCCACTTCAATTCACGGGCACAGGACTCCTTGTTCAACCTTAGGGTCCAGGACAGAGTGACTACAGTGGGTGTCAGGGTAGTTTCCCTGGATATTCACTCAAATTTGTATTTATCCTTTTGTTTCTCTTCTTGTCTCTTTTTTATTTTACTTTATTTTCATTCTGTCCCTACCCTATCCCCAAAAAATATAGAAAATAAGAAAACATAAATCATTTCTCCTTTAATTTTGGGCAAAATTCACCATTTTTATTTTGGTGTTTTGCATGTTAGTATCAATATCTAACCTTATAGCACTACTGGTTTTTATTCATTTTCTCTACAGCTCCATATATCCAGAGACACTTAACATGATTTGATAGGAACAGATGGGTAATAAAGTTAGGTGAATTTTAGGATTCCTCATCTATCAGCAATTAAACCAAACAATAACCCTATAAATATCCATTGACTTCTATGGAAACTCTTAATTTATTTTAGAAATGCATGTCATTTTTTTTTCTCAAAATTAAGTCTTGCTTTACAAATTCCAGACTCAAAACAGTATTTAAATATCAGAAAAGCTTCTATTCCAAATGAGGAAGTTTTGATTACAATTGAAAATATGGGGAATGTGAGTTAAAAGAAAATAATGATTTATATCAGTGCTTAGAACTATGTTCTGCCCAAGATAACCAAGAGAAAAATATTAAAATATGTGTGTTTAAAAATGAACTGTGAATACAGATTAACCTTTGCCTATTATCCATATATAATATGGACTAGAAGCACAATAGCAAAAATGAATAGACTATGACTCCTTGCATTTGTTTAAATGCATTCTGAACTCACAGTCACTGAATTCTGCCATAGAGTTCTTTTGACATGGACACAAACACACACGTGCACAAATCCCATAATCTAATTATTTCGATTTAAAGGTAAAATGGTCTTTCACATACATAATACCTTGACTTTCTGAATATTTTGGGTTCTTTCATCAATCTTCACATTTCATTAAATTCTGAAACATAGAAGCTGGCCATTGGGAAGTAGCTAGACTGTGGCAAGCAGTTTGAAAGGAATATAGGAAGCCAAAAATACCCAACTGAAGAATGTGGTGGGAGGAGAAAGGAATAATATATTTAAAACATCCACACTGTAAATTAGAGATTAATTTTTTTTCTTTTTTGGAAAGTTTATGCTTCTCATTATAAAAATCATGACTAACATCTATTGAATACCAATTTTGTGGCATGCTTCTTTCTAAGAGGTTTTCACGTGATCACTCATTTCATCCTGGCAAAAACACAGTTAATTAATATTATAGTCCTACATTAAAAGGTGAGTAATAGGGAACTAATAAATGAGTCTCAAATCATGTCAGGGATTTGAACCCTAGTTTTGAAGCTAATCTAATTTTGTACCATGTACTCTTAACTAGCACTCTGATAGGAAGAAAGAAAGAAAGAAAGAAAGAAAGAAAGAAAGAAAGAAAGAAAGAAAGGAAGGAAGGAAGGAAGGAAGGAAGGAAGGAAGGAAGGAAGGAAGGAAGGAAGGAAGGAAGGAAGGAAGGAAGGAAGAAGAGGGAGAGGGAGAGAAAAGAAGACTTTTTTCACTTTTAAAAATTCTATGAATTTTGCCATTACTAATACAGGAATATTATTGAGAAGTCTTCTGATATCCAAATAATTTATGGTAATAATTATATTTTATAGCAACTTTTAAATCCATACACATTTACAATGTCAGATATGGGTATATTTAAGGTAAATTAATCATTTGCACTGTTATAATGTCAATTAAATATTTTGTTATTAGAATAGCTACGCCTTACATATTATGGTGTTTTGGGGTTCTGTGAGACAGGATGAATGCTATTTTGAACCTTAATTTTCCTTTTTACTCCACAAATAAAGGGCTAGAGTGGTTCCTTTCATGGTGATAACGTTGAAAATTCAGAATCCTTAAAAAATGTATATGCCAGGCATATATTTATTCATTCACCAATATCTGCTGAGTGCCTACTGCTCTTTGTCCTGGGAGCACAGCAATGAATAAAACGACCAAAGCCCCTTCCTAAAGGAAACTGCAACTGATAGGAGAGGGGCACACAATAGAAATAGAATACCATTGTTTAATAGCTACTCACCATAAAGAAGACATTCTCTTACAGACCCTGGGAAACTAGAGCATGTGTGTCATGAGGAAGAACATGCCCTGAAGATAAGGCAGCCCGGAGCCCAGGCAAGCCTGTCACTCAAAAGAAAATACATTTTAAGGGCAGATCAAGAGCGGGGCCTATCTGAAGGGAGACGGCATTCAGGGCTAATCCTTGCGGGGCTAATTTTTGCCAGCACAATGATAGAAGGCAGGCCCTGGGAGCTCACTAACTTTAGGTATTTTTTTCTCACCCACTAACCCTATGTAACAGCTTGTTGGAAATGAAATGTCAGAGTGGTCTTTTCAGAGCATTATACCTGCTGTTCTCTCAGCTTGCCGGCTATCTGATTAATAAACGCACTGCAAAGCTTCAACCGAGTCTCTACCTATTTGACTGTGGTAGTGGCCGACAGCTTGGGCCCTTTCCTGTCTGGTATCATAACCTCTACTGTGACCTTAAGATTTACAATAACCCTGACATAACCTCAACTTTTCCTGAGAAAGCTGAACATTTTTCTCAGTGAGGAAGGAGAAAGTCAAGAAAAGTGAGCATTTATGAACAAGAAATCTCTAGTGGATTCTTAACATATATATTTCAAATGAATTTTAAAAATCAGTATCAGCTTGCAAGTAAAGATTCCCAAAAGAAGGAAGAGGATGAGGTGTCTTGTCCAAGGTCACACGTTGGTATTATTGCAGCATTCATGCATCACACTATCCACTCACAAATTATTTATTTGTTATATTTACTTGAGAATGACCTTACTTTGGTGATTTAGAAATTACCATTTAAACAAACACATATTTATCTAGGCAATTACAAAAAAGAAGTGAGTTGATAACAAAATAATTATTACTCAAGTAAATTACAAAGACAAGGATAAAAACCATTATACTCCATAAATTCTAGAACTACGATATTATTTTAAATAGTTGATTTGATACAATTAACAATAATGTACAGCTACTGCTCATAAATCTATTCCATTGGAATATTACTTTTTTAGACCTGCATTGAGAAGAGGTCTTTTAAAATCATAATTTTATAACTTTGTGGCCAAATATTTGGACTCTTTACCTCTGGCTCTGCTTGTGTATCCAACAGCTTTGCAATTTGGACACTTACCCTGCCTACTGGAAAAACTATACTCCTCATATTGTTTGTTTAATGACTACTTAATAACTTTGTTTTATAAACTAAAGGGAAAAAGAAGCAATGGTCCATGACTTACGACCCCTTGTCTAGGTCTCAAAACTCCATTCATTGGTTATATCTTGTGACTGTACCTGTTGACCATGATTCTGCCCAAACTGGACAGTCCCATCACCCTAACCCAGTGGTCAGCAAACTGCAGCTGGTGAGCAACATGTGGCTCTTTGTCCCCTTGAGTGTGGCTCTTCCACAAAATACCACGTTCGGGCAAGCACGCACAGTGCGATTGAAACTTCGTGGCCCATGCGGAGAAGTCGGTATTTTGTGGAAGAGCTACACTCAAGGGGCCAAAGAGCCGCATGTGGCTCGTGAGCCGCAGTTTGCCGACCACTGCCCTAACCAATCAGAAAGTATACAGTGAGTGAGTACTTGTGGCCTTATTTCCCTTAGCAATCAATCTCCCTGAAGATCATCTTGCAGTTTTTCCTGAAAAACCCTAACCTACCTCTCCCTCTTCAGAGCATACTTTCAGTTTCAGCCAAAGGCTATGTTTCTCTGGTTGGCAAAACATCTATAATAATAAAAGCGTAATATGCTAATTAGACCTGACGTCCTTCCAGACTTCCTTCCAGACGATGCTGTGGCGCCGGGGCCTGAGGCAGAGGCGGCAGAGGCCCCTGGCTGCTGTTGCGGTCGGGGGCTGAGGCAGCTGCTGCAGCTGCAGGGACTGAGCCCATTGCACAAATTTCATGCCTTGGGCCTCTAGTATATGAATAAAATTCTCTTTTGGTCTCTCAAGAGTGTCTTCTGAAATTTTTGTTGACAGACATATTTCAAAGAAGCTGTTAACCTCAAGTACTACTATCATCTTATCTATAAGGTTAATATAGACCTCCTCATTTTCTCTGACCCTTATCAATATCTTATCTAATAAAACAGAAACATGCAAATCGACCGTACTTCCATGACACTCACCAGCCACACCCACCAGCCAACCAGGAGTGAGTATGCAAATAAATCCAACCAAGATGGCAGCAGCCACAGAGCTGGAGCAAACAGGAGGCGTGGGTTGCCCCTGGCGATGGAGAAAGCCAAGCTTTCCGCCTTCCTTGGCCAACTGTGGGCTCTGCTCAAGGCTACAAAGTTTCAATTATAGAAGATAAATAAATCCCAGATACCTGCTTCCTGCCCCTGTGGCCTCTGCTCAAGGAGGGTCTGGGAGCCTGGGTTGCCGGGGCCGTGGACAGCCTGCAAACAGCCCTCAGCCCCTCACCCAGGCTGGCCAGGCACCCCAGCGGGGACCCCCATCTTGAAGGGGGTGTGGCCAGTCTGCAAACAGCCCTCAGCCCCTCACCTAGGCTGGCCACGCCCCCCCAGCAGGAACCCTCACCCCATGGGGGCGTGGCCAGCCTGCAAACCACCATAGACCCCTTGGCACAGGCCACCCCACACCCCAAGGGAACCCCCACCCTGATCTGGGACATCCTTCAGGGCCAACCAGCCAGCCCTGCCCCATGAACCAGGCCTCTATACCAATAAAAGGGTAATATGCTAATTAGACTGGGAGACCTTCCAGAAGACCTTCTGGATGTTCTTCTGGACAAAGCCATGATGGCCTGGCCAAGGTAGAGGGAGTTAGAGGCCAAGAGGGTAGGGCAGTTGTGGGTAATCAGGCTGGTGGAGGGTGGGGCCGTTGGAGGTAAGCAGACCAGCAGGGGGGCCAGTTGGGGGCAAGCAGGCCATCAGTGGGGGTCAGTTGGAGGTGATCAGGGCAGCGGGGGCAGCAGTTTGGAGTGAGCAGGCCAGCAGTTGGGGGCAAGCAGGCCAGTGAGGAAGGAAGGTAGGGGCAAGCAAGCCAGTGGGGAGGGGGGGCGGTTGGGGGTGATCAGGTTGGAGTGGGGGAGTATTTGGGGGCAAGCAGGCTTGCGGCAGGGGGCAGTTGGGGGCAAGTAGGCCAGAAGGCAGAGTGGTTAGGGGCAATCAGGCAGGCAGGCAGGCAGGCAGGTGAGCGGTTAGGAGCCAGCAGTCCCAGATTGCGAGAGAGATGTCCAACTGCTGGTTTAGACCCGATCCCTGTAAACTGGCAGTAGGACAGCCTTCAAGGGGTCCCAGATTGGAGAGGGTGCAGGCCGGGCTGAGGAACAGCCACTCCCCCGTGCATGAATTTCGTGCACCAGGCCACTAGTTTTGTTATATTTCTCATGGGATATAAATAATGATTTATACATGATACTGTATATAAATTCAAATTTTTAATGCCTACCACAGACCAACAGATACTTACTAAAAGGAATAATTATGACATAAGGAAATGTGTTTACTTTTAAAATATTGACATTTTATTCAAGCAATAAAGTTATGTTAATATAATAGTAAAGAAATAAAAACTGAAGTTTTGACAGTTTGAAGAGCTGTCATTACAAAATTGACGATTATGCTGAGATAATTTTTTTTTGCTGTTACATAATTGACTTCGTTACTTATGCATAATTGAACATGACTGAGGCTATTTAGGCCTGAAGTAAAGAACAGTAAAGATTCATTCAAAATTAATAATCAGTAGGGGAGATATAGAAAAGAACAAGTAATACCAGTGATACTGTTGTAATAACCTGGTTATTATCTAACAGGAAAGGAGTGAGGGGGAGACTAAATAATATAGGCATGCCATTTGTACAGTTTTTCCAGAAAGCTGCAGTTTAACACTCTTCAGATCTGTTCGCAGCAGATCTATGGGGAAAGGGGCTGGATAATAAATAGATGCATGCCCAGTAAGGTCTAAGTGACATGGTAGGTGTTTACCTGTCAGTCACACTTGGGAACAGGGATTAGCTAGAATAGGCATGGCCATTGCAATGGCTTGAAATCTGAGATACATCAGCTCCTGAACATCGGGAGCGCTCTCTCTCAGCTCCCTTGTCCCTGTTTCACTCCTGGCCCTCCTGTGGTCGGAAGCGGCTCCCCTGCATTAGCTCGCATGGATCCCGGCCAAAGGAACCCCACTCGATGGGCTAGTGGATTATAAGTGGCCTGATGCTATGCTGGGCTTAATTCCATCATAGAACCGACACTCTGGACACTGGCGCTGCTTCTAGCACTGCGGAAGCCCCAGCTGCACATTTTCCAGGACTAGTTTAGGGGAAATGGTACTTTGCAAACTGAGAGAGAGAATTTCACACAAATAAACCTTTCTACCACATCTCATCCTCTTATGTGAGTCTTAGAAAGTTCATTTTCTCAGGAGATCATTAAGAGCCCCACTCCCACTAGCAAAAGAGAAGTTCCACCCATGCAATCCTCTGATAACACCAGGAAGACTGAAATTGTGAGAAGCTTGATTATAATAATCCATTATATGCATTAAAAGTGGTCTTGGGCCCAAGTTCCAGTTTTGCCATGCAATCAGCAAATGAAAGAGTAAGGGTATATCCTGATAAAGGTCCTAATATGAGGTTGAAAACCACACTTCTTTTATCCAAAGGTCTAGACCAGAGGTTCTCAACCTGTGGGTTGTGACCCCTTTGAGGGTCAAATGACCCTTTCACAGGGGTTGCCTAAGACCATTGGAAAACACATATATAATTACATATTGTTTTTTGTGATTAATCACTATGCTTTAATTATGTTCAATTTGTAACAATGAAAATACATCCTGCATATCAGATATTTACATTACGATTCATAACAGTAGCAAAATTACAGTTATGAAGTAGCAACGAAAGAAATTTTATGGTTGGGGGTCACCACAACATGAGGAACTGTATTAAAGGGTATTAGAAAGGTTGAGAACCACTGGTCTAGACCATAAGAGGGTAAACTGATTTTATTTGGAGAAGTTTCCAAAAATAATGGTCACTGCTCTAAAATAATAAGAAAAGCAGAAAAGGGGTTGATTTGGAAACAGTTTAGTGGAGGACTAAATTTATATTATGTTCCTGAAGGTTACAAGATGGTTAATTTTTTTAAGGTATATTATGATATCTGAGAGAATTACATCTTGGTTATCCATTTTTTAAACTAATGAGCATTAAACTGATGAAATGAGTTGCAATCAGTTTATTTTACCTAATATTATAAGGACTTAATTTTTTTCTTTTTTTTTCCTTTATTGAATAAGACATTACAAATGTGTCCTTATCCCCCCAATGTCCCCTCATCCCCCCCATTCCTGCCCTCACCCTCACCCCTGTTGTCCACATCCATCACTTATGCTTATATGCATGCATACAAGTCCTTTGGTTGATCTTCCCCCCTCACCCCCACCCTGCCCCTGCTTTCCCTCTGAGTTTTGAGATAAGGACGTAATTTAATGTCAAGCCTATGCTCTTGTGGAAATAATACCTAGGAACATTCTATACTTCAAAGCACTCTTACATCAAGCCTTCCTTCTCTTCCAAATGAAAAATGCCCACTATCATATAAGTTAGTTTTACTCAAGAGGCTTGATAATGCTATCAGCATAACAGGCAAATATTACTGAGAATTTAAAATGATATGTTGCCCTTTTATTCGTTGTGAGAATTTTTCAGGATTGATTTTAAAAGGTATTCTCACTTTATTGTGTTTCATTGGTGACTTAATTTTTGAAATTGCTATTTTAAATTTGCCAATTTAATATTGTGAATATCATGATTGTTCGTTCCCAATGCGTTATCATATTCTGTTTTGAGAATCATCTACTCTGTTACACTTGGCTTCATGTAGTAAAAAAAAAAAATATTTTTGATATATATATGTCTGATGTATGCCTAAAGAATGATAAAAATGTGCTGATAGTACTGCACGGTAACCGTGATTCTTGTCATTAAGAGCTTCTCCTTTTTTGATATGCAGTTCTTTGATCATTCGTGAATATAGGTGCTCAACATAGGTTTCTTCCTATCAGAATGGGAAAAAAATCACTCTCATATTTGTGTATGTAACACCCTTTGAATCCAGGTCTATACTCTCTTTCTCTCTCTCTTTCTATTATTCTGTAATGATGGAAGAAGAAACCTAATTTTTTGGCTTTAGAGAAGAAGTTTCTGATATTTTTAAAATTTATACTGTTCTAGATTTTTTGTAGTTTTTTTTCTTCAAAAATTAGCAAAGGGTGTTCTAGTAGCTGTGGCAATTGAATTCAAATGGACCATTTATATTGGCAAACATGTCCCACGAGCTCTAAGGGCAGCAGCCTGTGAGCCCATTAGGTGGTAAAACTCTGCTTCAATGTTTGCTAAAACTTCAGACAGTAGTTCTTTGAAATGAGCTTTGAAAGATGAATTGACTCTTTCAGGTAAAGGTAGGGAACACAGAATAATGTATAACAACCGTGATGATAATACCCTGTCATCAAATTTGGTAACTTTTAAGACAAAATTTATGTTTTACTAATCACTTTTATGCTAGAAGAGAAGAGAATTTCATCTTGGGCAGATTTTCTTTTCCTTTTTAAAAAATTTTCTATGCTAATATGAAGCTGCAGTTATATTAGAAAATAGGTATCCTTTGTCCTTGGAAAATGCCTTTTTAAAGTCTTAACTCCTTATTATACACAGCTATGAACAAGGAAAGACTAGGAGTAGATTTATATGGTATTGTAGGAACTTTCTGAAAAGAAATGGATTAAAGCTCAAACCTTTCAAAGTGACTCACACCTCGCTGATAGATTGAGATGTTCCAGTTGTTTTGTACAAGCAGAAAAGGGCACTACGGATCTCAAATGGAAACTCATTTTAAAAGAAGGGGCCTGGGCTAGTGACTGGCACAACACCAAATTTGAACATTAGAACAGTGTTAGCTGTGGCACAGTCTGTACCAGGATAGAAGCTTATTCTAACTGTAGAAACGCTGACCTAGTGGTCTTATTTTAAGCAAGTAGCTGGAAATGACATTTAAATTGAAAGAATTCTATACAGTAAAATACTACTCACCCATAAGAATGATGAAATACTGCCATTTTTGACAATGAGAATGGATCTTGAGAATATCATGCTAAGCAAAATAAGTCAGACAGAAAAAGTCAAGAACTGTATGACTTCACTCATATGTGGGATATAAAACTGAAAGGAACAAATGAACAAACAAGAAGAACAAACCCAAAGAAACTCATAGACAACAGTATGTGGTTACCAGAGGGAAGAATAAAGGGGCCCAAATATATGACGAGGGAAGAAGAGTGGACATTGGGTGGTAAACATACAATGCACCATACAGATGACGTATTATAGAATTGTATACTTGAAATAGATTGGAATTCTATGCAATTCCATTAACCAATGTCACTCAATTAATAAAAAAAAAATGAAAGAATTCTAAACTTGGGAACCTGAGCATGAAGCACCAATGGGACCTGTGCAGGCATGTGAACAACACAGAGCTAATCAAGAACATATCCTGCTGTGTACTGATAGCACAAAAAGGAGTAACAAGAAACCAAGGGCCTATTGGTATGAAAAACTCCCTAATTCATTCATTCATTCATTCATTCATTCATTCATATTAATTCTCTCTCTCTCGCTGACATTTATAACTCTGGCCCCTGAGGGCTGAGTAACAAAGCTCTGAGGATTCATGTACTACGCAAAGATGAAAGGAAGCAAGATTTGAGACACAAAGAAAAAGACCACGAATGACCTTTTAATAAATTCATGAAGCATTTGCATTATTAAGTTCTAAAATAAGAAAGAAAGTAGTATGTGTATTGGATACTGATAAAGAGTACTCTGTAGTCAGGGTCTTTTTTAAAGCAAAAAAAAAAAAAGGTACATTTGGAAAAATCTGAACATCCAACAAAATTATGTATACCTTAAAATTACTTCAGAGATTAAGTTGCAATTATTTAAGAAACTGGTTTGTTTTGTTTATTATACACATTTCCCCCATAATGCCAGGTAAACACCGTTTTTACAATATTCCACCAAAATAAAAATTCTGAAGCACTACCAGATTTGAACTCTTTCTGTATAGCAAGATCCCAGGAAGGACATCAATGCAGCTTCCTGATACAGCACTAATACTTAGTCCAGGTGCACGCCATCATCTCTCCACCTTACACATTTATTCTCATAGTGCTCTTAATAGTATGGTCTCTCTCTTAAAGCCCCATTGAATCCAGATGCTACAGTGTAAATGAACAGAATTATTAGAAAGAGTTAAAAATATGGACAGTGTTCTAGGATGTAAATAAAATAAACCACATGTTTTAAAAAAGAAAAATCTTTCAGAAAGGATGGCAAATATGGGTCTTCATGCTCTCACATGATCTAAAACGAATGGCAGCCACTTTTAATGACCATGTAACCTTTCCTGGTGAGCCTCAGATTTATTTTGAAGTCTGTACTCCAGGCAGCCACTATCTATCAATTAGAGTTGGAATTAAAGATTCCTATCCCTTGATTGGGAGCTCATAGAGGTTGCGCATAGGTTATTCAGGAAAGTTCTAAGTCTCAGCATATATCATGTTTGTTGCAGCAGGATTAAAAAATATATCAAAACTTTATTTAAAATAATAGGTAACTGGAATGTCCAATTTAAGAAGTACCAATAGTTCAATATTAACTAAACATTCACATTTAAAAGAATTAAAAGAATTTTCTTTATGTGTGTAAAATCTGAATGTGCTGAATAAAATTAAGACAATGCATTCAGACCCATCCTCATCTTCCATTTTGCAGGTAACACTAAAAGCAGTTTTCCAAACACTTCTCACCAAATATTCCTCAAAATCAACTTTGATGGTGACATACTTTTCCATTGCATGGATAGATATAACTTGATTTCACCACTCTCTTTCTACTGGACATTCATGAAATTTTCATGTTTTTACCTTTATAAACATATCAAACTCATTATAAAATAAGTGTATGTTTTATTGTAGAAAGATTTGGTAGTGAATGGTGAGACAGAATATTATTATACTTTTATAAATTTGCTCTGGCAAAGTTCTGACAGATGCTTCAGGATATAGAGAGGTAATGATGCAAACCCAGGGAGATGAACAGAAGAGTAGGACAAATCTAGGCTGGCAGACAGCACCATTTGAACAGATTACACCCATGACAACTAGGGTTGGAAACCTCAGACCTAGCTTTACTTTCTCGGAAAAGCCAGTGTGCAAACAGGCTCCTGTATCACTTCAAACTGAGATTTTTCATTGTGGAGTCCCAGGTACAGCACATAAAATATATGTCAGAACATAAATCTGTGATATGAATATCTTTAAAATATTTATATCTTTTTATTATGAAAAAAGAGTACATTTTCTGTACTATTTATAAATTCCCTGTTTTAAAAAATGTTCCTCCCTCTCCCTTTCTGTTCATTCTCTATAATCATTTATATTCAAGAAAAAAGAAAGAAGAGTGGAAGAAAATATTGATTTGCTTTGGGCTAGAGACTAGGGAAGATACAATGTGATTTTTAAAAATAGATTATAAAGATCAAAACAGAACACAGTAAAAGTGAGTTTCTGAGTATAAGAATGGGAACTGATTTAGAAATTATTTTATTTATGAGAACTGAACATAGCAAAATGCAACATTAATTTATAGAATAAATATCTCCAATAGATTAATCATGGAAACACTAAATATTTGGGATACTAAATTTACTTGCACATTTTGATAATTTGGTAGGTCAGAGGCTCTTTCCCAAGAATTGCCTACTGTCCTTCCAAATGGGCAAAATTACAAGGTGTATGAGCCTGTGACTTAGTGGCTTTGGGGGTACACATTTCCCTCAGTAATGGATTTTGTGTTTTCAATTTCCTTTCATCAGGACAATGTTTCATGATTTGGAAGTAGATGCTAATAAATGCCTTATAGAGTTATGGGAACTAAGTTTGACCAGGAGTGACAATCTATGATCAGTAGATGAACCTTAACAAAACGATGCTCTTCTGCATCATGCCACACCCCATGACTGCTTGTTTACAATGTTATAATTAGAAGTGATGGAAGCCTATTCGTCAACATACAGTAAATTCTGAGTACCTCCATTAAAAATGTGGTTGTCCAATAAGAGTAGACAGCTACCTTCTTGCTCTGTCCTTACATGGCGTGGAGAGACAGGGAGGGAGGGAGGAAGGGAGGAGAGAGAGAGCTCTCTGGTGTCTCTTCTTATTAGGACACTATTTCTATCATAGCGGAGTCTTTATCCATATGACCTCACTTAAACTTAATTACTTCAAATGCAGTCACATTGGGGTTAGGGCTTTAATATACAAATTTTGGAGAAACACAAATATTCAGTCCATCAAATTACCCCTTTTGTATTATACTTTATTCTACAAAACATATATGCACATAAACATATACACACATAAATGTACCTAAATGTAAATGTGTATGTATGTATGTATATATGTGTGGTATGTCTTACTGGAAAAAGGAAACTAACTGAGTCTATGCAAAGCAGACAAGTTTGAAGACTGCTGATCTAGGACATATTTTAATTTTAGTTTAGAAACTATGTCTCAAGACAACATAGTCCATTCTTAGATAACTCTTTTGGAAGCTTTCTAATATTAAAATATGTCACCCAACAATGCTCATTCATTGGCTTCTCTTCTACTACTCTGAATCAACTAAAACAAAGCTATCCCTATTTCCTTGTCAAAGCTAGTTATTTGTATGCACTTATTAAATTTAATTCAATGCATTTAAATATCTTCTTTTGAGTCTCTCTTATGCCACTAAATACTGGGAATATAATCTCCACCCCTAGGGAGTTTATAGGGTACTAGAGACCCAGTGCACAAAATTCGTGCACCGGAGGGGGGTGGTCCTCCTCCCAGCCTGTGCTTTCTCGCAGTCTGGGACCCCTCAGGGGATGTCTGACTGCCAGCTTAGGGCCTGGAGGGACTGGGCCTAAGCTGGCAGTCAGACATCCCTCTCACAATTTGGAATCCCTCGCTCCTTACTGCCTACCTGCTTGGTCCATACCACTTGGCTCGCTGCTCCTTAGAGGCAGGAGAGGCTCCCGCCACCGCCACTGTGCTCACCAGCCATGAGCCCGGCTTCTGCAGGAGCACATTGACCACCAGGGGGCAGCTCCTGCATTGAGCTTCTGCCCCTGTTGGTCAGTGCGCATCATAGCGACCAGTCGTTCCAGTTGTTCTGCCATAATGATCGCTTAGGCTTTTATTATAGAGATTTGTGGAGAAATTCCATTACAAGGATTATTTTATTGAAGGAAGGAAAGATCAAGGAGAAGGACATAACCATGTGAGGTGATGGATGGATGTTAACATAATTTATCATGGTATCATTTGCAATATATGTTGTGTACATTAAACATCATCATGTTGTACACCTTAAACTAATATAATAAGTCAATTATATTTTAATAAAAACTGGGGGAGAGAGTTCAAAAAGGAGGATGGACAGAATAGTGGCCACATTAAGGGAAAGCACCTAATGTATACAGTGTGGTGGTTAACAAAAGCATTCTTGAAAATAATTGATTTTGCAAAATAAGCCCTCCAAAGGGCCAGGGCAGGAGAGCCTTCTGGAGAAAGTGAAGCTGAGGTCCTGAGTGTCCGAAGGTGAAAGAAAATAAGACATGTTTTGGGATGTGTCAGCAATTCAATAATCTCAAGCAGAATAGGTAGTTAATGTTAAAATCAAAGTTGGAACTCAATTAAGAGTCTCTGTCAGTAATGGCAAAAGTTGAAATTTTTATTTACAGGACAATAATTAACAGTTAAAGGGCATTATGTCAGAAAATGATACATTAAGTATTTTAAGAAGATCTCTCTAGTTTGCATAGTGAGAAAAAACAATGATTGGATGATAACAGGCCCAAAGATCAGAATCTATGACAAAGTCTACCTGGGTTAGAAATGATGTGATAGTGGTATGGCACTGCAAGAACTGCCAATCCTATTTCAGACCTTATTCTTGTAGAATATGGGCACATTTATTCACTTGTAATATCTTCATTGTTTCCAGGAATTTTTAAGAAAAAAAAAGTGAAAATTCAGTGACAAGGTTGAGGATATGAAAATGTTTACTTCAGGGTTCTCCAAAAGACACAGTGTAATGCCTTGGAGAAATCAAGAGAAAGAAGTCTAAGGTAGTATGAAGGTAAAATATGAATGAATGCACGGAGGAAACCAATTACTAGACAGACTGATTTTTTTCAGGTAACCAATTGATAGAGGGATTAAAGCCATGTTGTAAAATTTGACCTCAAAATCTCCATCCCCTGGTGAGAGCAGCAGTGTAGCAATTTCTGGAAGAAGTCGGTGGTGGCCTAAAGTGCTTGTTCTACTGAGACTCTCCTGCATTAGTTGACACCTGTATGTG
Organism: Myotis myotis; assembly: GCF_014108235.1. Classification (NCBI taxonomy): domain Eukaryota; kingdom Metazoa; phylum Chordata; class Mammalia; order Chiroptera; family Vespertilionidae; genus Myotis; species Myotis myotis. The sequence continues at coordinate 26,796,527 of NW_023416318.1, forward strand.
GAAAACAGCAGCAGGGTCAAGCAGTGTTGCTGTGTCAGGCCCTTCTAAAAGTAGTCCCCTGTGTACAAGGCCAAAAAGCTCCAATTCCTAACTGTTTCCTGTAGTAATTGATTTCATATCCCTTCATAAACTTGATTAGTCTTCACAAAAGAGATTCCAGTTTACCTAGGACCACAGAGAAGTTTATAAAAGTTAATTTTTAATTTGTAGCATCTTTGTCGACTCCCCAACCCAAAGTATTTAAAGTCGCTAAAATTGGTGTTATTGAAATATGTAGGTAGGAAAAATGAGACAATAGGAGAAGCCAATGGTGAGGTTAGGGATGTAAAATGCGTGCCATAAGGTATTGTATAATACCCAACACTAGGCTACACATTTGGCTACAGTATTTTCTGCAATATATTGTGTGCGCATGTGCATATGGTCCTGATTTAGAAAGAGAACAGTCAGGGCGCTACAAGGCTCCAGTTGTTGGTGACTCTGCCAGAGAGTAATGTTGCAAGGCTTTAACGCCGTGACCTTTTGTGATGAATCTATCATCCGTGATTTCTGTTCACAGAAAGTTTCCTGAAAGGCAGCCCAAGTGAGTGATATATTGAGGTTGTCAGATATCACAGCAATCACTCCAAAATCCATTTCCGAGCACCTAAACCTGCGAAGTTTATGGAGATTCAAGGGCCCCTTAGCTCTTGAATGTTCTTCTCTGCAACTAATCATATGAAGCTATGTTTTTTAAAAGACACTACTGACCCTTCACCCTGGCCACGTCAATTACTCTAGATTAAAACAGTTCTGGCATTGCCCGTGGAATGCTGATCTCACTGGTGCTCTGATCTGCTGTCAGCATTCCTGGCTGACTTCAATCACGGCTCCAGAACTGCTAATGTTAGAACCCTTCTTGGACAGCTCAGCTCCTTGGATGATCCTGAATTAGAGCCATGATGAGCTAAGGTAAACAAATAACAGAAGTGGGAGGCAAACAACCAATGTTGGTATTATTATTTCTCCTTATAACTTACACCTTGATGGTAAAGAAAAACAAAAGAAATAAATACACAATTTCAAATAATACCTAAAAGAAAATAAATTTATTATTGAGTCTATTTCTAAAATATTTGTCATATAGAATTCCTCAATGACTATATGCTTTAGCCTTTATACTATAAGGTTATGTAAACCACTGTAGCTGACTCACCAGGACAGACAGAAGACATTTAATAATGCTGCTTCCCTTCCCCTGATATCTATTTCCTAAGGAATGTACGTCCTGCAGGAATGTATTTGGTATGTTCTTCTTAAGGGAATCTCCAGTGTATAAGATAAAGGCAACAATACTGTTTTTGATAATGTTTATGGAAAGTAAATTTGAAAATGAAGCATTCTGCATTGAGATTTGGGGAACGACATCAATGTTAACCATTGGAAAAATCATGAAGTCATTCATACATTTTTTAAAAATTAGAAACCTCTACCTCTCTTTCTTTAGACTCTTCCTATCCTAATTCTCTTGTTTCCTCATCAGCATGAGCCCTTTATTGTTCTTTTCTTAGTGATACAAGAGAACCATATTTAGTCATTAATACCTAGCTATAAAGTAGTTATATGGAAAGTAGTTATTACTATCAGGTAATTTCATGTGATAATTTCATTTATATTATATACCTGATAGAGATATTTTACAACTGAAGGATATTATGAAAGAACAGAATATATAAAATTTGACTACAGGTGGTAAGATTTATTGAGTCACTTTAATAGCCTCCAAATATTTTCCATATAATAGCTCATTTGAAATTCACAGAAGCTTTATGAAGTCCTGTTATTGATTTAATACTACAAATATATGAGGAAATTATGGTACATAGAGATTAAATAACTTTTCCCATTTAGGTTTTAAATAATTTTCTCCAATGTAAGCCCAAGTTCTTCCATGTAGTATTTGAGCTCAGTCTAGCTTTAAAAAAATGACACTTTTACAAATATGTGCTAACAAGCATAAAAGAAAAAATATATATAGCATAATGTTGGAAAGTATTTATTTTAATATTATAAATATTTATTAACTAATTTAAATAATCCCTGTAATAAGCTAATCCTTAGGCAAATATATATAGAAACAAATGTGCCTGTATAAATGTTCATTGTAGATTATTTAGAAATGTATACCTTTTAAAAAAACTAAAAAATTATAAGCAATTTCAGCAACCATAAAAAGCCAACGGTAGAAATTTGGTGAATTTATTTTCAATCATTTATGCATGTTCATAAAAGTGTTTATTTTCTTTTACTTATTATATAACTTCTGATATTCTGACAATATTAATTTTATTTTTCCATTCATAGTTTACCATTAAATACGTGCCCAAACTTTCCAAAAACCGTTTTCTCTGTATGATCTATTAAAGTAAATAAGAATGTTTAGGCCCAACGGCTCTGGCTCAGTGGTTGAGTGTCAACCCAGGAACCAAGAGGTCACCGGTTGGATTCCTGGTCAGGGCAAATGCCTGGTTTTTGGGCTCAATCCCCAGTAGGAGTCTGCTGATCAATGAAGTTTATCTCTCATTAAAGTTTCTATCTCTCTATCCCTCTATCATCCTCTCTCTCTAAAGATCAATAAAAAAACATATTTTAAAAAAAGAATGGTTTCTCCTCAGTTTGTTATAACTGACAGTGACCCACAGGTAATCTACTGCCATTGCCATTGCCTGGATGACAAAACATTTACTGAGCCCTCTCCCTCACTAACAGCCATGTTTTAGAAATAGATATTGTCTTATCCATCTCTGCATCCCACTCAGCACCAAAGCACAATGTCTTCTTAGGCCCTTAGCCATTCTAGGTTGAATTAAACTCAAGGAGAACAAGGATGAAGTCAAATCTTAAGTCCTTAAATCTTTAACATTTGACCAAATTGCAACCGTAATAGCTTGAAATAACTATACTGGCAAAATGTATTTAGAATCAAGTAGGAGATTACTATTTCTGTACAGTGCTAGACTTAGGGGAGTCCTGTTGAGAATATTAACATCATATGCTGGTCTAGTGCATTTATTATTATGTGCGTCTGTTGATATCTACAGACTATTCTTGGATGACCTCCTTACACTTTGAGAATAAAAGCCATTTTTATTGTTTTTATCCTCACTGAAAGAAGTCTATTTGAATTATTTATAAGTATTTAATATCATAATGGGTTTATGAGATAGTGGATCAGGTCTTTATCTGTTTTGTATGTCCCTAGGTTCTAAAATGGCCTTCCTCTTGCATCCTGTGGAATTTGAAGAGCAGTCAGTTGATTTAATTTTTGGACATTTTAAATTAAGAGGGCGAAGCCTTCTACTGCATGTTACCTGAAGAAGCATTTTAAGTTATTATTCTCCATATATCTATTAAAAACAAATTCCTCAAGCAGTGTATATTATTAGTGGCGGCTGGGCATCCCTGGGACTTGGTGACTAGGAGTATAAGATCATAACCTAATCAAGTCCATCACTGGGCTGTAACCCACCTCTGCCTGCAAAACAAAAACAAAAACAAACAAACAAACAAAAAACCATCAGTCTGAGGAAAGCAGGAGGGAGGTTTATGCATTTCTATGTTTGTTTCCAGGTAGTTTATCTCACAGATTACTTTTAAAGTGTTAAGAAAGAAAAATGTAGCATAATTCTTCAAAATAGAACCTGAGAACACATTTATGCTTTTATAAAGTAACCAGAGGCATGGTGCACAAAAATTCGTGCATTTGGGGGGGTCTCTCAGCCCAGCCTGCACGCTCTCACAATCCGGGACCCCTCGGGTAGGGTCCAGTCCCATTGCAGCATGGCTCTGGTTCCCAGGGTGTTGGGACCAAGAGGCCAGTCTGATGGCAGCATGGCTCCGTTCCCACAGCTCCCTCCCGCCACCGCGACGCAGGCAGCCGGGACCCAGGAATGACTTCGGCCATGCCAGCCGGGACCCTAGCCTGGTGTTTGGTCATTCGTCTGGATGTTTAGGTCGTGATGGACCCTGGCTCTTTATATATTAAGATTTTTAGAAAACTACTCTCAAAGTACATTTATGTTAAACACTAAGATTATAAGAACTATAATATAATTTTAAATCATTTACTGTATTATTGATAACCATGAGTTTCAAAGTTTATTTTTTTAAAAAATGCTTAATATGCCAAAACTGGTTTGGCTCAGTGGATAGAGCGTCGGCCTGCGGACTGAAGGGTCCCGGGTTCGATTCCGGTCAAGGGCATGTACCTGGATTGCGGGCACATCCCCAGTGGGGGATGTGCAGGAGGCAGCTGATCGATGTTTCTCTCTCATCGATATTTCTAACTCTCTATCTCTCTCTCTTCCACTCTGTAAAAAAAATCAATAAAAATATATTTTTTAAAAAATGCTTAATAAATAATATAAACTTTAACTTAATTTAATATAGAGAGTATTTTCTAGTTCTGTTACTTTATTAAATAAGTATGACAGTATATGTTGGCATAAAACTTCTATAGTGATCAAGTATAATTCAAAATATTTTTAAAACTATAAAAAATCTATTTTGAAAAACTATAATTATCTGATAAAGGATAGGCACATTTATTTGGACACCATAATTTAAATTCATTAACTAATTTTAAAACTAATCTTTCTAGAGGTTACATATTATATGAAGAAGTATACAATTAGAGAATTTTATTTTATTTTTTGACTTTGAGAAAATATTCAGCTTTTTTGTAATATGGGAATAAAAATAAATGAATAAAACTGTGGGCTAGATTTTGTGATCTCTTTAATTCCTTACCTGCCTAAAAACTATGATTATAAATTGTTGAATAAGAGAAACACTGTCAAAATTTCAATATACTTTTTTAGTATTCTGCCAATTTCTATAGAGCAAACTTTAAGTGATTCTTAGTCACTTTAAAAGATATTATTAAATGGTTTTTCTCTCATTAGCATGGCTAATGTAAAGCAATGAAATACTACCCAATATACGACTTGCATTTACAAATCACACATCTGCCCATCTAACTCAAAGTTTCCCATAAAGTACTCAGCTACCGGGTTCCTGAGTAGCTGCATGTAATTTATGAAGAAAAAGACCAAAAGCCTTTTAAATTTTACTTCATGATCTAGAGCTGGTGATGAGAGAGAAATATAAAGGCTCCACAACTCTTAAGAAACTATAAACCATTGTGCCTGCTTTAGCATTTATCAATTTTTAACAACTGCCACAAGGCTTTTAGCAATCAATTATTACCTAGCTCAATGAAGAACTCAAAGCTATACCAGATAAACCAGCAATCAATTTTACTGCTTTGTGGCTGATTTCTCAATATGTTTCTTGGCACCACATTTAAAATAAACTAGGTTACAATTTTACTGATTCTGAGATAATTAGTATTACAGCACACAAAAAAGCAACACATTTTAAATGGAAGGAAAGAATACTTTGAAAAAGACAAGTATCACATGATCTCACTCATATGTGGGATCTAACGAACAAAATAAAATGATGAAAAAAATAGATCCAGAGACACAGAAGCATAGAACAGACTGTCGAATCTCAGAGGGAAGGCAGAGGTGGGTGGGTAAGAAGAGATCAATCAAAGAATTTGTATGCATATATGCATAACCCATGGATACAGATAATAGGATGTTGAAGACTGGGGGTGGGAGTGAGGGCAGGCTAGAAGGGATCAAAGGGTCAAAGGGGGGTAAAGGGAGACATATGTAATATTTTCAACAATAAAGATTTTTTAAATAAAATATATATTACAGTATTTACCACAAAAAAAGAATACTTTGAGATTCATACAGCCTCTTTCCATTTTCCTTTATTCAAATATACAGAAAAAGATTTTTCTTTTCTGATTTACATGACACTGGTTTGTTGGATTTTGGTCAGACAATGCCCAGAGGAATACTTTGTACAGGGTACTAGTTAGCATCTTCCCCTCTACCACAGCCACTAGGGCCCTGTGATCACAAATCACTCCTAATTCTCCATGCTTTTATATTTTCCACTCCATTTTCATTTTTTCTCACTTTCTATTTATAGGACTATGGTCTCTAATTGATGATCTTTACACACATTTCAATCACCAGAATACTACATTACATTTCAGAAAACCTTCAGGCTGCTAGCAGGATATAGGTTAGGGTAATGGGCTACACATGATGTTGAAAATTATTTTAAAAAATCAATAAATAAAAGCATTGATTTTATTTTTAATGATTAATTCTGAAAAAACTGCCTTAGCCATTTTGAACATATAGCAATTATGGATGTGGGCTTTATGTTAACCAAAGCAAGAGTTTAAAATTGTGATTCCTATAAGTATCTCTCTCTATAAAACCCTAATATGCAAAGAGACCGAATGGCAGAACAACTGAATAACCAGCTCTGTGACATGCGCTGGCCCCAGGGGACGTGCACAGAACATGCCGGGAGTCGGCAGCAGGTGGCAGAGCAAGGAACATGGTGGACATCGGCCATGGCGGGATGGTGGAGCAGGTAGGTGGGGGCGCCAGACCAAGACAGGGCGCTGGTCGCTGTCACTGGGGTGAGCCTCTGGTGTTTACTGAAAATTATTTTCTCCCAGGTGCTGCGGTCGCGCCTGGTGCTCGCATCTGCTGCCAGCACTGGCTCCGCTTGCACCTGCGGCCAGTGCCGGAGCCGCTGCTCACACTGGCTGCTGGCTCCTGGCGCTGGTCCGATTGCTCGGCACCTTCATCAGGTGTGAGCGGTGGCTGAAGGCCCAATCGCCCCTCAGAGTTTCTCCACCTCCCCGTCTCCTGAGGGGCAATCAGAGCAGCAGCCGCCACTCGCACCCACTGCTGGTGCCGGCCCCAGTTGCTCATGCCATGAGCGGGTGCGAGCGGGGCCGGCCATCAATGCATCAGAGGTGGGAGCGGTGGAGGCAGGAGCAGGGCTGCTGGCAGAGAAGGGACTGGATGCCATGGCAGGAGGGGCCAGGCGGGGGAGAAGAGGGTGGGCTGAGACCCACCCACCTCAGCATCATGGCTCACAGTTCCTTTCAAGGTGCACGGATTCATGCACTGGGGCCCTAGTAATATTTATATAAGGGTAATTAATTTGCTTTTCAAAAAAATGCTTCCATTAAAAATTTGTTAGTGAAATTTTAAAATATAAAAATTTTTTAAAAACATGTTATTTTTTATTTGTTTATTTTATTCTCACTCGAGGATATGCTTGTTAATTTGAGAGAGACAGAGAAACACTGATATGACCGAGAAACATGGATGTGTGAGAGAAACATTGATCAGTTGTTTCCCGTACACATCCAGACCGGAAATCGAACCCACAAACCTAGGTATGTGCCCTGACTTTGCATGGAACCTGAAACTTCCTGGTGTATGGGACAATACTTCAACCAGTATTCAATGAAGCTTTATTCACTATAGCCAAGATTTGGAAACAGCCCAAGTGTCCATCAGTAGATGAGTGTATAAAATAGCTATGGTACATTTACACAATGGAATACTACTCTGCGGTAAAAGTGAAAAGAAAACGTACCCTTTGTGACAGCATGGATGGACCTGGAGAACATTACCCTAAATGAAATGAGCCTGTCAGAGAAAGACAATTACATATGATTTCACTCACATGTGGAATTTAATGAACAAACTGAAGTGAAAAGCAAAATAGTGACAGACTTACAGAGAGCAGGCAGACAGCTCTGTCGGTGTGTTGGGGGATGGAAGGATTGAGTAAAAAGGAAAGGAATGTTTGATACATTAGTTAATAAAACGGTGAATTATAATTATATATTACAATATTATGTCATTGTTATATGACAGAGTGACTTTACTATGGATTTGATGGGCTTATTAGTGTCATAACTTGATGTACAGAATATCTTATTTTAATTTCTAATAATTAAGATTGATATAATTACTGATGCTCATTTTGCAATAATTTTGGCACCATATTGGAATAAATCAAAACTTTCTTCTGGGCCAGAAATGATTTTTCTATGCTAATGTTCATAAACAGATGCTTATGTTTACAAATATAATAAATTATAAGAAACAGAATACAGATAGGCATTAGACACATAAAAAGGGAGCAATTTTGACATCAATGTCATTGCTCAATGACATTATTTAATACAATATTTATTAAATACTTACTAATCAATGTAACATACTAAAGATTTTACAAATTAAGTAAAAATTTAGTGGACAGATTTTGATAATACTGTAGAAAACATTTTAAATCTTGAAAGAAAATAGAAAATTTTATATGATACATGAAAAATGTATTAAAAGCAACACTAGGAATCTAAAGTCAAATCAAAAGCCTTTAATATCCAATTATTTCTTTGATTTATTATATAACTTTCCTAAATTAATATTTTAAGTGACAAAATTATAAATATAATCCAAGCATTAAAGAATTGTAATAATAGCCCTGACCGGTTTGGCTCAGTGGATAGAGCGTCGGCTTGCGGACTGAAGGGTCCCAGGTTCGATTCTGGTCAAAGGCATGTACCTTGGTTGCAGGCACATCCCCAGTAGGAGGTGTGCAGGAGGCAGCTGATCAATGTTTCTCTCCCACTGATATTTCTAACTCTCTATTCCTCTCCCTTCCTCTCTGTAAAAAAATCAATAAATTATATTTTTAAAAAAGAATTGTAATAATAAAAATAGATCCAGTCTTCATACCAGTATTTTTTCATTAAAATGAGACTAAAGTATATATGACAGTTTTACAAAAGGTATCAAAAATGGTCAACTGGCAATGGGCAATAGCTGCAATGGTAACAGGGTATGTGTAAAAGGAATATTTACTTAGAGCACTTTAATCTTCATAATTGTCATTTGTTATTGAAAGACATCCATTAGCCATGATTATATTGTCACTTTAGTTGTTACCAATGAGACATCTTTAGACACTTTGGCATACATATATATTTATGAGCCAAGTGGGAAAGGCCTTGGAAAATTAAAATGAATTCTACAGTCTCTTTTACCCTAGAGTTATTTACTGATTCTGGGCAGAAGCAATCACCTGAGAATGCATACTTAACTCCACTTAGATCCATAGCTAGAGAACAGAGAAACCAAAGGAACATTTGTCATAGGCTCAGAGAGTGTCAAGAATTTAGCTGGAATTTCTTTCAGGAAAAAAGTCAAATTCTGAGTTACTGCAGAATGGGAGAAGAAAAACATGTGAGAAACAGATGTAGAGTGATATTTTGCACAATATCCTAAAAAATATTATAGGTAGAATCTGCTAAGATACCATACTGGTAAAAATAGTAGGCTCTTAGTTGAAAATCCTGGGGGAGAGAGGGTGAAATACAGACAGTTCCATTCAAGATGGCAATCAATTTCACACTCGCATCATCCTTGATGAAAGTAATGTCATCAGACACTTTTCTATTTGCCAAATACAAGAAATGAAGAACTTGATAAGGAATATGACATCATTACAAGATCCTAAAATATATATACACAGTATCCTCTATGCCATAAAAATTTATACTGTATTAACAAAAATAATAATTTTTCTAAAAGAGAAAAACTAGTCTAGAGACAATTTAGATTTTGGAGTTTGTTGACAAATGTAAAATAATTTTGATTAATATACAAAAAACATTTAAAAAGTTGGGCAAAATAGTTATAATAATAAAAAATTGAACATAAATGTAGTCTGTAAAAGTTACCAATAAATATATGTTAAATTAAAAACTCATTAGAAATGGATAGAAAGCAGATTATAAACATGAGAAGATATGATTTGTAAGGCCAGCAGTACACCGATATCAAAACCCAGGCAAGGAAATTTTAAGAGGACAGAAAATGTCCTTTATAAATATTAAATCCAATATGACATAACAGTATATGTCATACACTGTATATACACATATATGTATACATACACACATTATATATAATTTAACTATATATGTACATATACACATATATATGACTATGTATCAAAAAGAGGAATATATCTTAAGAATAGAGATTGAGATAATATTCAGAAAATCAATGTAATTTGCAATATTAATAAATCATATGATCCTATCAAAAAATGCACAAAAATGTGACAACAAATCTCACATCCATTTCTATTAAAACTCTAAGCAAATTAGAAATAGAGGGTACTTCCAAAAGTCATAAAGGGGAAAACCTATCACTTAATGTTGAATGACTAAATACTTTCTCTAAGGAAAGGAATATAGATCAACATCTGCTCTCACCACTTCCACTCAAAACTGTGTATATCTAGTGTAATAGGGCAAGAAAAAGAAATGAAGAACTGCAAAATTGGAAATAAAACTATCTTTATTCACAACTGCCATGATGTCTATATAGAAAATCCTATAAAATATACAAAAAATGATTAGAATTTTAAATGGATATAGCTAGGTGACAGGATATAATATTACTATAAAAATTCAACTCTATTTTCATAAACAACAGACTGTAGCATCCTTAAATATGAATGATCTAAGGATAAAGCTATAAAAACATGGACATGGAAAAGAATAAAACATTGCAATAAGAAATTACAAACCTAAATAGTGAGATATACCTGTTCTTAGAACAGAAGACAGTACTGTTAAGATGGTAAGACTACTCAAATTGATCAACACAATCCAACCTAAATTTAAAGTAAAAGACTATATAAAAGAATAAACTGCCGAAACCGGTTTGGCTCAGTGGATAGAGTGTCGGCCTGCGGACTGAAAGGTCCCAGGTTCGATTCCAGTCAAGGGCATGTACCTGGGTTGCGGGCACATCCCCAGTAGGAGATGTGCAGGAGGCAGCTGATCGATGTTTCTCTCTCATCGATGTTTCTAACTCTCTATCTCTCTCCCTTCCTCTCTGTAAAAAATCAATAAAATATATTTTTAAAAAAAAGAATAAACTAAAAGCAAAAACTCAGTAAGATAGCTGGGGAAAAGAAAAATATAACTGTTGAAACAGTGCATCAGTAAAAACTCTCAAATTCTGTTGGAAACACTATGTAAAATGTTTGGTAGGATCCATGAAAGCATAAAATACTATAATGTATGACCCACCATTTTCTTTTCTTTTTTAAAAAAATATTTTTATTGATTTTTACAGAGAGGAAGTGAGAGGGATAGAGAGTTAGAAACATCCATGAGAGAGAAACATCTATCAGCTGCCTCCTGCACACTCCCCACTGGGTATGTGCCTGCAACTAAGGTACATGCCCTTGCCCGGAATCGAACCCAGGACCCTTGAGTCCGCAGGCCGATGCTCTATCCAATGAGCCAAACCAGTTAGGGCTGATCCACCATTTTCATTCATATGTATTTACTCAACAGAACTCATATGTGTCTTTTTAAAAAGGCATTAATTAAAATGATCATAATACTATTTATTTATTATTTTTTTTTTATTTTTTTAATATATTTTATTGATTTTTCACAGAGAGGAAAGGAGAGAGACAGAGAGCCAGAAACATCGATGAGAGAGAAACATCGATCAGCTGCCTCCTGCACACCTCCCACCGGGGATGTGCCCGCAACCCAGGCACATGCCCCCGACCGGAATCGAACCCGGGACCCCTCAGTCCGCAGGCCGACGCTCTATCCACTGAGCCAAACAGGTTTTGGCCATAATACTATTTATAATACTTCAAAGAAAATATTTTACTTGTCAATCAATAATATAATAATTTGTTTTGTTTATATAATAGAATACAGCCATAAAAAATGAATAAACTGCTACATGAACCATTATGTATCACAAATGTAATGTTGAGCAATCGAAGTCAAAGATAAGGTTAGATTTTGTACAACTGCACCTATGTAAAATATAAAACTGAAAGCAAATCAATGATGTTCAGAGTGAAAAAAAAAAAAGTTACCCTTGTGGGAGAATACTGATTAGCAGAAAATATGAGGGGGCTTCTGTGGTTTAGTAATGCTATTTTTTTATTTATTTTGGGGTTCTGGTTGTATATGTATATTTCCTTTGTCAAATTTATCAGGCTGTGTCCTTATATTCTGTGCACTTTTGTGTATGTATGTTTTTTCCCCAATTTATCTTTATTGTTGAAAGTATTACATATATTCCTGTTTTTCCCCCATTGACCCTCTCCACTCCCCACCACCCCTCCCCTCCTATGCCCACCTTCACCACACTATTGTCTATATCCATGGGTTATGCATGTAAATTCTTTGGTTAATCTCTCCCACCCGGCCACCTACCCCCATCTTTCCTCTAAGAATTTTTTTAAATGGACATCAAATCTAACTTGAAGAAGTTGCTATTTTGTGATAATTTAAACGTTAAAATATTCATGAAGGTAATGGATTATTACACGTTGCTAATAAGAAGAATAAATGAAAGAGTTTGAGTAAGAATAGGGGGTGTTCTTCATTACCAGGTTATGCCAGTAAATAAGTATAGAAATCAGAAAGAATTAGAAAACAACCACTTCGCAATTGCCATGTAATTACGTATTTAGACCAAGATCACCACTGAATGTTTAAACAAGGTGGTAAGTTTTGCTGTGGAATAGAATATTCAAATAGTATTGAATTATTTTTCACAGACTGCTTATTAATTATAAAGCAGAAAATGTAATTTTGTAGAGGATCATTATGGCAGATGCCATCTCAACTGAGGCATCAACAATTGGAAAAAATCCTAGCATTAAGTATGTGCTTCTTGATTAGATGCATTTAAATTATCACTGCTTTGGGCCAAAATAGTTTCACATAAATCCAATAATGAGAAAGCAATCGGATTAATCTGTGTTTTTTGCAATTCCATAAAATAGCTGGATTTGACTCTTCAAATATATCATGGCCTTGAAAGAAAAAACAAAAAAGAAAAGAAAAGCAGGGAAACTTTCACAGATTAAAAGAAGCAAAGGAGATGTGACAACTAAATACAAATGCATGAGTTTAGATTAAATCTTTGCTGCCCCTGCATTTCTTCCAAAAATGGTATAGCCGTAACCGGTTTGGCTCAGTGGATAGAGCGTCAGCCTGCGGACTCAAGGGTCCCGGGTTCGATTCCAGTCAAGGGCATGTACCTTGGTTGTAGGCACATACCCAGTAGGGAGTGTGCAGGAGGCAGCTGATCAATGTTTCTCTCTCATTGATGTTTCTAACTCTCTATCCCTCTCCCTTCCTCTCTGTAAAAAATCAATAAAATATATTTAAAAAAATGTTATAAAGTTACTATTTGAGACCAGTCAGGAACCGAAAAACAGGATTACAGGCTTTATTAGGGGAAAGAGGCCTGTCGGGCTGTCTCACAATGAGAAGACAGCAAGCCATGCAGAGGTGAGCACTGCTTTGGAGGGGCAGAATGGGAAGGAATGGGGGCTTAGTGTACTCGGCGCGCACTGATTGGTGGCTTAATGTATGGCCCATATAGGAACAAGGGCTTAGGGTATTTGGCAGGTGAAGATTGGTGATTCAGTGTATAGTCCATATAAAGTACATGGTTAGTCACTCAGGTATTTCTGGGCTGCAGGTTACATCATACTCTGTCCACCAGTTGGGGGAAGGGAGGATCTATCACTATTGGCATAATTGAGGATATTTAATTCAGACTGTGTATTATATGAAGTGATTGTATCAGTGTTTCAGTGTTAATTTCCTGAATATGATGATACAGTTATACAGGAGAATGTCTTTGTTCTTAGGAGACACAAGGAAATAGAGGAATGAAGTGTCATACATTTTGCAATTTATTTTCAAATGGTTCCAAAACTAAGATTTTTGTGTGTGTGTGTGTGTATGTGAGTGCATTTTACTGTGTGTGTGTGTGTGTGTGTGTGTGTGTGTGTGTGTGTGTGTGTGTGAGCACGCATGTGTGGGAGACAGAGAGAAGGTATTCAATACAATGGTTATATAATTTTTTCTCCTGATCAATATAGAATCAAGCAAAAAAAAAAAGCTTTGCTAAATAGTAATACAACATAATCATTTTCCTTCTCTACACCCTGTGTCTTATGCCCTTAGGATCCCAGCCATCAGGTCTATTTTACTTAAAAATAATATAGGAGCAAGAAGTCTAAATTAAAGATAACACCCATAGAAATATAGGAAAAGAACATGCAGAGAAATTGAAACATTTTTACATAAATTAAGAGAACCAACCATTGCCTTATTTATATTAAAAATGGAAATTTAAGGTAAAGAATAACATTTGCAGTGTTTACTTAAGATTCATAATTTAATTGAGTAAATGTTTGTAATTTATAATTACCTTTCTAGTTGGATATGACAAACAAAAAAATCATATTTTCAGATATCCACACCCCTTCCATTTGAATGATCATGGGAGAAGAGATTGTTTGTTTAAATGAAAAATAAGACCTCCATTCTATTCTCTTCCTAGAAAATAAGACAGTAATACATATTTCCCATTTACATGCGAACCATACTTTTAAAATAAACACTCGATTCTTCAAGAAGATCTGCTGTAACAGGAGCTTTGAACAAACACTTTGTTAGAGTTGTAAATGCTGAATTTTTTCATCTATTTTTCACATATGAGGAGGTAATCGATGGTGTGATGTTTCCTTGTGCATTGAAATTAAAGTGTGAAGTGAATTGCGTCCTTTTCTAGTTAGCATTTATATTGGGCCTATCTCAGCCTGACCATTTGTATGCAGTCATTTGCATGTTTCTTTAGCTCTTTCTTGCATCCCTGAAAGGTCAGCCGGTATTACTGTCCTGCCTTGACAGTGGAGGCCACTAACATGCACTGAGAATAAGGAAGGCTTGCAAATGATCAGAAAAAGCCATTAAGTCCAGCAATTCCAACACAGGGAGCATAATCTGCATGCTCCCCAACTATATCTTATGATACAGTTTTTAACCCTTTAGCTATCTTCTTTGCTTTTTATTGTTCCCAATACTCAATTCAACTCAACTCTGCAAGACTTTATTGAATATTCACTTAGTGCCAGCAAAACACAACTTAATCTGAGAATAGGAATTACTCAGAACATGGCACAAGGCTCTCAATTACTACATGAATGAATGAATAAATGAATGAATCCACATGTACACAATTGGATATGTAATCCATTTTCAAAGGGATAGCAGGAAAAGAATATCAAAAACAACAAATGAAAACTCTAAAGCAACATATCTTAGACTACAATCTTCAAGGAAGTAGAGAATGTGCATATTTTACTAGTAGCTTTATCTCTAGTGCCCACAACAATATCTGACACATTTTAAGTCTCCAATAAGTGT
The DNA here is from genome assembly GCF_014108235.1 of Myotis myotis. Lineage (NCBI taxonomy): Eukaryota > Metazoa > Chordata > Mammalia > Chiroptera > Vespertilionidae > Myotis > Myotis myotis. The sequence goes on from NW_023416318.1 coordinate 26,811,747, forward strand.
GTTTTGAAAGAATAGTTTCTATAAGCACATCTATCAAGGTAAGTACTGCTCTAGATAAGTACTGCTTAGGTTGAAAACACAGAGGTCACCATTGGACTTCCAGTTAGGAACCACAGAACTGGATCCTAAAGTTGGATACTATTCCTAATTTTGTATTCTTACGTAAAAATATATGTAATATTGTATTATTATATATTAACTAGAGGCGCGGTGCACAAAAATTTGTGCACTCAGGGGGGATGGGGGGGTCCCTCAGCCCGGCCTGTGCCCTCTCACAGTCAGGGACCCCTCGGGAGATAACACCCTGCTGGCTTAGGCCTGCTCCCAGGTGGCAGAGGGCAGGCCCAATCCCTAGTTGCAGCCCCTGGTCGGGCTCAGAGCAGGGCCGATTGGGGAGTTGGGGCACCGCCCCCTGTCATGCACAGAACAGGGCGGATTGGGAGGTTGCGATGCCACCCTCAGTCATGCTCAGGGTAGGGCCAATTGGGGGGTTGGGGCACCGCCCCCTGTCACACTCAAGGCAGGGTCAATGGGGAGGTTGAGGTGCCACCCCCGTCACACACAGAGCAGGGCCCATCAGGGGGGTTGGGGCTCCGTACCCTGTCACGCACAGAGCAGGGCCCATCGGTGGGGTTGGGGAGCTCCCCCCTGTCATGCACAGAGCAGGGCCCATCAGGGGGTTGGGGAGCTCCCCCTGTCACGCACAGAGCAGGGCCCATCGGTGGGGTTGGGGAGCTCCCCCCTGTCATGCACAGAGCAGGGCCCATCAGAGGGTTGAGGAGCTCCTCCCTGTCACGCACGGAGTAGGGCGGATCAGGGGGTTGGGGCACTGGCCTCTATCACCCACAGAGCAGGGCCAATCAGAGGGTTGGGGCACCGCCACTCTCACACTCAGGGCAGGGTCGATGGGGAGGTTATGGCTCTACCCCGTCACACACAGAGCAGGGCCCGTGGGGGGGGTGGGGGTTTGGGCGCCGCACCCTGTCACACACAGAATCGCAGGGCGATCAGGGGGTTGGGGAGCTCCCCCTATCAGGCACAGAGCAGGGCTGATCAGGGGGTTGGGGCGCCTTCCCCTGTCACGAACAGAGCAGGGTGGATAGGGAGGTTGTGGCCCCGCCCCGACACACACAGAGCTGCAGGGAGATCAGGGGGTTTGGGGGCTGCCCCCTGTCATGCTGATCCCAGTGCTGGGAGGCATATTACCCTTTTACTATATAGGATAGAGGCCTGATGCATGGGTGGGGGCTGGCTAGTTTGCCCTGAAGGGTGTCCTGGGTTAGGGTGGGGGTCCCCACTGGGGAGCCTGGCCAGCCTGGGTGAGGAGATGATGGCTATTTGCAGCTGGTCACACACCCTTCAGGGTGGGGGTCCCCACTGGGGTGCCTTGCCAGTTTGGGTGAGGAGCTGAGGGCTGTTTTCAAGCTGGGGGTGACTGAAGCACCCAACCGCTCCTGTTTTTCTTTTTTTTTTTTTTTATTCTGGGCCAGCTTTAGCTCTGGCTCTAGCTCTGAGGCCTCTGCTGCTGAAAGTAGGTATCTGGTTTGTTTGGGTTCTATAATCGAAACACTGTTTCAACTCCAGCTCTGAGATCCCGACGGGCTGAAAGCCCAGCTGGGGTTTTGTTTAGCTTCTATATTTGTTATAATGTTTCAAATTGCAAGCTCAGAGGCCGGCAAGTCAGGCGGGGAACGTTGGAGTCCTCTGTCACTGAAGCAAGCAAGCCTCATGTTCGCTTCCAGCTGACTGGCTGCCGGCCGCCATCTTGGCTGGCAGTTAATTTGAATATCGCCCTGATTAGCCAATGGGAAGGGTAGCGATCGTACACTAATTACCATGTTTCTCTTTTATTAGATAGGATATCCATATAATATATGTCATATAACTGGTCTCCCTGCATATGTCCTAGCCCCAAGACTACTGTGGACACAGAAGCCACAATGATTCTTTAAAAATGTAGGTCAGATTATGCCACTCTGCTCACAATCTTCCTCTGGCTTCCCATCATAATATATCATTAACTTGAATTTCGGACAGTGGTTTTTAAATCCTTCATTTTCTACCTCCAAGCTCTTTTCCCACTCACTTTGCTCCAGTTTACCTGCTTCATTGCAGTTTTCTTAAGATGCCAAGAAAATGTGTGCCTCAGGGCCTTGGGCTTGATATCCATATAATCTCCTCCCCCATTTCCTCTTAATTAAGCTCTAATGCCACTATATCAGCAAGATCATCCTTAATCACCTTATTTAAAATTTAGGAATTACTCTTACTGGGCCACTCCCAATTCTTCTTACTTTATTTTTCTCCACAGCAATGATGCCCACTTATAAATATTTTAAGCCATTTACTTATTCTTTCCCTCTCTTCCCTGCTGAAATGGAAGCCTCATGAGGGGAGATATTTATCATTATGTCTTAATGTTATATACTTACTATCTCAAATATTCCTGGTACACAGTATGTACTAAATAAATATAAAAGTGAAAAAGCAGAAGTATGTTAGAAAATAAAGTAAAAACCAAACCAGTAATGAAAGAGAGAGATAAAAGCATCATAATTGAAGTAGAGACATCATGTAAAAAATATTAAACACAGAATGAAGAAAAAAAATAAGTGTAGTACACTACCAAATGAGATAATCCTATCTAATAATAGACAAACATGGTAATTAACCGTAACTTCGCTACCCTTCCCATGGGATAATCAGGGCGATATGCAAATTAATTGCCAACCAAGATGGCAGCTGGAAGCCAGGCAGCTGAAGCGAACAGGAGGCTTGCTTGCTCCAGTGATGGAGGAAGCAAACGTTCCCAGCCTGCCGCTGCCAGCCTCTGAGCTGCACTCTAAGCAACTATGTTACAATTATAGAAGCTAAACCAGCTCCAGATACCTGCTTTCAGCCAGCTTCAGCCTCAGAGCTTAGAGCGGCAGTGATGGCAACAATGTTTCAATTGTAGAAGCTAAAAAAAAACCCAGATACCTGCTTTTAGCCAGCTGCAGCCTCAGAGCTGGAGCCGGGCCTCAGAGCCGGAGCCGGCTCTCAGCTCCAATGACAGCCATAGAAGGTAAGTAAATCCCAGAATAAAAACAACAACAACAACAACAACAACAAAAAACAGAAAAGAAGGAGAGGCTGGGAGCTTCTGTTGCCCACCAGCCTGAAAACGGCCCACAGCCCCTTACCCAGACTGGCCAGGCACCCCAGTGGGGACCCCCACCCTGAAGGGGGTGTTACCAGCTGCAAACAGCCATCATCCCCTCATCCAGGCTGGCCAGGCACCCAAGCTGGACCCCCATCCTGATCCGGGACATCCTTCAGGGCAAACTGGCTGGCCCCCACCCGTGCACCAGGCCTCTATCCTATATAGTAAAAGGGTAATATGCAAACTGACCCTAACAGCAGAACGACTGGGAATGACTGGTCACTATGACACACACTGACCACCAGAGGGCAGACGCTCAATGCAGGAGCTGCCCTCTGGTGGTCAGGGCGCTCTCACATGGGAGGAGCTCTGCTCAGCCACAAGCCAGGCTGATGGCTGCCAGTACAGCGGTGGTGGTGGAAGCCTCTCCTGCCTTCTCAGCAGCACTAAGGATGTCTGACTGCAGTTTAGGCCTGCTCCCCGCTGGCAAGTGGACATCCCCCGAGGGCTGCCGGGCTGCCAGAGGGATGTCTGATTGACATCTTAGGCCCAATCCCCCAGGGAGCGGGCCTAAGCCAGCAGGTGGTCATCCCCTGAGGGGTCCCAAACTGCGAGAGGGCACAGGCCCGGCTGAGGGACCCCTCCTCCCCCCCCCGAGTGCACAAATTTTTGTGCACTGGGCCTCTAGTACTATTTATAAGTAAGCATGGTATTAAAATAGTCTCCTATGTTTATGACATGTGTTGGGGTGATAACACATCACAAGCACAAAGCCTGTCTTAAATACCCACCTTGTGTCAGGCATATATTAATTTAAAAAAATATTTTTCTTGATTTCAGAGAGGAAGGGAGAGGGAGAGAGATAGAAACATCAATGATGAGAATCATTGATTCGCTACCTCCTGCACACCCCCTACTGGGGATTGAGCTCGCAACCCAAGCACGTGCCCTTGGCTGGAATTGAACCTGGGACCCTTAAGTCCACAGGCTGAGGCACTATCCACTGGGCCAAACCAACTAGGGCTAATTTTTTAATACTTACACAATGGAATACTACCTAGTTATAAAAATGAAGACACTCTTACCCTTTGTGACAGCCTGCATGCAACTAGCGATTATTATGTTAAGTGAAATAAGCCAGTCAGAGAAAGACAAATACCATATGCTCTCACTAATATGAGCAAAATAAACTGATGAAAAAAATAAAACCAGAGGCATGGATACATGGAACAGACTGAAAAATGTCAGAAGGGAGGATCATGGCGACTGGATAAAAGAAGGTGAAATAATTAGCCAAGGAATATATATGTATAGCCCATAGAAACAGGCAACAGAATGGCAAAGGCCAGTTAGGGAGGGAGGAAGGGTGGAAAGGAGTGGAAAATGGGGGACACCTGTAATAGTGTCAACAATATATGTTTATAAAGTACATTAGAGCCCTGGCTGGTTTGGCTCCGTGGATAGAGTGTCAGCCTGCGGACTGAAAGGTCCCATGTTTGATTCTGGTCAAGGGCACATGCCAGGGTTGTGGGCTTGGTCCCCATTGCGGGGGCGTGCAGGAGGCAGCAGATCAATGATTCTCTCTCATCATTGCTGTTTCTCTCTCTCTCTGCCTCTCCCTTCCTCTCTGAAACCAATAAAAACATAATTTTTTTAAAAAAGTACATTAGGGATTAGATATTTCTTTAAGCAATAAAGAATAGAAGATGAACCAAGAAAAACAATAATGCAAGAAGCCATAGAACAGGTATGTGAGGGAGATCTGTGAAGGTAATATCAAGCAAAGAAAACAAAAGCAATTATACCAAATTAAAAGTTTCCACATTCAATATTTACAAATTATAGTCTTATCATTTCACCACAATTTCAAAATATATAAACAGGAGTGCAACAATATGTGATATTTTTTAAATAACCTTTCTAAATTAAATTCATGAAATACCTTATTTTTCATTTATCTCAAGCGATTTATAACACTTTTTAAATTTTTTTTCAAAAGAAATTTAAAAAATTCCACTGTTTTATATTTGCAATTGCTTTCATTGAATTTATGTTCTATAATATTACTGGTATGTATTTATAATGGCTTTAGCTTGCCTGGACATTTGGGGGAAAAAACAAGAGACACAGGACAATTAGTTGTAAGGATTGCTCCAGCACTCAGACATCTGGCACCCTTGGCCCCACTCACTAATTTGATAAGCAAAAAGATCCACAAGGTTATATAAAATGTTCCATAACTGCAAATCACTAGATTCACAGAAGGCATGAGGCTGAAGATATTTATAAATCTATTGTAATAAGGCAAGCAACAGATATGGAGTCTATATTTGAACAGTGGGTATGAAAAGAGGAATAAGGCATGCAAGTAGTCCAAGCCTCTTTATAATTATCATATACTCGTTTTGCAATGCAAAGATCTGGATTACCATCCCATTAAAGTGTTTTTTAAGACAAGCATTTTTGTCTTATAGGTCCTTATCCTTCCGTATTATCTCTCTGACACATGGCTCTTCACATCACGGACTAAGCACTTTCCTTCTTTCTTTTCTTATCCTATTTTTCCTAGCTGAAGTTCACTCTTTCTTGCCTCTTTTAAATAATCACAATAGATTCTCTCATCATGCCCAACAGCCTGTCTTCTCTTATCATTCTACTCAATCTTCTCTCTCCCTCAATTCAGCACTGATCAAAATGATTAAACTCTCCAATCCTGAACTGTTTCTCTGTCCTCATCTTCCCTAATCCGTTTTCAACATTGGGCACTTTCACATTTTTACTTTCCTAATATTTTAAACATTTTTTCTCTCATATTTACCGGGACACTTTAACTTGATGCTATTCAGACTATCAGGAGGCTCTATGAAACCCCACTTTCTTTACTGCTTCTCTCTCTCTCTCTCTCTCTCTCTCTCTCTCTCTCTCTCTCTCTCTCTCTCTCTCTCTCTCTCTCATCTACCACACTCTTATGTCGCAGATTCTGATCATACTCCAAAATAAAGTTAGAGTCCTTTTTCCCCCCACTGATACCCACATGCAAATGCCATTTAAGATTTCTATATTCTACTTCCTCCATGTATACTTCTTTTCTAACTTGACTTTATTACCTCATGGTTGCCATATTATAATAAATTCTCAACGAATTTGCCTTTTCCAGAGATTCTTAATCCAAAATGATTTTACTTCTAGCCAGTGAAATAGATGATGAAACATCGCTACATTCTCATTTCCTATTTCAACATTCCCCACCTTTAATGGCCAAATATTAAGGCCTTTTGGTTGACAAATAAAAGCCAGATTCTTACTGTTATATTTAAAGCATTTTTGCATGCAATCACTGTACTACTGCAGTTCAATTTATGTGAAATGTTGTTACATTTCCCAGATAACCCATCAGGCAGTGTTTTGAGGGCAGAAAACATATTTTTTTACATGATAACCCACTGAAATACATGGTCCATTCAGTCTTCTGGAACCTGGTCAGTCTATTAGCAAGCTATTGCTTCCAGAGAAGTTCTCCCCCAGGGATAAAGGCCACATTCCTGGTTAAAAATAGGTTTAGCTCTTTAGCCTGTAATTCATCAGAGAGAACTAAATGCATGGGAAATTGATAAGGGAGAAAACAACAGCAACAAAAAATATCCCCCTACCTTCATCTCTCTACCTTATCTTAATTGTCAAATAGCAACAGCAAAATAGCAAATAGCAGTGATACCCTGTTACTATTGCAACCCTTCTTACCTAAGAAGATGTTAAAATTCAGACACTGATTCAGTAGCTCTGGGGTGGGGCCTGCATTCCACATTTCTAAAAAGTTTCCACGTGATGCTATGCTAGTGTCACTAGTTTATAGGACACACTTTGTGTAACAAAGAACTATGGGAAGGCCATGAGGTGAGGATGTAAGGTGTGATTATGAAGTAAAAGCAGAAAAGAATAAAACTGCAAAAAAAATTGGCTTCAAATTTGCTAGGATGCCAGTTAATCTGTTCCAGCTGGTTCATAATATGTGCATATAAAATCAATTAAGAGAAAGATTTCATCACAACATGAATAATACCATTTTATTTCCACATACTGTACAGACAATCCACATATACATATTGTTTCTTTAACTGGAGAAATTCATTTGCAATCTTGTAGTCTTTTTATAACTTGCAATGATGATCTCACTAGTCTCTATATGGTCCCTGAGACTGTCCTTTTCTCCTTCACATGTGTGCTGCATATTTTTGAATTTTCATAATTTATTTTTCTACTTTGACCCCTTTATTTATGGCATCGCAAATTGAAGGGGGTGCTGCCTACAAGGAGAAATGAGCAAACAATGACATATGCAAATAACAAGGTACTATTCACTATTATCTGAGCTCATGCCCTGAATATAAATGCATTTATCTCTGGTTTAACAAGTGTCACTAAAAGAGTAAGCAGTATCTCCAACAACTCCTACCCTCAAACTCAAAACACCAGCTGCCCTCAACGTTTCAAGTCAGAAGAAACCCTGGTTTTTAAATTGTGTGAGAAAAGAGGAAACAGAGCCAAACCCTGAGAAGGGTCACTGATCTCCTCACAACGGAAGGTAGCTCCAAAGAAAGTATCAGAGTGCTGAACCAGAGTGCCAGCCAATGTCGCCCAGTCAGGTCCTGGAATCAGAAACTTCTCACAGAGGTTAGAGACCATACAGAAAGGAAGTAAGAAAATGGAAGACTTCAAGATTTAACTACCTCCTTCCCAAATGCTGGGTAACTTAAAAAAAAAATAGAAAAGAAACCAACTGAAAGGCACTGAGAGAATTCAGCACATTAAATTAGGCCCATGAAATAAAAACAGATTTTGTCAAGCTCTAAGAATATTTGTTTTTATTGTTACACTTGAGGCCCGATGCAAGAAATTTATGCAAGAGTAGACCTTCCTTCCCCCAGCTGCCTGCACTGGCTTCCCTCCAACACCCAAGACCCAGGCTCCCCTAGCAGAAGGAGGCCCTGCCCACCCACCACAGCCTGCCAGTTGGTGGCCTGGGCCTCCTTTTACTGGGCGATCATGGGGCTATGGCTGGGCCCCCGACCAATTGCATCGCACCCGCCCTGGCTGGCCTAGCGCCAGTGGGTGTCATAGTGGTCCGGGATGGTTGTTCCGCTGTTTGGACATTTAGTTGATTTGCATATTGCACTTTTATTATATAGGATTGCACTGCATTTTAGAAGTTATGCATTTATTCTGTGGTTTGTCAAAAAATAACATAATGATGCATAATTCCTTCTGTATTTATACTAGTAAAGTCTTCAATGTTTTATTTAATAATGTAACATCACGCCGAAAACGGTTTGGCTCAGTGAATAGAGCATCAGCCTGCGGACTGAAGGGTCCCAGGTTCGATTCCGGTCAAGGGCATGTACCTGGGTTGCGTGCACATCCCCTGTGGGAGATGTGCAGGAGGCAGCTGATCGATGTTTCTCTCTCATCAATGTTTCTAACTCTCTATCTCTCTCCCTTCCTCTCTGTAAAAAAATCAATAAAATATAAAAAAAAATAATAATGTAACATCACAACTCTGAAGAAGTGATATGCACAGTAAGTGGGCATAGTACAACACCTGCTCTCATCATAGTCATTGTTATGTTGTCACTGTGCTAGCAATATCCCATGAACATGCTACTTACTGGATTGTACAGCAATGTTGTATAAAGCCAACAGAGGTACCATGGCCACATACAGCATCTGTTTTGTGTTTGTAGAGATGGAAGTTTCATTGTAAAAAAAGAGACCCAGGATGAGGAATGAAACAAAATAGAATTCAGTATATAGAAGGGAACAACCATATAATTTAGAACTAAATTGATGAAAAACTAGTAGTTTGTAGAAGTAATTTTTTTGAAGTGGGTTTAGTTCATGCACAATGGTACCAAGTGGGTAGTTAGTTTTAAAGGTAGCAACAGAACTGAACAACTAGAATAGGCTACATAAAAATGTATACTTGTGAACCAATGGGTCTATCTGTCATTTAACAAGTCCCTGTACCTAGCATTTTTACAAAAAGCAAGATTTTATTTTATAGGTGATTCTAAGAATCTCAGGCATCTAGCATATTTTAAAAGGTGTAACATGTCCCATAAATTAAAAACATAAAGTTGTTTGATATGTACATAATATGTATCTGTCCAAATTAGGATTCCTAGTAATTAAAATAAAAATCTCATCAATTCTATTAGGATGATCATTAAACAGTTATATAAAAAATAGTTTTTAAGCTGAAACTGACTTTAGGGGCAAATTAGTTCTATAATGTCATTTTAGAGATTAAAAATTTGAAGCCTAGAGAGGTAAAGTAATTTGACTGGAAGTCATGTATTTTTAAGTTAAAATATTATGGACTCAATTTCTAATCATCTCTTTATTCAATTATTACTCCAATCTCTTATTCAGCAAACAAAAAACACACCATAAGTTGTGTAAGCGCACTAGTCTCTCATGAGTCCCTGTTTCTGTGGGAGCTTTTCCATTCCCATAAATAGTGTGACCATTAAGGTGGTGGTTTGGAAATGAATTACTGCTGACATTCAGCTCTTTGGAATCTGTGAGATGAGATTTGTACGCACGTAAAGTCATAAACACAGAATCCACTTATGGACCCAATAAAGAATAACCTGGGTGGAAAACTGTGTTCCGGAATATATTCCTCTCTGAAGCACTCTTCTTATTACTCTCCAGTGAGCACTAAACCAAACCAATATTAACTTGTACTTTGACCCCACTCCCAAATGGCTAGTCTATTTGAAGAGCCAATGCCTTCCATTCTCTTTCCTCTAATGAATCCCTACCTCCAGCTCAGAAAATAATGTTACCTCTGACCATGTATGTTAGATGGTTGAACAAAGGAGAGCTACTAGATTAACCAGAACAAATTAATATATGTAAACTGATGGCTCAATATTTAGAAAATGCATTTGTGGGTATTAGGAAAGTATTTTTGGGCATGTTTTGTAGTAGAAAGGAATCTTGGGATAACTTTGTATTCTTTCCATCGATGATCCTTGTTGATAATCACTGACGACTTTTTTTTTTAATGTGACTTGTTTTTTCATGTGCAGTAAAGAAAAAGTATAGAGTAAGAAGCTTAACTCTCTTTAAACAAGAGAATGTGCATGTATTTTTGAATACCAAACACAGCATTTTCTAAGCCTCCTATTTGATATTCTATTAGATAAAAGGTTTGATCACAAAAATGTAGTCACACTCTAACACATACAAACACACACATGCACACATGGAACCACAGGTACGCACATTATGCTGCACATGTACACACACTGCTCAAGATTAGAAACCAGGAGGTTTCTGATTACTCAAATAACCAGATTGGGTGCCTTCTTGACTTATAGCTTGCAGAATAAATTCTTTGTGTTCTACTAGCTTTGATTGTGACAACGACATAGAGATGCTGCTCACAACATTTAAATGAGGATCCTACATAGTGATTGTATTAAATCTTTTGGGTTCAGTAAGTCATCTTTCTCTTCTAAATTCTCTAACCCCTTCCTGGTTTCTCTCCTCCGCACCTTTCCTGATCATGGTTTTTGCAGCTGAAGGGCCATGCTGGGTAACTAGGAGATATGACCTGAGGAAACTGTCCTGCCTGTCTAAAGAGAGCCAATATGTTGATGTTACTTTGTGTTGAACAGATTTTGGGGCCAGTCTTTAGCTTTTCAGGTGCACAAATTTGATTTTTATTGGTATTGCCCAGACATTTCCAGACTTATTCCAACCACTTATACAAATGAACAATGCAGGAATGAATTCCAAATAATAACTGACCATGAGAATGGTTGTTTCTGCAAGGTGGTTATCATTGTCTATACATATATAGGGTGGGAACAAGTAGGCTTATAGTTGTGAGTATGCGAAACAAAGAGTTTATTCTTGTATTATTATTTCTTTATTATTGTATTATTTTCTATATGAACAGCTCATAGAACCAGAGAGTAAAAAATATGATTGTCAGCAGCTGGGTTTGGGGGGAAAAGGGAAAGTTTAGTAAAAGGGTGCACTTTTCAAGCTATAAGATGAATAAGATCTAAGTATGTAAAACATGGTGACTATAATTGCTAACACTTTATAGCATAATTGAAATTTGTTGAGATAGTGAACTTAAATGTTCCCACACACCAAAAGATAATTATATGTAGTGATGGATGTGTTATTAATTAGATGAGGGGAATCCTTTCACAATATATATGTACATCAAATCACCTTGACCTACACTTTAAACATCTTATAATTTTATATGCCAAATATACCTCAATAAAACTAAAATATAAAAACAGATAGTAAAAACCTTAATATACTGGATTTCATATAATCATTATGAAAAAATCAACACATCTCTATGGGTGTTATATAACTAATTGAAAAGCACAACTACACGAAGTGGGGTGTTGATGTGAGATGCAGGACACAAGAGATATAGGCCCAATCAGAAGAGAAGTCTGCCTTCTTGTCTTAAGAACACTTGTTGCTCAAGAACCACGGCTTTAATGAATGAGCCAAATCCAATTTCTTCTTTAGTCAAGCCCTAGTAAGCAGCTTTCTGAGTCTTTCTCATACCGTTTTTTTTGCCTGTCTTCAGAAAATCCCTGATGAAAATTATAACCTCAGGGAGCCAGCCACTAGAAATAATTGCTTAAAGTGGCTGGAAAGCTTAGTACTGGTTTTCCCACTGACAGAGATGGCATTAACCCAGGTCACCCTGGATTTGAAACAAACACAGTACACAGGTGTGTAGAAAATCATATACTGACTGCACAAAATAGGGAAATTTCTTCTCTTGGTGCACTCAGAAAAAAAAAAAAAAAAAAGGTCAAAGTGGTCACTTGAGACCAGAGCTTTCGTGATTTTTCTGTCTGATTAAACTTAAAGTGGAATGTCACTGGGCCAAGGAGCTTAAGGGCAAATGAGAAATTTGGTGTGCATTGTTACAGAACAGAGCTAAATCCCAGCCACAGGAAAGTGGCTTGGGAACTTGTTAAGAGCAGAAACTTGGTCAGCTGCAAATATCTCATAAAATGCAGAATAAATGCTCTTTACGTTGACAAAGACTGGCCAGATTTCAATTACCTTTCTATATATAAATCACATTTAGGTGAAAGAGCAAGAGAGTAGAGAAATAAAAGAAAATGAGAAGCAATTGCATTAATTAGGATCTTAGGGGGCTCCGCTACCCCATAACGATAAAGATCAGAGCTGACTCTGATTTCAAGCTAGCATTTAGTATGAATGCTTGTTAATCTTTAGAAAATTATTGAAAGAAAAAGAAATGAGAAGGATGGAGGAGGAAGGAAGGATATTTTTCTCCTTCAATATTATCTCTTTCCATTCCCCTGTTGGAACTCTGAATCCCAGGTAAGTTAAACCATTTAAAGTTTAACTAATATATAATGCTTTTTCTTTCCCTTGTGTCTTTGCCCCAGACACTCCCTTTGATTATGATACTCTTGTCCTCACCCTTCCTTTTGAGTATCTTCTATTTTCCTTCAAAACCTGGCTCAGTTAGCTTAGCTTCTGGAGAAATCCTCTCTGATGCACCATAAGATGGATTTATAGATCATAAAATGCAGTGACCAATGATAAATCCTTAGCATAGCACTCATTTCAACATATTTTATGTATATACTAGAGGCCTGGTGCATGATATTTGTGAACGGGTGGGGTCCCTAGGCCTGGCCAGCAATCATGGCCAATCAGGGTTGGGCCTATTGGGGCCTGCCGGCCAGGGGGAGAGAAGAGGGGAGAGGGGAGGGACCGTGGGCCGATTGGGGTCTGCTGGCTAGGGGGAGAGACAGGGAGAGGGAGGTTGGCTACCAGGTCCGAGGAGGGAGCCAGCCCTCAGCCCCCCTGGGAAAGGGGCCGCACCTGCCGCCACCCACCCCCGGTTCCCCATCCCAACCTGGGGCCTGGCCCTGATTGGGTGACTGGGGCCTGCCGACCAGGGGGAGGGACCGCGGGAGGTTGGCTGGCAGGGACAGCAGGAAGTTGGACAGCCAGGGAAGGTTGGCTGTGGGAGTGCACTGACCACCAGGGGGCAGCTCCTGCATTGAATACCTGCCCCCTAGTGGTCAGTGTGTGTCATAGAGACCAATTGTTCCAGTTCCGGTCATTCCAGCTGTTTTGGTTGCTTAGGCATAGATAGATAGATAGATAGATAGATAGATAGATAGATAGATAGATAGGTTGATTTGCGTTTATGTCTTATTAAGTTGGCTGGGTATGGGTATTATCATATATGTTATTTGCACCTAGTACAGTGTGTGGTACATATTAGGAGATCAGTAATTATTTTAATGATAAACCTCATCATCATAATCACTCTCCTCATAATCATAACCATCAGAATCTAAGAGGAGAAATGGCAAACAATGGATGCCTATTGGAACAAACTGATTGGTGATAACAGTAAAGAAATTTAAGCACTTATACCTGATGATAGAATCCTGAAATCATGTACTTTAAGAATAAAGACATATAACTGAAGCCATGACCACGTTATTTTTCAGTAGTGATCACACATACTTGCTGATAAAACATGGAAGGCATTGCATCCTTTCTAATCCAAGCTAACTTTGAACTGAATCAACGACTTCCATCCCTTTTTCTCAGATCTAGATCTTCCTATGAATACAATCCTTTTCCAACTCCGGAAGTCTCCTGTCTTACTCCCAACCCAATCTCACAATCTCAGTATTCCTCTCCATTCTTCCAAACAACCTGCCAAGAAACTATTGCCTCATGCTACACATATTAGATATAAAATTATTTTTTAAAAGAACATCAAAGTTACTAGAGTTTCTCAAAGTATCATATGCCTTCTGAAATCTAAAACCTGCACTCTTAAAAAGTGGCATTCTTGCAGACAGGATGTTCCTGCTTAAAAAGTACATATGGGGGCACATGTAGAATATAGGCAAGGTGGAGAAGTCAACCTAAATTTTGTATCTACTTTACGCTAGGCATTAAATTGAAGAATCTCAGAACCTGGGTATTATAGAAGGGCACTATAGGTCTCCTTTAGAGGTTAAAATCTAGACAGGTTTCTGAAATGAGGTGCTAGTATTTACACAGAAATTAGTAACATAGCATCAATTATTCCCTTAGCCACGAGTTAAAAGGTTAGGTAGGGCTTCAACTCTGGTAATTCCATTCTGAAGGGGGAAAAAAGCCTCAAGAGAAAATTAGCTTTTTCCCTTAGTAGATAAGCATATTTTAAATAATGGATATGTAAGAAAGAAGTTCTGCAATAAGGTGAAAACAAACATGTCATGAGAGTTCCAAATAAAACCTCTGCTTTGAAACACGGTCATGTTATGTTGAACAAATAAACACAGCAACAGAGTGTTTCTGTACTTTGAAATAAATGCGGATGTTGTTTCTCTTTGTGGATGTAAAAATAATACAGTGGAGTGTTTAGGAGTCATCTTTTTTATTTAAATTTGAAAGCCTGAAATAATCCAAAAATACAGTTCATTGGCATATTTCATCATGTGGCTTAGGAACTAATCTAATACTTGAAAATCTAATTTCTGACATTAGATATTACATCCCAGTTTTTAAAATAGGATTTCAGTGGGATAAATACATGAAAATTTAATTAAAGCTTTAGCACATAATGTTGCATAAGTTCTTCCTTAATGTTACCAAACAATGTTCACATCATCTATAAATTAATCCGCAAGTGAAATCACTGGTTCGTGCCTACTTAAGAATCAGAAGAGTGGGGTGTCTAAAAATGGCCTTGGAGTTGTACCTGGCTTTTGATTTATGAACCTCATTGCTAGATAAGGCTGTATTAGCATCTTTCCATTAAAGCAACAGAGTCTCCTACATGTCAAAGCAAATTTGTTCATATGAATTCTGAAGTTGCATTTCTACAAAAACTTTAACCTTCAATTGATAAGTTTGACAATTTTTTTTTGCTACACCAATTATCTACATCTATATCTATATATTTTACCTAACCTATATTCCTAAATCACTTTCAATTCACCAAAATACCTCTTTTATATTCCTCTGCCTATATTGACTATTATCATTGCAGAACTTAAGAGCCGCTACTTCTTGCTGATTTTTTACAGTTGTCATGGTTAAATTCCTCAGTTAAATTTATACTCATTTGTTTTTTCTACTTCTGAACGCGCCATTTAGAATCAAATGCTGCATAAATCCCTGAACTTGGGAGTATACTTTTGGAGGACCTAAATTAGAGAAACCTGACATTCTGGCTCAGTTAATCACTGCAACATGTCCGTGCCTCTGTGGAAATGGATTAAGCTGGGTGTCCACTTGGTCACAGACTATTGCATCTCATTTGGCGTCAGCACTATCAATGTGTCTTTCTCTGAGGTATGTACTGTTCACAGATGGGATCTTTTCATCCTCATCCAATCCAGCTTTCATCACTCCCCCTTTCCACACTCCCTTCAGTGCCTGACATATTTTCCTCATAGAGGTAAGTTGTTATGTGATGGTGTCACATCAGTGTATGCTCAAATGACTTTTACTCACAGATTATTTAACACTTCCACCAGCAGTTTGTCTTTGCAGAAACTTTCCGAACTTAAAAATCTAACTCCTACCCATTATTTAAGGCCATGCTCAACACTTTTTCATTCTCTTACAACATAACCCACAGCTATTTCACTTCTTTTTTTTCTGAAATTGCAAATAGTATTTTTATTTTCCTTACATTGAAAATTGTTTTTTCCTGTATGCGTATGATGCATTTTCTAATTATAGTGCAATCTATAACACAAATTTGGGTAATGGTCTCCATAGCTATTTTGCTGATGAGCATGATAATCATCAAAACAATGTAAATTTTCATATTTTCCTTCAACACATCTCTAACATTTAATTGTAAATCCCTGGAAAATTTTTCCCTTTCCCAGAAGATACAGAGTAGTGATTTTTAGTTAGCAAAATTAGTAAATGTGTCTCTCTCTCTTTCTCTCTCTCTCTCTCTCTCTCAACCATTAATTGAACAGCAGTGAGATATTTGTCACATTAAGTGGTTTCTATGATTTTCACTTCAAAACGTAGAAGTTGAACTAAAATAGAAAAATATCTCTTTTTGGCGGAGTGGGGAGCAGAGGACCAAAATCTTTTGCCCGCAAATCTGAACTCCAATCAATGAAAGTTACGAACCCACGTTTGTGTGAGAGGAACACAGATGTTGAACTGTGTCCTAACTCAGTGTTTCAGCGCAATTCAAGCAATGCTGAATGTGTCTACCATGTTAATTGATCTGCAATAAACATTTTGAGTACATAGAATTTGAAAGTGTAATATTATAGCTTTCAGCACATCTCTACTGTACTCTGGTAGAATTATAATTAAATGGCTCTTAATCTCAGGGTTGTTGTTGTTTTGTTATCCTACAGGAAAGATTTTAATTCCAACTAGATAAAAGTTTTGGGGAACAGAGTATTATTTACACTAAGCTGCAGAGAATGAGCAAAATATTGACCAGATACAAATGGGGCAAAGGTCTTCAAGGCAGATGGAAATGCTTGAGTAAAGAGACAGCTACTCTATTTCCAGAAAAATTAGTGGGAAACCATTTCTATCTTCAGTGACCATTGTTGCCAAATGGTTCTAAGAGCTTCCTAGCCTTTGTCAAATACACCGCTCATCACCAACATCGGTGACGCAGAAACTGACTCCTGTTCTGTAGGATTAACAAGACCAGTCTGCAGAGTCGTTCTTGGAAGATTAAAAAAATGAAATCAAAAGTAAAAATCAAAACAAAGAACAAAACACACAATTCAACCTGCTCTCTAATCCCACCTGTCTTCTGTATCTGATGAATGACTTCAAAGGTAGGGAACATTTGATTTGAAATTCTGTAGTAAAAAGTAAGAGATTAATTTAAAATAAAAAAATTTTCTGAAGAGTAAAGACCCTTTCCTTATTTTGAATAATATAGTAAAGAGGTTTAAGTACCAATATAGAGGGATACCTATTTCAGATTCCACATATTTGTAACTGATCTCACTCATATGTGGAATCTAATGAACAAAATAAACTGATGAACAAAATAATCCAGAGAGACAGAAGCATGGAATTTCAGAGGGAAGGTGTGGGTGGGGGTGGAGAGGGGAAGAGATTAACTGGTAATTTATATGCATATTTGCATAACCCATGGACACAGACAATAGTGTGGTGAGGGCCTGGGAGGAGCATGTTCAGGGTGGAGGGGGTCAATAGGAAGAAAAACAACCACAAGGGCATCTGTAATACTTTCAATAATTAAAGGTAAATTTAAAAAATAAATAAATACCAGTATAGGGAAATTTTTAATTGGAAATACTACTAAAGCACATGTAAGCTAGTCAAAGAGAAACGTGTGTACAAGCTACAAGTAGGTGAAGATGAATAATTTAGAGACTGTGAACAAACAACATGTGGATACTCAAAAAGAGACATGGTGGAGTTTGTAGAGACCTCATTTTTTTTTTTTTTTTTCATTCTGGTCATTTCAGGAGCTGGAAATAAGAAAAATAGGGAATTTGTCTTAAAGGGAATGTGCTTCTCGGTCCTTGGATAGTTATCAATGGGGGAACAAGTTAAAGACAGAGTTCATGAATGTGGAGAAAAAGAATGGGGTTCAATCAGAGAAAAAGAAAGAGGTCATAACTTCTCTGGGTCTTGAAGTAAAAGGAGAAACAGCAGAAAGAAAAATTGATCATGAATTAGCTGTATTACAAGATAGATTTTAGAGATGAAGTGAGAGGGAGAGAGACAGAAACATCAATGATGAGAGAGAGTCATTATGGGCTGCCTCCAGCACGCCCCCCGCAGGGGATAGAGCCCACAACTCAGGCATATGCCCTGACCGGAATTCAACCATGACCTCCTGGTTCATAGGTTGACACTCAACTGCTGAGCCACACTGGCTGGGCAAAACTAATAGATCTTAATTATGAACCTACAGAGAATGACTCCTCCTCTGTGGGTCCACATGAACCACAGCACAGAACATAGGACATGTGTACCCCTGTACTTGTTAAACATCCTGTAGGGAAGGGAGTGATTTTTGGTTCTAAATACTTCACATTTTAGTTCTAGAAGTCCACTCATTGTTGGTGTTAGAAAAGTGAAATATCAAACTGTAGCAACATCCTGGCACAGGAATCTGAAAGCCAGCCAAGTAGTCGCTGAAAATGCTTCTCATTTTACACATGAGTAAAGTCCTGAATCATTTTTCTTATATATAACACTTTGTTTTGACTGAAACATCTAACTAGGATTCAACAGAAAGTACACATATTCAGATTCTCCTCATAGTATTTTAATAGAATTAATAGTGGTAATTATTTCATGAGTTACAAAAATATTTTAAATTATAAGAAACAAATTTAAGTGGCAATTATATAGCTTTAAATCTATTAGTTGGCTTCTTCCCACTTTTTAAAATGCAAATACTACTAATAAAAGCAAATATAAATAAAAAATAAAATAAATCAAATGTCAAGCTTCACCATTTATGAAAGTAATTATCTCTTTCCAAATAAAAAAATGTGAATTAGAATCCATTTTTATATTTCATTGAGATATTATATAAGAATGAAAGATACATTTTCAAATATAATCAATTTAAAATCATATAAAACTTTTAAAAACATCTGAATGAATGATATCTAAATAATTCTGAGTTAACTTGAACAGGATTCCAAAAAGTAATGGTCCATATTTCACTTTGAGAGTATGCCAGGATAAATAAGAGAGTTTTTATAACATGACAAAGCCACAACAACAAAATATTAATCATTCTCTCTTTGCTAGGTACTGTTTTATGACACACCTACGGAACAAGTTCTATAATTATTCCCACTTTAGAGAGAGGAAGCTGAGGTACATTTCTCTTGAGTAAATTTTCCAGCATCATACAAAGGTAATATCAGAGCCAAGATTTGTCCATAAATAGTCTGGATCCAGAGACCAAGCTTAACAACTGAATAAAGTTCGGTCTTCCAAAATGCACACATACAACTACGTAGCCCCTCACTTTTCAAGCACTCTGATACCATGAGAGTCATAAAATGGCTATTTTCCAGCCCTAACTTTATGTTTGTAAGTCATTCACTAACCAGTGATGTCATCTATTATACCATCAAACACATTTTTTTTTTTAATTCCTGTATCTTACTATTTTCCCATGGTGCAGAATAAATTATTTCTCAACCTGAACTAAGTTGTTGTTTAACAATTATTCTTTAGAACCCAGTAAATCAAAACTCAAGGGAAAAGTATACATAGTGTGTTAAATTTATGTTTTTGTTAATTGTATAGTAAAATGAGGACTTAGACTAATATAGGGACTTTGTGTAGCAAAGTTAACATGAAGAACTTAATGTTTAAAAAACACACTAGTGTGCTATTACTACTTCAATCAGAAATTAAAAAAATAGTGACTAAGTTTCAATGTGGCTATTGAACTGGCTTTTGAAAGAAACCTCTGCACGTAATTTGCTATCTTTTATTCATATCTAGGATAATGCAAGGAGAAATACCTTATCAACAGTGCCTAAAATCGAAATCCTATGTAATATACTTAAAATGATACCTTCTGTACATTATCCAAAATTATTGTGTTTAATTTTAAATAGCACTATTCTTGCTAGCATGGAACATGAACAAATGTATGTGAAACTCTGTCTTTAAAATGATCACTTTGTGAGTTGGTCTAATAAGCCAAGTTTCTAGTCAGTAGGAAAGACACCCTTGAAAACAGTTTAGTCAATAAAGTCCATAGAAAATAAATAGGGCATTTCATATTCATCCATAGTTTACCCAGCTCCTTGCCTAGGGACATTCCAAGGTAGGCGTATAGATCCTCTTCCTTCCCAACATCAGGGCATTCAGTTCAGTCTGGGACAGCTGAGCTGCCTGCTCAGTTCCTATATAAGTGTGTTTCTTTCTTACAAATAAATACTTGCTTGATTTTGCTGTTATTTGTAGCCTTTTGTTTGAATTTATTCCTACAAGCAGCACAAGAACTGTGGGTGAAGAGGACTATTTCTGGCCAGAGGTTATCTGTGACCGGAGCCCCCCTTGATCACCATGGACAATAAGGCAAAGTCCCAGGCAGGTACCAATGGGATGATCCATGTTTTGTAGAGTGTGAAACTGATACAATTTGGGGGATGTTCATTAAATTAAAATAAAATCATGAATAGAAAATTAGGAGTACATGGCCATATTTATTTTGAATAATGAAAAATAGCAAGAGAATTATAAATTTTAAAAACTAAATACCACAATCATCACAAAATATATTAGATACATTGTCAAGTGTCCTTGTTCAGTGCTGAACAACCCTGTGAAAGTGAGAGGCCCCAAAGTCAAGGTTCACTAACTAGTTCATAGAAATCTGTCTTTGGGAAGGCTAGTCTACTCCTGAGGGGAGTGAATTATTTCACCTACATTGTAGGGAAAATACTACCACAACACCCCTGTTGACACAATTTGGATTTACATCTTGCCAAAATTGAAAGATTTCTGCTGGTTTGAAAATAAATTGTATTGTAGTGAAAATGAGAAGAGAGATTAGAAGATTTATGAAATAGGTCAAGATAACCTCTTAATAATTTAAATAGATATAAATGCCAAATTTCAAGAATTGCACAGCTCTTCATTTTTCATGAAAGACTAAATTGCTTCACATTACTTCTTTTCAAAATAATGATTTATGTGTTTGTTTGTTGTGGGTGTATTTCCTCATTTTCTTCAAATTTCTGCATTATATATAAATATCAAACAGTTGTACTTGATGCATATTGATGGTGAGTTTTCTTCATTCTCTGATCTCAGGAAATCACAAAAGGAGGCATGTGGGTCTTTAAAATGCATTGGTCTCATGATGAGAACTGTTAGAACAAGACAGAGTAGTCTGTTTTCTTTCTTTTAATTTTTTATTTGAAAATGAGTATTTTATTTATTTTTTTAAATTTATTGTCTAAAGTTTTACATATGTCTCATTTTTCCTTGATTGACCCCCCTCTCCTCCCCCAGCCATTCCCACCCTGGGCAAGCCCCCACCACCCCAGTGTCTGTGTCCATTGATTATGCTAATATGCATGCATACAAGTCCTTTGGTTGCTCTCTAACCTCGCCCCCCCCCCCGCCCCCCACCTCCCCTGCCATGTGTCTCTGGATCTATTTTTGTTCATCAAATTATGTTGATCATTATATCCCACATGAGTGAGATCATGTGATATTTATCTTTTCTCCGACTGGCTTATTTTGCTTAGCATAATGCTCTCCAGTTCCATCCATACTGTTGCCAATTTATAGTTTCACCAGTTAATAATTTTTAAGTCAACATTCCTTCAAAAGCTCCAAATAAAAACATGATTCAACAAAGTTACAAGCAAAAATAGACAGCACCTGCTAAGATGTTTTTAGACTACTACACTCACTCAGAAATTAACCAGAAAGTCATTCTCTATGAACGATCAGAAGTAAAAAAAATTGTTGATAAAAGACATGAAGGAAAATTATGTGTGTGAGGACAGTTGGAATTACAGAAAGCTAGCAGAAAACAACTTGAAACTAATTACAAACATGTTAACTAAGAAAAACATGTTATAATAGCACTTGGGTGAACAAGTTCTCAAAGAACAGATTTTGTAGACAAATGTTTCAAGAAGATAAATACTCCGTTCCTACTAAATCCAAATCTTAGATTTCTGTGTCTGGTATTCTAAATAATATTGTCAAAATTTAAGCTAAACTTTCTTTACCAGCTCATTTTACACAGTATCCTAAGTTACTCCTGATTATTTCTCTCTTTTTTAAATGTATTTTTATTGATTTCAGAGAGGAAGGGAAAGGAATAGAGAGACAGAAACATCAATGATGAGAAACAATCACTGATCGGTTGCCTCCTGCATGCACCCTAATGGGGACGGAGCCCGCAACCCACACATGTGCCCTTGACCATAATCGAACCCGGGACCCTTAAGTCCGCAGGCCGATGCTCTATCCACTGAGCCAAATGGGCCTGGGCACTCCTGGTTATTTCAATTTTCCTTTTACTAGGTCTAGACCCACATCACAAAGCATTTAAAAATCTTTTTTTAAAAATACTCTATGAATAATTTTATAGAAAGTACAGTTCTGTTGTTAATCCCCAGTACTCATGGTAAAAACTATTATGGAAATAAATCAGATGGGTTTCAATCAAAATTTACTTAGATTTTACATGGATTTATTTAATATATTAATTAATTAATTTAGATTTTAATTTTAATGAGCATTTTAGACTTCCAAAAAAATTAGGAAAGGTTTCATTATTTTTTGCATGTACAGAGTATTTTTGCCATGATTGCTTATTAAAAGTCAACTCTATAACACCTGAGGCTTTTAAGGAGGATATTTTTGAATACTTCATTTTTCTTAATGATTATTTTTTGTTTATGCCCCTTTGTGTCAAATTTACATACTTTTGCTTTTTATTGTTTACATGTAAGTTTTAAAAATTACTAAGTATAATATTAGCTCACTTTTAATATATTCTGCATTAAGTATTTCCCCCTTTTTAATTACTTTAGTGAATAAGTCTGTAGTTTCTTTTTTCTCTTTACCAGCTTTTCCCCATAGTTTCATTCTAAAATGACTTGTCTTATATTGTTAGTGATGTCTGTGTTTTTATATTACTTTTTGTATCCTTATTTAATATTTCTCATCTATACTGTAAAGATATTTTTATACTTTATAAAATATATTACCTATATATATAAAACCCTAATATGCAAATAGAACGAACGGTGGAACCGAACAACCAGTCACTATGACGTGTGCTGACCACCAGGGGGTGGGCATGGAACATGGAGAGCGTTGGCTGCGATGGGATGGTGGAGTAGGTGAGCGGGGGTGCCAGACCAAGGTAGGGCACCAATTGCTGTCATCAGGGCGAGCCTCTGGAGGTTACTGAAAATTCTTTGTTCCTGCTCGCCACGGTCCTACCCAGCGCTTGCACCTGCTGCCGGCACCGGAGCCGCTGCTCACACCCGCTGCTGGTGCCAGCCCCAATCTCTCCATGCCATCAGTGGGTGCGAGCAGGGCCGGCACCATCAGCGCGTGGGAGTAGTGGTAGTGGGAGAAGAGCTGTAGGCAGATGGGACCAGGGGCAGTGGCAGGTGGGGCCAGGTGGGGACACGGAGGATGGACTGAGACCTGCACCTGTGCCCACCACAGCCTTACGGCCCACAGTTCCTTTCAAGGTGCACAAATTTGTGCACTGGGCCCCTACTATCATATTTTTAATTTATATTTTTATTGATTTCAGAGAGAAAGGGAGAGGAAGAGAGAGATAGAAACACCAATGATGAGAGGGAATCATTGATTGGCTGCCCCTGGAGATCAAGCTCACAACCCAGACATGTGCCCTGACCAGGAATCAACCATGACCTCCTGGTTCACAGGTCAACGCTCAAACACTGAACATTATATTTTAAAATCTCATTTGTGATTTCTGATTTGTCATATTACTTATAGTTCAGTCAGATTTTATTTCACAAATCTTGATGCTATTTTATTATATATAAGCTCATGCTTATATATTTATGATACATTTTCTTATTGTTAAGATATATCAATCTGTGCTTTCTTGTTTGAATTTTACATTCTAATGTTTTGATATTAATAGTTACATTAATAAAATTAATTTTATTTGATTAATTTTATGCATTTTAACCTTTGTATTACCATATTTTATGAATGCAAGAAGCAAATTGATCAATATTTTAATAATATCTATCTGTTAATGACAATATCTATCTGTTATAAATTCATATTGGCTTTTCTGACCTGCTTAGAGTTTATGTAAACTTACTTTGTATCCACTATTTAACATAATTTTCATTAACTTTCCTTTCTTAACCACGTTGATTTATTGTTCTCTTTATTACAGTTTATTCTCTATTAGTTTGGATGCTGAATATTTTATTCTTATTCTTTAGAAATTATTTATCTATATGCACTTTATGACTCACAAAATATCCTTTGTGTTTCTCTGCTTTCCCAGCCTGTCTTCGAGTTAAACGGGAGCCATGTGAGAGCCACAGCTGATGGACAATGAGAAGTGATTAGTTTCCTTCAAGATGAGCCTATTAAAGCCAGTGTAGCTCTCGTTCCCCGCTGCAATAACCTTGTAGGACATATGTTCCAGAGACACAGATTCAAGAGGGAAGAACGCTGCCTGACTCCCATACGTTAGAAATAGATTTTCATTATTTAGCCACTGATCTTACTGGGTTTGTCTGTAGCAGCACTTATCATAAGTTATTCTGACTAAAACAAATAACTTTATATCTTCCAGCACAATCTAAATATAATCATTGCCTCTTTCCTTTTTCCTAATATTAAAAGGACCTTGGAGTTCTCCCGAAAAGCTCCCTCACATACTCTATGATTTTATAATTATGTCAGAATTTTATTTATAACATATTATTGTATATTAATTATTTTGTTTAACATTTAATGTCTAATATCTATTTGAATTCTTCCATATTTTTTAAAATATTTCTTACCATTAACAGCCTTCACATTAGTTCAACCTGCTGGCCTTATTCCCTTGTTGCTAGTTAAAACTATTAGCAATTCTTCCAGCATTGTTTATTGAAATTTAAATTGATTCCTATGTATTATAACATATATTTGTTGAATTAAATGAATTAGTACATGCAAAGTAGTGTGTGTGAGTTCTAGGATTAGATATTCTGTTTTGTATTCTTCTCTGTGTATTCTACATATTTCCTGAGTTGCAGAGGTCTCTCTATAGGGAAGGTTTGACATTTCTTGTCCATAGAATTCACAGAATTCACTGATTCTATTAATTTCCAGCTCATCCTGCCTCATTACAGCTACTGGTCCAGCAGTAATTCACAACTTTGGCCATGGGTTGTGATTTCCAAAAGCTGAGTGTGTTCCACTCATATATCAGGATAACCTGATTCTTTTTGTACTAAATGATCAAGGGCTGTGTGTGTGTGTGTTATTCACAGATCTAAATTTTAGACAAGAACAACAGGAACAGATATAACAAGAGAGCTAAAGCGTTGGCACCTGTTAGAACACCAGCCTTTAAGGCATATAACCTTTCTCCTGCGCGCCACTCCCACTTCCTCCTGGCTTCTAGCCCCCGAAGGTCTCCCTGACAAGGGATTGTGTTCCAACACTGTGTTCATTTGGTGGTTGTCTCCCCCTCCCAGCCCCCATCTAGCATTTAATATTTTTGAACTATAAATGCATATTTTTCATAAGAAATTAAATGTCATTATAGTTTATTTAATGTTTCAAGTATTTCTCAAATTCAAAAAAAGTGAGTTGAACAAATTTCTTAAAATTTACTTCTAGTATTAGTAACCTGAAATTACATTGTTTCTACTATCACTAACTCTCTAGTGCCCTAAAAAATGACGTTTTAATTACATTCAATGAGCATCTATTTCCAACTTCTTTCCAATTTTATATGTAGAAAAAATGACATCAAAACTAGGATATTTCTCCCCAATAAATTTAATACATTAAAAAAAGTTATTTCTGAATAAAGTTTCAATCAGAGACAATTTACAAACTCTAGGTGAGAATTTGGGAATTATTCTTGGAAGAGTAGATACACAAGATGGAGGATGTATATAGCACATTCACTGCTTCACTGTTATTCCAAGATTCAAGTAGATTGTTAAATTTTTCATTTGTTTCCACGTGATGATATTTTTTTCCCATTGATTTTTAGAGAAAGTGGAAGGAAGGAAGGGAGAGAGGGGAGGGGAGGGGGGGAGAGAGAGGGGAGAGAGAGAGAGAGAGAGAGAGAGAGAGAGAGAGAGAGAGAGAGAGAGAGAAAGAAAGAAAGAAAGAAAGAAAGAAAGAAAGAAAGAAAGAAAGAAAGAAAGAAAGAAAGAAAGAAAGACAGACAGACAGACATCAATATGAGAGAGACACATAGATTGGTTGCCTTCTGCCTCTGCCCTCACTGGGGTGGAGGAACGAACTGACAACTGTTTGGTGCTTGGGCAATGCTCTAACCACTGAGTACACCGACAGGGAAGGCTTCATTTCTTTTTGGTTTAAGATAATTCTGGTACTGACTTATTTGGTCCTTTGTCAGTTTCATTTTTTACTTTTTAGTGTGTATCTATCTCTGAGGACCTGGAAAGAATAAAGATTAGGCCATCAAAGCTAGCCTGAGCCACCAAGATGACCCTACTTTCTTTCTTCAACTTAGTTTGAGCTAAGAGAACTGGATTCCATTCTCCCTTAGTGATCTGACTTTAACAAGATATTCTTTGGCTTAAGGATATGGTTCTTGCTTTTGTGCTAGCCCTGAATTTTTAGTTTCTGTACTCCTAGCTAAAAAGTGAACAAAAATATCCTCTTGCATAGGATTCTGCCTACCACATTTTCTTCCCAGCTTCAGGAAAAATGGTTACATTAGAAAGATGGAATATGGATAAATAAAAACACATCTGCTTCATTAGAAGACACATATAACTATGCTTGTGATTATAGATAAGACGTGAAAAAACTGAGTGGAAAGCAGGGGTGGGTGGGTAAGAAGAGATCAACCAAAGAACTTGTATGCATATATGCATAACCCATGGACACAAGACACTAGGGTGGTGAAGGCCTGGGGTGGGCTAGAAAGGGTCAATAGGGGAAAAGGGGGACATATGTAATACTTTCAACAATAAAGATTTTTTTAAAAAAAATAATTCCTATGTAAAACAATAAAACAAGAAACTAAGTGTAACCACGATAGTTGATGTTCTTTTAGTGCCAAAACTTTAATTTTGAATTAAATAAGTCTGATTAATCAATTCCACATTCATTATTAAGGTTTTCATTTTATACAGCTTTTCTCCAATCCCTTTATCAGATCTGCTGATAACACAAGCAACTGACTCAGAATTCCAACTCATCGGTCCTAAGAACTAAAAACTTGTTATTAGCAATTTCCTCTCACGTGTATCAATTCTATGAGAAGCCTTTTTTTTCCAGACATAAACTCTAAAAAAATAACCTCATGGAAGAGGCTGCCAAAAATCACTGTCAGAATTCCACATTACCACACAAGTGCAATAGTGTTAGTTCCTCCGCTGGAGGCAGTCTGAAATAGGTAGACAAAAATGTTCGTTTGCAATGAATAGTTTGTCGTAGTGAGAACTGAAAAGCCATGTTCTTTTAGGCAAAAGGAAGTTGCCTGAAATGTTGAAAGACTCGCTTACCAGATTCTCAATTTCTAGCACACAGCATGCTGCAGGTCTACAGAAAACACTTAGGATTTAATGTTTCGTCTTCAGACATCTGTGCTGCAGTTAAAGCTCATTGCTCCTCTCTAGTGTAGAATATTGGTGGTGGTGGGGGGGGGAGCACCATTCCTCAGGCGTGAGGAAGGAAATACAGTTGGGGGAGAGAAAAGTTTTATAGGCAGAAAGTTCTAAGAAACAGTCAGGGTCAGATGACACAACAATCATGGTTTTTATTTGGAGCAAATCCCTATGGCATTCATCAAATTGTCTCCATGTATATATCAAGAGTAATCTAATTACCATACTCTAGGATATATACATTTCAATGGGGTTATCTGATAATATACATAGACCAGTCACGGTAGGACATGGCCCAAAAACAGACTTGTATGCTGTTACATATTCTAACCAAAGCCCATTCATATGCAGGCTGGTTCATTTTTTTTCTAGCAATGTTTCCATCTCCTCCTGACAGAGTTCGTCATTTCCTTCACAGTAATACCCTAACAATCTTCACCTATGTCTATTAGAGTTCTGTATTCTTGTATTTAGGTTGTCTTCTGTTTTCTAAATTGAGTGTTTCTTCTGAGTATTTTATTTATCTCTTTGTTTTACTTGCTGTTATTTATGTTAGGAAACATGTTCAAATAAATAGAAAAAAAAAAAATCTCCGCAAGCATCATAGTATTGGTTACCTTGTTATTTAGCATACTTTCCTGTATGGCAGTGGTCCTCAACCTTCCTAATGCCACAACCCTTTATTTAATACAGTTCCTCATGTTGTGGTGACCCCCAATTTTCATTGTTACAAACTGAACATAATTAAAGCATGGTGGTTAATCACAAAAGCAATATGTAATTATATATATGTTTTCCAATGGTCTTAGGTGGCCCCTGTGAAAGGGTCGTTCGACCCCCAAAGGGGTCGCGGCCCACAGGTTGAGAACCGCTGCTGTAGTGTGAGGTGGCTGGGTCATGATGATTTTCCTTTGAGCTGGTCAATTTCTGTAGCATCTTTAAAGCTAAATGATGAAAATAAATCTTTGTTGCCACAAGATCCATAAAAATATTTATAAAAATCTCCTTCAAGTAGGCTTATATTCCTTAACTGCCATTTTATTCAATCTTTCCAGGGTATACATTTCTAGTCTTCTTTATGGGGTCATGACATATAACTTCTGCAAACTTTCAAAAGATTCTCTAATTTTCATGTTATCAGACTAGTGTTCCTTCTTCATATATAATTCAGGCTTCCAGTGTCTGAGCCATGATGCATGTGGTCTTGCTTATTATGCACTTCCCCCACTGTTGCTTAAAGCGGGAAAATTTGGTGTCATCAAGGAAGATAATTGGAGTCAGGAATCCTAATTCAGGTCCCAACTCTGGACCAATCCCATCTGTGGCTTTGACAATTGACTTCTCTATGGATCTCAGTTGCCTAGACCGCTAAAGAAGAGGGTTAGACTAGGTGTGTAAGATGTTTTCTGACCTAAGATTCCATGAGTCCAAATAGAGATTCATGTATATTTCCATCTCAAAAGCAATTTGTAAATCCAGGTATCCCTTAGGGTATTTACTCCAGCTGAAAATCCTGTGATTTCTATTCTCCTTGAGTAATGAGGTGCTCATCTAAATGTAATTAATTAATTAATTTAAAAAAAAAAACTGCCAGAAAGCAAGTCCATTCAAGAACATAATGGGGAAAAATAGTGTTTCATGTAAATTTTTGCTCGTGGGCTCCTTTCAAGAATTTAAGCAGTAATGTGTATCTCCTGCCCTATTAAGGTGATTTCTAACTTTTTGCATTAGTTTTAACTGCAAGGTGGGTCACTGGGGGCATTTTATGTATGTGTATTAAGTGCTGTTTTTTCTTATCACTATTAATATTATTATTATAACTATTTGCCTATAAATTTGGCCCATTCAATTTATGAGAAACAATCACCATCAAATCTTCTCTCTTTCTCTGTCTCTCTCTGTCTCTCTCTCTCTCTCTCTCTCTCTCTCTCTCTCACACACACACACACACACACACACACACAAAAAGCAACTGTAGTAAAACAAGCTCCATAATATCTTATGTCTGAATTCAATTTCTAAGATAGGATGGATAGATGATAGATAGATAGATAGATAGATAGATAGATAGATAGATAGATAGACAGACAGACAGATAGATAGACAGATGATAGATAGAGAGAGTCAGGCAGACATGTAAGTATGACACAGGGAGTTCTGTAATGAGTTTTTTACTGATACTTTAGTTTCATATTTTTCTTTTTGTGTTTTGTTTTGTAAGGTTATGTTGCATTGCTGCCAACACCCTCCCTCAGGAGCTACACATTTTTTAATTATGCTTCTTACTGGTGCCTAAGAATATGGATGGGACTAGAAGGATTCTGGAAGGTTGGCCAAGTTGCCTTTCCTTAGGGACCTGGAAGAATGGCCATTGTGCAAAGCGTGGAGGTGGGAAAGAAGCTTCAGAATCTTCAGTAGATCTGAACTTCAGAACTCTCCATCGGAGCAGTTTGAGAGAGAAGTACATCAGGAGGATGAAGATCCTGCACACAATGCTTTTAAGCAATCTGTGCCATTTAGTCTCTGGAAAGTCTTTGTATCTCTCAGGAATAAGCACACCTGGGCTTGAAGACACCCATTATAAAGCATGATTTATTCTTCATCCTAACAAAATTGCTTTTCCTGTTGACAAGGTCAGGAATTATAAAATGAAAATAAATAGTTTATTCAAGAAGATTTTAATGCATCAATACAGTCCCTTTAGTCTACCAAGCCAGGAAAAGGAGACCCAGCATTTGTCTATGGTGATGTTATTCAGCTGAAATTGATTAACTACTTGAATGGAATTGTTAGCATCTCGGTGAAAATAATCTGAAATACTCTATTTTCCTTAAACGTGTTTAATTGTATTGGGGCCTCAGGGCATATTTTTCTCAGTCTTCCAGAGCTCCATGGCTTATGCTCTGTCCTGATGCTTCAAAAATCTGTCTTTCTCATACTATTTGATCTCAAAGCAGCAGCTAAGAAGTCATGGGCACACATAACACTAGCAGCCATAAATCATACCAACATTTCATTAATTGAAATCTATACTGATTTAAAATTATTAAGGAAAGATTTATATTCAGAGTCGTGTGTGTGTGTGTGTGTGTGTGTGTGTGTGTGTGTGTGTGTGTTTTGAGGGACAGGGAAAGAGGCAAATAAATGGGTTACAAAAAGCAGAGAGAGATTGAAAACTGTTCTTAAATAAAAGTAAAAGCCATCTTATTGGTTCATGACTTCACAGTTATTTCAGTGAATTTTTGAACCCTGATCTGTTTACCCTGGTGAGTAGTCCCTTACTTCCCATTTATTTCTCTCTTTTTCACAGATTGATAGTCATAAAAGCATTAATATATACCAATAAAATACATGCAAACAGCTTTTTAGAAATATTAATGCATACTTTAAGTAATAAAAGATTTAAATAGTATATTTGGTTATTTAAACTAGAGATGCACAGAAGAAAGCAACTAGACTCAGAATCCATTAAACAATCACATTAATTGTATCAAGACATAAAAGTCACATTTATTACAATAAAATGTATCTAGTAGTCAATATAAGTGAAGATTTATATGCCATTAAATTGAAAAAGGGCAAAGATGTACATAATATGAATTAAAAACTGAATCACTAACATACAATTTTCAAAGTTCTATGATGAGTTGGGGGGAGAAGCTGCCTACACCTGAATGTAAGGAAATAAAGTAGAAAAAAAAAGATTATACAAATCACATGCAAATATGGAATGTGCCTAGGACCTGTCTTAAGAGCACATTGATAATGATGGTGTATACTTTGAATTTATATTTCTTTATAGTGCTTATCCAATATTATTAGAATGTCTTTTAATCGTCACCTGAGGATAATCTTCCATTGATTTTTAGAGAGAGAGGGAAAGACAGAAAAATATCAATCTGAGAGAAACACACAGATTGGTTGCCTTCTGCACGTGCCCTGACCAGGGCCCAGGGCCAGGGAGGAGCCTGCAACCAAGGTACATGCCCTTGACGTGAACCAAACCAGGGACCCTTCGGTCTGCAAGCTGACGCTCTACCCACTGAGCCAAACCGGATAGGGCAACATTTTTATTACAGACATATATTTTTGGTTTCTAGAATTTGCAACAGATTCTCTCCTGAAATAAAATGTATAATAACTAATGCAAGGTATTACTATATCTTTTTACTTACTCATTTTCATTGTCAATGGTTATACCACTGAAGAAATTTATTTAATGACATTTTAGTAAAAAGCGTATTGTTACGTTGTTTTGAAATGAACTCTTTTAATGTTCTGCACATTTCCTCCATTTTACTGAGAGAAAAAAAAAATCCCATGTATGTAAATTATTCAGAAGACTTAGTGTTGTTACATGATAAAGGATTTCAGAGTGTTAGAGGCATGAAGGACAGCCTAACCATACATCCTACCCACCCACACACCCAAGTACCATTGCTTTTTAATAGATTTTTACCTTCCATTTGGCTCTCCATTGTTTTTACCTGTTAGAGCAAGATTCCCTTTTAATGAATTCATAGACTTGTATGATGAAAATTATACACAAACATCATATTTTGTTAGAAATATAACTAAAATTTAAAAAATAAGCTCTAGGTAAAATTGTACTGTGATTTCTTTGATTTTTTAAAAGGCAAGGTTTGAGGTTCACATTACATTAGAGTCTCTGCATAGAATGACTTTCCCTTCCTTTATATTCTTGCTATATCCTGACTGATTAATAGTGGCAGGGAAGTCATCCTCATATCATACTCAGGTAAATACAGCTATTCTATCCATTCAAAAAGAGTAGAATAAAAATGATTGGAGCCCTAGGGAGGCATCCTTTTTCAATGTGTTACTTCAGAAATGTCTGTTTGTTATGCTGCAACATTCATGCACCCTCATTTGTACTGAGTATATGTATATGGCCCATGATATAACCAGTAACTTGCTGTTGTGATCATTTTCCTAGGGCAGTGGTCGGCAAACTCATTAGTCAACAGAGCCAAATATCAACAGTACAACGATTGAAATTTCTTTTGAGAGCCAAATTTTTTAAACTTAAACTATATAGATAGGTACATTGTTATTAACTTAATGAGGGTACTCCGAAGGCTGAGGAAGAGCCACACTCAAGGGGCCAAAGAGCCACATGTGGCTCGTGAGCCGCAGTTTGCTGACCACTGTCCTAGGGCATTCCTTTTTTCTACTTAATTCCTTTCCAGGAACTAAATATTCCAAGAAAAACAATACACACTTAAAATATCCATAGACTTTGCATTATCTCTATAGAACTTCACTACAAGTAGTAGAAGTTAGGTTCATAGATTATGCATCAGGTTACTTTTCTGGCCTATTACCAACTGAGTCTATGGAGGCAGTGATGTCCCCATATATATAGACACTGAGGAAAAGAGCTAAAGAGCAACCCTTCTCTTATTCAGTACTGATTCTCTGGGGATTAGAGGAAAAGAGCTAAACAGCAACCCTTCTCTTATTCAGTACTGGTTCTCTGGGGATTAGAGGAAAAGAGCTAAAGAGCAACCCTTCTCTTATTCAGCACTGATTCTCTGGGGATTAGGACACTTTTCCAGGTCTCCGTGTCTCCTTGATATTAGGTCACACAGTGTGCTCCTGGGGTAAGCTTCTAAAATGAATAGACAATCTTAATTTATCACGGTATCAAAACACACACACACACACACACACACACACACACACACACACACACACACACACACACATATATTTGCATTTTCCAGTTATATTTGAGAAAATATATCAATCCCTATTTTAAAGGGTGAATGAAGGTTGGAAAGTAGATATTCTTTGCCACTTTATGCCTGGTAAAAGTTTTTCTCAGGATAAAATTAATTGTAAGATTAATTTCTCATTGTGCATGATGCTGTGTAATGTAAACTTAATATTACTTGACTTCTAGAATTTAATATCCTAACCAGTAAAATTTATTCTAGATAGATTAATAGGTAGGTAGGTAGGTAGGTAGGAAGGTATATAGAAAATATATATATATACATTGAGTGGATAATAGCAAGTAGAGTGAAATTTTCTTATTTTTAATTTATAAAATGTAATCTAATTAGCACTATAGAAAACATTAAGAAGGTTAATTCCAGAGAGTGTCCTCGTAATTATACCAAAATATCAATTCAGTGCATTTATTTATTGAAGTAATTGAAGTAAACAAAAAAGTAAAATAAAAAGGAAGAGAGACTTAGTTGGAAAATAAAAAAATAGGGATGGTGTGGAACCGAGCCTTAATTTTAAAATAATGCATGGATAATAAATCTGATTGCTCTCAGAACAGAAATCAGTACTGACTAAGAAGAACTATATAAGCAACATAAGTTGCCAGTTGAAAGATTTTCCTTTATTTTATATCACTAAGCAAGTTAATACTTAAGTCCACATGTGCTAATGGATGACTTTAAAAATCATTTGCATGCTGTATAATAAAATATCAAAGCCAGAGATGGAGTGCTTTGGATTTTATTTTTCCTCAAAAGAGGCCATTAGCCTAACTCGTAAATCAAGCATTTCCATGAAAACCCTTTGCAGAAAATATAACATGATGATTGTATTACCATTTATTTTCAGCACAGCCCAGAAATTGAACAGATGGCAGACTTGCCACCACTGTGAATCTGATAGCTATACTGACTTTCAGTAATTTAAGAGAAGGATGGCACAGTTTAAAGGAGCTTTTATCATCACACTGAGAAGTTTTTGTAAAACACAAGTATGGTGTGTGTGTTTATCATGAAATCACGAGAGATGACCACAAAAGTTAGTTAAAGTCCTATCACTTGGAAACTCTTACAATATGCACAAAATGTTTGAAATACCAATGACGTGTTTGACTCATCAAATGCCAAGTTAGGCTTTGGATCCTTCTACTTCTGTTTATTGGCACCAAAGTCTGCTCTTAGAGAAAGTAGATATTGCTTTGGATTTTTCAACAAGATCTTTAAGGTCAACAATTTGAAGTATTAAGAAGTTATCTCCAAATACATATACCCTGGTGTCTCCAACCTATATTGCACACAGGCCCCATACATGCAATATCTCTACCATGGCAAGGCTAGCAGATGGTATAGTAATCTGTTTTATTGACAAAGGCACACTGCTTTGGGAGTATCAAAATTCTCATTGTCACATCAGGACCCTGACTCTCCTAAAATGTAGTCATTTTATATAGATGGTGCCTGTTTGGTGGTGATGAACTCCTTTAGCTTTTCCTTATCTGTGAAGCTCTTTATCTGACCTTCAGTTCTGAATGATAGCTTTGCTGGGTAAAGTAATCTTGGTTGTAGGTTCTTGGCATTCATCACTTTGAATATTTCTTGCCACTCCCTTCTGGCATGCAAAGTTTCTGTTGAGAAATCAGCTGACAGTCATATGGGTATTCCCTTGTAGGTTACTGAGTTTCTTTCTCTTGCTGCTTTTAAGATTCTCTCTTTGTCTTTTGCTCTTGGCATTTTAATTATGATGTGTCTTGGTGTGGTTCTCTTTGGATTCCTTTTGTTTGGGGTTCTCTGCACTTCCTGGAGTTGTAAGTCTATTTCTTTCACCAGGTAGGGGAAGTTTTCTGTCAGTATTTCTTCAAATAGGTTTTCAATATCTTGCTCTCTCTCATCTTCTGGCACCCCTATAATTCTGATGTTGGTACGCTTGAAGCTGTCCCAGAGGCTCCTTACACAATCTTCGTATTTTCGGATTCTTTTTTTATTTTGCTTTTCTGGTTGGGTGTTTTTTGCTTCTTCACATTTCAAATCTTTGCCTTGATTCTTGCGCTCCTCTGGTCTGCTCTTGGGAGTCTGTATAATATTCTTTATTTCAGTCGGTGTATGTTTAGTTTCTAGTTGGTTCTTTATCATAGCATCGAGGGTCTCATTAGATTTCTTGTAGATCTCATTAAGTTTATCAGCGGCTTCTAGACAGTTCTTGAGAGCCCTTAAAAGTGTGGTTCTGAACTCTATATCCTCCATGGACAATTTTGTCCTGTTTCTTTGTCTCCACATTTTTTATGCTTTCTTGGTGCACCCCTTAGTGGTCTTTGTGTGCAGTCTTGTTATAGTTAAGCCTTGATTATTGTAGTTGATACAAGGGGGATTTGACCTCCAGGCCAACTGGCTGTGAGAATCAGCTGTGTCTGCAGTGGGAAAACTTCTGTCCTCTGGGGAGGTGCTAATCTAGCCTTTGCCTGAGGCTATCTGGCAAATGGCTCTGTGCAGGGCTTGGGCGGGTCGGGTTGCACGGGATCAAACAGGGCAGGCGGAGGGAGCAGTTATGGCTGCTCTCAGTCCCGTCCCCAGAGGCTCTACCTCTCAGAGTCCCAGCAACCGCTGCAAACCTTGGAGAGAAAGCTGCCCTCGCTTTCTGACCGATGTCAGACAGTCCCGCTTCTCCCGTTTGAGTCTGGGTCCCTAGAGACTCACCCAGAACTGGAGCTCAGAGCCTGAGCCTCCCTCCCGATTGAAAACGACAACCAGGCCCTCAGCCACCAGCCTGCTCCGTGCACACCTCCGCACCTTTGTATTTTCCGCACTGCGCCTCCTCTGAGCCTCAATATTCTGTTCTCTATCCTTCTAGTTGAAGAATTTCCCCTCAGCCAGCTTTCCTGTGGTTCTGGGTGATGTCCGTTCCGTCTTTTAGTTGTATTTTTGAAGTGGTTGTTCGAGGCAGCAAACTCCGGTATTTACCTATGCCGCCATCTTGGTTCTCCCCGGATTTTTCCTTTTGATGTCGATATCCCATATTTGATGCCCATTGCTAAAGATTCATCCATGTGCTTCTTCAAACTTTTTTGGCATCTTCTAAACTTATACTTTATATGTTTTTGACTAATTAGCCAAACCAGGAGCCGCTATCCAAAATTTAATATAGACCTATACCTTTATCTTTCCATCAAAGAAAAGTGGACAACAATACACATAGTTAAATATCTTGAAGTATTTTCTTTCACCAGATTTCAGTGCCAAAATTGCTGTGGTAGTAAGAAAATAATGTTCCATTTTGTGTCAAAATATCATGCAGAACCATTTACAAACCATGTTCAAGTATTTTTTTTTTCATTAGTGCTAGATTTATGGGCAACTCAGTATAAAAGCATAGATGTGGGTTAAAAAAATAAATGAATGCATTAGAAATAGGTGCTTTAGAACTCTGAACTTCCAGTTCATGAAATTCAGTGTCTTCATTACTTGTATATATATATATATGTATATATACATACATATATATATATATATATGTATGTATATATATATATATATATAGTAAATACTAAGTCCATTTGTTTAGAGATTGTGACAGTGCACATCTGATGGTGATGGCTTGGAAAATCAGGTAACATCAGGTTCATAGTGTGACCCCTGGAATTGATGTTTATAGTAAAGCATTTGATCTCCAGGATGGTCCAGGAGCAAGTTCTCAAAGGATAAATAGCACCAGGGGACATGGCTTTCCTAATATGCCTTAGAGGTTGGCACTGTGATTATATTTTGAGGCTTGCTAAGGGCTCCTTAAATCACTGGTGTCTGCTGCAAACACTTCAGTGCCATTGAATTTACGGTTATCACGAGACCCAGCGAATAGAGAATACAGTGCATAGCCTGTATCTCTTTGTGTGACATTGGTTTGCTTTGAGTCTCGTTTAAACTGGCATTCCAACAGATGGCTTAAAGCAGAACACTCAAATGGGTAAACATCACCTCCAATGTGTGTGTAGGATATGTAGTAGTAAAAGATGTATTGACTTTTCTCTCTCTTTTAAGAGACTGTTCTGACAAGCCTTAGACCACTGGAATATTAAAAATAATGTACAGACAGTACGCTAGCAATTTGCAAGATTCTTCTTTAAGGGGACATAGCTTTCCTTTATTTAG
The DNA here is from genome assembly GCF_014108235.1 of Myotis myotis. Lineage (NCBI taxonomy): Eukaryota > Metazoa > Chordata > Mammalia > Chiroptera > Vespertilionidae > Myotis > Myotis myotis. Next base: position 26,849,165 of record NW_023416318.1, read on the forward strand.
TGACTCTGGAAGTGGAAACTAGCTCTGTCTGGGAAACAACGTAAGTCAGATCTCTGCTCAACACATCCAGGGTCTTATGGGCCATGTGCTATATTCCCCATGCCCAACTATTACTTAGCTGTGATCAATTAGCTACTCTCAACAGTTTTCATATATTAAAACACTTGTTTACTATTCCAGCATTACTCTCATTATTTACTCTAATCAGATACTTACTCTAGTGAGATGCGTCTCTAAGATCTCACTATGCCATTAAAAATGGGAAGCTTATTTTAATGGCCAGATCTCCTACCATTGACATATGCATCAATGAATGTATGGCTATGTCCCAATAAAACATTATTTACAAAATAGATGGGCCTATATAATTCAATTTTCTGACTCCTAGTCTAGAATGCTAAAAATTCACTTCCTAATATATTTACCATCATTCTGCTGCAATAAGGTAGCATTTTGAGGAAAAAAAAAAATGAGAGTATCAATTATCTCTTCCTGGTTTATCATCTACATTTGTCTCCCCAGACCAAGCATAATGGATATAACCCTAATTTTGAACCTGGGACAATGAGAAAGAGTGAGGAGGAGTCCTTATGCAAATGCGTGTGCCTTTGAAAGGTGAATCTATACCTGGTGTCATTACAGGGTCTTCAATCAAAGAAAGGCCAGTTTCCTTAGATAAGGGAAAACGTGTGTTCTCTCGGTATGGAGTCTCAAGGGGGTTGGGGTGCTCAAGTTTTGGAGATTTATCTGAGTCTTCACATATACCCTCATTACAATTCTCAGGATCTCACTTTTATCCCCCAATCGATTTTTAAATTTTCATTAAGAGCAATGAGTTTATTAATTAATTTATATTTTATTTCTCCATCATGCAAAAATCAACATTTGGGTTTGAATTTCAGCTCCAATAGTCTTTAAAGAGAATAAGATATACTTGTAGCATAATTATAGAATGTTATGGTCCTGAGTCTGTGACTTGTGTTAAAATTTAAAGACCTGTGCTTATTCTTTTATCCCCTAAACTTAATTGGGAATTGCTAGCAAGCCTGAGTCTTTGTAATCATTTTTCTCACCGAAAAATTAAATTGCAGCAACCAACTGGTGTATCAAAGCTTTGTCTGCAAATGGAACCCCATCCCAAGCAAAAATAAATAGCGAATTAAATAACTGTTCTTTTACTGCATACATTTAAATCACCCTATTTTCTACTGGCAATGAGTATATTATCATGCTCAAGACTATCAAGTCAGAAAGCTCACCCCAACTGCCATCTTTAAAGATCAATTTCCTGGTATTATTTCCTATAGCAAATACAGCCTCAAACAGATTTCTAGATTCCAAGCAGAGAAAAATTTAGTGCAAGGATCTGAATACAAAAAAAAAAAAAAAACATAATTAACTGCAAGAATAAAAGAAAAGAGAGGTCGAGTACTTAGAGAAGAAATAAAACTTTGTGAGGAGGAGGTCATTTTAACCCCCAGACTTGAACCAACAAGTCTAAACCAACTGCAATGTCACTGGCATTGCTTCATGGTCAATCCGGAAATGAATGGAGAGGTGCTGAGCAGCCAGGGTTCGAATCCTGAAATGGGACACCATTTCAGAAACAAAATGGACTCAAACATCATAAGAGGGCAGCTGGCAATGAATTAGGAAATGTAGCCTGCAGGCTTCCAGTGTCTGCAATACCAAGGAAATAATAAATAAGTGAAAAAGGACTTAGTCAAAGAAAAAGAATCTGACAAATAGGAAAATAGCCAAGTGCCTGGAATCATCTAGATGTAAACACTGCATCTATGTCTTAGTGGGATAATAGCTAAGTTTCCTGGAAGGCAAATTGGCCATCATTCAAAAGTTCTGCCTTAGGCCATGGTTTGTGATGGAAGGGATCTTGCATCATGATAAGCAATGTCCAATAACTTTGTTGTCTCCAAAAGTCAATTATCCAGAAGGGCTGAATTTAAAGAGGACAGCATTTGGCTTAACAAAGACCTGGGGATGTAAAGGAGCATCTCCATGGAGATCTAGTCATGAACACATTTCTTTTTTTGTTTAATCTCTAATAAATAAATCCTTTTCATCATAATTTATAAATATACTATCTTGTGAATAAAGGTAAGCTGGCAAAAAATCAACAATTTAGAACTCTGTTCCTATTAAGTGCCAAGATGTGTGTGTACGGAGAGGAAGAGATCTTATAATGTCTTAATTAGGTTGCATCTGTTTGAATTAAGTCCTTCCTGGTACATGCCACTCGTAGGTGAGCACAGCTGTTTCTCCCCATGAAGGAACATTTGTGATGATATTGCTATTGACTACACCATCAAATTCCCATAAAGAGGGAAAAGTATGGATCAAGAACATTTCAACACAATAAAAAGGTGATGAGAAAGTTTTGCAAATACAGCAGTAATACTAAATTCCAATCTGTTCTTTGGATAGGAATTGCTTATGGAACATCATCACCTGAGTTTATCTGACAAAATATTATATCTGAAAATTAATTCTAGCATAGTAAGCTCTGTAACAGAAAGTAAAGATCCACGAGATTAAATAATGGATCCAGTTATCTACTAGCCATTTACTCTTTGATATCTGGAATCACTTTCTTTATTTAATTTCACTCTAGTTGCATCTTCTAGCAAGGTACTCTCATGGGTAGAAAGCTATTTACATGATATAAAAGTAAGATGAGGTTCTCTATACACCAATATATGGTCCACAAAAGAACTTTGCTTCTACTGAATTCTGAGACATGTGGCAAAATAATAAACTTTTCAGGATTCATCCTTATTTGGATTATATTTCCATATATGGAGATGTTTTTTGCAGTCATCTTTAAAATTATCAGAATTCTAGAATAAAATATCACAAGTCTTTAAAACATATATTTACCATATTACTGGTACAGTGTGTATTTAGGTAGGCCAAGATATCAGGAAGTAGGATTAAAAGGTTGCAACTTGAGTAATTTGAACACTACGCGAAATTTGTGCTCCGTTTATAGTTTGGAATATATCTTGCCTCAAGTTTAAAATGAATGAATGATTTGTTTAAAGTTTATTAGAAGTTGGTTAATGGGGGATAAGGGAGAGATATTTACACCTAGAGGTCATGCTATTAGCTAACTTTTTCACTTATTCTTCAACATTCTCTGTGTTATTTTTCGTAAACTTGTGCTTTATTGAATGGCCCATTTAAAGTATGGTGATAAAAAACCAGTGATTAAAATAATTATTATCTTAGTACAATGATTCAAGCCCTTAAGGAAATAAACTTTGTGAAATAAAAACTATACAAGTTTAAACAATATTTAAATGTTTTTGTGGTCCTCAGAATTACTCAAAGGAGCATCATTTGTTTTCCAACACCTCTTTGACACAGCTTGTAAAAATAACAACAGAAAAGACATGATACCACCCACCCCCCAAGAAGATTATAATCAGCCAGGACTGCAGCAAAAGATCATAGAAATAGAAAAGAGCTAGTAGTCAAGATAAACTGATTTCTCCCACTAAACTTAAATGATTCATTTCATCTTTCTTCGTTTCCGTTTTCTCATATCTAAAAAGGGATGGTCATATTACTTTCATCTGCCTCACTGGGTATATTGAAAATAAAATGAGTAGCATAAAGGCTATAATAGTTCTTAAGAAAGTTTAAAGGGTAATGATAAAAGTTAGCATGATATTGCACAGGCAAGACATAACAGAGCTGTCACCAGAGACCGAGTTTTCTGGTCCTTTTCACTGCAGAGAGCATCACAGAAGTGATGCGTCATCTTCCGGCACACCCAATAAGAACGCTAGAGAGAAAGCCCTTTAAAAATGACCCATCCTCCCAGAATAAATGACATGTTTTGTATTAGTGACGAAACCTGACAAATAAAACTGGAGGCAATTAATCAGTGTGTGTTCCTTACTTCAAACATAGAGCAGAATGAACATTAATAGCACTGTGTGGAGTAATTACTAAGAATATTAAAGAGATAAGAAGGGCTTGGCTAGCAGCCTAACAAAAATTCAGTCAAGGTTGCCGAAACCGGTTTGGCTCAGTGGATAGAGCGTCGGCCTGCGGACTGAAGAGTCCCGGGTTCGATTCCGGTCAAGGGCATGTACCTGGGTTGCGGGCACATCCCCAGTAGGAGATGTGCAGGAGGCAGCTGATCGATGTTTCTCTCTCATCGATGTTTCTAACTCTCTATCTCTCTCCCTTCCTCTCTGTAAAGAATCAATAAAATATATTTTAAAAAAAAATTCAGTCAAGGAATTTGAAAGAAAATATTCTCCACAGCCCATTTATAGCCACCTGACTAAAAGCATGGAGATAAGTATATTATTATAATTTAGGAGATAGGGAAAAGTCACAAAATAACATCCATCCTAGAGTAAATAAAATTTCAATTACAATATAGCTTTTTATTTAGTGATCTTTTATAAAGGAGTCATATTTTAGCCTCAAAGTATTCAAATATTTATAAAGATTTTCATGAAATCATAGTCAGCTGATCTATAAATATAGGTTCCCTGTTGAACAAAATAAAAAGAGCTATTGCTATATTTTCCAGTTTATATTGTGTAGTCTATCATTGGGGAATTCCTTTTGACATTTCTACATGGGAAAGTATTTATTTAATACTGTCCTAAAATAACTGCTAATTGCCTCTTTTTCATAATAGGATATAATAGTCATAGATATTTGAAATTATGCCTATACATACATGAAACGTGATATATTTAATGGATGATATTGTAATAAGCAATTTATATTAGTGCTTTAAATTCAACTTAACGGATATTTGCTTGGTGCCAAATTTATGCAAAAGAATTAGAAACGTATCCATCCATTGATAGATACAAAGAAAAAAAGGCCAATTTCTGCACCTAACAAACTTTCAGGGAACTGAAATGTGTATATACTTAAAAACAATATAAGAATGCCTAGGACCTTGGTTGGCAAACTGCGGCTCGCAAACCATGTGTGGCTCTTTGGCCCCTTGAATGTGGCTCTTCCTCAGCCTTAGGAGTATCCTAATTAAGTTAATAACAATGTACCTACCTATATAGTTTAAGTTTAAAAAATTTGGCTCCCAAAAGAAATTTCAACTGTTGTACTGTTGATTTTGGCTCTGTTGACTAATGAGTTTGCCAACCACTGGCCTAGGATAAAAGTTTTATTAGCATAATAATCAGGGTACATGTAAACATTTCTTGTGTAGGAGAAAAAGCTCCTCTACATAAGTGGTATTTGTAATTGGATGAAGGACAGAAATAATTAGAATTTGTTGGTAAAGAGGGCACTTGAGGTAGACATAGAAGCAAGAACAATATTTGAGAAACAGTAAATAATTTTATTTTGCTGCCTTACAGACTTTGGGTAATATGACATTAGAATAAAAAGAGAGAGAAATTTACTTTTGGACCCTCATGCAAAGAAGGGCCTGGAGGCAGAACTTTTAGCTAGGCATGTCCTACAATGGATTTATTCAGAGGAGGTAAGAATCTAAAATAGGATAATTGTGTTTAAATATGGGGTCCCTAATATTCACTGACAATATATGAACTAAAAGATATAAAGTAAGATACTGTAAGACTGATGCTGATGTTTTCAGCCTGGTGCCAATAACAGAAATGGGACACAGAAACAGGCTTAAGGTAGAGAAATATAAAAAGCATACCCAAGTATAGCTTCTAGCAAGATGCCCATGATTTAATAATCTCAAATATGTACTGAAATAGATGGTATATTCAGACACATCTTTGAAACCATTTGAATATTGATGCCAAAGCATACTTAAACTTGGATTATTTAATTTCAATTTATTTATACAAAAACACATTCAATAGAGAATTTAAACTACTTTCTTCATATTTTTAATTTACTTTTCTGTTAAATGTATTGGGGTTACATTGGTTGGTAAGATTAAATATGTGTCCAGTGTACCATTCTACATGTGGGATACAAAACTGAAAGCAGCAAATGAACAAATAGGAAAAGCAAACAAAACTCATAGACACAGCAGCAGAGATGTGGTTACCGGAGGTAAGGGGACATGGGGGAGCGGTATATGAGCTATATGTTATGTCTGCAACTTCCCCTTTTCAACTTATTCCAAGTATTGACATTCTGCCCTTCAAGCTGTCCAAACATACATGCTCACAAGCATCACTTGATAATCCCTGCTTCTCTATATCCTTACTGTTCTTCTATTGGCTTCTCCACACCCGATACAATTTTTTAATTATTCCTATAAAGTAGGAGAAAACCGTATGCCTATTCAGCCTCCTGGTATATTTCTATTTACAGTTTCAAGCCTTTCTCTATGTGGCTTCATAGCTGGTAATTAAATGGAAAGAATGCTTTCTCAGCATTTTACTTTCAGAGATGAGAAAAATCAAAGGTCAGAGTGTTCAGTGCTAGAAGTGAGAGTAAGATTTTTTAATATCCTTTTTAAGATCTATCATGTCAAATATGGTCCTAATTTGACTTCTTAATATTTTGATCTCTATTATTTTGGATTTTATCTCCAAAAAAGAATTGTAAAGATGGAGATGAATCATGCAACTCCCCCCATCTCTGATTATCTACGTAACAACCCATGCAAAAGACTAGTCAGAAGAAATGACCAAGGCTTGCATTTGTTTTTTTTTTTTTATTTTTTTAAATTATTTATTGATATGAGAGAGAGAGAGAGAGAGAGAGAGAGAGAGAGAGAGAGAGAGAGAGAGATCAATTTGTTGTTCCACTTATTTATGCTTTCATTGGTTGATATGTGTGTACCCTGAACAGGGATCAAATCTACTACCATGGTGTTTGGGGACAATGCTCTAACCAACTGGTCTACCTGGCCAGTGCTTGCACTAGTTATTAAGGAAAACACAGGTGCCAAGCAGAAGACAAGATGAAAGGAAGATGAATGAAGCCTTCTGGTCTCAAAAGCTCTATAGCCTTAAAGATTATTAGGCTTTTCCCCCTCAGCCTTGGTCATTCCTTCTGGCTTATATGGCCTTAGGAAATATATCATAAATATTTGAAGGAGACAGGCACTTCGGGCTTACAATAAAGTAAATATAAATATATCTATTCCCCCAATCAAAATGAAGTTACATATAGCTACATATAGTAAATACAAAAGTTATTTTAATAGATATTTCAAATGAAAAGTAGTACCAAAATATTTGTACCTCAATAATCCATATCATTGAATCATACATTCATTTTCAAACAGAATCTAGAGACTATATGCTCAACAATGACACCTAACAGCTATCCTTTGAGTGTGGTCTATGACCTTGGACTATAATAAGAACTCTTGAGTCCCTGGTGGTCTAGTGGCTAGGATTCTTATAATAAGAACTCTGCATATATTGTTTATTTAATCTCAGTGGAAACCAACCATGTGGAGATGCTATTATCCCTTTTCTCACCGTTAAGCAAACTGTCTTTTACTATGTAGCTAAGGCCATTATTTATACCAGTAGAGCTACTGGCACGTATTCTATTACAGAAGCTTGGATATATATATATATATATATATATATATATATATATATATATGTGTGTGTGTATGTGTATATGTGTGTATATATATATATGTATATGTGTATATATATATATGTGTATATATATATGTGTATATGTGTATATATATGTGTGTGTATATATATATATATATATATATATATATATATATATATAATCTCCCTAATATGCAAATAGACCGAACTGAGGGACAACCAAACAACCGGTCACTATAACGTGCGCTGACCATCAGGGGGTGTGAGCGGAACATGGCAGGTGTCAGCAGCAGGCGGCAGAGTGCGGAACATTACAGGCATCTGCCATGGCAGGATGGTGGAGCACATGAGCAGGGGTGCCAGACTAATGTGGGGCGCTGGTGGCTATCATTGGGGCAAGCCTCTGGTGGTTACTGAAAATTCTTTGCGCCCACATACTGCAGTCCTGCCCAGTGCTTGCACCTGCTGCTGGCGCCGGCCCCACTCACACCCAATGCGGGCACCGGAGCTGCCACTTGCACCCGCTGCTGGTGTCTGGTGCTGGCCCAGATCTCTTGGTACTGTCAGCGGGTGTGAGTGGAAACTGCCAGCCCTGATTGCCCCTCATGGTTTTTCCACCTCCCCCTGCTCCTGAAGGGCGATCAGGGCAGCCGCCGCCGCTTGTACCCACTGATGGTGTGGAGCATCTGGGGTCAGTGCCAGCAGCAGGTGTGAGTGGGGCTGGCGCCATCAGCGCATGGGAGCAGCAGTGGCGGGAGCAGGGCTGCCAGCAGACAGGGGAACAGGGGTCACGACAGGAGGGGCCGGGCAAAGGTGCAGAGGATGGGCCGAGACCCACCCCTGTGCCCACTGCAGCCTCACAGCCCACGGCTGGTTTCAAGGTGCACGAATTTGTGCACTGGGCCCTCGTGTGTGTGTGTGTGTGTGTGTGTGTGTGTGTGTGTATCTAAAAGGCTAAGTGAGTGACTGACCATCCTTCCAACTGTCTGGTACATATGATGCGTACTGCCAATTTAAAAATAAACATTGACTCGCGCATGCATGATACATATAAAGCTCTCGCTGGTGCCAATCACATGTGATGCCAGAATGTATCTGAAGACCAACTATTGGCACAACATACCTCTGAAGCCGAAAGAAAGCGACGTCGTCAACAGAAATGTCTGAAGACCAACTATCTTTCTTCTAATTAATTTCCTTTCAGTGTGCATGAATCTGTGCACCAGGCCACTAGTTTTTCTTATAAAAGTGAAATGCACATAATGTAAGATTGTCCTTCACTATTACTGAATACTAGAGAACACACTTTAACTTGTGACCAAGATAGGCTTAATGTTCCCCTCACCTTGACTAAAAAACCTGAAAGAGATTTCTTCCTCACCATGGGTCCCTGACTTTCCATTTCTTACAGCATTTACCTTAGAAAACTTTCAACTGTAAAACTGTTCTCTATTCTCTGCCCTGTTGAGACATGAATATTCTCTCAGCCTCTTGCCAGGTTTATAACCTAGGAATGTCATTCTGGGAGACATCTGAGAGACATCTCTTTGAAATGTAATCATCAAGAAAGACAGGAACCACATTTCCTAGATACACATATGTCTGCGTATATGTGCATGCATGTGAGTTAGTGGAGGGATCCCAAGTTCCCTAAGTTTCACATAGCAAACACAAATGGCCTAACTGACCAACATCTTCCCCAGCATCCTTCAGTACCTTCTCACTAGCTCACCTCAGTGCTTAAAAACACTTCAGAGTATTGTTGTTAGAGGAGTTGGGTTTAATCACTCTTCCCTACTGCAATAGCCTTGAATGAAGTCACCCTTGCCTGTGTAACTTGTCTGATGCAGGTTTTCTTAGTCACATCATACAAAGAACTGAAAACTCAATGAAACATCAGGAGAGCTGTTACCTTAATAAACTCAAGGGTAAAACCGATCTCCATTTTCTAATTATTCATTTGCTTTTCCACTAGTGTTTATGTTTTGAACATGTAATTTAATTCTGTATGATGGTTTGAATCAAGCTTTAAAAAGAAAAATTGATGGTGTTTTCCAGAACTTTGACACACGTTTTGTAACATGAGAAGTGATGCACTTTCTCAGGATTACTGATCTGCTTTAAAAGAAGTTACAAAGAAGCCACTCAAAGGGTAAGGGAGTAGACTGAGTGCTTCCAGGAGAATTTAACCCTTGTTTGATTAGTGAGGGTCAAGATTTATGCTACCAATTCCCTCCTTTTTACCCATTTTTTTTCTATATTGCAGCTGTATTTGCAAATATGAAGCAACTGAACAAGATAGACCCATCCCATCCATAAATTTTCCTAAATGCCCAATGGCTGCATGCTTCATAAATAGTTATCATGATTTTAAACTTAATCTCTCACCTATAATCCAGTTATTTTTTAATGTCTGACCATCTTATTGGGAAAAAGAAAATGGTAGTTTGATTTTTTTTTTATATTGAACTAGAGGGGAGAAAAATCACACCACCAAATATAAAGGTGTATATCTCCAACTTACAAAATAGGAGAAACATAGTAAAATAGGAGAAACCTCATTCTGTTTTCCAAATTGTCATATACCATGGCTTTGACTGCTAGCACAGTCACTTATTTCAAGCTGAATATTTTGTCCATACTATGACAAAATATTCACACTGGCAATGCCCACTGGCAATGCTGAGTAACTGCATTCCTGGAGACTTCTTATTGAAATATGTTTTTCTCTTGAGACTCTTTTAGTGAAACTGTCTTAAATAAAACATAAAATCAATAAAAATGATCATGTTAAATGATGAGAGAAACATGCATCTGGAATCTGTATTGGGTTGCTTACACTCTGGCTTAGCTTAGTTTATGTCTATAAACCTCTTCTACATTTTAGATTGTCTAGCTGTCCATATTACTACACCAAAAAAAAAGTTTGCTAGCTTATCAACCATTTTGACATGTCAGTTTAGTGCCAATGTGGTTTTTTTTAATTTATTTTATGTCTTTTTTTTAATCAGAGAAATGTAGCGTCCTCTATCATGGAACTAATATTGCTTCATCATGTGGTTTGTATTGAAATTGTAATGATACACCAAGATCTCTCCTGGGGCACTATTAATTCATGTTTCCACAGATGTTCCTACTGCGTGTGAAAGCAGGCTAGATGTGGTAAACTGGCAAGTGCCGCAGTAAAATGATGATGACTTCAAAATGGAAGTGGAAAGTTTGGAAATGGGAACTTAATGCTTTTCCATACAGAAACTTTGTTCATAATTGAATCGTGTTATTTTCCAGGTGGATGTTGTTGCATTTGGGTTTCCAGGGAATCTGTGTCTAATGATTATTACTATTTCTTGAAAATAGCAACTCATTAAGATGACTAACTCTGGCAGCCTTACCTTATAAGGAATTACTTCATGTCATGGAAAAATTGAAAAAAGGAAATAATTTTTATGGTTTGATTTATTATGTAAAATGTTAATAAAGTGAGAGTCACACTGAAATATCTGGTTTACAAAAAGACGCTGAAGATGGAATACAACTAACACATATTAAAAGCATAAGAATAAAACTTATAAAAATGTAACAGCATTCCAGTATACAAGCAAGTACTAATAGACATGCAAATTAATATAAAGTAGCAAATTATAAGTAAGAATTAAGATTTAGGTATATTCACATTTGTGGAAGAAATTGTTATTAAAGACATCTTTTCTATTTGAATTTCTGTTATGGCATGACTAAACATTAGATAAAATCCATTTTAACATTTGTTATAGCTTTGTGATCTATATTGGTTTATCTACACTTATAATAATAAAGGAAAAATAATAAAAATGAGTGTGTTTCAAAAGCACAGAATACTAATATTTTCCACATTGGCAATGAGGTCATCTACAACATAGGAAAAGCACAGTTTCAGCTGCTTGGTACAGTACTTCACAGCTCTGTATCTTCCTGAAATAGAATTTCTGGGTATTTTTATTTAAAAACAATGTCTGGTTTTTGTACTTAAAATATAGCATATATATTGTAAACACACACACACACACACACACTTTTAAGACTAGCAGGTAATAGTATATATCCACAATTGGGGGAAACTCACATCTAATTTATAATATTCTAATTTCAAAATAACATAACTGGCCCTGGCTCAGTTCTCATTTGGTTGGAGCATCATTCCATACACCAAAAGGTTATGAGTTTGATTTCCAGTCAGGGCACATACCTAGTCTAGCTGTCTATGGGAGACAACCAATCTACGTTCTCTCTCACATAAGTATTTCTCTCCCCCCTCCCCCCACCACACCCTGAGCTCTCTCTCTCTCTCAAAACATTCAAGAAAAATATAGACTTGGGTGAGGATTAAAAATAATAGTAAAGAAATAATAACATAACTTGATTTAAAATATTCACACCAATTTTTCTTTTCAAAATATTATTGAATCCTATCGTTTCCTTCATGATTTAAAAAATTCTCTGAGCATCAAAATCTATTGACCATATACATCATTTAATTTAATTTCAAAATAGTTGTCAATTTAAGATTTTAATGACAGTAGAAATCATGTTAGTTTTATTTTTAAAAGGCAAAGATTAATGAAACCAAAGCCATTATAAATATCTTGTCAAATTTTACAGCTTTAATTTCCAATCATGTGCAAATTACCTAAAGCAAAAAACTCCTACAAAACACATTGCCCTCCATTCTTCTCTGCAACAAAATCTCTCAGGGAGTCCTCTATTGCCACAACCTCAATTTCCTTATGCTCCCTTCTTTCCTCAACTAATTCCACCTTTATCTCTTCCACTCAACTAAACCTACTGCTACAAAGATTACCGTAATCTCCTTGAGGATTGGTTTATCATCTTCCACACTCACTATCTACCCCACCACAATACAATTCCCATGAGAGAGAGGATTTTTATAGTTTACAATTATTTACTGAATGCCCAAAACTGTCTGTAATGCAGGAAGCAATCAATAAATATTTGGTTAGTGAATAAATGTATATACTCTCTTAGGGTGCTCCCCATTAGTTCTCAAGGTTTCCTGATGTTCTTGGTGGTTCTCAAGCAGCCACCACTTTCTGCAATGATTTTGGACCCTTAAAGTTGCAGAAATCCCAGACTGTGACCAAGGGTCCACTAGGTCCTGGATATGCCTTCCTTATCCCCTAGAACTCTTCCATAAGTATACTATAAGACAATTGATTTTGTCAGTATATTTGTGAACTTGATCATGTGCAAGTAATTTACTTAATCAGAGATTCCTATTATGTACATACCCATTACCAACTTAAAAAAAAAAAAGCCCTTCCCTTCTAGGCATTATGCTACATGAAATAAGTCATACAGAGAAAGATGAAAATCATATCTTCTCACATATATGGGGAATCTAAAAGAACTAAATCATAGAAACAGAGAGTAGAATGGTGGTTGCCAGTGGCTAGAGAATGGGGGAAAAACTGGAGATGTTGGTCAAAGAGTACAAACTTTAAGTTATAAAGTGAATAAGTTCTGAGGATCTAATGTACACCTTCGTGGCTATAATTAACAGTTCAGTATTATTTATTTTAAAATTACTAAAAGAGTAGATCTTAAATATTCTTAACGTACACACATACGAAAATGGTAATTATATGAGGTGAAGGATATGATAACTCACCTAATTTTGGTCATTATTTCATATTATATGTGTATCAAATCGTTACACTGTACACCTTAAATTTACACAATATTGTTTGTCAATTATATCTCAATAAAGCTTCAAAAAGTCTGCTTTCTTTTTTCCCAGTTTACCCTTTATTCAAATGCCTCTAATGATTTCCCATTATTTACAGTACTAAAGTCCAATATCCATTGCTTGGCAATTAAAATATTCAGTACATTCTCTCAAAGTTATAGTTGATTTATCTCATAGATAGTAATATAGGAACAGCATGTCCTTTGTACGAATCCTAAACAAAAAATGCTATTTTCATAGTTTAAAAAATTACTAGATTGGGAATGTAAATGATATTGACTGACCACAGGCAGTATAAATAATTACATTAAAAACAAGTGATCAATGAATTCAATCATTATAAGCAATACAATGATCTGTGGCTTATTTAGTATGATTAGTGTTTGGAGTAGATCAATGTCTTGGCAAGCCAATGTCTTGATTCAACCCTTTATTTCCATATTATATGCTGCTCTTCCCACCAGAGGAAACATCAAATCAAAAACATTATGGTTAGTTCAAAATGCACAAGAGGAATCATTCACTTAGTACTTAATTCTAAGTCCTAAATACTGCGTTGCAAATTATTGCTTTGTTTTAAAATCTGAGCAACTAATATAGACACAAGAGCAATCTCGGATTCAGCTCTGACTGCCGGGGTCCAACCCCAGCGGGTCCAGGGGTTCCCAAAGGCGTAGACGGAGTCGGCGAAGAAGGAAGGACACGGAGACATTGTTCAGTTGATCAGCAGCCTAGCCAGGATCTCCAGCCAGGATCTCCAGCCAAGTTCTGGTCTGGATCTCCAGCGAAGTTCTGCTGTTTATTGTCTTGTTACATCCATATTTATCCCAGTTGATTTTAATCCTGTCAATTTCTATTACAAAGGTTAGGGCGTTTCTTATCTCCATTCCAGGGAGTAAAGATTATGTAGTTTAAGCATGATTGTTTGTAGTGATTAACTACCCGCCAGGCACTTAGTTAAGGAGTTTCATCCCCTCCCTGACTTCAGGGAAAAATTCCTACCTGGGGAAACAACCTTTCTCAGAGAGGTGACCTTATTTAAAACACACAGCACTAAGGGGAGCAAACATATTAAGAACAGTATGCTATATACGCCAGGTCCCTTGAAACATATGCTGTGCAGATGTTTCTTTCCTGCAGCGACTGTGTCAAGCAGCAAGGATGGACTGGCTTCCGGCATCTGACTAAAGAAATTAATGGCCAGATAGTGACTGAGTAGATATATATTTTTTAATAATGAGCAAGTCTTGTTCTACCAAACCTGTGATATATATGATTTTTCATAGAGCTAATTGGAATATCATGAAGAATAAGCAATGCAGGAACCACGACCGTCTTCACTATCGAAATGCCTCCCCTTTAAAACATCATAACCTGACTGGGAGCTTTGAAATGTCTCAGGGACTGGCCTTCTGCTCCACAAGTGCGAAATGCAGAAGGATTTAGATTTAAGCCAGTAGCTCACACTGCCCAAGTGGATTCCAACCAAGAAGAAGAAAATGCATGGATGACGCTGTCCATCTACGGTCCATGGTACTGCTGCAAGCGTTTTAGAGGAACTCTAATAACTAAAGAGGGGGAGGTAATTAGAGATGATTGAATTTAACAAGCTTCACTGAACTTCCTTCCACCTACCTCACTGGAGTGTATGAAGTATTTGGATTCTGGAATGGATATTTTTAAGCCATGGCAAGAATTCTATGCTTTATGAAGAAAAGGTTTGGTTTGACATGTAATAAAACATTTGCAAGCCAAAAAGTGTTAGATGACTATGTTATATAAAAATAATTAATCTGAATATTTATCTAAAATATCAGAAAATATTATTTTTAAAGCTTTCCCACACACCTCTATTCATGGCAGTTCCATTACAAGTATCTTTACAGACTAAAACTGGGTTATATAACTAAAATTCACCTAATAATTTAATGTCATCTGATTTCCTGGTAAGTTAAAAAAGACAGATTCCAATGGATTTTAGAAGTTGTTGGTATGTTTTGTTTTTTTTCCCAGTCATATCTGTTTTATAGAGCATGACACAGTGCAAGCAATGATAATTTAAAAAGACAAAAAAATTTATTTATGAATAAACAATCAAAGGGAGGCATGACATACTCCCGTTAAGGCTGAAAAAGGCAGTTTTATAAGATGCTTGAAACAGATTACATAGAGCCCAACGTAAAGAGTGTACACCCTGTTTAAAGTGTTTTCTCACATTTCCAGTGTTTCAACAACATTTATTGTCAACACTTCACAACATTCCTGAGAGGTTATTCTCATTTTATAAATGAGGCAACCAGAAGTGATATGAATTATTCAGGGTTTACAACTATTTGACAGCAGATCTGAGGTTGTGAACATTGCTCTGCTTTGTAATTATAGGGAGGAGCCTCTTCACTAGAAAGTTGGAAATGTAAGAGTAACTTTTTTAAAATATGTTTTTATTGATTTCAGAGAGAGGAAGGGCGAGGGACAGAAACATCAATGATGAGAGAGAATCACTGATCGGCTGCCTCCTCCACGCCCCCACTGGGGACCAAGCCTGCAACCAGGGCATGTGCCCTGACTGAAATCAAGCCTCAACCTCCTGGTTCATAGGTCGGCACTCAACCACTGAGTAACACGAGAAGCCAGGCGATAAGAGTAAATTTTAACATCAAGACTAATCACTCTAACAAAGAAGGAGTCATCAGATAAAAATGATTGAGTCTTGCATCAGCAAACCCTAACAATAATTTCATTGGATATGATTGCACTATATTCTTTCTGGAAAAGTAAACATAATAAAGGATTTAGAAGTCCCTGATTATTCCATTAATATCATTAAGGTGTAAATGTTTTCAATCATAGTTAACACAGAACTATATTCATATTTATGACTTAATTAGTGCCTAACCATTGTCACTTAAATGGTTATGATATAAACTTTAATTGGGCTCTTACAAAAATGGCCTTATTATTATGAAGAAATATGACAAACTATCCCTTGCCCAACATTTGGGTTCTTCCTGTGTCCTCCACAAGATTTTTTATTTGACGCGGCCCAGCTTGAATCATCTAGTTTGCATGTAATGACTATGCTCACTCACTCATGTAATAAGGAATTACTGACTCTGAACGACAGCAAACAATGGCTAAGCTTTGGAATCAAATAGAAAAAAACCCCACAGCCCTTATATTCAAGAAATCCTCTTTTTTAAAATAAGATAAATATTTGTAAACAAAACAAAAAAAATACAATGCATGTTCTAACAGACACGGACCATTGTTTGCAAAGGGTAGAGGACATGAATAAGTATAGGAGTTCAGAAACTACTTCATAGAAGAGAGGATCCTAGTCTTTGACTTTGAAAATAATAATAAGATTTTGCTAGGCAGCTAAACTGGCAGAAAGACAGTGTGAGCAGAAAGAACACACAAAGATATAAAAAATTTAGTGTTTTTAAGAAAATAAAAATAGTTCAGTGTGACTTGTGCATAGGATGCAAGCAGAAAGTGGGGACCCCTAGAGGAACAGGCAGGAGTAATAGCTTTGAAAATAAATGTATTTCCTATTCTAAGTTTAAATATTTTCTTATGGGCATAGAAAGTTTTTAAAAATTTTTAATCTTAATTTTTAATTAGGAAATGTACATAATCAGATGAGAATTTTATAAAAATTTTGTTTATGAATAAGGGAACAGAGATCCTAGATGTTTAAGTAATCCTCCTGTCATCTTGGATTCAATCTTAAATCTAAATAGTGTTATAATGCAATGCTTCACAATTTCAGATATTACATATAATTTGTATGTTGAGAGAATGAAATAAGGATGGTAGAGATATTAAGGGAGAATTATTGAGACTTGTCCTTTGCGTAAGTTAAATATGGGAAAGATGCAGAGAGAAAGTTTAATGTTAAACTGAGCCAATAAATAAATTGAAGGTCTTTAACCAAGATAAATTATGTAAGAAAATGATGTATAGGGAACATTTTATTTAAATACCTTTTGATGGTATATATAGTAGAGATGCTTAATAAACATTTTTTTATAAACCTAGTTTGACATAGTACAAAAAAATCAGCTCTCACAAAGCTTGGGAGCAAATAAGTTCTTCCTAAAAATATTGGATAAACAGAAAAGAAGGGTTGGGGATAGACCTCTGGAAGATTTGTTTGCTAAAACTGATATAACAAAGTATTGTAAACTGGGTGGCTCAAACCTCAAAAATGTATTTCCTCACAGTCTGGGAGACGTGAAGTCCAAAATCAAGGTGTCAGCAGGGTTGGTTGTTTCTGAGAGCTTTGAGGGAAGGATCTGTTCTAGGTCTACCCTTGGCTTAGATAGCCATCTTCTCACTATGTTTCTTCACATGATCTTCTGTACCTCTGTGTTCATATTTTCCCTTTTTATAAGGACCACCTGCCACAGTGAATTAGTGCCCATGGTAATGATTGCATTCTAACTATGCTACCTCTGTAAAGCTCCTATCTCCAATAAAGTCACTTTCTGAGGTATTAGGGGTTAGGACCTCAACATATAAATTGTGGAGAACAACTTATCCCATAACACTCCACCCTCTGCCTCCCCAAATTCATGTCTCTCTCATATGCAGAATATACTTACTCCATCCCAACAACCCCAAAATCTTAATTCCAGCATGAATTCTAAATCAAAAATATCATCTAAGATCAGCTATGGGTGAGAGTTGATGTATGAATCAACCTCAGGCAAAATTCCTTTATGAACCTGTGAAACCAAAATGTTAGTTATCTACTTCCAAAATACTATAGTGAACAAGCATAAATTATATATTTTCATTTCAAAATGGAAAAAAAATGGAAGAAAAAGGTCATGTGTACCAAGCAAGTCTGAAATCTAACAGGATAAATTTCATTAAGTTTTAAGGCTTGAGAACAATCCTATGGGCTGCATGGTCTGGCTTTGCCTTTTGTGGCTGTAGCCTCTGGAAGTAGGCTCTCTAGAACCGAGAAGGTGGTCTCACCCTCAGGAACTGACGAGAAAATAGTCCTGCCATTTTTGGTCCTGCCATATTTCAAGTTTCTACCAACTAGTGGTTATGTTTTGTTTTGTTTTGTTTTTAAATCATGCTCCTCAAAACTGCCAGCCTCTATTCATTACCTAATTCCAAAACCAATTCACATATTTAGATACTTGCTACAGCAGCATCTTACATATATATATATATATATATATATATATATATATATATATATATATTAAAAGGGTAATATGCAAATCGACCAAATGGCAGAACCAGTCACTACGCCATGTACTGACCACCAGGGGGCAGACGCTCAACACAGGAGCTGCCCCTGGTGGTCAGTGCACTCTCACAGGGGGAGCACTGCTCAACCAAAAGCCAGGTGAGCCCAGGGGCGGTGGCAGGAGCCTCTCCCACCTCTGAGGCAGTGCTAAGGAGCAGCAGGCATGTGGGCGGTAAAGAGCGAGTGAGGGCTCTGACTGCCAGCTATCCCCCAAGGGATCCTGGACTATGAGGGGGCACAGGCTGGGCTGAGGGACCTCCCTGAGTGCACAAATTTTTGTGCACCAGGCCTCTAGTGTGTGTGTGTGTGTATACATACACTAGTATATATAGAGAGAAACAAATTTAATTGACTAGCAAATTTGAAAGTTGTGGAATTGATCTTCAGGCTGGAAACTCTGGCATGACTTTATGCTGAAGTCCTAAATCTGCAGGCAGTCTGGAGGCAGAATTCCTTCCTCTTCCAGATATCTGTTTTTCTTTAAGGCCAGAAACTGACTGGATGAGGCTAAACCACATGTGAAGGGCAATCTACTTTATTCAAAATCAACTTATTTAAATGTTAATCACATCTAAAATATACCTTCACTACATCGAGATTGATGTTTGACCGAGGATCTGGGCACCATAGCCTAGCCAAGTGGACACATAGCATTAACCACCACACACGGGAATAACAAAAACAAAGAGATAAGAAAAGATAATTCAGTAAAAAGCTGAGACATGAGAGTCAGAATGATGGAAGGTAATGAGAGTTCTGAGGTGGACGTTCAAGGATTTGAAATTTAAGAAGCCTATATTGGTCAACTGTATCAGAATAAACAGAGAAAGCAAATGAGTCCTAAATTAGAGAATTCTATAGAAACCATTGTTGCCATTGGGAGTTTCATAAAGATAGGCATAAGATTTAGACAGGAACACATAAAGGAGAAAATTCTGTGTCCTGAAGCATGACTAAAGAGATAACCTGAATAAGCTTCCTGCCAAAAACAACTAATAACACTGGCTGAAATATATTAAAACAAACAATTCTATAAGCTTTGCTGAGCTGAGGGGAAATTTAAAAATAAATATTCCGAGGCTTCAAAACACAGTAAAAGTGGAAAGTCAAAGAGAAAAGCTCACAGAGGTCAGATTTTGCCGTGGGGTTTCTTTCAAACTCTAAAGACAATAAACCTCTCATTGATCACGATGCAAGAGACAGTGACAGAGCTGAGTGTACTAAGAAGAGATTCTATGTGAAGTTGGGGTCCCTAAATGTAAACTAAAAAATCAACATATAGAAAGTAGAATTACTCTTTTAATATTTATTTTGGGTGGAACATAAATTTAAAAATAAAAACAAACAAAAAAACTCCTATGACATTTCAATGCATAATTGGAATCCTGAGAAATCACTGTCTGAATTTGGTGTATTATATGATCTGAAAATTCTTAAGGTGAAAAAGAGATCTGAAAATCTTATTGTCTTTAAGTATGTGGCAAATTCAAATTTCTAAGAAATTTGAGACCACAATTAAAAAATCACGAAATATGTGGAAATATAAAGCAGAATGAACAAAAACTAGTAGTAACAGCAGAAAACAGAAAAATTTAACAAAGATTTTAGATATTAGAATGATCACAAAATAAAAAATTATATTTAATATAATTTTAAATGTATATTTAATTATATTAAATGTATAAAAATTCAGTTAATTAAAAGAAATATCCTTAAAGCAGCCAGAGGTAAAAGGATTATATTTAAACAAATGTCAATTAGACTGATATTTGACTTTTTAATGATGACAAAGGAATCCAAAAGATAGTTGAATAACATCTTCAATGAGCTGAAAAAAGTAACTTCCAATCTTAAATTGTATGTCCATTCTAAATATCTTTTAAAACAAGGCCAAAATGAAGACATTCTCAGAGCTATAATAACCAACAGGTTTTGACATCAAGAGAATTTTACTACAGAGTTTGCTAATGGTGGTACTTTAGGAATAACAACAAAAATTCCACCATTAATATGCAAGATGAGATGACTAGTACAGAATTTGATAACTATATGGGAAAATTTAAACTAATGATCACTGTTTAAAACCATAAGTATAATGTCAAGTTTGTGAGGCTGAAAAAAAGGTAAACACATTAAATCTAAAATACTGAACAACCAGAATATATAAATTGAATATGGGGAGATATTTATATTGTTTGGAAGTATGATAAAAAAATGATTAACTTTTAACTTCACTAAGTATGCATGCTAAAATTTTTAGAAAAGCAATAAAATGACACAGTGTACATATGTGTAGTAAATATACAACAGGGAGACTTCAATAAATCTATAGGAGTTTGTGGTGTATAAGGAAAAACAAAACAAAAAAAACCCTCTTTTTAAGAAATGCCATATGGAATAAATAGATATAAAGTTGTAATAGGATGTATTTTTTAATGATTAGAGGCAATATATTTAGAAATGTATTAGATGAAGTGATTCTACTCCCATGACTCATTCAACAATCTATAATAATAAAAGCATCATATGCTAATTGGACTGGACAAATGACCTTTCGGATGACATTCCCGATGAATCCAGGGCTGCAAGGGGCGAGCCCCTTGCACAAATTTCGTGCATCGGGCCTCTAGTCATTCCATAATGTTCTGCATCTTAACACATTAAGGGTCATGTCAGTCACCGGTGACTGACACTATACTTTCCATCTGGAAGACAAAACAGTCTGGGCGCTTAACCTGTTAAGCAATATGTTTAGGATTGCTAGATACCTTACTGGACAGTAGAGATACAACAAGTGGTTGGATGAAAATCTTTGTACTCAAAGTTTTCACAAAGGCACCATCTCATTAGGGCATGGCTGTCTTTGTAAAGAGTTTGGATATTATCCTGGCAGTACACACATATGAGAGTTTTTAACAGGAAAACAATATAATCAATGTTGTATTTTAGAAATGCACTCTGAATTCAGGATTAAGAATGTGTAATCTCTTCTCAGGAATTGTGAAATTTTGCACCTATCCAAGAAAGAAATTTGGACTGTCGGAACAAGGTAGTAGCAGTGGTATTGGACAGATATGGACAGATTTGAATTTGAATGTGTGAATACTTCAGATTTTTACTAGTATTCTCAATAAGGAAACTGCAATTCTCTCCCATGTTCCTGCAACATTATTTACAATAGCCAAGATAGGGAGGCAACCTAAGTGGCCACTGATAGACAAATGGATAAAGATTTGTTGTATATGTATAATGAAACATTATGCAACCATAAAAAAGAATGATACCTTGCCATTTGTGAAAATATAAATGAACCTTGAATGTATTGTGCTAAGTAAAATAAGTCAAACAGTTAAAGACAAATGCCATGTCATTTTGTTTATATGTTGAATCTAAAAAGCAAAACAAATGAACAACAAAATAAAACAGAAACAAACCCATAAGCACAGAGAATAAATTGATGGTTTCCAGAGGATGAGTAAAGGGATCAGTGAAATAGATGAAGTGGTACAGAATATAGTTATAAATTAAATTAAATTAAATTAAATTAAGGCAAAAGGATGCAATGCACAGCATGGGGGCTATAGTCAATGATACTGAAATAGCTTTAGTGACAGATGGTTACACCACAACCAAATGTGATAATTTCATATGGTGCTTAAATGTTTAATCACTTCGTTGTACACCTGAAAGTAATATAAAAGTGCATGTCAACTATACTTAAATAAAAAAAGAAAATTTTAATTCTCCATTGAGTGGACACAGATATTACATTAACACGTGTCTACATTTATGGTGGAATTATGAATTATGTAGTAAAATGTGCCAGTAAGCTTTAACACATAGTATGTTCCAACAGGATCACCATGAGAAAAGCAGTAAATTCTCCAAAGACTTTTTAAATGGCATCTTGCCCAATGAAAGATGCAACTTATAAAATAACTAGAGGCCCAGTGCACGAATCCATGCACGGGTGGAGTCTGGCCAGCCGGCCCCAATTGGGGCGGATCAGGGCTGGGCCAGCTGGGGGAGGGGCTGAGGGCAATTGACCAGTAGGCCCCACCCCCAATTAATTACGGTGGGGGGGGCAATTGGGGGCAGGGCCAGCCATGGGGAGGGGCCACAGGTGGTTGGTCAGCCGGCTCTGCCCCTGATCAGGGTGGGGGAGCAAACTCAGGTGGGTCCAGGCAGGAGGAGGGGCTGCAGGAGGTTGGCCGGCCAGCCCTGCCCCCTATTGTGGTGGGGGGGGCGATCAGAGGTGGGGCTGGCCGGGGGGGAGGGGCTGCGGGCCAATTGGGATGTTGGGGACCCCTCAGGGGTAGGGCTGGCCCAGGGGAAGGGCTGCAGGAGGTTGGCTGGCCAGCCCGCCCCTGATCACCCCCTCTACCCTGGCCAGGGGGAGGGGTTGCAGGAGTTTGGCCAGCCAGCCCTGCCCTCTATTGGGGAAGGGCAGGGGTGATTAGGGGCAGGGCCAGCTGGGCGGAGGGGTCGCAGGAGGTTGTCCAGCTGGCCCCATCCCCGAATCGGGCTGGTTCGCTGGTCGCCATGGGCATCATAGCTACCAGTCTTTCAGGTCATTAAGGCATTACAGTCACTGACTTTTTATAGATAGATAGATAGATAGATAGATAGATAGATAGATAGATAGATAGATAGATAGACAGATAGATAGATATAGATAATTAAGGAGAGGTTTGTGGAAAATCATATTCTATGAATAGACATTTTTTTTAAAGTCTGAGTTCACTTTTGATTTTGAACTCTGTAATACTGATGGGGAATTTAAAAGTTTCAAGTTTTCAGAGTGTTATAATGTTCTGCTTTAGAACTTTTTTTGAAGTGCTTTATCTGAACCTGCAGTTAATGATGTCCTCAGCTCTGCAAATTAAGCTGATGCTTTTACATCAGTGAAAAGAGGTATTGAAAGAGAGGTACTGAGCCTGTGAATACAAAAGCTCAAGAACTATAAACCTTTTTATGCTTAAATGTTTCATCTCCAGAGTTTCAGATTTTGAAGGGTCTGCCCAAAATTTAAAATCTATATGAAGGAGAAACTGCCTGTGTGTCTACAGTGTGGTAACCAAGCTTACTTGCCTGTCAACACACAGGTTCCTTAAAGCTGGAAGGCAATCTCTTCTTTTTCTGAAAGTTAGCCTGGCCAAAGAGCTACAGTGAAAATGCACAAAGACAAATAATATGCTTAATGAAATTACTAATTATGTGTGTATAATTAAAGAAAAATAATCAAGTAAAATAATCAAGGAATCTGCAAATATTTTATATTTGTACAAATTAGTGATAGTTTGTAAAGCCAAAAGTCATTTGCATTCATCTTTGTCATTCCTGAAAAAAAAAAGCTTGAAAAGCAGTTGTAAGTTTTAGAAAATTGAATTCCTCTCTGCTCATTTAAATAATGCCCTCCCCCCAATTCTTTGCTTTCTTTTTGTTTTCCTTAAAATGAGCATTTGCGAAGGGAAAATAATATGTCTCCCACCCGTTTACCTGCTAATTTGCTATTGGTGCTCATAAACCTGATATTTTTCCTGGCTGGCCAGATAAAAGTAAACACTTTAAACTCTCTTTACAGGGTTTCATGGATAGCCTTTTACAAGTCCTCAATGAACAAGATGCAAAAAGTGATGACATCCTGATTAATTGTGAAATCTTCCTCATATTGAAATTGGATATGCAGTGATGAATTATTCTACTTTGGAAGAAAGAGAAATTATAATAAATACCAGAGATTTAGTTGAAAAAAATGAAACTTCCAAGTATGACTTTTATTTGTAAAGAATCAGTCCAATTTCTATGTTCACCATCTGCATATTTGGCTCTATTTAGTAAAGCTTTAAATTTATAATACTATCACTTATAAAAGCTAAGACTTTTTACAGATAATATCATAACCCATCTTCTTCCTTCAGTGCCCTTGCTAATGATAAGTAGGGGAAGATATGTCTCTATTTTACTTTATCAAGAAATTTCATTTTATCAAATCTCAAAATACCAAAATCAATCATTTGCTGAACAGGTGTTTTAAAACCTGTTTTAAAAGGGATTATTTTAAGTGTTTCTTGTTTTCCATTTTAACACACCTGAGAATAGTTTTTACAAAGGCTTCATTCATGCTTTATGCCCTTATTTTATTATCCCATATAATATTGAGCATTTAGAATGTGCAAGGATGCTACAGGGCACTGTGAAAAACCAAAAGGGGAAGCATAAATGGGTAGTGCAGATGAGAAGTTCAAAGAAATTCAAATGAGGGTGAATGACTGACTTGGGGTTATGAACATTTATTTTCCATATTTACTACAGTTCTTGGCCACTTTGTGTCCCAGGTACGAGGGAACAAACCTTGGAAGAAAAAGCTGCATTCTTGACTAATATGGAAGGATTTTACATATCTCTGACTTAGAAAATCTGATTAAAAAAAGTGAATTCAGGCATATATATATATATATATATATATATATGTTTTAAAAATCAATCTTATCACCATATTGAGCAAACTAAAATAATGAAGCAGTAGAGGAAATAATTTTCAGGTGAAAAGAACAATTGATTAATGAAATATTCATTTGTGGACTGCATACTGCATACTTACAAAAGTAAGTATTTCAGCTTATGAAAAGTACAAAGAGCCGAAACCGGTTTGGCTCAGTGGATAGAGCGTCGGCCTGCGGACTGAAGGGTCCCAGGTTCGATTCCGGTCAAGGGCATGTACCTTGGTTGCGGGCACATCCCCAGTAGGAGATGTGCAGGAGGGAGCTGATTGATGTTTCTCTCTCATCGGTGTTTCTAACTCTCTATCCCTCTCCCTTCCTCTCTGTAAAAAAATCAATAAAATATATTTTTAAAAAAAGAAAAGTACAAAGAAATAAAAGTACTATGCTGTACAACACTGGGGGAACCTATTCCAGTATATCAAGTTAGAATGAGAAGCATATACCTGAAGTCATGAAGGTGATTAGAGTTTCCAAGATGAAATGATAGAGATTAGTTTCTTGTCTTGGTATTGCCACATGTCAGCAAGATCACCCTATCCTTAGAAGGAAAGGAGTGATGGTTTTTGCTCACACACTCACATGGCAGTTGTTAAGGTTCAATAGAAAAAAATATGAAAAAATATGTTATCTGTGTTAGTTCTACCTCTACCTTATCATATAAGAAAAGTTGCTTGTCCAGATGACTTAAAATCAATGTAATCTTTATAATTTTTTTATGAACTTGAAAAAGACTTATGCTTATATGGTGGCTTAAAAGGATTCATCATTTGTTTCTACTCTTTTATTTAAGGGATGGGTTGATTTTTTAAGTCAACTGTCATAAGCTTGAATGGAGGAAATAATTGTAGTACTTAATTTTTTTCCAAATAAAAGATAAATTCTAAGTTTCAGAAGACTACTAAGATATCCACCCTGGGAAATTAGGCAAAAACTTTTAAAATGTCAAGGTGCCTTAGAATCCTACATGTAGAAACATACCTACCTTCTGAGAACAACTACCTTATTAGTTTTCAGAATATCATTGAAATTTAAGTTCAGTCAATACTTGTTATATAGAGACTATTGTTAAATTACACTATCCTCTTGCTCATCAATGCCATTATCTATTTTCTTTGGAATATAATTTTCATAACCATATATTGAGATATTGAAATGAATGATCTCAAACATTTCTTGCAGTTACATGGTTCAATGCATCTATAAAATACTTTTAAAATAGCATGTCTTCAATCACATTGGCCTGTATTATAAAAGTCGCTTTTACAAACTAATGATTGACACAATTATGAAAATGATCCTCTTGCATAACATAGAAACAGAAGAATAGGACAACAGATCATATTAAGAAATCATTTCAAAGAGCATTTAATACTCAGGGAAGGCTGGATTATGCTATAATAATAATTCCAACGTCTCAGTAAATTATGATAGCAAAGATTCATTTCTCACCCACATGACATGGTCAACCTTACTTGGTAGGTAAACTTTATTCTATTTTGTCATAAAGGGACCTAGGCCAATAAAGTGTCCACCATCTGAAACCACATCATGTAAATGTCGTAACTACCGCATGCACTTTGTTCTTGCCCTGCTCTTCTACGATTCTGCCTGGAAGTGAACCATGTCACCTCCACTCGGAGCCCATTGTCAAGAATAAGTATAGCAGCCCTGACAACAAAGGGCTGGGAAGATAAAAAGAGGCATATAAGGTGGGCGTTAGCTACGCCTCCCACACAGAACCATGTAGTCTTAGAATGGAGATGATGCATTATTTTAGGTCCAAAATCTCTTGAAGGGAGCAGACTGACCCCAGAGGGATGAACTGACTTTACCAGCCATGTAGTCAGATAGAGGCAAAGCTGAAACAGCTCTTACGGATGTAGCTTGATCTTATTTCAGAATTTTAAATGTTTCATTTTAATGACCAAGAAAATACTTTATACAACCAACAGTAAAAACGGAAAATTGCAGATATTGTGTGTCTATCCAATTCCATGCTTCTGAACATGAAACTTCCAGCCGGGAAACTTCTTAGGTACATTTTAATTCTAATCCTCTGTGGGTATAGCATTTAATTTCTGGGTCATTGCCCAAAGCTAAGCAAATAGCTGAGGCCAGCACAATCTGGGTAAGATGGGCAAGGATTTAATTTCATTACGTCCTTTGATCTATTACACAGATAGCAGAGTTACCTTTTTAACGCAGGCCCATGACTCGTTTTCAGTGGTACGCGACTAAGCTCACTACAGGTAGTTAAGTGCAGCCACGTGGCAGTGCCTACAGTGTCTCCTGAATGTCATCATAGTAAAAGGGCTAATGCACCTTCTGATCCTGACACCCCACCACTGTGCTCTCTAGAGGGCTATCTATAAATACTTAGAGCAACAGAGGACAGTCTCCTCCTTAGTGCTCCCTTGTTATCCTTTGTTGTATGTGTCTTTTTCTGAACAAATGTGACAAAGAAAGGACTACACTTGAGATGCTGTCTTTTTCTCTGAGTGTAAATCCTGTCATAACGTATTTTTCCTACTGTAACTATTTTTTTTTTAAATTCCACATGCATGGCCGTTCTTTGATCTGTCCAAAAATTTTAGGCAGGAATGTTCAAAAGGTTTGATCTTTTAAGTTTCGTCTAGCTTCATCAGATTTTTCATCTGTTAATTTTAGTCACTCATATAATGATAGTAAAATAGAGCTTTGCATTGCCTTCTCCCTAATCTTAGCTACCCTGTCTAAACCTTTCCCCCCTCTGCTTTGTGACTATAATGCTTGGATGATCCTGTCTCTAAACAGCCAAAATATTTTATCATTGCCCTCTTCCAGACAAGAGACTAGGTCCAGTCCACAGGCCATTAGACTTTTCCCATCCCATTTTACATTCCATCTGGGTTCTGTTATTAGCTGGTTTATCAAATAAACTAACTTGCATTGAACTTAATATACCCACAGGTGAAGTTGAGTAACTCATTGTTTGCCAAACAGCTTTTGAATTTTAGTGTCAAGTTCATTTTTTTTTTTAAGAGAGAGAGAAGAGGAGAGAGGGGAAAAAAAACCCCACACATTCATGTGAGAGAGAAACAGTGATCAGTTGCCTCCCATTCAGGCCCTGACCAGGGATTGAACCGGAAACCTGTGTCCCAAAAGGGAATCAAATTGGAAACCTTTTTGGTGTACAGGACAAAGCTCCAACCAATTAATCCAACTGGCCAGGGCTAAATTCACCTAACCCAGAGAGTTGAATATTAAACATTTCTCATGCTTGAACCAATAAGGGAAAGGCTTTTTGCCTGTTTCAGCTTTTAGTTTTCTCTTCAATGATTCCCTATTGTGGTTACCTGGTCTGTACAAATCGTGTCCCTCTTGGCTGCCCTATGAAAGAAGATCCTTAATGGTACCTTTCCTTGCACAAGTACCATGTTTTCATATTGCATGCTGACAAAGGAGACTGTCTGAATCCACTGCGGAAGAAACTGACCCTTAAGATAACCATGGCTTTCCTTGAAGAAGCAATACCTTTTCTATTTCATCTATGGAAGAGGAAAGTCTTGGAGAAGAAACAGAAACATAAAGGTTTAATACTTCAAACCAATCAAACAGGAATTTCTCAGTTGCCTTTGAAAACCGTGTCCTTCCAACTAGATCTTGAAGAGTTTAAAAACCCTTTTGAAGATTATTTAGATTTAAAGGTATGAAGGCTTTCACCATGTTTCCATGATTAGTAGCTACATATGGGTAGATCTATAAGGCCAGTCCAAATTGACCTTTACAAGCCAGAAGATATAATTATAGCTATGTCTTAGCCTGTTCTAGTCTGTTAGTTCAGAGTCTTTAGTAAAGTTTTGCTTAAATGATCCATTCTATTATCTCTCAGCTATAGATTTTTTGGAATAATTATTCAAATAACCACTTAGGGAGGAATATTAAAGGGAGGGGTAAGAGTACCACTCTAAGATCTGAGTATTAGCAACAGCATTAATAAGAGTTTAAAACTTCCAGGCATTCTTTTAAGTTCTATTACCTTTACATTTTTTATCCTCACCCAAGGATATGTTTATTGATTTTAGAGAAAGAGGAAGTGAAGGAGGAGGAGAAAAGAGAGGGAGAGAGAGAAACATCAATGTGAAAGAGAAACATGGATTGGTTGCCCCTAAACATGCCCCAACTGGAGATCAAATCTGCAACTTAAGTGTGTGTCCTGACTGGGAGTCAACCCTGCAACCTTTTGGTAAAAGGAACAATACTCCAATCAAGCGAGTCACCCATCCAAAGGCCTCCTTTAATTTTATCAACAACAATAATTGATAGTAGTATTTATTAATAAGCTCTTTAATATTTGAGAAACTTGGGGCACAGAAAAGTTAAGCAACTTCCTCAAAGTCATAGCTTGTAGCAGGAAGTAAATCTTATTTGGGAATGCTAGACTCAACTATTCCATATGATGAGTCTCTCTTTTGCCTGCATTGGGTATTCTCAGTTTTATTTTATTAAATAAGACAGTGCGCTTCAATATATCCAAAACTTATAACTTTCTGAACTTTGTTTCTTAATTCTACTATGGCCAATATAATACTTTCCTTCTCTCCTCTCAGTGACCACATGATTAGGATAAATTGGAGAGCTATCACAATTAGTAATGGAATCTGCTTAGTTACATGACTGTTATTTCCATTAATGTCTTACATTCTCTTGATATTGTATATCCTTTCAAATATTTCGCATTGATGGAAAGATTCTTTTGCTTTTACTTATTCATCCAACTAATTGTTTTCACACTTTTCGTACAAAGGATGCCTTCTGTAAAACAGTGTGTTTTACTCAGTAAGCTACTTTCACAGATAAGTCTTTCTCAAGAAAATGATGAGCTGAATTAATAAATCCTAGTATTGTCTAGAATATTCCACTTAGTTTATAGAAAAGAATAATTCATAGTTATTTTATTTAAAAGCATGGACAGTACAGGAATGAATGAGTAGCAATTTACCAGACATCCTAAAAAGCTAAAGCATTCCTAAAAATCTCTATAGCTTTCTTTTTCTTCAAGTTAACCCAATATTCCTTTAACTATCTTAACATCCTCCTAGTCTAAATCCTAGAATTATGAGGGTTCTTTTTCTTTTGTTGCCAACCCATCCTCTTGAAAAAGAGACAGAAATAAAGAAAGAGAATAAGAGAGAAACAATTCAGTTTGAAAAAGTAACATGGATCAGTGTTCTATGGATGACGAAAAGGCAAGCAACAAGATCAAGAAGTGCCTATCTTTGCCACTGAGACTGATTTGAACAGGAGAAATGAAGAGAGTGGAGGCAAAAGAATGAAGAAATTAGAATCCCAGCAACAACACAGCACTGGTAACTCTTACGCAGCCAGCTCTGGGCAGTGAACTTCCACTGGACAGAGAGGCCCTGTAGCCTCAGAGGCCAACCCCAGAACACTGCCACCCAGAGGCTGACCCACAAACTGACTCTTTGCTAAACACAAAATAAGGCAATCTGGGAAACAAATGCGGCTTGCTTTAAAATAAGGACTGTGGTTTACAACACAGAGGAACAGTGTATCGCAGGGAAACTCAACACTCTCCTGAATACCTGGCAGGTCTAAGGCGAGCCACACTGAAGAATAGAAGAACCGAAGGACCTTCACTACTGCAATATTTTTTTTTTTCACCTTTTAACTAAGTAACCAATTTTTTTTTTTTTTTTTTTTTTTCGTCTTCTTCTTTTTTTTTTTTTCTTCTTTTTTCCATCACCTGATTTTACCCTTTTAATTACTACCTTCTTATTTTTAACCAGTATTATTACTGCTACCATTTTACCATTTTTTTTAAAGTGCCATTTTATTTTCTCTTTATTTTATTTTGGGATTAGTGTTCTCCATTCTATTTTCATCGTTATATTATTGGTTGTTTCTAGTTTGCATTTATCTCCAGGGAGCTGTTGCTGGAATTTGTTGGGATTAATGGCTGTTCTATAGGAGTATTCTCCTCATATAAAAAGTCTCTTCCCCTCTTCCACTTCATTCTCTCTTTTCGCTCTTTTTTTTTTCTTTTCCTTTCTTTTCTCGCTTTTACTTTCCCCCCTCCTTTTTCCCACTTTCATTTTTGCACTCCTTTTTTTGGTCCCTAATTTTCTTTTCTTTTTTCTCTTTTCTCTTTTTCTCTTCCTTTTCCTTATCCCCTAATTCTCTTAATTCAGGTGCTCACCTTTATTTGGAGTTATTAATATCGTGAATATATTTGTGTATAGTGCCTGGTACGTGGTGCCTTGTTGTGTTGTATTTTGTGCCTTTAAATCAACACAGCAGATCCAAGCAACAGCAACCTCCTGAGCACCACACCCTCTGCTGAGGAACAGCAGCTGTACGTGAAACCTCGCCCCACCAGCCAGAAGAGCCACCACAGCTGTGAACAGCACCCACCAGAGGAGTTGCTGCCAACTGAAGAGCAGCTGCTACCGCAACCGCCCGAAGAGGAACCGCAGACCAAGGAGTCACTGCCACCAAGGGAGCAGCCACTGAACGACTCAACGTCTAGATATGTCAGTGAGATCAAACATGGGTAGACAAAGAAACCCCCAAAGGAAAGAGAAGGAGGACTCTCCAGAAAAGCAGCTAAGTAATACAGAGGCATGCAACATGACAGAAAAAGAATTCAGAATAAGGGTCCTAGAGTGCATAAACCGGATGGAGGAAAAAATCGACAACCTCAGCAAGAAGCAAGAAGAAACAGATGAAAAAATCGATAACATATGGAAGAAGCTAGAAGAAACAGATGAAAAAATCGATAACATATGGAAGAAGCTAGAAGAAACAGATGAAAAAATCAACAACTTAAGTAAGACCCAAGAAGATATGAAGAGTGATATAGCTGCAATGAAAAACTCCATTGAAAGTATCAACAGTAGACTAGGAGAAGCGGAGGACCGAATTAGTGATTTAGAAGACAAGGAAGCAAAACACACCCAAAATGTACTGCAATTGGAGAAAAAAATGAAAAGACAGGAGGAGAGCCTAAGGGAGCTTTGGGACAACATGAAACGAAACAACATACGAATAATAGGGGTACCAGAACAACAGAAGGATGAACAAGGATTAGAAAACCTATTAGAAGAAATAATATCAGAAAACTTCCCTGAGGTGGCGAAGAAAAAAGTCACACAAGCCCAGAGAGTCCCAAACAAGGTGAACCCAAAAAGACCCACACCAAGACACATCATAATTACCATGGCAAATGTTCAGGACAAAGAGAGAATCTTACAGGCTGCAAGAGAGAGACGGAAAGTTACATACAAGGGATCTCCCATTAGATTGTCAAATGATTTCTCAACAGAAACACATCAGGCCAGAAAAGAATGGACGGAAATTTACAAAGTGATGCAAAGCAAAGGACTGAATCCAAGAATACTCTATCCAGCAAGGCTATCATTCAAACTTGAAGGGGAAATAAGAAGCTTCACAGACAAAAAAAGGCTAAGGGAGTTTATCACCACCAAGCCAGCAATGCAAGGAATGCTAAAGGGACTGGTATAAAAATAAGAAATAAAAAGCTCAGAAAGAAAACAGCCACACAAAAACAGAAATGCCTGCAAACAAGTACCTTTCAATAATAACTTTAAACGTAAACGGACTAAATGCTCCAAACAAAAGACATCGAGTGGCTGAATGGATAAAAAAACATGACCCATACATCTGCTGTCTACAAGAAACCCACCTCATTAGAAGGGACTCACACAGACTGAAAGTGAAAGGATGGAAAAATATCTTTCAGGCAAATGGAAAGGAAAAGAAAGCTGGGGTAGCAATACTTATATCGGACAAAATAGACCTCAAAGTGAAGGCCATAACAAGAGATAAGGAAGGCCACTTCATAATACTAAAGGGATCAATACAACAAGAAGATATAATCCTGGTAAACATATATGCACCCAATGCAGGAGCACCCAAATTCATAAAAAAACTCCTGGAAGATATCAAAGGAGACATCAACAACAATACAATCATAGTAGGGGACTTTAATACACCACTGACAGCACTGGATAAGTCCTCTAGACAAATAATCAGCAAAGATATAGCAATCCTAAATGACTCACTAGATCAGATGGACTTAATAGACATCTTCAGAACACTTCACCCGAAAGCCAGGGAATATACATTCTACTCAAATGCTCATAGGACATATTCAAAAATAGACCATATATTGGGTCACAAGCAAAGTATCCCCAAATTCAAGAAAATTGAAATCATAAAAAGCGTCTTCGCAGACCACGATGGCATAATATTAGAAATAAACTACAATAAAAACAACCCAAAATACTCAAACACCTGGAAGCTGAATAGCATGCTATTAAATATTGATTGGGTTACCAATGAAATCAAAGAAGAAATTCGAAACATCCTGGAAACTAATGACAATGAAAACACAACAATCCAAAACCTATGGGACACAATGAAAGCAGTCCTGAGAGGGAAGTTTATAGCTCTACAGGCCTATCTCAACAAACAAGAAAAAATGGTAGTAAATCATCTAATTCTACAACTCAAAGAATTAGAAAGAGAGCAACAAGAAAACCCCAGAGTGAGCAGAAGGAAGGAGATAATAAAGATTAGAGCAGAAATAAATGACATAGAGACCAAAAAAACAATACAGAAAATCAATGAAACCAAGAGCTGGTTCTTTGAAAGGATAAACAAGATTGACAAACCTCTAGCCAGACTCACCAAGAAGCAAAGAGAGAGGACCCAAATAAACAAAATCAGAAACGATAGAGGCGAAATAACAACAGACCCCACAGAAATACAAATGATTGTTAAAAAATACTATGGACAGCTCTACTCCAACAAACTAGACAACCTGGAGGAAATGGACAAATTCCTAGAAAAATACAACATTCCAAAACTCAATCAGGAAGAATCTAAAAATCTCAACAGGCCAATAACTATGGAAGAAATTGAAGCAGTCATCAAAAAGCTTCCAGCAAACAAAAGCCCAGGACCAGACGGCTTCACAGGGGAGTTTTACCAAACATTCAAGGAAGAACTAAAACCTATCCTCCTCAGACTACTACAAAAAATTCAAGAGGAAGGAACACTTCCAAGCTCATTCTATGAAACCAGCATCACCCTAATACCAAAACCAGGTAAAGACAACACAATGAAAGAGAATTACAGGCCAATATCCCTCATGAACATAGATGCCAAAATCCTCAACAAAATCTTAGCAAATCGGATCCAGCAGTACATCAGAAAGATCATACACCATGACCAAGTAGGATTTATCCCAGGGATGCAAGGATGGTACAATATCCGCAAATCAATAAACGTGATACATCACATAAACAAATTGAAAGAAAAAAACCACATGGTCATATCAATTGATGCAGAAAAAGCATTTGACAAAATTCAACACCCATTTTTGATAAAAGCTCTCAGCAAGGTGGGAGTAGAAGGATCATACCTCAACATAATAAAAGCCATATATGACAGGCCCACAGCCAACATCATACTCAATGGACAAAAACTAACACCATTTCCCCTAAGAACAGGAACAAGACAGGGATGCCCCCTCTCACCACTCCTGTTCAACATAGTACTGGAAGTGTTAGCCATTGCAATTCGGCAAGAAGAAGAAATAAAAGGCATCCAAATTGGAAAAGAGGAAGTAAAACTGTCCTTATTTGCAGACGACATGATATTATACATACAAAACCCTAGAGACTCCATCAAAAAGCTACTGGACTTAATACATGAATTTGGCAATGTAGCAGGATACAAAATTAACCCCAAGAAATCCGAGGCATTTCTATACACCAATAGTGAACTTTCAGAAAGAGAGATTATAAAAACAATCCCGTTTACCATCGCACCAAAAAAATTAAGCTACCTAGGAATAAACTTAACTAAAGAGGTAAAAGACCTCTACTCAGAAAACTACAGGACGTTGAAAAAAGATATAGAGGAAGACATAAACAGATGGAAGAACATACCGTGTTCATGGATTGGTAGAATCAACATCATTAAAATGTCCATACTACCCAAAGCAATCTATAAATTCAACGCACTCCCCATTAAAATACCAACGGCATACTTCAGAGATCTAGAACGAACTCTCCAAAAATTCATCTGGAATAAAAAAAGACCTCGAATAGCTGCAGCAATCCTGAAAAAGACCAAAGTAGGTGGGATCTCAATACCAGATATCAAGATGTATTACAAAGCCACTGTTCTCAAAACTGCCTGGTACTGGCACAAGAATAGGCATATAGATCAATGGAATAGAATAGAGAGCCCAGAAATCGGCCCGAACCAATATGCTCAATTAATATTTGACAAAGGAGGCAAGAACATACAATGGAGCCAAGATAGTCTCTTCAATAAATGGTGCTGGGAAAATTGGACAGATATATGCAAGAAAATGAAACTAGACCACCAACTTACACCATACACAAAAATAAACTCAAAATGGATAAAGGACTTAAATGTACGACAGGAAACTATAAAAATTCTAGAAGAATCCAAAGGCAACAAAATCTCAGACATATGCCGAAGCAATTTCTTCACTGATACAGCTCCTAGGGCACTTGAAACTAAAGAGAAAATGAACAAATGGGACTACATCAAAATAAAAAGCTTCTGCACAGCAAAAGAAACCATCAACAAAACAACGAGAAAACCCACTGTGTGGGAAAACATATTTGCCAATGTCATATCCGATAAGGGCCTAATCTCCAAAATTTATAGGGAACTCATACAACTTAACAAAAGGAAGATAAACAATCCAATCAAAAAATGGGCAAAGGACCTAAATAGACACCTTTCAAAAGAGGACATTCAGAAAGCCAAGAGACATATGAAAACATGCTCAAAGTCACTAATCATCCGAGAGATGCAAATCAAAACAACAATGAGGTACCATCTCACACCTGTCAGACTGGCTATCATCAACAAATCAACAAACGACAAGTGCTGGAGAGGATGTGGAGAAAAAGGAACACTTGTGCACTGCTGGTGGGAATGCAGACTGGTGCAGCCACTATGGAAGACAGTATGGAGTTTCCTTAAAAAACTGAAAATGGAACTCCCATTTGACCCTGTGATCCCACTTCTAGGAATATATCCCAAGAAACCAGAAACACCAATCAGAAAGGATATATGCACCCCTATGTTCATAGCAGCACAATTCACCATAGCTAAGATCTGGAAACAGCCTAAGTGCCCATCAGTAGATGAATGGATTAGAAAACTGTGGTACATCTACACGATGGAATACTATGCTGCTCTAAAAAGGAAGGAACTCTTACCATTTGCAACGTCATGGATGGAACTGGAGAGCATTATGCTAAGTGAAATAAGCCAGTCAATGAAGGAAAAATACCACATGATCTCACTCATTCATGGATAATAGAGACCATTATAAACTTTTGAACAATAATAGATACAGAGGCAGAGCTGCCTCAAACAGATTGTCAAACTGCAGCAGGAAGGCCGGGGAGGGTTGCGGGGCAGGAGGTAGGGGGGTAAGAGATCAACTAAAGGACTTGTATGCATGCATAGAAGCATAACCAGTGGACATAAGACATTGGGGGATAGGGGAGGCTAGGGGATTGTCTAGGGCGGGGGGATAAAATGGACACATATGTAATACCCTTTGTAATACTTTAAGCAATAAAAAAAAAAAATAAAATAAAAAAAAAAAAAAAAGAAATTAAAACACCGATTACATTCTACTGTCCCCACATATAATTTCTAAATAATCTTCATCTTCAAATTGCATTCAGTATGGCATCAAATGAATACACAATAATGCCACAGAGGAATCAATTGTCATTAGTTAACCTCTTAGATTCCTATCTTCTGTGTCTGAGAAAATATTTTGTTGATAATTACTGTCTTTTTAAGACTACCATTTGAGCATATAATGTTCCTCATTACTTCCCTTTGTTACCATGATTTGTAGAAAAAGATATGTAAATTGGAGGAAGAATGGGCTTAGTTCCCTATTTTTGTTCCCTAAGAATTGAGACATTAATTGAGTTGAGAGTGTTTTTTGGTGTTGCTTAAATAAGTAATTATGAATTAGCCATATGTTTATTAAACAGTAATTTTCAGACAGGAACAGATCATGAAAAAGTGACTGGCTGAAATCAAAAGGCAGAAAGAAAGACACCAAGTTTTTCAGAAAGAATTAGCTGTTTTATGTTTTAAAAGCCCAAAAGAATAAAGAATTTAGTGACTGTTTTTGTTTTGGGGGAGAGTGCAAAGCAAAATTAAAGGTACAGAGAGTTCTTCTATATCCCATGCCCCCATAGCAACTGCTAATTAAGTATTAGGAAATCTGCTAAGTTCCAAGTTTATGATTATATAGCAAGTTTAGGCCAGGTGGTTGGCTTTGTGTCACTCACTGACAAGTAGCCCTAAGGTAAAAAGTTGCAGAAAGTTTTTATGATACATATTTCTAATTCTAATCTACGTAGAAACAAACACAATTTGGGTGGAATGTTGGTCATATAGGTAACAGAACCTTTGTTTTGCTTAGCATTAAAAACGGAGAAATTGACAATAGTTTAGGGTGCTGATCCTTCCATGCCATTTCATAGCTTTTATATGCTCACTAGAGGCCCGGTGCACAAAATTCAAACACTTGCGGGGGCAGGGGTAAGGTCCCTCAGCCCTGCCTGCACCCTCTCAGGGTCCAGGACCCCTCGCTCCTTACAACTCGACTCGCTGCTCCTTAACGCTGCTGTGGAGATGGGAGAGGCTCCTGCCACCACCGCTGGCTTCTGGCTGAGCCTTGCTCCTCCTGTAGGAGCACACTGACCACCAGTGGGCAGCTCCTGCTTTGAGTGTCTGCCCTCTGGTGGTTAGTGCGCATCATAGCGAATGATCGTTCTGGTCATTCCATGGTAATAGTCACTTAGGCACATATTACTCACTGAATATATATATATATATATATATATATATATATATATATATATATATATATCTCCTAACTGGTGTGTGTGTGTGTGTGTGTTTTGCTTTGTTTCTGTTCTATCAAATGTTATTTTTTTTTAATTTGGCCTAATAAGTTATATCACATGCAACTATGAACTATGCACCATTTATATTTTAAGACCAAACTGTTATAGAAAGCCTTGTATCAGATCTTTCCTAAAATATGAAATTTAAAATTTTCATGTATGGATAGATGTAAAGGACACTAAATTTAAAATAAAAAAAAAAAGATGTCCATAAATCTCTGTGAGCAAGAATAGGGCAGGGAAAACTGAAGAATAAGAACCCAAATTTTGATTTCAGGGGTATGACATCAGATGTTACTCTTCCACATACCCCATAACACCCACTTATCTATCTTGTGTTTTTCCTCCATTTTATTACAATCCTTTATCCACACTGGTCCTTACTTTTCTGCCTCAGGTGCTTTGCACTTTGTTGTTTTTCTGTCAAAAACATTCTTCTCGGTATAGTTGTTACTACTCACCCCTTCTCACCTTTCAGGTGTCAATTCATATATCATGTCCTCAGAAACCTCCTTTAACTATCATATCCTAATTAGCTTCCCACTCCCTTTTATTTTCCATCACAGCAAACATCCTTTTGTTGCCAGCATAGAAGTTCTGGCCATTTGTTATTTTCTGTTTTTCCTTAATAAGTTTATACCTAGCTTAGGAGGCAGACACACTGTCTAACTTGTTAACTTTTCTTTCTGGAACCTTGTACCCAAAGGGAATTCCATAGATGTTTGTTGAATGAATTTGAGTTAGATTCTAATTTAAAACTGATCAGTGATAACATCTCATATATCAAAAAGCAGTTTCTATAGTATAAAGTTCCACACAAGACATTGTTGTAGATATCTCTGCTCCACAGAAATGACATGTGAACTAAATTCCTTGATTTTTTATATTCACAAATGCATTGTTTATTCTACTTTTGAATAAAAGTATGAAATATGTTTTCATATGTATGAAATATGTTTTCTCTGGGTACTTTTTAGGTTAATTGCTCTGCTTTTTAAAAAATACTGTATTGTTGTAAGAACATTTAACATATAATCTACCCTCTTAAAATTTTTAATTGTACAATATATTATTGTTGACTATAGGTAAACTGTTGTATAGCAGATCCCTAGAGCTTAGTCATCTTGTTGGACTGAAGCTTTATGCCTATTGATTAGTAACTCTCCATTTCCCCCTCTTGCCAACCCCTGGGCAATTACCATCCCACTCTTTGATTTTATGAATTTGGCTATATTAGATATCTCATAAAAGTGGAATCATGTAAATTTGTTTTCCTATGACTACCCTTTATCACTTATGTTGTCAACATAAGGGTTCATCCATGTTATATACCATGTCAGAATTTCCTATATTGTTAAGACCCAATAATATTCCATTGTATGAACATATCACATTTTCTTTTTCTTTCTTCTCTTTCTTCTCTTTCCTTTCTTCCTTTCTTATCTCACCTGAGGATATTTTTCCCATTGATTTCTAGTGAGAATGGAAGGGAGGAAGGAGGGTGAGAGACAGAGAAACATTGACATGAGAGACATACACTGATGGTCGCCCCCACATGCATCCTACAGTGGGGGTTGCGGGGAACTGTAACCCAGGTGTATGTCCTTGACCAGTAATCGAA
The DNA here is from genome assembly GCF_014108235.1 of Myotis myotis. Classification (NCBI taxonomy): domain Eukaryota; kingdom Metazoa; phylum Chordata; class Mammalia; order Chiroptera; family Vespertilionidae; genus Myotis; species Myotis myotis. Next base: position 26,888,834 of record NW_023416318.1, read on the forward strand.
CCCATGACAACTCAGTCCTTGAGTGGATTCTCTAATCACTGAGCAAAAACTGACAAGGGCTCACATTTTCTTTATCCATTTATCTGCTGGTGGATATTAGGTTATTTCCATACCTTGGGTATTGTGACTAGTGTTGCAATGAACATACGAGTGCTAATATGTCTTCAGTATCATGATTTTATTTCTCTTGCCATTCAGAGGTGAGATTGCTGAGTCATATGAAAACTCTATTTTTAATTTTGTGAGGAACCGCCATACTTTTTCCAGAGGCTGCATCATTTTGCATTCCACCAACAGTGTACAAGGGTTCCAATTTCTCCACATTCCTGCTAACACCTGATTTTTGTTTTTGTTGATATAATAAGCCATAGTGACAGATGTGAGGTAGTATCTTATTGTGGCTATGAGTTGCATTTTTCTCATAATTAGTGACAACGACCACTGTTTTCATAGACCTATTGAAGATGTATATGTCTTTTGGGGAAAATGTCTGTGCAAGTCTGTTACTCTTGATGTTTTCTTTGGAAGATGGTGGCCATGGAGAACAACAGAGTCTGTCTCAGAAGCCCGCCGAACTCACTGTTTCTGGGTCAGAGAAATCCAAGGACCTTCAGAACTCCATTTTTAAGAAGTGTCACATTTCAAATATTCAGGGATAGAAAGAGAACACGAGGCCTCTCTATGTTTATTTGCAACATTGAAACCCCATACTCAGACTGGTACGTTAAGCTTCTAATTGTATGTTGTGCTTATTTTGATCCCCTCACGTGGGTTAAGGAAGAAATTAGCAATGACAGAGTACTAACAGCTGTTTTCATCTGCAATTTCAGCCAGACCTGGAACCATCACACCAGAAATTGGCTGCAAGGTCTTGGATGGGTGAGATTAGCTGACTGATCAGTCACTGAGTGAGTTGGTTCCTGGTTTCTAGGCCATGGTCCAGAAAAGCAGGAATTAAGCTAGTGAAATTGAATTTTAGCAACAATCTTTTTCCTTCGTTTTTTTTTTTTTAGTTGACTTTAGTTTTTTGACATCAGATATAGATTATATTTTATTCATTAATTTCTAGTTATAATAAAATTTAGTTCCCGAAATCTGATGATCTGTTGTCTGTTATAGCACTTCAAAAAGAAGTGTTTTTGAGTATCCTCATTTATAATGGGAAAGTAAAAATTTTGTTGTTGGTTTTCATCACCCTGACCTGCTGCAGAAATTGTTCCATAAGTGATTATCTCAGGATAGAAAGATATATGAGTGAACCAAGCAATATTTAATGCTGCTGGCTATATAGTTGGCAACAAGGGCAAGTAGAAAAAGTGTCATATACTAATTAAATCCTACTATCCTGGGGTCAAGTTACAATGGTTATGACTTCTAAGAATATATGGGTACTCCTATTCATTCTCCCAAATGCATACTATTTTTTCAAGGCCTTTGTAATTCTAGTGCTGCATTCTATTAATTTAAATGCTTTATAGATTAAAAAATTGAAAGAAATAAAAATAGCAATATGTTCATCATTTTTTTTTTTATCCTCTTTAGTCATTCTTGCCAAACTCATAGCATCTGTCTCTAAAGATGGAATTTCTTATCTATGTGATTTTGGTCAATGTCTTTGAGAGAAATAAGGCCTGATTGTGACACCCTCCCTAAGAAATGTTGATATGCTATATCCTTCCTCACCTCTCTCATTTTCAAATTTTTTTACTCTGAGTTTTTATTCAAATTAGGTAAAGCTAGAGTCTTTATTTGGTAGCTCCCAATTTAGATAATGTATTACAGAATTGTACTCCTGAAATCTATTTAATTTTATTAACCCATGTTGCCTCAATATTATTATTCAATATTTTTTTAAAAGAATTGAAATTTAAAGCTAATATTTATGTTGTTTTTTTTGTTGTTTAATAAAAAACTTTGAATATATCTTTCAATACCAACTCCTTTCCAAAGGACATAAACCAGCCTCTTTCCTTTTATAAAGAAACTAGAGGCCCAGTGCATGAATTCGTACACCAGTTGGGTCCCTCAGCCTGACCTGAGGGATTGGGGCTAAAACCGGCTCTCTGACATCCCGAGGGGTCCTGGATTGTGAGAAGGTGCAGGCCAGGCTAAGGGACACCACCGGTGCACGATCAGGGCCAGGGAGAGACTGCAGGAGGGCTCTAGGGCGTGTCTGGCCCGTCTCACTCAGTCCCCATCAGCTGGACCCCAACATCAAGCTAACCTACCAGTCGGAGTGTCTGCCCCCTGGTGGTCATTGCACATCATAGCAACTGGTCAACTGGTCAACTGTCTGCCCTCTGGTGGTCAGTGCACATCATAGGAAATGGTTGAGTGGCCTTAGCATATCATTAGCATATTATGCTTTGATCGGTTGAACGGCTGACCTGACACTTAGCATAATAGATTTTTATTATATAGGATTCTTACTCTGTTCATTAGCTTCCTCCATATAGAGATTCCCCCAAAATGTGAGTCTGACACACAATTTACTTATAAACAATGATGGCAATCACTTGTATATTATGTCAATACATATAGCATATTTTAGCCTAATGAGTAGTGATTATCTTATAATTTGATACATCATACCTTGCATTCTAGGATAAATTTCTATTAGCTGGAAACTATCTCACATTTTAATGAGGTAACTTCCAGTTGTCTCTTTTGCTCAGAACAAATGATTTACTTATTTCAGTTTACATGTTTTAAATGAACGTTTCTACATTTTTCCCATGTCAACTTGTTTTTGAAATCTCTCCTATGCTCTTGCAAAAATGAATCTCAATTTTATTTGCTCTTTTCTTCAAATATGGTTTGTTTAATCCTGGAGCTAAGAGCTTCTATAGTCATCCTGTTGCCAACTTCTACTTTTGAGAAAACACTTAGAACACATCTATTTTGTTAAGCTAAGGCTCCCTTTTTTGTTTCCCCTCACACACACAAAAAAAAGTACAAAGAAGGAGCAAAGACATCCAATTCGATTATATTGTTCTTTCTGACTGTCCACCCATAGAGCATTTACTATAGGTGGGGTTAATAAGCCACTAAACACAATATATAAGCAGCATGAGGGAAATACAATGAAAGTATGTAAAAAAAAAATGGATGTATACTGCCTAAGAAATGTACATGGCTCATTTGTTTCATCTTCTCACACAAAACATAACTGGACTTACAAAAATATGTTACTATTAGTTCTAAAATATTCCTATCTGAATTGGTGAACTTTAAATTATTATGAGCCTCTAGTGCCAAAAATAACAATGATTTAGCATTAGAATCTCTTTATTCTATTAGCTATAACTCATTTAAGTTTCTTTTTTTCCCTTTTAAATAAACTAGCTATTAAGCAAGGTAAATGATGGTGATCATGTGTAGTTTGAAAAATCTCAGTGGGAAATGCAAGATATATTCTCTTTTAGATTGAGGACCATGGGCCGTAAACTTTCTGGCACCCAAACTCATGGTCACTTTTCATTTTTCTTCTTCCTCTTTTAGTTGGGTCTTCTCTAAATTTATTCTAAGGTTAATGTGAAATAGCAAAGGGGAAAATAAGTCCTGAGTTTTTAAGTATATAAAGTTTTCTGCTTTTGTTGCAATTATGTAAAAATAAGTAAATAAAACCAGCAGTCTGAAGACAGCTGAGAAGAGGCAGTCAGGGAATACACCAAGTACAAATCCTTACATCTGCTGCTTCATTTCCACTTTTTGCCTTTTGTGTTTCCCCCTACATGATTCTGATGTATATGCATTTTGTTTGTTAGTGCATATAAGAAAATTTCAAGAAATTATAGGAGGCTTAGGGGAAAAAGAAAGGGAGGAGTTTGCAAGTTCTGCCCCCCATTTTTTTTAAAGTCATCAACTTCTTTATATTATAGCTAGTCATTTTTCCCATTAGCGTTGGAGATTTTCAAGCATTCTGGCTACAGAAGGGCAGATGAAAATGCACCAAGCTGGATGCTAATAGCCTCCTTTTTGCTTTCCCAAGGGTAGTGCTAAAGTTAAGTTTGTGGTCTCTTCTTGTCCTACTTAATTGGGCTATCTTTTTGCACATGCTCACTAGCCACTTACTAACTTTCACACACATGACTGTCAAGAGCATGAACCAGAGCCAGCCACAGGGTTAGGGGTGTGTAAGAAAGGCTGTGGGACACTAAAGATGCCGATGGGCCAGTTGGGAGGCACCACAGTCAATGCATCCCAGGTTTCTTCATGAAGTCTGTAGCGTGGTTAGCAGGATCTGTATCTCTTTAATGACCTCTGAGAGTCCTATCTTCTGCTCTCTCAGCCTTTTCCCACCTCCACTTTTACAGCTAACGACTTAATAATTTCAATGGGGCAAGGGAGAAATAAACTTCTTTAACTGTTTCCCACACAACTGGGGAAGCCCAAGTTCTCAATTTCCCCAGCAGGAGAAATAATGGGACCAGAAGGGTCTCTTGGCACTGGCTGTGCTGCCTTGGGAAAGGGGTAATGTGGATGAAGTCACACTGTTCCTCTTACCCTCTCACTATATCCAAACTGGTTTGGGGTTTTGTACTCCAGCGATGTACTATATCTTGTCCTCTGGACTCTGGGATTTCTCTACAAAGGCTTTTTCATGTGTGAGTGATTATCTAACACAATATTCTCCAGGGGCGTCTGGACCATGGCTGAGAGAAACTGGAGCCAGTTTTCAGACCACAGCAGGATCCACAGCTGAAAGCAAGGTCCATATGCCTATTACCCAATGCATGGTTGGCTATGCCTTCTCTCAATCTTGAAACACACCAGGTGGGATGGTTGGATGAAATTCCTCCTGGGTCCCTTGGCATATGGTGCTGGATCCCATAGGTTCCACAAAGAAACTTTTGTTTGTGGATGGATACCTAAGTTGTTGAGGGATGGGGCACAATGAGGGATCTCTCAAAAGCAGTTGTAAATCATCCCAAATACTGATTATATCGTGGTAACCCAGAATTGCTTACTGATTTTTATAGGCACATGCCTGAAGCAAACTTATATCTTAACTAGAGTAAAATTATATCATTTTGTTATTTAAATTATCTCTATTTTAAAAAAAGACATATTTTTACTGATTTTAGAGAGAGGAAGGGAGAGGGATAGAGAGGTAGAAACATCAAAGAGAAACACGGATGAGCTGCCTCCTGCATGACCCCTACTGGGGATTGAGCCTGCGACACTACCAAGTGCCCTGACCAGGAACTGAACCATGAACTCCTGGTTCATGGGCCGACACTCAACCACTGAGCCATGCTGGCTAAGCTTATCTCTATTTTTTAAATAATTAATTCATCAATCTAAAATAGTCTGACTTATAAGATGATCAAACTATCTGATTTAAAAATCAAGAGAATGACAAAACATAAACACAGAATCACAGGGTAGCCAAATAAGACTCGTTACACAGGGCTTTAAAACAACTATGCCCAATAAATTTACCTCATAAGTTAAACACTTAATAATGCAGATTTTGTAATCAAAGAAAACACAATGATTTCATGAGATACATCAAAAGTGCTTATTCAAAGTAATGTCCATCGCTAGCTACACATTTCCCCATCTTTCAGGTAATTTGTGGATACCGTCCCAATAGAACTTTTCTTGTTTTGAGGCAGACCATTCAGAGACCCAATTTTCCACTTCTTCGTGTGTTTTGAAGTGCTGCTCAGAAAGTGCGTGTGCCATCGATCGGAACAAGTGGTAATCTGAAGGAGCAAGGTCTGGTGAATACAGCGGGTGGGTTAATACTTCCCAGGCAAGATCTTTTAACGTGTCTTTAACTGGTTTTGAAGTGTGAGATGGTGCATCATCATGAAGCAAAATTACTTTGCCGTATCTTCTGGCACATTCTGGTCATTTCACAATCAAAGCATGGTTCAAATTGATTATTTGTTGTCGGTAGCAATCAGTATTAACAGTTTCACCTGGTTTTAGAATCTCATAATACACACCTTCCTGATCCCACCAAACGCAGAGCATTGCCTTCTTTCCAAAGTGATTTGGCCTTGCAGGCGATGTTGATGGTTGACCTCAATCAACCCATGATTTCGTGCATTTGGGATTCTCAAAATAAATCCACTTTTCATCGCCAGTCACAATTCGATGCAAAAAGACTTTCATGCCATTTAAGCAGCATTTTACTGATGACTTTTCGGTTTTCCATTTGTCTTTCGTTCAGTTGATGTGGCACCCACTTTCCTTCTGTTAAAATCTTTCCCATTGCTTGTAAAGGATTGGGAATTATTTGCTGAGCAACGTTTCATCTTTCTGCAAGTTGTTTTTGAGTTTGACATGCATCTTCATCCAATTATGCTTGTAATTGTTGGTCTTCAAATTTTTTGGTTGACCTGGATGTTCTTTGTCTTTCACATTGAAATCATCACTTTCAAGCATTTAAACCAGCGTTCACAAGTATCTTGAGATTGAGCATGTTCACCATAAGCTTCCTGAAGTATACCATAACTTTCAGTAGCACTTTTCTTCAAAATAAAGTAATGAATTAAAACTTCCCTCAAATGTTCTTTTTTTGCACAAAATTCAACATTTTTAAGTGTAAAAATATCTATGATATTAACACCTTCAGAAAATTTGACATATGAAGTTTTGAAGCTTGTTGTCAATACAACAAAATAGCATATCAAATCGCATATACATCAACATATGTGTAACTCCATCTATTGAAAAAAATCCGCATTATTAAACGGTATATATTTAGAGGTTGTAAAAAAATAGCAATAACCACAATGACAATATCACAAAGAAAACTATAGGACAGGACTATATGTAGCCCATAGGTAGTCCTTTACAGAAAAAAAATGATTGCCAACTCTGTTCTAGCGGAAAATGTGTTATTATTTCAGCTGAAAAGTGGAAACTTTTCAAACAAAAGGGAAATTTTGAACTTAAAGCAATACCTGATTTTATGTCATTTCTGAATGGATTTAACTGAAGATAACACAGAGCTAGTGAGAGACTTATTAAACTGGAGGAAGGAGCAGAAGATGAAACTAAGATAGAAAAACAAATAGATGAAGGAAAGATAATTTATCTATGCAATAATAAGGGTAATTATGGTAATTGTGTTGCATTCTCTTTAAATCTAGCCTCTCAAATCTACATTTGCTACTTTATTTAAAGAGAATGCAACGCAATTAAGAGAAGAAACATTGGAGGAAATCATAGCTGGTAATTTTCTAAAACTGATGAAAGGTATCCAATCACATTTTTAAGAATCGCACATAGAAAATCACAATAGGCACAGAAGTATAAAAGTACTGAAAAACAGAGACAAAAAGAGAATCTTAAAAATAGTATTTTAAAACAAAAGGAGTAAAGTATTACCTTTAGTAATTCAGTAAGACTGCTGACTTCTCAATGTTAAAATGAAACAACTTCTTAATGAACTATTGCCTCTATCTTGGAAGACAATGAAAGATCCTCAATTTTTATAGGTAGGATGAGTGACTTTGTACCTACAAATATTTACCCTATCAAAAAATATTTTAGAAGAGAAAGATATTTTAGACAAAAAAATTAGGGAAATTTGCCATAATCACATCTGCATTTAAGGAAATACTAAAGGTATACATCAGGTATGAGAAAAATGATCCCAAATGCTATCTATAAGAGAAAAAAAAAATAGAATGGAAAAATAATTAAATGGCTATTTATTGCAGAAAATAACAATATATTGTATATCTTAAAATATGTGTATAATTAAAATACACTTGGCAAATATGCACAGGGCTGCTGCTGAAAGCTATGAAGAATGCAATTTGTACTGGATGGTCACTGTCCTTGTGGGTAAGGAAGGAGAGAGACAACAATACATAAATTACGCTAGATGTTAAATCTGAGTATTTCTGAATTTGAAAGCACTTGTCTAGAAATGTGGAAGTTAAAGTCCCAATCAGGTGAATATAGTTAAAATTTTTCATTCCTGGGTGAAATAACAGCAGAAGAGTTTCTCAACAGTCTCACAGGCCCTAGGGAATTTACCACTTCCCCGGTCACTGTTAAATGCTCAGAACCCTGATTTTTTGCTGGTAAAATGACAACAGAGTTACATCTGAAGGGAAGTTTCCTTTGTACCAAGATCATAAGACTAATGTGTAAGTTCACAAAACCCAATTATTACATTTTTCCTTATCTCATATAATACTCAAAATATTCACACCCATATGACAATCCAATTTTCTCCACACCATTGTATTATATTTCTGTGATAATGATCATCAAAAAAGGAAAAATTTCTTTGAATAATCAGACTAGTCTCGCTCTAGACAAACCTATTTAGAATACAACTACCTTTTTAGAATCAGGCTTGTCTACAACATGGAGTCTTTGCCAAATGGCCATATGACCCCCAGTCTATTAACTGAGGCCACTACTAATAGCTCTGTGGATATACCTTTTTGACCCACCCATGAATAATAAATAACCACTGGTCACGTCCTTCCTTGACTTATTTCTGCTTGTGAATAAGTTAATTTGTTCAAAGTGACATTATAACTACTATGTTTCTTGAGGCACTTTTGCATATTTCTGCCCTAATATATTATAGGTTGATTTTACATCTTAAATAACAGAGTCCTCAGATATCTTTTAAATTCTAACACTTTTGATAACTTCACCTATGTACTAACAACAGAAAAATTATTGCTCTTCTTAAGTAAAATAACTAAAAATGCATCAAATGTGAATGTATGTGTGTTATCCCAATTATTCTCTGTTGGTTAATGTTGCTCTAAAAAAATCTAATGAAAATTTTAACAGCTGCTTTTTCAACTTATGTAGTGAACAATGCCATCTTTCACACCACTGCCAGCTTCATAAGGATTGACTAACAGGCAGTGGAGAATGTGTAAATGGCTCTCTCTGACACATTATGAAAACTGACAATCAGTTAAAGCTTGTGGAGTGGAGCAGTCATATATAAAGCTAGAGATATGTGTAAAATATACTAAAAAAACATGAATGCCATGTTCCAAAAAATTAAGGAGCATAGACAATTCAAAATTAATAAGAAAATGGGACAGCACCCATATCTGGACTAGAAGATTGATTTGCTGTAATTGAATGGAGAGAAGGCCCTTGTATATATCAAAGTCCTAAAGCACTAAATGAATTGTTAACAGAGATAATACGTATGGTAAGTAGGTATGACTAAATAGGCAGGAAGATGCGAATAAATGACATTGGATATGGGAATATGAGACTTTCCATTCTAGGGACCTTGGGAGAAAGTGCTGTTTCTAGTTCTGACTGAGGCACTGGCCAATGCAGTTATAACTGTACACTGATCTCTCTGCTTGAGCAAGGTCTTTGAAGGGAATGCCTTATTAGAGAGGATGGGGTTTCCCTAGACAAGGAGGATGAAATCCAATCATTTTTACAGATGAGGAAATAAAGATCAAAGAATCTAACTTTCTAAGACTACAACAAGAATTGAGATTTATGTAAGCACTTACACTTATATAAATAAACTAGTTTAACATAAACAAGATATAGCTTTAAAAGAAACAGGTATAAGAAAAACAATACCAAAAGACAAGTTCTATTGAAAATAGCATTATGAGGTGATCATTAAAAAATTAAATGAAACATATAATATGGAGGGATTATACATCTCGAATGTAATTTATCGGACTTCTTCTGAACTCAGCATCGCCAAATCCATTGTGCTTTACTTATCCAATTTCTAGCATGATTTCTCAAGCAAGGCTCTCATAAACTAGAATCCCTCTCTGTAAGGAATACATGGCTTAATAGACAAACAGGTACTAGTAATAAAGGGTAATTGAGAGTCAATTACAATTTTAAAATGTCTTAGAAAACAGCAGAAGTCAGCAGTTACTTATTAAAACGAAAGGGAAAATCAAGTGAAATTGCAGAAATTGGCAAAAAAAAAAATAGACATGAATCAGTCATCTACTTCCCTGTGTATGTTAACAGTTCATAGATTGGAATCTGCTTGGATCTAACTTTATTACATTGAATCATTTATTTTCTTTCAGTATGGTTTGTTGGCCTCACTCTTCAATACCACATTAGGATGACTTGTTAATTTCCATATTTCACAAAACAGTCTAATTAAAATCGGATGAAAACTAACTGGACAACTTAAGTTGATCCAATTTAAAATAAGATTGAGTAGATCACAAACTTCATTGACTAGAGAAATACTGTATAGAGAAAAATGTCATAGAAAATGGAGCAATAAAGTTTTGTAAAAAGAACACAAGACTAGGAACATTGTGTCCTAACTGAGTTATCCCTAACTTAGTGGACCATCAGAATCATGTTTCCATGTTCCATCAGCAGAAATTCCAATTGAGTAATCTTGGGGTGAGTCAGTAAATTGTTGTTAACCATCCATTCTCCAACACGCATACACAGGCACACTCATCATGGAAGGTTATTCTAATAAACATCTAGGTTGGGGGTTCATTTAGTTAAATAATCCCAGGCACTTCACTATTAACCTCATAATAAACTTAGAAAAGGTTTAGATGAGATAATTTCTAAAGTGACTATTGATTAAAAATTATATGTTTTAATTTTTAATATATATTTTTATTGATTTCAGAGAGGAAAGGAAAGACAGAAACATCAATGATAAGAAAGAATCATGGATAGGCAGACCCCCTACTGAGGATGGAGCCTACAACCTGGGCATGTGTCCTTGACTGAAATGGAACCCGGGACCCTTCAGTCTGCAGGTGACAATCTATCCACTGAACCTAACTAGCGAGGGCTTTTTTAATTTTTTAAAAGTTAACATGTGCAGCCTGGCCAGAGTGGCTCAGTGGCTGAGCATTACCTATGAACCAGGAGGTCGAGGTTCAATTCTCAGTCAGGGCACATGCCTGGGCTGCTGGTTCCATCCCTAGTGTGGTACATGCAGGAGGCAGCCAATTAATGATTCTCTCTCCCTCTTCCTTACTCTCTGAAATCAATAAAAAATATTTTTAAAATGTTAACATGTGCATATAAAATAAGAGAAAAAAACGTAAGAAGCAAAGTAATCTATAATCACAAGCAGTTTACTAATTGATATGTTCTTCTATTTTTTTAAATATATTTTTATTGATTTTTCACAGAGAGGAAGGGAGAGAGATAGAGAGTTAGAAACATCGATGAGAGAGAAACATCGATCAGCTGCCTTCTGCACACTCCCTACTGGGTATGTGCCCACAACCAAGGTACATGCCCTTGGCCGGAATCAAACTCGGGACCCTTGAGTCCGCAGGCCGACGCTCTCTATCCATTGAGCCAAACGGGTTAGGGAGATATGTTCTTCTAGATCCACCATGTGTATCTATTCAATCAAGCTTCCATGTTTATGTAATTAAGACTGTAGTTATATACATGCTTTTTCACACATCATAAATATTTACCATTTTCAAGTTCCAAAGCTATATGAGAATTTTGATAACCAAGATCTGACATAGTCTCTTGCTTACTGCAGGAGTTTCTTCTAGACTAGAGAGTGCTTGACAGATGATCCTTCAGCATATTTTAGAGAAAGCTTTAACTCTCATAAGCTATTCGTTACACTGTTATAAAGCTCCTTAAGCTTTGCCAAAAAATGGTCCCAGTTCTAACCTTTGAAAAATATATTCCCCTGTCCATCTGATAGCACTTCAAATGCTTAAAGACTGATCTTGCCTCTTTCCTACATAATATCTTCTCCAAGTTAAAGAAAGATGTAAAGATTACTGTCATAAAAGAATAAATTTTCTTCTCGATAAGCCACTGAAAATGGAACAAGTTCTCAGAATCAATAAAATGATGTTTCACTAAAAAAATCAGTGAAGTAATTTGGAGTCTTATATCAGTACTTGCATTTAGAGGAAATCTTGCCAAGGAGAGGACTGATAAAAACTGTAGGAGTGTTACAGCCTAGCAACAGATGGGGTGTGGCAAAGACAAATTTAGGAATGTGATATTGAGAAAAAATAATAAAAGTTACACACATTTGAATAATTTTTAAATTAATCTATAGGATGTAGCATGTTCTTTTAAAATCATGATAGTGTTTTGGATGTCCTGTTCATATGCAGGAAACATTAATCAAATCGATGTCCTGATTATTTTTATATATAGACATTTAAATATAACTACATATAAAATGATAAGTGATTCAATTACATTAAGAGAAATGCAATGCAATCTAAAAACAAGTTAAAGGAGGTGTCCATAAAAACATGGTCATAGTAAAAATAAATTATACACCAAATCCAATAATGATATTAATAATAGTAGTAGGTTCCCTCTAACATACAAGAGAGGATAATTCAGTATAAATAAAACTAAATTCTATTTACAATTCAGGGAAGGGATTATTGAAATTACTTCAAGTGGTACAATTACTAGTTGCCTCTAAATATATTTGTCATCAAAGCTCCATAACCTACAGACTCTAATCACTCTTTATTTTACATTCAAATTTTCAATTCTTCTTTATTTAGGTTTTCATTTATTTCCTATACACTTACTGTTATCCTTTCTGCTCTTCAAAACTGTTATCATACACTTTACAAAATTATTAGGTCAAAGGTCCTTTTTCCCCCAAATATGTTATGGATATTTTTGACTCTTGACATTATTGATCAGTTTCCCTCTTAAAATTCTCTATCTTTCAGTTCAAAGACTTTAAAATGTCCTGATTTTCATTGTACTTCTGTCTTTCTTTCTGGGGATTTTCTTCTTTCATTTGTCCTTCTATAAGAAGCAAACCTATTCTTTTGGGTTTTTTTATAATACAAAATCAATAATAATGAATCTTTACTATAAATCTCCACTTCTGAACTCTCAGTCAAGTTCTAATCCCTTATCTCCAACTCTCTCCTCAACATTTGTACTTGGATGTCAGGCTATTACCTTATGGAATCGAAGGGATTAGAGTTCCAACAGACTTAGAGATCACTAATCAAATCACAAGTTTCAGATAAGGATATAACTTTAAAGAATAATCATAGAAAGTCATTCAGATCATAGTGGTAGGTCAAAGAAATTCTGTACTCCAAATATTTAATATTATAACACCATTACCTCTTGTGATATATTGTACATAGATGGATATATATACATATATATGTATATACATATATACATATATATACTGGTTGAAAATTTTAAATTCATAAATTATAGAGCATAATTTCATTATGGTAAGTTAGTATTTGGAGCAGAACAAGATTATCATCAACAACTTTAGGCTAAATATATATTTGGCAATGTCCAAGACCGGTTCACAAAAATTGTGTCTTTTGGATTGAATTTTTGAGAACTTTAAAAAGATCTGCTTTGAGTTGACTGGCTCAGTTTTGTTGGTTGATACAATTTTTTGTCTCAACCATCCCTCAAAATTTGTAATCTTCTCCAATTCTTTTATATTATTTAGATATTTGGGATGGCAGCGCTTGGAACTCTGCAGAGCCAGACCAAGGGAACTCTGGTAATAACTGGTGAAAAGTATTAAAAAGAGAACAATTTAAAGTCTCTGAAAATTGTCCCAGGAACATACAGAACATTTATTTTAGAAAATCTACTAAATTTTGGTTTTTTTAAAAAAGTAAGCCCATGGCACTTGGCCATGACCTTCACTCTCTTCCCCTTTTCCCACCCCTGGCCATAAGCATAGTCACACTATCCCTGGTCCTCTGGCCCAAACTTCCCTCCCCAACAACCTCTCTAGGTTCATTTCCAGCCCTGCAGCTGGCCCTCCTTCATTTCCATTTCCTGACCTTTGATATACTTGATTAGCTCTACTAAAGTAATAGCACTTGGTTGTGAATTTTAAAAATGTGATGACAGAAGCTCCAATCTAGACAAAAAGCAGGGCTCCTCCTCCCCCCCCCCCTCCCCGGCCCCCGCCAGTCAAGAGAATATTTCAACATAAGGGACAGGCTAACACAGCCTTGGGCAAACTACGGCCCGCAGGCCGGATCCGGCCCGTTTGAAATTAATAAAACTAAAAAAAAAAAAGACCATACCCTTTTATGTAATGATGTTTACTTTGAATTTATATTAGTTCACATAAACACTCCATCCATGCTTTTGTTCCGGCCCTCCGGTCCAGTTTAAGAACCCATTGTGGCCCTCGAGTCAAAAAGTTTGCCCACCCCTGAGCTAACAGAATTTCTCTTCTCCAAACCCCAGTGCCAAAGGGGCTAAGTTCTTGGTGAGTGTGGCCAATAATTTGGCCTTTCTTAACCCTCCCCCTGAAGAGCAGAGCTTTACCCTACGCTGAGAGTTTCGAAGTCCTTGTTGCCCTTGCCCCAAATCATTCATGAAAGGGTTAATTGGAGAACACAAGGCTTGAGCCTTACAAAATCTAACAAATGTCAAAGGGAAGGCTCATGCTGTTAGCCGTTCTGTTAGCCTAAGCCTTGCACAAACATGCTCTCCTTGAGTGGTTATTTTACAGAAATTTCTGAAGTCCACAACCCCTGCACAGCCCCCCGAAAAAGGACGTCTGGCGCCAGCAGAAGAACAAAGGGCAAGGCTGTAAAACTATGGACCTGACACATGTGTCAAGCCTACGCCCCATCTGCAGCTCTCCCTGAGCCCATAAAAAGCCTGCTCCCTCCCCAATTCACTGCTGGCTCTTTCTCCAGCCAGACCACCTGCACCCAGGTGTCCCGAATAAACATCATTTTGATTACACTAAGCCTTGAGTCTGTACTGTGTGACCCCAGCCCAACCCCGAACCTTTCAATTCATAGGGCAAAAATTTGATATTTGGAGAGGCTAGATAAGTCTAGTGGTTAGCACACCCATCTCATACCCTCATAATGGAAAGGTACAGGGGACACTGTCCCTGTTTCAGCTTAGGAGCAGGGACTCAGAGATTTTGTTCAATGCAAATTGGTCAATAAAAATAAAGAGCTCCAAAATTCTCCTGATAGAAACTGAGGACTGGGTGTGATTTAATTGTGATAGGGCTGGATCTCCCATTTCTGAATGGTCTCTATTAGGGATTCTGGACACAATTGTGCTCATGTCTCTATCAAATACTAGAGGTCTCTGAGTCCAGCTCTGGATCCTGCTAGACAGTTCTGGAAACAAACAAAAAAGCTCACCCAACATTCCGTTACAGGGATATTCTAGAAATAAGGGTAAAAATGTGGTGAAAGCACTCAGGGTTCGTTTTATTTTAGCTATATCTGATTAAGACCTGATCTCAATCCTAACTCATTAAAAATTATAAATCCTTTTCCAATCCAAAATGGATTTTATAATATTGAATCCTGTGAAATCAAAGTGTAAAAATTTTGGTTTCACCTTTAATCTATAAGAACACATTGAATGCCTGATCTATTTAGATTAAAAAATAAACATAATAAATGTGGGAGCATATCTCATACAGCTAGCCATTGCCTCATTTTAACCTTTGTTCTTTTTATCAATTCAAAGTACTTTTTCAGGAACTCTTTCCCTCCCAATGAGAATCCTAACCACTAGGATTACGTATTTCCTCTTAATTTTATACTCATCTACAGTATCACTAAGTTCTTGCTTATCTAGAAAACAGTCTTAACTTCTAAAATATTTCTCTTCCAAAAATATTTAAAAAGAACTTTTGACCTACATATTTCCAAAGAAACATACAGGAACATTTTAAATTGTTTACAACGCCAGCATCTAAGCATCACCCAAGACATGTACTCCATTCTTTCTGGTTTTAGTTTGAGAAATAGGAATTTGCATTTGCAGATTTAAAAAACAAAACAAAAAAACAAACAAAAACAACTCACACATTTTACTTCTGCTTTTTCACATGGGAAATACTGATCATAAGATTAAATGCTTTAGCAAGACTTAAGCATTTCACTCACTTGTGGGAAACATTTTAGGCAAACACCTCAGAATTAAAAACGGGTAACGTAACTTCATGGTTACCAATGCTTTTTGCCACTTTGGAAGTATGATGGATTGGTAACGCTCACCGGGCAATCTTGAACAATTTTATATATTCATAAACTGACCTGGAGGATGCGTCTCGGAAAGGAACAGTGACTCCCAAGGCCCCAGCGTTCTGCTGCAGAAACCGCCCTCCCTCCAGGAGGCTGCTGTGCCCAGTTCTGCCAGCCAGAGAATCCCAGGGCGCATGCGCACTCAGTCCCTGCCTGGCCTGGGGGGTTGCACCTGTGCAGCCCTTGGGCCAGAGTCAATTACCCACACCTGGCCAGACACGCGGGGCGAGGCACCACTGCAATCGGACCCAGGTTTGCTTGGCAGGTAACAAAAACAGGACTGGTTTCAGCATAAACAAGACTGGTTTCGGCTGGGACGATGGCCTTCAGGCATCTGCATCCCTCAGGTAAACAATAACGTTTATAAATTTTTGATTCTGAAAGTGAGGCAATACGTGGCCAAACGTCAGTGCTTATTAGTCCATAGTACAACTGTATGGTTTTTCAAGAAATGTTAGGACCGCTGATGTATCGGCTTTGTTTCGCGCGCTGAGTGGGCGCTGAGTCCTGGCTACCCTGTGAGTGAGCAATGTCCACCCCATCCAGTCCTCAGCAGCCCTGCTCAGCTCCTGTAGACTCGGGCTTCTTATATACAGTCAGTCCATGTCATATTTGGTCTCCCTTTTTTCCTGCTGCCTTAGCTTTTCCCCAGCATTATTTTTTTTCCAAAAAAACTCCGCCTTCTCATAATACACCTTAAGTAGGAAAATCTGTTTTGTCATTTTTGCTTCCCCCGATGTTTAGAGTTTAATTTTCCCGGCGGCCTTTGTTTGTTTGTTTGTTTTTGTCTTTCTGGTGATTCAGGGTATCCTTCCATGGAGCTTTCCTCCAAAACCATCTTTCAAAAGAACCCTTGTTTTTCTTTCCTATCAGCTTTCTTCACTGCCCAACTTTTGCTTTATCAAATAGGCTACATATTATAAGCATTTTAGCAAACAAACTACAAATAGATGTTGGTACAAATAAGTAATAAAGTATGGGCTGAACCACTAGTTACATGGAATGTCCATTTTTTTTCAGGAAGTGCTGTACTGTTTCCATAGAGTATTGTTCCTGGGAAGCAGATTCTTATCCAGAGTATCAGGAGAGGAAATAGACAACCCTGAGCAATCCTGCATGTTTTTTAGTGGCTGCTATGCCTAGAATGTGAGGCCCTGACCGCGATTTTCAGTCATTCCTCGGTGTTGTGTGTATGTAGAAAGAAATATTGAGGCATAACACATTGTTCCCGTTCATGAAAGAGAGTAGGCTTGTGCACTGCTTGTTACAAAATGTCAGATTCCCCAAGCTCGGTGTTTCTCTTCTGTGAGGGAATACATTGTGTGTGTAGGCATCCGTCAGGCCCTTCATTGCGTCATTGTTGGACTTGGGGGCCATGGGAAAATCGATTCGAATGTTATTCTCATAATGCTTCTTTTGCCTCTGAACCAGGAGTCTTGTTTCTTCTTTCCGCATCCATGAGTGGGGAACAGGCTTACTTTTTAGTGTGTATGTAGATTACAGACAAATTTCAGAGTCTAATACAGAGTTTTATATGGAGAAAGCTTATTGGGGAGTACTCTCAAACATGAAAGAAACAAAATCAGACAGAGGGAGAACATGCTCTGTGATATAGTCACACCAAAGGCTTCAACCAATGCTACAAAGAATTTAGTATCTGGGGTAACCTAGCAAAGATGCCCCAAACTGAAGCATGTATGTCCCCATAGCATCTGCAATCGTTGCAGGTGGCTTGCCCCCACTAATAACATGATCTTGGGCACCGTGGCTCTCTGCCTGAGGCAAGGAAAATAGGGGAAACCTGGCAGTGAACCTCAATATCTGTTACAGCTGCAAATCAGAAACATCAAACGAATACTTCTGCCAAAACAAAGAATTTTCTTTAGAAATATATGGTATTTCCCTATTGTGAAGCAATCTCACCTGTTAAGTTTTAAAAATATATTTCTGAGATAAAACACTGTGGTCTTTTAAAATTCTAGGTTGTATGTTGAATAAACTCAAATAAAATAGTTTGGTAAGTTTCATTACTTGTACTTTGAAAAATTCAACTTTAAATGGAAAAAGAAATCTGCCAATGTAGCTTTTGTGGTTATGGGCCAAATATTACCAGCTATCAACTAAGCCACCATTAAAAATTTTGTCACAGTTACGTTTTACTGTCCTTGTTCACTTGAGCACTTTAGTAACTTCTTATATACTACTAGAGGCCTGATGCACAAATATTCGTGCAAGAGTAGGCCTTCCTTCCCCTGGCTGCCAGCACCAGCTTCCCTCTGGCACCTGGGACCTGGGCCTCCCTCCGCTTCATCCGGAAGGACATCTGGTCTAATTAGCATATTTTGCTTTTATTATTATAGATTAGACGTCTGAGATGTGGTATCCATGCATATGAATCACTGATCCAGACTGTAAGGCCGCTGAAAACCCCCCCCCCTTCCCCCTGGACCAGCTTTTCCAGTAAGCTCTGGTTAATGTAAAGATTAAAGAGAACTTCCCCCTCCTGACCTTTCCCGTAAAGCTCTGGCGCCCTGATCTGGTCATAGCATAGTTATCTTATCACTCCTCGGGATCGGCCTGCGCATACCAGACCACCCTGGCCCCTTAGGAAATGAGTCAACTAATAACAAAGACCTGTCCCTGTAAAAGATGAGTTATGAGTTAACTGGTAACCCAGTTCCCTGTTTTCCGGCCACCTGCGTGTGGTTTTTGCCTTTATAAACCCGTGTTCTGCAATTGCTCGGGGCTCCAGTCAGCAGCACTTCCTTTGTGTTGTTGCCTGCCTGCCTGAGAGCCCCTGCGCTGCGCTTGTAATAAAAATCCTCTTGCTCTTGCATCAAGCCTCGGTCTCTGCGTTTGACTTGGGGTCGTCCCCTCCTCTGCTGGACTCTCCGGGGGTCTTAGGGCCCAACATTTGGGGGCTCGTCCGGGATGAGGCGACCCCCTTCAAGCGCTGGGATCGGTCTTGGAGGTAAGCAGACTCCGGAGTCATTCAGTGTTTGTCTTGTCCTTTGTTCGTTCTTAGTTTCGGTTTTTCAGGAAGACAGGGTGTCGGCTCCGTAAGGAGTCGGCTCCTCTGGTCGTAGGGGCTTCGGCCAGAAAAACTGTCACCCTGGGGGACACCCCAGGATCGGGCGGTGACCAAGAGGTCTTGGTCACTTCAGGTTCTGGCTGTCCGGCAACGGGCACTCGCGTGTCCGGCCGGACTAGCATTAGGGAGGGATATCATCCCTCAGCGGCCGTTCTGTATCTGGGTAAATTCTTGTGGATCCGGTGTCTTGTCGCGTCATTGTTTGTTCTTTGTTTTTGTCTTTTACTCCTCTTCTCCCATCCAGGTAACATGGGCCACGGAAGCAGCACCCCTCTTTCTCTTACAGTAGCACACTGGACGGACGTCCGGAGTCGGGGACTCAATCTTTCCGTCAGTGTCAAGAAGGGTCCTTGGCAGACTTTCTGTTCATCCGACTGGCCAGCCCTAGGCGTGGGATGGCCAGCGGACGGGACTTTTGACCTGTCTATTATTTTTGCAGTAAAGAATAAGGTGTTCCAATCAGGCCCGGCGGGCCATCCAGACCAGCAGCCGTATATTGTCGTCTGGCAGGACCTGGTCCAGAACCCTCCCTCTTGGCTGAAACCCTGGCTGCCATCCGGAACCTCCCGGGTTCTCGTGGCCCAGGCCCCTCCCGCCGCAGATCAGACGAAACGTCCCCTGGCAGATTCTCAAACCGATCTTCTCCTCTTGGACTCTCCACCCCCTTACCCCTCTCCTCTCCAGCCAGAGCCGCCGGGGAGACCGGAGCCTTCAGCACCTCCTCCCGCCCCTCCAACAGAGGGACCGGCCCAGGGAACCCGGAGTCAGAGGAGACATCCCGCGTCTCCAGATTCGACCGTAGCCTGCCCTCTCCGACCATACGGGCCTCCACCCCCCCGCGGAGACGATAATGAAACGGCTCCGCTCCAGCCACTCCAATACTGGCCCTTCTCCTCGGCAGACCTCTATAACTGGAAAACTAACCACCCTCCCTTTTCAGAGGATCCCCAGCGTCTAACGGGGCTGGTTGAGTCCCTTATGTTCTCTCACCAGCCCACTTGGGACGATTGTCAACAGCTTCTTCAGACTCTCTTTACTACAGAGGAAAGGGAGCGGATCCTCTTGGAGGCCCGGAAGAACGCCCCTGGCCCCGACGGCCGGCCGACTCTACTCCCTCATTTGGTGGATGCGGCCTTTCCTCTGGCCAGGCCGGACTGGGACTTCAACACGGCAGAAGGTAGGGAGCACCTGAAGGTCTACCGCCAGACACTAGTGGCCGGCCTCAGAGGGGCAGCTCGGCGCCCCACGAATTTGGCTAAGGTAAGAGAGGTCATACAGGGGCCCACTGAACCGCCTTCTGTTTTTCTCGAGCGATTAATGGAGGCGTTCAGACGGTACACCCCGTTTGACCCCACCTCGGAGGGGCAGAGGGCCTCAGTAGCTATGGCTTTCATAGGGCAGTCAGCATTAGATATTAAGAAAAAGCTGCAGAGACTTGAGGGATTGCAGGACTTTACCCTCCAAGATTTAGTTAAGGAAGCAGAGAAAGTGTACCATAAGAGGGAGACCGAGGAGGAAAAGGAGCAGCGGAAGGAGAGAGAGAGAGAGGAGAGGGAGGAGAAAAAGGAAAAAAGGGAAGAGCAGAGACTAACCCGTATCTTGGCCGCAGCAATAGAAGGGAGTAAGCCACAGGAGAGAGGAAAAGGAAGACAGGCAGGGGCCCTGGGCAACAGGCCACCGTTAAGGAAGAATCAATGTGCTTATTGCAAGGAAGAAGGACATTGGAAGCGGGAGTGCCCAAAGAGACTAGCAAAGAAGGCGCTGGCACTCCAGGAAGATAGTGATTGAAGAAGTCGGGGCTCGGATCCCCTCCCCGAGCCTAGGGTAACTCTTAAGGTGGAGGGGAAGCCTGTTAACTTTCTGGTAGACACAGGGGCCCAATATTCAGTTCTTAAGAAACCACTAGGACCGGTCTCCCAGAAGACCTCCTGGGTGATAGGGGCAACGGGAAATGAGCAATATTCCTGGACCACCACCCGGACAGTTGATCTAGGCACGGGAAGAGTGACTCATTCCTTCTTAGTAATACCCGAGTGTCCAGCCCCCCTTCTGGGAAGAGACTTGCTAACTAAAATGGGGGCTCAGATCACTTTCACCCCACGGGGGCCGACCCTGACCCAACATGGAGAGCCAATTACTCTCTTGACACTCCAGCTCGAAGACGAGCATCGGCTGTTTGAGAGTAATGTCCGAAAGGACGAGAGGATAGCGGGATGGTTACAGCAATACCCCAAAGCTTGGGCTGAAACCGCAGGGATGGGCTTAGCTACCGAACGGCCCCCCGTGATAGTAGAGCTTAAGTCCACTGCAACCCCGATTGCAGTACGACAGTACCCCATGGCAAAAGAAGCCTGGAGGGGGATCAAGGTTCATGTCCAACGCCTCCTACGCCTTGGAGTCCTCGTTAAGTGCCACTCCCCGTGGAACACCCCACTCCTCCCGGTAAAAAAGCCCGGAACTGATGACTACCGACCGGTGCAGGATTTAAGAGAAGTCAACAAGAGGGTACAGGATATTCATCCCACGGTCCCCAATCCTTACAATCTCTTAAGCTCTATCCCTCCGTCCCATGTGTGGTATTCAGTCCTAGACTTAAAAGATGCCTTCTTCTGCTTGAGACTGCATCCTGCCAGCCAGAATATTTTCGCCTTCGAGTGGAGAGACCCAGATTCGGGAATAACGGGGCAGCTGACTTGGACCCGACTTCCGCAAGGATTCAAAAATTCCCCCACTATCTTCGATGAGGCTCTTCATCAAGACCTGGCTGCTTTCCGTGCTGACCACCCGCAAGTCACCCTTCTCCAGTACGTGGATGACCTTCTCCTCGCCGGAGCTACTAAGGAGGACTGTGAAACAGGTACCGGGGCCTTGCTTTTAGAGCTCTCCCGCCTAGGATACCGGGTCTCGGCCAAGAAGGCCCAGATATGTCAGCGGAGAGTGACCTATTTAGGATACGCACTAGAAGGGGGAAAGAGGTGGCTCACTGAAGCCCGAAAAAGCACAGTCACCCAGATTCCCAGACCACAGACCCCCCGGCAGGTACGCGAGTTCCTGGGAACAGCTGGATTCTGCCGCCTCTGGATTCCAGGTTTTGCAACCCTAGCGGAGCCCCTATACCCGCTGACAAAACAAGGGAACCCCTTCGAGTGGGGGGAGACTCATCAGAAAGCCTTTGACGACATTAAAAAGGCTCTTCTCTCGGCGCCAGCGTTGGCCTTACCAGATGTGGCCAAGCCCTTCACTCTGTTCATAGATGAAAGAAAGGGAGTAGCCAGGGGGGTCCTAACTCAAACCTTAGGCCCCTGGAAGAGGCCGGTAGCCTATTTATCCAAGAGACTAGACCCAGTGGCTAGGGGGTGGCCAGGCTGTCTAAGAGCAATTGCAGCTACTGCCCTGCTTGTAAGAGATGCGGACAAACTTACCTTGGGGCAGAAACTAACTGTGGTGGCCCCACACACTCTCGAGAGTGTTATCCGGCAGCCACCGGACCGGTGGCTATCCAACGCCCGGATGACTCACTACCAGAGTCTCCTGCTAAGTGAAGATCGAATCCGCTTCGGGGCTCCGGTAGCTCTCAACCCAGCAACCTTACTACCGGAAGTAAATCCTGAGAGCAAAGAAGTCCTACACTCATGCCGTGACATTCTGGCAGAGGAAACAGGGCCGAGGAGAGACCTCAAAGATTCCCCCTTGCCAGAACCTCAACTCACCTGGTACACGGATGGAAGCAGCTACCTCTATGAAGGTAAGAGGGTGGCGGGAGCGGCTGTGGTCAGCAAGGACCGGACTATCTGGGCTAGTAGCTTGCCCGAAGGGACTTCGGCCCAGAAGGCTGAATTAATTGCTCTGACACAGGCTCTCAGGCTAGCAGAGAACAGCCGGGCTAATATTTATACTGACAGTCGTTATGCTTTTGCCACTGCTCATGTGCACGGGGCTATATACCGTCAGAGAGGTCTCCTCACCTCAGCAGGAAAGGAAATTAAAAATAAAAAGGAAATCCTCGACCTCCTAGAAGCCATTCATGCCCCCCAGGAGGTAGCTATCATCCATTGTCCCGGCCACCAGAAAGGGACCTCGGAAACAGCTATAGGAAACAGGAAAGCGGATGCCGAGGCAAGGCAGGCCGCTCTAGGGCCCCGGCTACTCGCCCTCGCTGTTGGCCCCGCAGCACCACAGCCAGAGACCCTCCACTACACCCTAGAGGAGGAAAAAGACCTGCTTAAAAGGCCAGAAAAATACCATAAGGACAAACTAGGAGTGTGGAGAACTGCAGGGGAAAAAATGGTAGTACCAAGGGCGGCAGCCACTGCCTACCTCCAACAACTGCATCGCCTTACCCACCTGGGGGCCAAACACCTCAGCTCCACCAGCCGGGCAACGGGACACTATGTCAAAGGACTCGATCGCCTTTCAGAAGAAGTAGTTAAGCAATGCAAGGCGTGTCAGCTGGTAAATGTACATTCATCCCAGGTCGGGACCGGACACAGGCTCAGGGGAGACCGGCCCGGGAGTTACTGGGAGGTGGATTTTACAGAAGTGAAGCCCGCCCGATACGGTTATAAATATCTTTTAGTTTTCATAGATACCTTCTCAGGTTGGGTAGAAGCCTTCCCTACCAAAAGAGAAACTGCAACTGTGGTCGCCAAGAAGATCTTAGAAGACATCTTTCCACGGTTTGGAATTCCTAAGGTAATTGGATCAGACAACGGTCCAGCTTTTGTTGCCCAGGTAAGTCAGGGAATGGCCAAGATACTAGGGGCGGATTGGAAATTGCATTGTGCTTACAGGCCCCAGAGTTCAGGTCAGGTAGAAAGAATGAATAGAACATTAAAAGAGGCTATGACTAAATTGTCCTTAGAGACTGGCGTGGCAGACTGGACGGTCCTCCTTCCCTTTGCCCTTTTCCGCGCGCGAAACACCCCAGGCCCCTTGGGGGTGACACCGTTCGAGGTTTTGTTTGGGGCCCCTCCGCCCCTAGCCGCTGACCCTTGGTCCGTGCCCACAGACACTCACACCCCTCAATCCCTGCTTGCCAGGCTGAAGGCCCTCGAGACTGTCCAGAAGGAGGTGTGGACTCCCCTGGCCGCCCTCTACCAACCAGGAGAACTGCAAGTTCCCCACCAGTTCCAGGTCGGAGACTTTGTGTACATCAGACGCCATCGGGCCGCTAATCTCGAGCCGAGGTGGAAGGGACCCCACCTGGTATTGCTGACAACCCCAACAGCGGTCAAGGTAGACGGTGTAGCTGCTTGGATCCACGCCTCCCACGTCAAGCGGGCACCCCCATCAGACGACACCGATCATGGATGGACTGTGGAGAAGACAGACAACCCTCTCAAGCTACGGATTTGCCGCCGCCCTCTTCCTGCTGAGCCTGCCGCTGATAAGTAGCAACCCCCATGCCCCAAAGAGACTAACTTGGAGGGTAATGTCCCCCCACACCGGACAGACGGCCTGGTCGGTCACCAATATAGCACCTAAAGGGACATGGTGGCCAGACTTAACGCCAGACCTCTGCGCTATGGCAGCAGGATACAGACTATGGGACCTCCCTGAGAGAACAGTAGAAGAGACTAAAGCAGGTATAGAGACCCGAGCTTACATAGGAAAAGGAAGAGATTTGCAATTTGGAGTTCACTGTAGTTATCTGGGGGCCCGTGAGCGTCTTACGATGACCCAATTCTATGTGTGCCCCAAAGACAGGCAGGGACATAGAAAGAATTGTGGATCTGAACGAGAGTATTTCTGTGCAGAATGGGGATGTGAGACAACTGGTACTGGATATTGGATCAGAGGGCCCCCCGAGTGGGACCTCATCCAGGTTCGGAGAAATGAGAGCCAAACCTCCGGACATAGGGGTTGGGTTAACGCCCTGAATATCTCCTTCACCTCAGCTGGGCGGTCATACGACCTAAACAAGTGGCGCTGGGGAGTGACATGGGGGATCCGGCTGTATAAGGACCAACATGATGATGGCCTCCTTTTTAAGATAAGATTAGATGTACAGGATTACAGGCCACCAGTTGCAGTAGGACCCAACACCGTCTTGTCCAGCCGGCAGCTCCCCATGAAAGAAAGGCCTCTTGCCACCACCACCGTGGCAGGAACTAGCCCAGCCTCCAGGGAGGAACAGGCCAACCCCATAGAACTAGAGACAAACTCAGGTCAGAGGCTATTAGGCTTGGTAGAGGGGGCCTTTAGTTCTTTAAACATGTCCAAGTCTAACCTAACTGAGTCTTGCTGGCTCTGCCTAACTACAGGGCCCCCCTACTATGAGGGCATAGCCTTCCAGGGAAACTATACCAACACCACCAGCCATGACCACTGTTCGTGGGGACAGCAGGGGAAGTTGACCCTTACTGAGGTCTCAGGGCAAGGCACATGTATAGGACAAGTGCCAAAGGACCGCCAGCATCTCTGCAAGGAGAACCTGGCATATCCCTCCTCTGCAAGCTATTACTTAGTGCCCCCAACAGGGGGATGGTGGGCCTGTAGTACGGGACTTACTCCATGTTTAGCAGCCCAGGCCTTTAACCGTTCTCAAGATTATTGTATCCTTGTCCAACTAGTCCCCAGGATCATGTATTATCAAGCTAATGCATTTGAAAAAGAATTTGACTCCTATTCTCCTTCCCATCGGGATAAACGGGAACTTGTTTCACTGACCTTGGCTGCTCTCCTAGGTCTAGGGGTCGCGGCAGGAGTAGGAACAGGGACAACAGCCCTCATTAAAGGCCCCACCTATACTGAGGAGCTCAGAGCTGCTATAGATGAAGACCTCAAACATATAGAGCACTCCATAACTAAACTTGAGGAGTCTCTAACCTCTTTGTCTGAAGTAGTCCTACAAAATAGGAGAGGACTAGATCTCCTATTCTTAAAGGAGGGAGGGCTGTGTGCAGCTCTCAGGGAACAATGCTGTTTCTACGCTGATCATTCAGGGGTGATAAAGGATTCCATGTCAAAACTTAGGGAGAGATTAGAAACTCGCAAAAGAGAGCGAGAGGCCAAGCAAGGCTGGTTTGAAAGTTGGTTTAACAGCTCACCGTGGTTCACAACCCTGATATCCTCTCTCGTGGGACCCCTGATCATTTTACTCCTCCTTTTGACATTCGGGCCATGCATAGTAAACCGCTTAATCGCCTTCATCCAGGACCGGATTAGTGCAGTTCAGGTAATGGTCCTTCAACAGCGGTATCAGCCTGTACCCTCAAACATTAGCCTGTAGTTCCATGATTGGAACTTCCCACAAGAAAAGGGGGGAATGTAAGGCCGCTGAAAACCCCCCCCCCTTCCCCCTGGACCAGCTTTTCCAGTAAGCTCTGGTTAATGTAAAGATTAAAGAGAACTTCCCCCTCCTGACCTTTCCCGTAAAGCTCTGGCGCCCTGATCTGGTCATAGCATAGTTATCTTATCACTCCTCGGGATCGGCCTGCGCATACCAGACCACCCTGGCCCCTTAGGAAATGAGTCAACTAATAACAAAGACCTGTCCCTGTAAAAGATGAGTTATGAGTTAACTGGTAACCCAGTTCCCTGTTTTCCGGCCACCTGCGTGTGGTTTTTGCCTTTATAAACCCGTGTTCTGCAATTGCTCGGGGCTCCAGTCAGCAGCACTTCCTTTGTGTTGTTGCCTGCCTGCCTGAGAGCCCCTGCGCTGCGCTTGTAATAAAAATCCTCTTGCTCTTGCATCAAGCCTCGGTCTCTGCGTTTGACTTGGGGTCGTCCCCTCCTCTGCTGGACTCTCCGGGGGTCTTAGGGCCCAACAAGACAACCTGGGTTAAATTTTTCATTTAAACTCTTATTTTGTTGCTTTACTTTTTGGCATATTGCTTGGACCTAAATCAGTTAAGAGGCTCTAATAAGAGAGCCATAGCCACCCTAATGATGAATAAATTCCACTTGTGGACAGAAGCTAAAGCCGATGCCTGAGAGTTTGCCCTACTGAATTAATATTTGTCTAGCCCTGCGGTTCTCAACCTGTGGGTCGTGACCCTTTGGTGGTTGAACGACCCTTTCACAGGGGTCGCCTAAGACCACCCTGCATATCAGATATTTACATAACGATTCATAACAGTAGCAACATTACAGTGATGAAGCAGCAACGAAAATAATTTTATGGTTGGGTCACAACATGAGGAACTGTATTTAAAGGGCCAGAAGGTTGAGAACCACTGGTCTAGCCACCCCACAACTGTGTAAGCCAGTTCATATATCTCTTATATCGCTAGCTAAACCCTGACCAATACAAGTATTATTATCATACCTATTTTGCAGATATTTTAGTAAACATGCAAGTTCTTATCTATTTCTTGTGCACCATAGCTGATCAGTGAATAAAGTCTAAATTGGAAGAGCAGCACTTGTTTTACAGACTGTCTCCTTAAAACAAAATCAGGTGGCTTTGATTTCACCGAGCTACCAACCTCTACTATCGCAGTGAAACTAGCTTAGTAGAAATCAACTTTTATTATTGTTTAAACATTACTGCTTCCCAATCAGTTTAACAAGGAAAGGGATGACTATGCCAATAGAAATTTACTCCTTAAAAAAAGCAATCGGATAAATATTTGTAATAAGACTAGCAAATACCAACACCTTCCTCCTTAAAAGTATGTCTGAATGCTTTTATTTGTGAGTAGTAAAGGTTGTGAGTTGGAAATGTGACCAGCAAACTTTTTACCCAACTCTCAACCATCAAATAGCAATGAAGAGGTAGATGTCACCTTAGATAGAACCTGTGCATATTTTCTAGTGTGCTGAAACGAGAAAACAGTTTACCAATCATAGTCTCAATAGCGAACATAGGTTTAGCTGGTTCTCACTTTTTGAAAGTAGAGCCAGGTTCTCCTAAGAAATCGTGTATATAAATATCTCAGTGGAAAGCCTGTATTCTATGACAGTCAAGATTTCTTGCAAAGGCTATGATAGGAAAGACATTTTTAGGACCTCTTTTATTCCTCTTCCAACCCCTTCATTTAGAATTTTGTCTTTGATTTGAATATGATGTATGCTTTGCTTTCATAAATATTTTTCCTACTTATCTTCACAATCTACAAGATAATCAGGTTGTATATTTTCTCAGCTTTTAACCATGAGTGCAAGACAGAGATTTGACTAAAGACATACAGCCAAGACGTGGCTAAATCAGTTATTAAAAGCCGTTTATCCAACTCTCTTCTTACTTTTATGCTCCACATTTGATCACCCTTCAAGCAGAATCCCACTTTCTTTGATGGCAAAATCTATGAGGTAATGAACAAGGAAACACTGAGGATAAATGTTTTATTCATGCATCAAACAGTGGAAATGACAGAATAAATGATATTGAATTTTTGGACTGGAATCTTTAGCCACCAGAATGGAATAATGAATCCACAGACAGAAAGTGGTATAGCAAAGGTGGAGATTTATTGAAGAACAAGTACAGACTCCCAGATGGGGAGAGAGAGTCCCACAGAAAGGACTCCCATGTAGGGAGGGGGAAGTGTCCCACTGAGTCCCTTTTCTCTATGGCTTATAAAGGCTGCAGTTCCTGTGTCCTGATATCCCCTCTGATTGGTCAATATTCCCCTTTGAGTTGGTTACCATAGTAACTCCTGGGATCAAAGGTTGAACCTCACATGGGACATGTGAGGTTCTCCCCCCTCCTTCCCCATTGTTCCCCTATTCCCTTTGGGCTTCCTTCTTTTCCATCTGAATGAAGGGCTTCCTTCTCTTTATTTTGTAAATATTGACCTTTCTTGGCTACTTCCAGTTCCCTTGTCTTATGAAGATGCAACTGCACCTGGCTTCCTGTTGTTACAGAAATGTACCTTCTCCCTATGTTTTTACCATGGACCCCAATTCTAAAAAATCCCTAAGCCTGCCTATGTTCCCCCCAAAATCCTGCTTCATAAATAAATCACTTCCCACCGCTTCATAACAGGTTGTCACAAACTTAGCTGTTTAAAACAATATTCATTTCTGATCTCAGTTTCTATAGTTCAAAAGTCCAGACATTGGTTCCATAACTCAGGGTCTCATCGGCCGAAATCAAGATGTCAGACAGTGACAGTTCTCTTCTGGGGCTTGGTGTCTTCCTCAAAAACCACTAGTTGTTAGCAGAATTCAGTTCTTTCTCATGCTTTCCACATGGCCCTCTCTTTTTTCAAGCCAACAACAGTGGGTCAAGTCTCTCTCAGACTTTGAAATCTCCCTGATTTCCCTTTCTCTTCCTTCTTCAGCTTTTCAGGGCTATTTTGGTGGGAATAGCATCAGACCTGGGTTCTCACCCTGCCTTTGCAACCAAGAGCTGTATAACCTTTGTGGTCACATAAACTTTCAAGGATTATTTCCTTAGGGGTAGAATGAGGACACTAACGTCCACTTTTTTCTCTCAACAGATTTCCTGACACATAGGAATCACTGCAGGGTCTCTTTCAGTTCTAATTTGGAATCATTTGAGCAAGCAGTTCAGTAATAAAGATGTACTTCTGGCCAAATACATAGCAAGATTCCCTGATTTTGCTCAATAAAAGTTAATTAAATGAAGATATTAGTAAAAGTACTAATATGAGCATCACTTCAAGTTATCTATATTTCACAAAGGGGAGAAATTATGCAAGAATAGTAGTGCTTCTCAAAATCCTGACATCGCTGCAAGATTTATGAATTTTATTAACTGTTGATTCAGATGAAACCCAGTATCTGATAGTTATGAGTCATGAACAGCAATTAATTAGACTGCTGCCACTCAAAAAGAACTAGAACCTAATGCATAACAATGATCAGGCAAGTCTAGAGAAATCTCTCACATAGAATTAATATTTAACTATCAGTATGCAATAATATTTTCAAAGAAAAAATGTAATTATGCCTCTATTGTGCATGGCTCTATACATTATATTCAACTATGAAGTTAATTTTTAAGAGTGTTTTTTTTTTCTACAGTGTCTTAGGGCATGACAATATGTGTCAATAGACTTCTTTGTCCTAAATTGTTATTTCTGTACACATGTTAAATTGCAACCTTACCTACCAAAAACACTGTTTTGAATATATAGTCAAATACTT
Organism: Myotis myotis; assembly: GCF_014108235.1. NCBI lineage: Eukaryota > Metazoa > Chordata > Mammalia > Chiroptera > Vespertilionidae > Myotis > Myotis myotis. The sequence goes on from NW_023416318.1 coordinate 26,918,972, forward strand.
AAAAAAAAAAAAAGCCTTGCCCTGATCAGTTTTCTGGGTGGTTGGAGCATTGGCCTGTGCACTGAAGGGTCGGGGATTCGATTCCCAATCAAGAGCTTGTGCCTGGGTTGCAGGTTTGATCCATGGCCCAGTCAGGGCGCATGATGGAGGCAACCAATGCTAGTGACTCTCTCACATCTCTCTTTCTGTTTATCCTTCTCCCTCTCCCACTCTTTCTTCCTTCCACTGCCTCTAAAAATAAAATGAAAATAAAAAATACAGCCTTACTTAGCAAACTCAGTGTGCATTAAAAGCTTTGTGCTCATTGAAAATGTAGGTGTTAAAGTGTGCAATCGAGGAAAAACTGTATTATAGAAAACTAATGAGTTAGAGTTTCTAAAAGTCCTGAAATCTGAGACATGTGGGTTTTTATGTAGCTGTCAGTGAATGGGCGGAGACTCATGATCCTGGGTGCTTTCTCAGAAATAAGTGTTGGATTTGTCAAATACTTTAACAGAATCTATTGAGATGATGCCACGGGTATTTTTTTTCTTTATTCCATTAATATTTACACTATGATGGCAGAAGTTGTGGCTGGTAATATTGTTATTGATATACCAACTTAGTGAAGTTTTAGAGGATTTCATTTAGCTTTCCTTGGTATGATGGCTCTTATCCTACATATCAAAGGGCCAATCTGAGTGTTCTGCTAACTACCAAGTTTAGCCAAAACAATTATACATTTGGAAATGGAGGGAATGACCACTAGGTGGATTCATGAGCCCAGAAGTTTAACTATGAGTTGGATGTTGGCCATTTATTACCTGGCCATGGTCTACCCTCATTCTGAAGATGACAAAGCTATTTGGTGTTTGGATCCTTGGATATCAATGCAACCCAGACTCAGTTTTCAACAATCCATTCCCTAAATCCAGTAATCTTTAAATATATGGGAACTTCCTTTATCCATTATATTGTTAACTAAGTAAAGTGTTCCTAATATTTTGTGGGTGTAGGGACAGTTTTAGATTTACAGAAAAATTATGAAGTTAGTATAAAGATATTCCATATACTCATTGCTTATGTATAGCTTCTTTTGCCTTTAGTCTTACCAACTGCACTCATTTACAAAGTTAAGATAAGCACGTTGCTCTTTTACAACCTTTATTGAGTATTTTTTTACATTTATAAATAAAGTTTTTAAAACATATTACAGTCCATCCTTGGATTCCCTTGAACTCCTAATTAATTTTTTATCAATACATATCATTAAAGTTGATTTTTGGTGCTGAAAAGTTTTAGGGACTTTGAATAATAAATAGTATTATGTCTCCACAATTATAGTGTAATCCTATCTAATAAAGAGGGAATATGCTAATTGACCCTCACACCGTCCCAAAGATGGAGGCACCCACAGCCAATAAGGAGGGAATATGCTAATTGACTGTCCCACCCTCAAAGATGGCGGCACCCACAGCCAATAAGGAGGTAATATGCTAATTGAATGCCCCCACCCTCAAAGATGGTGGCGCCCATAGCCACAAGATGGAGGTGCCCAGACCCCTCAGTCCTGCCAGGGCGGCAGGCTCTGCGCACCTGCCTCCGGAGTCCACCAGTCCCCTCAGCCCTCCAGCCGCCCAGGGCCAGCCCATTGTGCAGGCAAGCCTCAGATGGCAGCTGCCCAGCTGCCCAGAGCCACCTGAGGCTCAGGTAATGAGGGCCGGCCGAGGCTTTTACCTGCTGTCAGTGGCAGCAGTAGAGGTGTGATGGGGCGTTGCCTTCCCCTGATCTCCAGGTTGCCTCCTGCCCCTGAGGGCTGCCAGACTGTGAGAGGGGGCAGGCCAGGCTGAAGGACCCCCACTCCAGTGCATGAATTTTCATGCACCGGGCCTCTAGTACAAAATAATTTTGCTGCCCTGACGAGTCCTTTGTATTTTGAAACCACTTATCTTTGTTACCATGTCTGCAGTTTTTTCCAGGATGTCATATAATTGGAATCAGAAAGTATGTGACCTTTTCAGACTGGCTTTTTTCACTTAGCAATATACGTATGAGATCCATCCATGTCTTCTCCTGGCTTGATAAATCAGTTAGTTTTATTGCTGAGTAATATTATTTTGACTGGAAATGAAACACTTTATTAACTCATCTATTGAAAGATATCATGGTTGCTTCCACTTTGGGGTGATTATGAACACAGCTGTTGTAAACATTCATGTGCAGGTTTTTTGTAGACATACATTTTCAAATCAGTTGGGTAAATATGTGGGATTGCAATGTCTAGATCACATGGTAAGATTATCTTTAGCTTTGAAAGAAACTGCCAAACTGTCTCTAAAAGTGGTTATACCATTTTGCATTCCCATCAGCAATGAATAAATGTTCCTGTCATTCAACATTGTCATCAGGAACTGATATTTACAGGTAATTGATGAGTTGTGGTTCACCAAGCCATTTTTTCCCCCTTAAGAAGTTTGCGGGATATTTACAGGTTTAGGTGAAGAAAATTGCAAAAGTTAGAGTAAAACCATGTTTTCTACGCTTTCCAATGATGATCTATATTCTTTTGGTTAATTATAGTTGTAATTGAATTTTGCTTAGGCTCTTCCCTATGCTTGGAAATGGTAACTTTTTTTTTTCTTTAATTTCACAATTAAAATCAATAACCAAACCAAATAAGCTGTGCAATGATGAACATAGGCCTATCTCATATGGTTAAAAGTAAAATTGTTTAACAACATAGTCATAACATTTTGGTTTCTTTCCAATTACATAATTTTTAGACTTCCAAATACTTGGTTTAATTTTTCTGTTTTTCAAGTGCAGTTGAAACTACTAATTATGTTAAATATGTATTTAACTTGCTCCCATACTTACATTAGGGGAAAATACATTTCAAATAAAATGGACTTCTTATGTGTTATAATCTACACTTTTATTTCCAAATTAGATGATTATTAGGCATATATTTAATAGCTGCTCTTAGGTTAAAATGCTAAATGTGACCTTAACTTTGAGACTGAAACATGTAATTTTCACTATTCATACATCTGAATTTTGCTATTTAATATGTAATTTTAAAAGTAATGTAGGTACTTGTATATTATTAAATGTATTATACATATATTTGAGTTGTAGTCTCATTGGATTTGAAAGAATATAATTACATCAAAATTTGATCTTACCCTGGCCGGGTGGCTCAGTTGGTTGGAGCATCATCCCATACACCAGAAAGTTGCTGGTTTGATTCCAGGTCAGGGTACTTATAGGAAGGCAACCAATGAATAAGCATGTCCTTAGGTGAGGATTAAAACATTTTTTTTTCACAGTTCTTATAGCTGTTAAAAACATAGCCAGTAGATTTCAATACAAGAGTCCTTATAAGATACAAGAGGAATATTTTTAATATAAAAAATTAACCTACCAAAATGGTAATTCTAAATATATGTGTAACTTATAAAGTTGTCTCAAATTTATATAAATCAAAGTTAAAATTAATAGGGAAATAGATAAATTCATAAGTATTATGGCAGATTTTATTATCTTCACTTTGAAATAACATGTTTATTTTCAGGTTCATGATATATGTCAGATATATTGCTGAAATAATAATATTGTGACTATATAGAATTTGAAAAAAACAAATTATAAAAATTAAGAATTTGATGAAAGGAAGTCGAGTGACTTAAGAAAGCTAAGATACCATTTCAAGCAAACATCTTTTATATCTATTTCTTTAATAGGAATTCAAAGCTTCAGGATAGAAGAAACCATTTTATTAGTTGTTTGGATAACTTGTTTTAGGAATAAAATGCCAGTGACACCATTAGGATGGTTAGTATGGAAAAATTGTATTTATTAGATTTTTATGCCAGTATTTTTATCCATTTCAAAAGCTAAGTAAGTACCTAATTAGATTACTATTTCCATTAAGCAGTAATAATACTAACACAAAACATAAATGTATAGCTTTTACCTTTTATAAATGTATATTTTATTGCCATTTACCATGTTTCAATGCCCATAATTTACTTTAGGACATATTAGTATGTAATATTAAATATTAGTTTTCAGTTTACTCTACATTCATAGTTCTACCTCAAAATGCATGCTCCATGCATAAAGATATCAAATATGCCACAATCTAAAGCAAGCTAAAATAATTATTTTTTCCTTATCTCAACATTTCAGATTTTGTTCACTAATATTCTTTTCTTATTTTTGAATTGAAAGCATAATATTTAGTATAATTATAACCAGAAATAAACTTTCCTTGGTGAAATTAAGAGCATTAAAGAAATGTAGATTAGCTAAAATAGTTTACAGACATTTCCAATCTTTGCATAAGTACAATTGAAGAATCTAGTCCTCGTCAGTTTCACTCAGTGGCTAGAACGTTGGCCTGCAGACTAAAGCACACATGCAGGGGTTTTGGGCTAGATCCCGGGGGGGGGGGGGGGGGGGGGGCATGCATAGGCAGCAGATCAATGATTTTCTCTCATCATTGATCTCTCTCTCTTTCTTCCTCTGAGAAATTAAAAAAAATAAAAATAAAAAAATTTAAGAATCTAGGAAAACCTCATCCCTGCTTCCTTCCAAAAAACCTTCTTCCAGAAGCTACTTTCATATGTCTGGCATGAACATCCTATACAATAGAAGCTAATATGCAAATTGACGGTGGAACCACTGGTCGGTGAGGGACAGGGATGGCGAGCAGGTGGCACCGGGGCAGCAAAGGCAGGTGCCAGTGGGCAGAGGGAGGGAACGGCATTCAGGCGGCAGCGGAGGGGTGAGGGTGGCCAGACTGCAGCTTAGCCCCCCTTCCCGTGGGGAGCGGGCCTAAGCCATCCAGTCAGACATCCCCCAAGGGCTTTCGGACTGCAAGAGGGTGCAGGCTGGGCTGAGGGACCCCTCTGAGTGCACAAATTTTCATGCACCAGGCCTGCAGTTTCATATAAATTGGTATTGCTAACACCTAAAGTTTACCTGCAATTTACTAAATATCTTTAATAATAAAAGCATAATATGCAAATTGACTGAATGGCCGAATAGTGGAACGACCTTCCGGATGAAGCCAGGGCTGCGAGGGCCTAGCCCCTTGCATGAATTTTGTGCATCAAGCCTCTAGTGTTGTATAAAAGGTTTGTGGCCACATAATAATAAACATTTGTCTAATAATTACCTGTAATTTTGGCAGAATTTATTCTGAAAATTACTTATTCAAAACATTGAAATGAAATTGCAAGGAATAGCTAAAATTAACCACATATTTAGAAAATTTAAAATAACCTAATAGTTTTTCATGACCATATTTGCTTAGGTCAGTTTATCATAGAATGGTTAGACAAAAAAAAAAAATATCAAGGCAGAGAGAAAGTAATAGAAAGGTAATATTAAATGCTATGAAGTTTCAACAGAACGTGAGTTCACATCTGTGTTACTTAAGAAAGGCATACTAAATAAAAGATAAGGTAATATGAAGAGAGTAGGGCATTAGAGGTTGGAAGCATCATGAGAAAAAATATAAGGGAAATCACATGGAAATATTTGGGAAATAGTGAGCAGATAAAATTTTCACATAGTAGGTGTTCAATGAATATTAAATGAATAAGTGAATGAATGAACAAATGAAGTTGAATTGTTTGAGGCTTGGGAATCACGATCGTTTATCTATGAATAGTTTCTTGGGAAGGAAAGTAATTAATGGTTTTTTACAAATTATGTAATTAAATCATTTGACTCTTTCATGTTATAAAATGGTTATAATTTTAGGAGGATTTTTCTGGATGCAGAATTAGGGATTAATTGGAGTTGAAAGATAGCAGTTAAGTAGGGGATAGAGTGAGTAAAATAATAGAGGAAATAACTACAGCATATAGAATGAGAAATAATTGAGTCAGGTTTAAATACAAAAAGTGCAGCTTTAATATTAAGAACATTTTTGAGGGTTTACACAATGTGCCAGTACTATTTTAAGTGCTTTACCTATTGTATCTCAATTACACCATGCAACCATCCTGTAAACAGATAATTGCTTCCATTTTTCAGATATTTCACTTGTAGCATAGAAAACTCAGAGGTAGTAAGTGACGGAGCTAGAATTCATACATTTGAAGTCAAATCTAGGCAAACTCTAGAAATCAAGTTCATAAAACTATGCAATGGAAATCAATATGACAGACTTTAAATATTGAGTAGGGGGAGAAATTACCTCACAACAATAAATAGATTTAAGTGTAGCGAACTAGGATAATTCTGGTGTAATTAAGAATGATAACTTAACCGTGGCTGGTGTGGTTCAGTTGGTTGGGCTTAGTCCTGTGGCCATGGAGGTTGCCAGTTTGATTCCCAGTCAGGTCATATGCCCAGGTTGCAGGGTCAATCCCTGTTAGAGGGCATACAGGAGGCAGCCAGCCGATGTTGTCCTCTTACATAGATGTTTCTCTCCCTCTCCCTTCCTCTGACTCTAAAAATCAATAAACTATAAATTTTTTGAAAGAATGGTAAGTTAAATTTGTTTGTTTATTTAAATTGTGCATTGTCACATGATAAGAAGAATTATAGAATAGAGAAAGAAGTACTGTACAAATATTGATAGGGAGAAAATGATTTTGAATTAGAAACATATTGCTTTGAATAAGCATATAACTCACTGAGTGTTCAGTATGTATCAGGAGTGCATATGCAAATAAATTTAGTGTTGGTTGGAAACAAGAGTTGAAAACATATGAAGGCTATTGTTGCATTTAGATACAATAAAATTATGAGATACTATAAAATTAAGTCATTGAGATAGTTCTGTAGAGAAATAATACCATTTAAGTTTGATTATGTATCTGTTATCTCTAATTTTTTACACATTGATTATGTTTAATAAGATATGGTGACTTTAACATGATTTGTTACAACTTATTTTGTCTTTGGTAATATCCTGAACTTGTTTTCCTTAATCACTTTTTCTTCTATACTTTTACCTCTATGCATGAATGTATCTGAAAAATGTAAATCAAACATATATAGTTTGTCATCCAAACAGATGTATTAATGGTGTTCCATATTTTTTATTTAAAGCAGGCAGAGGTGATATTTATCCACAAAATTTATAGTAATTTACATTTTCTAAATAATCATCTTTCAACAATATAGTATGTAAAAATATTTTTCAGGTTCTTTGATGTAAAATCCTTATTTATAAGTAGTTTGCAATTTATATTATGATTATCTAACTTTTAAGATGATTGATTGAAGTAAATTAAAAGAACAAAAAAGTATCTCCTGACATTCAGAAGCTGGCCTGACGCTCACAGCTGGGTCATGTCATTCTCCTATTGACAAAAATAATCTCACAGAATACTAACCTCAAAAAGGTTGCTTGAGTTCATGATAAAACGAGAGAAAGAAAAGACCATTACGTATTTTTTTTTCTTCTCTAAGCAGAGATAAAATATTTTCTCAGACACCCACTAAAATATCAAATGTCCATCATTCAGCCGAAATGCGTGACTGCTACTTCTTTCCAAATACTTTATTCTTATTCTATTCTCTCCTTCCTATGGGTGATTTATTTAACCCAGTGTTATAGAATCTCCCCCACTTTCTGACAGCATAAACCCCCACTTCTCTAAATCCTCCTCAAATCACCCAACCAAAGCCCAAATCCTATAACAAATAATTTCTAACACTCTTTTGCAGAGACAACCCACTTCACCATGATGTGTGTTCTCCCTCACCTCAACATGTAATGAATCCACCTTGTACTGTTACAAGTGTGTTTCTGTTTGTCTTTGTCTTGGATCATTGACATAAAATAATTATTAACTTATTTTAGACATTCAGCACAATTCAGTACTTACTAAATAATAGGCATTGTGTTAGATATTGGGGAAATGAAGATGTTAAAACTCATGGTCTTGCACCATCTAACAAGCTCATAGGCAATGCCTGAATGAAGGGAAAATTATTCAATGTAATTAGTATGGTTCTGTAAAGTATTAAAGCATAGAAAAGCATGATTTTTTTCTTATTTTTGTGGTTGCGGTTATCTTGACAGTGGAGAATGGCTTAAATTATGGTGTTGAAAGACAGCATTCTGTCATGAAGAGAAAGTAATGATAGTCACTGTTATAACAAAGTAGGCCTTAGATTTAATTTTCCTAGAATCCACTTACAATTTTTAGAGAGAATTATCCTATCCTACCTATTGATGTTGTTTCATAATATTATATGCCTTATAGGACTTTGGAAAAATAGATGGGGGGGGGGGGGAGGAAAAAATTCAGCAAAATAGTATTATATCTACACTAACATTTTTAATTATAAAATTCTATCAGGAAAAGTTGGAAACTAAATTATAATCTTTGGGTGAGTATGACTTATTAAATTAGGTTAATTCTTGGTAAAATAAAATAAATAAAATTAAATAAAATAAAATTAAATTAAATTAAAATATGTACCATTCTGAGTGGATGTTGAAAATGGGGGAGGCTATGCATATAAGAAAGCACACTGTACTTCATTCTCAATTTTGTTGTAAACCTAAAACTTCTTTAAAAAGTAATTTCTCTTTAAAATAAGTGTTTCTTTTAAAATATAGTGAAAGAAAATATCAGAAATTATTATTAGTAAATTAATAAGTCACATCATTTTCTCCTAAAATCTACATTTGTTTAATAAATTTATTTTTTTCATATAATGCTTTTAAAGCAATTCTGATTCTAAAAATAATAAAATTAACCTTTCGTCCCCTGTGGGGATTTGAAATATTTCTTATCTTGAAATGAATATTTAAAACATGCAAATTAATATTTATTTCTGCTTAATATTTTAAGAATTGGACAGGTAAGGCCTTTCAGTAATCAAATTTATAAGAAATTATTTTCATCTGTGATTACCAATACTAGTCTATTTGCTGTTCTCTTCTTTGAAAATGACTATTATTGAAAGGTTATATTTATCTATTCCATCATTTCATGTCTGTAATATAATCATACTTTGTTATCTCATTACAACTGAAGTTCCCTCATTTATCACCTGTAATTCAATTATCTACCAAGTTAATTCTGCATTTCACTTCTTTAAAGACAGTAGAACTTGGTCAATTATAGTTTTTTTTTATTTCACCTGAGATTTTCTTCTTTGGTAAATATTTATTTTTCCTTCAGCAATTTTACAGATACTTTCAAAAAATTGTTTTAATTGATTAAATAACCACTTCAAAAGAAATATTTGCACATTCCCCTCCCTGCGTATATATGTCCCTCTTTTGCAGTCTGCAGATTTTTTTTCATGTCTCCTAGACTGTATTTTCATACTTATTGAATACTGAGTTTGATTTAATAGTTATTTTAGAGATGTGTGGAAGGTCAATGTCAAAGCCCATACCAGTTGACCTTCTGCAACATAGAGATCTACAATGGGCTGGAACTAGTGGACAGGTTATGGAGGGGCTAACTTTAACCTCCAGGTGTTTGCTGCCAATTTTCATCTGTGAAATCATGAAGTAGACCAAGTGAAGTTGTTGGTTCACTATTCCTTCTAACACTAACGGGGAAAAGTCTGAAGATTGGAGTTACAGGAAACTATCTCCATAGAATTGTTCAAAATGAAAAAGAAAATAGGAGGTCATATTTTGTTGGTTGATTTTGTGAAAATTATCTTTTATTTAGATAATTTTATTATTAGTATATAGGCATTAGGATAACATTTGTTTCTATCCTATCATCTCTCAAAAATCTAAGTTTAATGACCTTGTCTTTTGAATCAATTGAAGAATGAGAGTCTGGATCAGAACTGTATCTTTGCCAAATGTCCAGCAGGTTTATTTACTTTTCCTTAGAGATCCACTACTTTAATTACATTGGATTCTAAGGATTTTCACATCTGTTTTTGTTGTTGTTTTTTGTTGCTGATTTTGAGGTTGTTTGGGGAGAGTCGAAGAGGGAATTAATTACATTTTCTTGGTTTGCATTTCATCTAATCTTCAGTTAATATTTCTATAATGCATTAGTGAGTACTGAAGCATTTCCTGATTTGAAAAGATCAGTAATGGCGAACCTTTTGAGCTTGGCGTGTCAGCATTTTGAAACACCCTAACTTAACTCTGGTGCCGTGTCACACATAGAAATTTTTGATATTTGCAACCATAGTAAAACAAAGATTTATATTTTTGATATTTATTATATATATTTAAATGCCATTTAACAAAGAAAAATCAACCAAAAAAATGAGTTCGCGTGTCACCTCTGACATGCGTGTCATAGGTTCGCCATCACTGGAATAGATAGTCTGTTACTGTGTCTTACATTCTCCAGCTCCTTATCCTAGTATGCGGAACAGTCTTTGTAACGTCCTTTGGCATTCTAGAAAAACTTGATAAAAATTAAAAGGGGAAAGAATTTCCCTGGATCTTTTTCATTGGCACACGTGAGCAGGCTGGGCAGGTTGTAGATAACTTCTGAATGAAAAACACTCTATATGTCAAAATAACACTTAGGGAAACGTTGGGAGAAGTTTGGTTTATAGATGTGTATCATTTCTAGAGCTTCCAGAGTTAAAAAAAAATTATTCTAAAATTACATTCTTCTCAGAAATGTGTAAGATGGTAGATAATAAATAGTGCTCTAAAATGTTGATTTAAGGTGCAGCCCAACATCAGATATATCTAAACCCCTAAAAGTGTGCTACAAAAATATGACTAACACAGCATGTGTTGAAGCAACATACAAAGGTGTATTGGATGGCTACTGCCTGGAAAACTCATCACATTATAGGGATCGTCATCAATAAAAGATCAGAGATATAAGTGAGAATGAAAATGATATAGAGGTGCATTTTCATGGAGAGAGGCAAGCATACATGAAGTAGCAGAAAAGAACATTAGGAAAAAGAAAACACTCCAAAGGGTCTTAGCAAGGTTTGATGGTAAGTATAGAAATAAACATAAAGGGAGCAACAGAAGAAAACGACCTTGACTCCATGTGATAGTCACATAGTCATGGCAATATCTCTAACATCTTATGTTAAATAAGTTTGACAGAAGGATGCTGTTTAGACTATGCAAGAACGCCAGCACTTCATTTTGAAATAGAGAAAAGCAAGTTTTCAAAAGCAGCAGGAAAGAGGCAGCATCTGTCACTTCTCACTCGATGTTTCGACGTAGGCCCAGAAAACAGACTAAAGCGAAGGCACCTGTGTTCCTCAGAATGCTATAAACTGTCTAGTTTTCGGGTGTTTTCTTTTATCAGAAGCCCATTGCTTTGTGTTTCCAACCCATCATCAGATGAGGATTTATCCTTAGTAGTGTCATCATGCTTACAATTATGTATCATTAGACTGTCCATCCCCGACAACAGAATGCGATGGCTTCATTTTTTCCCCTTAGACTTCAACTATTTCAAAAATGTAAATGTTCATTATTTCTTAGGAAGGAGACAGCACTGAGCTTCATTCAGGAACTTTTCCAGGCTTCAAACAGCTCCTTTTGCATTCCCTGCTGGCTTCTTTAAAGCTAAAACAGATGAACAATGTGGCTTTAAGTGGAAGAAAATTCCCTTTCTAAGTTTACATTTGAATGATTGAAGCAGGCTATATGCAAAATATCTCCAAAGAATATAAAATCTTGATGGAAATAACACTAAAATGCAGTACTGTTTAAGTCCCTCACTTCAGTCGGTAGAGACTTCATGGTATAGTAGAATAGACCTGGGTTCAGTGTTGAGGATTCAGTCATAGCTTTGTTTCTGTTTAGTTTTTGCTTTTTCATTAACTTCATTGGGTTGATAATGATTAATAAGATTATATAAGTTTCAAGTGCACAATTCTATGATACATAATCTGTATATTGCATTGTATTATGTGAACTTGGACAAGGCACTAATTTTTCTGAGGCATTTGCAAAAGTTTAAGGCTCTTAATGGTGAGCTCTGATGTTATTTGTCCTGCCATTTTTGGGACCAAAGGCAATGCTTATTTTAAAGAATAAAAGGTAGAAAAATTATATGTTGGTAAGGGTTTGAACAAGCTTGGTATCATCTTCTCTAAAACATCTAAGAAGAATTTTTATCTCATCTAAAAAGGAGAAGATCTGATTTCAAGTAATTAAATTGTGAATTATGAGTTGATGGTACCCTAAAAAGCTTTAAAGAATAAATGGTAATAAAGGAATAACACAGATACTTTTAGTTACTTTCTACTGAGACTGTGAGAACAAGATTTTAATTGGTTATCAATTCAAAAAACAAAATTCCCAATTTCTAAATCTTAATCTTTGGACAGTTTGCAACCTTAGCTGGCCATTTTATAGCCTATTTTTCCTGGTTCTGTACAGTTCAATGATTATATTTGTCTGCACTTATGATTTCTCACACGCTCACACTCTATCATGAAACTATTTCAACGATTTCAAAGAAGTTATGGAAGTTTCCTTCAAACTAAAAACAAAGGATGTGTTTAAACTATATGCACCGAAACTATGTATTGACCATCGACATTTGTTTGTTTAAAAAAAAATTAGTTGCAACAGCTGTTTTATATTTTGGTTTTTAATCTTGTGCATTCTAATTTTGTTTCCCCATACTAAGTCATTAATAACTGCTTTTGATGGTTTAGCCACTTGAACACTTATTTTATAATGAGTCATCTCCATAACATGACAAATTCTCTACAGTGTAGAAACAGAATCTTTTTCAGGAATGAGATGATTTTGCTTTCCTCAGTACGTCCAGAATTTTTATCAGCTTTCCTTGGAGATTATATATATATATATATGTATATATATATATATATATATATATATATATATACACACACACTAGAGGCCTAGTGCACAAAATATGTGCACTGGGGGAGGGGGTCCCTCAGCCCAAACTGCACCCTCTTGCAGTTCAGGAACCCTCGCTCCTTACTGCCTGCCTACTCACTGTTCCTTATTGCTCAGCTTGCTGCTCCTTAGCACTGACCTGGAGGTGGGAGAGGCTCCCGCCACTGCTGCTGTGCTCGCCAGCCATGAGCCTGGCTTCTGGCTGAGCAGTGCTCCTCCTGTGGGAGCGCACTGACCACCAGGGGGCAGCTCCTGCATTGAGCGTCTGCCCCCTGGTGGTCAGTGTGCATCATAGCGACCAGTTGTTCTGGCCGGTCCTCTGTAAAGGTCGCTTAGGCTTTTATATATATAGATATATGATCATAGTGAGAATGGAGCTTTAACAAGTATATGAATTCTGAAATTAATTTTAACAAATGTGGATATTCCACTTGAGGAACCTTGATAATGTTGCACAATATTAAAAAAATACTGGACTGGAAATCAAAGAGAACTATGTGCTAGTTTTGGACTTCACCATTTTTTTAACTTTATGATAATCTCCTAGTTTTTCTGACCCTCACTTTCTTTTTATACCTAAAGTGAGATGATGAAGGAAAGATCTTTAAGGTTTCTTTCAGATAAAACCATTATGATTTATCTCATTAATCAACCACAATTGGACATTTTTATGCCCTGGTAAAGTTTAATATTAAAGGACAATTTTTATTAGTTAAGTGATGCTAGTGATCCAGCTGTGGACAATTCTGCATGAACAATGAATCATGCAAATAAAATCCACTCTCATGGTATTCAAAGGGACAGTTATTCCCAACATATTTTAATTTACTGTCAGTTGTAAACACATCTACACCTGCAGCATTATAAATAGTTCCAAGTCTGTATCTCTTTGAGATTGACTAGCTGCAGTCTACATATCAACATTAGAAGAAAAATTGTCATACCTGTTGGACAGCCAATTAAATATCATTAGTCAAGCTGCTTAAACTAAAATGTAAGATAAGACCACCAGCAGTGGGGATGCAAGGACAAACAGATGAAATAATATATTCTATATAAAAATCTATAATTTATATAAATAATTTATATAAAGTTATGACATCATTAGAGACCAAATAGACATGTGGAAAATGGACTCAACACTTATTTACATAATAAAAGATAATCACCAAAGAAAGAAATATGTGTTTGTGTATATATGTTTATTTTATATGTTTATCTATAATCTTATATAAATATAAATATATGCACTTAGAGAGCAGTGACTATACATAATTTTGGAGAAAATTGGAATTTGAATTGTCTAAGGACTTATAAGTGTGCTATTCACCATAATAACCAGGTAGAAAGAGAGTCCAAAAGTTTCAGGATGATACACAAGCAGAAAGAAGAAAGTGACTTATTATTTTCTTTTATTTTTTCCATCATCATTTATCCTCCCAAACTCTCTTCCCCCTCCACCTCCCTTATCCTGCAATCACCACACTGTTGTGTCCATGAGTTTTCTCTTTCTTTTTTTTCCTCAATAGCTTCACCACACCCTTAACACCCACTGACACCAGAGCTGTCTGCCTGTCTCTCTCTATGAGTCTGTTTCTATTTTGCTTGTTAGTTCAATTTGTTCATTAAGTTCTACTTATGAGTGAAATCATATGGTACTTGTCTTTTTCTGACTGGCTTATTTCACTCAGCATAATGTTCTCCAGGTTCATCATGCTGTCGACTTAAGATTTGACCTTTTAGGAGAAGCCTCTGCAATCCATTATTGACTATAACAAGGCACTAATTAAGCATGTGAGTAAAGAGTAAACTGATGTAGGCCAATTAGAATAGATATGAGAGAAGAAATGAGGGGTTCCAGGAGGGGAAAGAAAAGACAAAAGGAGGTGGCAGAAGGAGACAATATCTTGTGTGGCAAATAAATAGATTCTCAATATGTCATTGAGCCTTGGCCCAAGAGCATAAGAAAATATCAAATGGTAGTAGATTCTTTGAGATCTTGTCCTGTTTGTTACTGGCACTGATGATCAGTAGCATCTGGGATGGCTAGGAAATGTTCCTTATGACTAAATTTGATGATAACTCAGTGGTCTGGGCCTTGTATTGATATATTGCTTCGCTTGAGTTTAATGTCCTCAGTTCAAATTTGAATTTTAAATTTTATGTAGGTAGTATAGAAGACTCAGGGAGATTCTCACCATCAAAGCCTGATTATCTATGCACGGGGAGTTTACTGAGGGCATCTTGTGTCATGATCATAGATTTTCAATGCTCTGGCTCCTAAAGTCAAATGCTGAAAGGGAGGAAATTCTTTTAATAAGTGAGAGGGTAAGCAAGAGAAACTGCAGTGGCTGGAAATACTCTTTTCTCCATCAAGATATACTAATTAAGTTATTAAAAACCATTTAAAAAATATTTCAAGTAGAACTTGGCCGGTGTGACTCAGTGATTGAGTGTCCACCCAGGAACCAAGAGGTATCCCATTTGATTTCTGTTCAGGGCACATGCCCAGGTTGCGGGCTCAATCCCTGCAACCTGGGGCCATGAGGGAGGCAGCCAACTGATGAAGTTCCTCTCTCATTGATGCTTCTATCTCTCTATCCTCTCCCTTTCTCTCTCTCTAAAAATCAATAAAAAACATATTTACAAAATATTTCAAGTAGTAACAATTATTTTTAGAGAAAGTCAGTTTTAGTAGGTTGAAATGGGTGGCTATGCTAATCTGAATTGTTAAAGGGAAGCCAGTATCCTCCATAATAGAGAAATTACTCCTAAATAATTATTGAGGTATAGTTGACATAAAGTATAATACACACATTTAAAGTTTATAGTTTGATATTTTGACACACACAGTTAATCATCTATGCACATATCATACACACTAGTGAAACCAACATCAAAATTAAGTTAATAAACATACCCATCACTCTCAAAGTTTCTTCATGCACTATTGCAATTTCTTCCTTCAACCGCACCCTAACCACAAGTAATCATTGATCTATTTCTTGTCACTATAGATTAGTATACATTTTCTAGATTTTAATATGCACTCTTTTCATATATATTCTTTCACTTCTTTTACTTGGTGTAATGTTATTTCAGCACCTCACTTTTGCCACCTAAAACGTTTGAACCATATCACTTTGGGCAAACGTTGTCCGCACTCTTTACTAAAATAGCTATTTTTCTTCTACTTCCTCTCCAGACAACATATTCACAATCCCTATTATGTCCCCACATGACTGTTCCAGAAACTAGTTATTGTTAAGTCTGTGACTGTATTTGCAAATGAGAATTGTAGGAATGTAGATTAATCAGATGGATTTTAATTTCTTTTATTTTTTTATGTTTTTATTGATTTCAGAGAGGAAGGGTGAGCGAGAGAGATAGAAACATCAGTGATAATCATTGACTGGCTGCCTTCTGCATGCTCCACACTGGGGATCAAGCCTGCAACCCAGGCATGTGTCCTGACCGGGAATCTAACTGTGACCTCCTGGTTCATAGGTAATTCGATGCTCAACCACTTAACCATTCCAGCTGGGCTAGATTTTTATTTTTAAAAAAACATGAACGCAACTAAATATAATAACCTTGTCCCATATTAATTAGCCCATAAAATCTAAGGGATCAATGAATGTTTAGTAAAATTCCTACAGAGACAGTCATATAATATTAATTACTGGAAAATAATATTTGGGTACGAAACAACAGTAAGAGGTGTCTGAAGTGAAGGTAAACATTTTTTTGTCCTTCCCACTGCCAAGGTTTCTTACAATGAGCTTTTACCTACTTCTGGTTGTCTATAGGAATAAAAATAAAAATATAGAGGGCAGTATAAGGCTATTTTTGAGTTAGCTCTGAATTGATTATAAGTTGCAAGCAGTGGAGTTATGACTCTTTGCTCTATTCAAGATAGCAAAAACAGCAATGACTAAAACAATAATAATAACAGTATACTTTGCACTTACATATTGTCTTTTACCCCAGTTTTAGAAACAGTAAGTGCAATTTATAATAGTTTTGAGTGTTTATGTTAAGATAGCTAGTAAGTTCTATATAGGGACGAGCAAATAAAGATGTAGGCCTGGCCAGTGTGGCTCAATAATTGAGCACCCACCTATGAACCAGGAGGTCATTGTTCAATTCCCAGTCAGGGCACATGCCCAGGTTGCAGGCTCCATCCCCAATGGGAGGCATGCAGGAGGTAGCTGACCAATGATCATTGATGTTTCTATCTCCCTCTCCCTTCTTCTCTGTAGTGACTTATATCCTTCATTCTCTTTGTTTGACCAGCTCCACTATTGAATAAAAACAAAGAGTTGATGATCATTGTAAACTTGTAAAATACCTATTAGATTTTTCTAATAGGGTTACTTAGGAAAGTTGATAAAATCATAAAAAAAAGTAGAGGTTATTTCTATAACTAGACATTTGGACAGGATATTATTATCTTTCCCTTTAAATTATTCCTAGAAACGTAATTTACAATCTTAGCCCAGGAAAACCAACAAAAAAAATAAATGATTTCTACCCTGATTTCTTTTATATTTAAACATTTTTTTGTCTTGTACATATTTTATAATATTATAAATCCAGTTAGGGGGGAGGAACAAGGTGTTAAATTTATTACTATATAAATTGTACACATTTTTTTGAAAAGACGGTACTATATAAATTAAATGCTTCTTTGATTAGCAATTCACCAAATATTTAGTATCTGCTAATGTACTTTACCATAAGTGATTCTAAGAAACTATGCTAGATAAATTACTTTGGGCAGTCTTTGATTAATACACTCCATTTATCTAGCAATTTCAAAGAATGAGGGAAGTCTGTGAATGTATGTTTTTGATATTTGAAAATTTCTCTTTTGAGAGAAGATCTTTTATTTAAAAGAACCTATATTTGATAGATAATAAAACCAGCTATGTCTTCCAGAATAGCAAGGGAATTGAGAATGTTCAGAGATGTAAAAAATTCTTTTTTAGAAAGCAAACTTTTATTTAAAAAGAAACCATAATAGATAGGACCATCAGGTATATAAACCAGGCTGTGTTTTTTAGTGATTTAGAAATCTAGATGTGTCTGCTGATTTAACAAGAGAAATAAAACTTTCCAATATTTAGTAATGTGAGTGAGGCTAGAGGTGGTTGGTTGTCATCAGGGAGGGCAACAAGAGGTAGAAGGTGAACAGTACAGCTAAGCATGTCTTTCTTGACCTTGGCATTTTGAACAGTACTTGTTAGTTATTTTATAAGAACTTTGTGCTTTCTGATACACAATACATAAGATTTGATCAATGCATAGTTATATTTCCACCACCAACATTATATACACAAAATTTTATCATTCAGAAAATGTCTTCATTATTCTCCTTTGTGGGTAATCCTCTTCTTCTCTCTCTTCTGCTAACTAGTAATTATTTTTTTTCCTAGAGAGAATGGAAGGGAGAGGGGGAGAGAGAGAAATATTAATATAAGAGGGAAACTTGGATTGGCTGCCTCCCACACATACCCCGACAGGGGATCGAGCCCACAACCTGGGCATGTGCCCTGATGGGAAACAACCAGCAACCCTTCGATGCATGGCAGGACACTCAGCCAACTGAGCCACAGTGACCAGGGCCTAAGTAGTAACTTGCTGTCTATTCCTAGTTCTTTACAGAATGCCCTATAAATGAAATAGTAAAACATGTAGGGTTTTGAGCCTGATTTTCTTTATTAAGATAATGCATTTACAATTCATTCATATTGGAGTATTACGAAGTTGTATTCCTGTATATGGATGTACCACAGTGTTGTTATTCACCATTTGAAAGATGTCTCGGATTTTTGAAGACTTGGTGGTTATGAAGATGCTAGCTACAAGCTTTTGTTGTGTGTTGTGAAAATATAAGTTTGCATTTCTTACAAAACCGATGGGTCATTGACTTTATAAAAACCACCAAACGGTGCCTGCATAATTCTCATTCCCACCAATAATGCATGAGAGTTCCTATTACTTTGCCTTCTTGTAAGGATATGGTGTTGTTGATATGTTAATTTTAGCCATTTACTAAGTGGAGATTTACCTCATGGAGTTTTACTTTGCATTTTTATGATGACCAATGGTGTTGAGCTTCTTTTCATAGGCTTTTTTGCCATCTGTTTTTTTCTTTGGAGTGATGTCTGTTTTGATATTTTGGCCCATTTTTGTGCTCTAACCTATTTGCACAAGTATGCATATTTTCCAGTTGTTGGCTATTATTTTGGCTGGATGAAGAATGAAGTTTTGAAAGTTATTTTTCTTTGAGCTCTTTGAAGATAATTCCCCGTTTTTTGCATTAATTTTGCTAGTAAAATTTTTTCTGATGCCGGTCTACTTATGAAAGGACAGAGCAGGACTGATGGCTGTGTCCTTAACCCCTCTTCCAAGAAAAAGCCGCAGGGTGTATCAGTTACTCAGCCTGCCCTTATCTCGGCCAATGGGAAAGCGGGGGAAACTAGCCCAAGGCCAAAAGTATGCTGGCCACCCCCCCTGTCTTTGTGTAACCAGACCCTAGCTGCACCCTGCCCCCGACCCCAAGCCCTATAAATTCTTTGTTCTCTTGGGACTCGGGGCTCTCTCTTGCACCCAGTAATGGAGGCAAGGGGGGGACCAAGCGAGCTTGTATAAGAGACCCTCTGCTTTTGCATCGGACTGGCTCCCTGACGTGGTTTTTTGGGGATCTTGAAATCTGGGCATAACACTTATTTTTGGAGATTTTTTTTGTCGTCTCTGAAATAGTTAAGGATTCTCCTTTTATTGCTGACATTTTCAAATGTCGCTGCTAAATGTTGAAGGGTGTTAGTGTGTGTGTGTGTGTGTGTGTGTGTGTGATCGATCATGTGATTCTCATGACCACACTAAGCCCTTTCCATTTGGGAAATGTTCTTAGCATGTTCTCCTTTTTTTCTTTAAAGTTTTTTTTCTGTTTGCTTGTAATTTCTCACTTTTTTAACTGCTGGAATCTTTATGTGTATGTAGAACTTCTGGAATTGGTCTCCATCCCTTGAGTAATATCTAGTACTTTCCATTCTACTAAACAGTTTTAACATTCTGAGATCTTTTTAACTTTATCTTCTAGTGTATTTCTATTTAATTCCTATTTTCTTCTCAGGTATATATCTTATTACTCATGATACATATTATTTCTTGACAATATTTTTCCAAGCCAAGTGCCTACTTTCTTTGATCATATTTTCAAGTATCTACTTTTAGTTCAAAATGTGTGTGTGTGTGTGTGTGTGTGTGTGTGTGTGTGTCTTTTCACCAGTGATTTTACCACATATCTCTACCTACAGCTTAGTTTCTGAGTATTATCACTTGTTTTGAGTTCTTCCTACTTTAAAAATTCAAACTGGCTTTTATATCTGATAGAAAAATTGACAGAATAGTATTCCTATTTTCTATGTTTTACCTTAGAAAATTGTGGACTTTTTATCCATGGAATTTAGAATTCTTGTTATATCATGTTCTTTTTAAACTGAATTTGAACAAGAAAGTGTCCCCTCAAATTGACCTCAGTTTCAAAAGACAGAAGCATCCAAGTAAATTCTATGGCTCTGTATTTTTATTATTGTAAATCAATTCTGTCTCTATCTTTAAAAATGGTGTAGGCCTACCCTTAATGAGACTACATTCTTAAACAGAGGGAGAGGGTTTTCATGCATCTTCATAAATTATCTGAAGAATGAAACTGGGACAGGGTAATTACAATCCCAAGAGGATGAGAGAGTTAAACAAGAAGATTTTGGAGAGTAAAGTTTCTAAAAATAGGGAAGATGCCAGCAAGATCTATTTGGTGTAGAGAGAGAAGCAGGGGTTATTAAGATAAATGTGAAAATGAGACTCAATTAGAAAACTGGGAAAAACTGTACAGAATTATATCTGAAATCCCAGGGCAGGCTGCCCTGGAATAAGCAGAATCATGATATAAAATGTAATTTCAACAAGACTGCTTAGCTAACAGACAGCTTTAAATGTGATGGATGTCTTTAACAAGGAGAGTGATGAGATACATGAGAGGTAGTATACTGTAGTGGTTCTTTGGGGCATTGCTACTAGGAATGAGCTACCAGTGTGAATCTCAGTTCCATACATTACTAGCTTCTCTGTGCCTCAGGTCCCTGGTGTATAAATGGTGTTAAGATTCACCACCTCCTTTTAGGATTTCTGTGAATATTTGATGTGCTAATGCATTTGAAATATTTAGGGTAATGACATAATAACTTTTAAAAGTTATTATGTTGATTATGGTCTTTTATTATGTTGATTATGGTCTTTTATTAATTCCTTTCTATGTTTTAGGCATGTCCCTAATCTAATTTAATCTTAAACAACCCAGTGAATTAAGTACTATTACTCTTTTGTTTGGTTAAGGAATTTGAGATTTGGGGTAGATTAGTGATTTTTCCCAAGTTCATGAAGCCGGTAAGTCAAGAACTGATGTTTGTTTGGATCCAAACCTTTAGCACTTGCTACTATGCTAGGTGTCTTAATTATGTAATGGCGAGATTTTTGCATGGAATCTCAGAACAGCTGGATGGTTACTATTAAGACATTAACTGCGGGCTATGTCTTTTACCTTTAATTTATAAAATAACACACTTTCCTAATAGACAATGAAGTTTTAAGAGTTCACAATTGAGAGACATTAAAAGAGAAAATGATTTTTGCTCTTGGAGAGGCCTAGTGTGGGTGAGTGAGGGAAAAGAGGAGATACCTTTCTACAAGAAGAGCTCACAATCACATATAAACAGTTCCCAGAAAGATTCCAACACTCAGCTTTCTAACCCCTTCCTATCTAGAGTTTATTACTATAAGTAAGGTTCAAGAAGGAAGGTCATATTTGATATTCCCATAACTAAGGGGTTTGAAAAGTGCCCATGAGTCAGGATATGTAATCAGTCCCTGAAAATAAATGGGGCATTCGCAATAAAGAATGGAAGATCTCATATGTTCTTTAAATGAAAGACTTTCATCACTTACCTTTTATATGCACTAAGGCTAACTATATTTGCAAGGCAAAGTTTATTCATTTGCAGCATTAGAGGGAATAGGAACAAAAAGACAGCAGTAGTAGCCAGAACATGTACTGAGAATTCAGCTCAATGGAAATTTATCATTTATGCTTCTCTATGCTATTTATATTTTGATATAGAGTATGAAGGCAAATTGTAATAAACACACATACAGCTACTCACACAATGTATTCTGTCACCCACATGGAGTTCACTTTCCTTCATTTATCACATATCCGTGTATGAGGATGCCTGAAATTCTACCATTATGCTGCCTTTTAGACTCTTTCTCTTTTAAATGTGGATTGAATCTTCTTTTCCAATATATGTATGTGTGCATTATGTATGTGTGTGTGTATATATATATATATATATATATACATATATATATATATATATGTAGCATGTTTATTGTAAGTTAAATAATGCGAAAGACAAAATGTGTAATAATAAAATAATTTCCTCCTCCAATTCCAATGTCTTTAACTCTTCAATCTTATCAGTATCCTTCTTTTTCCATACTAAGTCCAATTTATTATACACACAAACACATGCAGTGTTTGCAAGTGAAATCCTAAGGTAACAAAGATTCAGGTTTCCATATATTTAATACAATGGCTTTGATAACATAATATTCACAATACGGATGAATCATAATTTGTTTGGTCATTCCCATTATGTATTCATTTTTATATACTCATTCCTATTATATTGCTGCATTAAAAGCATTGGTACATGTATTGATAGGTTCTTATATGTGTAGTACACTGCAGCTATCATTTCTTTAAATATACATTGATTTTATTGATTTTTTAATGTTCAAATGTACAGTGGATTTATTAGGTCGGATTTCTTGTGTGATAATGTAACATTAGCACCGATTTCCTTCTGTGGAATATAAACAAGGCTACAGTTGACTGTGTTCAGAATACAGGCAAGAGGCATTCACAAAGGCCACATTCATGAATTAACATAAAATAATCCCCAGTCTGGTTTGTGCATTTTTGTATATATCTAGATAAAAATATACATTATATGTGTAATATTCATAGTTTCAGAATTTAAATGTAGGTTGATAGTTGTTAAAATGGCATATTAGAATTTGACTTTTAATAGTATAAATTTGTGTAAGGTTGAATTATATATAATAAATTTATTTTTTTAATTTTATAAATTTAGAATCTAGGCCAGCCATGGGCAAACTACGGCCCACGGGCCGGATCCGGCCCATTTGAAAACTAAAAAAAAAAAAAAAAAAAAAAAAAAAAAAAAAAAAAAAAAAAAAAAAAAAAGACCGTACCCTTTTATGTAATGATGCTTACTTTGAATTTACATTAGTTCACACAAACACTCCATCCATGCTTTTGTTCCGGCCCTCCGGTCCAGTTTAAGAACCCATTGTGGCCCTCGAGTCAAAAAGTTTGCCCACCCCTGATCTAGGCAAATCATACTGTTTTAATAGGGAAATATGATTCTCCAAAAGAGTGACTTAAAACGTATCAGCTGTATTAATTCTGTAAACTCTGAAAACTAGAAGTAGGGATTCCAGGATGATGCAGCAATTCAGAGACCCAGTGCAGGAACCTAAGCTCCTTCCAGCTTCCTGCTCCGCTTGTGATGTGCCATGTCTATCTCCATGGGCAAACATGGCTACTGTGCTCCAAAGTGCTGGTCCCTTTTCTGAGGAAGGGAAAAGGAAACTGCAAGGAATGACATGAGGATGCCAGTGAATCTATTCTCTTACAAAAAATGCTTTCTCAGAACTAAACCATGACTTCTCTTTATATTTCACTAGGAAGAATTGTCATACAGCCCCTGTTTGGAAGTGATTCTGGGGAGGCATTTTGTGTAGACACATTGCCATTAGTAGTTGAATTAGAAAGAATGGAATGAGAAAGGCCTGAAAGCTGTTTGTGTAAGGGATGCGTGTGTGTGTGTGTGTGTGTGTGTGTATGTGTGGTTCGAATATATTCGGGTTAACTGTGAGAGCCAAACTTGGGTGTGATAGAACTTTATAGTCACGACAGTGCCTTTCACAGCATAGGTGTTCAATGAAGATGGATTAATTTATTGATAAATTTATTATGTCTAATAGAGCTTTATTTTGGGGGCAGGGTTAAAATATATTGACTTTTATCAGTATGCCAAAAGTTATGTCAGTATTTCTACATAACAAAATGCTAAACTGATTCGTTAACTACTCCCTCCATTATGAAGAATATATACAGAACTGAAGTGGCAAGAAATGTATCCATTGCAGGTCATAGGCTGTAATGGAAAATTGGCCAAGCCTGGCCTAGCCTTAAGATTTGAATCTTGTGGTCCTCTTCACGTATCACACTCTAGTACAGTGATGGCGAACCTTTTGAGCTCGCCATGTCAGCATTTTGAAAAACCCTAACTTAATTCTGGTGCTGTTTCACATATAGAATTTTTTTGATATTTGCAACCATAGTAAAACAAAGACTTATATTTTTGATATTTATTTTATATATTTAAATGCAAACCAAAAAATGAGTTTGCGTGTCACCTCTGACACGCGTGTCATAGATTCGCCATCACCGCTCTAGTATGTGGACTATATCCAGCACATTTTATTTAAAACTGTTTCCAGAAAAATAAATTGTCTTGTTAAGCTTGCTAACTAGCTTTCTTCAGCAGACACACATTTTTCTCTTCATAAATGTCATTATTCGTTCTGAACACCGTGGAAAACAATGCTTATAATTTACAGAATTTCTAAGGTAATTCTTCACTGTACGCTCAGAAAAAAACATTGAACATTTGGGAAATCATCTGGATAATTTGAAAAAGTAAAATAGCTTTACTTAATGGTCAAGGATAATATGTTGTTTTGGCTCCAGCTATCTGAGAATGATAAATGATTGAATACGAGAACACATTATTTGAGAACAGAGTCTGCTCCTAAAACTATAGGGACATAGTTTAAAAAACAGGCTTAAGATCTTAGTTTTATAGATGATTTATACAATTCTAAACTTGGCTAATTTTTGTAATTGGCTTTTAAACAACTTTTTTTTTGTATTATGGAAAAATTTAAATTTAAAAGAAATGGAGAGAATATACTCATCACCTATACTGACAAGTACTGAATCATCTATGCCCTCTATACTCCCCTTCCTATATATTTCATAAACATTTTATCTCTAAATGTTTCATTGTGTACATCTAAAAAGTAACCACTGGCTTTTCAAATGCATATTCATATTATGATCATCATCATCTAAAAAGAACACACCCTGTAATCCCATAATACCCAGAAATATCTAGTCTGTACTTTTAAATCTGAAGATAAAATCAGTCTTCCTATGACTTTATCTACTTTCACAATGAATGGTCACAGTAAAAATGGACAGTACTTTTACCCTCAGTCATTAAATCAAACTTCTAAGCATTAGTTCTTCAAGTATCTTAAGGCCTCTGGTACACTCTCTGCCTACAGTAGCATTTCATTCTTTTAAACTCCCCATATGGGAAGGTTTTTTTATAGTGCTTAAAATATTCTTCCTTGACACTTGTATCTCAATCAATTGGCTTTGAAATTTATTACTAGAACACATAGTGCGATTTCTAATTATATTGATTTTTTTACTATTTAATAACCATCTTATTAATATGTGTGCCCCATGATGAGTCCAGGCGCTGCATCTTTTTGCTTTACCACTGAATCCCTTGGGCCAAGAATAGAATTTTATAAGAAAGAGTGAATTCAATTCACAAAGTTGAGGGAATAAATACATTAACGAATGACTTATATTCTTGATTCCACCCTATCTAGGTTGTGTGATTGGTTAGGTTTTTTTCCCTGAAGTTCTGAAAAACTTACACATCAAGAGTATTCATTAATGAGAAACAGACAATATATTTAAGAAATAATTTAATCATTGTATGGTAAGATTCAGTGTACTGTTCACTCCTTTGGTACATATAGTCAATTATCTAGGCACAAAGAGGATTTTCAACAATTTTTAGTTCTTTCTTCTAACAGCTATACAGAATTTCAACTTATTACTGTGTCTGATCATTTCAATTATCTGGCTCTTTTTAATGTATTGATTCTGTCGCTCAGTATGCTCACTATCGTTCAAATGCATCTACGTTTTGAAAATTGAGTAGTTAGTTCTCCATTCTTATTCAATTTCTTGATTAAAACATATTTAATAACATGGCATGACATATTAAAAAAGAGTTGAGCCTTGCCAGTTGGAGATTTCTTTGCAGATTGGAGACAATATAATTTTTGGTATCATTATTCAACTACTTAAAATAGTATCCACAAAGAATACTGCCACTCACGCCATCATTTTCTTACTCTCTTTTTTCAAGGGTAACATGACTTTGTTAAATGTCTTGTTGAGATCTCAGTCACCTTTTACATCATCTTTCTTTGTCCTACCAATATTATAAAGTTTTTTAAAAATGGCATTGTGCAGCAATAGGCACTACATGTTCTCATTTAATCCATGTGCAAAATCTGAACTTAAGTGTTTAGTATTTTGTTATTCACAAGGACCAAACTGATCTAGCAATGGTCGTCTACTGCTAATAATAACCATACTGTTAATAATAATACATTAAAAATCATATTTTTCTATAAGTAATCAAAGAGGAACAAATTTTGGAATAACTAGGGGATAATGAGTAGGGGTATATTTGTGAAAGAAAAAAAGGAAATAAATATGAATTTCATTAATACCGGTTGGCTAGAGAGTACTTTCTCCTAACTGTCTTTTCTATAGCATCATTGTTCTAGAGGCTCTCATACAGGAGTTTATGAGAATAATTAAATATTAACTACTATCCTAATCTCTATGTGTTTTTTTCCATAAAGCTGAGGTTGAAATCGGTAGTTTGAGTTACTACTTTATTAAGGAGCATAAGCCCAATGAATAGCAATGAAGAGCCAGGGGGATGACTAGGGGAAGAAGGGAAGGCAAATACACAGAGACATTTTCAAGTTGGCTTCCACCGAGGACAATTTATTGCTCAGTCTCACAGAACTGGCCCCTAAAAAGCCTTATAAATGTCCATGGTGGTCGGGAAGGTGATTTGGAGGAGAAAGGAAATCATTTATCCACCCGCTCCCAGCTGTCAGTTTCACGGCATAGGTCTATACTTGAGGAGAGCAAGCAGTGTCCTCTTTGTGTTCAGGAGGAAACAGAAGGGCAAGAGGCTCTGCCTGGGCATGATTCGGGGTGCTAAGTGCAACTTGCTTGAAAGAGCCTAAAACCAATGGGAAGTTGGCTGCTGAAGCAGGAACTAAACACAAGATAGACAAGGCTATGAGGATCTGAAATATCTGATACAGATAACAAAGAATAAAATTTCAAAGTTTTTCATTCTATGTAAAATTCACAAACATTTTCACATGTTCACGATGTGTGACATTATATAAATAAGGACAAGGGTGTGGGTGTAAAAGTAACCAAATACCTACCTACAAAGATCCACAGGGCAGTGGGGGAAGGAGTGGGACAACTAATGGTATACAGTGTCTCTGAAAAAAAAATGCCAAGAAAATTAGAGATGAATACAATTAATTTTGGATTCAAGGAAGGAAAGTTGGGATGTTTTAAAGAAATAAAGGTGATGTGTGCCAACTGAAATATATGAGGTGATGTGATATGAAATGATAGGATATGACACACAGAGTTGCAGTTCTGGCCAATGTTAGCAGTGTGAATAAAGGCTCTGATGTTTCAGACTACGATAGCTTCAGGGATTGATGTGTGTAATCAGATGTGGATGAATGAGTGAGGAGCAGAAGAGAGACCTGAAGGATACAATACTGAAATCTGAGACCGAGCCTCCATACCAGTAGAGTATCAGAAATAAAGAGTATTTAGTAGATTATTTTTTGAATGAAGAAGCTCTGTAGAATGTCGGCAGTTGTTATATCCACACTCAAAAATGGGTTTGAGGTTGTGCTTTGGAAACGAAGTTTTAAGAAAATGAAGCAGGATTCCTTGTTGGAGTATTCAGAGATTTTGATGCAAATTATGACTGACACCTAATAGGTAGCATTTGTTAAGATTATGTTGATATGAAATTGATTTTCTCTTATTAAACTGAACCAAATATCTTATGGGATTCTTGCTCTATTTATAATAATAAAAGTGTAATATGCTAATTAGACCGGACAGCCAAACAGCAGAACAACTGTCTGGATGACCTCCCGGATGAATCTGGGACTGTGAGGGCCGAGGAAGCTGCCGAGGCTGCAAGTGCCGAGCCGTTGCATGAATTTTGTGCATCGGGCCTCTGGTGTACTATATTTAAGATGATAGAATATTAGAATACAGTGCTTATGTAGAGAGGGAAAGAGAATAGGAGTGAATGTAACCTTAATTAATTATCTATTGATATATCAAATAATACACTTCCAACAACATCTCTTTTTAAGGATAAGTTTGGGACAAAATTAAGAAATCCCTTGAGTGACAGCTCAAATAATTTACTTTTTAAACATTCTATCCTAGAAGCAAACAAAGATTTAGAAACTTTATAAGATAAGGCTTTGTTTTACAGAGATATAAGTAATGGGGGGGGGGGGAGAGGCTGGAGAGTAGTATAGATTCTGCAGAGGTATTTCCCAATGAGTTATATAACAAAAACACACCTAAAATCAAGTGTAAGTTGCAAGAAAAAAAAGAAACGGGCTAATTTGGCACAGTTACTTCTGGATAATGTCTGCTCTTATCTTTAATGCAAAAAAAGAAAGGAATTGATTGTAAAAGGAATATATATTCAGTGAGTGGCCTAATTTCCCTCCATAATTTCCATTCCCTTCTTCCAAGACACAATGCATGCTGAAAATCCATCATTATTAAAATTCTAACTACATTAAATATATTTCTTTATTGTTCAATAAAATTTGTGACATTGGCTTCATCATTTTTACCAGAAATATTAGTGTTTTTCTTCCAAGTTTTCTGAGCCTATATAACCTATTAAAAAATAAGTGATTTGTCTTGTTCTTGATTTATGGAAAGGCAGCTCAGATTTTCCATCTGCAATACAACTTATTGCCTTTGTTCCGTATACAATAAGATGTAAGTAATGTATACATGAAACATTTCAAAGAAATGAATAGCTAGTATCCCACTAAGCTTTGGCTTGTCATAATTTGTTTTGAGAAGGGTTACAAATGTTAGCAATAAGAATGCTGACTGTTTCTGTGTCCTCAGTAAAGTAGTCTAGTCTATCATACAATATATAAGCAAAGTATCAACAGAATGGAGGATGAATGATCAAAATAAAATTCTTCCCACTTTTAAAGCAAACATTTATCACTCTATGATAAAATATTAATTCACTATTCTTTTACAAAAGCCAGTATTCACAAGAAGTCTACATTCAAATTTTCAAGTTGCAAGTGCAGACAATGACTTTTTAGCTTCCCTAATTCCCCAATATTTTTAGTAAAGTAGGTAAAAATGTTAAATACTTAATAACAATAATCTCATGGATGTAAAATCAATCATACACTAATTTGGAAATACACACACTTTCTCACAATATATTTAACATGGGATTAGAATATATGGATGCCAACAAGGCCCATACAAAAATATGAGTTTCCTATGTATAATGGGATCACTTATACTTCTAAGCAAGAGGGAAGATTTGATGAGTAAAAACAGCTTTGTTGAGAGTAGACATATCTATACTACGACTCAAATTCTGAAACATAAAAGCGAATGTAAGCATTTCCATTGATTGATCATGAGATGCTTCAAATACTTTAATTACCTTATTGTGCATAATCACTCATTGATTTTGTTTAACTAAAATCAATAGAGAGCCCTAACTGCTTTGGCTCAGTGGATAGAGCATCAGCCTGCGGACTCAAGGGTCCCAGGTTGGATTCTGGCTAAGAGCATGTACCTTGGTTGTGGGCATATCCCCAGTAGGGGGTGTGCAGGAGGCAGCTGATCAATGTTTCTCTCTCATCGATGTTTCTCACTCTCTATCCCTCTCTCTTCCTCTCTGTAAAAAATCAATAAAATATATTTTTAAAAATAAATAAAAAATAAAATCAATAGAGATATAATATTATGACATAAAAGTCAGCTTCCTACTGCACCTGACCTGCTAAAAGTCTCTGGTAACCTACAAAAGTAATGAAATGCCAAATAAGATATTCTAAGAAGAGCCATCATTGCATTGATGAAATAAGGAGACTACTTGTGTTACAGTACTATTTCAAGCTCATTTGAAAGCAGTAGCTTTTGAACCATTTTTATTTCAACTACAAATACCTCTTTGCTTGATGCATAAAATATTTAGGAAACACAAATTATATTATACTAAAAAGTATTCAAAAGTTATCTCTTATATCTGAAGGTAGCCACTACTGGTATTTTGATATATGTCTTATAGTTATTTTTATACCTTTTTTCAATTATTGGTAAATGATAAACTTATTAAAATAGTGTTTTCATAAATAACTCCTTGCATTTATCCTGTCAGGTAAATAATCCAATGACAATTTATAAACTAATGCTTTCAAATTCTTTTCTTAAGAGTGAGTTCTACAGTGTCTGGTGCCTTCTCTCCTTGCATGAGTAGACAGTCAACATGGAACTTGGGTGTCCTCCAGTTCATGAGAGTTCTGTAACTGCACCCCCTCTTTTGAGGAAAGACTCCTGTAAATTTATTTGTATTCATAGAATCTCACCAATGGTAACCAGGATCTGAATGAGATTCAAAGTTTCATAAGAATCTCTTTCTTAATGATTTTAACACAAAATCAAGAGGGGGAAAAAAGAGAAAGAGAGAGGGGGAAAACCTTATACAAGTGTGTTATTAGAGTCCTTTATAATACTAGTTGTTCCACATGTTATCTCTTTGGCTTTAAAATATTATCACCCTTGTGCATCAGTTCCTCATTCATACATTTCAGAATTCTTGTGAGGATTCAAGGGATATTTAAAGTATGGGGCACATAGTAAAATTTATTAATCTGTTGCAATTATTCTCATCAATTTCCTACATTACTATACTAATCTTGAGATTTAAAAATTTTTACAGTAGGATTCATCATCTTCTAGCATAGTTTTCTTGATTTATACTCTTTCTTTTCCATTTAAAAGGTAGGACAAAAGAAGCTCTTCCCATACACCATTCTTATGAATCATTTCAGTACCCATCATATCTACATTATTAGAATAGAGGCTAAGTAAGTGGTGAAGCTCCCTCCTTAGATATTAGAGAATTTCACAAGACTGTACAATCTTGAAAGATGCTGTAAACAGACTTGGCACCTTAAAAAGCTTTAAGACATGTTGTACTTTACCTTTTTAATCTCTTGTCACTGTTTTAAAAGTGAGAAAGTTATGGATTATGCAACTACAAGAGATCCAAAAGTTTAAACCTGCCATATTTTACTTTAAAGTAGTATTAGGGAGTCATTTATTTAAATAATCAAGTTCACAATATTGATTAGATGTTGCCTGTATATACTGTACAATTAAAAATGTACAAGCTTGTAGTAATGGAGTATCCTTCCATTGAGTTGATAACCAAACTAGTTCGTTTATTCTATGTGTACAATAAAATTCATCTAGAACCACAAAATACCCCGTATAGCCAAAGCAATTCTGAGAAAGGAAAACAAATCTGAAGCCATCCCATTTTCAAAATTTAAACTTGACTACAAAGGTATAGTAATCAAAACAGTATAGTATTGGCATAAAAACAGACATATGGACCAATGGAACAGAAGCAAGAGCCCAGAAATAAACTTCCACATATCTGGTCAATTAATATTTGACAAAGAAGCCAAGAGCATTCAATGCAGAAAAAGATAACCTATTCAATATTGGCTGCTGGGAAAAGTGGATTAACATGCTGAAGAAGTTAATTGGACTCTTATTTATACTATTCATGCAATTAACTCTAAAGGGATTAAATACTTAAGTATAAGATCTGAAAGCATAATAATCCTCTGGAAGAAAATACAGGAAAAGTGTTCCTTGAAGTAGGTCTTGACAACGATGTTTTTGGATATAACACCAAAGCACAGTGACAAAAGCAAAAATAAATGAGACTGCATGAAACAAAAGCTTCTGCAAAGCAAAAGTTACAATCCACAAAATGAAAAAGTGACCTATGTATGGAATGGAAGAAAATATCACAAGCCACTTTTCTAATGGTTTAATATATAAAATATGTAACTATCAAATACATCTGAATACCAAACAAAAAACCAAAGGAACAATCAAATTTTAAAATTGGCAGGGAAGCTGAGCAAACTTTTTCCAAAGAAGACATACAAATGGCCGACAGTTACCTGAAAGATGTTTAACACCACTGATTGTCAGGGAAATGCAATCAGAACCACAGTGAGCTATCACCTCACACCTGATAGAATGGCTGGTAACAAAAAGACAAGAGACAATAAGTGTTGGTGAAGATGTGGAAAAAAGGGGGCCCTTGTGCACTCTCAATGGAAATGTAAATTGGTTTAGCCAGTCTGGAGTTTCCTAATTTTTTTTTATGTGATCCATCCCAGCTGGCAAAGCTCAGTAGGTGAGCATTGACCTATGAACCTGGATGTCACAGTCTGCTTCTCAAGACGGATGCCCGGTTTTCAGGCTCAATTCCCAGTTGGGGGCATGATCTATGGCCACTGTGTGTGTGTGTGTGTGTGTGTGTGTGTGTGTGTGTGTATTTTCTGATTTCAGAGAGGAAGGGAGAGGGAGAGATAGAAACATCAATAATGAGAGAGAATCACATATTCCCTCCTTATTAGCTGTCAGTGCCACCATCTTTGCCATGGTGTGAGGGTCAATTAGCATATTCCCTCTTTATTAGATAGGTGAATGTTTAGGTTGTTTCTTTATCTTGGTTATCCTATCAGGGAAAACTGGACTTAGGTTCCTTAGAAACCAGTTCAATTTCTGATGCACCCTCATACCCAGGATACAATACTTTGAGGTTCTAGATCAGCGGTTCTCAACCTGTGGGTCGCGACCCCTTTAGGGGTCGAACAACCCTTTCACAGGGGTCACCTAAGACCATCAGAAAACACATATATAATTACATATTGTTTTTGTGATTAATCACTATGCTTTAATTATGTTCAATTTGTAACAATGAAAATACATCCTGCATATCAGGTATTTACATTATGATTCATAACAGCAGCAAAATTATAGTTATGAAGTAGCAATGAAAATAATTTTATGGTTGGGGGTCACCACACATGAGGAACTGTATTAAAGGGTCATGGCATTAGGAAGGTTGAAAAACCACTGTTCTAGATAAAAGCCCAGAGGATTTACCTGCTCCCTTGCCTAGCTTGGTAGGCTCTGAAACTGTTGCCCAGCCTAGGAATTTCTCAAAACTGTTAGCATCTGAGTCTCTGAAGTACTGGAAAATGTCTCTAGAGGAATAATAACTGCCAAAATTACACAGACAGTGCTATTTATTTATTTATTTATATTTTTTGTTAATCCTCACTCGATATTTTTCCATTGATTTTTAAAGAGAGTGGAAGAGAGAGAGGAAGACAGAAAGAAACATCGATGTGAGAGAAACCCATCAATTGGTTGCCTCCTGCACACACCCTGAACAGGGCCCAGGCTGGGGAGGAACCTGCAACCAAAGTACGTGCCCTTGACAGAATCAAACCTGGAACCATTTGGTCTGTAGGCTAACCCTCTATCCACTGTGCCAAACCAGCTACTAGGGCATACCAACTGTGCTTTTAAAAACAATGTTGGGAACATCTGTAAAATTGAAATAATTATACATCTCCAAAGATCCTTGGCCTTCTAAAGGTAATATTAGTACCCTGTCCATCACTCCCCAGGTTCTTGTCTAAGGATTACATGGGAATTTAAGAAATTTATAAAATGGCAAGATATCCTAAGTATTTACATAGATGTAATGCAACTTCCTAAGAAGAGGGAATTTGCGTATCTTATGAAATAGGACTGAAGCAAAAAAATGTATCTAATGGAAAAATTGTTTGTTTTACCAAATTCCCTTAGCTCCAAGATGTAAAAACACACTCAAACACATTCACATAAAAATGAGTCGTGTATTGTAAAATTTTGGACATCTCATGGAAATGCAATATGAGTGCTGCTGTACATCTGGGCCTCAAGGAAATCAGACCCAAAAAGGTTGGAGCCAGAGTTATTTCTGTAACTCTGAGAAGTGCATGGTCTCCCTTATCTCTCCTTCCCACTGTAAGCCTTCAATTTTCTGCTCATCTCTTTCCCAGTAAATCCCTTCTACTTACTTGTACTTCTTGTTTTCTCTTATCTTTAGCTTCCTTGTGAATTTGGAATGCCTTTACAACTCAGGTCCAAACTCTACATTTCCATTCTGCTTGAATGCTTAACAAAGGCCAACTGCAGCCTCTGCATTCAGTTCAAATGTTCAAGGGAAAGAAACAGATTGGTTCCCAACTAGGGGAATAATCCTGATCCTAAGTGAAGTGTTGGCTATGGTGTACCATTCTTGCTAGAGCGATGGTAAACATTTGCGAAATTAGGAAAATATCACTATGGCTAAATACTAAAGGTTATGGGCACCTTTCTCTGTACCAGATAAGGATAACTTTTAGGAAGAAAGAGAAAGGGATATAATATCAGCTCTCTGATTCTGGATTCTAGGCCAAGCTAACAAGCGTCTGGCTTTGTCCTCAGCAAGTAGGTCAAGTTCACAAACTGTTGAGCTCCCCAAGTTTAATATTGTCAGGGAATGCTTTTATGCTTGAACAGCTGGGGTGTTCATCTTTGTTTTTAATGTAATACCTGCACCTGTGGATGCAGTTCTCCTTAAGCTATACAAGCCCACAAGCAGGTTGATGTTACTGACCTGGCTCTAAGAGGAATTGAAATTCACAACACAAAGTTAGAGAATGTCAGTAAAAGTCGATAATATGTATGACATTTGCTAAGGTTATTGTTATAAAACTGTTGAAATGCTAGGCCTGAGAAAACATCCTTGTAACTAGGCAAGAAGGATCCTTTCTATTAATATGAACTTTATGATGGACAGTTTTAATATATTATCTCATTTATTAGCCACACATACTCTGTAAGATATTATTATCTGCATTTGGGAACTAGGGATAGCAATTCTGGGCTTGAGTCCAGGTTCTCTTGCTCACCTTCCATGTTTCCTTGGAAAGATATTTAAACTCCATTAGTCTCAATTTCCTCCTCTGTAAAATGGTGGTGATGGTACCTCTAATACAGGTTTAATGGCAAGATTAAATGATAAAAGTAGTTAAAATTACTTACATACAATAGACACTTAATTAAGCATTCCCTTGCCTTGTGCTCAATGATTTTAGACAATACAAATTTAGTTATTTAATGAATCATTTATCATCATCTCTACTCTTAAGCT
The DNA here is from genome assembly GCF_014108235.1 of Myotis myotis. NCBI lineage: Eukaryota > Metazoa > Chordata > Mammalia > Chiroptera > Vespertilionidae > Myotis > Myotis myotis. The sequence continues at coordinate 26,954,204 of NW_023416318.1, forward strand.
GTGTGGTTACTACTTTAATTGGGAAAATATTTCTGTAATTTTTTATATATCTATATACTTGGGACCAGTGATACAAATTTGAGCACTAGTTGTATTAACCTGCTTGCTATATTAAAGGAGCTACTTAGTCAAAGGAGGAGTAGCAAAGTCACATAAAATCATTTGGGTAAAGGGGTTGTGGTTCTATAGCATATTTTTTTTCCAACATTTTGCATTTATAAAGGTCAGCACTGTTTTCTCTAAATTTATCATTAGCTCTAAAGGGATTTGATTTGTCATACCCTAACTGAGTTACTGCAATGTTGTAGATCCGGGATAATTCATGTACATCTAGATTATTTAAAACTTCTTTGTTAAGCCATTCTGTTGGGACAGAAATATATCAGCTCATTCTCATATCATGACACGTGTAAATATGATTACTAGAAGGCATGTGTCCCAGCTGATGATTTATTTTCTTCATTGCGCTTCATCTTCTCTGGGATCTTCATTTTCATTCATCTTTGCACAGGAAACAGACTCTTGCTTCAAGTGTTCCTACTGCCTTCAGATCTTATTCCCAACTAATGACCTTTTATAAAGAATTTATTCACTCATGTATTTGACATAGACATATGGGACAGTTTATTCCTTTGGGGAAATAAAATATTTTATTTTACTCTGGAGGTTTAAGTGCTTGGGGAGTGTCAGGAGAAAAACTTCTGAGGTAGTCAGGGCCAAATGACCCAGGCATGGCCCTAAAACATGTACATTTTAATCTGAAGGGGATGGGAGAAGCAATGGAGGAGTTGGAGTAAAGTTAGTGAGCTGACTTTTTGAACAGTCTTTATTTCCTAAGTGCCGCCCATATATATTTTGAACCATTTTCCTGTTCACAATGTAAATGATAGAGTAGGGCAAGATTTGGAGCTGTTGCTGTACTTCAGTGGGCCTTAACTAAGGTTTAAAATAAGACCTTGACAAGGGGAATACCAAGAAAGGAAAAGATGTAAAGATAGAGAAAGAAAAATAAGAGGAAAGACTCAAAGTCAGAATCTCACCATAAAATCAATAGGAAAAAGAAAAACAGGACCAGGCTTGTCAGAGGGTGATTTCAGATTTATGAAATAGTGTTCTCAACATTTTCTTCTTTTCCTCTCATCTCTGGCCCAATTCCTTCACCTTTTTTTTCATATTTTATAAAACAACTTTAATTATGTGGTTAAATTTGTGATATCAGACTTATTTAAAATAGAAATATTAAACATACTTAAAATATAAATTAAATATCAAATATATTTAAAATATAAATATGTGGTGAGGGAAATATTCCTGTGTGAATGAGTCTCAATCAAAATATAGATTTTTACATCGCAGACTTCCCAGAGGGTATATTGGCATGATGGAGAGATGGAGATTGGAAAGCTCAGATAGTGAGAAGACTGGATTTCTGTCCCAAATGAGAAGGAAGGAGAAAAGAAAAGAAAGCAGGAAGGGGAGGGTCAATTTTCCTGGTCATCCACTTCCATTAGTTTTAGGTAAGGGAAGATATTTGTTCATCCTCTGGCAATATTGATCTTGATTTAGGGATTCTGAAGAAAGCTCCTTGTGAAAATTTTTCTTCTAAGTTTACTATCATTGTTTTAAATTCCTATTCAATATATAATCCATTGGGTAAAAGTATTTTTTTAAATATATTTTATTGATTTTTTACAGAGAGGAAGGGAGAGGGATAGAGAGTTAGAAACATCGATGAGAGAGAAACATCGATCAGCTGCCTCCTGCACACCTCCTACTGGGGATGTGCCCGCAACCAAGGTACATGCCCTTGACCAGAATCGAACCTGGGACCTTAGAGTCTGCAGGCTGACTCTCTATCCACTGAGCCAAACCGGTTAGGGCTAAAAGTATGTTTTTAGAATACCAGGTTACCTATAGTGCAGTCATAGGAATATAGAAATATATATATATATATATATATATATATATATATATATATATATATATATCCCCCAAAATATGATGATTGCTTTGACTAGGATGGTTGTGGTATACATGGAGAAGATTGAAGGAGTTGGATAATGTTCTGGAGTTAGAGTCCAAAGAACTTTCAAATAATGCAAATGTATGTATTTTGGGAAAAGTGGAAGTTGAAAATAGCTTACATTGTCACTGGTGGTTTTAAAAAGGATGCTTTCATGAAGGTGGTAGTAAGGAGTAGGTTGTGGGGATCACTGGGTATTGGGAAAATAGTGGCAGTGAGTACAGGAAACACTGTGAGGTGTTTTACTGCAAGAGAACTGAGAGATTAGATGGTTGCTGGATAAAATAAAGGATCTTGGAAGGTTTTATTTTGAATATTCATAGAAATAATCCAATAGAGAGGAAGTTGATTGTGGAGTTCTGAGCAAAGATGGAAAAAGTTTATGCTGCATAAGAAGGAATTATTGGAAAATGAAAAATATGCTAGTATATGTGCTTGAATGTTTTTTGCATTTTATTTTTTAATTGAATTTCTTGGGGATATTGCTTAATCAGATTATAGAGATTTCAAGTGTATAATTCCATGATGCATCATGTGTATATTGACTGCGCACCCAGTCACATCTCCTCTCACCACGTATTTGACCCCCTTTACCCTTTGCTATCCTCCCACTTCCCTTCCTTCTGGTAACCATTATGTTGTTGTCTGTGTGTATGAGTTTAGTGTGTTTTTCATACTTGTTTATTTTTTGCTTTCAGTTTTATAGCCCTCATCTGAGGGGACAGAACCTATATAGTTCTTGATTTTTTTCTGTCTGACTTATTTTGCTTAGCATAAGATTCTCAAGATTCATATATGTTATTGCAAGTGGCGGTATTTTAGCTTTTGTTATGGTTGAGTAGTATTTCATTGTTTATACAGAATGAGGCACAATAGGTTTACATTTGTGGGTATGGGAAGCACAGAGTTTATTCTTTTACTATTATTATTTATTAATTATTGTATTATTTTCCATACGAGTAACTGTGAACCTACTTTAGCCTCACCCTGAATGTACCACACCTTCTTTCTCCAATCATCGATCAAAGGACATTTTGGCTGTAGTTGAATTTTTAAAAAAATTTTGACAAATTGTATAATGTATCAAAGAAAAATTATCATGGTATATAACAGTTCTACTGTGATGAAGTCAGTTGTGCTTTTTAAACCCACTAGGAGATTAAGCTAGAAAGTCATTTGTGAATCAGATCCTTCTATTCTCTCCTGTCTACTCCAATATTTTTATTATTTCTATCCCTATCATTCTCTACCTGATGTTTTCAATATTACTAAGTTTTTAGTTTCTATGTATAACTATAAAATTATTGGTTCATCTTTTTATAATATTTGTGAAAAAGTTAAGGGAAATTATGCATTGATATAAACCAAAGTTTTATAAACACTTTTTATTTTTATTTTTCATTTTTGGTTCTTAGGGTCTGGGAAAGAGAATTGAACAGTAGCTCTTCAGGGAACAGTCCTAATTCATACCTAACCACAGTTGAAAAAAAAATCATAGTATTTGCACTTAATAATTTGGTGTTCTTTATGGTAGATAATCACAGTGTTTGAGTGGGTTTGAACTGAATTCATTGCTGATAATTTAGACAGTAATACAGAATTGCCTGAGGGGATATTTGCAACTGGTTCCAAGTGCAGTATGAACTACAGAAATACTCTCTATTACCATAAACAGAACGTGGAGGTCTCAGTATTGAGATACAGTTATTGTGTTGTAATCTAAATGATAAATGCAGTTGGATTATGCATCTTTCAGCATTATCTGGCGTGGATTTCTCTTGGGTGTTTATGGTATATTCCCTTGACGTGTGCATTTGTGGTATATTAAGGTCATAGTCATCTGTGGCTGTTGGATAGAACTGTGTGCATGTACTGTACATTTTAAATGTGATTGCCTTAAATTTGTAATTCTATATGCTTTGTGGCTCTAAGGCAGTTTTAGTTTTTAAATTCAAGCTCTAGATCTATGTATTTAACCTGTGTATTTAATTGGAAGTTTTATTTGACTTAATTTCATTGTGTTTCATGCTATATGGATATAACACAAGGTTTAACAAAAGCACTCTTTTATTTGAATTAAAGAATGTATTCATGGCATTGAACTTTAGAAGCCAGCTAAAAACTGGTTTCTTTCTCTTTTGGCTATAAACCAAAATTTTTTAAAAATGTCATTCCTTATTTGAATAGAGCTACAAATAATGTAAAATGTCATTTATAACAACAAAATAAACACAAAATTTACAAGACCCTTTTTTAAATGTCAAACCTACCAGATATTTTAGCTTTATTAGTCGTGACCTACATTGCCAATGATCTTAGAAATAATTCTGAGGTAGTTAAAACAATTTAAACCTCATCCCCTTCTGCAATATGTGATTAAATCTCTAGAAATTTTTTCCAATGCCTAATTCCGTTAGTGCAAATATTTGCATTTATAAAGCAATCATTAGCCACTAGCCATGTATAATAATAATCAGATACTGTGTAAATTTAGTTGATCGCAGCCCGTTGAGGGTTAAGTTTTTGGCAGACCAATATTCTAATATTTTTATTACTTAGGGGCTGTCAGAAGATGACCTTTGGGGAATGTATAAAAAGATGGTTAAAATCTTTATAAATAACTGGAGAATATAGATCTAGCCTCCAGTCAAAAAGCCACTGTATTATATAGAGCTGTCCATGACAAAACATTATAGGGACAATACAATGGCTGGGATTTATTCATCTATTTATTCATTCAGCATAAATACTATCAATTCAGTGACTAATATTTTCACGTACACTTCTAGGCAAGGGAAATACCGTAGTAAATAGTATAGACTTCTTTGCCATCTAGGAGCTTACATCCTAGTGGGAAAATAGACAAACAAATAAATGTATACTATGCCAAGCAGCTGTAGGTAACCAAAACCACAGTGGAAAACATAGGTATTGTGGGGAAAAAGGTATTGCTATTTTATAAGATTCATTAAGAAAGACTTAATTGATAAGGGATGGAAAAATCCATGCAGATATTTGGGAGCAAAATGAAATTCAGAGGCTCTGAATTTGCAGTTTTGACATATTTTGACTTATTTGAGAAGTGAAGCAAGGCCACTATGACTGGACTGGAGTAGAAAAGAAAATGGTTGCTTTGTCAAGAGTAATTGTGTAAGGGGCACACAATGGACACAAATAAAGTGTTTAAGAGGCTAATTATAATAATTCATACAAGAGATGATGTTAGCTGTTTTTATATCTGTTGAAGATAAAGCTAACAGATTTAAAGTTGGTCGTACATGAGGTATGAAAGAAAGAGGGGAGAAAAACGACGATAGATTTTAAACGATGATAGATTTTAAACAACTTAAGTAGAAAACTAGAGCTGCCATTTTCAGGGATACAAAATAGGAGAAGTAGGCTATACAGGAAAAGCAGGTGTTCATTTCTGATATGTTGAGTTTGAGATGTTTATTAGACATTTAAATGAAGATGTTGAGTAGACAATTGGAGATACAGCATTATGACATTCATGGGAGGGCTCCAGATTACAGATGTAAATTTGGGAAGTACCAGCATTTAGAAAATATATTATAGGTGGTGTTTAATGGTTAAAGACTGGAAGATATTATGAGACTCAGTTTTATAGAATAGTTGAAGATTGAACTCAGGGGCACTTCTAGAATTTGAGAATTATTAAAAACAACTAGCAAAGAGAAATGTAAAATGTGGCTAGTATGGTGAAACAAGTATTTGAAGAACACTCAAATAATCAATCATGTCAAACTCAGCTTATAGATCAATTAAAAATGAATATTGACTATTGATCATTGGAGTTGGTTAAACAAAATTTATCAGGAACATTGACTGGAAGATAGTAGAGAGGAAAGAAGGATTCAGAGTTAGAATCTTTTACTTTTTTTGGTATGGAAACTGGTAACTACAAATAAACTACTGTGTTAATTTATATATATATATATATATATATATATATATATAGAGAGAGAGAGAGAGAGAGAGAGAGAGAGAGAGAGGAGGGAAAGATTTTATTCAATTACTGTACTTATAACCAATTTATGATAAATCTGACAATACTAAAACAATACATTATGTTTATAGAATATCATACAGAGATTAATATTTTAATCTTACCAAGGTAGTTTTAGATAAATTATATTTAATCTTTTCCCTAATCCTCCCTACTCCATTCATTTTCTAGCTGAGATGTTACCATTATTTAAGTAAATTGACATGTTGTTTTGTGAAGATTAAAAAAAAGTAGTACTATCCCAATACCTAACCTTATAGTGTATCCCTAAGGTTGAATCTGGATCAATAGAAAATGTCCCCTCTCTTATGTTCCCCACCTTCAAGCAAGCACATGCTTAGTAAAAATAACTATAACACTATAACACAACCCTCATCAAAAACAAAAGGTATCACTAGAGATATCTGAAGCCTGTGATGTATTGGGAATAACAGCAATAATCATTAGGTCTAACTGCAGACTGCAATAATACAACCTCCCACACTGAAACCATTACACAAATAAAGGTGTGTTCATCTGCAGGCATAGATGTAATTGACCTCATGATCTATGGCCCAATACAGCATGTCCAGCATTCCAAAGAACAGCATATGGAAAATTAAAAAGTAGTAATTTTATAATCAAGAAAACTATCAAACAATACTTTAAACAAGTGATAGAGGTTAACACCATGAGTGTTATGTCATGTTTACATCACATATTCCCTACTATAATGGAATGAGATGGATACTTTATTTCTGAAGTTTTCTTTCCTAAAACCCATTATATCAATCTAATAAAAAGGAAAACATCAGACAAACCCAAATAATTCTACAAAAAATTCACAGGACTCATCAAGACTGGGAAAGAAGAAAGACTCAGAAACTGTTATGGACCACAAGAGACCAAGGAGACATGGTGACTAGATAAATGTGGTATTCTGGATTCAATCCTGGGCCAAAGAAATAACAATACTGAAAAAGTAATGAAAGTTGATGTCTACATTTTAAAAAGTGAACCATCTATAATAATAAAAGTAAAATATGCTAATTAGACCAGACAGCCGAACAACCTTTTGGATGTCCTGGATGAAGCTGCCATGGTGGGGGCCAAGGCAGAGGCGGTTAGGGATGATCAGGCAGACAGGCAGAAGGGATAGAGGCGATCAGGCAGGCAGGCAAGTGGGTGGGATAGGGCCTAAACTGGCAGTCGGACATCCCCTAAGGGGTCCCAGATTGTGAGAGGGTACAGGCTGAGCTAAACAACGCGCCCCCCGCTCCCCTGCAGGAGTTTCCTGAACCAGGCCTCTAGTGGTAATATAATGTGTTAGCATCAGTGGAACTGGAAGAGAGATATGTGGGAACTATTTATAATACCTTTGTAACTTTATGTAAACCTCAAGTCATTCCAAAAGAAATATTTGTTTTAAAAACAATAGAAGACTGAGAAAAGATATGCCATGTAGTAACTAATAAAAAAAAATTAAATAGCTATATCAATGTCAGACAAAGTGGATTTCAGAAGAAGAAAGATTATCAGAGATAAAGAGGGATATTGCATAATGATAAAGAGGACAACTATCCAAGAAGATATAAAAATCCTAAATGTGCAAAATCCTAACAAAAGAGCTTAAAATTACATATGACAAAAACTGATTGATATGAAAGGAAAAATAGACAAACCCATAATTATATTAGTAGAAATCACCACCTCTCTATCAATAATTGACAGAACAAGTAGGCAGAAAAATAGAATATACCTGAAAAAAAAATCTATCAGCTTTACCTAATTTATAATTATAGAATATTAGTCATCAACTAAAATGCACATTTTTCTGAAGTACACATTATAGGAGATAAAACAAATCTTAACAAATTGATATAAGAATCAAAATCAAAGTGTGTTCTCAAACTGTAATGGAAATAACTGAAAAATCCATAAAAGAAAGATATCTGGAAATCCCCAGGTACTTAGAATTTTAATAGTGCATTTCTAAATAACAAAGAGGAAGAAGAAGTCTGAATGGAAATTTTAAAATATTTTGAACAGAATAAAACTGGAAAATATAAAATATCAAATTGATGGGATGATGTTAAAGTAATGCTTACAGTGAAATTTATAGCATTAAAGGCTTCTATTAGCACAACAAAAAAGATCTCAAGCCACTACAGCTGGAAGGTAGGGGAGAGTTGGGGGGTAAGAGATCAACCAAAGGACGTGTATGCACGCATATTAGCACAACCAACAGATGCAAAACACTGGGGGCTAGGAGACTAGGGCAAGTGCCAGGGGGTAGGGGATGCTGGGGATGAGGTCAGTGGGGGGGAGGGGGGGGAAGAGACATATGTACTACTATTTGTAATACCTTAAACAATAAAATTTAAATAAATAAATAAATAAATAAATAAAGCCACTAATGAAAACTTTTACTTTAAAAACTGAATGAAAAAAGGAACCACACTAAAAGAAGTAGAAAGAAGTACATAATAAAGACTACAGCAGAAGGGGACACCAAAAACTAAAGTTGCAGACATTAAAAGAATAATAAAAGTACTATAAAAACCCAACATCTATAAATTCAAACACTTTAAATGAAATTAATTTCTTAAAAGACATGAATTATCAAAAGCTCACTAAAGATGAACTGGAATATCTGAATAATAAAAAACAGGGAGAGAGGGAGAGACAGAGAGGAGAGAAAGAAAAAGAGGGAGAGAGAGAGAAAACCGTATCATATAACCTGTGAGAATACACAAAAACACACAGCTATTCAGAGAGAGTATATATTATATGTATATTTATATGTAACATATGTTCACATACACATATAAAGATATGTAAGTAATTGAATGTGTAGTTAACCCCACCAATATAGAAAATTCTAAGTTCAGACTATTTCACTAGCAAACTCTACCAAACATGTAAAGAAGAAATGATACCAATGCTACAAAATCTCTCATGGTGAATAAGAAAAGGGATACCTCCTAGTTCATTTTAATAAGCTCATATCACTTTGCACATGCAGCACTACATTCATACTTACATTTATCTAAAATACAGTCATTTCGGATAATTGTATGGATGTATTTTTAAAGTCAAATACATTGAAAGTAGGTCCCACGTATTCCACTCGTAGAAAATAATAAAAGGAAATATATGTTCACAATAAGAATTCATTATTTATAATCATCCCATGTTGAAAAAAAGACAACATACCCATGAACTGGTGAATGAATACATATATATGTTCTTACATATATCTATATTTCTTATATGCATACTTATATATAATTTATATATCTAATTATTCATGTTCATTGAATTTATATATGCAGTCAAATTATTATATATTTATATACATATAAATTCCTCTATATGTGGTTATATATTTTAGGTATGTCCATGGGAGGAGGCAAATTTAGAGTCTTCTTAATCACCATCTTGGACTTGCCTAATAGCTTTTGAAAGTGCAAAGGAAGATTTATTGATAGGATAGGGTTTCCTCTCTGATATTCAGTCCCCTTCTCCATGACTCCTAATTATTCTTTTGCTATATGTTATTCATGTAGACTATAGTCCCTCCCCCGCAATCCTTCTGTAAGTACCCCATCTGGTGAAACCTAGAAAAAACACTGTAAATCAGAATTTTCAAAAACAGACAAACTAGCATTTACTCACTCCCCACAACAAAAATCTCTGCCAAGTCAGGCCCAGTTTTGTGAAACAACAAATGATTATTTGCCCCAACTGAAGCTGCATTCATAAAATCCTCTTTAATGAAAGGAAAATAAAGAGTGTTTGTAGAAGTCTTCAATCCATCCTTTAATGGAGCTAAGAGGCCTCTTTCATTTCTATTTACTTAAATTTCTGGCAAGTTAGATAAGTATGTTTGGAAATAAATGTTGTCATATAATTTGATGTTGGTGTTTATTCTGTAAAGAAACAGGGAAAGGAAGAAATTTATGCTGGTTCAAAATTGAATATCAAATGTTGTATCTCTAAAGTATTTTTTTTAATTTTTATTGAAGCCTTTATATTAAAGCTTAGTTAACAATAATATTTAGAAAAATATGTCTACATACTACCAGACATGATCTTCTTGTAGTGATGATAATATAATATTTAGGATATATTGAAGTACAAAGGTGAATCCATTCATTTCCAAAAGCTTTTGTATAAATCATGTGTCTTTAATTGAACATCACTTTTGAGTATGTTTTATGACAGTTTCTTCTTTCATTTAAAATTGCATTTTGTGTCTTCACTCTGGAAATATTTATTGGACACTGTCATATGTCAGTCACTGTCCTATGTACTGGTGATATAATAGAATAAAAGAGACAGTGACCCACCTATGAGACTTTAGTGGAGGTGACAAGTTCTTAGGAATGAACACAAGACAAATATATATAGCTGCAACACGGAATAAGTTCTATGAAGCAAAAGTATGCTAGAAAAAAAGTGTAGCTCACAACATGTAACTTTTGGAAATGAGCAGGAAGACCTTGCTGCAACACTGTCGTTGAGTTCAGTGTCATGTATGGACGTTAGCAAAGAAAAGAGAGAATGGCATTTGTGGAGATCGTGAAGCAAAATGACCTTACCAATTCATAGAAACTCGAAGAACTCCCTGGGGCTTAAACATAGGAACAAAAAGGATAAGTTTGGAAAGGTGAACGATGACCTGTCTGGTAGGGCTTAACAACAAGGTGGCAAAAAGAAGAGAGACCTAAGAGAAGTGGGTAACACAACATACACATTTGACCACATAGGCAAATCTTTATGCAACTTTTCTCAGTTATCACAAACCGTCCTTTAAAATTTGTTTGCTTAAATTAGAGATTTGGGTTATGTATTTTGTCACCATCCCTCAACCCCTGCCTTTTTTTAGTATCATTATGGACATGTGATTTTAGGTAGGCAGTATGTCATCTCCACTAAAGTCTCATAGGTGGGGCACTGTGTCTCTTTTATTCTGTTATATCACCAGTACCTAGGGCAGGGCCTGACATACAACAGTGCCCAATGAATATTTTAATCAATAGCAATAATTATTTTTAAAGGGACCCCCTATTATATAGAATTGAGGTATTCCTACTCTAGCTCTCTAATTTCAATGATTTTTTGGATATTCAGATTGTCCCATTTTGGGCCAATAGGAAGCTCCTTGAATAGGAAGTATCTTGTTCTCCTTTGACATGACTCTCATTAGCCTCACATAGCTCACTTGCTTTCTGGAGTCATAAGGTGCTAAACAAGAAGTCTGCCATTCCTCCCAGTAGCGCTGATTTTCAAGGCTACCATTTGTGACCTAGATGGGTCCATTGCTATTGTATTGTTGTCACATCTAGGCCTTTTCAGGGATACAGTTATTAATATATAACTTAGCATTATAGAAATTTTATTTAATTTTTGTGGTTTCTATATTTGGATATTTCTTTTTAATACTGAAACTACAGCTTCTTAATAATGCACTGAAGTTCTTCACAGAAAGAAAACTACTCAATCTCCTGATAGACAAATGTTTATCATCCTGGGGTGATACTGCCCCTCCCCCAGCCTGCATTTGGAAAAGCAGGGGGGCATCTCCTGGTGAGATAGGATCGGAAGGGGTGCTTCTGGTATTTCATTTCAAAAAGAGTCAAGGATAATAAGAGCCCTGAAGAAAAGCACCGCTCAATTTCACACAAGGAAGAACTGCTCAGCCTAAAATGCTAATAGCACATCTGTAGGAAAATCCACATAGAAATGAGGAGGATTCACCAGAAAGATAAGGGAGCTTAAACCTCAGGGTCCCTTGCTGCATGGATTCCTTCATTGGCCCTAGGAGGGCCCTTAGAATCCCAGAAATGTATCCACTTGGTCACATTCCCTTTGAAAATTAATTGTGGTAAACTATTTTCACTGTAATTAGGGAAGACCTCTTCTCTTCCCACTCTGACGTTGACTTTCCACTCACATTTTCCTTTACCTTTGGAAGTACTGAAGTGGCTAAAGGCATTTTGGGGAATGTGGTGTAGGTTCAGCTTCCTTCATGTTCCCTGTGCCTCCTCTTCTACATCTTGAACAAAAGGTGTAAGGTCATAGGTTATTTTGTGATACAGATGTGCCCTACGGTACACACCTCCACACTTACATAGGCCAAAGAGATCATTCCAAGCTTGCCTGTTTTAAAGCTAGTTAATAGAAAAATCTTCCAATCATGATATGATATGCTTAAAATTAGAAGCAGAGAATTTGGTTTCTATAGAGTCTGAGTAAAACAAAATAAAAACAAAACAAACAAACAAAAAAAACAACATTGTGTGTATGTATGTATGTGGTGTGGTCTTTTTATCAAACCCAATGGTGAAATAAAGATTTTGTCTTTAATTTCAGGGAAAATTCTCCTTTTTTTCAACATATATAATTAAATAAGTAATTGGAAATACTATATAAAAATGTTCAATTCCTTTATATTTTGTTTTCTTGACTTAATATATTTTATTTCCTATACCCGGTCAGTCACAACTGCTAGAGATGAACCAAGTTTTTGATATTTCCCTTTAAATTTTTCCTGTTTGATTTGGTCACTGAGAGTCCCCTGAAATTGTGGTTTATACAACTGATGATGCCTTTATATGTTATTATCACTGTTATTTATATTTCTCTCATCAAACAGACTCTGCTCTCCTCTCTGCACCAGCCTTTTTCAAATATGTGTTCAATTTCCTTTTCTAAGCACTGGCCCTAGAACCATATCATTTAAAGATATAATCGAGTGGGGACTCAAAAGCAGAGCAATTTCAGGTCAGCATTTGAGTTGGAGCCCTATAGTGATAATTCATGTGGAGCAAGAAATGGTTCTTGGGTTTCAATAGGTTGTTCGCCACCCTCCAAACCCCTGGCAAGTGCAGGAGCAGAGAATAAGACACTGGTGTGCCTCACTTTGCCCTGATGGGAATGTCTGTAAATACTGCCCTTTTTTGAGCACAATAACAGTTTACAGAAGAGAAAAATATATTGTAATTCATTTTGTAAAGTGGGCAATTCTTATATAAAACACCTAATCACCCACCCATATTTCTTACCTCTATATTTTAAAGCTTGGCAGACTATCTCCTTCTGCCTCTCCAGAAATCTTATTTCCAGACTGATCACTGCTCTTTCCAGCAACTGTAATTTCTTCTTGTCTCTTTTCTTTCTCTCAAAGGTGGCACATTTACTTTATTTTTACTGCTACTGTCTTCCGCCAAATTGTCACATTCCCTTGACTGGATTACTGTAATTCTATTTTAGCTGCTCTTTCTGCAATCACCTTTTCTCCTTCTTATTCCCTGCACTCATATCCCACAAACTATCGCCAGGATGACTGATATAAATTCAGACCGATTCCTTTAAACATGACTTTTCATTATAGTAAAGCTGAAATCCCAACTCTTACTACATCATCTCAGGCTACTCTTCCTCTTGTTCTTTGTACTCTATTTACATGGGCGAGTTTTAGTTCTTTTAATGAGCTCTCCCCTTAATGTATTTTGACAAGGAGCCTGCAACCGAGATACATGCCGTTGACCGGAATCGAACCTGGAACCCTTCGGTCCACAGGCCAATGCTCTATCCACTGAGCAAAACAGGCTAGGGCTCGTAGCTTAGCTTAATTGTTCCATATCAAAGAAATCTTAAGTGAGAAACCATATTGGATTAGATAGCCCTCCATTTTTTCATAACGCTGCATTCATTTTCTAACAACTTCAATTTCTACATTGTATCATATGTTACTATTGTAGGTAAAATGGTAAAATCAGTTGTATGCCTACTGCCTCGGCTAAAATGAAATCTCCAAGAGAGCAGGCTTTCTATTGGTCAAGCCTAACACTAAGTCCCCAGTACTTCAAAATTCCTTGCACACAGTAAAATGTTAATAATTCTATTGAAAGAATGGTGATGGAAGGAGACATGACTTCGTGTGGTGAACACACAATACAATATGCAGATGATGTATTATAGCATTGCACACCTGAAACTTGTATAATTTTATTAATCAGTGTCACCCCAATAAATTCAACAAGAAATAAAATAAAAATAGGTTGGTCAAACCAAAATAAAAGAAAATGAAATAAATGGATTAGCTCATTCCAGAATTGAAGGCTTTTGTTATCTCTTCGAAAATTATCTTGTACCTTGACTTCTTGTGCGCCCCAATTTCATAAATTTGCTTCTATATGTTTATTTCTCTTCATCTCTGTAATGCGTTTCTTTTCCACATTTATACTTTCAAACAGATAATTTTGTTTGTTTTTCATTTTCTGTTTTTCTTGAAAAAAGGACTGGGCCCCCTTTGTCTCATCCAATTTATGTCTTACGGGAGAACTCGCCATTTTTCAGTGCCTCAGTCCCCATGGAATTTATTGGTAAAAGGAATCATCTTTATAGGCGAACAAGTTGTCCTTAAACTAAAGTTAGATATCTTTAAGATTGGGAGGTCCCAGGGGAAGATCTTAATAGAATATTCAGCAGTTTTGCGTGTGGGTCCTTTCGGGGTCCAGGTCCCCTCTGATTGCATGGCCAGCACCAGGGCAGGGGGTCAACACATGCAATGCAGTTCGTCCTGAGGTCAGCCGGGGCTGATTTTGTTGCTTATCTGGGCCTGGAGCTTTCCTTCCACTGGGCAGTTCTCTAAAATATTTTCCAAATTTTCTCATTTTAGAAATAAAACTTTACCTGGTTTTTATTTTTCCTAAGCATTTCCTAGGGAAGTTTATATATATGTTACATTTTTAAGGAATATAAATGATAAGATTTTAAAATAATAACTGTATTATTGCTCTCTTGAGTAGTAGTATGGAAATATATGGTATGTTATTTTTAAATTAATGAGACTATTGCTTAAATTATTATGCTAAGTATATCCATTGTTCATTAACAAAGTAGATATCAGGGGATATAAAAGAAGTTTCCACCATATATATTGAATGCTGTTGTTTTAAAGGCTTTGAAAGAATTGCCCATATAATTAGGGTATTTTTTTTATTTAAACTTTGACATGTGAGGTTTTTATGTTCAAACTGTGACAATATTTAAAGTGAAAATGGACACTATTAATAATTCTGCTGGAGGAATACCTATATACGTGATCTACTCCATACCAAATGGTATAATTGGTCATTAAGTACCTTCGGGTAAAAATAATAAGACCATTCCAAATGGCTGCAATATTTTAGGCTGTTACCAAACAGGATAAAATACATCATTCTTAGAAGCAAATCTCAAGCTCACAGGTGACATTAAGAAACATCTTGGCCAGCTCTCCATTAAGATGTGCGTATATACTCCATAACAGTTTTTAAAATCCAAATTTGAATGTTACCAGTGACGAGAAACTCACTGTGTCTTTGTGCATTGCATTATTGGACAGCTCTCCCTGCTTACAAAGGCATTTATTCTTTTTACCTCAAGGCTGCCTTATTTTAACACTTACCAATTTGTTCTAGATTTTCATTCAGAGGTCAGATGAAACCAGATAAATTACTTTTGCACAAAACAACCTTTCAAATATATTAAGACAGCTACCAAGTCCCCTAGTGAGTCTTCTGTTTTCCTGGAAAACAACACTCAGGTCTCTATTCTTTCCATTAGCTCTTTACCCTGACTGGTCTCCTCCAGATGTTCTCCAGTGTGTCAATAATGTTTTAAAGTGTCAATACTTCTATTAAAATGTTATTGGCACAAATATATATATAATTATCACTGATTTTTGGTTAAGAACATGAAGGATAGTCTTATTTGCTCGTTGGTGGACCTAACACATTGGGAATACTGTTAAGTTAAAGAGTGGGGTGACTTGGCATATTTAAAGAAAATTATTAATTTGATCCACTATTATACTAGGAGAATATGAGTAGTGTGTTTGTGTGTGTATTTATATGTGTCTTTTCTGTAACATTTATTTCTTTACTCCATATATTTGAAGAACATCTGTTAGTGTATTGAATGTTCACAATTTGAAAATATAATTTTTTAATGTTTAACTCTATGTACAATGTAAATATAAAAAGAGTAGCCTGTGTAAAAAGAAACTGACTTAAGACAGAAATTCTCTGAAACATAATTATAGCAAAATTAGCCTGGAAAAGAGAATTAATAACCTTTGTGGTTACATGTTTAACTTAAAGAAATTAACATTTACACTTGTCATAGGATAATATTTAAATTATATATTTACCTATTTGTGAATTGCACGAATACACGTAAACGAGTTCTGTCCTCTCTTTCTTTTTTTGAAAGTTATGTTTAGATTATTCAAGTGACTTAAATTTGAGTGCCAACACCCACAGAACTGAGATTTCAATTGAGCCTGATGGTGCAGCAAATTCAGTTTGGGTGAAACAATGTGTCCAGATGCAAATGCATAATAACTACAGCAGCTGTGGTTTCAGTACAGACATATTGCTGATCTGCTTTAAAATAATCAAGCCCCAAGCCTGGTGCTCATAAATTAATTATGTCTGCAACTCTTATAGAAACAAAGAAAGACCTTAAATCAAGATGGAACAAACCAAAACTGAGTTGTTTTATATGGTGATCTCTTAACTGGAAAATTATAGGTAAGCCTAGCCAGTGTGGTTGAGCATTGACCTATGAACCAGGATGTCACTGTTGGATTCCAAATCAGGGCACATCCCCAGGTTGCAGGCTGAGTCTCCAGTCGGGGACAGCTGACCAATGAGTCTCTCTCATCACTAATGTTTCTATCTCTCTCTCCCTCTCCTTTCCTCTCTGAAATCAATATATATATATATATATATATATATATATATATATATATATATATATATATATATAAAATATTCTAAGTGTCCAGCCAACCAGTCGCTCTGTATGTCATGCACTACCACCAGGGGGCAGATGCTCAACGCAGGAGCTGCCATGACACACACTGGCCATTTACAGAGAAACAGCACGGCGGACCTGGTGCCCACAAAGCAACACTCAGCTTCCGCCAAGTGGGACACAGGCCCTGCCACCACCCCAGAGCAACAGCCCACCAAATTTCAGCCAACACTGCCAAGACCCCATGGCGCAAAATACAGCCTACAGCGCAGTCCAGCCTGGAAACGGTCGTTATGGGTGCTAGGTAATGACATCATGTAGCAGCGCCCAGCTTCCCCTTCCTAACAACAATTAGCCTCCTTCCAGTTTCTTCAGCCCAGGAACATGACTTGCTTTAGAGCCAGGTGCAAACACTTTATACTATAACCAAATGTCTGTGAAGCGTTTTCCTGTGCCTCATCTCATTTGATCCTCACAGAAGTCCAGGAGTAGGTAGATAGGAGACTCGGTGGAATCCTATTTTCTTTTTATTAGCCAGAAAACGGAGATTTTGAAGTTCAGAAACTTGACCCAACTGAAAAGAAGTAAGAAATGGTGGACCTTGAAAATGACTTCAGATTGCCTGGTGAACTCTTGAGGCGTCCAGACCCCTTGCTGAAACGGGAAACCTGGACCAAATGGAAGGGGTTGGAAATGGCAGGAGGCCTGGCCAGGAGCACTCAGCTGGTCCCCCCCCCCCCCCCCCCCCCCCGGAGAGTATGAGAGCATTTCCTCCAAGAAAAACCTGTCCCGTGGAGAAAAAGGAGACAATTGTCATCCATATGAGAAGGGGACACAGAAGGTCACAGGGATGGAAAAAGGCTCCTAGAGCAAAGGAGCCATCACCAGGCCCAACCGGGGGCCCAGGAGCTCTAGGCCTCATGGGTGGGGAAGTCCTGATGGTCCCCTAAGCAGTTGCCACAAAGAAAATGGACCCCCAGAAGATAAGGTGAGGGGATGGCCATCCCCCACCCCAGGGAGCAGAAAGGACGGGTCTGACTCCTCCAGGGCAGGACATCAGGACACGAGAGATTTGACTCACCCTCCTCCAAAACTCAATGGCAGCAGGACCCGGCCCCGAAGCCCAGCGAGGGCCACTGGTCAAGCAGGCTGCCAGGAAGACCCAGGGGCCAGGCCCGCCTCCCCAAAGCACGCCGCCACCACCACCACCCATCTGCAGAAGCCCGCGTGCCTCTGGATGTCCTGATGCCCAGACTCTGCAACCAAGTGGGGGCGCTGCAGGTGGCCCTGGACGAGCTGCGGGCTCCAGGGGGCGCCTTCCTGCCCGTGCCCTCCCGTGGCCCCCAGCCCAAGGTCCGGGAGCCCAAGGCATGGCAGTGCGCCTGGCTCAGCTGGCAGCTGGCGCACATGGGCGTGAACCTGCACTGGGCGCTCTCGACACCCTGCTGGCCTCGCAGCCTGGGCCTCTCAGTCAGCTGCCCTGCACCCTTCTTGCTCCGCCTGTATCCTCGCCCAGCGCCTCCACCCAGAGCCAATTGGACTCCCTATTGCCAACTCTGGGTGCCAGGGTCCAGGGGACCAGCTTCTCCCACAGCGCAACTGCCATTCCCCAGCAAACACCCTTACTCCTGGGCCGGCCCTCTGCCCCTCGGGGGTCCCAGCTCAGGGGCCCAGGGGATCCGTAGACAGCCTGGAGGGAGAGCTGCAGAGGAAAACATTTCTGTGGCTGGGGTGACTGCCACTGCCATTGAGTGGGACCTTTTCCCCATTCGATATTTTCCTGTTTTATATGAAAAATAAAACCCGTTTAAAGAAAAAAAGAAAAAAAAGAAAATGACTTCAGATTTTCTCACTGTGCAGAATATAGTCAGACACTGCTGCAGTTAAATATTTTACCCTTTTGTTCTCCCTGTATGATCTACAATAATAATCTGCTTTGTGTTGATATTTACTGCTATGTTGCTGACAGTTACCTGAAAGAGAAGTTGGGGTGCTTTATGGGCTGGAAAAAGGAAAAAGTTTAGCTAAATCAGAAAGCAGGTCTAATTAATCAAGTTTATTCTAGCCATATATATATATATATATATATATATATAAATCTAATATGCAAATTGTTCCCTCAGGAGTTCAACTGGGAGTTCAATCATTCGCTAAGATTTGCACTGCCTACCAGGAGGTGATGTGGAATGTAGGAAGGCCCCAGCTGGCAGCTGGCAGCCAGGGAAGGAAGGCACCTGTCAGCAGCCAGCAGCCAGAAGGCCCCAATCGGCCCTGATCGCCGGCCAGGCCTAGGGACCCTACCCATGCACAAATTTCGTGCACTGGACCTCTAGCATCCTATCTAATAAAGAGGGAATATGCTAATTGACCCCCATGCTGTGGCAAAGAGGGCGGTGCCCACAGCCAATAAGGAGGGAACATGCTAATTGACTGCCCTGCCCTCAGGGTGGCAGCGCCCAGTCCCCTCAGCCCTGCTGAGGTGGCAGGTGTGTGACAAGGCCGCATGCCTGCCTCCAGAGTCCCCCAGTCCCCTCAGCCACCCCCCCTCCAGCTGCCCAGGGTCAGCCCAAGGTGCAGGCAAGCCTCAGATGGCAGCTGGCCAGCCGCCCAGGGCTGGCCCAATGCACAGGTAAGCTTGGGATGGTGGCTGCCCAGCCTCCCAGGGCCACCTAAGGCTCAGGTAACCAGGGTCAGCCGAGGCTTGCACTACTGGCAGTGGCAGCAGCAGAGGTGTGATGGGGCGTTGCCTTCCCCTGATAGCTGGGTTGCCTCCCACCCCTGAGGGCTCCCGGACTGTGAGAGGGGGCAGGCCAGGCTGAGGGACCCCTAACCCCTCCAGTGCATGAATTTTCATGCACCAGGCCTCTAGTATATATATAAAAGACTAAGTTGAATCGCACATGCATGATACATATAAAGCTCTTGCTGGTGCCAATAGCACACATATGTTTCGATCTGTCATTGTTGATCGTGAATTTGGTTGACACTTCTATTATAGAGGAAAGGCAAGCAGTGATATTAAAATATTCTAATTAATTTCCTTTCAATGTGCACGAATCCATGCACCGGGCCACTAGTTTTTTAGAAAAATGAAACTTATAGGTAAAATACTAATTCAGAGAATTCAGATGATGTTTAGATCATATGTAGATTATAAAGAAAGTAATAATGTTCCAATAAAACCCATTGGACAAAATACATTTGCATCAGTTTAGGTATTCAACTTTTATTCATATACTTTGAAAAACAGAGCTTGTGGGAAGAGCTCAGGAGATTTATCTCAGTGCAGTGGCAGATGCAATGGCGTGAGCGCACTCCACCTATACAAGCTTCCTCGGCACACTGGGAAGTGGCAGCGCCCGCCTGAGCAAACCCCCTAGAGCCCCTACATAGTACCCTATCTTTCCTACCATTGGTTGCCCTAAGGATGGTGTAAACTTCTGATTGGTCTGGAATGTTACATATGTCACTGCACTTAAACAATAAAGTCAGATCTGCATCTTGAACCAGTCTCCGGAGTGGGGCATGCTTCGTTAGGACTCCGTCGGCCTCACCCCCATGGGACCCCCTGCCTCAAGAGCTCATTAAAAGATAACATTCTATGTAAGAGGAACAAATGGATGACAGTAAACATTCCCATGGTACATAAGTGTGTTCCAGTATACAGCTGAATACAAAAATGAAAGCTAGGTGAATTCAGGAAGGGGGTATTAGTTAGAAAGACTTTTGAGCTGGTGGGATATATTTATAAAGGTCCAAATCCGAGAGGATTGGGGTCAATAATAATGAGGAAGGAGAGTCACTAATGGTATGCCACATAATGACAGTCCTCATACATAATGATAATTAAATGGTAAAACTTCTAGCCACGGTGGACTCACCTGAAAGCCTAAGCTCCCTCATTTCCTATTTAAGGAAACAAATGGGCTACAAGGGATACACAGAGTTCAGATGTTGCTATGGGAGGGACGGTTTTGTCTTTCACATTCTTCTTTGCATGAGGATGCGTATGTCTAGCAACCTTACAAATTTAAATCAGTATATAGTCTTCCTTGAAATGCTTTTATTAGCTCTATGTAAACACATTGAAATTGTTTATTATGATTATGTCTCTGATCAGACTATATTTTTAACATATCTATGAAAAAGTCTTGAACTTTTCCCCCCTTTAATTCTTACATCTCATACCAAAGGCCCGATGCACAGATTCAGGCACATTGAAAGGAAATTAAATAGAAGAAATATTTTAATATTGCTATTTGTCCT
This sequence comes from Myotis myotis, assembly GCF_014108235.1. Taxonomy (NCBI): domain Eukaryota; kingdom Metazoa; phylum Chordata; class Mammalia; order Chiroptera; family Vespertilionidae; genus Myotis; species Myotis myotis. The sequence continues at coordinate 26,975,311 of NW_023416318.1, forward strand.
TTTTCTATAATAGAAGTGTCAGAGATGAAAGAAAATTAGTAAAATGTATATGAAAATAACATATAAATTGATTAATGAATAAACAATAACAACATGATATAACAACAACAAAGATATATATAAAAAAAAGGTATTAAAACAACATTGATAAAAACAATGACTGATAAATTGGTTAAACTTATTCTGATATCTCCGGCTATGCCACATTAAGAGTAAAAACACTTCCAGAGTGCTTGACTAATTTCCCTTATTATGAAATATGTACAACTTTAACTTTAACATCACACACTTTCCGAACTCTAGAGAAAGCAACATATAACTGACCATGTCCAAAAACGGTTCAAGGTAGGAATATTCCTACTCTGTCTAGAGTTTGTCCTTGTGATTCATTAATTGTCATCACAAATGCTGGCATCATGCAAAACTGTCCTCGAATTAATTTAAATGGGAGGCCAGTGTTAGGAACAAATCTATTCTTGGAATCAGAACAACCTTTCCTTCCACAGATCTGTTAATACTTCAGCTTTGATTATGTTACGTTGCAATCTTTTGATAATGAATCTAGTACCATTACAAAGACCCCATTTACTATAAAGATTTCTCAGTAGCATGATGATTGCACCTACTTTCAATTTTAATTTATGACATGGCATTCCTGAAGGAGTAATACTATTAGGAAATTTGATGGGAAATTTTTCCTTTCGTCATCATCCCTTGAATTGATGGAATCATCACTCAAATAGGTGTGAAAATCTCCATTGAGTATATTCAAAATTTCTTCATTTAATTGATGAACGTGCTCATTTTTTCGACAAAGAACCGCATGTTTAGATATATTCAAAACACACACATGCGATTGGCGCCAGCTAGAGTTTTATATGTATCGTGCATGCACGAGTCAATGTTTATTTTTAAATTGCCAATGCATGTCATATGCACCAGCCGGTCAGTTGGAAGGTTGGATGGATGGACAGTTGGTCACTTAGCCTTTTATATATAGACTAGAGGCCTGGTGCACAAAAATTTGTGCACTCGAGGGGGGTGGGGGGGTTCCCTCAGTCCGGCCTGTGCCCTCTCGCAGTCTGGGACCCCTCGGGAGATAACAACCTGCTGGCTTAGGCCTGCTCCCGGGTGGCAGAGGGCAGGCCCAATCCCTAGGTGCAGCCCCTGGTCAGGCTCAGAGCAGGGCTGATTGGGGAGTTAGGGTGCCGCCCCCTGTCATGCACAGAGCAGGGTGGATCGGGAGGTTGCGATGCCACCCTCAGTCACGCTCAGGGTAGGGCTGATTGGGGGTTTGGGGCACCGCCCCCTGTCACACTCAAGGCAGGGTCGATGGGGAGGTTGCGGCACCACCCCTGTCATGCACAGAGCAGGGCCAATCCGGGGGTTGGGGCACTGCCCCCTGTCACGCACAGAGCAGGGCGGATCAGGCGGTTGGGGCGCCACCCTCTATCACCCACAGAGCAGGGCCGATCAGGGGGTTGGGGCACCGCCACTGTCACACTCAGGGCAGGGCCGATGGGGAGATTATGGCTCTACCCCGTCACACACAGAGTAGGGCCCATGGGGTGGGGGGGGTTGGAGCGCTGCACCCTGTCACACACAGAGCCGCAGGGTGATCAGGGAGTTGGGGAGCTCCCCCGTATCAGGCACAGAGCAGAGCCGATCAGGGGGTTGGGGCGCCTTCCCCTGTCACGAACAGAGCAGGGCTGATAGGGAGGTTGTGGCCCTGCCCCCTGTCACATACAGAGCTGCAGGGCTGATCAGGGGGTTTGGGCGCTGACCCTTGTCACGCTGATCCTGGTGCGGGGAGGTCTCGCAGCTCCCCTGATCCCAGTGCTGGGAGGCATATTACCCTTTTACTATATCGAATAGAGGCCTGGTGCATGGGTGGGGGCTGACTCGTTTGCCCTGAAGGGTGTCCTGGATCAGGGTGGGGGTCCCCACTGGGGTGCCTGGCCATCCTGGATGAGGGGATGATGGCTGTTTGCAGCTGGTCACACACCCTTCAGGGTGGGGGTCCCCACTGGGGTGCCTGGCCAGTCTGGGTGAGGGGCTGAGGGCTGTTTTCAGGCTGGGACTGAAGCTCCCAACTGCTCCTTTTTTCTTTTCTCTTTTTTTATTCTGGGCCAGCTTTAGCTCTGAGGCTTGGCTCCAGCTCTGAGGCCTCAGCTGCTGAAAGAAGGTATCTGGTTTGTTTAGGTTCTATAATCGAAACTCTGTATCAACTCCAGCTCTGAGATCCCGGCTCACTGAAAGCAGGTTTCTGGGGTTTTGTTTAGCTTCTATATTTGTTACAATGTTTCTTAAACTGCAAGCTCAGAGGCCAGCAAGGCAGGCGGGAAACGTTGGAGTCCTCCGTCACTGAAGCAAGCAAGCCTCATGTTCAGTTTAAGCTGCCTGGCTGCCGGCCGCCATCTTGGCTGACAGTTAATTTGCATATCGCCCTGATTAGCCAATGGGAAGGGTAGCGGTCGTATGCTAGTTACCATGTTTCTCTTTTATTAGATAGGATAATGGATATTTTATTCAAAACTAATCTGTTGACTAAATGTTTGCCTTATTTATATTATTAAATTACAAAGTATTTGATAGTAAATTAGTTCTTTTAAATTATAATAAATTAATAATAATAACGACTACAACAGCAACACTAGCAGCAAATTCCATTTATCTCATTTAATTTTTGCAATCACAGAATGCATTCTGAGAGATGTCCAAACTGTTGTCAATCAAATTGCTGAAATTTAAAGTGCTAATAATCTACAGGACTGATATATGAAATATAGGCTCATTCAGATGAATTATCCTTTTACAAATACATATATTTAACCCTGTGTCTCATTTATAAAATATTTAGTTTTACGATTTATATTTTGGACACAAGTATATAAATTTAAAATAAGTATTTATCAGCAATAATTACATAAGCTTTTTTGGCCTAGCAAGTGACAAAAAATTAAATCTGGTGAGATAAATAGAAGCTCTTTCTGTGTTCTTTTCATTGTACCACTTATGTGGGGGAGGGGCAATCTAAAATTTTATATCCAGTCAAGAAAAATAGCATTCTGTGGATAAAAAAGGATCAATTTATTTGAATTTTCTACTAAAGTCATGATTTCTTGTCTATTTCCTTTTCTAAGCCTATGTTCCATGGGAAAAAAAGAGGCGACTGTCCAGCTCAGAGTTCAAAGTAGTCTCTAAATATATTTAACAAGTGTTTTGAAAGTCACTTTTTGCTTGTTTTTGGTTTTTTGGTTGGTTTTTTTTTTGTTTGTTTGTTTTTGTTTTTACATTAGGTCAGTATGAAGAAGGTTAGATAAAATGCTAGTGTTCTTGAAACCAGATCTAACCCCTTCCACCATCACTCTTTACTGATACTGCACTTTGGCAGAGGGGTGCTTAGAATTATTTACATGAAAAAGGGTGAGTCAAAAGTTAATTGGAGATAGTTGCTGGCTTTTCAGACATAATATGGAGAACTTGCACGTACTTGGATACTTCTAGCTTTTGGATATGGATCATGACAAAAAGTGTCTCAGAAGCTATGGAGTTGACATTTTTGAGGAAGTCAGCTTGATAAAGGGGCTTGAGGGAGGATACCTGGCTCACTACCAGTGATGGCGAACCTATGACACACGCGGTCAGAGGTGACACGCGAACTCATTTTTTTGGTTGATTTTTCTTTGTTGAATGGTATTTAAATATATAAAATAAATATAAAAAGTATAAGTCTTTGTTTTACTATGGTTGCAAATATAAAAGAAATTGTATAGGTGACATGGCACCAAAGTTAGGGTTTTTCAAAATGCTGACACGCCAAGTTCATAAGGTTCGCCATCACTGCACTATACCATGAGACTAACGGGTTCGTCATGTGTTCCCATGAACCCCAGTGACAGAATGTTGAGTTGCTGAGAGGAACAGTAGACTAGTAGATGTCTGGCTGAAATAGACCAGAAATAGCAAATAGACCGCTGAGTGTGAGTGATATTTTTCCAGAGCCCTCTAATCAGGTACTCAGAACTGTTCAGATATAAAAATCAGCAAAGCACTCACAAAGACAGGTACACCTTAGTGGCCACCAATCCAACCTTCTCCCTTCCCCGCATGGCCAGGTAAGGCTTAGCCCTACACTGTGATGTCACCTTGTGGAGGAAGAGAGGAAAGGAGAGGAAATATAAAAGGCATAATCATTCAAGAAACAAAATTTTATTTTTTTAATTTATCTTTATTGTTGAAAGTTTTATAGATGTCCTCTCTTATCAACTTAGTCTCAATTTTCTGTTGTTTTTCGCCACTACTGAATGAGTTCCATAACCTGAATCAAATCACTTTATTTTTACAACCTCTATTCTTAAATCCCTTCAGCATGATTATATATCTATTACAATCCCTTGGTCAGTTCACACTCCCAATTTCCCAAATGACTACTTCATACATTTCCTCTCTCCTTATACTTCCAACAACCCAGGAGTAACCCCGAGTTTTGCTTTAACTTTATTGAAAAGATAGAAATGAGAAGAAAGTCCATCCTTTATTTGCCTTCTAAGTGGTATTATTGTATTCATGCCAGCCCCTCACCCAAAAGTGTATTCTGTAAAAAGCAACCAGAATGATGTTTTGAATATGTAAGTCAGATCATACCACTTTCCTAAGTGCCTCTCCATTTCATTTAAGATACAATCTTACTTCCAAAGTATAAGACGTTATATAAGATCTTGCTCAAGGAAACCTAATCTTCTGTCTTTCTACACTCTCCCTCACTATTATCCTTGGCATTCTGTCCCTTAAGTGCCCCCAATATATGAGCTTGTTACCAGGCCTGGTACTTTAAATGTACTGTTTCTTCTACCTTGAATGTTTCCTACAAAAGATCATAATATTCAGGTGACTTCTTCAGAGAAGATTTCCCTGAAATAACCTTACCCACATTACTCTATTTCCCATTCCCTATTTCATTGTCTTTTTTACCTACTACTTATTATCTTGCTAATTTCTCTATAGCTAGCATATACCACAGTTTCTGGCATACAAGAAATGTCTTAATAAATATTTTTTGAGTGAACACATAAATCAATTAATCTCTTACAAAAGGATTAACACCATATGACAGTTATCTTATTACAAGTAAGTAAAGAAATTAAGGAGATGATGTAAATACCATCATTGAAGTAAAGATCTTAGATAAATATAATTTGTCATATTTAGTGGTTATTTGTAATTGACCATTTTAGTTGCACAGAATGACCCAGATGAGAAAAAATAAAAACAAACTATGGCTTTGATCCTCATGTGGTTCAATTTGTTTATCCTTATTTTGCAGTTACAGCATTTATCATGCCTCAATCAGCCATTTTATAATTTTTTTCTCTTGTTCACATTTAGCTGGAACAATACTAATCTGTTCCTAGTAATAGAAAACTATTCCCAGTTGGCTGGTCAGTAATATCATCATCATAATTTTATCTGCAAAGGAAGAGTTTGCAGGAATACGAGGAATTTTCAAGGCTTCATTTACCATTGACCTAGACAATCACATTTGTTAAATATAATTTTATTGATTTCAGAGAGGAAGGGAGAAGGAGAAAGAGACAAAAACATAAATGATGAGAGAGAATCACTGATTAGCTGCCTCCTGCACAACCCCCTACCAGGCATTGAGTCCACTACCTGGCAAGTACCCTGACCAGGAATCGAACCGTGACCTCCTGGTTCATGGGTCGATGTTCAACCAGTGAGCAACACCAGCTGGGCTACAATGGCTCATTTTAGAAAACCATTTGAACAAAAGAGAAAGCTTTTTTTTTTTTTTTTTTTCAAAAAGATCAGAAAAAAAGCAAACACTACTTGGGTCTCTATTGATTTCAGATCAAATCTATTACAATCAGGTCTTTTTTCTACTGAATTTTGGCATAGCAGCTTCCTGCAGAACTGTTAGGATTTATGTAGTAATATGGAGAAAATGAGAGAAAAGAAATCATATAATGTTCAGAGCTGTAAAGAGGTCTTCAACAAGGTTACTGAAAGTCAGGTGGAATTCCAATGTGGCCTTTTGTTCCGTTTGCCACGATGTTGGAAATTGAGCTTGGTAGTTAGGAGCTCTTTTGCCCTCTGAACCACTGTGGCTTGAATCCGTTCTTCATACCAAAAAAAAAAAAAGAAAGAAAGGAAGAGAGAGGGAGGGAGGGAGGGAGGGAGGGAGGGAGAGAGAGAGAGAGAGAGAGAGAGAGAGAGAGACAGAGACAGAGACAGAGACAGAGACAGAGAGAAGAAAGGAGGAAGGAAGGAAGGAAGGAAGGAAGGAAGGAAGGAAGGAAGGAAGGAAGGAAGGAAGGAAGGAAGGAAGGAAGGAAGGAAGGAAGGAAGGAAAGAAAAAGCAGTAGAAAATATCTTCATTGCACATAATTCACGTCTGGAAATCATTTTGATGCCAAGCAGTTGTTTTTGAAAAGACCCATGTTCCAAATAACTGCAGTTTAACTGTGCATCCAGTGCTCAGCAATGTCAAAAAAAACTGTGGTTCTTTCTGTTTTACTTTAAATGTTATTATTCAGCCAAATTTTATTCACATTCACTGCAGCTTTACCAGTCTACACGATTCCTGTTCATGGATTAATGAGCGCTTTTTCTTTTTTCCCAAGATAATGTTATGTTGACTTTCTAAAGATGATTTTAAACGCAAAAAGGTATGATAACATATTAAAATGCATATATGAATGACATTATTCATAATTGTAACTTCAAAACTGAATGTCGGATATTACCTAACTTCAGCTTGGCATGTACACAGTTAACGCTGGCCAGTGATCTCTTTAGAACACTTGAGGGGTGGCATTAATTATGTATATTGCTTACACCTGTGGAAAATCAGTCTGCCCTCCTGGAGCTAATAAGAAAATTAAATGTTAAATTCAGACTGCATTAGAGGGCCTTGTCAGCAATGCCTGCCACATTTTGCCTAGGAGTGTTCATATTCAGTCCTGCTCATTTTCATGCAGATTACTATGTACTTTATGAGTCAGATTTAAAAAAAAAAAAAAAAAGAATGCTTTTTTGAAACCCTGCAGCTGCTGGTCTCTAGTACATAGTCAGGAGAAAGGAGGAGGAAACTGCTGTCCTGTTAACTATGAAAATATGCTCTAAAAACCACTGCAGCTCTGCGCATGAAAACGCTGGCATTGCCCCCCTTCTTCAGAATGGTGGATTTCTGAAGACGAGTAAAGCTGCTCACTGTATGTCTCAGTTTCATACATGGTTTGTTTGTTTTTTCATTTTTCTTGTTATTCACTTTGGGAAATACTGTCTTTGAGAAGCAGTAGGTTAGAAGTTAAGAGTTTAGTATTTTGTGTTCACATCTCTTATGCTGTTTTCCAGCCATGTAAGCTTGGGGGGGGGGGGGGGGGGGGTTCACTCAATTTATCTAAATATCAGTTGGCTCAATTATCAGATGAGGTTAATAAAAATATTAAATTTATCAGTACCTAGAAGGCAAGGAATAGGCTGTAATAAATACTAGCAGTTATTTTTATATTTTAAAAATTTTTTCCCATTTATTTATTTATTTATTTATTAATTGTTTTATTGCTTAAAGTATTACAAAGGGTATTACATATGTGTCCTTTCCCCCCCCCCCCCCCCCCGCCTTGACAATCCCCTGGCCTCCCCTACCCCACAGTGTCTTATGTCCATTGGTTATGCTTATATGCATGTATACAAGTCCTTCGGTTGATCTCTTACCCCCCTCCCTCCTGCCCCCCAACCCTCCCCGGCCTTCCCACTGCAGTTTGACAATCAGTTTGAGGCAGCTCTGCCTCTGTATCTATTATTGTTCATAAGTTTATAATGGTCTCTATTATCCATGAATGAGTGAGATCATGTGGTATTTTTCCTTCATTGACTGGCTTATTTCACTTAAAAAATATTTTTATTTTTAGAGAGAGATAAAAGCGGAGAGAGAGGAAAACATCAATGTGAGAGTGAAACATCAATGACTGCCTCCCGCACACCCTCTACCTGCTATGGAGCCTGAAACCCGGGCCTGTCCTCTGCCTGGGAATCGAACCTGAAACCTTTAGGTGCAGGGGACAGCAGCCAACAAACTGAGCCACACCAGCCAGGACTTTATACATGTTTTACTGAGTGATTTACTCAAGTTAATTTGCGCTAAAGTCAGTCATCATTTGTGGTCTCTCATAATCCCCCTAATATACATTTTCCTTCCTAAGAATTTATCTAGTATCCCTAGAGGACAAAAAGCAATTTCTATATAATATTTGTTCCTATGGGGGGAAAAAATAATATGAGATAGATCAGGCCCAAACCTTTTCTAGATTACTCATGAACTCAAGTTAAAAACTTCAGTAAATAGTATACTTACTACCTGGAAATAGTAATTAAAAAGAAAAAAATATCAAAGCAAGCATTTTTTCCCCAGGGAGCAAATGAGATATGTTGGTCAAAAGACCTCAAAAATAGAAGTACAGTAAGTCCTCCCTGAAGTCTTTGATAGGTTCTGTGACTTTAAGTAAAATGACATGTAAAGAAACCAGTTTTACCATATGTTAAGTGTATAAACAACAGTTAAGATCTTACAGCATCTCATCAACATTATAAGAAAACTATGTTGAACAAAACCAGGATCTGTTATGTTTATAAATTCATAGAAGAGAATGTAGGAAGTTTATACGTCAAATATTGGGGATCATGTCTGGAAACAAAATGGAGATTTGGGGTGGTAGTTAAACAATACTTTATTCTTATCAGTATAATTTATATTTTTAACATACATTCCTTTTATAATTAAAATTTTTAAAAAGAATGCATACATACATGCACCTTGGTTTTTTACTTTGCCTTTCTCAAAAGCAATTTGAAGTAGCTTATCAAATAATGACTGTTAAAACTTAAAGAACAAAGAAATACAGAAATAGTCATAGTTAAGAGCTTCTCAACAAAGAAATGAAACAATTTTAATTTCATGAGTTCTATTTGTTGTATAAAAGAATGCTTACAAGTTCACTAAATATTGTCCTGACATAGATTATAGAGAGAATTTATCATGTAGGTTCTATGTTTCCTCATATATTATATTTTTCAACATAATCTCACAAAATCACAGATATTTTACAACCAGGAATATTGTGTTTAGTGATCCTCTGTAAAGCTGACAAATAGAATTAAAGATGGTATGAATAAAATTGTAGTCATTTGTAGATACTACTAGAGACATGGTGCACGAATTCATGCACAGGTGTGGTCTGGGAGGCCTGCCCCTGGTCAGGGCCAATCAGGGCCAGACCGGCCATGAGAAGGGGCTGTGGGAGTTTGGCCACCAGCCCCGCCCTCAGTCGGGCTGGTTTGCTGGTGCAGTGTGCATCATAACGACCGGCTATTCTGGTCATTTCGGTCGCTTTGCTTTTATATATATATAGATTATTACCTTAATTTTATACGTGAAGAAACTGAGGTATAGAGAATTTAACTAAGTTACCCAAAATCAAATAGCTAGTTATTCATGAAGCTGTAGAAATAACAAGGACCACACAAAGGAAAACAAATATCTAGGCTATTTATTCAGATCTTGCTTTATCAAGGAAATAAATTGATATCACTTGTGTTTAGAAAAGACTCAAATGCAAACAGGTGAGTGAGAAGACTTTATACTGACTTTTTTTTTAATGAAAGGCTTTAAGGATGCTTTGAGTGGGGATTGCTACTTTGAGGAAGCTGGAAGTAGGCTAACTAGAAACAAGACATCTTATGTGATTGGTTAAGGCAGTGGTCGGCAAACTGCGGCTCGGCAAACCGCGACTCACAAGCCACATGTGGCTCTTTGGCCCCTTCAGTGTGGCTCTTCCACAAAATACTGACTTCTGCACGTGGGCCACAAAGTTTCAATTGCACTGTACGTGCGCGCCTGCATGTGGTATTTTGTGGAAGAGCCACACTGAAGGGGCCAAAGAGCTGCATGTGGCTCACAAGCCACGGTTTGCCGACAACGGGGTTAAGGGAACATATTTGGCTTTCTCTGTTGCTTGCTAGTTGGAAGTGGGGCCATAAAGAAGGAAGCTAACAGCCATTGAAGAAATCCTGATTACTTCAGAAGTTGTGCTCTGGCTTCCTGAACTGAAATTTTCTGCAATCGTGTCATCCATTAAAAGAAGGAGAAGAAGGAAGAGAAGAAGAGGGATGGGAATGGGGAGGGAAAAGAAGAGGAACAGGAAAAAGAGTAAGCATTTAGGTTGTATAGCTAAAAATCATGCCACACAACTGAATCACAAAGGATTAGCCCAATGAGTATTTTTATACCTAGAGAAACCTAAGTAAAATTGATCAAAGTGGAAATTTTATATTGGCTCCATTATGCCCTGGATTTTACCTGATCCAAATGATTTCAATAAGAATATTAGCTTGATAATCACTGTCATTGCTCCTTGCAGAGAAACATATTTGTCCTTTATTGCCTCCCTTTAGTCTGGATGCAGATGATGAAATTAATTTGAAAATTTTTATTAACCCATTTCCTTTCTAACACATCCCACACTTTATTTCATGTTGGTGGTCTTGGACCGTTTATTTACAGTCCTTCACAACTATTTCACTATTTGTCAAAAATGTACAATGGATGATTTAAATGCAAATCTATAAAAGCCTAAGCAACCATTACAACGGGACAACAGGAACAACTGGTTGACCAGTCACTATAACGTACCATGGCCACCAGGGGGGCAGATGCTCAATGCATTAGCGCCCCCTGGTGGTCAGTGTGCTCCACATGGGGAGTGCTGCTCAGCTAGAAGCTGGGCTCATGGCTGGCAAGCACAGCTGTGGTGGCAGGAGCCTCTCCCAACTCTGCCGCAACACTACCAAGCGGCAGCGGTGTGGCACCCGGTCCAGCTCAGGCTCCTCCCTGGCCACCTGCTGCTTGGCACACTGCTACCTGCCTTGGGGGATGTCCTAAACTGGCCAGATAGGGGATCAGGCCTAAACCGGCAGTCGGACATCCCCCGAGGGGTCCCGGATTGTGAGAAGGCACAGGCCAGTCTGAGCCCACCCCCCTCCCATGCACAAATCCATGTACCGGGCCTCTAGTGTATATATATTGAAATGGAATAAAGTCTGGCAATTTGAGAGTCCTGAACAACTCACACAAACTATCATTATTGTATCAGACGCTTCAAATTGAACTAATAACACTTGGAGCCACTGTGACATGGAAATTGTCATGGATCTGAAATCCTTTTCCTATAAAAATAAATGGGGTTTTAAATCTAAGTCTCTAACTTTTTCCTAGAAATGAAAAACAAAAAACAAAACAACCAGATATTTGTAATGTGCTCTGAATAAAATGACATATATTAAAACTCTTAGTTAATATCAAAATACCGAACAGAAAAGTTAAAACGTTTTGCTCTCAAGTGGGTGAAATGACTGGATCCATGTAGAAAATGTCTACTCAGCATCTTATGAGCTATAAATATGGTGAGATTTTCATTTCATGAATTCAAGGAAAAAAGATGACCATTGAAACATTTAATGTTTTTCCTAAAGCAGTCAATTTCAGTAAATGAATGCTGTCTCCACTGTTGAGTTTATATTTAATTAGCTGTTAGTAAATTTGGATAATAGAATTGTATAGTTAAATTATGTATGTTGTGCAATTGTAAATAATGACTACACATCTGCATTTTTTAAAAAGTCAAACTCTGTCCCAATGTCCACACAAATGCATGCATGATTTTGTGGTGAATTTGGCCAAGGTATATAATTTATATCTTCTACAATTCCAATTTTTATGATTAAGCTTGGAAAAAGAAATAGTTGTCTTTTAATAAATTTCAAATGACTTAAAAAGGTAATTTTCGTTTTACGTTTCTTCTCCCAATTTTTGCCAGAATTTGAAAGAATTTATAGAGCATTTATTAAAGACAAAGTAAAACCAAATTATAAAATGGTCTGTAGATTAGTTTAAATTTGTCTGTAATCTTTTTATTTATCTGGACTAAATTTCCCTTGCAATGAATTTTATATATAATAAATAGAATAAGATTATTTCCATTAAAGCTTAATTTCTCTGATATTACTACTTTATGTGCATTGTTACTGAAATTAACTTAAATATCAGGAAAAATTAATTACTTTCAACCTGGTGTAGGATATCCATATAAAATCAATGGCTCTTACTGACTGGCTATATATATCACTTGAAAACTTTCTAAATATAATGACATTTTCTGGCCTTCATTCCAAGATACTGATTTTATTGTTTGAGGTAGTGTCCTGGTATTAGAACTTTAAAAATCTCCTACGTAATTCTAATATATAGTAAGGGTTGAGAACCACTGTTCTACTTTAGTGGGTCTCAGATTTGAGCATCCATCAGAATAACCTAGAGGTGAAAACAAAGGTTGCTGAACTCCATTCCCAGAGTTCTTGTGTCAATAAGTCTGGAAAATTTGCGTTTCTAATAAGATGGCCAGTTGCTGGTCCAAGAAGCACACTTTAACGCTATAGATTGGGTATGTAGATAGAGATAGTAGCATAAACCCAGGCTTCTCAAGTAATTTAAAGTATGGTAAGTTTTCTAAATAAGGGTTTAGCAAGCTACAGTTCAACACTGGCAACCTGTTTTTAGGAGAAATGGACAGGTCTATGGGAAGGAGGATCATAGGTTTAGCATGGGACATGTTGAGATTTAGCTGTCTTTGAGACATCCATTGAGACATAGTCAAAAGGCATTTGGCCATGAAAGTCTGAAATTCAGACATACGATATTATCTTAATAATTACTGTTTTTTTATTTTCTTATTGTGTTTTTTTGTTGTGTGTGTGGTGTGTGTTTTTGTGTTGTTGTTTTTTTACTACTGCTGTTTTACTGTGTAGGCTATTTGGTTTATATTATCTACTTCCTCTTACCAAAAGTCTTTGCACATGCTATTTCTTCTGCTTAAAATATTCCTCCTTATCCCTTTCATCTAACTAACTCCTACCTATTCTTAAAATATCAACTCAAATCTCACTTCCTCAGGGAAACTTTCTCTGATCTTGGTGATTATTACACCTCTACTGTTGAGTCACATAGTAATCTAGCTATAACACTTGCCATAACTAAACCTTTAGATTTGCTCAAATAGTTACTTATGTATTTGCTCCCCTCTAAAACTTCATTTTAATGAGAGCAGGACCTATTATGTTATTTTATTTTATATTATTTCCCAGCCTTGTGGCTCTAGTACCTTGCAGGTGCCTTTCACATAGTATATGTTCATGACATTTTTTAATAAAAGTATGTATGCATTCACTTACAATTATAATCCTAAGACTCTTTTTTTAAGAAAACATATTCAGCTCCCTAAGACTTTTTGAACATAAGACAATACTTGTTAGGTTAAATGAATAAAGCAGAAAGCAAAATCTTTATTTGAAAAATGCAAATTATATATAAATATGACTAGAAGGAAGTCAAACCAAATGCTAGCAGAAATTCCATTTGGTCTGTTACATTTAGTCTTCTACAGCATGGAAGAATGTTGTAACTGCGAAGTGAAATAAGCCAGTCACAAAATGAGAAATATTGTATGATTCCCTTTATATGAGATAACCAAGAAGAGTCAAGTTGATAGAGACAGGCTGTGGGTGGGGAGAATAAGGAGTTGAGTAATGGTTATAGAGCTTCAGTTTTGAAAGAGTTCTGGAGAGGGTTGCGCAACAATGTGAATGCAGTTATCACTACTGGATGGCACACTTAAAAGTGGTTAAGATGCTAAATTTTACTATGTGTATTTTATTACATTTAATTGCATTTTGACAATGGAATTAGTTTTATTCATTTTTAAATATAAAATCAGTTCATTTTCTGTTTAGTTTAAGAAAAAATATTTGCTATTAAAGTTTTTTTTGAAAAGAACAAAGAGGCAAAAGCAGGGGGCACGTCTGAGATATATATGTATTCTTAATTACATGAAAGAGCTTTAATAGTTGAAGGAGTACAATAGATATTTGATGAATAAGAAGAAATGTGGGTAGGTAATAAAGGTGTAATTATTAAGTCTTTGGAAGTACAAGTGAAATTCCCTCCAGATGTATTCCTAGGGCTATCATTTAAGGGTATGTAATTGTAAGAATAAATTACTCTGACCAGGTATTTCCCTGATTTTGACAGTTATCCCTAGAGAAATGCCCTACAGGTACATAATCTTCTCTATTGATATTTTTTTTTTCAAGATGGAGCTTTGGAAAAATATTGCCAGTCCTCGATTTCAACTTTCCAAATATCACTGTGTCAGCTAAAGAATATATGTTTCAAATATAAAGCTCACAATGAAGTCAAGTTGATCCAAGATCACTGAGGGATGAGATACACAAATCCAGGGAGAATATAGATGCTATTTCTTACATTGGTTAGGCTACCAGACCACAGCCCCCAGAATGATACTAAATGTATCATTTTTGTGGTTTAGAAATTGGTCACTTGAAGAAACCCAGCTGAAAAACAATATTTAAATTCACCTCTACCAAAATTTCTTTGCTAGAAGGCTATCGTCCTTGTAGTGCACAAGTACACGCAAACACCATAGAGGTAGTTAAAAGGCAGATGTCTTTTAACAGGGCATTTTTTTAAGCCTGAAAGAAGACAAAAGTTGTGTATGTGGCGGGGAGGGAGGTGGAGCAGCACTTAAGTCATAAAATGAATTCCCAGTTCATTGAGAAATGTATGTTGTTGTTTTTTTAATTTTCATTGAATTTATTGGGGTGACATTAGTCAATAAAGTTATATAGTTTTCAAGTGAACAATTTTATAATTCATCACCTGTATATTGTTTTGTGTGTTCCTCATCCAGAAGTCAAGTCTCCTTCTATCATCATTTATCCCCTCTTTACCATACCTCTTCCTGACCTCTTTACCCCTCTATTTTGAAATTTAAATATTATATCCCTTAAATATATCCAAGTTCATTACAAAATATGAAGGCTTTGCAGTTCAATTAATGGAAATGGATGCTTACAGCATCACCTTTCCTTGCATGGGAAAATAGATATTAACTTGAGGCAAAAGTCCCCAAAATTACTTTTCCAAATGCAAGGGTAAAATAATCATAATTCATTCCTAGAACAACTGAGCAATTATGTAAACTGAAGTATCAACACATGAGCTAAATAAATTTGAAGGAGACAATAATTAGTGGTGTGCTTTTTTTATTATTAATTAGAGCTAGGTAGGTATAAAATGTAAGAAAGTATTTTCACTCTGTATTATTTAGGGCAAATTTGGAGTAAGGGTGAGGATTTGCAAGGCAAAAAATATTTAAACTTGATAATCTCTGTGAAGACTGCCTAACTTTTTGAAGCTTTATAAATCCTCCTATCTAATAAAAGAGAAACATGGTAATTGGTGTGCAATTGCTACCCTTCCCATTGGCTAATCAGCGAGATATGCAAATTAACTGCCAGCCAAGATGGCGGCCGGCAGCCAGGCAGCTTGAAACTAACATGAGGCTTGCTTGCTTCAGTGACGGAGGACTCCAATGTTCCCCGCCTACCTTGCCGGCCTCTGAGCCTGCAGTTTAAGAAACATAGTAACAAATATAGAAGCTAAACAAAACCCCAGGAACCTGCTTTCAGCGAGCCCAGGATTTCAGAGCTGGAGTTGATACAGAGTTTCGATTATAGAACCTAAACAAACCAGATACCTGCTTTCAGCAGCGGAGGCCTAAGAGCTGGAGCCTCAGAGCTAAAGCTGGCCCAGAATAAAAAAAAAAAAAGAAAAAAAGGAGCAGTTGGGAGCTTCAGTCACCCACCAGCCTGAAAACAGCCCTCAGCCCCTCACCCAGACTGTCCAGGCACCCCAGTGGGGACCCCCACCCTGAAGGGTGTGTGACCAGCTGCAAACAGCCCTCATCCCCTCACCCAGGCTGGCCAGGCACCCCAGTGGGAATCCCAACCCTGATCCAGGACACCCTTCAGGGCAAACCAGCTAGCCCCACCCATGCACCAGGCCTCTATCCTATATAGTAAAAGGATAATATGCCTCCCAGCACTGGGATCAGCGGAACCGAGAGGCCTCCCGGCACCAGGATCAGCGTGACAGGGGGCAGCGCCCAAACCCCATGATTGCCCTGTGGCTCTGTGTGTGACAGGGGGCGGGGTCACAACCTCCCTATCCACCCTGCTCTTTCATGACAGGGGAAGTCGCCCCAACCCCCTGATCAGCCCTGCTCTGTGCCTGATAGGGGGGAGCTCCCCAACCCCCTGATCGCCCTGCGGCTCTGTGTGACAGGGTGCGGCGCCTCAACCCCCTGATCAGCCCTGCTCTGTGTGTGATGGGGTAGAGCCATAACCTCCCCATCGGCCCTGCCCTGAGTGTGACAGTGGCGGCGCCCCAACCCCCTGATCAGCCCTGCTCTGAGTGACAGGGGGGAGCTCCTCAACCCCTGATCAGCCCTGCTCTGTGTGTGACAGGGGGCAGCGCCCCAACTGCCTGATTGGCCCTGCTCTGTGCATGACAGGGTACAAAGCCCCAACCCCCCTGATGGGCCCTGCTCTGTGCGTGACGGGGTGGCGCCACAACCTCCCCATCGACCCTGCCTTGAGTGTGACGGGGGGCGGTGCCCCAACCCCCCAATCGGCCCTACCCTGAGTGTGACTGAGGGTGGCATCGCAACCTCCCGATCCACCCTGCTCTGTGCATGCCAGGGGGCAGTGCCCCAACTCCCCAAACTGCCCTGCTCTGAGCCCGACCAGGGGCTGCACGTAGGGATTGGGCCTGCCCTCTGCCACCCAGGAGCAGGCCTAAGCCAGCAGGGCATTATCTCCTGAGGGGTCCCAGACTACGAGAGGGCACAGGCCAGGCTGAGCGACCCCCCCTTCCCCCCCCCCCCCGAGTGCACAAATTTTTGTGCACCGGGCCTCTAGTATATAATAAAAGAGAAACATGCAAATTAGCCATCCTTCCACTATGCTGAAGTCACACACACCAGCCACGCCCACCAGCCAATCCAAGTGACTATGCAAATTATCTGACATAGATGGCTGTTAATTTGCATACTCAGGTGTCAAGTACCCCAGGAAGTGACAGCAGCCATGGCCAAGGGCTCCCGGGACTTTTTCCGGTCCCGGGAGGCAAGGCTGTAGCCACGCCCATGGGCTCCTCAGACTTTAGTTAACCATCACTTTTCGACAAAGATGGCAGCACCCATAGTGGTCGGGACGGGATGCTGGTGGTGTTGCCCCAGCAACGAGAGCCCAGTGTCTGGCTCGTCTGCATGGAGGGAGGGGAGGGGAGGGGAGGGGAGGGGCCTCAGGCTGGAGTCCATGGTGAGGAACACTGGGCTCTCAGAGTCTGCCTCCAGGGATGCCCAGCATCCACACCCCGGCCAGATGGAGGGAGTGGAGGGCAGGTACCTCGGGCTGGATTCTGCGCTGAAGGAGGGGAGGGGAGGGGCCTCAGGCTGGAGTCCTTTGGGAGGAATGCTGGGCTCGCAGCGTTCAGCTTTAGAAGTTATTTACAAACCAACAGTAAGTAAATAACTTCTAAAGCTGAACATGTGTGCTTGGCCGGGTGAAGAGTGGGGAGGGGAGGGGCCTTGGGCTGGAGTCCCTGTAGAGGGATGCTGGCATCTTTGCAGGCCGGACTGAGGGATACCCACCATGCACGAATTTTGTACATCAGGCTACTAGTATAGAATAACTGATGAAGACAGGTATAATGATGTAAACAAGTATTTCAGGGGTTATTTTATTTTGTTATCTTTTAATATATTTTTATTTATTTCAGAAAGGAAGGGAAAGGGAGAGAGAGATAGAAGCATCAATGATGAGAGAGAATCATTGATCGGCTGCCTCCTGCATGCAACCTACTGGGGATCAAGCCCACCTGGGCATGTGACCTTGACTGGAATCAAACCCAGGACCTTTCACTAGCAGACAGATGCTCTATCCACTGAGCCAAACCAGCTAGGGCTCAGGGGCTATTTTAAAGACTCCATTGGGAACTGAAGGATGGAAATATTTCTTTTCCCCTGGATGATATATCTTTTAAGGTAGTTGTCAGATATGTTTTTACCTCCCTCATTTGCTAAGAGAACTAGAGAATGACCTTCGTCTTAGGCAACATCTTCATTAATTGAGTTTTTATACTATACTAAGCTCTAGGGCTATTAAGATAATCTCCAGGGAGAATACTGGCTAGAGCAGAAGGCAGATATAATAAATAACTAATTGCAATTTGATATTTATGAACACACACACACAAAAAGGAATTGGAAAAGACAGAACATTAGGAGGACATTTTTGAATAACCCCTTCTTTGTTAGATGATAAATTCATTTCTTTTGGTTTTGTTTTCAGATTTATTCCAAAGGCAGATTCATTTAAAGAAAGAAAGTCATTTAAATACTTACATTTCTTTCTCTCAAAAAAGTCCTATTAAAGGCTTTGTAACTCACTGTCTGTCACTGTTCTCCCTAGAATCATTTCCTTAACAGAAATGCTGTTTCCTTTCCACTCTAAATATTCAGTAACTGCCGTGGCTGGGTGGCTCAGTTGGTTGGAGTGTCTTCCCATACACCAAAATGGTTGCTGGTTCTAATCCTCACTCAGGGCACATAGTTAGGTTGTGGGTTCAATCCCTGATCCGGGCAAGAGGCGACTGATCAATGAATCAATGTGTCTCTCTCACTTGTCTCTCTCTCTCTCTCTCTCTCTCTCTCTCTCTCTCTCTCTCTCTCTCTCTGTCACTCTCTCATTCTCTCTCTTTTCCTCTCTCTCTACTGGTAAAAATCATTAAACATATCCTCAGGTGAGGATTAAAAAATTTTAAATATTCAGCAACCAAGTCATTTATGGTTTTTATACACAATATTTTTCTTCAATACCTGCTGTTATATCAAGTGAACTATTCTAGCATACACGTAATTAAACCCTCCCTTCTCTAATTTTTTATATTTACTACAGATTGATCTTCCTTAAGCACCACTTAAATTCTTTTTATAAGTTTCTACTTCTCCTGTCTTCTCCTATTTTAGGGTCTTTCAGAAACTGGCCCCAACTCAGGTTTCTAATGAACTGTGTCTTAGTTAGGCATCATTGCCCACCTTCCCAGGACAACCACTGTCTTGACTTGCACAATTATAGATTAAGTGTGTCTACTCCTGAACTGTATATAAATAGAATCATAAAAGTTTTCGGACTTGTTCCAAAGTGTATTTATGAGATTATCTATGTTGGTGTATAGCTATGCTTTGTTAATTTCTATTTTGTATTGTATTTCACTGCACAACACAATTTACTTACCCATATTTCTATTAATTGGTCTTTATTGTGCTATCTCTTTTTTTTGAAAAATTTGAATGAATTAAGATGTATATTTTAGGGCAATTAATACAACCATAACATACTTGAGCATATCCATAATTTTAATTGATTATAACGTTATACTAGGAAAAGTCACTAAATTAGGCAGATAAGAACAATTAGAAAAAATGTAATATCAACACTTTGCATGGACCAGGCATTAGCATTTTAATAGAGAATATCAATCTTGTGTGTGTGTTTTTTTATTAGTGGAAATCCAGTCACCCTTAATTTATACAAAATCATTGGGTTCTACTTATCTCGATTTGTAGCCTCCTATTACTGTTCTTTGCTTTAAGTACTCCTGTTACACACATAATGATTACATGAGCAGAAATTAAGTTAATAGGACTTTTCTGGTGAAGAATGCAGTCCTTTTCTCAGCTTAAGGTCAATGAGGGTTTAACATTATATGAAAAATACAGGCAGAGTTTTGAAAACACTTCAATTGAGCATATATTGAATAGCCTTGAAAACTCCTAAAACTCTTATGCTTATAACATTTAATTAAAGTGATTTAAAATTGCTATAAAAATTCCTGAGATGTTAAATTGTTACATTTGACAAATTTGGGGTCCTGCTTGGATAGCCTTTCAGAGAACTGAGTGTGATATAAAGTAATTTAATTTCAGTTCAGGTTTCAATATGCCAAGTTTATGTCCAAAAAAAGGATTGCAATGTTAAATGAAACTACTTAATCAATCTTTCTTATGTAGACTACTCATTGAAAGTATACATAGTTTGCTTAGTGCTCCTGGTATTACAAGTGGAACATAAACGCTCAATACACGCTTGTTGAGTTTAGGTAAAAGATGGTGAAATTGAAGTGGAGGGAGGTTTTCTTAGGGAAATGAGCAGTCAATATGGTTTATAGGTAAAAGAAACATTCTGAGACAAACTATTTTGTTAAGAAACAATGAGGTTGATCTAAACCTAGTATCTTCTAACTAAAGAAGTTAGTAAAATAATAATGTTATGCTGCCAGTAATGCGAATAGTGCTAAGGAAATTGCTGCTAGTTCGGTCTAAGGAGACGTCCAACCCCTTCTTCCATAGGAGCCGTCTGGCAGGGACTTTTAAAAACATAATTAGATTTCCCTCCCCATGAACTTGGCTTCCAAATGTCTAATTATTCTGTTTGACCATAATAATGTACCATGGAAGTTCACGAAGTGCGTGGTGCTAAGGATTATAATGAAACCTGTGTTTATTGGGAGGGAATGTGGAGGGAGTCCGCTTGTTTTTGGAAAGTGGAGTTTACATGGAAATCACAGTACAGCGATGCTGGTGACATGCCCACATCTTTTACTTATATTCTCTGTAATGTCAGACCAAAGAGAGCCTAGTTCCCTCTTTCACCCTAAATACTCCTTTTGCTTACTATGAAAATCTGGTGTCACACGCATTACAGAGCTGAGGCAGCACGATAAAAGAGGAGAGATGCGGAGCTCTTTATCATTTCTTTGAAATATGAACTAGCAGATGGCATTTTCTCTTTTCTACATTTCATAATTCATCAAAAAACAATTAGGATTAAATGAGTCTTAACAGATAGTTGGCATGCTCATTTCTGTGATAGTTATTTTTATAAGAATCAGAGCTTATTATAACATGTTTAAAAAATCTTTTTTGTCTGTTTTTTAATCCTCACCCAAGAGCATACTTAGAGAGAGGAAGGGGGGAGAGAGAGGGGGAGGGGGGGGGAGAGACAGAGAGACAGACAGAGAGACAGACAGAGAGACAGACAGACAGACACGGACTTCATTGCCTTCGTAGGTGACCCAGCCAGTTGGGAATGGAACCCACAACCCAAGTATATGCCCTGACTGGGAACCAAACCACCAACCTTTTGGTGCACCGGACAGCACTCAACCAACTAAGCCACTCTGCCACTCTGGCTGGACTGCAGAAAACCTTTTACTAGTAATGTTCATTTGCCATTGTAGTTAAGTCTAGTGTTTTCATTTTGACAAAATTATGAAAATAGCCTCATATTGATCTTCAACTGGTTTAAAACTTAACCAATGTACAAAATATTACCTTTTAGTTTAATACATACAGACTAAAATATAGGTTTATAAAATGTCTGTGACCAATTGCTATGCAATGAAGTTAATGAGACTTAAGCTTTAGGGTACCTCTTTTTATTGCCTTCATTCTCAGTTCTAGCAGAGACTTTAGTAATCTATTCACCTAGTTACATGTCTGGTAGCATGAGGCGCTAGATTCTCGTTGCATAGGCCTCTCCACAGGGCTACCTGAATATCCTTATGGTTCAGCAGCTGGTTTAGCCCGGAGTACACAGCAAGGAGAAAGTTAAGTCACAGTGTCTTTTATACCTCGTCTTCCAGTCTCATTCTGATAACTTCATTTTATTCTAAGCATTAGAAGTGAATCGCTAAATGTGGCCCACATTCAAGGGAAAGGAAGTAGGCTCCATGTCTTGAATGGAAAGATTATCAAGAAATTTGTAGACTTTTTAAACTACCATGCTTTGTATTAAAGCTCTCTTTGTAAATGGTTATTGTATTAGTTTCCTTGGGCTACCATAAACAAATTACCACAAACTGAGTAGCTTAAAACTACAGAAATTTATTTTCTCACAGTTTTGGAGGCTAAACATTCAAAAGCAGGATTTCAGTAGTGTCATGCTCCTACTAAACATTCCATGAAAGAATCTTTTCTTGCCTCTTCCTGACTTCACTTGGCTCCTAACATTCCTTGACTCAAAGTTGCATCACTCCAATTTCTGCCTCTGTCTTCACGTGGCTTTCTTCCCTCTGAGCCTGTCTGTTGTATGTCTCCCTCTCCTTGCCTCATAAAGAAACTAGGCATAGAATTTAGGGCCCACCCCAACCCCGCATGGAATCATCTAACTTGACTACATCTTCAAGATGTGATGTAAATAGTATTGAAAGGCGCGCCGCCCGCCTCTCCGGGCGGTGCGGGAGGAGGAGTCTGGCCGCTGGGCTCTGGGATCCCTCCGCGCCCGCTGTGGGGCCTGGCCTCGTCCGAGTGTCCGGACGGCTGCGTGGTGGCCGGCGGCGGGCCGAGGGGTGGGGCTGGGCGGCGACCGACCGCGGGGGAGGTCATGGGAGCGGAAGGCCTCACCGCCTGGCTCTTCCCTCCCTTCCCCCGTGGTTGGCTCCCCGCTCGACCGCGCTGGGGCCGGGGGTCCATGCGGCCCTTGGGGCCCGGTCGGGGGGACCGGGGCCTGCGTGGGCCAGCCGCTGGGCCCCATGGGGGAGGGGCATTGGCTCCCCGGCCCACAGCGGGAGCCCGGCGCGGGCTGCCACCCGCCTGCTGCCCCCCGGACCGGGCCCAGTGCAGCAGCGGCGGCAGCGAAGTGGGGCGCGAGCCCTAGCTCGGGGAGGCCGCCATGCTGCAGTGCACCGGCCCCATGGCCGGGCCTGCTCCGAGCGGATGCCGCTCCTCCAGAGCTGGGCCACTCCACCGGCCGCACCCCGTTTGCTGGGCCTGTGCCGCCCAGACGCGCTGGAGTCCCAGTCTGCCCGCAGGCCAGCTGCGGGTGCTGTGCGGGAGGGCCATCCTGCCTTGTGGCGAGTTCGAGCGGCAGCGGCAGGAGCCGGGCAAGGACTGCGCCCTCCATCTTGCCTTGGGTCCTCCATCTTGGGTCGGTGCCATGTGCTTCCTCACGGGAAGAAGCCTACTAGCCACACCCAGGATTTCTCTGGACTAACCAATAATAATCAAGGGAAGTGCACGCCATCACTATGACCGACTCGCGCCTGGCCAATCAGCGGGGCCCACAGTCCCCTCTCCTGCCCTCACTCCACCCCCCTTTAAAACCCCCTGTCTCATCAGGCGTCTCTCTCTCTCTCTCTCTCTCTCTCTCTCTCTCTCTCTCTCTCTCTCTCTCGGCCACTGGAGCTTACCGTTGCATCAGTGAGTGTGGCAGGGGAGCCAAACCTAGGTTTGAAATAAATGACTCTTTGCTTTTGCGTCGGACTGACTGGCTCCCTGGGGGTCTTGGGAACTTTGAATTCTGGGCACAACAGTATCATATTTACAGGCACTTGGGGTTAGGACTTGAACATATTCTTTTGGAAAAGTTAATTCAATCTGGGGTGTTTTTTTCCTCCCCTCCTCCTCCTCTTACCCCTCCTCCTCCTCTTCTTCTCCTTTTCCTCATTCTTAAAGAAGCCCCTTTAACATTTCTTGTAGTACTGACTTGGTGATAACAAACTCCTTTAGCTTTGTGTTGTCTGAGAAGCTCTTTATTTCACCTTCAATTTTAAACTATAGCCTTGTTAGGTAAAGTAGTCTTGGTTGTAGTTTCTTGCTTTTTATCACTTTGAATATTTCATGCCAATCCCTCCTGGCCTGAAAATAATTTTTATGCTGAAAAATTTGCATTTAGAAAAGAAAAACTGTTTTGATCTTGAAAAAATGGGAAAATTGCATGGTGCATAATGAGATGGTACATTAATAGAGTGATTTCTAAGTGCAAGACACTATGCTAATGTTACTTATTATGTACGAATTCAATTACATTTCAGGATAAACCTTAAATATTGTTATAATCATTCTAATTTTAAATATGTTAATTCAGAGTTAAGCAGATTTAATTATGTTTCCCCAAGCATGTGGTCAATAGATGGGAGGCAGCATTATATCTAAACATTGTCTCCAGGAAAACTAAAGAACAATTTCCTAGGATTATGACCCAACAAGCAATGTATTAGCTTTATTAATATGAGTATGCCATTTAAACTTTCTAGTTCTAAATATTCTCACTTATATAATAGTGATAATAATTAATGTAAGCAATAGTGTGGTGAAGGCCTGGGAGGGACAGGTGCAAGGTGGAGGGGCTCACTGGGGGGAAAAAGGGACATCTGTAATACTTTCAACAATAAAGATGAGTTTAAAAAATAAAATTACAAAAAATCGTAGATTTCCAGAAAATCTAAAAAAGAAAAAAAGAATTTACAACTTACCAAGTCATTATGTGCATTATTTTATTTAATATTAATGTCTTTTTACATGACGATCAAAAAAGTTGCAAGTTGGCCCAGCTGGAAAATTGTGAAGCGTGGAGTCAAACCAAAACCTTCTTGCTCTGGAAACTAAGTCTGGATACTGCTCTCCTGCCTTCACTATGAACATTTGATCGGATGAAATAAGACATGCAAAATTTTATGTAGTGTGTAAAATGCTATCTATATCTGACATTAGTTATGTTGAAACAAAATGTGGGATGTTGAGTCTGAGTTCTTATCTCCAGGAAATCGAAGAAGGAAGCCTGGGACACAAACAATTAGCAGGCGTCAAGTTTATTGAGAGCATCCATGTGAATTAACATGTAGGATCCCACGTGGCCATAAGCCACCCGGGCACAGGGCATGTGCCTCCCCCCAACAGGAATGTCAGCTGTTCATTGAGTGCTGAGCCAGGGGAGAGGAGGGAGCATGTGTGCGGCTCTTTTATTAGTTCCTGATTGGTTATCTGCAGGCTGCCTGTCTTAGCATTATCTATACATTCTAAAGGTCATGCCTCTGGCATGCACCCTTCCTTCTCCGCCCAGCTGGGGTGCCTGAGTAACTCCGCCGAGTTGGGCTTCTTCCTTTCCCATGGTCCCGCCCCTACCTACCTAGCTTCTTTCTGTCTCCTCAGTATCATCATAATCATCATTATTATCATCATCAACTTTAACTAACATTGCTGTTCTGGAAGCCTATGTTTTTCTGAGCACCTATTCTTTGTATTAACAAATATAGTCATCATGATATACATACTGCCTGTTTAATGAAAAAAGTCCAACTTTCTTTTTATTTCAAGAGAAACTATTTTACTCTCTCCCCCTACATTTCTGTTCTCTCTGCCAATGCAACTTCCAAGAAAGGACTCTAAATGCATTGGCTTATTTCATTCTTTATGTTGGGAATCATTTGGTGTTTGAGAAAGCTATGTGAGTGGATTATATAGAAAGGCTGTATTATAAGCACCTGTCCCCAAAAAATTCACAATCCTCCTAAATATATATTCTCCCTTCATGAAAAACAGTAATATAATGAACTCTATACTAAATAAATGCTATACACGCTTCTTAGAATATAGGATTTCCTGAGAACATCAACAAAAGCATAGACAACGCTTAAAGAAACATGATAGAATAGCTCAAGTTTAGGAAAGGTGGAAGGGAAAACTTGAAGTAGATAGAGACTGTTCATAGCTGAAATCCTTGCCTGGGAAACCTTATCTGTGGTCAGGTACCTTGAGTGGAATTGACCGTAGAAGTCACAAAGCCAATTGGAATTTGAGTGCAGCGAAGCCTGTGACATGGAAGAGGCTGATGCTAATGCATCCCAAAATACTTGCTTATAACGGTTAAAGAATAATTTTTTTTCCTATAGTACATTATTGACAGTTGAGGTGTAGGGCACAGCTATGCAGTCAGTAATTGCCTCTGAAATGAAAAGTGAATGTTTCAGCAAGATAAAGTATTTGCATTTAAATAAGAAAAAATCAAGTCAGCACTGTCTTTGGATTAGGCTTTCTGAACATTGCTTATATTCTATTTTTTTCTTTAAGTTTTGTTTTTTCATCTAGCTTCAGAGATTAGCATCAGAAAAACAAACTCAATGATGTGATCTTGTATCATCATATTTTAGAATAGTGAGTTTGGGGAATACTGAAAGATAGTTGCAGGAAGGAAATAAGATAGTAATTTGCTAAGACTGACTGACAAAGAAATATTCTAGAATGATTATTATGCTAAAAAAATACAGTTATGGTGATCAATATGCCACATAGTTTTATGATACTTGTTCTCCCTTTCAAAAATTACATGTGTCTTTCACTATTTCTATATGCATGAGTTCTTTCTATAAATGCAAATTCTGATTTCATTTGCATACTTGTAAAGGGAATACATTTACATTAAGTGACTAAAACCAAATGTGCAAGCTAGTGAAGACCATGAGCATTCATAACATATATATATATATGTAAATTAAAATTATGAAATGCATTAAATCATCAAGCAAATGTTGGGTCATCATATGATTATATTAAATATGTAATGTATCAGGTTGGTAATAGATTTGTAAATTTATAACATTCAGAATATATAACTAGCCATGGCTCAGTTGGTTGAATATGGTCCCATGTACTGAAAAGTTGCCAGTTCACTTTCCCATCAGGGCACATGCCCAGGTTGTGGGTTTAGTCCCCAGTTTCTCTCTCACATTGATATTTCTATCTCCCCCTCCCCTGCTCTCTCTCTAAAATCAATAAAAACATATATTTTTAAAAATAATATATCACCATTCTTATTTATGTAAAATATATCAGTCCTAAGACAATATATACCTGGTATCAATGTAAATTTAAAGTGAAATATGCAAGTCTTTACATCTTAATGCCATAACATAGAGTATTAAAATGTAGAAAAATCCAAAATTATCAGATTATGTCAAAAAGTTTGTTTATATTGGTGCTTCATTTTTTAAAGAGGAAATTAGTTTTAAAATAAATACTTGTTTAATTGTTTTAAAGATGATGTATGAAACATGAATTTCCATCCCTTAGAAGACTGGAAGAAAATATAGTAAGTAAAGTACAAAAAGATATTTTGAGAGCAAGAGAGAGAGACCACATTCACATAACTTTTATTATAGTATATTAGTATAATTGTTTTATTAATTTTCAATCTCTTACTGTGCCTAATTTATAAATTAAACTATATTATAGGTTTGTATGTATAGGAAAAAAACAAAGTACATATAAGGTTTGGTACAACTGTAGTTTCAAGTATCTGGTGGGGGTCTTGGACTGCACTACTTATGGATAAGGAGAAGTACTGTATTCATAATTTGGGGTTTTAATATAAATGGCAATGTGTTTTTTATTTTAAACTCTAGTTTTTCTGCTCTGGTATATAGGAAAGCTATTGACTTTTTAATAATCCTATATAATAAAAGGGTAATATGCAAATTGACCCTAAAGGTGGAAAGACCAGGAACAACCGGTTACTATGACAAGCACTGACCACCAGGAGGCAGATGTTCAATGCAGGAGCTGCCTCCTGGTGGTCAGTGCACTCCCACAGGGGGAACTCTGCTCAGCCACTAGCCTGGCTGATGTCTGTGAGCACAGTGGCGGTGGCAGGAGATCCGACTAATGGCTTAGTCCCGCTCTCTGGAGTCGGACATCCCCCAAGGGCTCCCAGCCTGCTAGAGGGATGTCTGACTGCCAACTTAGGCCTGATCCCCTGGGGAGGAGGCCTAAGCTGGCAGGTTGACATCCCCCGAGGGCTCCCAG
The DNA here is from genome assembly GCF_014108235.1 of Myotis myotis. Lineage (NCBI taxonomy): Eukaryota > Metazoa > Chordata > Mammalia > Chiroptera > Vespertilionidae > Myotis > Myotis myotis. The sequence goes on from NW_023416318.1 coordinate 27,002,949, forward strand.
ACTGTGAGAGGGCGCAGGCCAGGCTGAGGGATCCCCCAAGTGCATGAATTTTTGAGCACTGGGCCTCTAGTAATATTATATCCTTCAACATTGATATAATAATTTATTAGTTTGAGGAGTTTTTTGTTAAGTATTTCAGATTTTCTCCATAGCGGCCATATCTTTTACAAACAAAGATAGTTTTATTTCTTTCTTCCTGACATGTATACTTTTTATTTTATTTTTATTTCATTTTCTGGTTTTACTATATTAGCCAAGACTTCTATGATGTTTAAAACAGTGGTACTACAAATGGCCTTGATCATGATCTTAGCAAGACTCATCAAGTTTTTCACCATTAAGTATGACATTTGCTGTATGTATTTTGTAGTTATTGTTTATAAATTTGAGAATGTCCTCACTTATCCTTTGTTTTCTGAGAGTTTTACTGTTGGATGATTAGACTTTGCAATTTTTTTTATTCTGCATATATTGATTTAATCATGTTCTTTGTCTTCATTAGCCTGTTAATGTGGTGGGTTACATATATTTATTTTCAAGTGCTGAATCAGCATTGCATACCTGGGATAAATCGTATTTGCTTGTGATCCACAATCCTATTTTCACAATGTTGAATTTGATGTTCTAATATTTTATTGAGGATTTTTGAATTTGTATTTATGAGAAAATTAAATCTGTAGTTTCCCTTTTATATAGTGTCTTCATCTCAGTTAGTTTTAGGATAATGCTGAAATTATAAAATGAATTAAGGAATCCCCTTCTTCTTTACTTTAAACTATATTGTAGAACATTAGTATGATGTCTTCTTTAATTTTTTGGTAGAATTTAGTAGTGACTACATCTGGGCCTGGTATTTTTTGTTTTGGAAAGTTATTCATTAATAATTCAGTTTTTTATAAAAGATTTAGGCCCATACAATTGTCTATTTGTTCTGCAAGAGTTTTGATGGATTTTATCTTTCAAAGAATTGGTCCATTTCATTTATTTTAGAAAATATGTGCACATAGGTTACTTATAATCTTCTCTTATTATAATTTTAATATCTATTAGGCCTTAATGATTTCCCTCCTTCTGATATCAATAATTTGTGCCTTCTCTTTTTCTCATAGCCTGGCTAGAGGTTTATTGATTTTATTGAACTTTTCAAAAAATCATCATTGGTTTTATTGAATTTATCTCATAATTTCCTGCTTTCAATTTTATTAATGTCTGTTCTATTATTTTTAAAGGCTATTAATTTTTAGATGCTATATATTTTTTAATTTTTTGAGAAACCTCTATAATGTATCTACATATATTCCCACCAACAGTGCATAAGGTCCCTTTTGTCTTACATCCTGTCCAATACTTGTTATTTCTTATCTTTTCATAAAGCAATATACAGCTTTTATAACATAGAAACCCACACCTGAAACCTATATGGTCAGATTGACCAATGCCACCCCAATAAATTTAATAAAAAAGAAAAAAATAACCATTCTCGTAGGTATGACATGATATGACCTTGTAGTTTTCACTTATATTTCCCTGATGACTAATGATATTGAGTACCTTTTTATGTATTTGGTATACATTTATATGTCTTCTTTGAAAAATGTCTATTCAAAATGTCTGCCCATTTTTAATTAACTTGTATGAGTTTTTAAAATATATTTTCTATATTAACCATTTATCAGATATTTGATTTTTCAAATATTTTCCTCCCATTCAGCAGGTTGCCTTTTTATTTGCGATGGTTTCCTTTGATGTGCAAAAGCTTTTTAGTTTGATGTAGCCCCACTTGTTTATCTTTGCTTTTGGTATCAAATCCAAAAAACTATCATTCAGACCAATGTCAATGAGCTTATTGCCCATAATTTATTTTAGTTTTATAATTGAAGGTTTAAAATTTAGGGCTTTAATCTATTTTGAGTTAATTTTTTTGTATGATGCAAGATAGGATTTTTATTCTATGGAATATTGTGCAATCATTAAAAAGGAGGCAGATGTAAAGGTAATGATATGAATAGAGTTCCATATCCTTTATAATAAAGAGTTAATATGCTAATTAGACCAGATGGTGGAATGACCTTCCAGAATGACCTTTCTGGAATGACCTTCTGGAATGACCAGTGGGCGGGAGACAGGGCTGCGGGGTCACACTGCAGCCAGGGCCACGATGCAGCCAGGGCCATGAGGCAACCTGAGCTGCAAGGGCTGAGGCAACCTGAGCTGCGAGGGCCAAGCCCCTTGCACGAATTTTGTGCATCAGGCCTTTAGATTCTTATAATTATAATTAAAGTGAAAACAAAAAGATGAAAAGCATATATGAAGCATAACCCCGTTAAAGGAAAATATAAATGCATGTGTAAATGCACATGTATTGATATTAAAAGTAGAGATAGATAGGTAGGTATGTAGGTAGGTAGATAGATAGATAGGTAGATAGATAGATATGTGTAAGTAAATATACACCGAACTACTCATAGTGGCCATATCTGGAGGTACATGGAATTGATCAGAGTTCACTGAGGAACTTTTACTTTTTATAATTTAATTTTTTTTTCAAACAGTTCTCCATTATGCATCTATTTTTATGCAAAAATAAATAAAATAATTGACTGACAAGATATCTATCATTTTTTCCAAAGCATGATCAATCAGGATAATAAACCCAATATGATTTAAAACTATAGTTAATTATATATATTTGAGAAGTTACATTTTAAAATTCTCTATTACCTATGATAGAATTTGTCAACATTTACTTTATAACTTGAAGAAATTTCAGTTCATTAAAAAACTTATTTCTTGATTTATCAATAATTTTCCTCATTTCATAATTCAGTGTATTAATTAAAATTAAAAATGCAGAATAAATATGATAGTATAAGATTATATGCAAATATTCCCATGAACGAGAATTTTACTTAAACTATACATTAGCTCCCAATATTGGCGATCCAGGATGAGAAGTGAGCTGAGGTGATTCAGGATATATTCAGCCCATTTTAATATTAGCAAAGTTTTAACGATATCTCTATCTTATCCATTCATATCCCAACACTTTTGTGTCATAATGCTTTGACAGGTCTCATCTTTTCTTGCAAAAATAACTTCAGAGTCCCTTGACATTTATCGTCTAGATTTACATACACAGTCACTTTTCACAAAAGGAATAGAAAAGCGAAGCAGAGTTTATTTAAGAATTCTTAAATTTTTTTCTTGATTTGGTGTACAAGGTGTGGGTGAGATTAGCTGTCTGAATTTATAATACCTGCAGAAACTAGAAAAAGGTTAATGATCTCAATTAGTTTAATAACTTTTAGGAAATATGTAGAAAATTAACAATACATCCTTATCTGGGGGAAGATGTATATGTATATGTATATGTATATGTATATGTATATGTATATGTATATGTATATGTATGTGTATGTGTATGTGTATGTGTATGTGTATGTGTATATGTATATGTATACATATATATCATTTTAGTGAAGCAAAAATCTGCACCTGCATTTATTGATTTTTTAAAAAGAAATCTAGAATGAAACTTTAAAGCCATATTCCCCTACAAATCATCAAAGTTCAATGAACTAAAATCTGCCTTTCAATTATATTTTTCTTTAAGTATCTCAAAATAGATATATCTCATGTCTAAAGACTACATTAATATACTTCCCCACTGGCCATTTGGATTTTTTCTGCAAATACTATTTTGGTCAAATCTGTTATGTTGATTTAAAAGCTGTCCTTTATAAACATCTCTTTACCTTTAAGAAAATTAATTACATCAGTAATAGAAATACTGTGACTACTTTGTGTTTGTATGTGGAATTGGAAGCTTGGATTCCACTATTGTCCCATAAATTATCTACCACGGCATTGTGGGATTAATTAAAACTATTACATGAATCCCAAGAGTGATTTTTTTCCTTTGGTACTGAGTAAATGTAACTACATTAGACACACAAATCATCATACTCTATAAAGCTAATCACTTCTTCTAAGGCAGTATAATAAAACCATCATGTACCCTAAGGATTTGAACTCCCATTTATGTTGTAGAAATATAAAGACCAGTAGGAGCTGTTTTATAGCTCTCCTATATTTTCATTAATATAATAAACCCACCAAATCAAGACAAAAGTTGAACCAAATGCCAATGAGTACTTTTGATAAATGTGTATTTGGTTAACTGTGATTGGGTGGCTTCATATTCCTTCTTTCTAAGATTCATTAAAAGTCCTTTCATTTATTCTTTCTAATTTTGGATAAACCACAGTTCACAGAGTTTGAACTTCAGGTTAGCATGGCATTTATAGAAGTACCAGAGGCCTGGTGCACACATTCGTGCACTGGTGGGGTCCCATGTCCTGGTTTGCAGGGATCAGTGGACCTCCATGCTGCTGCAGCCCAGCCTTACCCACCAGCTCATCGGGCTCCAGCAATCTGTTCCCATCAAAATCCCACAGAGCATGAAGCAGTGCATGAAGCAGCAGGCAGCTGGGTAGGAGCCCAAGCCCAGGTTGGGCACCGCTCTGCTCCCACTCATCCTGGCCCCTCTGTGCCTGCCACCGCAGCTGCTTGGATGCCCAGGGGGAGTGTCCCCGGGAGAAGCTCGCGCTGCCGCAGCTGTGCTCACCAGCCATCAGTGCAGTGTCTGGCACCCATCTGTCAGCTGAGCAGCACTCTCCCTGTGGGAGCTCACTGACCACCAGGGGGCAGCTTGTGCATTGATGCCTGCCCCCTGGTGGTCAGTGCGCATCATAGCTACCGGCAGGTCATCCAGCCGTGCGGTCACTTAGGCTTTTATATACATAGATTTCATCTTGGTTATTAAACAAGCAGCAATATTACAATACACATACCATTTGTTAAAGAATAAAGATATAGAACATCCTCTTATTAAATCTTTCAAAAGAAGCAAAGATACCTAGTCATTGTATACAACCTGTTCCCAGGACTTTTTGTAGCATACATTAACACTTCACCTTAGTACAACTCATTGCCAGAGAAACCTGACCTTTTGTTCAAGCTGAAACCTCTGCTTCAAAGGGCTGTTGTGAGTGCACACAACATAAGGAATATTTGATGAATAAGTTGAGGATACTTATGTATTATAAAGTCAATAACTAACATGACTTTTTAATAAATATAAATGTTTGAAATAAAAAGTTATGAATTGAATTTGAAGCTTAAGGTTTTCAAATGCTTAATCTTTTGGGGTTGCTCATTATCATGAAAATTCCTATTTCATTATATACAAGGTTTCGTATTTTTAAATGTTATAAATTTTTAAAAACTCATCTCATTTCCAGATACTTTCCATTTCACCAATCCAGAAGATTTAGAGAGGACTAGCATGAATTTTTAAATTATTTTATTTCTTTATTATAAATACAACTTTTAACAAGAAATACCCACACTTATAATGATTGCTAGAAACATCTATAATTAAGCAAAATAATCCTATATAATAAAAGCCTAATATTCTAAGTGTCTTGTCCATTCAACCAATCAAAGTATAATATGCTAATGATATGCTAAGGCTGCTCAGCTGCTCGCTACGATGTGCACTGACCACCAGCGGATAGACGCTCTGAGTGGTAGGTTAGCTCGCTGCTGAGGTCCGGCCAATAGGGACTAAGCAAGACAGACCAGACATGCCCTGGAGTCCTCCAGCAGTCCCTCCCCAGCTGGCCAACCTCCCACATTCCTCCCCAGCCCCGATCATGCACCGGTGGGATCCCTCGGCCTGGCCTGCATCCTCTTGCAATCCAGGACTCCTCAGGGGATGATAGAGAGCCAGTTTCGGCCCAATACTGCTCAACACAGGAGCTTCCCAGTCAGTGCACTACCACAGGGGGAGCACTGCTCAGCCAGAAGCCAGGCTCACAGCTGGTGAGCGCAGCAGCAGTGGCAGGAGCCTCCCCTGCCTCAGTGGCAGCACTAAAGATATCTGACTGACGGCTTAGGCCCACTCTGGGGAGCAGGTCTAAGCCGTCAGTCAGACCTCCCTCAAGGGCTCCCGGACTGCGAGAGGGTGAAGGCTGGGCTGAGGGACCCCCCACGAGCGCATGCATTTCATGCACTGGGCCTCTAGTTCAAAATAAGGAAAGAGATATTGCAACAAAGCATCTTAAAATAGGAACACGAGATAGAGAAAATTAATGTGGACTTTACTTATATATAGTAATAATAGCCAGAAGAACTAATAAGTCTACTTACGTAGTATTCTTTTTTTCAGGCACTGTGTTAAGTTACATATATTTATGTACATAATATAACAAATTATGAGATAGTCCTTAAAGGGCCCAGTGCAGTGCCAGTCAAATAATTATACGAAAAGACAAAAAATTTTAAGACTCAGTAAATTAAATCCAAATGTGTAGTTAAGTTTCTTCTGGTTCACTTTATAGAGATGAAAGAAAAACTGGGTTAGCCCAGCCAGTGTGGCTCAATGGTTGAGTGTAGACCTATGCACCAGGGAGTCATGGTTCAATTTCAGGTCAGGGTACATGCCTGGGTTGCTGGCTCGATCCCCAGTGGGAAGCGTGCAGGAGGCAGCTGATAAATGTTTCTCTCACCATTGATGTTTCTGTCTCTCTCTCCCTCTCCCTTCCTCTCTGAAATCAATAAAAGTATATTTAAAAAAAAAAAGATAAGAAAAACTGGATCCAACATCACTAAATATAAATCTTCAAGGCAGAAAAAAGTCAGGCATACCTTCTGCAGCCTTAAATCCGAGAAGTAACATTTACAAACAAAAACACTCCTCTAGGTTGCTAGGCAAAATTTCAACAGTTCTAGAGAAATTGAGAAAAGTGTTATCTTCTAGATTTCAGCAAATCTTTCATTGGGTACAGAGAATAGCAAAATCAGCTTTTAGGTACACTGTTTTTCAGTACTTTGTGATTTCTTTGATAATTCATTTCAGTTGGTAAAAGTTAATTTTCATATTTGATACTTGTTTTTAATTTTAACCTATTTGCGTTTCTGCTTTTTTAGTTTTAATACATTCTTATAAAAGACAGTTAAAACTTTTTTTGGAAAAGAATACCAACTCTTTCATTCGTTCCTAAATTTAAATTTTGAATGGTAACTAATATAATTTCGTTTCTGACTTAATAAACCTTAATTTGTGAAATAAACAAAATATTTTTATACCAAAAATTTAAATTTATGAAAATTGTAAGATTTTATTTTAGCTTCCTGACATTTCACTAAATGTAATTAAACAAAACTATTCATATCCTTATTGAGGTGCATTTAAGATCACTTCTGTAGAAACTATGATGGTGGTTTAAATAACTCAACTGTATGATATTAACAGAAACATCTGTTCAATTCATAAAATGTTCTATATTAGAATGCAGGCTCTGTAATGCAGAATATATTAAACTAAAACAGTAGAGCATAAAAGATAGATTTTATATCTCATAAATATAATAGATTCTGAGATGACAATTTATTTTAGACATGCAGACAATATCTTCTTGATTTAAAGAAAACTCAGTAGTCTAGGCTTCTCTTTATTGCTTTGTTTTGGATACTTTTGCTAAATACTTATTTTCAGGTAGAAAAAATATAAAATGACTTCTTTTTTATTCAATACTAGAGGCCCAGTGCCCAAAATTCATGCACGGGACAGGAAGGGGGTATCCTTCAGCCCGGCCTGCACCCTCTCCAATCTGGGACCCCTTGGGAGATGTCTGATTGCCGGTCGGACATCCCTCTCACAATCTGGAACTGCTGGCTCCTAACCGCTCACCTGCCTGCCTACCTGATTGCCTCTAACCACTTCTGCCTGTCAGCCTGATCTCCCCCTAACTTCTCTCTGCTGGCCTGTTCACCCCCAGCTGCCCTCCCCTGCCAGCCATCTTATGGCGGCCATATTTTGACAACGTTGTGCGACACCACCTAGGCTTTTATTATATAGGATTCTTCTTTGTCTAGAATATATTTTATTCCATCAAATTACAAATTGCTTATCCTTGCTTACATTAAAAATAATACTGGCCAATCGAGGTCAATACAGAAGTTCTCAGTAATATTTTGCCCCAGAGATGCTTGTCTAACCTTGTTATGTCAGTAGACAATGGGATTGTATTAGAGTAAGAAGGTAATTGGTTGATGTCTGAACCTCCATCTTTTAAATTTAGCACCTGCTGTACTTCAGTAAATGGTACAGATTATAAGTCTGACAAGAGAACACTCCTTAATTGTTCCCAAAATGCCCTGGTTAGCAAATCATATTTGAATAATACCAACAGCAGATGTTTCAAACCTTCCAGATATCGTTTTTCTGTTTATTCCCATGGTCACCACTTTTTAGCTTTTTAAATCCTATGTTTTCCAGATGACTTGGTTCTGTTGTTGTTCACATTGACTATCTGCAGCTGTCAAAACAACTAGACACAATCACCAATATTTAATGGTAGATTAAAAAATAACATTTCCAAAACATTGAAGTTGCACATTGGCTAAGTTTTTTAGCACAATTCAGAAGCATTTAATTTATTTGCAGTCTTAATCAAATTCTTTTCTAAGATAACATCAAATGTCACATAATTTTATTTTTTGATAGCATTGGTAAATATCTTCCTTTTAGGAGGACCTCAGCAAAAAATTACATATTAACTATGAGTTTTATAAAATGCTTAATTAGTTTACCATCACAGGCATAAGCACATTTAAGGCAGTAATCCCAATGGCAATAAAAGACTAAAACTAAAAACAACTCACAGATTACTCTTTTAAAAATGTATATTATATAAAGAAAAATACAAACATTTCAAAGAGATCCTGAGTACAATCTGTGACTCAGTCCCTGTCTTACCATAGGGAGGTTTAATTTAACTCATTCTAATTTTGAGAGAAATTATTTGATACTGTCTTTGAGCAATGAAGATTAATACCCAAATCCTGTTTTTAAACTTGCCAGTGTTTTTGTTTGTATATTTGCTTGTTTATTTAATATAAGTTAACTGTCTTTCTTAACATTGGCGTGTCTACATTTCTTTTAGATATATAGTTAGTGTGTGTGTGTGTGCGTGTACTTCTCTGAGTATTGTTCCCATATTATATGGACAGTGGCAGAAAGGGCAGACAATGAGAGTGATCAACACCCAGGTGAAACCATTGCATTTGTTTGTTGCTGGTAGCAAATCCAAAAGTAAGGACAATTGTTCAGGTACATTCCCATTACTAGGGAAATGGGTTAACTAAACTATAATGTATTGATATTATGGAAAACTATATGCACCACTTAAAATTGCTTAATTTTATGTCTGCTTCCGTGGAAAAAAATCTTTCAAGAATATTCCTGAATAAAAATGCCTTCATGTTACGTAGAATGTTACATTATATTAAATACACATGAGAAATGTAGTGACAGCCTCGGCCTGTGTGGCTCAGTTCCTGGTCGTGGTCCATCCACGCACCAAAAGGTTTCCAGCTGGATTCGCAGGGGAGTTGCACTGGCCGCAGATGGATGTTTTGCTCTCATGTGGATGTTTCTGTCTCTCTTTCCCCCTCCCTTCCTCGCTCTAAGAATAACAATAAAATATATTTTTTAGATATAATGAGAAATACACATAATTGTGTATATTTTTATATTTTTTTCAGGTAAGTAAGGAAATGTAAGATCTTATCTGGAAAGATAACTATCAGGTTTAAAATAGCAGTTATCTCTGCCAGAACATTCGTTTTGGACTATGTCTGGTGATTTTTTAAATAATAATGTATTCATTATGCATAACAACAACAACAAAGTGTTTTCATATTGTGAAACAACTCTTATAAAAAAATACAAGGTGACTTCCGTGTAATAAAACATTAAGCATCACTTGTAATTGGCACATATTTTGAAGGCAAAACAACTTGAAAACAGTTTTGTTTTCTTGGGAAAATATTATTTCTACAATTCTGTTTGTTACTTTCAATTTAGAAGATTACCATATCAAGTATTAACTTTTGCTCTCCCCTAATTATAAATGAGAGCTTGCTGGATTATTTTGACATAAAACCCAGGTAAACTGAACTAACACTAAATTCCAAGCAAATAAACCATATTGATTTTAGTTATCCTATTGATCAGTGAGGTTTAGGTTATACGTGACAAAAGGTATAACAAAATAACGTCAAAGAGAAATAGGAAGATATATTAAAATGTCTGAGGATTACTGGGGAAGAACTCTTGTCAAGTGTGGGTCATATGCCCTTTCCTACCTCATCAGTGTACAAATTAACCAGGAGACTATGATTTTCAGGACCTGAGAATTGAAAATGCCGAAGTAGAAGTTCCACTAAAAACATGGCCGTTGGAATTTACAATGAACAATTCCCTCCCCCAAACAAGTAGAGAGTGAGGGGCAGTGCCTAGAGGTCTAGTACATATCACTACAATGAGACTGTCAGGAGGTATACAATGCAACATGTGTTAACTGCTATTGCTTGCCAGCAGATTTTTTCCAGGTACAATGTTATGCTTCCATCTGGCATTCTGAGTTTGCTCTTTAATGTTGCTTGATGACTTTATATTTTCTTCATATGACACCTTTCCTTTCTCTGAAGCATGTTTTTTCACTTTTTAATCACATTCTCTAATTCTATTTTTGCATTCCCATTCAGAAGACTACCTTGACTTTTCCAGAATTACTCTTAGTAACTTCATTATCCCATTAGTGCTATAGATCAGATTGGGAAATTGGACTTGGGAATATGCAATGCTAAATTTACTTAAAAATATATGTGTATGTGTGTATGAAAATTTTAAAATGGAGTATTTATAAAGGCTTAACACTGTTGTTACATAAGCATGTAAATAATTTGCACCTTAAGATAATAGAAACCTCAAAAGCAATTATTGGATTTTAGAGCACATAACTTGATCTACATAAACTGGATGGCAATTATTGACCTGCCTAAACTTAGTAGTAAATATCAAGAGAAGATTGATCCTTGAGTTTAAAACCTGTCATTTATTTCCCCCTGGCACTTATGTATATAAAAGCCTAAGTGACCATTATGACCGAACAACCAGAACAACTGGTCGACCAGTTGCTATGATGCACACTGACCACCAGGGGGCAGACACTCAATGCAGGAGCTGCCTCCTGGTGGTCAGTGCACTCCCACAGCCAACCTCCCTCATGCAGCATCTATTCCTTCTGCGCCTAGCCCAGCGACCATCGCCTCCTCTCTTGATCCTGCCAGGGCCTTCAGGTTCTGGGCTGGGATGGGGAACTGGTGGTGGGTTGCCAGGATTCTTGTCCAAGCATTAAGAAGGGTTCAGGAATCTGGAAAGGGCTGTGTGTAGATGACATAGGAATCCAGAGACTAATAAAGAATCCGGAGACGAGATATAATTTTGAAAGGCATTGGGGGTCAGAGGAGCTTCAGCTAAAGGAACTGAAGACTACCTCCTTGTCTAGGACCCTTGCTTTTATCAACACAATTTGTCCTAAGGCAAGGTGGAGATAATACACTTCAAAGGGTAAGGTTTCAAAGGGTACAGAAGCATTGTCAGTTTGGGGGAATTAGCCTATGGCTGTTCAGGTGTTTGGCCAGTAGGAGGCAATAACATGTAGATTAAGATGCCTGCTAGCTGTCTGGCAGCCACAATCAGTTTCCTATTCAGGTTTGGGGAATGCCTTCAAGCCATTTCCAACAGGTGACTACATGTGGGACTCAACCCTGTTGAGTCCCCAAGTCTCATCAACCTTTTGATGAAACTCTTGAAATTATGACATGCTGGAATTGGTCTCTGGCAGTGGGTGGTGGCAGATGTGGCCCCTTTCCCAGGGGGGGCTGAGGGCCCACTCCCTCCTTGGGACTGATGGCCAACCTCCTGCACCCTGTCCCTCCCCTGGCTGGCAGGCTCCAATTGGCCTGGCCGTGATTGGCCCTGATAGCTGGCCAGGCCTAGGGACCCCACCTATGCACGAATTTGTGCACCGGGCTTCTAGTATAACAATAAAAACAAAATAGTGTTTGTGAATCAGAACTGACTCACTGGTCTCCTACTGGATCCCTGGGCTAGAACATTGCAGAAAATATTCTCCTGCTGGTTTCGTGATCTCACTTAGTGGACTAGCAATTGTGGTAAGTTGATTTCCCAGTCTTCTGTTGCCATCAATGAGAAATTGATGAAACCTATTCTGAGGGAATGAAATAGGGTTCAATATATTTCTCCTTCCACAAACCATCTTATTCTTACCCTTCTTTACATATGACCTTTATATTTCTACTCTCAATTCTTGGCTTCTTTTCTCCTCTGAGAATTTACCCAATTACTCTTCCCATTTCTTTCTCCTGCTTTTATCTATTGCCAGTACAAAGGGTCAATAAAAACGTTCGATTCTTCTGTATCCTAAAAAAAAAAAAGTTTCTTGACCTCATTTCTCCTTGATGTATCATACTTTTATCTTTAACTAAAAAAATTCTCAAAAATTAAATGTAACTTTTCTGATTCCAAGTTCTCATTTTCCACAAATTCCTCAAAGTACTATAATCTTATTCAGTGTCCATAAATTAATTTTAAATAGGAAATTAAAAACTTTTAAGTTGCCAAAATCGACCACAATCTATTCTTAGGCCTCATTCCTAAAAGATTTTGTTATTTGGCAACATCTTCTTGAGACTCAATTGATCTTTAATTTTATGACAATACTATATTCTGCTTCTATTCTTCTCTTTCTTGATATCTCCTCCCCAATATGCAAACATTCATTTTATGATATTTACTTAAAGCCTTTCCATGTTGGGGGCTAGTATATTTATTGCCTTTTTTATTTGTTTTTTTACCTGACCTTAATTAAAGGCATTTATTATACTTTTTTAGTTAAACTATCCAGATTTATTTTTCCCAGCTTTATAAGATATAATTAACATATAAATTGTGCACATTTATGGTATACAATGTGATGATTTAATACACATACATACTATGAAATGATTATCACAAAATGGTTAGTTAATACCTCCATCACCTCACATACTTTAGTCATTGGCTTCATTTACCTCTGCTTTCTTTGCATGCCATCCATTAACAAAGCTTTGACTTTTATCTATATAACTACAACAGCCAAGCCACTATTGCTACTTCTAGCATCTTCTAGACCTTATTTCCACATTCCTGTTGTACATGTTTATGAAGATCTCTCTCACTGATACTGCAAACTTACGAGGTTTATACATGGAATAATAGTATTATCTCCCTCTCCTGCTCATCTTTTTTATTTCATATCTCAGGATATAACTACCAAATTAATTAAGTTATTGATTTTGACCATTGTCTCTCCCTTTGTCCCAACATGAAATCTTTTTCAAGTCCAGGTTTCTATCTCCAGAGCATCTTCAGAAACTTTTTATTCCATTCCAAGAAAACTTTCATAAATCAGATTGCTTTTAATGCACTACTATTTTCTAATGTTTTTCGAAGTGTTTGCTGATATCCATCATTTCTTATTTTCCAACCATTTATTCGGTGAGACTTCTAAAATTTCATTACAAAAAATGTTGTTTCACTCTATTATTCAAATTTCTGCCTTACTTTAGATAATTTTTTCTATTATAAATCATTTAGAGCAGCGGTTCTCAACCTGTGGGTCGAGACCCCTTTGGCAGTCGAACGACCCTTTCACAGGGGTTGCCTAAGACCATCCTGCATATCAGATATTTACATTACGATTCATAATAGCAGCAACATTACAGTTATGAAGTAGCAACGAAAATAATTTTATGGTTGGGTCACAGCATGAGGAACTGTATTTAAAGGGCCAGAAGGTTGAGAACCACTGATTTAGAGTCTTCTCATTCATATGTGGTATTATCTTTTTCTAAAACGTTTATCCCTTTTTAATAGACTCTTTCCCAACCTATAAGATTTAGGTCAAATGACAAGCTTTTCCTAAGACTCTCACTGAGAAAAGTGTTTATCCACTTGAGTCTGTCACTCAAAGTTCTTACTAAATCAAAACATTTGGAATATAATCAATAACATTTCAATAACTATGTGCCAGTTGGGGTACTGGAAATATTGAGGGGAACACTATGTAAAATATATGATTGTCTAACCACTAAGCTGTATACCTGAAACCAATACAAAATAAAATTGGGAAAAAAAAGTACTATATTATAGAGTAAAACTTCTTAATGGCACAATCACAAGCACCAGTGAAGCTCTTAAAACACTTCCCCAAAATTTTGTTAAATTAGATGTTATTAAATCATCTCTGTATTGATTGTATGGCTAATTAATTAACCATACAATTGACCTACATTTGACACCATTGGCCTACAAAGAGTTGGTTATAAGGCCAATCCTGAGACTCAAATGATATTTAGAAAAGTTATTTTCATTTCTTTCCTCTCAAAGTTTGGAGGATTCTGTGCAAAAACCTCAGGGTGGCTTCACTGAATGGACTTGATTCTCAGAAACCAACCCTTTCCTACTCTTCTGATTTAGGTACAGGTTGTGTAATCTTCTTGTGTACTACCTGTACTCAACATATGGAGATAACTCTACTCATCTTTGACTTGCCTTGTCTTTCCTTGTTCCCAGCTAGATATATCCCCTTTGTTCTGTTTAAGGTGTGAGTCAGTGTCACCTCGGCATACTCTTAGCTTTCTGTATCTTACAGAAAGCTCTCGTGGGGTGAGGGGGGAGTAGGGGGAGGTTCTATATATTTTCAGTGCAACACAAAGTGGCCTGGAACTTGCAGTTCCATTGTCTGTGTGGTCTGTGGAGTAGACCCAGGGTTAGGCCATGGAGGTCTATTGCATTACGAAGGGATAGAGCTTGTGCACTCTCCTTCTTCCCTTGCTGTGAGTAAAGGCTGTGCAACTTCAAATTGTTGTGCATATTGTTTGATCTTGGTGACCTTGAATCGTGCACTGGTCTCTCCCCGGGGTGGCGCTTATCTGTCTTTTTACCTTGGCTTCATAGTCTGGCCATAGAGAATGGAGAAGATTCCTAACGGTTTTTGTAACACAACGCATAGAAGACATTTAATACATATTCGTTCAATTAACGCAGCAAGAATAAAGAAAATCTTAACCCCTGTCTAAACATATTAATTGATTCTATAATTAGGAAGAAATGAGGGATTATATGAACTTCAATCTATAATATGTTTGTGATTAACCCTCATGAAGAGTTATCTCAGTAGCAAACTTTATATAATTGATTTCATAATGTGCTTTTAATCATATTTAATTAATTATTTTTCATACAATTCTGGGAATAAGAAGCTCTCTAGTCATTTTTATAAATTACTAACCACACCTAAAATACCTCACATTTTTAGACTAGAAATATTGGTTAAAGAATAATTATTTTAGTAATGCTTCTTTAGCCAGGTTTATTTCTGTATAAACATTTTACAAGCATATCTTCTTCCTACTTGCCTGGTCACTGCCATTAACTAGGACTTTAAAGAAATAATTAAGATAAATGATATATCATAAAAACAAAAGATAAAAAATAAAAATTATTACATTGTTGATTTCATGCTATGCCCAGAAAAGATAAAGACTTCATATTTATAAAAGCCAAACAAAACACACAAGCCAAACCAAACCAAAACAAAACAAAACAAAAAACCTAGAATATGTTTTTGAGTTAGAAGTGAGTAACCAAAGGAATATACAATAAAATCAGGGAAATAAGAATTAATTCCAAATACATTCTAAAAAAGATGAAAGCAGCACCAAATGTCAAGAAAAAAATTGGACTTTTCTGTTTGGTGTTGAGTTAGCAGCCAATGCCTTTGTCATGTTCATACCTCCTCACTCCAGTCCCATGTGGACTCTGCAGTAAATACTGTTTAGCTTAGCATTCTATCATTTTCCCTCTTCAAGTCTCCATCTAGAAAGGTAAGATTTTGCCCCTGGCTTGCTGGACTATTGTCCTACATAAAGATAATTAGATTTCATAGAACAGAAGCTAATTTGTGGGTTTAATAGAGTGCTGCTTTTAAATAGTAATAAAATCCTTTTCTAAAACACTAAGTGCACATCAGCATTAACATAAATCAAACAGTTTCCAGCCTTACATTGGAAGGGTGTTTTTCATTATTTAAATCCCTAGAGATGTTACAGTATCTATGGCTACCTAATAGGTCTCTTGTAGTTTGAGATAATACTATTTTACACTTGAGTTGGAATCCAGAGGGTTTTCAGGGATTAGAAAATGTGGACTAACTTGATTGATTTGGTCTGAGCTTTTTACTTTTAAGTCTTAAGAGATGGAAGACTACTGAATCACTGTATTGCCAGTTAAATTTGCCGTATTAACCATAGACTTTATTTTTGTAAAATAAAGTCATGATTTTCCAAAGCAATTAAAATATTATATCTATACTATGTATTCATTTTTATCCAGTGTGTGGAAATCATCTTTCCCTAGGTACATTTTGATGATCTAGAAGAAGAAAAAAGTGTGAAGTCCCTAATCTATAATAATAAAAGGGTAAATGTGCTAATTAGACCGGACATCTGAATGATATTCCAGATGAAGCCACTGTGGCGGGGGCCGAGGCAGAGGCAGTTAGGGGTGATCAAGCAGGCAGGCAGAGGCAGTTAGAAGCAATCAGATAGTCAGACAAGTGGTTAGGGGTGATGAGGCAGGCAGGCAGGTAAGTGGTTAGGAGCCAGCAGTCCTGGATTGCGAGAGGGATGTCCGACTGCCGGTTTAGGCCCAATCCTTCATGTGTTCTGTCATGTAAAGAACAGATGTGAATAGTTGCCTGATAAGGGCTTTTTTTTCTTAAGTTCATTATATTTTCTTACTATACTGCATAAATATATTTGGGTTGAATCACATATTTTGGAACCATAATCAGGATCATTTCCATTCTTCCTGAAATGGCACATTATTTTATAGCTCATCCACAAGAAAATTCAGCTTTCAGGTGGAGAGAACATTTGAAAATGATAAACCTGTTATAGGGCTGTAATCAGAGAAAATTGTTGCTGGAAGTGTAATAGCATCAATACAGTCATGCTGTACATGATGTTGGCACCTGACGCATTTACTTTAAAATGCTGTATCATTCCATCTTAAATGTTCTTAATCATCAAAGACCTGTTTTTGTTTGTGTGTTTTATCAGCATTGTATAACTGAATGCCATGAACTGAACATATATAATGTTTTCTATTGGAAAACCTTTGAAACACTGTAATTGCAGTCACGAACATGGACTTGTTCATCACTCTCACTTTTCCTTGGGCCACACTTGGTGATCCTGCCCTCTCTCCTTTCCCCTTCTCAATCTTTAGGCAGCACTGATTTCCATTCTTTCTCTACATTTCCTAGAATTGCATATAAATTGAATCATGAAGTCACAACTTTCATAGGTCATAATTATTGTGTGAATATCAGTAGTTTATCCTTCCTCTTGGTGAGTGGTAATCCATTACTACATGAGTAGATCACAGTTTCCTTATCAGTTCACCTGTTAATGAAGTTTTGTTTTCCAGTTTGGGGCTATTACGAAGACACTATGAATATTTGTGTACAAGGCTATGCATGTATAATGATTTCATTTCTCTCTTGGGAAAATACACCATTGTGGGATGACTAGATTACATGATAACGTTTAACTTTTTAAGAAACTGCCAAGATGATTTTTCAAGTTAATTATACCATTATGAATTCCCACCGGAAGTGTCTGTCCAGTTCTTTATCCTCGTCGATACTTGGTCTGCTTGAAATTTTTAAACTTTACCCATTCTAATAGGGTTGTAATTATATCTCATTTTGTTTTTTATTGTGTTTTCCTAATGACTAATTAACTTGAGTATTTTCTCATGAGCATATTGGATATCTCAATATTTTCTTTGTTGAAGTTCTTGTTAAATCTTTCTAAATAATTTGTTGTTATGTTTTGAGAATGTTTTATGCAGTTTAGACACAAATATTTTATCAGATATATCATTTGATAATATTTTATTCTGATCTATTTCTTTTCTCTTTATTTTCTTGTCTTTTATAGAATGGAAGCATTTAATTTTGATGAAGTCCAGTTTGTCTTTTTTTTTTTCTTATATGAGTATGCTTATGGTGTTTTATTTAAGAAATTTTGCCTAGCCCTAACTGGTTTGGCTCAATAGATAGAGCGTCAGCCTGCGGACTGAAGGGTCCCAGGTTTGATTCAGGTCAAGGCACATGCCTGGGTTATGGGCTCAATCCCCAGTAGCTGGTGTGCAGGAGGCAGCCAGTCAATGATTCTCTCTCATCATTGATATTTCTATCTCTCTCTCCCTCTTCCTTCCTCTCTAAAAAATCAATAAAATATATTTTTTTAAAAAAAGAAATTTTTGCCTAATCCAAGATGACAAAGGTTGTCTCCTCTATTTGCTTACTTTTCCAGAAGTTTTATATTTTAAGATCTCATGTCCATTAAAATTTCCTTTTTACATGGTACTAGAGATGGATGAAAATTCTTTTTTCTTAGGTTTGAATGTTCAATAGTCCTATTACTATTGTTCAAAAGGCTGTAATTTCTCCAATGAATTCTTTTCACCTTTGCCAAAACTGTTGTCCATAAATCTCTGAATCTGTTTCTGAAATCTATCCTGTTCCATTTATCTATTTGTTTACCTTGGCCAAATTTCCACTCTTTTGATTATTGAAGGTTTATAATAAGTTTTTATACATCAAGTAGTGTTAATGCTCTAACTTCATTGTTTTTCAAAAATCTTTTGGACATTTTGAGTCTTTTGCATTTTCATATGAATTTTATAATCATTTGGTCAGTTTTTATAAAGACATCTAGGATTTTGATTGGGATTTTGTCAAACTATAAATCAATTAAAGCATAATTGACATCTTACTACTGAGTCCTCTAATGTGATGCATCCCTTCCATTTATTTATACTTTAGTTTATCTCAATAAAGCTATGTGATTTTCAGTACATAGGTCTTTCATTAGGTTTTCCCTATGTGTCAATATTTTGATGCTATCATAACTAGCATTTCTAAAATTTCAAATTCTACATGTTTCTGTCTTTAGAAATAAAATGGACTTTTGTATATTGATCTTACATCTAACAACCATGCTAAACTTACTTTATAGTTCTTGTAGTTTTTTGAGATTCCATCGGATATCTAAAATACCATTCATGTTATCTGAGAATAGACAATTTGGCCTCTTTTGTCTAATCAGAATGTCTTTTATTTTTTCTTGCTGAATTATACATGTTAGAAACTGCAGTATAATTTTGGATGAAAGGGAGGAAAGCAGAAGTCCTTTTCTTTTCTCTATATTTGGGGGAAAGCATTCAGTCTTTCAACATTAAATATTATAGGAACTGTGGGTTTTCAATAAATGATCTTTATCAGAATGAGAAAATTTTTTCTATTTGAAGTTTTCTGTGATGGCATTTTTAAAATTAAAAAAACCCCAAATGTTATATATTATAAGTTAGTCATGCAATAAAATAGTACTCATCTATTGAAACTGATGAAAAAAATATTTATTTTATTGACAATGAAAAAATTTTGTACATTTAATTAAAAAAGCAAGTTAGATAACAACATTTTAAATGTAGATTAAAAGTAAACAATATATCAGTTTGATTTGAGTCTTATCTGAGATAAATAGTTGAAAATTTTTACAATAATTTGGAGATGGTATATCTGTGTATATAACTATATACAAAGAAGTGCCTAGAATATATGTGGTATGCATCAACTTGTATTTTACTCTTAATGTCTTGTTTGTTGTTTGAGTTTTTTGTTGTAATTCATGTGTTTATATGAATGTGTATATGTGTTTGGCAAGGTATGTTTACAATAGCATATACATTATATCATGAGGGAAAAAACAAACGTTGAAGCTAGTTCCATTGTGTAATTTAAAATTAAAACATTGGATGTAATGGAAACATTCAAGCTTAAAATTTAATGCATAAAGTTATTTAATCAAGCATTAGCAATAATGACACAAATAAATTTTAAAACCTACAAGAAATTTTGACTCTGTGTTAAACTATACTTATTTTATCTCTTCAATTCAGCCACATTTTACCTTCAATATTATAAACCTAAGAGTTCAGATGTTATAGGTTAATTTTCAATAGCACAGCTGAATATTTTGGGGCTCATCCAAGCTGAGCCTTTAGAGACTCATTGAGCTTTGGTGTGTGTTGACCCTGTGGCTCAATTTTCTTTCTTCTTCTCAGCAGCATTCAAAGCCAGATCCATGCAGGCAGAATACCAAATAAGAGTATCTAGCCAAGTTTTTATGTTTTTACATTCCCTTTTGTGTGCTTACTTTGTTTTTAAATAATATTATTTTTTTATTTAAAAAGTCACATAAATGCAAGGAATGAGTTTAGAAAATAAATTGAGAAAATACAGAACATTATAAAGAAAATAAAAAATACTCATGTTTAAGATCAGAGATAACTGTTGTAAATATTATCTATTTCTCTTCCTTAGAAAAATTTAAACTAATTTTATTTTTAATCTGCTTTGTTTATTTAGTATCTTATGTTATATTTAGATATTCAACAAAAATGCAGTTTTAAGGACTGCTAGTATACCATTTAATAAATAAATTCCTCTTGTTAGCAAATTAAGTTGTCAGTATTTTATTATTACAAATAACATTCTGAAGATTAATTTGTGATTTTTAAAGAAATTATTATCATTTATTTTTAAGATTATATTTAGGACTAGGATTTCTCAACCAAATTTTATTAATATTTTCAATGCTATTACAAAATTACAATAACAATTTACATGTTCAGGAAGGTACTTTTTCCTGCTTTCTGCTAGCTAATACATATTTTTACAAAAAAAAAAAAACCTTGATGTGATTGTGTATGTTTGTGAAGATATGAGCTTTCCCATCTTTTTTTAAGTATAGTTGTTATATAATCTTTTCTTTGTTATATTAGATTCAGGTGTACAATAAAGTAATTTGACATTTTTATGCCTTACAATGTGATCACCCACTAATTCTAATAATTATCTGTCGCTGTGTAAACTTATCACGGTATTATTCACTATATTCCCTTTCCCCTTTTTACATATCCCCTTACCCCCTTACCCCTTCTCTTCTGGAATGCAACTCTTTGTCTTTGTTTCTACAATGATTTTTTTTAAAGTATATACATATATATATATATATATATATATATATATATATATATATATACACACACACACACACACACACACACATATATATACTATATATATATTTATACTATATATGTATATATATTTATACTATATATGTATATATATTTATACTATATATGTATATATATTTATACTATATATGTATATATACTATATAGACTATATATATTTATACTATATATGTATATTCTATATATGTATATATTTGCTGTTTGTTTGATAATCCTCACCAGAGGATATTTTTCCCATTGTTTTTTAGAGAGAATGGAAGTGCGGGAGGGAGAGGAAAAGAGAGAGAAACATCGATGTGAGAGAGGCACAACAACTGGTTGCCTCCTGAACACACCCTGACCAGGGGCAAGGAGAAAACCTGTAACCCAGGTAATGCCCTTGACCTGGAATTGAACTCAGGGCCCTTCAATGTGTGGGTCATGCACTAACCACTGAACAAAAGTGACCAGGGCTATAGTCTATGTGTTTAAAGGTTAATTCAAATTAAACAGTTGAAGATTTTCCTATGGACTTCTGTGCAATTTTCTGAATGTAATGTGAATTCTTATTTAAAAGATAATATCAGATCCTCTTAGGCTCTAACAAGGCTCTTTTCTCCCCTTAATATGTGAAAGGAAATGTCATGAGAATGAAAAATCCTCTGATTTGCCTGATTTTTCCATTTACTGTTTATGTAGAGGGAACGCTGATATCTCCACAGATTATCATTCAGAATATTCTGCAAAACATAAAAATAGTTCTAATGTCAACAACTTTAATTTCTTTTCTGTTTCATTACAAATATTGATGAAAATGTCTCATTTTTGGAAGTATTTTTTGCCTGAGCAAAATGTTGAATTCAATAGCATTCTGATTGTGACTTACAACAGTTAATAGGAATTAATTCTATTTAGATGTTTAAGAGGCTTTTCTCATTTCCTTCATCAGGTTCAATCATAAATGGCTTAATCATTCAGAAGACATTACCTAATTAGATTGCATTAACTGCATAATAACAGAAAAGAAAGGGAAACATGGAAACAAACCAAAATGCTATTAGGAAGGAACGAAGTTCATTCCCTTTGATTCCTTTGTTGATTTGTTGAAATTGTTTGATGTGACCTCAATCAGTATTTTAGTTCTCTCTCTCTCTCTCTCTTTTTTTTTTTTTAGTATAGCAAAGGTTTAGATTTATTGAAGAACAAGTACAGACTCCCACATGGGGAGAGGGAAAGAGTCCCACAGAATGGACTCCCACGAGGGGAGGAAGAAAGGGTCCCCAGTATTTTAGTACTATTTTGTTCATCAGTTTCTCTTTACTTTAGGAAACATACCTTTATATCTTTGAGATATATTAAGGTTATACATATGTTGAAATAGGTATTTCAGACAACTGTGTAAGTTTAGAATTTAAGCCAGGTTCACATTTTAATGAAAGGGACCAAAAAACATATATGAGGTTATATAGTTGATAGAAATTTTCTTCTTTGTCTTAATACCAGTCATGAATAGGAACATGTTATTCTACAGAAAAAGGGAGGAGTAATCAGTTGATAAACATTAATGACATCAAAAAGTAACATTCTTTAAGAATGGTTAAGGTTGTACCAAAGTACCATAGCATTTATTTGAAATGTTAGTTTTTGCAAAGTAGACAAATGCTAGACTGATTCATTTATGTTCAGAATTTTAAAATAGAAAAATGAACCTGAAAATCACCTGCTCAATTGCCCATTCTTTATCAATATGTCTGCAGTCCTGAGTAACTTAGTCAAAAATCACTGAGTTTGTTTCTAGTAGATTCAAACCCATAGGGCTTTTGGATTTTGATGGACTCAACATTCTTGGTAGATTTCTCTGCTGCTTCTAAAATGAATGCCTTACACTTGAATCAATCTTTGTCATATCTGAAGTTACTTTAACATCTATAATTTGATGCTCACAGGTAACACCATGGCCCTCATTTCCCTTAGCTTATTTCTCCATTATCTTGTATTACTCCTCTTCTTCACTCCATTCTTCACCCCAGCTACATTCCTTTTGGTTCTTTTATTCACCATATTCTTGCTCATCTCTTTTGTCTTCAGAAAAGGTCGTTATAAATGCTTCTGCTTGGGGCACTACTTTTCATTCAATTTTCCCATTAGCTTCTTAGATTTTACTATCCCTTTCGGTATCTTAAAATTATGGGAGTAGCATATGTCATAGTTCCAAATGCTTCATATTCTAGGGTTATAAAAATATGGAGTGTACATCTTTACTTGAGTGATTTGGTAGCTTTTCTCATAGACCTGCTCTTTCTTGTTACCTTTTCAAAATACTGTTCATGGGAAAACCCTCTAAAAATTAATCCTATCTAATGAAAGAGAAACATAGTAATTAGCCGTACATCCGCTACCCTTCCCATTGGCTAATCAGGAAGATATGCAAATTAACTGCCAGCCAAGATGGCGGCCGGCAACCAGGCAGCTTGAAGCAAACATGAGGCTTGCTTGCTTCAGTGACAGAGGACTCCAACGTTCCCCGCCTGCCGCTGCCGGCCTCTGAGCTTGCAGTTTGAAACATTATTACAAATATAGAAGCTAAACAAAACCCCAGAAATCTGCTTTCAGCCAGCCAGGATCTCAGAGCTGGAGTTGAAACAGTATTTCGATTATAGAACCCAAACAAACCAGATACCTGCTTTCAGCAGCCGAGGCCTAAGAGCTGGAGCCAAGCCTCAGAACTAAAGCTGGCCCAGAATAAAAAGAAAAAAGAAAAAAAGGAGGGGTTGGGAGCTTCAGTCACTTGCCAGGCTGAAAACAGCCCTCAGCCCCTCACCCAGACTGGCCAGGCACCCCAGTGGTGTGCCCCAACCTGATCCAGGACACCCTTCAGGGCAAACTAGCCAGCCCCCACCAGTGCACCAGGCCTCTATCCTATATAGTAAAAGGGTAATATGCCTCCCGGCACCGGGATCAGCGTGACAGGGGGTAGCGCCCAAACCCCCTGATCGGCCCTGCTCTGTGTGTGACAGTGGCGGTGCCCCAACTCCCCTATCGGCCCTACTCTGTGAGTGACAAGGGGCAGCTCCCCAATCCCCTGATCGACCCTACTCTGTGCGTGACAGGGTAAGGAGCCCCAACCCCCCTGATGGGCCCTGCTCTGTGCGTGACAGGGGGTGGTGCCACAACCTCCCCATCGACCCTGCCTTGAGTGTGACAGGGGCGGCGCCCCAACCCCCAATCAGCCCTACCCTGAGCGTGACTGAGGGTGGCATCGCAACCTCCCGATCCGCCCTGCTCTGTGCATGACAGGGGGTGGCGCCCCAACTCCCCAATCAGCCCTACTCTGAGCCCAACCAGGGGCTGCACCTAGGGACTGGGCCTGTCCTCTGCCACCCAGGAGCAGGCCTAAGCCAGCACGTCGTTATCTCCCGAGAGGTCCCAGACTG
This sequence comes from Myotis myotis, assembly GCF_014108235.1. NCBI lineage: Eukaryota > Metazoa > Chordata > Mammalia > Chiroptera > Vespertilionidae > Myotis > Myotis myotis. Next base: position 27,027,516 of record NW_023416318.1, read on the forward strand.
CGAGAGGGCACAGGCCGGGCTAAGGGGCTCCCTCTCCCCTCCGAGTGCACAAATTTTTGTGCACCAGGCCTCTAGTTTAAGTATAAAGAATAGAAACAAATAAGATGATGACAATTGTGATAGGGACCATGCATGTAATTATCAAGGTGGCAGGTTAGAAGCTACTGGGAAGCCACATTATAGAATAATCAAGGCATTGATAAGGATGTAATATTTGAGTTGAGACCTAAGACCTACATTTTGAGGAGGATCCAGGAATGGGAAGTACTGAAGATAAAGCATTCCAGGCAAAGAAGTCTTTATATACTAGTATATAAATGGCTAATATGCTAAGTGTCCAACCATCTGATTGGTTACTATGACGTGCACTGACCATCAGGCAACAGATGCTCAATGCAGGAGCTGCCAAGCTGCAGTGACTTGGCAGCAGTGGTTGTCAGGTGATCCACCCAGAAACCAGAGAGGAGGAAGCCCAATTCCTCGCGGGGCTGTGCAATCCCACCTTCAGCCGTGGGTTATGTTGTTGATGGGGCACTGTCATCCAGAATCTGGTTACAGCACACCTGATTTAAGTTCCACACCCTGTAGGACAGCAACTTTGTGGAGTGCCCTCTCTCACTCAGGGACCCCTTGGGGGATGTTAGAGAGCTGGTTTCAGCCCAATCCCCGCAGACCAGGCCAAGGGACCTCACCTTCTCACTCTGCAGACACCAGGGAGGGACCACAGGAGGTAGTTCCAGGGCGTGTCCAGCCCCGTCTCACCCAGTCCTGCCCTGCCTGCCACCTTCTAATTAATTTCCTTTCCATGTGCACAAATCCATGCACCGAGTCACTAGTAAATGTGTAAGCCCCCAGCAGCAAAAGGAATGGATACATTTAAAACACAGGAAGAAGCCCAGTAAGGCAATAGGACAGTGTATGGGAGAGGATTAGGAGATGGGTTTGGTAGATACCCAATCATTATAGGCAGGATGAAGAGCTATCATTTTCTTGTAAGTCCCAAAGAACGTCAGGGCTGTGTTTTAAACTGTTGAGGAACTAGCTGGCTTATATTCTTTCCTTCTATTAAAATATTTAGATTAGGAATGTACAATTAATGGGGCTGAATAAAGCCCAAGGAGTAGAGTAAAATATGTAGTACATATTGCAAACTGACCAAGGTTACTCTGTCTAACAAATGTATAAAAGATAGCTACTAGCCCAGATGGCGTAGCTCAGTGGTTGAGCGTCAACCTATGGCCCGGAGGTCACAGTTTGATTCCCGGGCAGTGCACATGCCCAGGTTGCAGGCATGAACCCCACTGTGGGGCGTGCAGATGTTTCTATCTCTCTCTCTCCCGCTCTCCTCCTCTCTGAAATCAATAAAAATATATTTTAAAAAAGATAACTACTAAGTCATAAAACTTTGAAATGGGAGAGATTGGAAAGGGAAGGGTCAACTTCATATATAATGTCATTTTTACTTTATGATAAAATTGTTTAAATTTATCTACCTAAAAAGTATATATTCATTCAGATGTGTATATATAATAACTGCATGTCATATCACTTTTTCTGTGTGGGTAAAGCAAAAATATGTCTGTCTTTCCTAATTGTTTTCTTATTAGAGTGAAAAATGATATCAGGCAATTTCAAGTTATAAATTCACACAGCCTATACTTTTCCAACCTGTTGATCTAAAATATCACAGGTCACAAGTAATAGGCAAGAGTAATCATTTTGTATGACAGTGGGTGTCATTTTAGTATAGAAATTGGAAGTGGATAAAACATCTATTTACATCAGCTACATAAACATATAGATAGATGGGAGTGTTTAGGAAACTCTGGGAAACATTATAATATTGCCAGTGTTATCTGTACCTTGCATTGCCAGAAACCAGTTTATTCATAACCTTGGTCCCTGAACTTAAATGTGTGTTGTTGTTTTTCTCTTCTCACTAGCTAATCAGAATGTGCACATAATATTCTTTTTTTAAATTTTATTTTATTGTTTAAAGTATTACAAATAGTAGTACACATGTCTCCTTTTTTTCCCCATTGACCTCCCCGCTGGCCTCCCCTACCCCCGGGCACATGGGCACATAATATTCTTGTGGTAATGTCACTCATGGCAGGTAACAGTCATTGAAATGTCCATAATGCCTTATGTTTTAAAGAAGACAATCATACCTACTTGTCTTCTATTTTTGTTTTTTTCTTTGTATTATTTATTCATAGTTTGGGAGAATAGCTTGTCAATAAAAGACTATGAAAGAAGTATCCAGTTTCTGCTAAGAGAGATATCAGGGTCAGGGGTGTTATTAAGCCAATATGTAACAAGCCACATGTTTTGTTTTGGTTTTTACTTTATTTAGAAAGTAAAGGACCCATTCATTATTTTACATTTATAAAAATACTAGAGGCCTGGTGCATGAAATTTGTGCATGGGTAGGGCCCCTAGGCCTGGCCGGCCATCAGGGCCGATCAGGTTCCCTGCCTTGCGGCCTCCTCCTTCCCTTGCTCCCTTAGTGCCCTGCCGCTGGTCGCCTGCCATGTTCCACGCCGCCCCCTGGTAGTCAGCGCATGTCATAGCGAGTGATCAAACTCCCGATCAAACTCCCGAGGGGACATTTTGCATATCAGCCTTTTATTATCCTATCTAATAAAAGAGAAACATGGTAATTGGCGTACGACCGCTACCTTTCCCATTGGCTAATCAGCGAGATATGCAAATTAACTGCCAGCCAAGATGGCGGCTGGCAGCCAGGCAGCTTGAAACTAACATGAGACTTGCTTGCTTCAGTTACTGAGGACTCCATCGTTTCCTGCCTGCCTTGCTGGCCTCTGAGCCTGCAGTTTAAGAAACATAGTAACAAATATAGAAGCTAAAAAAAACCCCAGAAACCTGCTTTCAGTTAGCCCGGGATCTCAGAGCTGGAGTTGATACAGAGTTTCGATTATAGAACCCAAACAAACCAGATACCTTCTTTCAGCAGTGGAGGCCTAAGAGCTGGAGCCTCAGAGCTAAAGCTGGCCCAGAATAAAAAAAATAAAGAAAAAAAGGAGCAGTTGGGAGCTTCAGTCGGCCTGAAAACAGCCCTCAGCCCGTCACCCAGACTGGCCAGGCATCCCAGTGGGACCCCCTCCCTGAAGGGTGTGTGACCAGCTGCAAACAGCCATCATCCCCTCACCCAGGCTGGCCAGGCACCCCCGTGGGGACCCCCAACCTGAAGGGTGTGTGACCAGCTGCAAACAGCCATCAGCCCCTCAACCAGGCTGGCCAGGCACCCCAGTGGGAACCCCCACCCTGATCCAGGACACTCTTCAGGGCAAACCAGCCAGCCCCATCCATGCACCAGGCCTCTATCCTATATAGTAAAAGGGTAATATGCCTCCCAGCACCGGGATCAGCGTGACAGGGGGCAGCGCCCAAACCCCCTGATCGCCCTGCGGCTCTGTGTGTGACAGGGGGCGGGGTCACAACCTCCCTATCCACCCTGCTCTGTTCGTGACAGGGGAAGGCGCCCCAACCCCCTGATCAGCCCTGCTCTGTGCCTGATAGCGGGGAGCTCCCCAACCCCCTGATCGCCCTGCGGCTCTGTGTGTGACAGGGTGTGGTGCCTCAACCCCCTGCTCGGCCCTGCTCTGTGTGTGACAGGGTGCGGTGCCCCAACGCCCCCTCTCCCCCACGGGCCCTGTTCTGTGTGTGACAAGGTAGAGCCATAACCTCCCCTTCAGCCCTGCCCTGAGTGTGAGAGTGGTGGCGCCCTAATCACCTGATCGGCCCTGCTCTGTGGGTGATAGAGGACGGCGCCCCAACCCCCTGATCCACCCTGCCCTGAGTGTGACAGGGGGCGGTGCCCCAACCCCTCTGAGGGGCCCTGCTCTGTGCGTGACAGGGGGCAGCGCCCCAACCCCCTGATTAGCCCTGCTCTGTGCATGACAGGGTACAGAGCCCCAACCCCCCTGATGGGCCCTGCTCTGTGCGTGACAGGGGCTGGCGCCGCAACCTCCCCATCGACCCTGCCTTGAGTGTGACGGGGGGAGGGGGGTGGTGCCCCAACCCCCCAATCGGCCGTACCCTGAGCATGACTGAGGGTGGCATTACAACCTCCCGATCCGCCCTGCTCTGTGCATGACCTGGGGCAGCGCCCCAACTCCCCAATCGGCCCTGCTCTGAGCCCGACCAGGGGCTGCACCTAGGGATTGGGCCTGCCCTCTGCCACCCGGGAGCAGGCCGAAGCCAGCAGGGCATTATCTCCCGAGGGGTCCCAGACTGCGAGGGGGCACAGGCCAGGCTGAGGGACCCCCCCCCTTCCCCCTCGAGTGCACAAATTTTTGTGCACCGGGCCTCTAGTATAGTATATAGGTAAAATATAATTTTGTATATGCATTGATATAACAGTCAAAATGTTAAATAAAAGGCAACTTTCCATTGCATCATTTTGCCTCAATACATTTTGCAACATTTGCCTCAAGATATATTTTCTCTAGGAATCTTTTGCTAATTTAAACCACTAATGATCATTTCAAACCAAATCAATAGCAATTAGTTCAGCACTTTGTCTGCTTTTTGAATCAATGTATATAAAACTTAGGCTATATACTAATATATAACAAAGGTTATCTCATAATTGTCTCTTTTCCTATTTAATTCTACGAGAATGCTATAAGATTACAAGTATACTCAAATACCTCAGTACATTGCATTCCACATAATAGGCTCTTTTTTTTCTCCTTTTATTTACTCATTCCTCTTCCTCTCCATTCTTCCATCCTTTTCTTTCATCTTAAATCTAAGCTGCTTGAGATAAAGGACTATATATATATATATATATATATATATATATATATATATATATATATATATATAATTTTCCCCCTCTGTTCAACATAAAGCCTTACCTTCCAATTTCCCCACAGAGAAGCACAAAAGTGACATTTTCTGATTCTCTTTCTATACCTATTTAAAGTACTTCAGTCTATATACTCCAGGATCACTTCAATCCTAGTTACTCTGTGCTATGTCTGTACTATACACATTTAACCACTGCTCCATTAAGCTTCTTCTCCTCTCATTCTCTCTTTCTCCTCTCTCTTTCTCTCCCTCCCTCCCGCTTTCCTTCCTCCCCCACTATTAGCTCACAAGCTCCAAAAGCTTTTTAAAGTTGATAAAAATGCAAGAAAAACACTCTCCATTCTAGAAGTTTTTATTTGAACCTTCAAATTGTCATTACAATATGACAAATTTTTTAAAAATAGGAAATATTTGCCCTGGCCGGTGTGGCTTGGTTGGTTGAATGCCCTCCCATGCACTTAGAGGTCGCCTGTTGATTCCTGGTCAGGGCACATGCCTGGGTTTTGGTCAATCCCCAGTAGGGGGTTTGCAGGAGGCAGCCTATCTATGGTTCTCTCTCATCTGTATTTCTCTCTCTCTCTCTCTCTCTCTCTCTCTCTCTCTCTCTCTCTCTCTCTCTCTCTCCTCCTTTCTCTCTCTAAAATCAATAAAAACACATTTTTAAAAATAGGAGCTATTTCTTCATTGACAGTAGGATTATTTTCTATTTACACACACATACTTGAAAGATCTCATAAAAAATTAACTGGTATGCAAAACTTTTTTAAAGTTACACATACACAAAAACAAGAGAAACTTTAAATACTAAAGTCTAAATTTTAATTAAAATCTTTTTAAATGCATCTTTTTTTAAATTTTAACAACTAAAGTCAACATGTTTTTATTCAGACATCTCTTATGTCTAACACTATTTCACATACCAACTGGATTCTGAAGGAGCATCATAAAAAAGGGCTTGACTAGATCATAGGCACAATTATTTAATTCCCTCAGATAAAAGATAAAAAATTGATACTCAAGGAAGTTGTGTGACTTTCATCATTTAAAGACATAGTATCATCCTATAAGATTCTCAATACATAAGTGGGGGGCAATAAGATATACACACACATGCACAATCTTCAGATACCTTTAATACATAATGAAAGCTATATGATATTTATTTTTATAAATTGTGGTAAGAACTCTTAACATGAGATGTACCCTCTTAACTTTAACACGTTTTTAAATTATGCAATTCAGTATTTTTAACTCTAGGCAAAATGCTGTACATATTTCTAGAACTTAATCATCTTACATAACTGAAAACTCATACCCCTTAAATAGCAACTCCCCATTCCCTGCCCCTCACCTATCCCTTGTAACTACCACTCTCCTCTTTGCTTCCATGTGTTTAACTACTTTAGATGCTCATATAAGTAAATCATGTGATATTTGTCCTGCAACTGGACATCACTTAGCACAATGTCCTCAAAATTTATCAATGTGGTCAAATCAGGCAGAATTTTCTCATTTTTAAAGTTGAATAATATTCTGTTATAACATATACTGCATTTCCTTTATCCTTTCATCTGTCATTGGACATTTAAGTTGTTTTCACCTCTTGTCTAGTATGAATGATGAATGCTACAATGAACATAAGATTGCTAATGCCTCTTCAAAATCCTGAATTCAATAATTTTGGATAAAAGGGGATTATTGAATCATATGCTATTTCAATTTTTAATGTTGTGAGGAAACTCTATATTGTTGTCCATAATGCTACTGACTTTCATTCTCTTTCTTCAACATTTTTATCAACACTTGTTTTCTGTTGTCTTTTTCATAAAAGCTATTATAACAGGTGAGAGGAGAAAGCTCATGGTTTTGATTTGAATTCCCATAATGATGATTATCTAATCTAATTAGGGATTAGTTGACTATCCTTTTATATATCTGCTGATTTTATTCTTTTTGATGCTATTGTAAATGGAATTGTTTTTTACTTTCCTTTTCCGATAATTCATTGTTGGTATATAGAAATACAATTGCTTTTTGTATGTTGATGTTTGTATTCTGCAACTTTATTTGTTTATTAGATTTTTGTTTGTTATTTTGTTTTGTTTTGTATGTGTTTTTGTTAATCCTCACTTGAGGATATTTTTTCCATTGCTTTTCAGAGACAGTGGAAGGAAGGGAGTGGGAGAGAGAGAGAGAGAAACATCCATGTGAGAGAGATACATCCACTGGTTGTCTCCTGCACATACGTGCCCACACCTAGGCAAGAAGCAAATCTGCAACCCAGGTATGTGCCCTTGACCAGGAATCAAACCAGAGACCCTTTGGTGCTTGGGTCAACACTCTGACCATTGAACAACACTGGCCAGGGCTGTTTTATTATTTTTAACAAGGTTTTTTCCTGCAGTGTTAGAATTTTCTTCACCTATGATTATGTCATCTGCAAACAGAGATAATTTTACTTCTTCCTATCTGACTTGGATGCCTTCTATTTATTTTTCTTACCCAATTCTCTAGTTAGGATTCCCAGGATGATGTTGAGAAGAAGTGGTGAGAATGAGTTGATAAATTGTTAATGCATTTCATCTTTTGCGCATATCAGCTTACCTCATTTTAATATTGAAATAATCCTCCAAAGTAAAAATAGTTTTCCTTCGCATATTAGGCAACAAAGGTTTGAAGAACGTGAGGCATTTGTGGAAAGTCTCTGAAGTAAGAAGGAATGAAGCTACCTTCAAATCTAGTAAATAATGCCACTGGCTGAATCTCTTCAAAGTGCACACTTTTTCTATTATTTCAAACTGTCTTTCTAAATAGATTATTTTTTAATGCTGAGAGTTAGAAAATGATCTATTTTAGAAGAAGATGTTAACTGAGTGGTTCAGAAATAAATTCATGAGAGAATTAAAGAGGGCTTGATGAATAAGTCTTGGATCATTAGGAGGACTTTTCCAAGAAATGTAATTTTGGAGCTGTGCCTTAACTAGCTTTTTATTTCTTAATTTTCATTTTGGTGGACATAGTTGTCAGGTAGAACTTCATTTCTCATATCTGGTGAACATCCTTTTTGGAAACATCTTAAAATGTCTCCCCAAAAAATACCACTTTTTAAAAATACCTCAAATATCTGTATTTTCTTGATAAGTTACATACTTTCTCACGTAGGTGGCACCAGTGAGTAATTCCTTTGGCATCCAAAGACTTTCCAGGGTTTGCCACTCATTGTGATTCAAGGCTTTATATCTGTTACACTTGGTTACGGTTCATTGTGATTCAGTATTTGAACCAAACAGTTTATGTCATTGTAGTGAGAAAAGATCTTCAAAGCAGTTCATACTTGTCATGATTCAATTCAACTTATAAGTTAATTACAATGTACCCTCAAGCTAAATTTGATATAAACTGCTTTCTGATATTCTTCAGCAATATGCATTCAAGAGAAAATGTTTAATTTCTTTAGGCTGATGAACCTTTATCTATGTACTTGAAAATCTTTGATTTTCTGTTATTTGTTCTTTATTCTCTAGAGATTCAGCTAACCCCTTTTAGTTTATACTCTCAGTAGATCTTACTTAAACATTTGAAGTCATTCCCTAAATTATCTCTTTGCCTTCAATCTCCAACTTGTCTGATTTGCTCTTTCCTCAATAGCCAATGATAATTTTTCGAAAACACAGGAGTTATCTGCTCAGAAAACATACAGGCGTTTCCATGGCCAATAACATAAAGTTAAAAATGTAATTCCCAGGGCTCTACCAATATTTTGAACTAGGTACACAGGTAGACTCTCTTTCTGTGAAAACAACTACAAAATCCAGGGGAAAATTATTTGAAATATCATTTTAAATGTGTCATTGAACTTAGAAGGTAAAGCATGCTCAGGCAAGAATTAAGTAAACAAACTCTGATAGGGCATGAAAGCCATAGGTATGATTGAAAACATTTGCTGAATTAGGTTAAGTGATTTTAAAGGACCCAGAGTGTAAGAGACAAAGTTCAGAATGTGGCCAAAATAGAGTCTAATAGGAGACCCCCACCCTAAAGGCTAGTGCTTTAAAGGTGAACCGTAAATAATCAGTCTACTCTTCTCACTCCTTCTTCAAGGGAGGAGAGGATAATTGCCCATTTAAGATCCTGACACTGAGGAGAGGTTGGAGAGGATGAACTCCATAGGATTCTTTTGAGATCACAGCACCAACTGCCTGAAGCTCAAACAAGTAGCTTTTCTCTCTAGCACAGTGGTTCTCAACCTTCCTCATGCCGCGACCCTTTAATACAGCTCCTCGTGTCGTGGTGACCCCCCAACCATAAAATTATTTTCGTTGCTACTTCGTAACTGTAATTTTGCTACTGTTATGAATCGTAATGTAAATATCTGATATGCAGGATGTATTTTCATTGTTACAAATTGAACATAATTAAAGCATAGTGATTCATTACAAAACAATATGTAATTATATATGAGTTTTCCGATGGTCGTAGGCGACCCCTGTGAAAGGGTCGCTCGAACCCCAAAGGGGTCGCGACCCACAGGTTGAGAACTGCTGCTCTAGCCTCTTAAATTTCATCATGTTAGTGTTATGCCCAGATTTCAAGATCCCCAAAAAACCACGCCAGGGAGCCAGTCCGATTCAAAAGCAGAGGGTCCTGTATTGAGCTAGCTAACTCGACCCTGCCTCCCAGCCGATGCAGCGACTGGAAGCAGAGTGCCCCCACCGTGGGAAAAACAGGGTTTTAATAGGGGGTGGAGTGAGGAGAGGGGGAGCTGACTGTGGGCCCTGCCGATTGGCCAGGCGCAAGTCTGGTCTTGTTACACAGGATGTGGTCATCTCTATAGCTCGTATGTCCCTTGATTGTCATTGGTTAGTTTAAAGAAATCCCGGCTTCTGGGAAGAAGGTACTTTCCTGAGCACATGGTGGCTGCCCCAACATGGAGGATCCGGGGTAAGATGGAGGGCATAGCCCTCGCCCTTTCATTCCCCCCTTGTCTTGGAACTTCCGGCTCAATCATGAGACGGATTGCATTTTTATTTCACCGTTGCTAGAGGCCCGTAGTGGGCACACAGAACTATCAACTGAACTATTTCTATACACTTAAATGGTCCGGTGGAAGGGAAAGAAACCATTTTAGCTTTAACAACTTCTATTGAAATAGGATTTTTCTTCTTAAAATTCCTCCATGGCTATCAAAAAGCCAAATCAAGATTAATTTATTTACTGTCCTGATGTTTGCATAAACACAACAAGAATGGTAACTGACTACCTTTGCTGGAATTTCATGGTTGAATCTTAATGTGCCCCGTAGGGCCAGGAAGCCAAGCCATCCAGCTGCCATCAAGCCTGCCTACAGTATCTACTGAGTTAGGTGAATCCCTCACCTGTAGCAACTCCACCTGAGCCCACGCTCCAGGCTTTAAGGCCCATCTCAGTAGCCCTCCTACTCATTGCGGCCCAGAGTGTGTGGGGGTTCTGCAGGGATGCAGAGGCATCTTTACTGCTCCCCTTCTACTCTTACCAACCGCCAGTGATGGTAGGGCATCAGCCTGACGCTCCAGCGCCAGCCATCTTCAGGGCTCCCAAGCAGGATACCAGGCTTTCTTCGTGGCATTTTTACTGGCTTCAAGTCTTTAGAGCTCAGATAGGGCTCTTCAAAACATGATACTCCAGTCAAAATTTTCAGTTAATAAAACCACTATTAGGAACCAGTCTTACTGAATCTATGCAAAGAAATGTACTTATTTAGCATTGCCAGATTTCGGAGGAATTACATAAGGAGAAAAACATACTGATCTACTCTAAGATTTTCTGACTTTCCTTGCTAATTCCTTTTCATGGATTTAAAACAAAACAGCAACTGTTGGTATAAAACCTTCTTTCTATGCATAACCATGCCTCAGACCTTCTATTCTAAACAGGCTTTTTCCAGCTTTACTATCCCTGACGTGGGCATGGTGACTCAGGCCTGCAAGACAGTATTACAGGCTGCCAACTGTTAGCTGTCTCTCAACAGAGACCAAAACCTGATGGGCATCCTTCCCTGCCCAGTTGGGCACCTGCCCTTTTGGCAGCTAGACACCCTTTACTTTTGGAGGTCACCCCACACAGCTTCCTTCCAGGACAGCCAATACACATTCAAACCTGCAAAAGAATCAAAGGTTAATATAACAAATCAATACAATGAAACATAATATTGGCATCATGGCCGCTTCAGGCAGCCAAATCTTCTACTAAACATGTGATCCTATAAATGGTCCTTGTCTCTTTGGAGCCATGTCCATGAAGATGCAGGCATTATTTAAGTGTATTACACAGTATTGTGGGGGCTCCTGGTGACAGGAGCGATCGCAAGTCATGTTACCGGCATCAGGCAGGTCGAGCACGCCGTAGCTTGAGCTTGAGTGGGTAGCGTTGATCTCGATCGATCGATGCTCCATTTGGTGATGAAGTCTTTCCGGGCCGTGGATGGATCCGCTGACCGGACGTCAGTGTGATGGACCCAGGTCGCTACGTCATCTACCTTGAGAGCGGTTGGGGTCGTCAGCACCACAGTGTAGGGACCCTTCCAACGTGGCTCTAGGGTCTCCCAGCAGTGCCTCCTGACGTAGACCCAATCTCCTGGTCTGTGCTGATGAGGAGTTGGGGTTGGGTTGGTCTTGTAGATGGCGCGGAGGCACGGCCAAATGTCCTCGTGCGCCCTCTGGAGCCCTCTCAAGGAAAGAGATTGTTAAAGAAAAGCCACCCAGTCCCCGCCAGTCTCCGAGTCAGATTCCTCCTCTCTTGGAGAACTTCAAAGTCCTGATGGCTTCTAGGTAACCCTGTTTATTAGTTATAGCGCTCTGCTTTCTTGCCTTTCTACCAGTTCCCTTTGTGGCAGAGCAGCAACCAGGCCTCTTTCAAGGGAGTGCGCTACAAGTGGGTATCAGCCCCAGCAACAGGTACCAAACCCTTTCAGTACATTTGACCAGCTTCGTTCCCGCCCACTTTTACAGATTCTAAGGCCCATTGTTTTCCTTTAACCAGCAAGCTAAATGACATTGGCCTGTATTATTTAATTCAGCACAGGCAGGGGGAAGGGCCCATAGAATCTCTGCCCTGAGGAACTGTGAGCCCCACCCTTAAATGTCCCAATCAGACTAGAAAAGCCACAAATACCTTTTAAATCTACCCCAGAATTCTAAAATCCCAACCTAGCACAGAATATATTTCCACATTTACATGAACAAATGATTATATCCAAGTAGATATACAAACATTAAATAAACATTTATACTTACACCTTTTACTTTTACAGTCTTGGGATCTTGAGCAGGTAACAGGAACACCGCCCAAGTCCCCTGATAGGGGCCTGACAGGAACAGATGTGGGGGCCTCCCTTTCCCATGTCCCAAGATGGGATTCTTGACCTATGTCCCATCCAGATAGAAACGGTACTCATATTGAACAAGGAAATCAAGAATAAATAGACATGATAACTAGATACATTCCCCATTAAGAACTTTGAGGTGCATGCCACATTTATATCATAAAATACCAACAAATCAGTTTCAGTTGTGTCGAGATACAGAACAAGACCCTGAACAGAGGCAGTAGAAAACTGCCTAGGAATGCTTCTTTTTCTACCTTTCTAAAAAATAGGCCAGATTCGAACCCTTAGCCAGTCCGAGTTTCGACTTCCCTCCGGAAGTCCCAGAGACGGTGAATACCATCTAGAAGCCATTCCTCCAGATATAGGACAAGTCTCTTAGAGATTCTTGATAATCTACATCAGTAATTCATTCATATAATCCCCTAAAAATTAAAGAGGAGGGAAAGAACCATTCAATGTCCTTCAAGAGGGTTTCAGCAAAACAACAAAATCGACAGATTAAACACATTGGACCCTCAGACGTTTCAGGGGTACCAAGGAAGGAGAAGTTAGGCCACGTCCAGCCCTTCTCACAATCCACCATTAGTGACCAGTCCCAGCTCACTGGTCTATTATTCATTTAACATTTCTTTTTTTCTCCTATCATACCAAGGCCATGCTTTCCAGGTAGCTAGAACTCTTAGCCTTAATTTTTAGGTGATTAGCAATATATTCAAAAATTTTACAGCATGCAATTTAAACCACAGCTTTGGGTAAACATATTATCTAGAGTCCTTGGGTAACATAGGTTATACTTAGGCATGCCCTGGGTCTCCAGAACACTGAACTGGAGCCCTCTAAGATCAGTATGAAACCAGTTTTACATGAAATAATTGTACTTTACTTTGGAAATTGGATTACTACTATCCTGGCATAGCTGCTAAATTTCAAAATGGTCACAATTTTCCTGCTGGGGAAGTCATAGCTATTCACATGTAAACTTGACTATCAACTTCCTGGTGGTACTTGCCTCAGGGCGGGAAATTTCAAAAGAGCTACTTTAAATCGCCTTGGGAAACCTGTCTGCATTTCTTTGTTAGGTTCATCTTTGCCATTTCTAAGGCCTAAACAGTCTTGGGTTTTTATTCTGTACACAGCAAAAGGTCAAGTTCAGCTCAAAACTGTGCGCACTCGTTTTTAAACTGGCCTTTTCCCTTTACATGTGCACAGAAATCCTGGATGCATTTATGCATTTGTAAAAGCTTTTACTTGGGGAGGGTGCATCCACACTGGATCACCACGTGCTCCTTCTTCCCTTCCCCACATCCTGCTTTTGGGGGAAGTTTCAGCAAATGACTCAGATGGGGTATTTATCCCAAAGTCATGCTTAATAGAAAAAGACATTTTAAGTTTTTCCCTATTTTGCTTTCTAAAGCAATGGCTGGCACCCAAGGTTATCATTTCTTATTACAGATTTTAGATTCCAAACACAAATTAAGATATTAATTTGAACAAGAAACCACATTGAGGTGACCATGGCACTCTTTTTTTATTAAGACCGTGATTGCTAATTTATTAAGCATTAAAGATATCTTCTTAAAAATAGTATTAAATAAATCTGAGAGGCAGGCACACTTTCTGCCCCATGTGCATTTCCTTAGTAAAACTCCGCCTTAAAACTCCACCCCTGAAATCCCATCCTGCCTCAGTGAGCAGACATTCCTTTTGTGATTGGCTAAGTCAGAGGGCGGGGCCTTTGTTGTTCCAAGATGGCAGCCCCCAGGGCCACGGCATGCCATGCGGCCAACATGGCGGCTGCCAAGTCAGGCAGCTCAACATTGTGGCTGTCTAAACTGTTCTCTGACAGAAAAGATGATTTCCTCATTCTCACAATAAACAAGGGAAGGGCAAACCAAAACCCCTAAAAGATAGATGGCCAACATTATAATGCAGAACTTTAAAACATGTTTTTACTGTCTAGGGACTACTGGTGGAAAGCTGATTTCAAAGGAGCCACCTTTTGGCCGCTTGACCTTTTCTGAGAAGGTCAGCTAGCAAAAGGTGTAGCCATTGAAATGCAAACTAACATTCCAAAAGATGACTACTGGCGGGAATTGGATTACCTTCCTGCTAGGGGAAGGGTGTGTCTACCCCTCCCTCCACTAAAAGAAGGTGTATCTTTAAACTTTTTAACGGCAAGAAAAATACCTTAAACTTTCAGAGCTTTAAATCTTAGTTAGCAAATTAAATACTTAGCATTTTTCAAATTAATACTTTTACATTTAAGGATACATTTCAAATAAAACATAAGGCATTTTCAATTAATAGATTAACTTCTATTATCTAGACTTTATACTAGGCATACTCAGATAGCCACACAAAGGAGGGGAGAAGGCAGGCCCCCTCCCTCCATATTTATACACTTTCACCAGACATTCATTCAGAGTTTAAACAATCCATTCAATTTCTAACAACTTCCCCATTCCTGAGGGAGCTCTAAAGCCTCCCCCAATCTCCTTGAAATGATTAATCACAATACCCAAAGGAGCAGTCTGAGTCCACCATAATGTCCATCCAGCAAGTCCACAAAATAAAACAGAAACACAAACAACTAAAGGGCCCAAAACAGTACAGCCTTCCAACTCCATGGAAGCAAAAAAAAACCGAAAGCTAGACGATGGCTGCGCGCCAACCAGCGGGAGCGATCTGCCTTTTCTCAGATTGAGGGGTTCCTACAGACCTTCCGACTCCGCGGAAGCAAAGCTATACCCCTCCAGATGGAGGATCGAGGCGTCCCCCGACTCCTCTGCCCGTTGATCCTGTGCATCCACTTAGATCATTATTACGGGCATTTACAGATTTCAGAAGTGAGCTCACACAAGATAGATACAAAACACAACAAAACACACACGACACAAACAGGACCTAGTGCGGTCAGTCAGGCCCTCCGGACTGGGGGGTCCCTCGAGGGTATTGGGGATCCCGGATGAGCCCCCAAAATGTTATGCCCAGATTTCAAGATCCCAAAAAAAACCACGCCAGGGAGCCAGTCCAATGCAAAAGCAGAGGTTCCTGTATTGAGCTTGCTAACTTGACCCTGCCTCCCAGCCGATGCAGCGACCGGAAGCAGAGTGCCCCCACCGTGGGAAAAACAGGGTTTTAATAGGGGGTGGAGTGAGGGGAGGGGGAGCTGACTGTGGGCCCTGCCGATTGGCCAGGCGCAAGTCTGGTCTTGTTACACAGGATGTGGTCATCTCTATAGCTCGCATGTCCCTTGATTGTCATTGGTTAGTTTAAAGAAATCCCGGCTTCCGGGAAGAAGGTACTTTCCTGAGCACATGGTGGCTGCCCCAACATGGAGGATCTGGGGTAAGATGGAGGGCATAGCCCTCGCCCTTTCAGTTAGCTGATGTATTTTTTTTTTTTTTTTAGTCAGAAGGAACAACATATTTCAACATTTAAGTTTAATAACTAGTTGCATAAATGAAGTAGTAGGCATCTGTTGATCAGCTTGATCATCACTCAGTTTAATATTCTGGCCATGCCACTCCAGTTTTCCTTAGGAAATCACTTCTCTCCTGTGCTTAGCTTTTCTGTTTAGAGTGAGACTTCTTTCAGATATCCTCCCAACCCACTGCCATCCCACTGCAGTGCTAGATCGGGGCAATCAGAAAATTCCCACTCTTGAGAATGTTGCTTTATTGATGCACATTCCATCCAATTCTGGGACATAAGCTGTGATAATTTACAGGGTGATTTTGTCTCTTCCGTGAAGTTTACTCAAGCACTTACAACGTGTGCCTTCAAATTCAAAGACTAACAAATGAAGAAAAATTGCCCAAAGAGGAAAAACAAGACTGAATGGTAAAGACAGAAACAGTATACTAATGACATCCATTCGGGCTTTTTCAATCCAGCAACGTGTAAAGATAGGTTCACCTCTTGAACATTCTAGTTGCTGGCAACAATACATTCCCATTTTTGTTCAAACTATTTTGAGTTTAGTAACTTGTAATAAAAGTAGGCAATTGTGTCTTGTTTATGCTATATTTCCAACATGCACAACGCTATGTAGCACATAAATGTGTGTTAAATGAACAACTCAATGAGTGCCTGAAGTCACCAGCATGTCCAGAGTGCACTAATCATTTCTTAACAGGTGATAGCTACATCAGGAGGTCATCTTTTCCAGTCCCACTTTAACTGAAGCTATACTATGGAATACTGAGTCACTATTTCCAGCCCATTGATTGACGTTTTCTCTAAGTTACAGAAACCTTTTAGGACCCATGTTGAACTCTGGCAATAAAAATGATAGCTCATTAACCACCTTCAGAACAATGGAAATATGTGGTGGGCAAGAGTAGGTTTATGCTTGTGTATTGAAACCCAGAGTTTATTCTTGTATTATCATTTATTAATTACTGTAAACCTACTTTTGTCTACCCTGTATTTCTGAACTTACTCATTTGTGTTTTGATTGGCTACTACATATAGGCATTATACTATATCCCCCTTTAGGCCACCTTTGATATCTTCCTTAACTGTTATAGTCCTTAGGGAAAAAAAATACTTAGAATTTTTAAATTTTTTAAAAATAGCCAGTATACTAGTAAATAAATAATAGAATAATAGAAACAATACTAAACGTGATTTATTCCTGCCCAAAAGTACTGGGCTAGCACAGCTTGTTTAGTAGTGAATGTTAATTACTAGTACATATTCTTTTACAGAATAATTTTATGAATAAAGAAACACTAAAATCACATGTTGACAGTAAGAATTGGAGCAGAGGGTTCATGAATTTATGCAGCTTCTAAAGAATCAAATAAGCCTAAACCAGCTGAAGTTTTAACTGCTTCTGGGTTTGGTGGGGGTTTAATTTGTAATATTTTCATTTCAGAG
Source organism: Myotis myotis (assembly GCF_014108235.1). NCBI lineage: Eukaryota > Metazoa > Chordata > Mammalia > Chiroptera > Vespertilionidae > Myotis > Myotis myotis. The sequence goes on from NW_023416318.1 coordinate 27,044,602, forward strand.
CCTATCAAAATCAGCTGTCAATGGTTCTGTTCTGCAGCATAGAAATTACTTGCTTAAAAGTCAAGTTCATCCATTTTCTCTCTCTCTGAGTTTCACTGCTGAGAATGATTTCTCTTTTGATTAGCATCCAAGTCATCCAAGTTGTGATTGAGACTTCCAATGGGATTGGTTGTGAAGGCAGGCAGACAATTGCAGCAGATTGCCGTTTTAAATAACAATAGAACCCCTGGCTCCCAGATGTTCTGTGTACTTGTGGTAAAAGAGGAATCCCAGTGGGAAAATAAGAGCATAAGTTTGGATTCTGAGAAAATAATCAGTGACTTTCTTATTGGGCTAACCATAGACATCAGCCTAATTTATTCACGGGTTCCTGGCAAACAGTTCATATGCCAAATATATGGTCCCACTATCTTAGAAAGAATGAAAATTATCCTTTAAAGTAGTAAATAAAAGAGATCTTATGAGAAAGGAATATAGGAACATGCTTTCTCAGGGCAAAAGTCTTGTATATTGTGATACTTCTGGTTGACAATTTGATTCAGAAAAGGGATATTGTGAAATATTTATTAAAATGCTGCTGATACTAATAATACTGATAATTACCATTTTTGACCATTTTCCACAAACCAAACAGTGTGCCAAATTCTTTATATTCATTAGCTCAGTAAACTAGGGATCAGAAAAACCTGAATTCCAAGGTAAGCTCTTCCATTTGCTTGTCAATGATAACAGTATCACCATCTTGTAAAATGGAGATAAACTTACTCTCTAGACTTCAGAGTGTTTCAATGAAGTTCAAATATATATATGTAAAAAAAAACACACAGTAAATGTAAAAGTGTTATCAGAGAATTTCGTGGACTAACAAAAGCATGTTACAATAAAAAGAATCATCATTGCCATTATTATATTCTAATTATGTTTCAAGCAGTTTGGGATTAAAGTTAAAAAAAAATCCACATAAAAAATACTGTTCTCCTTATAAATTTTGGATGTTAACCACTTATCAGATGCGTCATTGGGGAATATGTTTTCCCATTTGGCGGGATGTCTTTTCATTGTGCTGTTGGTTTTCTTTGCTGTGCCAAACCTTTTTAGTTTGATGTAGGTCCATTTATTTATTTTTTCTTTTGTTTCCCTTGCCCAAGGAGATATATCAGAGAAAAATATTGCTACTAGAGTATCTGATATTTTACTGCCTGTTTTCTTGGAGGATTTTTATAGTTTTGAGTCTAACAAGTCTTTAATCCATTTTGAGTTTGTTCTTGTGTGTGGTTTGAGAAGGTAGTCTAGTTTCATTTTTTTTGCAGGTGTCTGTCCAATTTCCCCAACACTATTTATTGAATGGACTATCTGTACCCCAGTGTATGCTTTTGCCTCCTTTGTCAAATATAATGTGACTATAAAAGAACTCTCAAAAAACAAAATTTCTGGACAGAGTGCTTCACAGGTGAATTTTAACAAACATTCAAAGAACAAACACATACCTGCTCAAACTATTCCAAATAATTCAAGAGGAGGAAAGACCCCCAAGCTTATTTCTGAGGCCAGCATTATCAAGAAAGAAAGGAACGTTTTTATCATTCTATCTTCCACTATGAAAACTGAAGGGGGGGGGCGTATTTGCTATCTTCTGGGACCTTGGCACTGAAATTGTGGGCCTTTGACCTCATCTTACCCTGGACAACCCCAAGCTGGGACTTGTACTCCACAGTGATTTGTGCAAATAAGCAGGAGTCAGTCTGGAAACCATTCTAGAAACAGTGGCAGTGGTGTCAACATCTGCATCCTACCTGGAGGCAGCAGTGCCACTGGGGACCCTTTGGCCATAGCTGTTTCTGAAGCTTACTGTGGTCATGAAGGATGACAGGACAGCGGCAATTGTTCTAGGTGCCCCATCTCTCTCAACCCATGCTAATTTTTTGGATCTGGTTTCTTCAACATTCCACTGATTGTCTGAAATTTGGGATATGTGAAAATGTCCAGTTCTCTTCAAATTATCTAAAGTCAGTTTCTTTTGTTTGTAACCATAAGCATAACTAAAAGAGATGACCAAAGCAGTGAGACCACGGTGGTTATGTGCCATGCTGCAGGTCTGTCACTGGAGTTGTGATGGCAAAACTCTGATTCTACTTCCTGTTATGCTGTCTGTAATTGTATGGGAGGTGGTTTGTTAGGTGAACCCCTTTATCTCCTTAGCCTTACGGTTATTCATCTGGAAAATAATAGCAAAGGACAGGATTCATCGATCCCTGATGTTCTCAGAAGGTAAATCCGTGGTATTATCATAGGAGGAGTGTTACAGAAAGTGAAAGTGGGAGAAATCACTGTGAACTTAAATGGCCAAGAAAAAAATTCAAGGTCAAGCTTTTCTAGCATATCCTATATAATAAAAGGCTAATATGCAAATCGATTGAATGGAAGAACAACTGGTCGCTATGATGTGCACTAGCCACCAGGGGACAGAAGCTCAATGCAGGAGCTGCCCCCTGGTGGTCAGTGTGCTCCCACAGGGCGAGCACTGTTCAACCAGAAGCCGGGCTCACGGCTGGAGAGCGCAGCGGTGGTGGCTGGAGCCTCTCCCTTCTCTGTGGCAGAGCTAAGGATATCCAACTGATGGCTTAGGCCCGCTGGGACATCACCGGAGGGCTGCTGGACTGCAAGATGGCACAGGCTGGGCTGAGGGACCCTCCAAAGTGCACGAATCTCATGCACCAGGCCTCTAGTACTTAAATATTTTATTAGATGTTCATTCAAGTATCTTTTCTGGATACATACAGAAATTTTTGAAAAACAAATAGACAAAAGAACATTATTTGTAGATGACTTTTGCAGTGAGCTATGTTAAGGAGTTAAAAGGAGAGACTGGAATTTAGAGCAGTTGCCCTGGCAATGGCAGTACAGGCTGCATTCTTGGTTCCGATGATTAATCAATCAACTTGTTATAAAGAGCCTGTCACTAGTAAGACATTATGTAATGGGTGAGACAGGAGATATACAATGCCCTTCCACCCCTAAGAGATAAATACATAATTATTAATGCTGCAAGTCCAATTTCTCTCTCTATAACTATGTGTATCTCTACCTCATATTCTTTGGGTCCCCAAACAGAGGAAGCCTGATTCGCTTCCTGCCTCCCCATATGCAATGTTACAAAGATACAAGCTACACACACGGCTTTGTGATTTCTGGCATGCAGACAAGAATTCAATTCTTGACCTCACGAATTCTTTAATATTTGACTTTCATTAAGTCATTTACCTTCATGAAGCTTCAGTTTCCTCGCCTACCGAAAAGAAATGATAATCATATCTAGGATTGTTGTGAAAAACAAATAAGTAATGCATGTGAAGCATAAAGTGCTTAGTATTCAGTGAATGGTTTAATATTTTAATTTTACATTACACATAAAATGTTAAGTCATTTTTATGACTCATTAGGTGGCATAAGCTGGGAGTGTCATCAAGCTAGAAAGAAGCTCCTAAGGGCCTTTGGGAAAACTGGGACTCAGCAGCTCCCGCTTGAAAATTTATTAATATGGACCCTGTGAGGAAGCAGGTGGTAAAAGGTAGTTGAGGATGAGAAGAGAATTTCTGATGCTGGAATTCACATATATTTTAGAACTGCCCCCTTCCCCACCCCCCCTCTAAGTATGAGCTGAAGGAAAGAGAAGATTTACAACCAAGTCTACATACACTGTCACCTAGGAAACCAAGTTATACAGCGTATGCGACACATATCAGTTAAACAAAAAGTCTGCAGTGTGTTTCCCAAACCTGGAAGAAAAATTATACCGTTTAGACACACGACTTATCTCATGTACTTCAAGGTAAAACAAAAATGTGAGGACTTACCTTTGCTTTATGAAAAAAATATAAATTTTTACAAAGCTATGAAACTCATTGATGTGAAATTAATAAAAGAACTCCCAAATTTTGTTAATTGGCATTTACTTGAAGGCAAGTGAAGCCAAGAACTGGAAAGTGTAAGAAGACTAGCCCACTCTCTAGCCCTCCCCACCCCTTTCCTCTCTCTCTCTCTCTCTCTCTCTCTCTCTCTCTCTCTCTCTCTCTCTCTCTCTCTTGATTTCCTGCTTTCACTATACATCTATTCATTTTTCACTGGCTGGCTTTCTCCACTTTTTTCATGTATAAAGCAGCTGCTCCCCACCTCCACCTATCAATTTCACATATCTTAAGTTTAAGCAAACACCTCAGTCTGAATTGGAATATTTCTCATTTCCAAGAGACGCTGGCGAGACTGGCTGAGGGAAGTTTCTGTCCCTGATTAGCCAGGGCCAGAAAGCAGGGCTCGGTAGGACAACCATGGTTGAGCTGTTTCATTTTTCTAAAACGTAGGAATAGTGGGAGTTTGGGTGGGTGTATTCTCAGGGAAAAGGGTATTATTAGGACCTGGCAGGCATCGCAAATGATGCTTACTTATTGTAACTTGAGAAAAAGAATCACATTGTTAATCACGTCAGGATATCAGACAGAAATTCAACAAATGGCCAAATGCCAACAATTTTTGGCATGCAAGAATTCTAAATTTATGTGTGAAGATTAAGCACAGAATATGGGAGTAAATCAGGGTCTTCACAGTCAAAGCAGCAATAACCATTTAAGAGAAAAATATATATACTTAAATTTATCAGGAGATACATACATAGCCTTCATTGTCTCATGCCTCCTTTACCCTTATAAGCAGTATGGTGCGTGTGAGCTTTCTGCTAATCCAACACCATCTTCAAGTAGAAAATGAGGGGTTTACGTAAATCCTGTGGCTATTTTACAGCTTCTAGCCAGTGAAAATTGAATGATGAGGACTCAATCAAAAATTTAGTTAGTAGGTCTCCCTTGAGAATATAAGTAAATCCAAGAGGATGACTTAAAAGTGAAAGGAAACTTGGGTTAAGTTTTATGGTGTATTTATTTTCATTAGACCACAAAATCTCAGGAAAAAGGTAAAAACTCAATTTTGCAACAATATATTTCCTTTTTAAAAAAATATATGTAGATTTAATCCAGAAAGGCCTTTTCAGTTACAAATGCTATTCTTATACATGTTAAACACAGCCGATATAAATTTTGGCAAACATTTGCGTTATATGTGCTATATTTAGTTAGGAGAGCAATTAAAATAGAAAGTAAGCAAACTGGATAGCATCTTTCTGTGATTACATACAAGTGGATTTATTCCCCATTTTGAGAAGAGGTTTAGAGAAGACATTTATGTAAAAAAATAGAAAAGCATTGAAGATCATTTCAAAGAACATTTATGTTTTCTTGAAATGATTTCTTAATAGGATTTTCAAAACTCTGACGCTGAAGATGATCTAAGGCCTAAGCTAGTAATGTAATCACAGAGCTACATGCACAGGCATTTGGTTACAAAGCGGGAGGCAGGATGTCTGCTCAGCGCTATCACTGGTAGGAAGATAATACGATTTCTGTGAAAGGCCCATTCGAACTATAGTTACTGTGGGTGGTTTCCTTTCATCACTTACTGATTGGTATTGTAAGACCCTTATTTCTTTTTATGAATACATGAGAGCAAGAATTGTGTGCTTAGCATTGTTTCCACTTACACTTACCAACTGGATTGAATGGACATTTAAATGGAACACACTGTGACAGCTTTCTTCATTGTTTAATTAATCATTAATAATATTTGACAGAGCTTCATGCATGTTTTAATGTCGAGCTTAAATTTTTGATGATGTGAACATTCACTTGAAGATCCAATAGTATGTCAAATAACAATTAACTAAGCATGGGAGAACAGTATTTACAAAAGGAAATACTAAATGCTATGCTATGCTGGCTTTGCACCGTGTTTTCAATCTTCTTGATCTTTGTTAACTACACAATTCTAATTTAAAATAAATGAGCAGATAGTTCATTTTGGCAAGAAAGCAATAGCGGGAGCTATAATACAGTTTGAGAAATTCCCAGGCAATAATTATTTTACTATGCTTTTATCTGTAGAAGAGATTTGTGCTAAGCTCCAATTGGAACTTGAACCTCCAATTCCCTCAGCTTTGTGGTATGTGGTGTTGTTATCCTAAGGAATTATTTAGCATAAATAAGTAATTTCATATCAATGAATACCTCCACGTAATGCATATTCAGAATTATAAGAGCATAGCAGAGATGACAGGACAACAAGACAATTGCCAGTAATGAGTGAAGATAGTTAAAACATATCTTGTTTAAAAATATATTTAAGGTGAGCCATGGCCAGTGTGGCTCAGTTGGTTAAGCATTGTCCAGGGCACCAAAATGTTCTAGTTCAATTCCCTGTCAGGGCACATAGCCAGGCTGCGGGTTCAATCCCTGGTTGGGGTGAATGTGGCAGCCATGGATGTTTCTCTCTCATATCAATGTTTCCTTTGCTCTCTCCCTACCCTTAAAAAATGTTACTGGTAATATTCCAATTTTGTGAATTAAGTAGTTTCAGCAGGCCACTGATGACCATGTTCAGGCTACACTCATGGAGCATGTTGGTATTCTCTTGGTGAGTTTCAAAGCAACACGTATGTTTTTTACACTGAGGTATGACATCTCCTGGCTTAGCATTTTCTGAAATAAACTGAAACCCCTTTTCACATAAAATACAAGTATGCTTAACAGAGACAATAAGATGAAATATTCAAAATAAAATGTATATTTAGTTTATGTCAATGTACTTATGGTAGCACACAATGAATGTATTTATGTGAGAGTTCATAACCTCAAGAAGAGGTTAGCCAAGCACTATGGAATTTGACTAAAATGGTGATCAGAATCTAAATGAGAATTCTGCAAGGGTTCTTAAACTGGAGTCCATGAAATCACAAGAGTTCTTCTGAAAGAGAGTTAAGGAGTTTATTACCTTGAGGAAGAAAATGTTTGCATCATTGTTTCCTGTATATGTTCATTTACTTGTAAATGTTTTGCACCCCGCCTATAACAGAATAAATCCATGATGATTTGGGAGTTTATCTCATGGGGTTTGGGGATACTTTGTAAGTATTTAAAGAGTTTATCACAATTGTTATCACATAGTGAGAAGGAAACTATGTTTATTATTTATAAGAATGGTAAAACTATCTAGAAACTGTTTTTGCAAATGCCATATTCAAAACATGTTTAGAGGTCTCCAATAGGCACCAGTTACCCATCATGCATTAAGGGATGAAAATACTATTCAGTGCATTAGGAAGAAAAATTATCATTGTTAATTGTTTACCTCATAATTCATGGGATTGGGCCATGATTTTCTCTTAGAAATAAGTACCATCACCACAGAAATAATTCATTTGCAGTTATATCATGGCTTATTCTACTTGCTGAGGCAGTCATATGAATGAGTGAATGAGTATGAAACCATTCCCAGAACAAATAAAGGTTAAAGTGATATCAGGATTAATCCATGGTGTTTTGGACACATAGAGTTTAAATTGATCTATGGCCACAGTTATCACAGTTATAGGAAATTTTATAGACCACTTTTATCCTTTTATTAGAAAACTGGTTATTGCCAACAAATCACCTGGATTAGTTTGAAATAAACTCTTAACTGAAATAGTATCAGAGACATTTTCACATATATTTGAAAAATTAGGAGAATGTCCAATATTAATTAGCCTTTGACTTTCTTGATTTACAACCCTCTTCTTCACCAACAGGGAAAAAGTATCAGAACCTATGGTGTCTTGGAGCACTTGCAAGAAAGCTAAGAACATATTTTTTAAGTAAATATGCCTTTTATTTTTTATTTTATTTTTTAATATATTTTATTGATTTTTTTACAGAGAGGAAGGGAGAGGGATAGAGAGTTAAAAACATCGATGAGAGAGAAACATCAATCACCTGCCTCCTGCACACCCCCCACTGGGGATGTGCCCGCAACCAAGGTACATGCCCTTGACCGGAATCAAACCCGGGACTCTTCAGTCCGCAGGTCGATGTTCTATCCACTGAGCCAAACCAGTGCTGGCAGCCTTTTATTTTTGATATTTAATAAATAGAAATTAGAGTTTAAAAGTATTCCCTTTATCTAGCATCAAAATCAAGCTATCTATCTATCTGAAAGACTATCCAACTTTACACACATTTAAAAGGCTTTGATACTGAATATAAGTGAAGTCCTTTCATGTAAACAGATTGCATGTTAACATATTTTATTAGAAATGATGAAAATTCTCCATGGCATTATTTTATGTATATAGCAACAATTTCAGGGAACATGAATGGAGACACAATTTGGTGGGAACATATCTATAATAATAAAAATGTAACATGCTAATGAGACCGAACAGCCGAACGACCTTCTGGACATCATTCTAGACATCCTTCCAAAATAAGCCACAGCAGTGGGGGTGCTGAGCCAAAGGTGGTTAGGGGCGATCTGGTAGGCAGGTAAATGGTTAGGGGAGATCAGGCAGGCAGGTGAGTGGTTAAGGGAGATCATGCAGGTTAGGGGCAATCAGGCAGGCAGGCAAGTGGTTAGGGGCAATCAGGGAGGCAGGCAGAGCGGTTAGGGGCGATCAGGCAGGCAGAGAGTGGTTAGGTGTGATCAGCCAGGCAGGTGAGTGGTTAGAAGCAATCAGGCAGGCAGGCAGGAGAGCGGTTAGGAGCCAGCGGTCCCAGCTTGCGAGAGGGACCTAAATTGGCAGTCAGACATCCCCTGAGGGGTCCGGATTGTGAGAGGGTGCAGGCTGGGCTGAGGCACCCCACCTCACCATGTACAAATTTTATGCACTGGGCCCCTAGTGCCAATATAAGAGTCTTTGGCTATCGATCTTCCCCTTTTAATGATTTGCATTGGTTGTTAAATTTATTTCTTGTGTCTTCATGATAAACACCACACTCACAATTGATCATAAATCATGCATATAAAGAAGCCATCCTCAGATAACCTCAATATGAATTTATTTCTTAAAATTTCCATACAAATTGTTCCACAAAAATGGCTGCTGCTAGATAAGTCATGGACAGAATGTTAATGCTGTTTTGGGTTTTCTAATAAAGTGATTTATCACGCTGGAGTTCTTTAGAGAAACTTATATGTTAACATGATTACTTTAACACTCTCCTTTGAAAAGAAAGCATGTATTAAACAATTAATTTCTACTCTTACCATCCCAAACCCATTTGAAAAGTAGGCAGTCAATAAATTTAAGGATGCCAATGTATAATTAAATTCTAATTTTGTATTCTATTGTAACATTTCCATTTTCCTTTTTTGTTTTATGTTTATATATATCATATATATGTACATACATACACACACACACATATATATGCACTCTGAATCAATAAAACTGTATATTATAAAATGAATTTATTCCACATTTAATGTGTAAATAAATGTCATTATCCTCCAAGATTAAATGCATAGTTGCTAAAGATCTTAATAGTAGCTATGATTTATTGAATAATTTTATGTTGAGTAGTGTAATGATTGAGCCCAAAGATTTAGGTCCTTGACTTACTGGATGTTAATCCTTTCTGTTATTACTCTCTGTATGACCTCAAGAATATTACTTAATGCCTCAGATTTTTATATCTCTAGACTGGGAATAGTATTATTACCTACCTCGGGCAAGTCTTTAAAAATTAAGTATGTTAATACTTGTGAAGCACTTAGAACAGTTTTGGTTATCAGTAAGTGTTATATAAGTATTTGGTAAGCAAATAAATACAATAACTCTCAATTCAAAGAACCATGATCTACAAATCAAAGCTATGCATTGAAGGAAGAGGTAATGCTCTTATTATATAAGAAAATAGTTGAAATTAATAGCAAATTGCCCGACTCAACAAAATGCCCAGGATGTCATTCCTTTGTTCTTGGAAGTAAGTAGAGGCCACAGGCAAGTTGATCATAAAAGCTAATCTCTGAATTTTCTAAATTATTTTTTCAGTAAATTGATGTTAGTTTTAGGGAGGACTTACAGTTTATCTACTCTAGTCCATCTACATAGTCCACATTAAATGCACTCTGAAAGCTACTGAATGGCCACCCAGTCTACGAGTAAAAGCTCTAGGGTTGGGAGAGTCACTGAAACTCCAGGCTGTCTTTCCATTTTACCATAGCTCAGGGTTTCTCCCTGGTTAGTCAAACTGATTCCTCAGAGCAATGCATTAAATGTCTTTGCACTTGATACCCTTTAATATATGAAAAAAAATATGAAAACTGTTAATAATCACTTTCCACTCCAAGCCTGTTTTTTTCTAGACACCCTCAATATTTTCAGTTGTTTTGTAAATCATTGTTTATAGTCAGTATATTTTATTACTAGACACAATGTGGAGGTGGAACATAAATGTCCCAAAACAGGGGAATTACATAAAATAATTAGCATTTAAAAGTAGTAATAGAGGAATTCTGGTAAAGATGGTACCATGAATTTCCACTTAATCATCCTCTTACCCCATGTCCTAATCCAAATGCATACTAATGAAAAATAATACTTGAAAATGGAAAAAGAAAGACAAAATTGAGGTCAAAAACAAAATGAATATTGATTTGAAGCAAGACTAGACAAAACACAGGTAGAGTTTAGATATGATGTTGTGGGCATGTTGGGCTTTGTGTCTGAAATCAGACAGTGTTGACCAGGAGTTAATTCCAATGGGATAATGGCTATTTCTAATCAGGAAACCAAATGTAGACTCACTACTTAAAGCAATGTGGTAAGATAGGAATTTTGTAGAAAAAGCAAAGATATATTTTTCAAATCGAAACATACAAACCAAAAAAATCTATTGGTTGACCTATTTCATTATATCATATAAAAAGTTGTAGATAGAGGGAGAGAAGTAGGAGAGGAAAGACCCTACTTTTTTTTTCTTTTTACGAAAAAGTGAACCAAACAACTTAGTGATCCAATGAATATCCATCATTATTGAACAAAATCCAGAAACACCATTAAAGATCTAGTTTGGGTTTGGGAGTTCCTAGGACAGTTAAAGGCTACCCAAAGCTGTTTGGTAGGGTTGGGTAAATGCAGAAATATGGACTAGAATTTACACTCCTCTCTATCTTGATCCAAAAAAATGAGAGTTAAAACAAAAGTACAAGGTGTATGAACAAATCTTTCCTTTAAAAAAAGAAGAAATCATGTAACAGAAAAAAGCAGGAAACAATAAACAACAAAAAAATGAAAAATGATGTAATTGAAATTACTGAAAAGAGGATAGACTGTAGACAGGACAAGACTGAAGAGATCATTATAAAAATAATAGAGGCTTGGTGCATGAAATTCTTGCACGGGTAGGGTCCCTAGGCCTGGCCAGCAATCAGGGCCGATCTGTGGGTTGACTGGTGGGGCAATCTGGGGTGCCCCTCCTGACACCCACCTTGGCTGGCCCTGCCCTCCTACCACTGTCACCTCCCTTTGCAGGGTGACCAGCAGAGTGATTGGGGGTCCCCCACTGCCACCCGCCTTGGCTGGCCTGGTACCTGTGGGCTGGGGGCAGCTCTTGCATTGAGTGTCTGCTTCCTGGTGGTCAGTGTGCATCATAGCTACCAGTCGTTCTATCAGTCATTCTGCCATTTGGTCAATTTGCATATTAGTCTTTTATTATATAGGATACACAGAAATAGGAAAGATAAAGGAACAATAAAAAAGCATGATTTTAGCCCTGGCCGGTTTGGGTCAGTGGATAGAACATCAGCCTGTGGACTGATGGGTCCTGGGTTTGATTCCAGCCAAGGGCACATGCTTGGGTTGTGGGCTCCATCCCCAGTAGGAGGCGTACAAGGGGCAGCCAATCAATGATTCCCTCTCATCGTTGATGTTTCTATCTCTCCCCTCCCTTCCTCTCTGAAATCAATAAAAATAAGAAAATATATATATTTTTAAAAAGCATGGTTTTAGAAACAGTTGGTCAGAAAGTAAAGTTAGTTAATATTATTCCAAAGATTTTTCAGGAAAAGAAAGAATAAGATAAAAGCAATATTTGAAGATAAAATAGCCTTAATTTTCCAAAGAAGACAATATGCCTCAAATCAAAGTATATTCTGTACCAAAACAAAAAAAGGATTAAAAAACTCAAATCTCCAACTAGACACCTTGCAGTGCAGAATAGAAAAGGTTGGAGAAGTTGTAAAAGCCAACAGCCACAAAAGAGATTACCTACAAATGAGCAACAATTAGATTGACACAGACTTGTGGAAAACAGCGGAAGCCAAAGAGAATGGAATGATACCTTCACAGTATTGAGGTAAATTAACTGACAATCTGGAGCTTTTGCTGAGGTGAATTCTCATTTAAGAGTGATTTCAAAGTAAAGACATCTTCAGACTTATAAAGATTTGAGGGTTTGCCAACATTTTGTATACATTTTCGCAAAAAGCAAAATGAACTTTAAAAAAAGGCTAAAGACACAATAAAAAAATAAGACAGAAACTGGCAAAACCTAAGAAAATAGTCTTAAAAAGATCAAGTTAAATCTAGTTAATAATAATATTGGTTGTTTATAAGTTAATTAAATTTGCTAAAACCTGTCATATTTAGAAAGAGATCAATTTTGAATCATTTTGTTTTGAGTACTCAAGAATATAGGGAGTTAATCAACCCTTACCAAGTCATGGCTGTTCATAGCCATATGTCTGGACCATGGCCCTTCTTATTTATATTGTTGTTATTTTCCTCCATTTCAAAGCCCAACTTCTCTCTCATACACCCAACCATGGCTACCTAAATAAGTTTTGTGTATATTCTTGTGTATATATTATGAAATTTAATAATTCATTGCTTGGGTTAACAAAATTTAAAAGTGCAGAAGAAATATAATTAATTTCATTTAACGCAACACAAGTATAAAAGACAAGGGAGGGAATTAAATATACACAGGGTATGATTCTAAATAGAAAACAAAAAATAATATTGAAGAAATAATCTCTATAAATATCAATACATATAAAAATGTAAATGAATTAAGTTCACATATAAAATGGCAGATACCAGACTGTATTTATAAAAGGAAATATATCTACTTCTATGCTACTTTTAAATAATACCACACAGGGAAAGATGAAACTGATGATGATGCATGATATGCCAGGCCATGCAACCTAAAAATACAGTGTCAAAATTAATATTAGAGAAATCTAATTCCAGGAAAAAATGTTAGTAGGAGAAACATATAGCAATTATAAATTTGCATCCAGTCCACAAATTAGCCATATAATATTAATCAAGATTGATGAGCTAAACTTCTCTTTTGAGGTCATCTATTAACCAGTACTATACCCGCCTGATTTTTCTTCTATGAAATTTAAAATTCTCTTTCTTAAACAGAATATATAAGATACTGTTGGAAATTTTATTATATTGTAATCTATATTAACCTTATTTCTGATCTAGTAATCATACCAATCTGGAAAACTGATGGGAATTTAACCCACACTGACTCTCAGAAATTGTCCTCGGTTCACAGCACATCTATTTAATTAATCTTTTATAGGATTTTGTGTTATGATAAGAGATTGTTGTTAGTATTAATCTTGATTTATAAAACATACTGTGTTTGCTTTGCAAACTAATATATGGTCAATTGGTATTCCTTATGGCCTGGTGCCAATTTTAATATATTATCAGGATATGTACATTTTCACTTTTGTTAGTTTTTCTATTTTCTCACGAATTTTCCCTACTCCTATTTTATATTGAGAATGGTGTGTGAATGACTGCTGGGGCAGACCCTGAACAATGGCTGAACAGATTGCTCTAACACACATTTCTGTGAAAAAGAGGGCTACAGCACTACTTGGCTATTGCTGCCAAGTAGCCCTGTTTGTCTGCATCCTTTGGCTTTTATTGTTATAACAGGTTGAACTAAAATTAACCTCTAGACACAATCAGCAGGGTAAGTATCCTTGAGAAAGTATATGCTTCTACAAGGTCGGGTCTTTAAAGACTAAACATTGAGATTCTAGCAAAACACCCCAGGGGATCAGACTTGTTTGGAAAAGTTAAGATAGGGGCTGCTGCCTACCGCAAGCTCCCCCCAGAGGCCCTCGACCTTTTGGAGAATCCGCCTTACAGACATTCCAACCAAGTCCCATGCTTCCCCACAAATGACTATTAAACTATGTACTTCCATTTATTTATCCTTTCATCTCCTATGGCTTATACTTTTGGGAGGAAGCATCTATGGGATTTTATGCATAAATGGCCTCATTCAGTAAGTTAGCCAGATAGATTTATTATATTTTTGTGTGTGTAGGCAAGAATTTCATCGTAAATCACAATCACAATGGTCATTTTTTCTTTTGTCCATGTTTAGTGTTTTTGTCTTACTGGTATTGCCACAAGTAAGGGCATTATTCACTTTGTGGTCTGATTATCCTCAAAACAATTTTGACAGAAGGGCATATGGTATCTGTCTGATAATGTCTACACTTAAAACAAGCTCCATATATTACAACCGGTCTAACCATCCAGATAAATCCAAACAATGAGTTTATTACATCAAAATGCATTGCAAATGTATGTACTCAGGACTCAAAAGCCACGGAAACACTGCCAAATTCATTCAGTGCAGAGATTAAATTGAATTTCTGATCTCACTCTTTGAAATATGAGCATTCTACTCTAATTATCATCAAAATCATGGTAATAGTCAGATTGACACTTCAAAAGAAATACCTCTAGCTTCTAAAACACTAGGCAACAAGTATTTTAAACATAGTGTTTAAATAGAAATCTTGATAAAATACATTCTCTGACTCTTATTTTTTAAAATTAGTTTTGAAAAACTCACTTTTTGGAAGAAACAGCCATCTGGCTTTTTTAGTGAAAGATACAGAGGCAAAAACAGATTCACCTCACTTTCACAGATAAAACAAAAACAACAAAAACCCAGTAGAAACAACCTTAACAGATGTTCCCTTAAACATAGTATCAGGGGGGAAAAAAATCCAACATCACAAATAGAAAAGACTATATGTTAATTTGGTGTGTTTGTTTTCATACAACTAAGTTATTGTGTTAAAGTATTAGCACTTACATAACATATTTCACAGGAATAACAATATGTTTACTAAATTCTGCTGGTGTGTTTATGAGAAAGGTCTTAATTATTTGAGTTCATTCATTCATTCATTCGTGTCATTTAATTAGCAATCAGAATGTCAGGGTGAGCTCATTAAATCTACCACTTACATAATGATTTGCATTTCTCTAAATGTCTATGATAGAGTGCTGTCAAACAATTTTGAAGATCCATTTACAATATTTACTTGTAAATAATCATATTTTTTCTCACTAAATATCTGTTAAAAATGAATTTTCCCCAGCCAGTGTGGCTCAGTGGTTGAGCATCAATCTATGAACTGGTTCAATTTCTGGTCAGGGCATATGCCCAGGTTGTGGACTTGATCCCCATTAGGAGGCCTGCAGGAGGCAGCCGATCAATAATGTTTCTCTCATTGATGTTTCTATCTCCCTATCCCGCTCCCTTCTTCTTTCTCTAAAATAAATAAATAAATAAATAAATAAATAAATAAATAAATAAATAAATAAATAAAATAATTTTAATGATTTTTCTTTCTCATATATAATTTTTAATAACTTATGTTGTTATTTTTATTATTTGATTTATTACCTTTTTTCAATCCAACATTTTTTGAACAGGTTAAGTCTAACACCAATGAATTTTTCCTAAATGGTAAGAATGTAAATGTAATAAAGGCTGATGGTTTATCAGGTTATTGTTATAACAATGGCATTTCAAATAATTTGGAATATAAACTTTGAGCAATATATTAGATGGAATAGAGATTCATAAGGTAGCAAAAAAGGGTAGAGAATAATAAGAAGTTAAAGAATATTGAGGAATAAAGATAATAGTAAAAGCGAAAACATTTCATAAATTAAAAAAATGGGTAGATAAAAATCAATTAATCATTCATTAAGGTCAAATAAGTACTATGCAGTAGAAGAATAACGATGTCTTTATTTTTTTCATTCAAGGTATGTTATCATTATTATTTTTTAAAACTACTATATGCTTAGAACTACTGGAGACATAGGCACTGATGATACAATGATAAGTCTACCCAGGAATAAACATTGCATTTACAGAGCTTACAGTCTGGTTGAGAAGATAGATATTAATAAAACAGTCACACAAATAGATGTAAAAATGACAACAATGTTAAGAGAGGAAATCCCAGTGTGTATACTAGAGAAGGGTCTGGATTAGTCTGAGTGCACTCAGGATCAGAAAAGACTTCCCCAAGAGAATTTCAGTCGAGCTGAAATCTTCATTTTGGCAAGGTTGAGTGTTCCAGGTAGAAGGAATAGCATGTGCAAAGTTCCTCTGGCTAGAGAGAGCAGAACACAGAACACATTTGAGAAACTAAACAAAGTTTTTAATAGACAGTCTAGAACAGCAAGGTCAAAGGGGACAGACGAAGCAGAGACTTAAAATTCAAGTTAAGGAACTTTCCTCTGTCCATTGGTGGGCTAGAGTCAGTTCACACTGGTTCCCTGTAGTGGATTGTGCACATTCTTTTCCATCTCTACACTCAGTGATGTCACATTGCTAGCTTGAAATTGAACACCATAGGAATAAACTATGGAAATGTGTCAAATGCCACAAATGAGGGTTTTTTTATCTCCACAAATCTAAGCCAACTGATTGTAAAACATTGAACACCATAACACTGACTTCATTTTTCTCACAATGAAAATCTTGAAATCTTTCCAAATAAAGGTGAGGCTAAGGATGTGGAACGTGATCAAATTTATATTTTGAAGAAAAGTGCTCTGGACACAGGATGGAGACTGGATTGAAATGAAGAAGTGGAATCAGAGGAAAACAATATAAAGCCATTAGCATTCCAGGACAAAGAAATAATGGTAGTTGGACAGGATGATGGAGTTAAAATTAAAAGAGATTTTCAACTTTGTCTTATTTTCAGATTAAATCAAGAACAGTTTCAAATGGTTGGTGATGGGTACAAGGAGTGATGATTTTGTGCTTTGAAGAGGTGAATTAAAATCATTTGAAATGAGTAGGCTAAGCATGTACGTGGTGATAGATGAGTCTTCAATTCAAGAGCTGATGTTAAATACCAAACTGACAGATGTTTGGATGGAGCTAAAGTAGGTTAAATAGGCTCTGAAGTTTCCGATAGAAATGGAAAAGAATTCTGAAGGATTATAGATTCAATACAGATAGTTGGCTAAATAAATGTTATATACTTCAAAATGGAAGAAATGGTTAAATAATGCTAAATAAGTAGATGCATGGGGGGCACGATATGCTGGTGTTCTCTTGACCCATAATTTGGGAGGTGTGACCCTGGAACAGTTGGGAAAGAAAATGTGCCCTTCCAAAGAACACGAAAACAGGAAAAAAACCAAAATAACAAAAACGTTCCATTCAGACCAATGCTCATTGCAAGAAAAAAAAAAAAAAAATCCAGGGTATCTCCATGGTAGTTAAGTCCCAGCCAAATTCTCCATTTTACTTAAAAGCAAAGCCTTTCAGAATTTGTCCAGTGCTTGGCACATTAAGGGCTGGGAAAAGGGACAGTCATTATTGAAAATTGGCTGGGATGATATGCAGGTGGAGAGAAGAGAGACGGCGAATGAGCAGCTGAAAAACGCTAATGAAGTGTTTGGAATGAGGTAGTAGCTAAGGCTTAAGAATACTGTCTTACATTTCCCCAGATGGTGACTCTGAGAATGAAAAGTGATTACTTTTGCTTCCTTTACTGTAAGAGGCGTTTCTTGCTGGACACTCCTGCTACAAACATATTTAGCCTACAGTACTCCGTCAGTGGGAATTTTGATAGAAACGTACTTTCGCATTTGACTTAGCAGATAAGAGATGACACTTGTCATCAGTTAGTGGAGCATGCAGTGTCCTTGGTTAGCATTTGCTCTGTTAGAATCACAAGTTCCATGTCTGGCATTTCCCTGAAACTTGGCACACAAATCCCTCATATCCTGATAAATGAAAACGTTGTTTCCCTCATCTTATTATTTCGTGCTAATGTTTAGTAAAAAATGTCTCAGGCATTTTCAGATCAAATCAGAGTACAAAGTTAATTTTGATTTAAAAAGTTGTATTTCTTAAGTATGACTACCAAAAGTCACAAAATATATAGTTAATATATATTTATAATGCTAAGTTTGCCTCACAAAATTGTCCAGAAATGCAATTTGCTATGAATAGACAATAGACATTCTTTCTTTATGAATATCATGTAAATATATACACATACAGATTTCTATATATGTAAAAGCCTAAGGAACCTCCAACCATTTGATCGTCCAACTGGTAGCTATGATGCGCACTGACCACCAAGGGGCAGACGCTCCAACCTGTAGCTATGACATGCACTGGCCACCAGTGGGCAGACGCTCAATGCAGGAGCTGCTGAGCTGCGGTGACTTGGCAGCTGTGGTTCTCAGGTGACACACCCAGAACCAAAGAGGAGGGAGCTTGATTCCAGGGTGTGTTAGCCCAGAACCACTCTCTTGCAATCTGGGACCCCTCAGGGGATGTTGGAGAGCCAGTTTCCACCCAATTCCCGCAGGCCAGCCCAAGGGACCCCACCTGTGCATGAATCTGTTCACCAGGCCTCTAGTATATGTATAAATGTGAACGTGTATATGTGTGAAAATGAGACCCTGAGTTTTTCACATTAGATTTTTCCATAATTGCCTTAAAAGAGGAGGAAACAACTGCAATAAATATTTAGGTATGGGTTATTTCAAAACATCAAGAAGAAGATTTATTAACAAGGCTTGTAGAATAATCTTTCTCAGTAGTTTGCAATAATTTGTGGAAAATTAAAGGTCTTTCATAACTTTTTTGTGTTTTGAATTTTATATTTTAATTTTCCTTTTTTCTCTATCACATTGCTCAATTAATAAAGGGACATTGTGCAAGTTGGCTAAACTTGATTAATATAAACATTTCTACCTTCTAGGGAGGGCTGGAGTTTGGACAAGCCTTTATATCTCTTCACAGACTTGGCCAACCCAATATAAAATGTCCAATCTTAATATAAAATTTCTAAAACTGCTTTTTTTTGGTGGAAGATGTATTTTTAGATACCAACAAACAGTTGATTTGGAAGAGGGGATTCTCTTGAATGTTAATTTATTGTGTTTAATATATTGAACATTATTTTTAACAGATTTTTCTGATATATATATATATATATATATATATATATATATATATATTTTTTTTTTTTACAGAAAGATTTTGCTAAACACAGATTATATCCACACATAATGGAGACTTTTCAGGAACATGTTCCTGAAGTGTTAAAATGTTATTATACAGTAAAATTAGTGGTGATTTATGTTTTACAGGATGGTCACATGGTTAATTTTTTTATTCTTCTTTTTGTTTAATTTTTTTTCAATTTTACTGTAATTAGCATTTTCTACTTGTTTTGTGGACTTTATCATATCATAAAATAATTTAATAAATCAAATATGCCTCTTTAAATTTTGCATGTTGTTTTATAGAACCACGCATAGTAAGTCTATAACTTCTTTCTCACAACTTTAATTTAAATAAATAAAATCAATTATATTGTTTCTATGTTTTAGTATCGTTTCTAGCGTAAATATCCTCAGACTTTTTAATCCCAGCATGCACTAATGTTTTCCAGCCATTCTTAGTCAATGTATTAAAATATAAATTCTTAAGCTCTACCATATATCAGGAATTGGAATATCCAGGCAAAGGCCTGGCCATCCTTTAAAAATACATTCTTATAATCTTTATAATCAAACTAATTTGAAAAGACAACCTTAAAAGATGCTCCAGCCCCCAAACCACTATCGTTCTTACTTGCTACCACTTGCAGTCATATTCTCTTAGCATCTCAGACCATTTTGTTCTCATATTTCTTGGCTTCTTGGGAATTCAAAAACTCATACTGCCACTTTCTTATGAAGAAAGGAGTTGTGGGAGAAAAGGGAAGTAACATCAAGACAGCTGGTGTCCTAACCCTGCAGCAGCAGGGGTGGAGGGGTTGGAGTACACATGGCCCGGTGAAGCGAAAGATTCTTACCAGGCCGCCAACCGTTCATTATCTGGGTTGCCTTACCTACTGATATGTGTTGCTCTCCCTCCCCCAGACTATAGTCAGATATAATGAACCTTTCTTCTATAAATCTTTATGTTTTGTCCTCTGATATTTTATCTCAATGTGATAATCAGATTTTGTTTTCTGATTCCTTTCTCTTCTTAATTGTTTGGGTTTGAAACCCTAGGTCCTCAAAATCTCCTTGTAAAATGAATGCCCCATGGAATTTCTGCTGAAAGATTTAAGTTATCTATTCTGGACAGAGAGACAGTAACAACCGTGAATTGAGGAAGGCATGGAAACATCCTAATTGATCTAGATGTTTTTGTTGATCCGATCCATTGAATTATTGCACAGATACACAGCATCAGGCTATAATTAAGTACATTTAAACTAATTGTCACACATTAGGTAGACATAGCTCATTTTTAATTGTGTTAATTTATGGAAAATGAGACAGAGAATAACTTCTATTAATCAACTACCTAAACTACACACCCCAATTCCCATTAGGAGCTAGAAGTTATAGCACTGATAAATAAATTCTCCTTTAGTAGAATGTGTTTCAAGGGTAATACCCTGGCATGTTTACAGTATAGACTACAGATACATATGTCTTTCTTGTGCTTTATTTCTTTTTTTTTTTAGGTACATTTTCTTTACAGTTTGAACATCCTGAAAATACAAATAAAGGCATTTCAGTGTTAGAAAAATATTGCCTGTTTTTAAGTAACTTTTAAATAAAAAATAAAAATATGACCTGATCAAGGCCATTTAAATAATTTTCTGGACTTGCATCCTATGTCAAATTTATATATATATACATATATATATATATACATATATATATATGTATATATATATAAAATTATGAAAATACATATATATCTTCATAATTATCTGAGAAACTGTACTACTCTTAAAGAATGCAAGCAGTTTTCTCTTTTTAATATTCTTGTAAGTTCATCATGCATGTAAAAGCCAAGCAAAAGGAAATATAATCCAAACCAGCAGGAATCTAAATGTTATCTCTTTTTACATAGAAAGTCTTTCCTTTTTCCACCCTCTCAGAGAAATCGGCAGGTTGTGGTGAAAGGATCTAAATGTTTTTCACTGCAGTGAGATCACAGAGAATATGACTATTCTGCTGCCTCCTGTCTCCAGCCCACTTCCCTCACTACCTCACATACATACTCACGGTACTGAGTTGAGGCTGCAAAGCCCTGCCCTCAACTGACCTGCACCCTTCCTGCATCACACAGTACAGTGCTGAGTTTGGACTCAATAAAGAAGTCACATATGTGGTCTGGAGGCCTCGCCCCATGGTTTGTCCTGAGGGTTGTCTGTCTCCTGGTACACCAAGAAAGTCCTGTGGCTCCTGCAGGTGCACCTGGTTCTGCTTTTGCCTCACCTCCTTAGGGCTGTAGGAGTTGAGAATTATTTTGATATCGGCCAGTACAGCTCTCACATCAGATGGTTCAGAAGGAGGAGTAAAGGTCTTCTTTCCAGTACTCTGTCTGGGCTTCTGCTTATGTTGGCCTGAGGATTTAAGATATTAAATGGGCACGTTTATATTAAACACACAATCTCAGCTTTTTTATGTTATCAACGATGTTTTCTTGAGTGGATCTGAGCATAAGAAGGCGCTCTATATTCTTTATGCAGGGCTGTGTATCTCTCCAAATATAACTTAATGTATTAATTTCTTTGGATCATGTGAGTTCAGTAATGAAACTGAAAACCCGTAGCCTCCTAGCCTCATTATGGAGACTGAGAATAAAGGCCCTATTTGTTCAAGGACATTTTTATCCAAGAAGATAAAGCTGTAAATCAGTAAGTACTTTATTGTTAGCTTCAGAAATTCCCCCAAATACCATGAATCCAAATAGTAGATTGGTAAACTAGTTTACTTCTCCAGAGAATAACTTGCACATCTAACTAGAGACCTTCTTGGGATAAAAGATGTCTCTACTAAGATAACCTGCTTGCCTATCAAACAACTCTTTAACTCATCAAAACTATATAGTCACTGTGTGCATCAATCTAAAGCTACTTATTGCAATACAGTGTTTGGCCAATGCCAATCAAATTCCGCATGCAAAGACCCAACTTCAACTATTCCAACTAGAAACTGTAAATGCTAGGATTACCCAGCCTTAACCTCCCCTCTGAGCAGTTACTAACTCTATCAAGGTGGAGTGAGTGTTCCCTTACTGTCATAATAAGCTGGACTGGGCTTGATCAACAGATTAGACTGGTGGTTTTGTGGGAGAAAATACGTTTCTTTTCTGGCTCATATAAATTTGCTAGCATAAACAACTTTTCTGAAGCTAATGATAAATAATGATATCTAGCAGACTTTTGACATTTTAAAAATGAAACCTAAAGTTTTAAGAGTAGAGGGAGAAAAAACAGAGATAACTCTACACAGAAGACCCTACTGCAGGTCATATCTCTCACAGCTTTATCTTATTTTTCAAGAGGATATAAGAAAATTTATGGAAATTAAGGCAAGATTTTATAAAAAATAGTTTCTAAATATTATAATCTATGGAAATTACCTGGAACAGAATAAATTCAGGCAGAGTGTAAAACCAAAGCTTCTTTTTTTGCATGAAAGGAAATCTTGCCAAGAGAAGAAAAATGACCCTTGGAAATTCTTTCCTGATCTAGCTTTTTGTATTTTGGTGTTTGTTTTTCCATATGCAGATCATGGACACTGACCAGTCAATGAATTAATTGAATTAACAGCTCTGACCAATATGCTAAGTTTATCTCCATTACACCTAGAGGATAGTTTGACAGTCTGGAAGCTTATTATTTATTTGTATATTTGTGTCAGCCTGAGGTTCTTGACATAGTCTCTGATATTAGAAAGCAAATGCCACAGCAATACCGATTTCTCCCTTAATATCTCAGCTCACCGAGTGTTTTATTTCTTATACTGTCCTGGAGGCTTATTGTTTATTGTTTCTCTGGATAATAAAGATGCATTTTTACTCTGTGTGTGTGTGTGTGTGTGTGCGCACACACACACATGCACATGTGTGCGTGCTCTAACAGGATAAAATCCTATGCTCTTCAAATGTAAAACGTATGCCTGAAGGGTACCCTTGTGAATGGTAAGAAGCACCTTATTTGTTTGATTGATCTTGTTTAAATTTTCACTTGTGTTAAGTAAGCTGTATGTACCTCCTTGCTGTTTTCTGTCCTTAAAATATAGGTGTGTGTGTATATTTGTTTTTCCTTGGTCTTTTTTGAGTTATTTTCTTTGTCAGGGATAATTAAATTATTTTATTTCTCTTTTATCTTCTCTGGAAACTGAAATGATCTGAGGATGGAGACTCAAGCAAAATGTATTATTCACTTTGTCTAGATCACCACTGATTTAATTCTTTAATAAATTGCTAGAAATATTTGGGCTTCTTAATAAGTTATATATTGATTAGTTTATGTGAGTGATGTGTTTTGTTGTTTTGCTAGAATAATATTGTGGTCTCAAAGTCTGTTGCTAGGAATTCACAGTCTCTACCATCTGCTGCTGTCTTTTGCGTATAAAAACAAAATCAAGTCTGGTTTTGTGTGTGTGTGTGTGTGTGTGTGTGTGTGTGTGTATACACATGACTGTATTTCTGTGTATGTGTGTCTGCATGTGTTTAGTTCTAGAGGGAGAGGGGAAGGTAAAGTTAAAATCATCTATTCTGAATATTTATAAGTCAATACCAAACCTAGGAAATGAAAAAAGCCCTAACATTTTATTAAACACATTCAGAAGTAGTATTCAAAAGAAGAATAAACATTGAAATATCAGTTATTTTACCACTTATTAAATCTTGCAACTTTATTCCCTATATACAGTTGTATATTTATTCTAGGATCAGCCTTTTAAAAATCCAAATAAGTAAACCGCAATATTTATTGGGATGTCTACAGTGGTTTATTATGTTCCCCCCATTTCTAACTCATGTTATTCTCCACCTTTTTTCTTAGTTCGATTTGAGACCATGTCCTGGTATTTCGCCCAGCTCTGACAGGCTATCTTTAGAGAACTAAATTATTTCCCTTCTATGCTCTCTCCTGTATCTAGGGGCTAGAAGCCTAGTAATTCTTTACCCAAGAATCTCTGAGAGCAGAGTTCTCAGTTCAGTCTTACCCAGGACAGACAGTCCTGAAAGTTCTAGCAAATAGAAGAGAGGCGGAAGCCACTGTGGCAAAAAGCAGCAGCAGGTGGTACAGGGACTTTGCAGGCCACAGACATGGGGTTTTACCTGCAGAGTCTACTTCCCGGGAGCCGCTTTTTCTGGTCTTTACTCCCACAGCTATTCCAATTCCCCCATACGAACATTCTCCTCCATGCATTACTTAGAGCTCTGAATAGTTTTAGTGTTTCTGAGGGACCCCAAATGCTACAAATGTTCCTGCAGAGGCCAGTTTTGCCACCTGTAATGCTTTCACTATATAAACAATTGGCAGACCTTTGCCTTGATTTCTGCTGAGGACCCAAAAGCAAGATGTCAAGGTTAAGATATCAAATATTTTGCTGAATTAGGCAATTAAAAAAATTAAACAATAGATACCTAAGTAAACTTCTGCAGTATATATTTTTTAAGTATAGAACTTTATCTATACATTTAAGTATTAATTCTTATGTTATATTGAAACAAAATCTGGAGAACAGTTAACTCACTATGGATAGCGGAATATATAGGTTAGTCCTATGGTCGGCAAACTCATTAGTCAACAGAGCCAAATATCAACAGTACAACAATTGAAATTTCTTTTGAGAGCCAATTTTTTTAAACTTCCACTATATAGGTAGGTACATTGTTATTAACTTAATTAGGGTACACCTAAGCTGGGCTTTGCTAAAAACGTCCTCAGTCTGATTGAGGTACGTTCGCTGAGGTCCACCCCTTCCAACTCTCCCATCCACACTCGTCTTGTATACTTGTTTCGTCTATCTCCTTTCGTTCATCCTCTCTATATGTCCAAACCATCTCAACATACCTTTCTCAATCCTCGACACTACATCTTCTTTCACTCCACAAATTTCCCTAAAATTAACTTAATAAACTTTAAAGTTTTAAGTCAACTTCGCACTGTATGTGCGCGCCCGCACGTGATATTTTGTGGAAGAGCCACACTCAAGGGGCCAAAGAGCTGCATGTGGCTCGCGAGCCGTGGTTTGCCGACCACTGTCCTAGGATAAGTGATATAAACAACAGTTAGCTCCTACAGCATCTCATAAGATTATAAAGAAATGACACTGGCCGAAACCGGTTTGGCTCAGTGGATAGAGCGTCGGCCTGCGGACTGAAAGGTCCCAGGTTCGATTCCGGTCAAGGGCATGTACCTTGGTTGCAGGCATATCCCCAGTAGAAGATGTGCAGGAGGCAGCTGATCGATGTTTCTCTCTCATCGATGTTTCTAACTCTCTATCTCTCTCTCTTCCTCTCTGTAAAAAATCAATAAAATATATAAAAACAAACAAACAAAAAAAGAAATGGCACTGAACAAAACAGGTTTATATTTTGAGGACCTGCTGCATTTTTCTGCCTTATTGTTTTGCTTCTACCTTGAATAAGCTCCCCCCACCCCCGCCCCAGGTATGTTAGCACTTCAGGTGGTTCCACTCTAAAGGGTTTTTCTCAGTGGGATCACTCCTTTTCCATACAAAAGCCCCACATTGAATGAACACCTGTGGTGGATGAGCTAGATACTGTGCAGGGCACTTGACCAATTTCACCCACACAACTATTTATTATGAAAGTATAATAACCTTAGTGCTACAAATGCGAAAAGAAACTGAACAAAACAAAACAGGAACTCTGCCTGAAGCCGTTGACTCTAGTGGAGAGCCTTTCGGGGAAACGGACAATTGCAACACAACATGCCAATCAAGGGCTGGCGGGAGCATGGAGAAACCAGTCCCTGCGTGTTTGAGAGAACCATGGAAAGCTTAATGGAGCTAGAGTTTGCATGGAGACTTGAAGAATAAGTAGGAGTTTGCCTAGAAGAGAGAGAAGGAAGTGCCCAGAAGTTTTTAGACAAAGAGAAGGTCTGTAACAAAGGGGAAAAGAGAGCCCATCATATCCCGGAGGCAGAAAATAGCCCAGCAATCAGGATGGAGGGAAGAATTCCAGCTATGAAACCAGACAAGTGGTCAGGAACAATTCCTGGCAGGCCATAATGTGGAAACTTCCTGCAGGCAACAAGTGAGAGAGTCATTGCATCAAGGGCTGAGTGTATATCCTTCCCAAAGGACCCACAGGAGACCTTGGAGGGATGGCAAGGGCCCCTTCAAGGAGATAGTCACACCCCAAGGATTGAATCAACACCAGGTTCCTCTGTTTCCCACCTATGTCCAAACCCCAAAATAGCTCCCATGGAACTTGTATCAGTCTGTTCAGGCTACTATAGCAAAATAGCACACACTGGGTGGCTCGTAAACAATAGGAATTTATTCTCACAGTTCTGGAGGCTGGGAAGTCCAAGGTCAAGCCACTGGTAGACCTAGTGTCTGTGAGGGCCTGCTTCCTCATAGACAGCCATCTTCTCTCTGTGTCCTCACAGGGCAGAAGGGACAAGGAGCTCTTTGGGGCCTCCTTTAGAAGGGCACTCATCCCATTCATAAGGGCTCCACTTTCATAACCTAATCACCTCCCCAGGGCTACACCTCCTAATATCATCATCTTGGGGATTAGGATTTCAACATAAGAACTTGGTGGGTGGGGAGGCACAAACATTCAGACAATAGCGATATTCAAGACCGATACTCAAGTGAATGGAGGCTAAGAAATTGATATGTGCAGTGGTGAATATTTTGCACTGGATCATTTCTTCATGGTCTGAGGTCTTCAATTCTTTGCTGTGATAGTTTAGGTTGGAAAGGAAGAGGGCAAATGTACAATGAATTGGAAGGAGATACACTCTGTCACAGCCAAGCAAACTGTTACTGTGGCAACGTGACATGGCAAAGCCAACGGATGTTTCTGTCATCCTTTTATCAGGGTCTTTGGAGATGCTAATCGGCAGGATACAAATGACCAACTTGGAGGGTGATGTTTCTGGGGACCTCTCAGGCTATACTTCAGTAAGCACGTGTTCCCTTCCTCTCCTCTCCTGCCAGTGCCCAACCTCCGCCCATCTCCACCCTCCACCTCTCCACCTCTCACCTGTCAGAGAAGGGAGAAGTCTGCAATAGGTGTATTTCTTCGCTGACATCTTCATCCATGGGATTTTGGGGGAGAGTCAGCAGAGATAAAAAGAGAAGAAATTAATCTGTTCCCAAGAGAGGGCCTGCCTCAGCTGGCTGACAGCTTAATCTCCCCTGGGTTCCTAAGCACTCCTTTATTTTAATGTGCTGTTGTTTTATGAAGTACTGTTGACAAGAAACAGAATTTTGGATAATTGGGCAGTAGTAATAGCATTGTTTACAGCAAAACAGATACGGTCATTAAATGTATCTCTGATAAACACCATAGGGGACAATCCATTAATTTTTAGCAACAAGGGACATTCTGGCCCAATGTCTTCTACTTAACTAAATTTGCACTTGTAGATTCTTTTTTCATTGATTTTGATGTCAAAAAGAGAGGACTGCTCTGACATGCATACTGATTCTTCCATAGGTCATCTTTGGGGCCCCACAATCACCTAAATTTGGGGGGTTGTGTTGTAATTGGAGCCCCCACCCTCATTCCTGACATCATGCTTCATCACCTCTGCCCACAGCCCTCTCTCTTCTCAGACATTTCAGTAGTGATTTTCCATGTCCCAGTCATTTAGCCTTCAATCTTTCATTTCTCCGCACCAGCCTGCATTTGTTGTCCCACAAACTAGAGATATTTCCATGTTATCCAGCCCAATGTCAGATTCTCAGGAGGTTGTGTTCGTTTCTTTTTTGCTTTTTTTAAGTATTTTTTTTTTATTTATTTCAGAGAGGAAGAGAGTGAGAGAGAAACATCAATGATGAGAGAGTATCATTGATTGGCTGCCTCCTGCATGCCCCCTACTGGGGATTGAGCCTGCAGCCTGAGCATGTGCCCTTCCAGTCTGCAGTCCAATGCTCTATCCCTTGAGCCAAACCAGCGAGGGCAATTGTTGTGTTAGTTTCTATGACTGCATAACAAATGCCACAAACGTAGCCACTAAAAGCAGCATTCACTTATTAACTTACCGTTCTGTAGGTCAGGTTCAGCTGGGTTCTCTGTACTGGGCATCACAGCGTTGAAAAGAAGATGTTGGCAGGGCTGGGCTCTGGGGAAGAAGCCATTTTACTCAGGTTGTTCTCAAAATTCAACTCCATGCAGCTGTAAGACTTAGCCCCCATGATCTTGCTGGCAGTCAGCTGGTTACTCTCAGCTCCTAGGGGCTGCTCTTTGGTCCTTGTATGTGACCCTCACCATCTTCAAGCTAGCAAGGGTACCTCAAGTCCTTCTTATGCTTTCAGTCTCTCTGTATTCCCCTTTTGCTATCAGCTGGATAAAACTCTCTGTTCCTAATGGGCTCCTGTGATTCGATTAGACCCATGCAGATCATGTCCCTAAGTCAACTGATTAGTAACCTTAATGACATCTGCAAAATCCCTTTTGCCATGTAATGTAACACAATGAAAGCATGGTATCACCTCTCTCTCTCTCTCTCTCTCTCTCTCTCTCTCTCTCTCTCTCTCTCTCTCTCTCTCTCCCCCTCCTGAAACCGAACCAGGCACCCTTCACTCCACAGGCCAACGCTCTATCCACTGAGCCAAACCAATCTGCGCTCTTCTCCTCTCATTTTAGGGCATAAGGCAGAGGGTTTGGAAACCGTAGCAAAAGGAGGGATAAAGAACTCTACTTCTCTACTTGGACACACAGCAGTCCAAGTAAGACCCCCCCAGAAGCTTGAAATACTGTACAAGTTGGGGAATTATGATGTGTTCCAACCATAAAATGAAAGAAAGGATGGAAGGACATGAGAT
Organism: Myotis myotis; assembly: GCF_014108235.1. Classification (NCBI taxonomy): domain Eukaryota; kingdom Metazoa; phylum Chordata; class Mammalia; order Chiroptera; family Vespertilionidae; genus Myotis; species Myotis myotis. The sequence continues at coordinate 27,073,625 of NW_023416318.1, forward strand.
TGGAGAAAGGGGTCCCACATGGAAGTCATTACAAAGCCTTACTTTTCCACACTCCCTCCTCACTCTCTTTCTCCCTTTCATCAGGTTCATCTATTTGCTTTCAAATAACCCCTCAATTGACAATTGAAAACAATTAAGGCCTTAGTCAGGATTTTCACCTTTATCCTGAGAACAATAGGAAACCATTTGGCAGACTTAATTAAATGAGTGGTCAGAGCAGGTTTTCATTTTTTGTTTATTCTTGTTGCTGCATTGAGAATGGTCTGAGAAGGAATAGACAAGAAATATTTGGACAGAACAGTCAGGTGGTGATAGGTAAGAGAGATCATGGTGAACTGAAGTGGTGGTAGCAATAAGATTGAAGGAGTATTGGACAGGTGTGGAAAGTATTTCCAAGGTAGAATTGATAGGTCTTGCTGATGGGTTGAATGATCTTTTACCCTCTCTGCATCCACCCCCATGGGCACTTAACTTTGAAGTGTCCTCTGCCTCTGTCTCTGGACTTGACCATGTGCCTAGAGTTGGGTAATAGAATGAAGCAGAAGTGCAAGTATGGTGCTTCTAAGTCTACAACTCGAGAGGCCTTGCTCTTTCTTGTGTTTCTGTCATCTCCGTGAGGACATTCCTGAGGTAGCCTACTGGCATGGAACAGATACATGGCAGAAACTTGAGGTGCCCAGTCAGCCCAACTGACACCCTGAGGGCTGAGTGATTAAAAAGAGTGCAGTAGCCAAAACCGGTTTGGCTCAGTGGATGGAGTGTAGGCCTGCGGACTGAAAGGTCTCAGGTTCGATTCCGGTCAAGGGCATGTACCTGGGTTGCGGGCACATCCCCAGTAGGAGATGTGCAGGAGGCAGCTAATCGATGTTTCTCTCTCATCGATGTTTCTGACTCTCTCTCTCTCTCCCTTCCTCTCTGTAAAAAATCAATAAAATATATTTAAAAAAATAATAAATAAAATAAAATCAAGAAAATATGTTAAAAAAAAAAAAGAGTGCAGTAGACAAGACACTTCCGCTGGGAAGTTCATACTCATCTTAGTCCTTCATCTGGGAGTCATTGTAGATTAGAACTCACTCTACACTGAGATTACAGAGGTGAAATAAAAAAAAATAGGTTTCCTGACCACTGTGGCTCAGATGGTTGGAGCATTTTCCTCTGCACCAGAAGGTCATAGGTTCAATTCCAAGTCAGGGCACATACTTAAGTTGCAAGTTCAAAACCGGCGATGATGATGTATCTCTCTCTCATTGCTGTTTCTCTCTACCTGCTCCCCGAGTTTCTTCCCTCTTTAAAAAAAATAGGTTTGTGAGGCAGAGCCTTTACCCAGGAAGAATTTCTGGAAGAATTTGTGGGATTGGGGTTGCAGGATGACAAGATGTTTTGTATCACTTTCCTTTGATGAGGAAAAACATCCTAAATTGAGTTGACTGACTTAAAGAACATTAGCTCCTATAGTGAAAATGATGAGTGTTTTAACCAGGCATTTTGCTCAAAATACCTCAGGTCTTCTTGAGTTACCTCCTTATTATTTCAGGAGAGAGTCTTAAAAGCCAATGCAAAGATTATTTTCAACTGGCAGCTGGTACTCAGCAATTGCCCTGGGGAAGCTGGCCTTTGCTCTGACTGGAACAAGTGCATAAGGTTCGTTGGCAATGCTGAGGATTTCTAGTTGGCCTTGATTATAAACCAGTGCTTTAGAGTCTAGTGTCAGATGGCTAACCCTGTTGCATCTACTCTGAAGATGACTGAAAATTATACTGATTGGCTAATTTCTCAACTGTTTTCATAGTGAGTTGCGGGAATTGAGGAATTCCTAAGAAGCAAGAGAGGCCTGCTGAAGTCTCACCTTTATGAAAGATGAATTTATAGTTCACAATTGGGTTTCAGAGCCAAGCTAGGATCAAAAAGATTCTGTAGCAAGTTATTATATAGCATATATATATATATATATATACCAAGTTATTATATAGCAAGTTATATATATAGCATATATAATTAAACTAGTTATTCGTTAACAAATTTGGAACAATAGCAATCATAACATACCCTTGGCCTGCCTTTTTACCCGCTTTTCTTTACAGAGAGTATTTCAATATTGGCTAGATTCACATAAAAAATGTAGACAGTGAAATGGATTGTAGAGATTACCGGAGTTTAAATCTTGAACATTATTTGCTAATCATCATCTTCCCACTAAAGACCAGGATGACGTTGAGTTTAGTCACAAACCATGTAGGCCTCAATTTTCTTATCTGTGAAATAATAAAATTGGTCTAGATGTTATAAAATCTCTGCTGGAACAAAATGTTATTGATGACTCAGGAGGAGAATGTATTATAACAGTAGACCTGGACACTAAGCTATTGCAACACTTCCCACAGCAGAAAGGATGATTCAGAGCTTAAATCCTGAGGTTTAATCCATTTTTCTAACTCTCTTTGTAATGCTTTCAGTAGTCAAACTTTATGAAAAATAAATTGAAGTGAATTAGAAATATTTTCAACAATCCCGACTTTACATACCAGTGGAGTTTAGAGTAACCCGGGAAGTTTGTTACAAATGCAGATTGATGCTTGAAGCCCATTCCTAGAGATTCTGATTTGGGAAGTATTTGGAGAGGCCAACATATCTGCCTTTTAACAATGATCCTCAGATATTCTGATCCAGGGAGTGCAATGGGCCACCACTTTGACAAACATTCTTCTAACCATCATTAGAGTGGTATCTATATAAATTCTTAATGAGAAGACACTGAATGATCATGGAACCATCACTAATATGAAATCTCTTATTTATTGCCTGGCTGAGTGCCAGTCTTTGCTTCACTTAAATCTGAACACTCTGATGCCTCACAATGAGTCCAGGGAAAGTAATTGTTAGCCATCAAAGCTGGACTCATCTCTCTGCCTCTGCCTAATATCTAGTGTCTGAGATGCATTCTTCTGATCTATGAATGCTAATTCTATTTCACCCAGTTTGTGACTCTGCCTATGTATTAGACAAACTCTGATTTTTTTTTTAAATGTTGTGTGAGAAAAAAGAATCACGATTTTGGGAAAGAATCCCAGTTTCAGGCTAAGGAATATAAAAATATGTCTATAGAATATGTGTTGGGACTTGTCTGGATAAGATTGTCACACCCTTTTGGGTTTGGAAAATGGCATTCATCAATGACAAATGCAGGATAAATGCAAGGGACTTTCCTTACAGAAAAGTGTTAGACATGGTGAACAGCTTAAGCCACTGGATCAAGAGGAACATTCCAGAAGCTACTTGATTGAATATTCTAGCAATGGGAAACACTGAATGACCCTTGTGGAAGGCAGAATTCTACTCTAAGTTGATTCCGTAAGATTTTCTCCCTTTGATAGATCATTACTGAATTATTCAATCAAACACTCATACAGATGCTTCTAGGAAGAGATGTTGAAGGTATAATTAATTTCCCAAACTAACTGATCTTAAAATAGGGAGATTTTTGTGGATGAGTCTGAGCTACTCAGGGAGCCCTTTAAAAGAGTAGTGTGGGAGAGAATCAGCATTGACATGGAAGCAGCCACATAGCAAGGAATGCATGTGAGCTCCAGGAGCTAAGAGCATCCCCTGGCTGAGAGTCCACAGGGAATGGAGATGTTACTCATACAACTGAATAATGCCAACCACCTGACTGTACCTTAAAGTAGAGTCTTTCTTAGGCCTTCAGATGAGAAGCCAGTCACACCAAACCAAGATTTCTAACCCACAGAACTTTGAACCAATAAATTTGCATTGTCTTAAGCATCTAAATTTGTGTAATTTTGTTATAGAAGCAATAACAACTTAATACAAGTCCTTATCAATGTTCAATCACATTTTCCCTCAAGAATTGAAAATTCGTGATATTCTCCCAAGTCACAAGTTTGATATTTCAGTATACTTTTAGTAATGTCTTTCACCACCCTCTAACTTTTTGAAAATGTATGCAACTTCTCCAAAAATCTATATTAAATGCCTATTTAAATAATAGTTAATTAACTAAAATGGCCTATAATTTGACTATTGCTATTAATCCTGTCATTTTAGATATAAGTTCTTATTTTTTTTTAAAATATATTTTATTGATTTTTTACAGAGAGGAAGGGAGAGAGATAGAGAGTTAGAAACATCGATGAGAGAGAAACATCGATTAGCTGCCTCCTGCACACCTCCTACTGGGGATGTGCCCGCAACCCAGGTACATGCCCTTGACCGGAATCGAACCTGGGACCTTTCAGTCCGCAGGCCGACGCTCTATCCACTGAGCCAAACCGGTTTCGGCGATATAAGTTCTTATTGAACGTAGCTCTATGAAAAAAGTATGATCCCAATATCTTTTGATAGAATTTTAAGACTCTCTGTACTTTTCCACATCGATGACACAACACAGCTATTTTAGACTTGGAATAGCAAATATATTTTATAAAGTTGTTTGAGAAGAAATGAAGAGCAATGTGTAAGGCTCTTTTCTATGTGCTTTGGAAATTTATGTAAAGAAGAAATTCTAAACTCAGTTTGTATTCATTGATAACCTTAGGGTTAGAGCAGAAGTTTGCTAGCGAAACAAATTGTGAGGTTATTCTTTTGTAGCTTATCACCTCATTCTGATTTTGTTTGCTGAACACACTTCCAACCCCCAGAAACATGCACACACACAGACACAACAGACCATCCTGGTTTTCTTGGCCTTTATTATTTCTAAAAATTATACTCGTTTGCTGCCCAACAGTGGATGAATACTCCATTCTCTCAGCACATCTCAACTAGTTTCTAGCAGAACCTCAAAGTGGTTAAGTATATGAACAATGTACAAAAATAACCAAGGTTTGAATCTGAAGCTTACTAGTTATAAAGACTTGGGTAAGTTACCTTCTCTGTAAAATGGAATGCTAATACATCTACTGGCTAAGGATATTCTGAGTATTAAGTGATTTAATACATGTTATACATGTAGAAAATTGCCTTGTACACAATAAATTCTAGGTATATGGTAGCTAATGTTAGAATTAGTATTATCATTCTCTTTATTATTAGCAGGCTATTTGGAGAAATCTTGATTACTTATTTATATGTATTGTGTGCTAATTCTTTCATTACTCTTTGGAATTTGAAATAAATATCTTTTGAGGCAAAAATAATAATTCTATCATGCTGTCATTTTTGAAAAACCATTGAAAATTACCATAAAATGGAGATGCTCTCATCTCAGCCTCACATCACCTTATGAGGTAAATGTAAGTTTTACAGCTTTACTTAAATTACCATATTTATTATAATTCATACTTTGATTCACAATATTTTCATTTCTAACAAGTTTCTAGGTGATTGTAACACTCCAGTCCAGAGACCACTCTTTGAGAAGCACTGATTTAGACTGTCAACTCTCCATCTTCTGATGCTTGCACTAGCCTGCCAAGGACTCCATCTCCCTGCAGTAGTGTTTCTTCTCTAACCCACTCTCTCCACTTCCTTTAGCCTACTTTTTCTAAAACGCAATGTGGCAAAAGCACCCCATATTAACACTTTGATAACTCCTTCCATATCCTAAATGATTTGAAATTTCTTAACAAAATTCCTGCTTAACAATCTAACATTGTTTATAATGATTTGTTCTCTTAACCTGTAGTGTTCCAGCCAAACTGAATTACCTTCAGCTCCCCAGCTGCAGGCCCTCTCTTCCCAGGCTTTCACCTGTGTCATTCCATCTCCCAGGTCCACTCACTCTCTACCTCCAGCCCCTGAGTTGACTAACATCTATTTGCTATTCATGACACAGCTTAGATATTGCCTCTAATTGTTAGTCCATCTCAAAAAATGGAAAACTCCTTGAGCCAAGGATCGGGCTGGCTTCTCTTTTCCTCACTGGTGACTAGTGGTGGACAAGCACATAGTAAATATTCAATAAATCTTTCTTGAATTAATGAATCACTGATTAAGTGAATGGACAAATGAATATTTTAAAATGATCCGCCAACTCCATTTTTTTTTTTCTGGAAATCTAGAGATCTCCAACAACTCAGAATTCAGTTTTATCAGAGTAAATCTTTCATTCTCTTGTTTTCTTCAGTGTTACCCGTATCTTATATTTAGCTCTCCCAGTCCCTTCAAGGCTTTGCGAATGCTGGTAAAACAAGGAGTAGAGAAAAATTGGTGATAATTAGGTAGGCAACTCAATTTTATGGTGTCAATGAAATAAGATCTCTTCCTAATATAAGATGGATAGAACAACAAATTACTGAAGGTGAAAGAAGTCATATATATACACACATGCAATCAGAGGAATATTCCAAATTTCTTCCAAATCCTAAGTCATGTGGCTTCATTGCTTCTATGGGGAGCTAAGTCACATTAAGGTCTCGGGGTATTTCCATGCCTAAAAGTTGCCCAACAAATTATTCTTTTTTGTTTGTTTTGACTAGTACTCCTGGATTCTGACATTTAATGAAAACAAAGGCGGTTCATTTTAGAACTAGAACCAAGGGTTAACTGCTCTGAATAAACATACTAAATGAGAAAAATTGGAGGTGCAGTATGGTAACATGTTTTACCGGGCCTCATAACAGAGTCGGTGTGAGTGCACATTTAGAAAACAATCCTGCCTCTGAGTCACAGGAGAAACAATCATGTGAGTTATTAATATGAAAGAGACATGTGCTGTTATTGAATTGAACTTTGTAAAAGACCAGTGATTCTCATACATATATGGCATAAAACTAAACTCACTGATTATTAAGAGAACCTTCATATGATTCTACTATCTGCCCCCATAGATTTTACCAAATAATTTACAAAAAAATCAGTATAATCAAATTCTCTGAAGAAAAAAATGGGATTATATTACATATATGAAACATGAGTTCATATTATATACCTAAGGAAGATGGGATATTTAAAATTTTCGAATGGAGTGTTATGGAATTAGAATTATGCCATGGCTGGGTGGCTTAATTGGTTGGAGTGTCATCCCTTACACACACACAAAAAAAAGGTTGTGGGTTTGATCCTGGGTCAGGGCACATAGCACCTAGTTTGTGGGTTGGATTCCTGGTCAGGTCACAGATGAGAGGCAACCAATCCACATTTCTCTCTCACACATCAATGTTTGTTTTTCTCTCTCTCTCCTTCTTCTTCTTCTTCTTCTTCTTCTTCTTCTTCTTCTTCTTCTTCTTCTTCTTCTTCTTCTCTCTCTCTCTCTCTCTCTCTCTCTCTCTCTCTCTCTCTCTCCCCCTTCCTTTCTCTCTAAAACAATTAATAAAAATGTATCCTCAGGTGAAGATTTAAAAAAAGAGAATTGCTATGGAATGCATGTTCAAAGAATCCTGCTAGCTCCGCCCTGCACACAAATTGCCTCTGAAATATGAAGCTGTGATATTACACCAGCTGGCTTTTAATTATTTTTTTTTTCTGGTATGAGTTGCTAGATCCCTGTTTACCAAACATCACAATCTGTTCACACTTTTTTTATGTTATATTTCATGATATTAATCCTTCTGATTTTATAGAACACAGCAAATATTAGATAGAAAAATAATTATCCTCTATATTATACCTTACAGGAAAGGAAGACAGATCTAAGCACTTTTTCGGTCATCTAGAAAAGTATCAGTATCCAATCTAATATTTGCTTAATTCTAAACTTTCAGTTTCCTGATTTCTAAAAGGTGTATTTATACATGTAATTCATCTGATTAACTTTATTTTAGAATACATTATTGTCAACATTTTCTGGGTTTGAATTCAGTAGGTCATCTTGACTCAGCATTTCTTTCTGTCCTGAATCTTTTTCAGTGGGAGGAAAAAAAGTTTGGTAACAAAAGAAAAGAACAGAAAAAATAAGTCTTTTGATAGTGGAAGTTTTAAATTGGATTAAAAGGTTTTTACTGGAATCTCTATTCATTAGGTGCATTAGGGGAGGACACCAAAAAAAAAATCGATGTCTGACTTTTACTTTAACCTTAAAATGTCATTAAATCCCACACATGAAAAGGTTGATGCAAACACCCTTTCTACTTAATTGACAACACTTCCATTCTCTGTAGCATTTGGTAAAAGAAAGGAGCCTATGTGAAAAGTGTAGAAAGGTCAAAATGCAACTTGAAATATTTGGTGTTTAGATGGGAGGCCTTAATGAGTGCAGATGGATTTAACAATAATTTCTCCACTTTTTCCATGTAACTCATCATTGTTTCTTTCAGGCCATTAAATAAATATTTTTATAGACTAAACTGCATAGTTTGTATCTGGGCATTAAGACACTGTCCTGCCCTCCAAGGTCACCCCGTAACCTTTCACCTGTTCTCACTATGGTGCCAACCAGGAAGGAGTGATGGTTTTATTGGTTATGCTTTCTCATTATATTGTTAATATTGCAGCAGAAAAGCTAGTTTATGGAAAGAGCATTGACTAAATTAGTCACATTTCCATACTTAGAAAATGGTACCAGTAAATCCTTGTAGCTGTGAAAAGTAAATCCTACTTTTGGCGGTTTCTACTAAAAAATAATTCAGTCCTCCATTTCCCATTGATGATGTGTGACTGCTGATCAGCAAATGGCCATTAAGTTCAAGTTTTATCTTCATATCATTGGTCCCTAAGGTAATTTTTACATTTCTAGAGGGCATTTGAAAAATCTAACTCAAATCGATTTTATTGGCAACATATTGTAAGGACACGTTTATATGATAAAAATATACTTCACTCTGTTTGTTTGAATGTCAGAAGATAGACCATGCTGCTGAGTTCCCTTTTAGAGGTGCTAAAAAGCTAAATTTTGCCATTTACCAAATCTAGAAATATCCTGTGAAATTGTTTGGCATTTGTAACCACAGTTTTCTGCTTGCCAAATTCGTGAACACGTCAGGCATTTTATACCATATAAGAATGCACGAATAAAATCAGACAAATTTCTACCAAGTCTGTGATATTTTCTGGGATTTGGGAAGACTTGAGATAGAAATTTGGTGGGGGTATCAAAGACAATCAGGCAGTTCTGGTTTCAAAACTCAGCTCTATTGTATCCTATTTTTGTAAATCTGCAAAGTTATTTAGTGTCTCTGAACCTTAGTTTTCTCACCCATACCACTATAAATGTCATCCTTAGAGACTCTGAGGCTTACAAAAACGATTTGGTGAATGTTACAAAATGTAATAAACACAACAAAACTTCAACTGGTAAATAGCAGATGCTTCACAAATGGTGGATTTTCATATATCCATTAATTATCACACAAATATGAAAAGCTGTATTATATTAAAATGATATACTGTTAGGCATGTGTATAGAATGAGGAAGTTTTTTGGTTTCAGTTATATATAAAATTTTATTGAGATTTATTTGACATATAACATATTAGTTTCAGTTATACAGCATAATGATTCCACATTTGTATATATTGCAAAGTGATCCCCACAATAAGTCTAGTTAATATGCATTACCATATGCAGTACAGTATAATTAACTATAGTCACCATGCTGTACATTACTTCCTCATGACTTATTTATTTTATAACTGGAATTTTGTACCTTTTGACAGAACAGAAACTTCTTGATGGCAGGGGAGAAAGAGGTTACCAGGACCCTAGACAGCTCTGGGCTGGACAGCTTGAAGACCTCAGGTATCTGCCAAGTCTCTGAAAAAAGTGAAGAATACCTGAAAGGTATGAAATATAGTCTGACCATTTATTTTTTATTTTGCCTATTATAAGAGCAACAATGTCTACAAGCAAAAAAATAACAAGTATAAGACCAGGACTTATTTTTTTGTTGGGTCATAGTAAAAGATAGAATCCCTATAGAGTATTTTTATGGAAAAATATGTTATGGAACGTTGGAGAAAGATAGCTGTGGTATCTAGGAGAGAATTTATTAGGGCTCAAAATTTAGCCACTCACCCCGTGCAGAGAATGATAAGGTGAAGCTCTGCAGCAATGAAAACGATTAGCAGAGATTGAGTGTCTGCTTGTTTTTTTCTTATGCTGCTGGATGGGACTTGCAAGTGTGCACTCACCTCATAAATTGATCCTAAACTTCTCTTTCCTCTGACAATTCGCATTGGGAAAACATAGTGGAAGTGGGTTATAAATCAGTGTACTTCTTTCTTTCAGGTGCTTCTCTAACCCAACGTGCGTATTAGAAAATGGAGTTATTGTGAGCAATTCAATATCTGGCTATGTCACAGGCGTGTGCAGCACCACCCCCTGACCCAAGTTAATTGGAGTAAATTCCTGGAACACACTAGAGACTTAGAAAGCTAATTGTGGTAGGAAGCAGAAACAGAGAAAGGGGAAAAACCTTATTGAAATTCAGGGGTTGCCAACACATACTATAGGAGACGAACAAAAAAGGAGAAAGTGAAATAGCCTAGCTATTACGTTATATGACCTGGAACATAGAAATCAATTAAATATTTAAAAATCAGTAATCATCATATTCCTTTCACTGTATAATGTCAACTATCTTACTTTTCTAACTTGATTGTTCCATTTTAGTTAAACTGAAAGGTTTAGTCAAGTTGGAATTTGGCTTTATTTTATAGATTGTATTCATTCAAAATATAAAACCAATTCATTTATTTTGTAAATTACATAAATGCAAAAACAAGCAAATGAATACAGAAGCAATTTACTACATCCCACTGCCAAGAGAATGATAAGGAATGTCAGTATAGATTAAAAGATATTTTAAAGACACAACAACCAATTTTTATTAATATTTTTTTAAAAGAAGAAGAAGAGGAAAGGAAGGAGATGGTAGAGGAGACTTATAAGATATGAGAAAATATGGACACTTATTTGTATGAGGCTACTAAAGAATTTATTTTTATTTCTGAGTAGGATGATGGTATTGCATTTATATTTTTAAAATAGGATCCATGTCTTAGAAAAATGTTTTGCATTTTATAGATGAGCATATGATGTTTAGAATTTACTTAAAAATAATCCCATGACAGCCCTGGCATAGTGGCTCAGTTGGTTGGAGCACTGTCCCATACACCAAAAGGTCATGGGTTCATGCCCAGATTGCTGGCTTACACCTGTTTGGCACATACCGGAGGCAATTGATCAATGCTTCTCTCCTATGTGGATGTTTCTCTCTATCTCCCCCTCTCCCTCTCTTAAAAAAGTCAGTAAAACATATCATCGGGTGAGGATTTAAAAAATAATGATAAATAACCACGTGGCAGAAAAAAAATGGATAGATGTAAAAAAATAAAATTGGTAATAAATTAATAATTGTGAAATTTAGGTAATGTTCCTGAATATCAGATTGCTTTACAGAAAAATTCTACTACGTTTACACCACCATCAGCTCTGTTCATTTCGGAAAGCATATCTTTACCAAAGACTGTATTCACATTTTTTTAGATCTTCTTGAAATTTTGTTGCATTTGACTTACCACTTTGCAGCTCTTCCACCATAGTTACTAAACAAACAAAGTGCAACTTTGGAACTTTAAACTCAGGGCTGGGGAGGTAAGAGATGGGTGACAAAAGAAATAAAGTTGCCAAGTCTATATTATTGAGATGGGCTGGGGATTGGTTCATATTTATAAGTTTTGGGGCCAGTATTTAAAACTGTTATGTACAAGGTCTTCAACATGTACTTATAAAAATTGACAATTGCATGACCTGTTATGTTTCAATCTGGTATTTTGCAATTAGTGATTTATGAGGTGAGTAAGGACAAAGTGATAACTGCATCTTTTATTTTCCAGGACATCCTCTTTCTATATTCAACAACTTATAATCAAATTCCTCACCACTTTCATATACTATTTGGTCTTGTCTGATGTTGGCAAGCTAGTAAATTGCATGATATCCTTAAAAATAATTACATTTCCTTGACAATAAGCACTCCCGTTTTATTAAATTTCTTGTAATGGAAAAAGTATTGAAAAGAAAACTTCTATTCATATATATAAGAGGCATTTTATCAACATCTGCAGAAGTATCTCTAAGTCCGAAAAGTAATTTAGATTTCTTTCCACATTTAGGGAATCTGTGTGTGAGAATGTGTGGTCTCATGAATATTTGTTATATCTTAAAGAAACTAATTAACATGTAGGTGAAGTGACTTGAAGTAAAATATTTTATTTTATATCAAGAAAATACTTTTTAAGGTGACATTACCTTTTATTCTGTGGCACATACCACTCTGATTGTAGTTACAAAATGGCAGATGTTCTTTATTCCACTCTCTAATGTAATGTCCCTCAAGAGATGGGGATGATCTGAATCAGATCAGTGGTAAAGCTGACAAAGAGAAGTGGACAGATTGGAGACAGGCTACACAATATGTTTCAAAGAATCCTTTGAAACATATGAGGGGTTTGTGCAGAAATCTAGGATTATTCTTGGGAGCAAGCTTGAGCAACTGCATTGGTGGGAAGAGAAAGTCTGGCACAAAACTTAGGGATTTTGTCCAGCCATATGTTGGAAATACAGTTAGATACCCAAGTGAAAAAGGAAAATAGGCAATTGGTTATTGATGTTTGAAAGTGAAAGATATATATGTAGTAACTATGGACATGGAAGTGGATTAGTGAAACTATGCAAGGAGGGTATGAATATAAGAAGAAAACCAGATGGGTGGATTTTTGCTAAATCCAAAATAATACAGTTTTCCTAAGGAAAAAAAAAATGAACAACTGAATTAAGTATTGCTAAGGGGGGCAGTTAAGCTAACAATAGCAAAATAATCATTAGATTTAGGAGGCAGGAAGTTAAAGATGTCTTTGGTCATAAGTTAATAGACTAGTGCGGATATAAGCCTGAAAGAATAGGTTAAAAGAGAAAATTCAGTGAGTCGATGTTGACAGTAACAAGAGATATCCTTTTCAAGAAATTTAGGTGTGAAGGTATATTCATTTTTATGCTGTTATAACAAATTACTACAATTTGAGCAGCATACGTGACAGATTTATTACTCTGTAGTTCTGCAGGTGAGAAATGCAGCCCAGGTGTCTTGGGCTAAAATGAATATGTAAGCAGTGCTGTGTTCCTTTGTGCAGGCTCTAGAGGAGACTTGGTTTCCTTGTCTTTTCCCAGCTTCTAATCTAGACGCTACCACATCCTTTGGTTCAGTACCACATGAGCAAGCAACATTGAGCCTCTTCAAAACCAGCAGCACTGAATCTCTCCCTGACTTTCTCATCTTTCTCTCTAACCCCGCCAGAAAAGGTGCTTAGATGGTAGGAGCCCCTATAATTAGACTGGGCCCACCTGAATGATCCAGGCTACTCTCCCCAGCTCAAGGTCCGTACACTTAATCACTTGTGCAAAGTCTTTGTTTCAAGTGCCTTTTTTTGCAGTGTATCATAACGTATTTATAGGTTCCAGAGATTAGAAGGTGTGCCTATTTGAAGGCCATTATTATCCCTAACACAGAAGGAAAGCAAGGAGAAAAAGATAGTTGGAGGAGGATATAGGGTCAAGAAGTTTATTTAATTTTACATTAGAAAATTATAGTCAAGGAGAGGGTCTCTAGTATTCAGTAGATCACAATGCAAAATTGTTTGAGCAAATAGTGTATATTGTTCAACACCTCTCCTTTGCTTTCTCTTTGACAACAATTTTTCTTTCATCTTAATAAGTTAAATATTTATCAAAGTGCATTTTTGTAAAATGCATTCTTCTTGTCTAATGAAACAATTTAAAGACCAAAAAACATAGTTTCCCTGCCTCAGACCTCATCATCCTACTATAACATTAGTAAGAAGAAAGCTAGTAAATGAAGAGGAAACTAATCCCAGAACATTATGTGACTTGGTAATAAATCATGTTTTTATATTCATTATAATGTAGAAAGTAAATGTTGATTTAATTTTAAAAAGCGGTTTATATTTTGAGAGAATAGCTAAAGCCAATAACGTCTAAAATATTCTTTGCAACATGGTTTGTACTGGTGGAAATTTTTAAATGATGTAAATATCAAAAAAGAATGAATAAATACAATGTACATCATACAGCTTATAAAGCAGTAAAATAAAAATGAATATACCCCTACTGCATCAATATGAATAAAAGTAAAAATGTAATCTTAGGAGGGAAAATGTTGCAGGAGGTATAATAACATCTTTTACATTTTAAAATATACAAAACCATATACAATAGCTTTATGTGTAGAAGTGATAATTTTATAGTAATTACATTGTGGATAAGAAGGATAGGAATTAGGAGTAGGATCATGTAAAGGTACACAGACTTCAATTAAATTTGATTTTATTTAAGCTAATTGGTAGGTACACAGGTGTTCATGATATGCTTTTACATGCCTGTAATATTTTAGAAAAATAATTTTCAAATAAAATCAAGCTACAATTAAACAAGCAAACAAATTCTAAGACAAAATGACCATGAGAATACTTATATTGGAGGAAGGGCCATGAGGGACAAAAATAAGATACCACATGAAAAAGACTTGCATAATGCCTAGCACCTATTAGAAATGTAATAAATATTTTCTTTTTATGGAAAATTTTAAAGGCTTAAATGCAAAGAAGAGCGAGGGAGGGATATAAAGATTAAGCTACTAAAAGAGGTAAATTTGACCTCATAAAAGAAGGGAGCTAAGAAAAGGTACTCTCTAACATGGCTATCTACTTGAACCTCATGTAACTATGACTTACTTAATTCCTGATTTGTGATGCCAACAGTCTTAAAACTCTAATAGTTTAAAATCCAGCCCCATTTTCCTTTCTTGAGAAAAGGTGGGAGAATTTTTCCAATTTGTATTTGAAAGCATGTGGATTTGCTGCCCAAAAGCAGCTGCGACATTTAAAGTAATTAGTTTTTACTTTATTTTAATGCGCTTTATCTAATGATACAAATCTTTGGAAAGAAAAGAGCAATGGCACTTAAACAAAGAGGGTTAAAAGTCATAAAATTTAGTTATTCAGAAATTATGTTTTATCACATAACCGTATCTTAGAATTTAGGATGTTATTTGTTTTGTTTTTAGGCTATTTTATCTCTTTGAGACAGTCTGAAATATTTATTTTTGCTACAGAATATGATTTGTCTAACTTATTGTAAAATATTTCCTTTCTCACAGTGGCAACTATCATACATTTTGTTGGATCTATTTTCACACACCAAAATATTGAAATAGTCATTTTTTTTTTTTGCAAATATCACCACTGTGGTGAATATCTTATTTTTAATACATATGTTAAGCTATTTTTCACCATTTATATGAAATAATTTAATATCATTATTCTAATCTTTCAAGTTTCCTTATTGCTATGTACTATGTTACAGCTGACATTTTGTGGTAAGTGATTATGGCAGATTGTATTTTCCAAAGTCCTGTGAAACACCATCTCCTATCACTCACAGACGTCTTAATATGTGACATTACCAGTTCTCCATCTAGAAAAGCAGCTGATGTTCTTTTCTCTTGAATCTGGGTGGAATGTTGTTATTGTTGTTAGAGTAGAAGGAATATGTGATGGATGAGGGTAGGTCACAAGAGGCTGTCAGGCTTGCTTTGCTTGCTTCTTTCTATGGAAGCTGCTCTTGAACTCTAGTCATTACAATATGAGAATGCCTAGACCACGTTGGGAGAGAAGGCTGAGATTCCTGGCAAGAGTATCATCAACTGTCAGATAGGTAAGAAAGCCAGAGAGATAACTCCAGACCCTGCCGTGGTCTGGGTCCAACCTCATGGGAGACCTGTAAAGAGGACCACCTAGCTAAGCAGAGTCAGTTCCCAAAGCCACGAAAAATAATAATCAATGATTATCCTAGTCACACCTCACTAACTCAGGGATGGTTTGTCATGCATCTGCGGTACCCAGAACAGGGAGATGATGCTGTAGTAAAACCTAAAGCATGTGGCTTTGCCTTTGGGAATGGATAGTGGGCGGAATCTGAAAATCTATGAGACCATCAGCAGAAGCCCAACAAAACCTGAGGAGAATGTCTGTGAAGGCTCAAAGGAAAGTGAGGAAAATGCAAATGAGTGATGGGAGATAAACACTCTTATATAATGGCAAAAAATTGAGCAGCACCATTACCTGTGAAACTATAGAAAATAAACCCAATAAATCCTATGATTTACTTAAGATTTCCAGGTATAATGTTGCATAACGTGCTTACCTTCTACAGCTACTGATATAAATAAATGAGAAGAAAAACAGAAGCTTGCAAGGAGTGCTGTCAGCAAAATGGAGAGTTGGAGGCTCTGAAGTCCCTCCATTCACTGATGCACCAAATATACACCTATGCACAGATCAGTTCCCTCTGAGAGAAATCCAGAATTCAGTTAAGTGACTTCCCATATATAAGGCAATGGAGAGAATAAAGATTCAATGTAATCCTATCAAAATGCCAATGGTATTTCTCACAGAAAGAAAAAAAAAAAAAAAGACAATCCTGAAATTTCATATGGAACCACAAAAGACCCCAAATAAGCATTCTGCTAAATGTATCACACTTCCTGATTTCAAACAATATTACAAAGCTTCAGTAATCAAAATGCATTGTTTTAGCATAAAAACAAACATAGATTAATGGAACAAAAACAAGAGCCCAGAAATAAACTCATGCTTTTATAGTGAATTGATTTTTGACAAAGTTGCCAAGAATATACAATGGGAAAGGAGACTCTCATGGATCCCTCTGTTACATCACATAGAAAAATAAACTAAAAATGGATTAAAGACTTGAATGAAGACCTGAAACTATAAAATTTCCAGAGGAAAACATGCCGGGGTCCAACCCCAGCAGGTCCAGGGATCCCCAAAGGTGTAGACGGAGTCCGCGAAGAAGAAAGGACACGGAGACATTGTTCAGTTGATCAGCAGCCTAGCCAGGATCTCCAGGCAGGATCTCCAGCCAAGTTCTGGTCTGGATCTCCAGAGAGGTTCTGCTTCGGATCTCCAGCCAGGTTCTGTGTCCATGTTCTCTTGCAAGGTTCTCCAGGTTCTCCAGCCAGGTTCTGTAGCCATGTTCCCTCGCTAGGTTCTCCAGCCAGGTTCTGTCCAGGTTCTCCAGCCAGGGTCAGTCACCAGGTTCTAGTCAGGTTCTCTTGCCAATTTCTGTAATCAGGTTCAGTCCAGGATCTTTTGCCATGTTCTCTCGCTAGGTTCTGTCTCCAGGTTCTGAGGCCAGTTTCTGTCCAGGATCTTTTGCCATGTTCTGTCTCTAGGTTCTTCTCTAGGTTCTGTGTCTAAGTTCTGTGCCTCTTGGTTCTATCTTCTAAGTTCTGTGTCTCTCTGTCTTGTTACATCTGTATTTATACCAGTTGATTCAATCCTATCAATCTCTATTACAAAGGTTAGGGCGTTTCTTATCTCCATTCCAGGGAGTAAAGATTATGTAGCTTAAGCATGATTGTTCGTAGTTAAAGTGATTAATTACCCGCCTGGCACTTAGTTAAGAGGTTTTATTCCCTCCCTGACTTCAGGGGAAAACAACCTTTCTCAGAGAGGAAACCTTGGTTAAAACACATAGTGCCAAGAAGGTGAGCAAACATTTTAAAAACAGTATGCCATATATGCCAGGTCCTTTGAAACAGCAAGGATGGACCGGCTCCCGGCAAAAACATAGGGAGCAATATCTTCAAAAGTATCAGTGAAATGCCAATTAAAACCACAATGATATATTATCCCACACTAGTTAAGATGTCAAAAAAAAAAAAAAAATCACAAGAGATAAATGCTGGTGAGGATGTGGAGAAAAAGGAATTCCTGTACAGTGTTGGTGGAAATGGTACGTTCATTGTAAAAAAAAAAATATGAAGGTTTCTCAATAAATTAAAAATAGAATTACCATATGATTCAACAATTCCACTTCTGGGTATATACCCAATATATTCATTATATTGAAAAGATATCTGCACTTCCTTGATTATTGGAGCATTATTCACAATAGCCATGGTTTGGAAGCAAACTACATGTCCATTGATTGACGAATGAATAAAGATGTGATTGTAGCCTGGCTGTGGTGGCTCAGTGGTTGAGTGTCGATCTATGAACCAGGAGATCATGGCTCGATTCCCAGTTGGCGTTTATGCCCAAGTTGCAGGCTTGATCCCCTATCCTGCAGGAGGCAGCCTATCAGTAACTCTCTCTCATCATTGATGTTTCTATTTCTCTCTCCCTCTCACTTTCTCTCTAAAATAAATAAAAATATATTTTAAAAAAGATGTGACATATATACATACACACACTCACACATATATGCAATTAAATATTATTCAGCATTATAAAAAGGGAATCCCTACCATTTACAACAACATGTTTAGACCATGAGGGAATTATTTTAAGTGAAAATAGCTAGACCAGCAAAGAGAAGTACTACATGGTATCACTAATATATAAAAATATATATGTTTAAAAGTTGAACTCATATAAATAGAATAGAATGGCAGTTATCTAGGGCTTGGGAATGAAGGAAATGGGAGAAAAAGGGTACACACTTTCAGTTATAGGATGAATAAGGTCTGAGAATATAATGTGTAATAGTGATTATAGTTGATTATACACTTGGAATTTGCTAAGAGAATACACAAAAGAAGTAAATATGTGAGGTGATAATAACTCAAATGTGTTAACTCAATTGTGGGAATTGAGTTATGTATGTCAAATCATCACTTTGTATACTTTAAATATATTATGATTGTATTTGTTAATTATACTGCACTAAAGCTGAAGAAAAATGAAAAACAAACTAAAGAAAAAGTATTGATATATATATAATAAGCAAGGACCTGGTGGTTTGGAAATAAAACTCTTCCTCATATTTAATCTCCCTGGAGGCCAAAATATGCTAATTTAATAAGTCACTTCTGAGTAGATATTAAATCTAGGATGCTCTTGGAAAAAAAATAATGATTCAAAAAATGAAGCCAAGAATAAGACTGCAAAGAATCTTGTCAAGACCTCAGGAAAATATAAGGCAGGGCACTTTTTCAAATAGACAGAAGGTTCTTTTAGAATCTCAAAGATATGCCCCTCAAATTGGGTTTCAAAGACTTTTAAAGGTATTGTGTCACAGCAATTTCACAAGATGCTCCAAGTAGAGAAGGGCTTATATCAAAGAAAGGAGGGGTGTGCTTTTGTATAATGGGCTAAGCTTCAGTAAGACTCAGGGATCCCACACATTTTTAAGAAGATGAGAAAACACCATCACTATGCACTAAAAAAGTATAGGCAGTACAAAATGTTAAGGTCTTTAGACCCTTGAACTCCTACTTTCTATAAGAAAGAAGCCATTTGTGAACACTATTCAGCTACAAACATCAGCCATTTCTTAGAGAAAAGAAATGATTTCTTAGAGGCCAGGCATGAGTCCAGCAGATGAAACCAAGAGCTGTACAGAGTAATTCCTAGAAAGTTGGACTGAGAACTAATCAAGAAATGAACTGCATGCTGCCAGTCTGTATTTCTGAATCACTGTGAACCTGTGGTTCCTTGTCCTTTATAAACATGAGTATCTATAGCAGTTATCCTGTGCCCGTCTCACTGTTGTTTGTTGGCTGTGTTGTTTAAGATAATTGGTCTATTTGACTTACTAGTGTTCAGATCATAAGGAACACAGTATCCCAAAAGCTGTATCCTTGGAGCCTCTTTTGTACTGGAACCTGCTTTGGATGAGATCATGAACTTTAATTTGATGCAATAATGAAATGACACTTGGATATGCCCAGGAAGGGATAAGTGCATTTTTCATGATGGAGGAATGTGAACTCTTGTGGTCAGAAGAAGGATTGTGGCGGGTTTTATTGTCCAAAGAGGTTGTAACAATATCTCCCAGCCCACATGCACTACTTAAAATGTGACCTTGCCATTGGAACAGTAGTGCATTACCTGACTTAACCTTCAATTTAAATATAGTGCAAACTACTATTCCCTGATAGAAAGGAAACTTGAATAACCATCTGCAGACATTCGTTCTTCTTGCTCTCTGATCTTAAACAAATATTTTTACCACTCTAGACATAAATGTCTTCAAATGTGAAATTAAGGGCTTAAATTTGGTCAGGGAAATTTAAGCTAAGGCTTCTTGACTTGCATTGAACTCCATTGCCGTCACCCCAGGAGCCGAGTTCTGAGGCTTAGACCCATTTCAATCAGAGCGTCTCTCATTCTATCCGTTTTACATTTTGAACTTGTGCATAAATTATTTGAAGAAAGAATCACACAGCTTAGAAAAATGAAGCTTGAAGGCTGCTGTCTTTGATGATCCATATTGTAACTTTCAATGGTAAAATTTAGTATTTTTGTTTTGCCAAGTAGGTGATCTAATCCAAAGACTTTTTCAAAATTATGCTTTTTTTCCCCCTCCTAACCTATTAAGGGAGTTTAAAGAAGTCAATCAATCTGTTGCCTGAAAAGGAGTAATTAAAAGAGTAAATGGGCCCGGCTGGTGTTGCTCAGTGTTTGAGCGTTGATCTATGGACCAGGAGTTCAAGGTTGGATCCCAGTCAGGGTACTTCCCTGGGTTGTGGGTTCAGCCTTCCCCAGATTGTGGATCCGGTCCCCAGTGGAGGGCATTCAGGAGGCAGCCAATCAATGATTGTCTCTCATCATTGATGTTTCTGTCTCTGTATCTCTCTCACTTCCTCTCTGAAATCAATAAAAAATATATTTTAAAAAAAGAGAGTAAGTGGGTTATCCAAAGTTACTCTGATTTCACAGAATACAGATATGGGAAAAGCTATTAAAAAAAAAACTTCATGTAATTTTTAAGCAATAGGGTTTTACTATAATATTTTACTTTATTTTAAACTTTATTTTTAATGTTTACACAATTACAGATGTCCTCCTTTCTCTTCCTTTGCCCACCTCCACCCAGCCCTTGCCATCCTTCCCTCTGGCCAACACCATGCTGTTGTCTGTGTCTATGGGTGATGCATGTATGATCTTTGGCTCATCCCTTCACCTCCTTTCATCCAGTCCCCCTCCCCCCCCCCCCGTCATACAGCTGTCACTCTGTTCCATGTATTCATGCCTCTGTTTCTATTTATTTCATCAGTTGATTTTGTCCATTAGTTTACACATCTTGAAGTCATTTCTAAGCAATAGGATTATACTGTAATTTTATAAAAAGGTATTTTTCCTTTCCATCAAATATTAGTCACATTTTAATGAACTTAATTTATCTTAATTATTCTTTGGACTGTATAAATATCAAAGGCCTCTTCACGCTTCAGAAAAATGGATAGACTCCCAGGAGATTGACTACTAAAAACAATGCCCGATGATATGTGTGGTGTCAGGGTTTTCGGGAGATTTGTTGTCAGGATGAAAAAGTAAGGGATGGCAGTGACCCAGTGAGAACAAATGAAAAATGATCTACAAGCAGTCAGCAACGGTGTTCACTTTCGTGTAGACCCAGGCTATGGCAAACTCTCATCCTCAGTTGTTTTAGCTGTTTTGTCCTATGTATTGGTCATATATGTATTAAAATGAATACAATAAATATTCCAATGCAAAGGCAGTTTGATGGCTTCCTCTACCATGTGTGTTCTTTAGTCAGTTTGACAACGGGAAGAAGCCTTCTTCACTTGTTTTAAGTAATAATGGCCAATGATAATAGCTAATTCTTATAATTCAAGGTGTAAGCTTTATATAGATACTAGAGGCCCGGTGCACAAAAATTTGTGCACTCGGGGTTGGGGGGGTCCCTCAGCCCAGCCTGTGACCTCTCGCAGTCTGGGACCCCTCGGGAGATAACGACCTGCAGGCCTAATCCCTAGGTGCAGCCCCTGGTCGGGCTCAGAGCAGGGCCGATTGGGGAGTTGGGGCACCGCCCCCTGACACACTCAAGGCAGGGGTCGATGGGGAGGTTGCGGCGCCACCCCCTGTCAACGCACAGAGCAGGGCCAATCAGGGAGTTGGGTCGCTGCCCCCTGTCATGCACAGAGCAGGGCCCATCAGGGCATTGGGGAGCTCCCCCCTTTCACGCACAGAGCAGGGTGGATCAGGGGGTTGGGGCGCCACCCTCTATCACCCACAGAGCAGGGCCCATCAGGGCGTTGGGGCACCGCCACTGTCATACTCAGGGCAGGGCTGATGGGGAGGTTATGGCTCTACCCCATCACACACAGAGCAGGGCCCGTGGGGTGGGGGGTGGGGGCGTCGCACCCTGTCACACACAGAGCCGCAGGGCGATCAGGTGGTTGGGGAGCTCCCCCCTATCAGGCACAGAGCAGGGCCGATTAGGGGGTTGGGGCGCTTTCCCCTGTCAGGAACAGAGCAGGGCCGATAGGGAGGTTGTGGCCCTGCCCCCTGTCACACACAGAGCCACAGAGTGATCAGGGGGTTTGGGCGCTGCCCCTTGTCATGCTGATCCTGGTGCCAGGAGGCCTCACAGTTCCGCTGATCCCGGTGCTGGGAGGCATATTACCCTTTTACTATATAGAATAGAGGCCAGGTGCATGGGTGGGGGCTGGCTAGTTTGCCCTGAAGGGTGTCCTGGATCAGGGTGGGGGTCCCCACTGGGGTGCCTGGCCAGTCTGGGTGAGGGGCTGAGGGCTGTTTGCAGCTGGTCACACACCCTTCAGGGTGGGGGTCCCCACTGGGGTGCCTGGCCAGTCTGGGTGAGGGGCTGAGGGCTGTTTTCAGTTTTCAGGCTGGGACTGAAGCTCCCAACCTCTCCTTTTTTCTTTTCTTTTTTTTTTATTCTGGGCCAGCTTTAGCTCTGAGGCTTGGCTCCTGATCTGAGGCCTCAGCTGCTGAAAGTAGGTATCTGGTTTGTTTAGGTTCTATAATCGAAACTCTGTTTCAACTCCAGCTCTGAGATCCTGGCTCACTGAAAGCAGGTTTCTGGGGTTTTGTTTAGCTTCTGTATTTGTTAAAATGTTCAAACTGCAGGCTCAGAGGCTGGCAAGGCAGGCGGGGAACGTTGGAGTTCTCTGTCACTGAAGCAAGCAAGCCTCATGTTCGCTTTAAGCTGCCTGGCTTCCCGCCGCCATCTTGGCTGGCAGTTAATTTGCATATTGCCCTGATTAGCCAATGGGAAGGGTAGCAGTCGTACGCCGATTACCATGTTTCTCTTTTATTAGATAGGATAGTTTTGTTGTTGTTGTTGTTTTGTTTTTGTGTTTATCTTTTTGGTGCCAGGATACTACCTGACATTCAAAAGGTGCTTAATGAGTATTTATTGAGTTAATAATAGCAAACAATAACAATACTTAATTTAGCCCTAAGTGTGATATCCTAATTGACACACACACACACACACACACACACACACACACACACAATCTAATCTTACCAATGACCATGTTAGGTAGGCATCCTCCTTTACATTTTTTTAATTTTGGATGAAGAGACAGAGAAATTAAATAATTTACCAGCATCACACAGACTAGGAAACAGCCACTTTTTTATCCAAGGAAATCTGTTCTTGACTGCTATAACACTATATTCTCTTATCTCTATGAGTGGAACAAAACCTTTTTGTGATAAGACATATTCGATTAAGGATCTGAGGAATACCAAATATAAAATACATAAGCATTGGGTTATGAGATGGGGGAAAATATTGACAACCAGACCACCAAATTTTCAATAAATACAGAGCTCAATACCATCGAGGTATTTGCCAAAGAAATAAACACTTTGAAGAAAATTAATAGTATAAGTTGGACACATACAATCCTATAGGTAGAGTAACTCCTAAGGGGAACTGAAGAGTGGGTGAGATTTGCCTATTCTCCTCCAGTGGCCCCTAGTCCTCAGTTACCTTTGAAAGCTTTTTCACCTGAGACAGACACCTAATAATCCCATCTATTCAGCCCTAAAGATAACCACAAAATCTACCTTCAATGGTTACATGAATAATTAGATTATTTCATATGCCTAAGAATATTTTAATTTAAAAATAAGGACAAACAATCTAAGGCTAGAAAGCTAAAAAAAGCTGTTGCATGCCAAAGTTTTATCAACATTGTTGCACTATCTTTGGGATGTATTTTTAGAGATTAGGGTCTCTGGAATACCCCTCACATCAGATCTTGCTGGAACTTATGAATTCTCCTTATTATTACAGAAGGCCTTCCTCTATGGCTCATAAGAAATCAATGAACAGTCATATTAATTTTTTGTAATACCAACATATTGCATGCAATTCAGTCTACTTTATTTGAACTTTCTGTTTATAGACAGTAATGAGGATTTATTAATGGTCTTTAAATACCATGTTTTATCTGAATCATGACTGAAATCTGTTTTCTCTAAAATAAGATTAGGCCAGACCACTTTCCAAATGCCACTTCAGACAATGGCAATTTATGTAAAAATTGAGATTCTTTATTGTATTGTCAGCAGATCCCTAGAAAGGAAAAATTAACAGCAATTTCTGATCTCTGCATACATATTGTTGCATAATATTCAGAGACCCCAAGTAAAACAAAAGTAATTCATAGACTAAACAAAACCTCAATAATAAGTGAAGTTGAGAAAATAAAATACTATTTTTTAAGTCGAGTCTAAAATATAGTGTATCATTAAAGAAATGTCATAAACAGTAGACAAGAAGGTAACATTTTTCTCTCTTTGCAGTAAATTGACTATGGTGAGTTAAATTCCTTTATTTCTCATAGAATTGGCCATTTGGCTGCATCTGAATAGAATATATAATTTCCACTTTTATCCTCAGTTCTTAGTTATTTACCTCACAAGGAGTGTTACTTAATACAACGCTTGATTTCTGCAAGGCTCTCTGAAAGCAGAGCGAGGCAGGATAATAGTAACTAATTAAATTACAACATACTACTCTGCAATAGAAGTTTTCATTAAGCAATCTCAAATCCTTCACTTACAATAACTGAGAAGAAGTATCAAATGCACTCTGAGATGCCTTGGTGGGAATTTCTGACTGCTGCGCTTTAGAAGGAGGAAAGCAGGCGGCCGCCTGAGGCCATCCTGTGATGCAGTTGGGAAGATGTATTAAGAACCCAGGTAGTCCAGATCCCAAAACAATGGAGCAGGAGAAAAGCCTCAGGGAAAATGCCTAAAACTTACAGAAAAACATGTGAAAACTAGTAATTGAGGCACGTGCTGTTGCTCTTTGTAGATGGAGCCACGGTGCCATTTTTCATGTAGCATGCTGAGAAATTAAAATAAGACTTTATGTGTTTGTCGATTGGGTAATCCTTTTCGCTTTCACTTAGGCATAGTTTTATGGGACTCAGAGGGAGAATGACATACAGGCATATGGCTGGGGATATTCAGAAGGAGAATTTATTTTGCATGTATGCATTTATGCAGTGGCTATGAATTGTAGCTCACAATCTCAAGTGTGCAAGAAATGTTAGACTTATTTTCTTTAAATCAAATTAAATCCAAATATAAGCCTCTTTACTGCTAGAACAGAAGAAAATTAATTCTCAGGAATTCACTGGAGAATTTGTTTCTCTTTTAACATTTCCCCAAAACTAATGAGACCAAAGTAGTACTTACTTGACAAAGGGAAGAAGGGGCACCAGTTTTCTGTCATCACAGTTACCGCCGATCACCTCATTGTCTGAGCCATTTCAGGTAGCAGATATCCAATAGGGGGCGCTGCTTCTATTTCATGCTGATAATCAGGCATCTTTGCTGAGCTTGAGAACATGAGTCTGCCTAGGGTTAAGCCATTTTCCTCTGAGCTACTGCCACCTCTCTGGGCTCCTGTAGAAAAGGGGACCCAGTGCCTTGGTCTCCTTCCCAGACTCACTGAGTTTCAATTCACCCTCTTTAAATTCAAGGGCTCACCTCTGCCCCATCACTTACAAAATTGACAACATATCTCTAAATGTCTTCTATTTTTGACCCCTGTCTCATAGCTTTCCCCTGCATCAGGGATATCCAAACGTATGGCTACCTGTGTTGACTTGAATGGAGGAAGGCTGAAAGGATTCTATAGGCCAGTGGTTCTCAACCTGTGGGTCGCGACCCCTTTGGCGGTTGAACAACCCTTTCACAAGGGTCGCCTAAGACCATCCTGCATATCAGATATTTACATTATGATTCATAACAGTAGCAACATTACAGTTATGAAATAGCAATGAAAATAATTTTATGGTTGGGTCACAACATGAGGAACTGTGTTTAAAGGGCCAGAAGGTTGAGAACCACTGCTTATAGGCAGAAGACAAATTAATATTCCAATAATTGAATCTTTGAAATAGGCATGCATAATGCCTGTAACTTCTAAACATATGTAGTACTTGCATAACCATGTATATTTTATATTGGAGAGAGCATTATGCAAATGAATTATATTCCAAAGATTGCCCCACTTCACTCAGGTATGGAAAGAGTGTCAAATTATTCACATCAGCAGTGTGATACTATTGAATCACTAACAAAGGCTCATTAATAAGTCATTCAAAACTCTGGACAGGAGTGCATCTGATACCCTCTCCATTTTCAATGTCGTGAGGAATTAAGGCATTTCGTTTCTATGAAGTTTTGGTGGTTTCACCTATAGAGCAAGAATAAAATACTTTTTAAACAGAGGAACTCAAAGACATCTTGATTTAATCACAGCCTCCCAATACAACATTAAAGTAAAGGGATTAAAGGATGTTGGCAAGCCCTCAATGGTTGCACTGTGATCATAATATTCCTCCAAAGTTTTTTCAAGTTTAGCTTCAGAAGTCTTGAATTGATGTTTGGAAACAAAGGAGTTTCAACAGACTTGCAGCTGTGAGATCTTTTCTGCTTCTGTTTCCGTATCAGTAAAATGGAGATAAAATAAGATGTAGATCAGGGGATTATTGTAAGGAAAGAATGTATTATTACATAAAAAGTATTTAAAGTAGGCCTGGGACAAAATGGTATTCAATAAATCTGTGTTAATAGTATTGTTATAGTTATCATTAGTATTATGGTAAGTATGTTAAACATAGTGAGATTATTTTATATGTTGGTCATGCTAGTTGAGGAGGTATGCAGTGCCTTGTATTAGATACTCAAGACTGAAAAACCTAAGGAATCGTGTTCTATCATGAGGATAGTAAGTAGCAAAGAAGCATAATGATTTAGAACAGGAACTCAATTTATTTCTACATAGAAGAACATCCATACAGAGTTCAAAGTATCCAAGCACATGACCCAAATATAATTCAGTATATAATTCTTAGTTGAATTGAGAATTCTGGGTCTTAGATGAATAAATATTGAACATTAACCAATACAAAATTGAGACTACTCTTTTAAGAGCAGAATCAGATTAAGCATGAAAAATGAACCTGAAGATTACCTCAGAGTTTTAAGATACTTAAGCAGGGATGCTGAAAAATAGTTTTGCTCCATTTTACCTCCCTGGCAGAATAAGAAATAGAACTTGATTTCTGTGTTATACTTCATCCCTGTCCCCATGGTGCCTGTATTCTACACTCTACCTTCTAGCCCAGTGATTGACAAACTTCTTCATTAAAGGGTCAGATAGTAAATATTTTCAGCTTTGCCAGTCAAACCATCTTTGTACTCAATTCTACCAACATAGCACAAAAGCAGCTATAGATGATATATATAAATAATTACATGTGGCTGTGGTACCATTAAACTCCATTTATGGACACTGACATTTGAATTTCTTATAATCGTCATGTGTCATAAATTTTATTTTCCTTTTGATTTATTGTAACCATTTAAAATGGTAGAAACAGCCTGGCCATTGTGGCTTAGTTGCTTGAGTGTACTCCCATGAACCAGGAGGTCATGGTTCCATTCCCAGTCAGGGCGCATGCCTGGGTTGCAGGCTTGATCCCCAGTAGGGGATGTGCAGGAGGCAGCCATTCCATGTTTCTCTCTCATCAATATTTCCATCTCTCCCACTCCTTTCCTCTCTCTGGATCATTAAAAACATAGTTTATAAATAAATAAATAAATGGCAGAAACTATTTTAGCTCACAGATTGTGCAAAAACAGGTGAACAGGTGGCAGGCTGGATTAGACTAGTGGGCTGTAGTTTGCCAATCTCTACTTTGGACCATGGACTATATGACAAGAAACTTGGTTGTAATTTGTAAGCAATCAAAGTCTGTTATGTGGGAGAACCTACATAAATATGAACCTACATAGATATGAAAGTAAAGACTTCATATCTATGACAGGTGGCTAAGTCACTCCCAAAGAAAACAGAACTTTTCATTTCAGACACAGAAGTATGTATATGAGAACTTATCAATATGTAGGTTCTTATAGCTGAGAATATTTCCAGTGAAATGAACCTGATACATTTTGTGCTGACATTTTTTAGTCTACCCATTCAACTAAGGTTACCCATTTCTTATTCTCCACTTCCCACAAATCATACCAATTCATTTTATCCAACACATACTAAATATCAGATATGTACAAAGCAAGTTCTCAGTGAAATAGTTGTATTTGAAGTTTCCTCTTAGATCAGTCTGCTCTCTTTAATTTGTGGAAAATCAGCATAAAGAAGCTCAATTGTTTAGCAGACTAAATCTATGGAGACACAAATATGTGTATTAAAAAAGTCAACTGCCTAATCAAGCCATTTTTCCACCTTGCTCTCGTTAACTGGCCTTCTAAATTACAGGGTTTCCTACTCTGAGTGCTCATTTAACATCTGAAAATTGATTGCTCATTATTGTGATTAACGCATTATTATAAGTAAATGATGCATCAGTGTGTTGGCAATTTGAACAGTTTCTGAGCAGATGGAAGATAAATATAGGCAATGTATCTTTTATTTTCCTCAGTTTAAGCTTCTGACCTTACCTAATATATTTAAATTGACTGCCTTCCACATTGCAATTCACCTTGGGTATAGCCAATGTAAAATATTAACATTATAATACTTCAAATGGAATTGAAGAGGAATTCTAAAATAAAAGATAAAGGAAATATGTCCATTCAGATCAAGGATAATTTCTACAGCTCTTCTTTAGGAAGGTTTTTTCCCTGACAGGCACTTCCATAAGCACTGTGATATACAACGTGGGCACTAATGTTATGCCATTATATAAAAGGCCAAAAACATAGCCTATACCCATGTGAAATGGTTAACATCTCAGTTCCTAACAATACATGATTTTAGTCATTATTCTTGCAAATGAGACCTATTATAGGAAAAACAAACAAACCAACAAACAAACAAACAAAACACCTCAGAACAGAGGAAGTTGTGCATAAGACTCGCTATACCTAAATACCGTGATTTAATGAAGAATTTAAATTTTATGCTACACTGTAGTGGATACACATCTATAATACATGAATGTGGATATTGCAATAGTTGAACTTAATTCTATGTGTGAATAGATTCATTCTTTACCTTAAAAGTTTACTTATCTAAGAATTTAATAGACTCTCTTTCCAAAATATCAATCCCTGATAAAAAATAAAGTTGTCAACAATGTGTCTTGTCACCTCAGTTGTTATTAAGAAGAGTCAAGGTTTTATTTGGTTTCCTTTGTGCTCATGTAATTCTGTGCCTGTCAGATTATTTTCTGGTACTGCATTTGAGAAGGAAAGCAATGAGAATGTCTCCTCTTTGACAGATATGGAATGAACATTCTGCATTTTATTTTATTAAATCCTCACAACAATCATACAGGATAAGTACTCTTAGCCCTATTTTATATGTCAGAAAAAACTCACCCTGTGGCCCAGGAGCTTCATTATCTTGCTAAAATTTACCCCATCTAGAAGCAGGGCTGGAATTCAATCTCAGGGCTCTTTGCCCTTTGATACTGTAAGTTATATTAGGGCAGGGACCATGTCTCTCTATGTCTTGCTCTCTGCTCAGAGCAAATCACAGTAAATATTTGTTAAATGATGAATAAATACATGGTGGCACAATAGGTTTATACTACTGTGAGTATGAGAAACAAAGAGTTTATCCTTGTATTACTATTTATTAATTAATATGTTGTGCTTTCTTAGTGACCCTGTGTCACAGGAAAGAAACCCTTAGATGTGTGTTGATTTCATTCATTGTATTGTTCTCTTCGTGTACCAGACCATGGAGCTGTTAAGTTAGTCTAGTTAGCACTGACTTCAGTGACATTTCATTTGACATCTACACCTGCTTTTTGATACACTGCCATTTATCATTATTTTTTATAGCACTTCCACCTGTTTATCATCTATGTGGTAGGACTCATAACAGAGCCAACTGAATTAATTTGGCAAGTAAAATAATGATCTCTGGCATCGTATGAAACATGCTAACATTCCAACATATCAGCTCACTTCTGCTTCCCATAAATCAATTAGCAAGTAGGTAAAAAAATCTCATCTATTTGGTTAATCTCTGCAAGATATATATGCTCCCTAATATTGGTAGATAAGGTGAACTCTGGATATATGTACAGCTTCTTGGCTCCCATCATAAGGAAATATTGTATAAGCATGTTATCACTTTACAAAGAAATCAGAATTATCTATAGTGGAGGCTTTAAGAATCTTTATAAAATCAACAAGGAAAGGAAAGCAATAGAAAGATGGGAGGGAATAATACATGAGACCAGGAAAAATGGTAGGTAACATTGCACTTCTGTTTCTTTCTTATTGGCATTTTACAATCCTTACTCAACAGTCACTCTACTTTTGAATTGCCCTTCTTCACTGAAATAGCTCCACATGCTCTCCAATTCTTTGTTTTGATGTTAGCTCCTGTTCTGTTACTGATATGATCTAACTTTTATTTTAATAAATATGTGAGATCCTACTGTACTTCAGAGATTTGGAGCTATTTCTTCTCTTGTTTGCATCATTAATCATTTACTTTCTACTGTACTCTATCTTTTCCTCTATTAGGTTTATTGCTAACCATCCTAAACAAGTACTTTCCAGAAAACATCAAACATACAAATATATATATATATATGCCTCTCACTCACCCACCCTGTCTTCAGGCTCTTACGTCCATTCCTTTCTGATGGGATTTACCTTACTAATCACTGTGCTAATTATGGTTAATTTATGAAGTTACATGGCCTTAATAATTATTATAGTCACACTCAACTGAATCCATAGGAATGTAGTTTAATATAAAAATGCAATTTGGTTAAGAAATTGAATTGAAATGAATCCCAACTGCATGGTGAATTAATTTTAGTTGCAAACTATATAGAACAACTTGATTAAAACAACAGCAACAACAAAAAGCCCACAATTTTAAAACTGAATTGATTTAACGGATTAAAACATAAAGCATAGTCTTGCCAGAACTGATAAGCTTCCACCATGAAAGTTAAGGATGTAGAACACTCTATATATTCCCGTTTAGAGGCAGCATTTCAAGCATTCTTACATATCATATTAAAATGGCAGATAAGCCCTTAAATGCCATTGCCCTCCAAGTGGTGTAAAGAATTGGCCAGGTTTAGGGACCAGTAGAAACATACCCGCATTTTCCCTTTCCTGACATTGTAAATGTGTGCTAGATCCTAATTATAGCACTTCTGTGATTATTAACTTTACCAACTCTGCTATTATTTTCCACCTATATATTATGAAAAAATAGAAAGGTGGGGTTTTTATTTAATTATTATTTTATTATGTTCTCAAAATGAGTGAGGGGAAAATGTGATTTTTGGTCAACTGTCATCTCTAGCAGATACATGCAGCCATGTAATCTTAAATAATCATTTAATGTTGAATGAGATGTTCATTATCCCATATAGTGAAAAGAAAATATCACCATATAGTAGAGATAACCCACCTTTCACTAAATATTACTGACCAACTATGAGAAGCTAGGATGGTCTAAAAGTTCATGATGGTTTAATGTCTTTCAACAAGTGCTCACCACATGACATGTACTAAGCAAACTATACTCTCTGGACTACCCCCTCTCAATATTTTTATGAAGATTAAGTCAAGTTAAAGAAATGTCATATATTATTTTGAAGGCTGTCTTCGTTTGGCTGCTTTAACAAAAATAGCATAGACTGAGTGTCTTAACAGAAGTTTGTTTCCCACAGTACAGGTGGCTGGGAAGTCCAACATTAGGGTGCCAGCAGGGTCAGATTTTTGTGAGGACCCTTTATCTGGTTTTCAGATGGCTATCTACTTGCTGTGTCCTCAAAAGGTAGAGGAAGAACAAGCTCTAGTCTCTTTCTCATCTGATAAAGACACTAACCCCATCATGGAGGTTCCACCCAGAGGACCTCATTTAAATTTAATGACCTTCCAAAGGCCCCTCCTCCTAAAATCATCCCATGTGGTCGGGGTTTCACCATGCATATGAGGTAGAGGTGACAGGAACATGCAGTACAAAACAAAGAAAAGGCATCCCTAAAGATGAAGACTTAGGGGTCTGTAAAAGAGGGCAAGTCCAATCATCTGATTGTAATCATTCTCCTAGAGGACAGAGACCTGTGTGTCTTATGAATATGTGTAAAACTATTACATAAAGCATAAGTAAATAAATGAGTTAACAGGAGGCCAATGAAGGATATGATGTGATTGCTTGTTTATAATTTTTTCTTCATTTTACCAGCCGTCAATGGACTGAACTCATCTTCTAGTAGTAAATCAACCCACTTTCCCACTCACCTGCATATCTGCTGTGTTGTACATTCAATTCTTCTTAAATAGAGATGGGACTGAAAGGTGGGGTTTGGGGTAAAGACTTTTCTTTCCTTGGGTTCTTGTCCTCATGAAGTTTGAAGAATAAACTTGCAAATAGCAAGGCTTGTTTAATTAAAACTGCAGAAGTTTATTGGAAGCAGATACAAACTCCATCTGAGCCAGGGTGTCCTCAAAGGGGACCCATGGGGAGGGGTTCCCCAATAGGAAAATCCTGCTCTCTCTCTCTCTCTCTCTCTCAAATAAAAAAGATCCCTCCTCATGTTCCTTTGTCTCCAGTTTATATATGCTGCAGTTCTTTGTCTGAACATGACCCTTTTTTTATTGGTCCCTTTCCTTAATTTAGGACCCCCATGTTTTCCTCATTGGCCATTCTGCTACATGGAAGTAGTTTTCAAAGTTCAAAGCCCACGTGGTGTCCCCCTCTTTCTCTCTCCTTTATCTTGCTGGTTGGAGTTGCCTTTGATCTCCTGGCTGCTCAGGCCAAAGATATATCTGTCCTTGGTTTATGGCTGTTTTAATTGCTCAGGCCAGAAATGTTTCCATCTGCCTGGACCCCCTCTTCCTGTGGCATTTCTCTATCCTCTGTATAAGTAAGATAAGCATTTTGGCATCTTCAAGACTCCATCTATGTATTCCTCTCCCATGGATCCTCCCTATTCCCTAAACCTTCCTAATTAAGCAGCTAGCTAACCCTTTCAGGACCATCACTCCTGTAACTAGGAACATGAGCTTAAAAGATCCCCATAAGAAACATGCTTCTTGGAATTTTTGTGCCAGACTTCAGGTAACCCATGTGTGTTCATTGAGTATAAGTAGAATTTCTTCTGTTTCTGCCTGGGAGCATGATAGGTTAAAAAGTTCTCTCCAGTGACTGCTAACTATTCCTAAATAAGACTAAAGACCCCTGCTATGAAGAATGATCTATAAAAAGAAAATAGGAACTGCTTTTTATTGAGTACATAATGCATGTCATGAATACACAAGGTGTCCTTATCTATCTATCTATCTATCTATCTATCTATGTATCTATCTATCTATCTATCTATCTATCTATCTATCTATCATCTACCTATTATCTGTCTACTCTATCATCTACCTACCTACCTATCTACCTATCTGCAGTGCCTATCATGTGCTAAGAACTGGTGCTACAGCAATGAAAAAACATATAAATGCCTCTGCTTTATTCTCACTTAATTCTCATATTAAGTATGTA
Source organism: Myotis myotis (assembly GCF_014108235.1). Lineage (NCBI taxonomy): Eukaryota > Metazoa > Chordata > Mammalia > Chiroptera > Vespertilionidae > Myotis > Myotis myotis. The sequence continues at coordinate 27,107,369 of NW_023416318.1, forward strand.
AAATTTTATTATGTTTTCCCTATGTTACAGATGAGACAGTGTTTAATGACTTACCTATGTCTCAAAGCTAGCACAGCCAGGATTTGATTCTGGGTCTGCTTAAATCTGTTTATGGTAGTCTTATTACTATCTTTCTGCTAACTCCTCAAATGCTTTATTTTGAATGTCTAACTACCACTTTTTGCTATTTAAAATATTTTAGAACTGAATTCTTATATTAAATTAAGAACCACATTATCTCTAATTGCCAAATCATGTTTGCTGCAAGATAATGTTCCACCCAGACTTATTATGAGAAAGATTTGATTTTGTAAAGAGAGGTGGACATTTGATTGCAAATAAATTAGACAATGTTATTTGTTGAATGTGGAGGTTCAATGACAGTTTTTACACTGATATATACAACAAAACTAGATTTTTAGAAGTTGAAAAAATATGGAGGAATAAAAAGTAAAAATGTGGCAGTGAGATGAAAATAGTTACATTAGTACACAAAATACTAAGCATAAGGACACTTATACTAGTGGTAGGTACTGAGTTTGATTAAGAACTTCTTAGCAAATCAAAGAGGGAAACCCTATTATGACTAAATTCACAATGCCTAGAGAATTTATTAAATGACTTATTCGGTGAAAGTTTTGCTCAATATCAGAGATCAGCAAACATTTTTTTTTTCCTATAAAGGGCCAGATAGTAAATAATATAGGTTTGCAAGCCATATAATCTCTGTAGCAACTACCAGATCTGCCACTGTAGGGTGGAAACAGCCATAGATAATACATAAATAAATGGGTATGGCAGTGTTACTATGAAATTTTATTTGCAAAAACAAGCAATGGGTTGGGTTTTACCCTTGTTTGTAGTTTGCTGATCCTTGCTCTGAATCATTACAAATAGGCCATTACATAGTGTAAGAGGTTGCTTCCTCATGAATTTTCCTACAGGAAAAATACTATTTTCACACTTTTGTGTCTTTTTTAAAAAATATATATTTTATTGATTTTTTTATAGAGAGGAAAGGAGAGGAATAGAGAGTTAGAAACATCAATGAGAGAGAAACATCGATCAGCTGCCTCCTGCACACCCGCCACTGGGGATGTGCCTGCAACCAAAGTATATGCCCTTGACCGGAATCGAACCTAGGACCTTTCAGTCCACAGGCTGACGCTCTATCCACTGAGCCAAACCAGTTAGGGCTACACTTTTGTGTCTTATTATTCTCTTCAATCTAGTCCAATGTTATAATTAATATAAACAATTCTGTGTTTAGAGGAATCCCCTCCAGGTATGTCCTTATTTGATGGCTTGACTTGATGCACAAAATAGCTAGAATAAAAGGTGGATCTTAAAATTTTTAAAGACTTTTAGAATTGTGTTTAAAATTAAAGCAAAAATTTTAATAATAATTAGATTGCTGCGGTCATGATTATATTTTTCATCAAATAGAACTGCTCTGTATATTCTATATTGTGGATCCTATGCTATAAAAAAAAGGTATGTAAATTTAATGGATTGTGATTCAAAAGGAAGGATGAGAGGCTAGAAATAGAGTGCTTCTTAGAGAGGTAGGGAAATCTTGTACTTAAGGCCTGCTATTTACATATCGAAAGAATTTTGATCTGCGTATATGCAGCCAACAATGGCCAGCACCTACAGGTAAAATATTCTGCATTGCTCTCATATTTATAATTTGATACTGATTTATATCCTAGTTCTGAACAAAACTAAGCAATAACATTTTCAAAAACCCTACAGTTTATAAGATTGTTTTATTTGTATCTTTGATATTTTTGCATTTGCATATTTAAATACTTAATATTTCTCGTACCTACTTAACCTAATGCTTGTGCATGTTTGCTTAATGATTTGCTAAAGATGTAAGGGCTTTTTGAGGTCTTAGACAAAAGCATGTGTAAATGGTTCATTCAAGAACTGAATTCATGACTGCTAAGCACATTCTAAGCAACATGTGCCATGTATATGAGCTAACAAACAAACATCCATAATAAATTGTGTAGCATAAATACTAATGCAATCTTGGAAGCAATTTCTGGACCAATATTTTAGTTTACTAAATATTTAATTTAGAAAAAGGATGGAAAAAGGTTCTGAGAGAACTTTTATTAATCTCCCCATCCCATTCCCTCCAGGGTCCACTGCTTAAAGAGACACTTAAATTGTTTGTATTTTGTTAATAAGATTAATAAAGATTATGGTAGCTTTACCTTGAAAAGTACTATTACTAGTATTTTGATGAATGTATTTTTATAAAATGCATATCGCCCAATCATATGCCCCAAATTTAGTAGGGCATTTTGTTTTGTTTTAATATTGTTTTTTATTTTTAATACTTTTTTATTGATTTTAGAGAGAGACAGAAACATCAATGATGAGAGAGAATCATTAATTGGCTGCCTCCTCTACAACACCTACTGGGGATTGAGCCCCTAACCCAGGCATGTGCACTGACCAGGAATAAAACCATGACCTCCTGGTTCATGGGTGAATGCTCAACCACTGAGCCAATCAGCCAGGCTAGTAGGGCCTTTTAAATAAAAGACAGCATTAAGAGCACCATGCAACAGCAAAATTGAATAGAAAATAAAGAAATGGAAAAAATAAATAGTACATCAAAGTATGAGTAATTAAACATTAAATTACACCAAATTTGAATAGTTATAGAATTCTAATTAATTCCATCTGATCAAAAATAATTTTGACAGTTTTTATATAAAATATAATGAGAGTTTATTTTGAAGATCTTTAGTAACACCAGTTGAAAAAATAATGCACAATATTTTCAATGGTAATATTATTGAAGGAATTACTATAATAAAACTATTTATTTAATCCTTATTAAAGGTTAATATCATAATATTAATATTAAATTATAGGCTAACAAGCCCTGGCCAGGTAGCTCAATTGGTTACACCATCATCCTGATATGGCAAGGTTGTGGGTTCAATCCCCAATCAGGGCACATATAAGAAACAACCAATTAATACATAAATAAGTAGAACAGCAAATTGATGTTTTTCGCTTTCTTTCTCACTTTCTCTCTCTCTCTCTCTCTCTCTCTCTCTCTCTCTCTCTCATCAGTAAATAAAAAATTAAAAATTTATAAGCTAACAAAGACATTTCAGAAGAAATCAAAGCTAACAAGTTTAGGTTTGTAATGCTCTGATGGTATAATTTGATATGAAGAAAGACATCCAGCCCTAACCGGTTTGGCTCAGTGGATAGAGCGTCAGCCTGTGGACTGAAAGGTCCCAGCTGATCAGGAGGCAGCTGATCGATGTTTCTAACTCTCTATCCCTCTCCCTTCCTCTCTGTAAAAAATCAATAAAATATGTATTTTTTTTTAAAAAAAGAAAGACATTCAGTAGATGGAATCAGATCCTGACTCTATCTTATATAACCTCAGTTAGCTCTCTGATGAACTTAGAAAATACTGGTTGAATTCTCAAGAAAGGTCCTGGTGTGTAGCTATTGTGTATTACTAATAATTAAGGAAAATGGAAATGGTGTGGATATCATTTATGATAGCAGAATAGTTGGTGTTCTCATATGTGTGAAGGATCAACTCATATATAAACTGATATAAGCTCAAGAAATCTCTCTCAGAACCATCATTTTCTCCATTTTGTAAATTTATCTGATTCTCAGGTGCTTTCCTTGAGTTAAGGAGAGCTGACCCCAAAATGGGGAAAAAAAATAATGAAGTTAAAGCTTTGTTGGATAGATGTAAGATGTACTTTATTCACGAAGAGATGATCTTGCAAGGTTTTCTCTGACAGCCCAGCCATAGAGGCACAACTGCCATTTGGAACTTGTCTCCCTGTTATCAAGTCTAAGGGCTTATAAAGAGTAAACCAACCTTATAAGACCTTTTATAACCCATCATTTCCAAAAGTAATTATAATATTCTCCCTTAAAAATCTACAGAAAATACATGTTCTACTATGGCTTCCTAAATTAACTCAATCCCAATGGTCTGGTTCCATGAAAATAATAAAATTAGACTCCCTATCCATTGTATCTCAGGTGGCTAATAGGGTCTGATGAAACAATTTGACAGCAAATTGCTTCATTACTCAATAAATGAAAATTGTACTCATTGAAGGTCAGTGTCTACTTCTTGATGAGGAAATATAGAAGTCATCATCCTTAGCTTTTCCAGAGATAGCTAGCTTTCCTGCTGATAATTGAACCTACATCATCCCTAAGGAAATTATAATGAATGTTAACTCCCAGCTCTATCTGTTTCTGCATGAATAAGAGTTTCATGATTTGCAAATATTCTAGATTCTAAACTCCCAGAGCAAAGGGGAAGACTCAGTTCACCACCTGCAAGTGAAAATTGTCCAAATGAGAATCCCTATTACTTATTCAGCAATGTCTCTGGGCATATATCTCTGGGCATATACTCCAGATGGATTGAATCCCTATCCACAAACCTGTACCTTCTGGTGTTATAGTTCAGCAATGCATTCTTGCCTTCCTAACTTGTCTGAATTAAATAATTCCCATTTCAAAAATGTTACATAGTCATTGAGACTCAGACCTTATTCACTTAAATAGGTCTATATATTCAGGTTTAGTAAACTTTCAAAAAAAGGTTATGTTACACCTTCTAATGGTCCCGACTGTTTCTCCAAATAATATCTCCCCAAATAGCTACAGAGTTCCATTCCTTAGAGCAGCGGTTCTCAACCTGTGGGTCGCGACCCCTTTGTGGTTGCCTAAGACCATCGGAAAACACATATATAATTACATAGTATTTTTGAGATTAATCACTATGCTTTAATTATGTTCAATTTGTAATAATGAAAATACATCCTGCATATCAGATATTTACATTATGATTCATAACAGTAGCAAAATTACAGTTATGAAGTAGCAACAAAAATAATTTTATGGTTGGGAGTCACCACAACATGAGGAACTGTATTAAAGGGTCGCGGCATTAGGAAGGTTGAGAACCACTGCCTTAGAACTAAGAATTCCTCTTTTTCATGTCCTGAAAAGGGTGAATACTTTACATTTATATATACTTAGAGTGAATTGATTTAATCACTAGCGTTCTTTCACAAGAACCTAGAGCAGCAGGAAGGCAATTTTACACAAAGTCGACCCCTGCTGATGTGTCTAATCACATACATATTTGTGGATATTTAGTTATCAAGACAGCAAAGTAAAAGAATCTTCTGATATGGGAGAAAGAGCTGGGGCAAGATAATTTATTGGTACATTAATTTGTGTGTGTTATTTTTCTATTCCCTCAACTCTAAAATGCAAATAAATCCTAAATAGGTAGCTAGACACTTAGAGATTTCTTCCCTGGGAGATTTGTACGAGGAGGAAAACACCAGTGTTAGGACGTACAAGGCAATATCATTATTAAGAGCCATTTTCTAAGCCTCGCTGCCACAGGAGAACAAAGACCAGGAAGACTTGTGGGACAGGAAATGCTGGACACTGAGAATCAAACCGTATATGGAACTAAAACTGCCCAGATGCATCTGATCGCATATCTGCATTCTAAGCCCACCAAACAAGCCCTCCAAACCCACTGATGACAAAAGCTTCCCGCCAGTGGCCATATATAAGGACAAGACTCCAGCTCCTAGGGTCTGCCATCATCGACCCAATACCCCCTGGCTCAGTGCTGTGCAGCCCATCCCTTTGAATACCCCCATCCTCCATCCCCTTTTCTTTAAATAAATTCAATTTTTCTTTACTCACCATCTGAGATGGCTAGTTGGCCTTCCCATGCACCACCAACTTTAACCTTTCAAGCTTTATATATTTGGTAAAGTTTAAATTTTTTTATTCCCATGTTCAAGGAGCTGGAATGGGGTCAGAGAAAAATGAAAAAGCAGAGATAGGAATGTGGTTGAAAGAGGGAGGAAAATAAGATTTTTTTCTCTCACATCATGAAGATAACAGAAATATGTAGGCCAAAAGTAGCAATTGAATTGTGGTCTTGAGCTTCCTTTCTATGCTTTGGATACCAGCTCCTACTAACTTACAAATGACATTAAGACTATGAATATTGTCACATGTAGGTAAAATATGATTTTTTAATATTTTAGATTTAAAAGCTCCTCCACATGTATTTCTCTTCTTTTTTATAATTTTTAATATATTTTATTAAATGTTTTTAAAGAGAGGAAGGGAGAGGGATAGAGAGTTAGAAACATCAATGAGAAAAAGACATTGATCAGCTGCCTCCTGCACACTCCCTACTGGGGATGTGCCCGCAACCAAGGTACATGCCCTTGACTGGAATCGAACCTGGGACCTTTCAGTCTGCAGGCTGATGCTCTATCCACTGAGCCAAACTGGTCAGGGCTCTCTTCTTTTTAAAAAATGTTTTATTAAATTTATTGGGGTGACATTGGTCAATAGATTCTATAGGTTTTAAGTGTACATTTCTATGATACAAGATCTGTATACTGAAGTATGCTCACCACCCAAAGTCAAACCACCTTCTGTTACCATATAATAGGCCCCTTCAACTCCAACCTCTCCACCCGCTCCCTCTGGTAACCACCACACTGCTCTGTCCATGAATTTCAGGTTTGTATCCCATATATGAGTGAAATCATATGGTTCTTAACTTTTTCTGACTGTCTTATTTCACTTACCTTAATATTCTTAAGGTCCATCAATGTTGCAAATGGCACTATTTCATCTATTCTTATGGCTGAGTAGTATTCCATTGTATACATGTACCACATCTTCATTTAATCCTCTAATCCTCTATCAAATGACATTCATTATTTAAAAATAAGTTGGTTGGAATTCTTAAGTAATGGATAAAAGTCTGATTTTAGAACTGGAACAGATAAAGTAAAAAGGTACTGTGTGAACATCTCATTTCACCAGAAAGAAAGAAAGTACTCAAAGAATGATGGGGATATAGAATGATGGGGATATAGCAAAAGGATAATTTGAATATCAGTTTATAAGATGATAGTAATGAATTACAAATTATTCAATAAAATAATAATTTGGGAGCCTGTAATAAAATAAAAAAAATAGATAAGCATTCTTAAATTCTTTTATTTCTTGGAGTAGAAACAATAAAAAATGAATAACCAATGGGTATAAAATATATAGGGTAAAAAATGTTATGAAACTTAACATCACTGACAAACCAACACTATGTGCTTCCAAATAGTGTGAAGGGCACTATATCACTTGGTGAAATTGCTGCCAAAAATAATATTTAATCTATTTTTTATCACGAGGAACCATCAGACAAATGCAAATTAGGTGACTTCAACTAGCTTGTACTTCTAAAAAAATGATTTAGACACACACAAAAAATCTGACAAGCTCTTCTAGATTAAAAAGACTAATGAAATATGACAACAAAATAAAATGTGTAATTTTGTATTGAGTTTAGGAGTTAGAACCCAGAAAAAGATTTTATTGGGACTAATGTTGAAGTTGGAAATATGGATTACGGATTAGATAACAGTTGTCTCAATATTAACTTCTTCACAATAATAATATTATGGTTATATAGATAATGCCCTTTTTAAAGAGTTATAAATAAGTTAACATGATATATAGAGTTGTGATATCTTCAACTATCTCTCAACTCATTCTTATCAATGATAAAGCAAATGAGATAAAAGGTAATCAGGTAAGGAATATGTAAGAGTTAGTATACAATCCTTGCAAGTTTTCTCTAATTTGAAAGTATACCAAAATTCAAAGTTATAAAAAACTAGAAACACCAGTCAGAAAGGATATATGCAGCTCTATGTTCATAGCAGCACAATTTACCATAGCTAAGATTTGGACACAGCCTAAGTGCCCATCAGCAGATGAGTGGATTAAAAACCTGTGGTACATCTACACAGTGGAATACTATGCTGCAGTAAAAAAGAAGGAATTCTTACCATTTGCAACAGCATGGATGGAACTGGAGAGCATTATGCTAAGTGAAATAAGCCAGTCAGTGAAAGATAAATATCACATGATCTCACTCATTTGTGGAATATAATGAACAACATAAACTGATGAACAAAAACAGATCCAGAGACAGAGACGCATCGATCAGATCGTCAAACCTCAGAGGGAAGGTAGGGGAGGTAGGGGGTAAGGGGGAGGGATCAACCAAAGAACTTGTATGCATGCATATAAGCAAAACCAATGGACACACACACCAAGGCAGTAAGGGCATGATTGGGGGTGGGGGGCAATGGAGGGGGGGTAAGAACACATATGTAATATCTTAATCAATAAAAATAATAATAAAAATTGGTGAGTTGGAGCTAATGGTTCTTAACTAACTAGCCTTCCTTCAAATTTAGATTTTTTCTCATATTTCTCCAGGAAATAATCATCCCTTTCTCTGCATTTATACCCCTAATGACCGCATATTCCATTTATTCATAGTTTCAATAATTCATTCATCAAGTAATTTTTGAATACATATTATAAGTTGAACTGAAGAAAGTACTGCAAATCTATTAATAAGCAACACAGAAATCCTGCACTTAGAGAATTCCAAAATCACTCACATACAAAAGTTTAATATTTGTATGTCAACTGAAATGGCAATTTCATATATAGAATGCGACTTGTTTGTAACCCATTAACTCACATTTAAACCCATTCATTATAGAAATTGAGACTGTCATAAATTTATTTAACAGCTAAAACCAAAAATATTTTAAAATTTTCAGAGTCTGCATTTTAATATTATAAGAAAGAAGGTGTCATATGTTTGAAAGAAAAGAAAGGACACTAATTAGTATTTATTGAGAATGTACTATGTTCTAGAAATTGTGTTCAGCAGTATACATCAATTATTTCACCTATACACCAATTCTATGAATTAGGTAATATTAATTCCTTTCTATAAACCCAGAAACTAAGTCTCAGTACATTTCAGAGTCTTATGTAGGTTCATTCACTTCGGGATGCAGATGTATTTTGAATCCAGGACTGTTCAACTTTAGGTCATGCTACTATTATCTATGATTTTTCTGCCAGTCATTTCCTTATCTCTTTGGAGTTATGGGAGAAAAGGACGACACATGGAAGAAGAAGTCAAAGGAAAAATTATCTGTTCTGTTGGCCTTATAGGTTTTTATATGATTGGTTTTAATTATTCTTCATTCATTTACCTTTTAAATTTATTTCCTGAGGAAATCATGATTGCTTCAAAGATGTATGTTTGTCAAAGTATATTCACTGACTGATTATCATGATCAAAATAAATTAGATAATATAGTGGTGGTTTTGGAATAAAAAACAGAGACCTGGAGGTGTCAAGAAAATCCATAAAAGCAGTAACTCTTATATTTGTTAACTCCCAAAATGTAAACAATTTTCAAGTGAGGTTTTCTATAGATTTCAAATTATGAAATCTATGTATTTTTCCTATAAGATGAGTACATTTTTACAGTGTTATTTCCTCACAACTTCTGGAGGAGTATTTTAAAATAGTGAATATCTTAACTTCTTGATGTATGAAGAATTCGCTATTAAAACTTAAAAGCAATGAGTGAGAATTAATAACTAAAACCAGAGGAAAGAGGAAAGAAGGGGTTCTATCTTTTGGAGGGGTAATCTAAATGAGCAGATGATAAATTTCTCACTTTTCCCTGATCAGATGAACTTTCCATCACTGCAGGGAATGAGAAGGCAGTAGATGAGTAATGATGGCAAAGGAATTACATGTAGAATCACCTGATCTCCCTGTTCTTGATATGTCCAAAGCAAGTCTGGGTGTGAAGTAGACAGATAGTGTTGAATTTCCTAAATAAATTAAAAATGTAATTAAGATGTCTTTTAATGTATTTGAGGTAGATGTAGCTGTAGAGAAAATATTTTGCAACTTAAATTATAATCATAAAAATATATAGATATGTATCTATCTTTTCATAAGTTTATATTTGATACAAAATGAAGAATAGTAGTAGAAATAGTAATGGTGAATGGACAGAAAATGTGGAATCTGGTTTTTAGTGTTTAAAAAATAAATTAGTGATTTTGGGCAAGTCACTTGAAACTAGCTCACCCATACCATCTGAAAATTAGAAAAAATGAATATATAATTTATATGATTCCTTCAGTATTCAAAATTATTTTACTTTATTTAACCAAATTAATCCTTCTGCCTATTAGTGTGCTTATCCTTAGAAATAATGAAAAGATGTACAGAGCTTTTATGAATCAGATCAGAGAAAAACCAAGATAAAGCTAAGAATAATTTGGCACTGAAGTCGTATTTTCAAGGCGAATGCCAACAGTAAAAATTACCAGTTATTAAACCCTTTATATGCTTCAGGCATTGATCCATGAAGCTTGCATATATTTCCCATGTAATTTCCATAAAAACATATAAGTATATAATTTTATCTCAATTTCTCATTAAAAAATTGAAGATTTGTAGAGGTAAAGTTCTTATGTCACCCCCAAAATAAGTGATAGAATCATTACTCAAATATTATTTTTAACAATAATTTTGAAATCCAGAAGGCTTTTTTAGGGCAAATAAACTTGGTAAGACTTTAAAGGATTGAAGTCAAAAGGAAGATAGGGAAGAAGTGAGACAGGAATTAGACTAATTTATATATTTTTACATTTGCTTTAGTCCAAGCTATCATAAGAGCCTACATAAACACACAAACACATAACCACACACACAGAGAGTGGGGTAAAACTAGCTTTACAGCTGTGAGTATGTGAAACAGAGTTTATTCTTGTATTATTATTTATTAAGTATTACATTATGTTCCATATGTGGTATATTTACTAACAAATACTATACTGAGCTGGTGTTTCATTTTTAACAAAAGTGTGCCCACTAACTTTCCTTGAGGTCGCACATATGTTATCTTGGGTATTTGACTTTGCTTTGGAGTGTTTGCTGCCAATTATCAATTTGCCCAAGTAAATTTAGAACTACTCTTCCTATTCAGTTTATGCAATGTGATATCATGACATGAGCAAATATATGATTTTGGCATTACATGATTCTCAGATGAAGGTAGAGTTATTTGCCAATTATATGTTAAGCTTTGAAAGATTTTTGATAACAATTTTCAAAAACCTAAATTATACCTAGTATTTTCTGGGAAACAGAACATTGCATGTTTTGACCAAATTAATAAAGATTCATAAGTATGTATTCATATAAAAATATTTACATTTGGAGATGAACATTTGCTGATTCTATTGAGACTATTGGGAGCATTAGATTACTTCCAACTGAGTTGTTTTACAGCAATTTCACAAATTTTAGTGATATAAATTATTTCATTCGATGGCTACAAAACAGCAATGTACATTATTTCATATGGATTATGTGTTAGTGAGAAAGGATCACACATATATGTGCATGCACACAGAAACAGACACACACACAGTAAGGTTAGTGTACATCCTATATAATAATCCTATATAATAAAAGGCTAATATGCAAATAGACCAAATATCGGAACAACTAGACCAAGCAACCAGTTGCTATAAAGTGTGCTGACCACCAGGGGGCACGCATAGAACATGGTGGGTGTCAGCCATGGCGGGATGGCGGAGCAGGTGAGCAGGGGCGCAAGCCCAAGGCGGGATACTGGTTGCTGTCATCAGGGCAAGCCTCTGGTGGTTACTGAAAATTCTTTGCTCCTGTGTGCCACAGTCCTGCCCAGTGCTCGCACCCACAGCCGGTGCCCAGCACCAGTCCTGACCGCTTGGTGCCGTCAGCAGGTGTGAGTAGCGGCTGCAGGCCCCGATTGCCCCTGAGGGCTTCTCCACCTCCCCCTGCTCCTGAGGGGCGATTGGGGCAGCAGATGCCGCTCACACACACTGATGGTGCTGCCCTGTCCACTCCTACTGCTGGCACCGGCCCCAATAGCTCTGCCCCATCAGCGGGTGCAAGCGGAACTGGTGCTATCAGCACGTGGGAGCAGTGGCAGTGGCGGGAGCGAGACTGCTGGCAGACAGGAACAGGGGCCGCAGTGGAAGCGGCCAGCCAGGGGTGTGGAGGATGGGCCGAGACCCACCCCTGTGACCACTGCAGCCTCAAGGCCCACAGTTCCTTTCAAGGTGCACGAATTCGTGCCCTGGGACCCTAGTTCTTAATATAATTACTTATTGACCTAAAGATACAAAACTATAGGGCATACAGAGCAGCACATCTTGGTACATTATTCTTTGATCCCCAGGGTCCTTCATAGGTGGGAAATGACTGCCAATTATATTGTTAGAACAAGATAGGGTCTTGCCAGATCTGAAGTGAAATTCGTTTACAACACAGAGCTTACATAATTATTAAAGAAGGATGGGAAATGTTTATTATCTGAGGCCTGCCTTGTTCTTCAGCCAAATTCAGCATTAATAGGGTTGCAGTATATCTGGGGAAAAAATCAGTATCCATGCCCAGAAGTTCATGGACAAAGTCTCTACCTAGAGCTTTTCAGCAAACCAAAAGCCTGTAATCCCTGACTCTAATTTAATAACCTTTGATTTGGATATTTTTGGTAATGAATTGGTTCAAGACTGTGACTATATATCTGTATTGCTGAAAATATCTATTGACTTAAATGTCTCTTGGTATTTATTAATATACTAGAGGCCCAGTGCATGATTAAAATCGCATGAGAAGGTGCCCTGCCTCTCGCCATGCAAGGAGGCACCCCATGGGGGGCCGGAACCCGGGCCTGACTCGTACAGTGCTGGCTGCTGTGGGAGTCAGGCTGGACTGGCGCTGCGGAGGCCCGGATTCACGCCTGACTCACAACGTCTCCCGGCCCCCCTGACTGTGTCTGCTCCGGGGCCGCCAGAGCCGCCCCGCCAGCTCGGGCAGGCCCCCCTGTCTCTGTGTCCGTCTCCGCTATGGGCCTCACCTGTGCATGCGATCTCCTCCTCTCCGGTCATGACCTGTTATGGCATCCAGGCCTAATTTGCATATTACCTCTTTTTTATTTATAGATAGATAGATAGATTAATATTTTAAAATAAATAATAATATTAAAGTCAAGATTTATCAAGAGCTCAAATGTGCTTGAAAGTATTATAGTTTCAATTAGTATAAGGATATTGTGTTGTTTATGAAGTAGCTTCTATCACTTTATTGATGAGAAAAGTGAGACTTAGAGTTCTAGATAACATACTAGTAAGTGCTAAAGCAAAAAATGAAAAAAGTTATAATAATACCAAGTTTCCACTCAAATATTGCAGCCTACTGCCTCTCAGGAGCATCATAAAAATCTGATTTTATCTAATCCCCTGGATCTTAATTTATTGCTTCTGAATTTTAAGCTTTTTGCTTGCTCCAATCCTCATATTCAATGTCCTTTTCTTAGTTTATGGTTTGCATAATACATGCTTATTCAAAAAGATCACAATTTTCAAAACGATCAAAAGTTAGCATAAGAATTTTACCATCCTTAATGTAGAATGCTCAGTGTTTCAGGTAAGCTGGCCCTAATGGAAAATCACTGAGCTATACTACATTACATAAGCTGTTAAAACTGGCATTTTGACCAGCACACCAAGATAAGGTATGCAGTATGTGGAATTTCAAAGTGAGATCCCATATGCATAAATTACAAAGGATAATTATTGATAGTCAATTTCTCAACTATTGTGCCCCTGGGCCCATTTAAGGACAGAAAGGGCTATAAGAAGCTTATAAGGGGTTGCCATGTGTCTTACTCCCTTTCCCAATAAGAGTGTGGTGAAGTGACTTTCAGATGCACCACTACAGAAGCTTCAAGGTGCTTCTTAGAAAAATGGAAATCAGCCGAAACCAGTTTGGCTCAGTGGATAGAGCGTCGGCCTGCGGACTGAAAGGTCCCAGGTTCGATTCTGGTCAAGGGCATGTACCTGGGTTGCGGGCACATCCCCAGTGGGAGATGTGCAGGAGGCAGCTGATCGATGTTTCTCTCTCATCAGTGTTTCTAACTCTCTATCCCTCTCCCTTCCTCTCTGTAAAAAATCAATAAAATATATTTTAAAAAAAAAAAAGAAAAATGGAAATCATACCCTGGTGCTTCACTCATACCTTGAGAAACTAAAGCAGCTCGTGGTAGAGGCCAGAGCTCCCAAAATAATTTGGAGAATGGAATATGCAAAAATGTCCTTTGTACTAGGTGTGGGTCCTGAGAGAGGGAGGTAGCCTGGAGCTAACAGAAATCCTATCTAAAGGGACTTCTGCCAGAAAGCAGGAGCCTCAGTAGTATTTCAGTGGGGCAAACCATCAGATAAACAAAAGTGGAAGGAGAGCAAAAATAGCCTGCTAGGTAAAAATTTACATTTGCCATAATACAAGGAGATTAGATGAACAATCTTTGAACTTCTGCCAGCTCCAGAGAACACAACTTACAATTGAACTGATTCAAGAAAGACATTTCTTTTTTTCTTTCTTAATTTTTCTGTACCCTTCCACCTCCCCCCCCACCCCCATCTCATTCTTCAGGGATTCAATACCGACTCTGATGCTAGAGAACAAAGTTTCTTTTAGTGCTAGAGAAACCAACAAAGCTATGCCTTTTTGTACCCTGAAGTAGGACTGAGGTGGAATGGGGATGGGAGCTGGGGGGAAGGGAGAATACTTAACATAAATCCAATGCAAATGTTTTACTATCTTAGATTAGACATTCTAATTTTTAAATTAAGTTCATGTTTCAAAATCTAAAACAATGATAGGACTGTTTATTACATAAAAGTTATGGGCCCTACAGAATATTTCATCTAGGTGTAGGGGAGAAGATCCCAAACATAAATATGCTAATAAACCTAGTACTGGAACTCCTAGTCACCGCAATCAGACAAGAAGAAGAAGTAAAAGGCATCCAAATTGGAAAGAAAGAGTAAAACTGTCACTATTTGTCAATGGCATGACAGTGTATATTGGGAATCCTAAAGATTCCACTAAAAAACTACAACTGATAAATGAATTCAGTAAAGTAGCAGGATACAAATAAATATCCAGAAATCAGTTGTATTTTTGTACACCAATAATGAACTATAAAAAAGGGAAAAATTTTAAAAATCCCATTCACAATTGCTTCAAAAAGAATAAAATATGTAGGAATAAATTTAACCAAAGACGTAAAAGACCTGTACTTGGGAGATTTAAGGTGGTCGAATATAGAATCAGTAAACTTGAATATAGATCAATAGAGATTATTGATTTAGCAGAGACAGAGGCAGTTTTACTATTTACATCCTAGAAATCCCTCATATATGTAATTGGTAATTCATTGGCCATCCTAATCAGATCTCCACAGTTCAGCAATTTTATTTCTTCATTTCTGGTTTCGTACACTCACTACAAAATGTAATACTTTCGCCCAGCCAATAAGATCATATTTTGCTTGGCTGGATTAATCAGATGATTGATGTTTTTATTAGGGTTTTAATAAGTGAAACAATAAGTTAAGTCCTCATTAAAATAAATTATTTGCGTAATAACATAATCAAAACTACCCGAGATGTTTGTCTTCTTCAGAAGGAATTTTATTTCACAACATAAAAAGAAGATCCCCCTCAGAAATAGCCAGTATTAATGCAGTTTAGTTCTTGCTGTTGCTGTTTGTTGTTTAGAGGTGGTGGGTAGGAAAAGAAAGACTTAAAAATCTAGGATGGTGATGATTACAATTCACCTTCAATTTTAAGAAAATATTTAAATCAATGTAATTATTTCATTTTCCTGTTTAATTGCATGTGTAAATTACAGAAAATGTATTAAGCATTTTCTGCTTCTTCTCATAAGCATTTTCTGCTTATGTTGTTCTATTCTCTACAACCCTGTGTAATTGGTATTGTTATTCTTAACTTATAGGTAAAGCTACTGAAATTCAGAGGCAAAGAGCTGAAATATTAACAATATTAATATTTTATGCAAAGCCAAACAGCTTAGTACATAGCAGACGCAAGATTGGAATCAGTGTGTGTCCTAAGTTCCACAAACAAAAAATCCAGGGTTTATACAGCATAGCACTGTCCACCAAAAAATATATTTTATAGACATGTTTAAATGAATCACACCTTAAGACCATTTTGTTGTAAAATTGTACTGTTAAGGGCTATGCTGTTATTAGAGATTTACCAATGTTGCAAATTAAATCATATTTTCTTTTTTAGTAATTTGAATTGAAAACATTTCTAACTATGACAGAAGGTGTTTTTTCCCATCACCAGCATGATAGCATATTCTGCCCTGTTTGATATGGGAAAACTAAGAAACAGTGAAATATTAGTAACCTTGCCCAAGGTGACAAAACAAGTGTGCCCTAGAGAAATGATTGGAGCATATTCCCATTTTCCCAAAGATAGGACTATGTCCTAAAGATACAAAAATATAGCAATGGTGCTTTTGCTATGTCAGCTTTAATTTGGCAGGTCTTGATCTTTGGCCATTTATAATCTTTGTTACATTCTTTATTGCCTTGGATGTTTTAAGTTCCCCTTAATGTCTCAGAAGAGAACAACTCATAAAAAATTAATCAGCTTAATAACTCGTTCAAATAAATGTTTATTTATTTGTTTGTAACATACTATTTAAACAAATTTGCTGTTTTGTTTACTTGAGTGTGGTATTGTTAAAATATACAGCTGCATTTGCTTTACTGTGGGATGCTTTAGATACACTGCCTGTCCAGGTATAGTTATATTCTTGTAGACTTGAAGCCTCACACCTCATGGCACATTTAACAGCCTATAGAAACAGCATCCTACTCATGTGAGGTGTCAGATAATTAGCTCTTCCAGAGAGTGTAGTTTATGATTATTTATTTCATATAACTTATTCATAATCTATTTAGCTCAGCCTTGTTAAAGAGGTCTCAGGCCTCTTGGAAACCAGTTTGCCATGAAAATATGGCATCTTCATATTTTCAGAATCTCTCAAATGGCATAGATACGGTTCGAGTGCATGCTCCTTAAAAACATAAATTATTTTATTTTCTGACTAAACATTTTTAAAGAAAAATATCCCTCTCTAAAGGAACATATCAATTGAATTATTGTTCCCATCCACCCCTAAGGGGCGGGAAGAAGAAGAGGAAGAGTTAAGGTGAAAATGGGATTTCTAGTGCGTACAAATCGGGGCTGTCAATGGGAAAGATTTCTCATCAAGAGCTATGGTCCCACTAGCATAACAACATAATTAGCTTTGGAGTTTTAGTAATTACCAACCAGATTCCCAAGGAAAACAATCGGGAAATTGCTGCTGTGTAATCACAAAGGAACTTGTAAAGTTTTCTGTTTAAATTTACTTCAGCTCATAAACAGAAATATTTGCCAAAGAGCTTCTGATAAAAGACTAAGCTTGAAAAACAAATCTCCAATTTCAGAAATGTTTCAGAGGTTTAGCTGTAGAGGGCCAAGTCAACAACCCTACATCCCAGTCGCCTCTCACCATTCGCAGCCACATTTGGAACACTGGGGCCATTAAGTTAAACAAACTCACTCCACTCAAACTTGTTCCTTCCCATGACTCATTTTGGCATGTGCCTCTGGTCTGAGAGTCAATTTCCTGCCTCCTTTATCCTTGTTTTTCATAATTGCTACCTTAGGCTCAAACTTCAAGATATTTTATCCTGTACTCAGGAGTGGAGTATTAAAAAAATGCATATACACAGAGAGTTTGAACTTACTTATTACCTCTTACTTATTCTGTGACTGACCATGGTTAAATAACTTAACCTATTTTGACCTGAGTTTGTTTTCACATTTGAAGGTTATACTCCCTGTTTTATAAAATGTATTCAATAAACCATGCTATATTGTTCATAATATTGATCAGTTCTAACTGTAATAAATTTACCCATGCTGTTTTCTCTCATAATACATTTCTCTGACAAATGTATGCTTCTTCTAATGAAAAGGAAATCCATCATATCCCCAGTCATTTTTTTTAACCGTCTTCCTTGAACAGATCCTAGAATTCCTTGATAACACTATTTACTTCAAGTGGTTGCCTAAGAGCTCAAGGTCATAATTTGTACTGTGCTTCCAATTAACAGGATAAGGAGGAAAGCTTAGCACAATCTTGTTCCTTTCTGAGATGGAAATGACAATTCTTAAGCATCTTCATCAGAAAACAATGAACTCTCTTCTCATCATTCTCTTTAGTTTCTTTTTATTATTATCAAAAAATGTAGTGCACATTATTTCAGTCCCCCTACATTAATCTTAATGCCTAAGGCACTCACTTATACAACTGCCCAGAATGTTAGCTGCTGGTGGCTCATGGCTGAGTTCCTTTCCAAGAGTGGCCAACATTTGAAAAAAGCTACCTCAATCAAGGTCACACGCCTTTGAAAAACCCCTGTGCACTAAGTAGTTGTGATGTGAGTACTAAGGCCTGGCCCCTTGACTTTACTCAGGAAGACTCTAAAGGAGCATTCCAGCTTCATTATTCTACATAGGATCAGTGGAGGTTACTTTTGCAACTACATCTTAGCTCAACTACTCCTTCTACCCAGTCCTTTACTTTGCATCTTTGACAGATGTTATTACTTAGATTATACCCCCAAAACTGCCTCCCTCCCACACAAATACCGGAGTCTCTGAGTTTGTTTTCCAAGGAACCAGATCCATGATAGTTGGTACCAGAAATGGTCCTAGGAAGTGAACTCTGAATGGGATCAGATCATTAGCTGGCTGGCCGGTAATGAGGAGGTCAACTCTGGTATTAGTCGGAGCACTAATTGCCCTTAGTATACATTTGTGATGCAGTGTTAGCAAGTTCACTAGGAAGTGAACTATGATGGGATACTAGAGGATGGAAATGCACTGACATGTTTATCAGAGTTGATAGAGAACTTTGAGGAAAATAATAGATATGCATAAAATGGAATCATTGATGCATTGGGAGGAAAAAAGTACTGAAAGGCTTGATGTAATTGCTCTCCAATACAAGGGTAGGTATAAAAAGTCAGAAGGGCTCCTTTCAGCTTTTAAAAAGATTCTCTTGCAGCTGGGGTCAGGGGGTGGGGTACTGAAGATCAGTTCCAGGACATAAAGAGTAGCAGAGCTCCTGAATTCTGAGCCCTGGCATGTTTGCTATGATAAGGTAAGGTCCTAGATTGGGAAGAAGTGAGTCTTGAGACTTTGAATGGGGATGTCTGAGATAATGCAGCTGCAAACCAGGAATCATTAGATTCTCTTGGACCTCTGGGGATGTGTGTTTCATCCTCCCAGTGAAAGGCTAGAGCTTTCTCCACTTTCTTAAAAATAATTCAGAGGCCCCTGAATTGCAAGAATGCATGCCTCTTCCTCCCTCTTAAGGTCTACTGTCACTTCCCCTTCTGGCAATCAGACTAACAAAGAGGGTCAAGTCACAATCATCAGGCCAGGGAATTACTGAGTCTTCTAAAGGAGAAGGTTGCTGTATGCTGAAGAATCTGTAGAACCCAACCAACATGTACCAGCAGAAACCATCAGATAAACATGCAACTGGATCCTCAAGATGCTAGATAAAGATAATAGAGCCGAAATTTAAATATGGAATATTAAATCAATCTAGGAACACTCCTGAGATATAAAATTTAACATCCTGGAAAGGACTGTTATGTATCATCCTGGATGATACTAATGAATACACTGCTTTGTTGCTTCTTGCATATTCCAAAAAGACAATGACTTGCATTTAATGAGATAAAAATGCCAAAAATATTGTTACAACAATGAATAATCAAAATTCTTAAAGAACTGGGCATGATAGAATAAATATTCTAATTAATGGTCAGAATCTCACTAGGTAACTGTTTTTGCAATAGCACCATGAAGTTGCTACATTTATCAAAGCCATAAGGAAAGCTCTGATAACAAGAAACACTGGAATTTTTTTTAAAATGATGATTGTCTCTGTAAGGAAAGATTGAAGCACATGATATGGTTATAGACATAGCTTCCTAATAACAATGGAATGGTAGGATTTTAAAATACAAAAATCCACTTGGTGGTGCTTAACTATTAGAAGCAAGATAAGTACAATTATTGTTTTGAGGAGTAGGTCAGAGCAGAAGTCAGAAGGGCTTCACTTACAGAGAGCTCTGGAAATATTTAATAGAATATTGCATTTCTAAAGGCAAGATAGATGAGCTCTCAACAAAGCTTATTGATCCATCTATAAAACCTGAATAAATAAATGATTGATAATCAGGAGGCTGAAGGCAGCTGCTCCGATAAAATCATGATCACTTGCCCAGTATCCAGACATGAACCAGCTCTCAGAATCCATTGATTGATGGGAAGGAAGGACCTGCATAAATATGGCAAGTGTATATAAAACAATTTTGCCCTTTTTCTTTGTATTATATGGACTTTTACTCAGATTCCTTACACTAGAGAAAGGGGTACAAAGACATTCTGAGGACTATTGGAACCAGGGTCTGAGCTGAGCTTCACACTTGGAAATATAAGATATTATCATAGCAACCTTGACAGAATGGAGGAATATGGAAGCCGAGGAATAAATGGAGTCTAGGCTGAAGTCCAACTTTCACTGGATTCAGTAGGTCCAGGAGTCACTTTCAAGGTACTTGAGTATATATTTACAGTGAACCAATTTGGGGGTTGGTTGAACCTTCACATTGGTTCTTTGGCCTATGGAGCAAAAACTATTATGGTGGGCAAGATGAATTAGAATCCCTTAAAACTGTTCTCCACTCCTGAACAAGATTTTAATTTTTTTTAAAAATGTCACTTCCCAGGAGTAGGATACAGAAGTAGTATTTATGTCCATCTAATTCACCAATCAGGCTTCTACAAAAATAAATTGGATCATGAAAAATGATATTAGTCTATTCAACCCCAAACAAATAATCGACCCAATCACAGCTGTTATGATGCCAGATATATTTACTAAATCATATTAAGACAACCTTAGGTGCCTGGTATATTGCTATTGATCTGATAAATATACTCTTTTTCATATATATCAAAATAGGGACCATAAGTAGTTCACATTTATATTGGAAATGCAAGAAATATATATTCTGTTCTGGCTCTTAGGCCCTTACACACTCTTAAAATGTAGTTCAAAAGGACTAAAATTATCTAGCTATTTTACAGAATAACATATTGGTCCACGGTATTGAAGACATTATATTAGCCAGTCCATATAATCAAAAAGGGGCAAGTACATTGGAGGTTTTGATAAGAAATGTGAGTTCCAGAAGGTGGTCTGCCATATCTGCAAAATTTTTAGGGGTCCAGTAATCTAGGATCTCCCAGGATATCCAGTCCATAGTAAAAGACAAATTATTACAGCTCCCAATTCCCACTAGTAAGGAGAAAGCACATCATCTGTTAGACCTTTCAGTGTATATAGAGGCAACATATTCTACACTTGAGAATATTGCTCCAACACATTTACAGAAAGCTTCCAGTTTGGGGGTGGAAAGAGGAAATAATCTGGCAGTAGAGTTATGCTATGATACAAGCCGCTCTGTCACCTGGGTATACATTGTGATAGTGTTTTACAGGTATCTGTGTAATGTGGACCCAAAATAGAATTATAACTTAGAACTCTAGAATTCTGTAGCAAAATATTTATCTACCCTGCCCCAGGCAGGAATAGAACTCCTGGTCATGGAGCATCGAATGGTTATCCAACCAGAGCTACTCATTTTCAGCCAAGTCATAAAAAAATGCCCAGAAGCAGTTTTCATTGTAAGATGGAAGTGGGGCATCAAGGATGAGACATGAGCAGAAACAGAAGTGTGCTGCACAAAAACGTAGCCCAAATCCCCATGTCACCCATTGATGTTGCTCGAGTGCCTCTCTATTGGCCCATACTTTGCAGTCCCAACCTAACAGAGGAGGGAAAATACCAAGCTTGATTCATGGAAGAGTCAGCCTCATAGGTGTGTGTAAGCCTAACATCTACTCAGCTCCCACTCAGTGGTGGTCCTGAAAAACAGTGATGAGTGCAAGCCTCCCAATGGGCAGAATGTACTTGGTACACTAGCTCTTTAATTTGGATGGAAATAAAAGTGGTCGTTTGGGCAGTGTCAAATGACGTGGCTGGTTAGTCTGAGGCATAGAAGATGGAAGATTGAAGATGAGAAAATCTACTTCAATGACTCCCTCAGAAACAGCGTCAATTCAGGAAGCAATGGAGAAAACCTGAAATATCTAAAATCTACAGAAAATTAGTCAACAATAAGACCAACTTGAGAAGTTCCTATTAAAGACAAAAAAAGGTAAAAGTATTTGAGATGAGGTTAATGTAATCCTTCATTACATTACTTCATTGCAATACTAGAAGAATTTTACAATGACAAGGATCTTAGTTGGGGAAGCCATAAGGGCTATGACACTAAAATAATATATCTATGAATAAATAGTTTTCCCTATAAAGAAGAGGAAATAAACTAATGGGACTGGGGAGGAAGAAGGCAGAGTTCTGATAAATCAAGTATAAACCTGGATTAAATATTGAATTGATGGTTGCCTATTTTTGTCATAGATATTTCTTGTCAGAAAAGTGAGAAGTGACAGTGTTAAATAATTGATGCTTTGAGCACTTTATGTCTCTTATTGCAGGGGTATATTGAGAAAGAATTTAAATAACTATATTAGGGAAACCAAAACCCCAGAGCAAATGATCTTAAATCTACATTTGGTAGAAGACAAACTGAAGTGTCCTAGAATTGAGTAAATTTCAAGCCTCAGTTTGGAGTACTTGAAGGATATTTGGCACCAGATAGATATTGGAAAATACCATGTTTGCTTATGTGAAAAGAGTTACTATTTAGAGTCTTAGTTTAAGATTTTTTTAAAAACTTGCACTTAATGGAAAAAACTATATCCATCTGTTATAGGCTGAAATAGTGTACCCCCAAAATTCATATGTTGAGGCCCCAACCCCCAAGTCCTTCAGAATGTGACTGTATTTGGAGATATGGCTTTTAAAGAGGTAAGGTTAAATGAAGTCAGTGGTTGATCCCTAATCCAGTCTGACTGGCATCCACATAAGAAGAAGAAACATGGGCAAACGAAGATATCAGAGATTCACACCCACAGGGAAAAGACTATGCAATGACACAGCAAGAGTGAGGCCACCTACATGCCAAGAATAGAGGGGTCATAAGATAAAGCATGCCAAGACATTGGGCTTGGATTTCTAGCCTCTAGAGCAGTGATGGCGAACCTATGACACGCGTGTCAGAGGTGACATGCGACCTCATTTTTTTGGTTGATTTTTCTTTGTTAAATGGCATTAAAATATATAAAATAAATATCAAAAATATAAGTCTTTGTTTTACAATGGTTGCAAATATCAAAAAATTTCTAAATGTGACACGGCACCAGAGTTAAGTTAGGGTTTTCCAAAATGCTGACACGCCAAGCTCAAAAGGTTCGACATCACTGCTCTAGAGGCTAGAACTATGAGAAAATAAATTTTTGTTGTTGAAGGCACCAGTCTAATTTTCTATGACAGCCCTAGAAAATTAAAACAGAGTACTGGTCTATAGCTGCTGAAGGTGACTATACCAGTAATCTGAGTGAGATCTTCTGACTGAGGTGAAGTCAATAAGAAATTGAGAGTGGACTCACCAACATGTGGAACTCAATTCCTCAGGACTTCAGCATTTGTGAGAAAAGAAATGTGGAGCATTCTTTCTTATATTAGATATGGAGATATGTGGTTCTCATTTGATTACATCTAGTGAACTGTTGAGTAACATGGGTAAGTTTAATTTGGGATGGGGACTAGAATGGCAGTTTCTCAAACTTCTCCACTGTAATTAAGTAACATGATTAAGGCCTATTTCAAAGACTTCTGCTAAGTCCTGAACTACCCATATATCTGGGCACAGGACTACACAAGAAAACCAATTACTATTATGAGAACAGCCTTCAGGTGTGGAAGAATTCTCATGATGTACTCTCATGTCTTCCCCAAAGGAAGGACTTGGTGCCTTAGGACATTGCGTTATGAATTTTAAGATAGGGGGATATTTGGAAGATAAAAACTTAACTATTTTCTTTTATAGATGAGTAATGTTAAATTCAGGGAGTAAATAATTTTACTACCTAGCCCTTAAGATATAAGATCACTGTTCAAATCCAGGTCTATATAACAGCACATTCTGTTATAATACATTATATTTTAACATTTATATCATAACATATATTATTTTGTACCATTTATATTACATTATACTTAATATAATATAACTAATATATAATATAATATAATATAATATAATATAATATAATATAATATAATATAATATAATATAATATAATCCTATATAATAAAGAGGTAATATGCAAATGGTTGTTACACCATGGCACATAACGACCCATCAGCAGGAGGGTGGGGCAGTGAGCTATGAGCGGCAGAGAGCTATGAGGCACTCACACATGGATTTGTGCACAGGGCCACTAATATAATATAATATAATATAATATAATATAATATGACATAGATCTGAAAAAATTATCTCCAAAAGGATAATAATAATTACCTTTGGGTAGGGGAATTAGTTTTCTTAATCATATCCCCCTGTATTATTAAATTTTTTATAGCCAACATATATTGTCTTAAATAAAAAAGACTATGAAATAAATGCATAAAGAATGCATGTATAAATTATAATAAACATTTACCATAAAGTGACTTTTCTGTCCCGTTTTGAACAGGCTGTCAAAGGGATTCCTTCTAGTTCCAGATCTACCACTTAACTCTATAACTTTAACAAGTCATTGAACCTTTTAATTTGCTCATATGCAAAGTAGA
The DNA here is from genome assembly GCF_014108235.1 of Myotis myotis. Lineage (NCBI taxonomy): Eukaryota > Metazoa > Chordata > Mammalia > Chiroptera > Vespertilionidae > Myotis > Myotis myotis. The sequence continues at coordinate 27,132,102 of NW_023416318.1, forward strand.
TATAATTTTACTTAGCTTTCTCCCTTCAAACCATTGTCATAAAGATTTAATAAGGTATAATAAGGTAGTGGAGATTAAAGAGCTTGGGAAGTTTTCAAGCATGCTAAACTCTGCCAAAGTATTATTTTTTATTTTCTTCATATTAAAACATATTTTAAATGCATAATGTAGTTTTAAAATTTTGAGTGTGTTGAACATCAGACTATAACTATGTCATTGTTTCCTAATCTAGATAATGAGTTAATATTGACCTTATAAAGCATCGTGTCAGTATGTTGATATAGCTCATATAAAGCATCTTCACCATAAATTCTGACACAAAGTAGGGCCCATATAGGGTTGTGTGTGTGTGTGTGTGTGTGTGTGTGTGTGTGTGTGTGTGTGTTTTAAATTAAAAAGTCCTAGTGGAAAAGTAAGCTTCCCTCTGGAATTCTCTCCTAATATAAACTCACATTCTTGCTCAAAGGAACAATAACCGGAACAATAAATGTGCAATCTGGTTCCCTAAGGAAAAGGAAATCCACATTTAAGAGCTTTCATCACAGGCTCTAATACACTATCCAGTTTGTCAGAGGGAATATATTTATTAGCATAATAAAAGAGTACCAGGAAATTGCATAATAGTAACTAATTGCCCTTCCTTCTTTCTTGGAAATAAAAGTGTCACTAAAGTTCATGAACACACACAAGACCCTTTCCTCCTGTTTATGATTTTTTTCACTGTTCTATTGGCAATCTATAAAGAAATTGTTATGGAAGAGGAAGAAAGCTCACTGTGGTTGAATGGGCTGATTTTTTACTGTTCCTTTGATACTGAAGTGACCATGTAACCTGCTGAGTATTCTCCTCCATCCCTTGTTTATATCTTTAGATTTTTAATCAAAAGTCTTCAGCTGGGAAAATAGGTTATGAAGTCTGATGAAAAATCCTAATAGTTATTTCCTGTAGAAATACTAGATATTTCTTCATTACAATCATCCTCATAAAAGAGCACCTATTATGCATTTACATGCTGAACTTGCGTGATAGAAAATGCTTCCTTATTTTTTTCTTTTTCTTGGACTTCCTGTGCCTTAACCAGTAACTGAGCTGCTGAGTAAGCACAGGACTAGGGAAAGCTATGAACAAGAGGGTTCCATACAATATCATTCTCTGAACATTTCTGACGCCCTTTTATGTCATTCATATCTCCCTTTCCTGTGTCCCAGAGATCAGCTCTCTATGTCCTGAGAGGTAATCTGATAAACTAAACTCTAATAGTGAACTAATGGCTGTTAATGGGTAATGTTACTCTTTCCAGGGAATTTATGTTCCATTTAACTAGGTCATTTGGAAACAAAATTTTAGTCTAAAAGAGTAATTATGATGCCAATTTCAAGTTCCCACAGCAGATCTGTAATGGGTTATGATTGAGAAATTGAGGGATAAAAGACTTAATAGGAGGTAGGCTTCTTCTTTCCTCTCTACATATAACTATGACATTCTCAAGGATATGAACCAAACATTTATCTAAGGCAGTCACCAATGAAAGGCAGTCTGGAAAACTGGAGGCACTAATAACTGCTTAGCAACAGATCAAACCTATCAAACAGTATAGGACATCAGGACAGTTAGTGACCAAATCAGAAAATATTGAGTCAACCATGATATCCACAGGGCATGGATAAGGGCGAAGTTCCCAGGTCTCCTTGTCTAGAAAAGTAGAGAATTCAGATGCATGGATGAAAGGAGGTATTTAAGTCACATGGGTAGTGATCTGGGCAGAAGCCCAGAGAAGATGAGGCAGAGATAATTTTAAGATGTGGGTATTGCCGAAGCCGGTTTGGCTCAGTGGATGGAGCGTCGGCCTGCGGACTGAAGGGTCCCGGGTTCGATTCCGGTCAAGGGCATGGACCAGGGTTGCGGGCATATCCCCAGTGGGAGATGTGCAGGAGGCAGCTGATCGATGTTTCTCTCTCATCGATGTTTCTGACTCTCTATCTCTCTCCCTTACTCTCTGTAGAAAATCAATAAAATATATTTTTTTTAAAAAAAGATGTGGGTATGGGTTAAATTGACAGGAAGGAGCGTGACAGGAAGTGAAGAGAGAGCTGAGAAAGAACATTTGGAATAACAGTGTTAATATAAACGTTGAATAAGAGACTTGCATACACTTATTTGGGGTCCTTAGCTTGGTATTCAGTGACTTGAATAGCAACCATTTTTACTGCCCACAAACTTCTCAAGTGAACAAAGTCAATTTTGTTGGCCTTGGTCTTTCTTCTTGTTGCCTATATTTCCTGCTTTTCTTCTTCCCTCAACTGGTGGTATCTGGAATTCACCATAAGGTAAAATTTTTCAAGGATAAGTGGGTTACTCTTCCAAAATAAATTTGCATATTATCAGTGGTGGGGCCTTAGTCTCGTGTTCTTATTATTAATTACCAGGCATATGTGTTTATATAAGAGAGAGCATACCCAAATTGAGGTTGTCCTGAGTACCCTGCCATGCATCTGACTGCCTTTGGGGGCAGACTTGAGCTCCCTCAAAAAACAGGTTAATTTCCATGATGCTAAGAACTTCACATATTACACATGAAGCCTGATTGGAATTCCTATTTTGTGTACTGGAAAAGGACTTGTCAAAAGGGATAGAATTAGGCCCTGCCTAGGTAGGTCAGTTGGTTAGAGCGTCATCCCCATGTGCCAAAATTTCGAGTTCAATCCCCTTTCAGGGCACATATAAGAATCAACTAATGATGCATAAACAAATGGAACAACAAATCAATGTTTCTCTTTCTCCTTCCTTTCCTCTCTCTCTCTTATAAACCAATAAGTAAAAAAAGAGAGCTAATTTATAAAATAAGTGATATTTCCTGGGAGTTCTTTTCTTTCTTAGCTGTGGATAGATTATGTTAAAAGTACTAAAGGAGCTATCTGCATAGACTAACAGACTGATATTCTTTTTTTTTTTTTTAAGTATGTTTTTATTGATTTTCAGAGAGAGGAAGGGAGAGGGAGAGAGATAGAAATATCCATGATGAGAGAGAATCATCAATCAATCAGTGGCTTCCCACACGCCCCTATGGGAATCGATCCTGAAACCTGGATATGTGCCCTGACCAGGAATCACACTGTGACCTCCTCATGCATAGGTCAGCACTCAATCACTGAGCCACACTGGCCAGGTGTGACTGATATTCTTAACTAGTCAAAAGATTGAAAGGCAAGTCCTCAGAAATATTCTGAGGTTTAGAGGCCTGTGCAGATTTTTCAGAATTTATATATTTACATTCTAATTTCTATTCTAACTTTTACCCAATGGGACAAGTCTTAAATCTTCTTTTCTCTGATTGGTACCTTGGCAAGTGTATCCCTCTCTACAGTCCCTGAAAGTTGTAGAACTTGATTGATTTGATTTTTAAAAAGCACCCAGATGCATCCTTATAGCGCGGATCCCTTTTCAGCATGAGGCATTGAAGCCCAAATTGCTTTCTTTAACTCTCCCTCCTGTGGATTAAAAAACAAAAACAAATTTTGTTATTTCTCCTTGATACCTTTCGTAACACCTGAGTCTGAGTTTCAACAAGTTAGTTCTAGCAAAAATAGGAAGGTTTTGTTCTGGTTCCCACCAACCATGGAAGATAAAACAACTGTGGGAGGAATATGTCATATGAATATGTTAGTTCCCAGAAGAAAAGGGGAATGTTTAGTTTATGGAAAAGAACAGATCATTCCTTGTATTCTTAGGAAGCATGTCAAGTGGATAAGAAACTAGCAATCAATGGAAGAAACCATTAGGAGATAAACTTCAGTTCATTATAAAGACTAACTGTCTAAAATTATTGTCCCAGTTGTTCTAGATGGCATAAATTTCCTCAGAAAGTAGAAAGCTTTCTGTCACTGGAATATTTCAACGACTGCAAATTAGCTTCCAACACCACATGGGGCTAGTGAAAGATGTGCAACCTACAGGTTTTGTCATTAATGGTTTTTTCCAATTTCTCTTCATGAATTTTTTGTCTTCTCCATTTAGTGTTTCTTTTCCTCCTAAACCTTATGTTGTCAATGTCATCATCATGTGATCTGGGAATGTATACTCCAAATAAGGAACCGGTGACAATACGTTACCTGTCTCAGAAATTTTTGCATTTCTAAAGAATATAGCAGGAAGAGGATAATGCTTAACTAAATGAAATGAATGCCTAACAGTGAAAATTCCAAAGTAATGTAAACAAAGTAAGAAGAACTTTTTTTTTGTAAAAGATCCTTTCCCATGTCCCTCCACAGAAAATATAATTGTGATTATTTCTCTGTATAAATATGAAAACAAATCTAACACAATTTTACTCTTTGTGAAGCATTTTGAAGTATTAATTTAAAATCAAATAAGCCAATTCTAGTTTAACAATATTAAAATAGATAAACCGAGATTATCAGGAAAATGGTCAGCAAGTCTGAGTGAAGTGTGCTACTGGTGAGCGAGAGAAAAATGTGAACCAGATGCTGAGACAATCTAGCTCTTCATTCTGACTTTCACGTGAATGTTAACATTATACAAATCACTTAACTTCTCTGGAACACTGTTATCCAGCCTTTACACTGAGACAGTTGAAATACATAATTACTAAGACCCCTTTCAGCCCCAAATCACATGTTCTAAGAATACCAAAGCCAGCAGTTAAGAATGCTTCTCCTCCGCACCCTGGCTGGTTTGGCTCAGTGGATAGAGTGTCAGCCTGCGGACTCAAGGGTCCCAGGTTCGATTCCGGTCAAGGGCATGTACCTTGGTTGTGGGCACATCCCCAGTGGGGAGTGTGCAGAAGGCAGCTGATTGATGGTTCTCTCTCATTGATGTTTCTAACTCTCTATCCCTCTCCCCTCCTCTCTGTAAAAAACCAATAAAATATATTTTTTAAAAAAAGAATGCTTCTCCTCTTCTGAACTGTTAGCCAGTTGTGGCCACTAACAGAATTATCCTGCATTGTGGGAAATAGACTCACCCAGAACCAGGTCACACACTTGAATATTTATATAAGTGAAACCTGTTTCTAAGACATGATCACAAAAGGGTGGACAGAAATGATGTCCACTTGAAAGGTCTTAGTCCCTATATAATTATCTGTTCCTTGAAACTACCCCAAAGCTAATGGCCCAGCAAGCCAGTGGTATCCGCCCCCTGCCCTTCCTCCCCCCCCCCCCCCCACGCCTCTGCAGTCAGGGGTCTGTTGCAGTCTGCTAAGAGCTCTGCATCTGCTCACACAGAGGCATGTCATTAGCATTTTGATTCCTGCTTTGACAGCCTATCTTTTATTTGCCTTCATTTAAATCTTTTAAAACAAGACCTGCAACCCACTGAGTATGCTAACATGCCCTACCTATTTATATGGGTTTTAATCCTAAACTTATTAATGAATCACATGCTTCATGAAACAAAACAAATTATAAGCAACAACTGGAGGAGTATTACTGAACCAGTATGCTAAGCACAATGACTTGAAATGATTATAGATTCCCTCCTCTCTTCCCCATGGATTTATCATGCAATGGTAAAGTAATGAGAAAAGTTCCATGATGCACAACTTCTTATTTAAGTCAGAATATAACATCCATGCACAATATGTGGGTGTGGCTGTCTTCCAATAAAACTTTATTTACAAAAACAATCAGTGAGCCATATTTAATGCTTGGGCTGCAGTTTACTCACTCTTATAGTAGAGTGTACTTCATTAGGTGTATGTTATATTTTGGTAATGTTAGAGCAGAACAGCATTTGAGTTATAAAACCAGATATATAAGAATGATTGATTTTTCAAAGCCAGATTCCATAACACTGTAATTAGCAAGTCCATTGCTTGCAAACCACATCCAGAAATTAAGTGATGCCTAAAGCAAATTTATTAAGTCATGGAATCTAAAGAAAATATCTGTGAGTTCAGAAGAAAATAAAGGAAACATATTATCAACATAATCAAAAGATTTGTAGAATTTTGTATTTGACATTTCAATTTATACTAGTGGTCTGGTGCATAAAATTTGTGCATGGGGGGGTGGGGGGGTGTCCATCAGCCCGGCCTGCACCCTCTCCAATCTGGGACTCCTCGAAGGATGTCCTACTGATGGTTTACAGGGATCGGGCCTAAACCGGCAGTCAGACATCCCTCTCCCAATCCGGGACTACTGGTTCCTAACCACTCACCTACCTGCCTGCCTGCCTAATTGCCCCTAACCACTCTGCCTGCCGGCCTGCTTGCCCTCATCTGCCCCCCACCGCCAGCCACTAGTATAAATTGAAATGTCAAATGCAAAATTCTACAGATTGTAAGGTCACCTTAGCCTCCATTTCTCTAATGCACAGTAGACAATGTTAAAAAATGTACATATATGTTTGGTGCCCCAGAAAGCAAGGGTACATTCTAATAATAGGGTACATTCAGTGCATAGGGAACTCATGTGAACTGCCAGTCTATAGGAATGAAATGGCGGTGTTGTAAACAAAAGATAGACTGCTTCCGTGATGAACGCAGTGGACCAATAGGGTGGGAAGAGAAAGAGGAGATTAAATTGAATAGTAAAAAGGGTACAAAAGAAGAAGGCACAGAGTAGGGTTCTATTGCAAGGTAACTTATATATTAAAGATATCATGTTAAGATATCTTTTTTATTTTTAAGCAGATAAACATGCTCCAGGTGCCATATTTCTGGTGACAAAGAATTAGATATTTTGGGTTTACTATTTGGCTTCTCAGGATCTCGGCATTGTTTCTCCTTCTAGGGAAATTATTTCCTCAAGGTCTACCTCACAGAGACCTTGGGAGCAAGGTTAGTTTTCAAATAACAGTGAAATTTTCCAATATTAATATACTTCATATTGATAAGACTGTAATAATAAATGACCTAACCAGCAGTATTTCCTACTTAGTATGGTCTTGAAGGCTATCTTTGGGATTAAAATTCCTACTACTGAATGTTTTTGCAACTCTTTTCTCTCCTCTGTGACCTTTACTAATATAAGAGTGGTTCCCTGATGCTGGCTGCCTGCCAGGGTAATTAATGTGCCACTCCAGTTCTCCAAATGCCTTGCTGACTCTGCCTCGTCCCTTAAAGCTTCACTTACTGAAGTGCTATCAACATCAACTCGAGGGAAGAGATATAGAGTAGATTGTTTGGTTACAGCTGCATAAAAACATGTTTAAATAAGCAGACTGAAATTCTACTCCTGTCTATGGACGCTGAGTGGAGAAATGTTTGAGCAAATCACTTAACCCTTTTGCATATTAGAGTTTTTCCCCTGTACAAGAAAAATTGCTTTGCCCACCTATGGCTTCAAAATAATAAATATAGCTTTTAAGTCCTTTGAAAAAGTACAACCTACACACACACACACACACACACTCACATACATGTGCATATATATAATGACTGTTGGTCATTTTGGTCAAAAAATAAAATATTATGCCCTGACTGAATAGCTCAGTTGGTTAGAGCATCATCCTGATGTGCTAAGGTTGGGGGTTCGATCCCTGGTCAGGACACATACAAGAATAAACCTCACTAAATGAAATATCTTTATTAAATCCTCTCTGCTGTTCTGCCTGACATGCATGGGCTCCATTTTCTTACTAAACTCTGGCTGATAGAGTACTCCCTTGCCTCAGCAACACACTTACAGATAATATCACATTCTCCTTAGTAATGATGGCTAATTTAGCTGGTGAATTTCAGGTGAGTTTTAGTTTAAAATAGCAGGAGACTATATGCTCCTAAATATTACAGCAGGTTGTGTGTGTTGGTGGATGGGATGGAGATGTATATTTTTGAAGAAATGCTCAAGTGAATCTAATAACCTCTAGTTGGCACGTGACTTATTCTAACAAGCAACATTATCTGACTTTGATTGTTTGTTTACAGCTTTGATGATAGTTTAGGTCTTCAGATATTTTATTCGGAATTGCCCAGAGAGGCTGTGCCATCTTGAAGGGGAGAGCGGCTGTAACGGGGATCCCAGCTTCACCTCCATCCAGGGTGCCCTCGGACACCACCCAGGACCCTACAGCCACACCGGCCAGGGACCTGCTGCCTGGGCTGCGAACCCAGGAACACTGAGACTCCAGCCTCCCTGGCCATGGGCTCCTAAAAAGTTTGTCTGGGGGAAGACAAAATAGCGGCCAAATAGGCGTGTGTGTCCTGCGCCTTCTCACAGAGCAGATTGAACAAGCATGTCAAACTCATGGATGTGGCCAGCCGGTCAGGAGTTTGACATGCTTGAGATAGAAGAAACAACTAAATCGAATAACACCCACTCGGAATTGGCGAATTAAACACAGCTGGTGAGACAATCTGTAGCCAGAAAGGACAGAGGATGCCTGGAGAATGGCAGGATCAAGGATCTGGGCTGGAGAGAGAGACACACGACTACTGGGACTAGAGGATCAGAAGGAAACTGCGCTGCACCAAGCCCCAGGGGACACACATAGCACTCGACTGTGGAAGGGGGTCCGAAGGGCTGCCAGCAGCCGGGGAATCTAGATCTAAGCCCACAGCCATGGGAGGCTGGGCCCAGAAAGGCAGCCTGATTTAATGGATCAACTAAATTTAATCTGATCAACTTGGTTTAATTGGGTCCACTAAATTGAATATGATTAATTTGGTTTAATTGGATCTGAAGGTCAGAGTTTGATTCCCAGTTAGGGCACATGCCCAGGTTGTGGACTTGACCCCACAGTACAGGGCATGCAGGAGGCAGCCAATCAATGATTCTCTCCCTCTCCCTATCTCATATATATGAGATCAGACAACCTCTTGACTGGGTAGTCAAGTCACATCATCCATGAGGGGCAGATAGATATAAGGTACCTCCAGATGTGATACCATGAGAGGAACACAGTGTCGCTTATATAGTATTCAAGCTGGGATGCAAAATCTAACCATGAAGAAACATCAGAAATTCCCCGAAATGAGGAACTTTCTATTAAACACAAAAACAGGATTGTACCTTCAACAGTGTCATAAATGACAAAGAAAGGCTGCAAAATATTCCAGATGAAAGGAGACTAAAGGGATGTGACAACTAAATGAAACACTTTAACCTACATGTGTTCCTGTACTAGAGGGAGAAAAATAAATGCTATAAAGAACATTATCAAGTCAATTGACAAAGTTGGAATATGCATGGTAGATTAGATAAAATATTGTATTGATGTTAAATTACTGAATTTGGCATGTAAGAGAATATTCCTATTCTTAGCATTGAACTGTTTAAGAGTAAAGGGTCATGATGTATGCAAAAAAAACCCCGATATTTTATTCTACACTCATAATGCTTCCTGCCTGTATGAGCATTCTCTAATTTTGACAAGCAATTATGATTCCAATTTTTTCCTGAGAAGAAGAAAAAAAAGCATAAGCAAGAAACACACACAAAGGAATGCAGTGCATCTCTGTGATAGGAAGGTTTGAATTATCTATTACTATTTTCAGATGCTTGCCACTGAGATGAGAAAACCCACCTGCTGACCGAGTGAAGAATCAATATAGTCCTGACTTAGGCTGAAAGGAGATAAACAGCTCGTGAAACTCTGCCGTGAAATTCAGTGCTGAAAAAAAACCCTAGGGTTTGGCTCCGGGGTAGGCAGTGTGGGCAAAATCTGACTTGAGTAGCATTTCATCTATAGTTCAAAGAAGAAACCATTCCCTAGAGCAGCGGTTCTCAACCTGTGGGTCGCGGCCCCTTTGGGGGTCGAACGACCCTTTCACAGGGGTCGCCTAAGACCATCGGAAAACACATATATAATTACAGATTGTTTTTGTGATTCATCACTATGCTTTAATTATGTTCAATTTGTAACAATGAAAATACATCCTGCATATCAGATATTTACATTACAATTCATAACAGTAGCAAAATTACAGTTATGAAGTAGCAATGAAAATAATTTATGGTTGGGGGTCACCACAACATGAGGAACTGTATTAAAGGGTCGCAGCATTAGGAAGGTTGAGAACCACTGCCCGAGAGAGTGAAACAAGGTTTCCATAACCCCAAATCATCTAGTGGGGCGGGGAGGCAGGGGCAGAAATCACATGATGTTTGGGAATTAGACACACTAATAAACAAAGCCTTGCAGAAAAATAATGGGCAAGATAGAAATGACTTTTTTTTCCCCTTACCAAAATAAAAGTTAGAAGCAGACAAAGGCGATAAGGTTCTGGAGACTTCCTGTCTGTATTTGATTCTAAATTGTACCATTTCCTGGGCCTCACATCTGTAAAACATAGTAATAATAATAATAATAATAATAATAATAATAGTTTCCACTTAATGTTTTGAGATAATTCAATGAAATAGTCTATATGAATTAGCACATAGTGTGTGCTCAATGAGAGTTAATTGGAGGCATTATTTTTAGCATTAAGAAGTTTTTTATAATCTCCCTGAATACAACAGAGGGGACATTTGGTGAAGGAATGCATTGCTTTGTTGCACTAGGTTTTTTGCCTTCTTGATTAGGATACACCCTTACGTAAGCAAGTCTCTCATTCTGAAAATGATTTCAGGGTCACCCTTTCTGTAAGTGGTATGTATCTGCTGGGTGGTAAAGTGGCTAAACTTTCAAAGGAATCAACCTTGTTTTTTGTTGTGAACGGTTGTTTATTCTCCAGCTTCCATTTCCCCTTCTTCAGGCAATTGTCCCACATTTAGAAACAGGAGGGAAATTCACTTCTTCCACATTTCAGGTCATGGGGTGTGAGTGAGTTTCCTTCAATGTCAGGCGCTTGTGAGACACACACATAAGTCAGTCAAAGCGTCAGATTCCCCTGAGCAGTTGTTAAGATAGTATCACTTTCCTGATCCATTCTCCCACTGGTGGGCAGTTACGTTGTTTCCAAATTTTCAGTGGATCCTAGCATCCCTTCTCCCATAAGCTAGTTGTAAGAAATTAGATAAGTCTCCAGTTTTAGCCTTCGTGTTTCGCCTATAATGTGAGAAGTTTGGCTTAAATGATCCCCACATTTCTATTCTATGCTGAAATTCTATGTTCCATATTCTGTGAATGCTGACATATCTCATTAAACAGGCAGTCCCTGTCAGTGTGTATCCCTTGGGCTGTCTTGTCTTCTTGGCCTCTGTGAGGAACCTGTGATCGGGGTGCTCAGAGAGGTGCTATGCGGAGCATCGCTTGGCTCCCCAGACTCCAATCGGCTCATAGTGTGGTCCATTTCCTCCAGCCATGTGTCTTCCCATTGCCCTGATACACGGCTACAGCAACATCTGTGCTGCCTGCTGCAGACTTCACCTTAGGGAAATCTTCACCACGACAGAAAGACAGGCGTTGCCTTGCAGAGCAATTTGCCTATTTGGGAAATGAACATGTTCTTCTAAATAGATTAGCAGAGCATTTTAGAATTGATTGCATGTTGGCTATTCTCCAGGAAATTTTGCAAAGAAGCTGCAAGAGAACAGGCTCAAAAATATCTGACTCCACTAACCTACCTATGTAATACTATACCATACTATACTATACTATACTATACTATACTATACTATACTATACTATACTATACTATACTATTATACTATACTGTATGCTTGTTCTAAGGTATATGTTCTTCCTCTTCCATAAGCCATGCATGTCAGCAAGGCCTTCTGACCTGATATCAAAACCTGTTTGAGAAAGAAGACAACTCAAAAAGAACAATACTATGTACTAGTACAGGCAGAACAAAAAGTTTTGAAAAATAAGCTACACTAAGGATCAGCAATCTTAAATGGTGATTTGAGATTCAGATTCAAAAGACTATTTCTTGAACATGTATGTGTGCCAAATATTTTCCTAATTGTTTTTGCATGTGCTACAGCATCCTGACAGCAATCCTGTGGGGTAGACTTAAAGAGGTTTTGTAGCTTCGATGTGTCATGACCCTGAAAGTCACAGTCCACTCTTTATCTTGAACTTCTGGTTATGCTCACTATTTTGTCAATAATGAGGAGAGATGGATATTTATATAGGATATTTATATTGTCTAATGTAGACAATATTAGAACTGCACCTTCTCAGAAGATGTACACATCAATTAAGTGCCATGTAATAGTAATGAATATATCGTGAAGAAACTGAAGTTTCTCTGAGTTTTTTCATACAATATTGCTGAAGTGTGTGAGTGATTGTCAATGTGTTTGGTCCTTTGCCTTCAGATATTTGTAAATCCCTTTTTCTTGGGCATTAGCGGACCTTTACCGGACAATGAGTCAGACGGGCTCTCCAAACCAGAGTGAGCTGCCTTTTTTCGTGAGTACTCGCTGACTGCCTGATTACTAATTGTTACTTCAATGCACTAAAAGATACTGTGTTGGATTGAAATAGTTAATGATTCTGCTAATTGCCTAATTTACTCCTGGGGAACACTCTTTACTGGAGGAGCTGGCTGAATACAAAATAGTACATGCCAGATGCTTTGCCTCTCTTCACTGGAAACAGCCAGGGAGCTGCCGAGGCGGGATCCCCGCCCCCCCCCCACCCCCCCCCCCCGCCCCCGTCCTCACTTACCCAGAGGGAATTAAAAGACACAGCAACACTCAGTCAGAGTCCCTGGATTTGAATCCACACAATACTGTTATTGTTTCTTTATCTGACTTTTGAAGGGAGAAAAGGAGCCATAGAAGAATACATACACTTAAAAACAATAGAAGGTTAAAAGCAGAGCCTATTTTACTAGAAATTAATTGATAAGAATATTTTAAAAATGAATTGCAGATATTTTTGACTCATGAAAAATACAGCAGGAAATTTTCATCTTTATTAGATACGTTAGGCTTATCATTTTAACACAAGACAAATATTGATGTATAAAATTACCTCATCAGATGAATTCAGCATATAGGACCATTTCTTCAAATGTCTAATTGCTCAAGAATGAAAATAACCTTCTTGGTTCTGTCCATTCTCATCCCACCAACATGCCCTTGGCCAATTATAATGTGCTGTATGCTCTATTCTTTTGAAGAAAACATAGTTAGGAAAGAAAAATAATAAATCAAGCATTAAGATAAGCTTTTCATAAATTTTATTTTGTTATTCAGGGAATGTGGGGACAAATAGACATTTGTGAAATGTCAAGTTAAAAATTCTGACCCGAGCACTGGATTAGATGGTTACCAAAGCAACTAAAGGAGCATGGGACTTTACCACTGGGGCTACAGGGTCCCTATGAAATTGAAATTCCTTCCTACACCAAAATAAAAACTTTGGGGCAACAATAGAAAATTACATATAGACAGCATCAAGCACACTGGGCAAATTGGTAACGCAATGTGCAACCTGGTCATAGTAAGAAAACTGAAGAAACTCATGGCCCCGCAGTTCAAGTGAGATTTGGACCAAGAACAAATAAATAATATTTTGAGAAATACCCTTCTTTGCAATGTCGGAAAAAGATGTACAAAAGTTTTATTGGTAATGTAGGAAGAAAATCTGGAAAAAATATGTTATTGAGAAAACTTAGGAGAGGAGAAATAAGCAATAGGCAGACAGTCCACAGTGACAAGAACAGCTGGGATGAAAACGGATGAGGAATACAGCAAGACCTTTGGTTTGATCATTGATAAATTAGGAGTAGGTTTTTAGAAAAGTGATAGACATAGAGCTAAATAGAAAATAATTATCTCCATTAATGGGGATAAATGGTGATAGAAAAAAATTAAAATAAAGAAAATAATTAGTACTAGATAATGAGGAAATAAATTAGAGAATATATGACTTCTTTCAACTGATCATTTTAGCTGTGTTTTCTCTTTTGGCTTCTACAATCAAATCAATGTTGAAAAATCACAAGGTAGCTCAGCCAGAGAGGCTCAGTGGTTGAGTGTCGACCTATGAACCAGGAGGTCATGGTTCAATTCCTGGTCAGGGCACATGCCCGGGTGGTGGGAGGCAGTCGATCAATGATTCTCTGTCATCATTGATGTTTCTCTCTCTCTCTCTCTCTCTCTCTCTCTCTCTCTCTCTCTCTCTCTCTCTCCCCCTCCCTTCCTCTCTGAAATCAATAAAAATATATTGTTTTAAATCACAAGTTAATAAATAACATGATATACACATAGGGGTGAGAGTGGTGGGAATGTGTTTGAAGTGAAGAGGAGTATAAAATAGTCAAAGCACAGGGGAAATGTCACAGTTGATGTTTCTATCCCTCCCTCTCCCTTCTTCTCCCTCTAAAACCATACAAGTAAAAAAAATGGAAGTCAGAGAAATAATAACATACTTAGAGGGAAAATAACAATGTGCATCTGTGTGCTTCTGTTGTGCACTTAGCATTTTTGTAGACATGTTGGAAGATTCACAAGAAACATATGTCATGGCCCCTGCCTTCAAGGAGCAATTTTATCTACTGGGAATGATTATAAGGAGGACTTGAATAGTACTTGTCTAAAAATAGACTCTTATTCACTTGTTAGTGTTGGGAAGATAAATTTGGGTAGCACAACAATGCCTGACATATCATAGAAATTCAATAAATATTAGCTCTGAATGTTTGGAAGGAATCCTAGGATCTGTGTGTAGTCCTTTTGCTCTGACCAATTGTTTAATTATGAGCAAGTCAGTTTTTTCAGTTTTTTACTTTTGGACAGAGAATACGAAAGCCTCCTTCCAGTGAGTTCCCAACTGTTTTATCTTAATATGGTTTCTACGTGTCTTTCTTTTTCATCCTCTGTAGAGCACACAGCTGTACTCGTTTGCTCTTCCATTATGTAACCTTACACCTAATTTATTAACTTCAGGTATTTTTTCAGTTGTCAGTGTTACTTATGTCAATATAATGGATACAGATTCCAGAACACACCTGACATGTAATATACCGTTAATAATTATTTTATTGAACTGAATTATTTTCTAAGAGTGACGTTTCAAGGGATCAGAGGCTGTGTTGTTTAAATTTGTTTTAGTACTGGGCTGTAAATGCACAAATATTAACACATCGTGATAATAATATATTTAAAGTTTAACTTAATTTCACAGAAAGAACACCTATAAATCAAAGCATGTGAGGAACTATTGAATATAAATTATTACTTTATGTTTCATTGCACACTTTGTTATCAGCTTTATTGCCAGAGGTAGAAACCACACCGATGATCTAACAATATATTTCAAGTGTTGAAAAAACGCCTTCACTTTACTCAGCTGATCCTTTCCTTTACATCACCTTCTGTCTCCTGAAATGAAGAGAATGTAATCCCTCAAGTTTGGCCTGAATAGGGAAGACTCAGATGGAAGTGCTATTCTGGACACACGCTGGGAAGTATCTATCCTCTCACTCCCATGTGACCTTCAGGATTATAACCCTCTCATTACTGGGCTAGATCTACTGCTGCGAGCATTCTCCTCCTTATTCTTCTCAACAGTGATTCACTAAGAATATGGGAATTCTTTGATATCTTTCCAATGCAAAATAGCATTTTAAAAGAAATTTGTTTCTTATAAGGTTTGCCAATCAGTATATCATTCTTTCTGCCAAGAACTATATTAGTTAATACAATACAAAAATAATGCATTGAAAGAATTTATCATTTAAAACCATGTGATAAACCTTTTTTAAAGTAAAACTCTTAATGATGATCTCCATGTAGACATTTTGCTGTTCCCAGGTCCAGCTTGCATAAAGCAGAACCAACAGACACTGACTTTTGAACGTTTTACTCCCTTAGTGACCTTAGTATGATGGCAGTCAGGGCACATGTGAGACTTTTGTGTTGTAAAAATATAGGTGCTTCTACCGGCTCCTCTTCATTAGAAGACTTTTTTTTTTTTTCTGTTGAACTTACTGATTCAGTGACTTCCAAACAAGATCTTCCTAATTCAAGTCTGAATAACTATGCTTATACTCAGCTAATATATGCATGTTTATCAACCGAACCATATTGAAAGTGCTACAGTATAATAGAGGATTTGGCTTAGAGAAACGAGGTATTTTTAGGATGTCTCACTTCTACTGGGCTATTACTCATCTAACTTAGTTTCCCTGACTAACACTAAAAATTGTTCTGAGTCATGTTTGGTGTGGAAAAAAAATAAGAAGTAATCAGGTTTTAAAAGATGGATAAACAAATTAGCCCTATTCGTTAGCATTGATACTACTTTTGTGTCATAAATAATAGTCAAATCTCTTGAGGGGAAATGAACATTGTCTAAAAAATAGCATAACCATGCTAATTTACTGCCATATTTTTTAATCTTCAGCCACTAAGCAGGCTTTGTTAGTGCTGTACACAAAGGTAATTAAAATACTTAACTAGAAAAAAATTCTCGAGTGGTTAGCTCAACTTAGTTAAAAAGTCAAGTTCATAAGGGTATGTACCTTAATAGAAAACAAAGCAATGTGCCATTCTAGTTACTGATGAAACAAAATGTTCCTTGAATAGTAACTATGTCTGTGCTGATAATCATGCCTTTGGATGTGTATTTTTTCTCAATAGATTAAGGCAATGAGTGTGAGCTAGAAAGTAAGAACATTTAAGCTGATCCTCCACATGACTTCAACAAGTAAAATGGATGCCGGCATGGGTGGCCGAGTTGTTCACTATAAGTCCACACCTGGAATGCATGACCTGAAAGAAATATAGATTGTAGATGTTGACTCCCAAAGAAATCACTCATGTCAGTTAGAGGGAACTAGGATTTAAATAGACAGTCATATGAGATTCCCATCCGAAAGCATGTAAAAAAGCATAAGCTCCACTCTCCAGACACTAGCCTGGACCCACAAAGCTAAAATGAAGACGGTACATGAAATCCCAGAATCCTATTCTATAAGGGTTGATAGTGAAAAATGTATCATTCGTTCATTTACCAAAAATTTTTGGAATGTCTCTTATGACTCAGACACTGTGATAAAAGCTGGAGCTACAGAGAGTCTAATATGTATATCTTGTCCCCAGTCAGATCATAGGCTAAGAGACAATTAAAATAGATTATTATAAGACAATGAGGTAAGAAATACTATCTTTATAGACTACTGTGTGAGTGCAATAATAATTAAGACTTACTGAGCACTTACTATGTACTGGTCTGAATGCCTTGCATGAATTAACTAACTTAACCTTATAAGAATCCTATAAAGCAGATACTGTCATTATCATCCTAATTAAGAGATGAAGAAGCTGAGGTATACCCAGGTTTACATAGCAAATAATTGATATACTTTGGCCTTGAATGACCAAGGACAGCTCTAAGTCCTCTCTGGATCACAGCACTCAACCATCTCATACAAAATGGTTTACCCAAATCAGAATTAAGAAGAAGTTCAGTCAGGGTTGTCTTCTTGCTGGAGAAAATGTCTTTGATCCAAGCATTAAAAACACATTCAGTATTTACCATTAACAGGTTAAAGGTGAGGGGAGTGCACAGGGTGAGCATGTCAGGCGAGGAGAAAGCATCAGCAAAGTTTAAAGAGAAGCATGGTGTATCCTGGAAACCAAAAGCATCCCAGTGTTCCTGAGCACAAAGACAGGGGCTAGGAAATAAGAAACAAGGCTGGTTTACTGCTGAAGAAGATTGGGCAGAAAAATGATATAAGTGGTTACATCACTACTTAACCTCCCAGTGGTGCTGGCTTGCCGTCTAAAGAGCCTGAGTAACAAAAGAAGGCAGGAGATTATACAGAGGTGTTTTGTTGTTTTGTTTGTTTAGTTTGGGTTTTAGTTTTTGTATTGAGTTGAAGTTCTTAATATATTTGGGATAATAACACTTTATTAAGTACATCATTTGCAAATATTTTCTCCCATCCTTACTTTGCTTTTTAACATTATTTAGTGCTTCCTTTGCTGAAACTTTTTAGTTTAATGTAATCCCATTTGTCTATTTTTGCTTTTGTTGCCTAGACTTTTGTTGTTATTTCTAAAAACTGTATTGCCAACGCCAGTGTCAAGCAATAAGGTATTTTCTTCTGGGAGTTTTACAGTTTCAGATATTATGTTTAAGTCTTTCATGGGTCCAATTTCAATCTTTTTCCTATGAGTATGTAATTTCCCAACACCATTTTTTGAAGAGACTGTCCTTTCCAATCTTTTTCTTATGAGTATCCAGTTTCCCAACATACATATATTGCATGTTCTTAGCATCCTTATTGAAAATAATTTGAATGTACATGAATGGTTTTATTTCTGAACTCTCTAGTATGTTCCGTTGGTCTATCTGTCTGTCTTTATACCAGTACAATATTGTTTTGATTATGTAGCTTTGTAATATATTGAAATCAGAATATGTGATGCTTCCAGCTTTGTCTTTCTTGCTCAAAGAACCTCAATAAAGATGTCTCTAAGAAAGACGTACAGAAGCCCACCAGGTACTTGAAAAGGTGCTCAACATAAGTAATTATCAGGGAAATGCAAAGCAAAACCTAAATGAGATGTCACCTCACAACTGTTAAGATGGCTAATATAAAAGAAAAGTACTAGTGAGGATGTGGGGGTCAAAAGAACTCTTATGCACTCTTGGGGAAATGTAAATTGGTACAGCCTCTATGGAAAATACTACAAAGGTTTATTTTAAAAATTAAAAACAGAACTTCCATATGGCCCAGCAATCCCTCTTCTGGGTTCATATCCCCCCAAAATTACAATCTGGATCTCAAAGTCATAACTGCACTCCCATTCATTACAGCTCTTTACATTAGCCGAGATGAAAACAAACTGAATGTCTGTCAATGGATGAATGCTTAAAGAAGATGTAGTGCTCACATACAATTGAAATTATCTTTAAGAAAGAAAAAAATCCTATCATTTGCAAAGCATCGATGAACCAGGAGGACACTATATTAAGTGAAATAAGCCAGACACAGAAGAACAAATTCTACATTATTGCAATTGTATGAAAAATTTGAAATAGTCTAATTCATAGAAACAGAGTAGAATGGTAGTTACCAGGGACTAAGGGTTGGGGATAGTGGAGTGGCAATGGTCAAAGGGTATAAAGTTTCAGTTATGCAAATGAATAAGCCCTAGAGAGCTACTGTACAACACAGCACTTACAGCTAACAGTAATACCATAATGTCTTGATATATATATATATATATATATATATATATATATATATATATATATATATATATATATATATTTCAAAGAAGAGGGAGAGGAGAGAGAGATAGAAACATCAATGATGAGACAGAATCATTGATTGGCTGCCTCCTGCACACCCCCCACCAGGATCAAGCCTGCCATGGGCATGTGCTCTGACTGGGAATCTAACTGTGACCTCCTTGTTCACAGGGCGATGCTCAACCACTGAGCCATGCCAGCTGGGCTCTGGCTTTCATTTTTAACCACACGGAAAATCTTTTCGTAAATAATCTCTGAAGAATATGATGCAAACCTCCATTGTATGTTAAGGATAGTTTTCACTTTATTTTCCCCTTTTCATGTACAACTTCATTTTAGGTTATAAATGAATTAAATCCTAGCCATTAAATGGTAATGGAGGCTGTGTGTGCATCTCTTCTCTGATGCTTTGTTAGCTTTGGGACACATTTCCTTCTGAAGAAAAAACTACCCTTTTAGAAAAGACAATTCAATTGCTGTAATAAAAAATGCATACCTTGAATAGTCTCTTTGTCCTGTTCAGACTTGAATTTGGCTTCAAAATTTCTCTGAGACCTGGATAACCTTCACTTGGTCACAGTTATAACTGAAACATAATTAAATGGGGCAATTTGAGCAAAAAGTAATATCGGTTTAGATAAGTCGTTGAAAGGTGATAGCTAAAATTCCTTTTGGTAGAAAAGTAAGCAACTCTATCCAAATATAACTCATCCTTTGAGGAAGAATGGCTGGCATGAATTGAACAAAAGCAATGAGCCAGGCACTGTGCTAGGCACTTTAATTTAATGCTCAAAAGAAAAGTGCAAAATAATTGCTATGAATTAATTTCTTTGCAGATCAGAAAATAAAAGCTATTGGGCCATAACTTCATCACGTGCCTAAATCTACTGTAAAAGAGGGTGGAAATGTAATATGACCACCAAGAAAGAAGAGAAGAACTTAGATGTTGGTAAGCTTGATAGACACTTACCAAATATCAAATCTTTGTTCAGCCAATTCCAAGTTGATATGAAAAGATAATGACACCCTGAAAAATGCCTTGCAGAATTCTGGTTCCAAGTCTGACATGTGAAAAAGCTTGGAAGTTGACATTCTCATCCTCACAACTAGAAAAAAAAGCTGAGTGAAATGAAAATCACCAGCTCCTCTTCATTCACCGGAGAATTTTGGTCACAGGGCCAGCTGCCTCCCAGGAAATTGCGAAGATGGACAAATAGACAACTTACAAGGAGCAGAAGCCCAGTGCTAGAGTCATTAGATGGAGGAACATTTAAACTGTGGTTGACTAAATAATGGAGTTTCATCTGGATGAGTTTGAGAGTTACAATCTCTGGGGTCCCATTCTTAGCAAGGCCCCAGGTTTCACCTTCAGGAGCCCCCCAAGGTTCTCAGGTGAAGGCTGGAGGGAAAAAAAACCCTCTTGTTTCCAACAGCAGGAAGGAGACATTTGCTATTTTGAAATACAACCTGAGTATTCTGTTCTCCTTTTTAAAAAGCCTGTCTTCCTAGGAAACTATTTTGCTAGAGCCCAACCAACTTTTATTTTACCAGACCCAACCCAACCAGGTAGGATGGCACATACCCAACTCCAGGCCCATCCAGTTTCCTCTCTCACCTGAGTATGAAAGTTAGTGAAGCCCTTGTGAGGGCCACAGCCCAGAGGCACAGGCTCAGTAAAGCCTGAGATCTTATCATAGAACTACAGAATGCTTCCCCTCTCCCCAGATCTTACACCCACAGGGGATTACAGCCGAGAAAGAACTTCAAGCCTTATTCTCTATTTAAAAAAGGAGTGTCTAGGAAAAGGGAAAAACAATAGTGGACACCAAAGGAAATTTTAGCCCCTGACATCTAAAGTTACAGCAAATATTAAACATAGTGTGACTCCTACTCAAGTAAATATAAAACCTTACTTGTCTCAGTTCCTTTTACCTGAAATATGTCTGGCCATCAACAAAAATATATAAAGCATGCTAAAGGATAAAAACAATCTAAAGAGAGAAGTTAGCTCCAGAACTAGACTCAGATGTGTTATTATCAGACCAGGAATTGGAAACAACTGTGATTCATAGTCTAGCAGTGGTTCTCAACCTTCCTCATGCCGCGACCCTTTAAGACAGTCCCTCATGTTGTGGTGACCCCCAACCATAAAATCATTTTTGTTGCTACTTATTAACTGTATTGTTGCTACTGTTATGAATCGTAATGTAAATATCTGATATGCAGGATGTATTTTCAGGGGTCGCGACTAAGGGCTCTAATGGAAAAAAGTGGCCCACATGCAGGAACAGGTGCATAACATAAGCAGAGAGATGGAAACCCTAAAGAACTTGTATTCTAAAGATATTTAAAATATCTGTACTTCAAAAATCCAGGTATAGCTCAATGCATTAGGGCATCTTATGCAATGAGATTATTTATCAAGATTTTTTTCAATCACAGAACCACCTCCTTAGACTGTCCTTGATGCGGTTCCACATGGAAGAGACTTGCATGCCTCCCATGGGAGGATGTCGTCTATGTCCACCTGCTGGTAGTGACGGCCCTGCCTAACTGATAGGATAGAAAACATCTGTTGGCAATGGGGAATGACCTATTGGATCATGGGGATTGAGACAGACATGACCATGGCCGAGCTAATGTGTCATATTCAAGGTTTCTATGGACTAGAACCATATCTATTCTGTTTGCCCCTGAAAAGCCAAGGTAACACCGTACCAATCATCCCTTCGGTTAATCCACCATCCACTCAAAAGTGCTTTTATTTTCCCACAATACAATCAGAAAATTCCTCTTCTAGACTCCTCCTGACTCAAAAGAACAAACGGACTGTCTCTCATTTCCTGATTCAATGAAATGGAGTTCCTGCTCTGTGCCAAGCACCATCCAGGAGTGCCAGTATTAGAGGTAAAAATATGTGTCCCTGCATTCATTGAGATCACAGTCTAGAAAAACCTTGTGAATATTTGATGAGAAATAGTTAAGAAATTTTACTGTGAGCACTAGATAGTTGATAATGAGAAACTAGATCAACTATGAGAGAGCCAATAACCTATTAGCTACTATCACCTCAGTGACAAGTGAGGTACTACTAGGGAATGATTTCTAAAGACCTTACTAGCGGTTCTCAACCTGTGGGTCGTGACCCCTTTGGCGGTGGAACGACCCTTTCACAGGGGTCACCTAAGACCATCCTGAATATCAGATATTTACATTACAATCCATAACAGTAGCAGCATTACAGTTTTGAAGTAGCAACAAAAATAATTTTATGGTTGGGTCACAACATGAGGAACTGTATTTAAAGGGCCAGAAGGTTGAGAACCACTACCTTAGACACATGGGGAAAAGCATAAGATTCATAAACTGACTGCCTTAGCAATCTAACTACCCAGAGTATCTCATGATGTTTCTTCCTGTAAACCAGTGGTTCTCAACCTGTGGGTCGCGACCCCTTTGGGGGTCCAACGACCCTTTCACAGGGGTCGCCTAAGACCATCAGAAAACACATATATAATTACATATTGTTTTTGTGATTAATCACTATGCTTTAATTATGTTCAATTTGTAACAATGAAATTGGGGGTCACCACAACATGAGGAACTGTATTAAAGGGTCGCGGCATTAGGAAGGTTGAGAACCACTGCTTTAAACCCAATCTTTAACCCTCAGTTGATAAATCTTAACATTTTGGAGAGCGCCCAAAAATTCCTCTTGAATATAATTAAGGACTTCCAAGAGTTTTGCCATGTGTGAGTTTCCAGGGTCTGTGTCACATTCTGGAACAATAATATTTCTCTATGCTCTCAAAATAGTGTGTTGTTTTTTTGTTGTTGTTGTTGTTTTGCACTATGCCAGCCATATGTGATTAACCATACGAAACAAATTGCTGTTAGATTTGCTCAATGCCATTTTGTTTCTATAGCATTCAGCCGTAAATTCTATCTGATTGGTAATGATCACATTTATTGAGTGAAAGCAATGTGACTGGCACACTTTTAAACATTTTACATAAATTTATCTTATACAATCTCTATGATAATTCCATGAGGTAGGATTTTATTTTATATAAGGGGAAATGCAGTACAAAGAAGTTAAATAACTAGTGCAACATTTTACAATAGGCATATTGCTGAACTTCTAAGACTTTGCTCTTAATATTTGTACCATTATTAGATATTAAGCATTTCTGTTAAAGTCACATAAATTGCAACTGATGAGTTATAGGTACTCTTATCGAAAACTGTAAAGAGTCTGACTTTACACTACTTGCAAGCTAGCAAAAGAGTCTGACACACTCTTATAGAGGCTGTTTGGAGGACACAAAACTTTTGGATCAGAGACAAAGAACAGTTTATTACTCATACAATAGCAGGAGCCAGAGTATCACCATTTTTACACTGGTTCCCTCTACTCACTAGTTAGTTGATAATGAGAAACTAGATCAAGGACAGATGGTGCCTGTATGTGCAATGGGTTGCATGATAGGCCATAAACCCTGAGCGCAGGAAACTTGACTCTTTTAAAAAGGGCTGGCTGAAAGCATGCCTACCTGTCTATGCTGTTAAGCAAGACACTGTATCTTCCAAGGCTGTCCACTATATACACATCTTTGAAAAGATAGTCTGGAACAAAGGGAAGTCAGGGCCTCACTCACAAGTCCGGCAAAGATGCAAAACACCTAGGAAGAATTTCCTCCCAACAACTCCTATTCCTAAAACATGAACCTATTTCTTTTCTGTGATAACTCTATGTTCCCTGGAAGGAAATTCTGTGTGGAAGATAGTGCAATTTATCTCCTACTCCCCATTATTCCGTTCTCTGTCCTAAGAACAAAAGCCCTAGCTTTCAGAAGCTTCATGGATTTCAAAAATAAATACATTTTCAACTGCCTTGCAAGTAGATTTGACCATGTGACAAATACTAGCTCATTACATTTCAATAGACATATAATTCAAACTGTGTATATAATTTAAATTTTTCTCATAGCTTTATTTTTAAAAAGTTAAAAAATGTGAGAGTATACTTTATTCCAGTATATCCAAAATTTTATCAGTACAACATGCAATCAATATGAAAATAGTAATGACATATTCAATATTGTTTTTTTTCATTCTAAGTATTCAAAGTCCATTGTATTTTAAACCTACAACACATCTCAGCTTGATATTGAGCTATAGTTCATGTCTTCAATAGCCACATGTGGCTGGGTGCTATTGTATTGGACAGCACACATCTGGCCAATAAGATTTGAGAGAAATGATGTGTGCAATTCCTGGGTTCTATTCTTAAAGGGGAAACAATGCCCTTTTCCTTGCCTCATTTATTCTGCTGCCTTGATGTGGTAATGTGAAAAAACCATTAGAAGCATAGTGGAGTAGCAACATAGGAAATGGCTGGATTTCAGAAAAGTGTAGCATGTAGGCTATGATCTGCTTGTTCTATCCACAGTTTTCAGAGAGAAGAAAAAGCTATATTGCTTAAGCCATTATTATGTTTTTATCACTTATAGCAATGAAAACTATATATTTCTTAATGTATGTATTTATTGATTTCAGAGAGGAAGGGAGAGGGAGATAGATGATGGATAGATAGATGATAGATAGATAGATAGATAGATAGATAGATAGATAGATAGATAGATAGAAGAATCAATAATAAGAGATAATCAGTGATTGGCTACCTACTGCACTACCCCCACTGGAGATTAATCTTGCAACAATGAATGTGGCCTGACCAGGAATTGAACCATGACTTCCTTGTTCATAGACAGACACTCAACCACTGAACCACACCAACTGGTCAAAATATATTTTAAGTATAAATTTTCGGCTTAATCATTTATGTATTCTCATGACCAAATGCAATGTAACCCTGCAAATGTTTATTGAGAGAATATGTGAAGGTACATCAATGATTCAAATCACAAAGTCATCTTACAAATGAACATATAGTGGCTGAGATTCACACTCAGAAGAGGATCCTGGGCAGGATCCATTTCTCATTAACATTCTAGAAATGGAATTTCAGTAATTGCTGTATAAATGTAAATGTATTTTTGAAGACAACAATGCTATTAACCCTTTCCTAGATGCACAATTAACCCAGGATAGTGGTTTATCTCTTACTAGTCTACAAACATAAGAATTAATTATTTATATTAGTAAAATAAAATAATTGGGGCTAATATGGTTTAGAAAGATTTCTAGATGCATCAGGAATTCAGTTAGAGCCTGGATGACTGGTAAGATTTAGTTGAGTACATACATTCCATGCTATATTTATTCTTATTTAGTGTGTGATATTTTCTCTTAGCCCTATATTTTTAATTGTACATCAAAATATAGCTTATTCTCTGTCTTAAAATAGCCCTAATCATTGGTTTCTACCACTAGATCTTTGTTTTACTTTATTATTACTCATGATGAAAGAAATGATGCATGAGCTATAAAAGTTATATATATATGCCCATTATAGGAAACTCAGAACACATAAAATTTTATTTTTAAAAAAAAACATGAAAAAATCAACTATAGTCTCACCATTCTAAAAAAGAAAATCACTATTAATGTTTTGTCTATTGTTCTACTTGTAAAATTTAAATATATTTACATTCACTTTTATTACTTTTAAACATTTTTTTATGTTTATGCAAACTATATTTGTCTAAATCTCTCACTCTCCTTGGGTTTTATTTCTAGGAAATTTACTCAATCAAATGTTCTCAAGGGTTTTGACACATATTGCTAAATATGTTGCCAGAAAAACGCATCTGTGTGTGTGTGTGTGTGTGTGTGTCTATATATATAAAAGCCTGAGCGGCCATCACAACAGAATGGACGACCAAACAGTCTGCATGGGGCGACCAGGCCGGCAGGGGGGTTAGTGAGGGGCGACCAAACAACTGAACAGCAGGCTGCATGGGGCAACCAGGCCGGCAACCAAACAACTGAACAGCAGGCTGCGTGGGGCAACCAAGCCCACAGGGGGGCCAGTTGGGGGAAACCAGGCTGGCAGGAGGGGGCAGTGAGGTTCAACCAGGCTGGCAGAGGGGGACAGTGAGGGTTGACCAGGCTGGTGGGGGGAAGTTAGGGGTGACCAGGATGGCAGAGTGGGGGGAAGTTGGGGGTGACCAAGCCAGCAGGGAAGGGCAGTTAGGGGTGACCAGGCCTGCAGGGGAGGGCAGTTGGGGGCCATTGGGCTGGCAGGGCAGGGCAGGGCAGTTGGGGGCGAACGGGCCAACAAGGGAGCAGTTAGGTGTCAATCAGGCCAACAGGGGAGGGTATAGGGGGCAATTAGGCAGGCAGGCTGGCAAGCAGTTGGGAGCCAGCAGTCCCTGATTGTGAGAGGGATGTCCAACTGCTGGTTTAAGACATCCCCTGAGGGGTCCCGAGTTGGAGAGGGTGCAGGCTGGGCTGAGGGTACCCCCCACACACATGAATTTCATGCATCAGGCCTCTAGTATTAATATATATACTAGAGGTCTGGTGCACGACATTCGTGCACTGGAGGGGGGGTGGGGGGTGGGAGTGGGGGGGATCCTCAGCCCTGCCTTGCCCTTTCACAGTCTGGGAGCCCTTGAGGGGACATCCTTAGCACTACCATGGAGGCGGGCTGCTGTGCTCACCAACCCTGAGCCCGGATTGTGGCTGAGCCATGATCACTCCATGGGAGCACACTGACCACCAGGGGGCAACTCCTGCATTGAGGGTCAACCGGTCATTCCGTCCTTCAGTCAATTTGCATATTACCCTGTTATTATATAGAATATATATATATATATATATATATATATATATATAGAGAGAGAGAGAGAGAGAGAGAGAGAGAGAGAGAGAGAGACGCTCAATTCCTCTGCTTGTTCACCAATTCAGTATCATTCCCTTTTAAATTATTTGTCAATTAATTTTTTATTACACAAGTAATATCATAGATGTGTGAAAAAGTACAATGAGAGATAAGATAAAATTCCATTATTTCTACCTCCAGAAATAATATAGTTTAAAAACACTACTACTTTCTATCTTGAAAGGTTATTGAACATAATGAACATATTTCCATGTGAAAAAAATCATTTGATTTTATTATGTAAGTACATAATATTTTATTTCATAGATGTCATAATTTATTTAATATATTTTGGAACATTTAATTCAAAATTTGTGCTATTGTATAAATGTGCATACTAGACACGCTTGTATGTGTGTTTTGTGCACACATTTAGACTAAATTTGAATAGAATTATTAGATTGACAATTATAAGCCTCTTGAAATATTTTGATAAATATTGCTAAAGTGTCTTTCAGAAAGGTAATATCAATTTGTGCTTCAAACAGCAATGAATGGGATCTTTTTTTTTGCCCACACATATTTGGTAGGCAAAATAGCATTGCATTGATTATTCAAGTTTATTGCTTTGATTAGTTACAATGTTGAATAAATTTACCTTATGTATTGAGTCTACATTTCATTATTTATAGAAGCTGAGTCTCAAGAATCTGAATTTTTCAAAAGTTTCTTAGACATTTCCTATGTACACAGAAGTTTAAAATATCTTCCTCAGAGAGTTTCAGGGCTCAGGTCCATGCATTTTCACTTTATTTTCTATATTGACTACATCATCATCTCAACGGATCGGTGACTTCTGATATAATCCCTTACATTAACCATCACATTCAATGTTTGAATTATCATTTGAATTTAGAACATACAATAAAACATACTGATTTTTGTGGTTTATCATCAACTTCATGGTGTGTTTTTTTTTTTTTCCTGGTGATCTCCTGTGACTAGAAGACATTCTACAAGAAAAACTATAAAGGTGCTTGAAATTAAGCAAACCACTTATCATTTGTGAATTAGTAAAAGGCACTTTGAAGTGTGCTCAATTTTAAATAGTACTTTTATATAATGTCCTCATTGTACCTACAGAGATACTGGAGACTCAGACAGACTTATATCCTAGAGAAGTATGACACATAACATGAATCTGGGATTCTACAAAAGTTGGGGTAATTGCTTTTCTGATGGTTTCTTGCTACTTAGAAGTAAATTTTAAAGTACAGTTTCTGAATTGCTATGAAGTCAGGATCAGAGGCCGGCACCTGAAAAGCAATGAAAATTAGCAAAAGTGCAGTTTCATGCTGCTAAGTCAGGTGCAGGTGTGGTCCACCAGGGAGCCTGTAGCTTCAGAGGGAAATTTAATTATGTCCTGTCAGTGATTCTTCTTTTAACCTAATAGCTTTTATTCTCTCATACCATTTGTTACCATAAATGTCACATGCCAGTGAATTTGCACTGTAGAAATATCCCAAAAGATGTTGAAAGACGGGGGCTAAATTTCAGGGTGTTTTTTTTTTTTTAATACAGAATGAAGTGTTTGGACACTGTAACATGTGAGAGATATAGAGAGAGTTTACATTTGGCCCAAGTCCACGGGGAGTGAAAGGCATTAGAATCAAAGAGCTCTTGTTGCTGTTTGTGAAAAGAGTTAGTCATTTCAAGCCAATTCCTCATGAACAGATGTCTAGACAACTGTTGCTGTGGTTACTGTTAACAAACAGGTTTTTGGGAAGTGAATCAAATCTATATGCAATATATAATCACTACATTATAAATACTTGCACGGAATCATGAGAATAAACT
The DNA here is from genome assembly GCF_014108235.1 of Myotis myotis. Lineage (NCBI taxonomy): Eukaryota > Metazoa > Chordata > Mammalia > Chiroptera > Vespertilionidae > Myotis > Myotis myotis. Next base: position 27,160,819 of record NW_023416318.1, read on the forward strand.
TAGTAATGCTGTATAGCATTTTGAGATTATAAAGGTGATTCTTGGTGTCTTTGGAACAATGGAAACAGCTATGGCATTACAAAATTTTTAGGAAGTCAAAGAAAGCTTTAATCTATTTTCAGGTCCACTGCATTTTAGATCTCTGAGAAAGAGTGTATCTTATTTAAAACACACACACACATAAAATAGACTTGGCAACTTTCTTTGACAATGTGTTCCACAGTATTAAAAATTGGGTTAAGAAAATATTTTTAAGTGTATTCAGGATTCTTTCTCTGTGGTGTAGGTTGTTTGTTTTTCTTTTCTTCTCATTATAGAGGAATTATTAGTTATAAATACAGTGTGTCCCAATGAAGTATATGCACTACTTCACAACTGATAGCTCAATTTTGAAAATGAAATGTATTTTTAATGAACACTGCCTTTATAATGAATCAAAGTGTGTGTATACATTTTTGGGACACCCTATATGTGTAGGCACTTTGAAGTAACCATTTTTTTCCATAAAAATTCTATGTTTAGATAATTTTCTAGTTTTTTATTGGAGTGACACTGATTTATAGGATCATAAAGGAGTCAAGTGTAATCTAAGTGCTCTGCCCCATAAACTAGAGATAGAAGAGGATAGCTGAAAACAAAACAGAACAAACTCAGGACTATGTAGTAGTCTTGTGGAATGTCAGGGCTTAGAAAGGGTACAGACATTTCTCATTCAAGATAGATATGACAGTCAAAACCAAGACAGTGGGTAGAGCAAGGAACTAATAAGAAACCAAAATCTTCCGCCTCCTCCCCCCCCAAAAAAAACAAACAAACACTGAACTACAACCTCACAAGGTTTGCCAATGGGTGAAGCTAATACAACCCAGATGTAACCCAAGGTGCCAAGTGGTATTACCCTTGTATAAGTTATATTCATGCATGGAGATACAGTTCAATGCCTAGAAGTAATGGAAAGGCATCCCAGTTTTTTGTGGGTTTTTTTTTTAAATATATTTTATTGATTTTTTTACAGAGAGGAAGGGAGAGGGATAGAGAGTTAGAAACATCGATGAGAGAGAAACATCGATCAGCTGCCTCTTGCACACCCCCTACTGGGGATGTGCCCGCAACCAAGGTACATGCCCTTGACTGGAATCGAACCTGGGACCCTTCAGTCCGCAGGCCGACGCTCTATCCACTGAGCCAAACCAGTCAGGGCGGCATCCCAGCTTTATAGTTAAAGGAGACCCAATGGAGAATTAACTTAATACTTTTCAAAATTACCTCTGCTCTCACCCCAAATTGTCTTTTGTCTCTGTAATGGTACAAAGATTTTCTATAAACTATACCCCCTGCCTTCTCTACAACAAAAAAGACTATCTTTTTTCCTACTGCCTGTTTTATGATTATTTTATTATGTAACTTACACACTTTCCTGTTGCCGTTCCTCTCATTTCTACCACCCATAGCTTTGCCAACAGAGCCAGCAATCTGATTGTTATATTTTGTTATCGATCTCTTTCCCACAATCTCTCCTCTGCCTCTACCAATGCATTTTATTCTGTGTTGTGAAAACCCCAAACTGAGTTCACATAGGAAATCCTTTCTTAAAGTACTGTGCAAGGTAAGAAGCTGAGTGAGCAGACCAAATTATTTTAGGGAAATGGGGTAGAAAAGAGGAAAAGAGGTCCCTTCAGTTAACAGAGTCCAACATTTCCAACTAGGGCAACAGACACATGCTAGAGAGGGACAAAGCGCATAGGGAAGGGTTTGCCCAGAAAGCAAATATTTCAGACAGTTTCTTTTATGAGCCAATTTGTGTTTGGGGAGGTAAAGCACAAGGTTGACTGACTCTAAAAAGTGAGAGGTAGGTAAAACGTACCACCTGCACAACACTGCAGAGCAACATATCCCGAAGTATATCCCCCAAACCATCAACACGATGAAACAGTATTGGGAGAAAGGCGGTTCGGTGGTCAGTTTTGAGAAACATATTTGTCTCTTGATTGCGCAGAATTGCCTATTAAATGCTCTCAGAATTTCGCTGACATAAGAAAACCTACTTAATTTTGTTTGAGTGTCTCTCAAGCTAATGCACCAAGACACTATCTTCTTGTAGGGTGCTTTTCTGTCAAACACCAAATTGGGTTGCTTTTCTAAAGGCAAGTAAGTGCATATGCAAATGGATACCTGACTTATTTGAAAACAGGCTGACATCTGAGGTTTTTTTATGACCTATTGCAACTTTAAAAAAAAAATGTTCATTTTTCCAGTTCATCCCCACTTGCTACCAAGTGATTTAATTATTGCAAATGAAATTGTAATTATTTTTTATGTCAGACCTTTAATGACTCTCCAAACAATAATGTTTGGCAAAGAGAAATGTTGTCAGTCAGTCAAGCAGAACCATAAACATCTGTGTTTGTTTAGAATAAAGTTCCCTAATTAATTAAATATATACAGGGCGTCTCCAAAAATGTGTACACGCTTTAACAGCTGATGGTTCACTTTTGAAAGTGAAATGCATTTTAATAAGCATTCCCTTTAGAATTATTCAGAGCATGTCTGTACATTTTTGGGGACACCCTGTAGATGTCCCAGGAAAACTCCCTGCTTCTGGACATCCTCAGGAAGGAATGCCGAATCTTTACGAAACCATGTGTATCAGCTGAAAAAGCCAGTCTCTCACTCACTGTTAGAGGTTGATTTGTTGTTATTGTTGTTTTGGAAATCTGTGTTGTAACTTCTCACCTTCAGATTTTAGAATAATTAACGCTATTTTTTTTAATGTCAAGGGAGAAAGAAAATATATTTTAAATGGGTGGGAGCAGGGTTGTGAAAGGGAGTCTTACTAAGGAGTAGAATGTCAAAATTTCTATGTTGTGCCAAACTCTGTCATCTTGAGTTTGTCTTGAAAAATACTTTTTTTGCCTCATTTTACAACAAGAACCTGATAAAACAATGGCAATGTAGTCTCTATTGTTCACTAGTCTAAAAATAGTACACCAGCATGAATATTAGACATGATTAGACACTGCAGCATAATTATTTTGTCCTAGTCCCTATAATATCCATGCGTCTTCTCCTGAAATCATTCCAAAACATTTTTATTATATCTAAAAATTTAAAAACTGAAATATTGAAATATAAAATACTATACTAATATATCTATGATTATTTATGCAACTAGTTCTTTGAAAAAAGAACTGGGACTTTTCTAAATAATCTGTTACTTTATAAGACAATTACCCTTACATTATATTAATCTTTATAGGACAACAATCAATTCCAAAGAAAGGAGAAATGACCATGGTGTAGAAATATTGACTACAGGCTTCATAACTCTCTTTCCAATAATATTATCAAATAATTAAAATATTATACAGTGGTAATAATTTAAACAGTTTTAATGGCCATCAAATGAGTAGGTTCTCTTAGATTGGAAAAATATATCCTTAATGTTAGGATATGTGTGTCTTTACAATTCAAGCTTATTTCACAGAAAGTAACTATGAAAGGTAATTCATAAGCAAAATCAGTATCCTCCTGATTGTACATATGCATTTATTGATTTGTATTATATTCCTAACTAATAGGAAAACCTTACTGAATATCAAATAGGTTTCTATTACTTTCATTTTTTCCTTCAAAACATGGCACTATGTTATAAAACTAAACTAAATTGGAAAAAATAAAAACATTTGACATAGGGTAGTGATTTTTAGTACGATTCCCCCCCCACCCCCGGTTTTCATTAAGAAAATATGCAGATGACAGCTCTTTGTTATGAATTAACTCTCATTTGATTGTATTAGTTAATCCCTCTAAAATGGGATGGAAAGTTGTGGCTCCACAGTGCAGGCAGCTCTCCATAGTGACTAGTTTTAATGAGGATGTGTCTCTTTTAGTCCTGGGGCATGTCACTGTCATGGACTTTTGACTGGCTTTACTGAATTTCTACCTGTGAAATTTGATTCAAAAATAATCGTTAAACACAAGGTCACAGGAGGTAGAATATATATATTTTTATATCTCATTGTCCCTGTTCTCGGAGCTCATACTCACCGTTATGAAATATTTCAGAGAAGAACAGCTCAGAAAGACCCCAATCGTAGCATCAGAGGCCACTTCTATAGCAATTAAGCACTTCTATCTGCCAAAGATGGGCAATAAGCTGTAACAGTCGCTGAACAAATTAGCCCTCTACTACGCGTATTCTGCTGCACTCAAATGACTCCATATTTCTTGTGTCTGGCAGCCCCAGCTGAGGCTACAGTCATAATCTTACTCGTTATCTGGGCTCAGAGTTTCTCCTCTTCACCTTATCCAGCAGCATGGCCACTCTGCACGTAAGAGCACCTGAGCTAACCTCACTTCTCGGTAGTTTTTATTAGACCCTGACAGGTTCCAAATCCTCCTCTCAGCTGGGCCAGTTCTCAACCTACACCTGTGGTTTAGGCCAAGTCCCATTGCCAGAACCAATAATAAATTCCAGAAGGGAAATTGCGTAATTTAAAGGACGCTGCACAAACACTCTTTACTGGCCCTATTGGTACTTCACTAAAAAATGGGCTTCTCCTTCATTTCTATCAGTGTCATTGTACATATCATGGCCTCCTTTTGGAAGCTAGACTTGAGACTTGTTCCCCTGTCATTCTCATTCTTGGTGTCACACTTATTGCTTTGATCCTACTTGGTATAAATCATTATCTTGCTTTTCTCACTCACCCCAAGCCCACACACTGAAGTGTTATTTTCACTGTTATATTCTGACAAACTGACCTGATGCTTGCTGAGTTGCCTGCCTGGATTTCAATTCAGCTTGTTAGCTTTTTTCTTTTAATCCTTACCCTTCATTGATTTTTACATGGGAAGAAGGAGGGAGAGAGGGAGAGAGAGAGGAACATGGATGTGAGAAACATCAAATGGCTGCCTCTGGCACATACACCAACTAGGAATCAAATCCACAGCCTAGGTATATGCCCTGATGGGGAATTAAACCCAAAACCTTTTGGTGTACAGTACAGCTCTCCTGCCAACTGAGTCATATGGGCCAGGGTTCAGCTTTTTAGCTTTTTTAAAAATATATTTTATTGATTTTTTACAGAGAGGAAGGGAGAGGGATAGAGAGTTAGAAAGATCAATGAGAGAGAAACATCGATCAGCTGCCTCCTGCACACCTCCTCCTGGGAATGTGCCCGCAACCAAGGTACATGCCCTTGACTGGAATCGAACCTGAGACCCTTCAGTCCTCAGGCAGACACTCTATCCACTGAGCCAAACCGGTTAGGGCTTGTTAGCTTTTTATATCATCTTTGCTCTTGTGTTTTACATATGTGTTAGAATAGACTTTCTCCCTTGATCTTGGATTCCTCCTCCAAGATGTTATAATGACTGTACCTGCTAGACACTGTCTACTACTTGCTATATTTTGCTTCGGCCAAAATATGATTCTTTATGCATATTCTCAGATCCTTCCTCACCCAGTCCATGCATAGAGTTCCAGATTTTGTTGATGTTGGCATTGAATGACTGAAGTCAGAACAAGAGCTCTATAACCTAATTCAAAGTGAAGCATATAAAATTTAGAATGGGTTAAATTAAAATCATCAAACCAGATTGCTTTCCTTCACATTTTACTACAATCAGCACAATTGGTGATTGAAGTTTCATTACACAACTACAAATACCAGCTGCTTTCCTGTCAGAAACCAACCAAATATGCCAAGACAAGATCGGAATTTGGGCTTTCCCATGACCACAGAATTATGTGATTGGAAAGGACCAAGTCCATTTGGCTATTGACCTGCACACTTGGAAATTGATTATGAAATCACTACATCCAATCTGCTTTTAATGTTTCCAACAACAGAAGTTCTACAAAGTTGGTAGCATGTTTGAGAGAAAGTAATTACTCTTAAAGTTAAAAATTTACCCTCATATAGCAATGGTCCCCTCATTTCTAAAATCTTTGCTGACTTAGTGTTATATCAACTTTTGTAGGCATAACATATATCTTCCTGATCCTCAGTCTTGCATACTTAGTGTCATTACTCTGATTCCTTCTCTTCTGGAGGTTGTAAATTTGACATTTATACTTAAAACCCTCCCCCCTTATTTTTAATATAAATACCATTCCCCCCTAAAATCCAACTTTGATATGAAGGAGTAAATACACTTGAGGGAATTGGGTACTCTGCTTCCCCATCCCACTTTGTGCAATAGCAAGGATCATGTCAAAATATAATAGGCCTTGTTTTCCTCCTACTATCTTCCAAGAAAAATAAGACAGTGGGAGAGTAAATGTGAACATATGCTTATTAAAGAGCTGATGCTATGATTTTGAAACTTAAAGAAATAAAAAAAAATTACTCAGGCTTGTTTAAGGGATGAATGCACAATAAATTCAGATGAAAGAATAAATTGGAGATAAAGCAGTGATGTTTACCAAAGTCAGTTTATAAACAAGTGGCATTACACAGAAATTGCAACCTACATTCTCCAAGCTATTGAAAACTTACCACCCAATAGAAAGCCTATGAAGGTATTTGGCTTTTAACATGTAATCCTGAAGAAAACATTTTGCTGTGGCAATTGTGGGGAGGGGGGACTGCCTGGGGATATGTCAAAGGTCTTATTCTTTGAACTGCTATTTGGAGACAGCACTTGGAAACTAAAATAAATCATCACCACAATAAACTAATTTTCTTAATTGAGCATCCAACCAGACTTCTGAGGCAAAAGTCAGTCACTTGTATTATTGCTGTTGCCATCTGTTTCACTATTTCTCAAAGCTGGGATGATTGTTGATTAATGTGCACTATGCAAATTTATCCACTTTACAAGTAGTGACCTACAATTACTCATGCAAAAGTATCTGATGAAGCAATGAGGCAGTCAATCAATGCCAATAAAGCACCATTAATGATATTGGCCAGCCTGGTATTATAGAATAGGTAATATTTTTTCAGCTACTGGGTTTATTAATCAAGTAGAGCTACTCAATTACAAATAGTTGAATGATGCTTCTTTAAAAACATTTTTCTGATTTTTCATATAAGATTTCTGATGCAAGAAGGATGTATGACATCTTTAGAAATTTATCCAAGTGATTTGCAATTACTAGATAAAATTTATATTTTCTGTTTCTGTTAACTCACTAAGTTTTCCCTTAAAGAATTTATAATTCTCCGTATATTTACTAGCTAAAATACAGACTTTGGACTAAATTTTAAATTTTGGTTCTACGACATACTGGCTCTGTAACCTTAGGCAAGTTATTTATCCTCTATGCCTTGGTTAATGCATATGCAAAATGAGAATGATAACTGTGTTTTCTACATCATGGGTTTGTTGTAAAAGTTAACTTACCCATAAGCAGCACCTGAAAAATTATGTGTGTGTGTGGTTGTGCATATTTGTATAGAAAAAAAGAAAGTGAAAGAGCAAATGATAAATTAAGTGTGGTAATACAGAAACAATGGGCAAATCTGTGTACAAGGTATGAGTCTTCTTTGTACTACATTTTTTTTTTTTTTGGAAATTGCCTAAAATTTGAAATTACTTTTATATAAAATCAGAAAAAATATTTTGTAAAATTTACTGTTTTTTTAAATCAAATTATTTAAATAATAATTTAAATTGTGCTATTAAATATTTGTTTTCTTCCTTTTTACTTAAGTAATTATGAATATTTTCAAAGAAAAATGACTTCTCAAAAAGTATTTTTTAATATTTCAAAATTTCAGTTAATGATTTTACTCTTTAAAATTATATTCAGCCCAAGCCAGTTTGGCTCAGTGGATAGAGTATCAGCCTGCAGATTGAAGGGTCCCCAGTTTAATTGGAGTCAAGGGTATATACCTCAGTTGCAGGTTTGATCCTTGGCCCTGGTCAGAACACATAAGAGAGGAAACCAATCAATGTGTCTCTCTCACACCCATGTTTCCCTCTCTCTGCCTTGCCCTCTCCCTTCCATTCTCTCTAAAAATCAATGGAAAAAATATCCTTGGGCGAAGATTAAAAAATAATAATAAATAATTATATTTACATTGTACACAATTCAAATGTATTCACAAACATTTAATCTTTCATATCATACAGTCAGGAGAACAAAAATCAATGAGAATCCTATATATTACTATATAAGTAGTGATTTGCTGAAATCAAGACAAAAAGAAAAATAAATTTTTATGGGATAACTTTGTAATGATTTCCGAATTATGTATGTCTTTATTATATATCAAAATATCAGTAGCTATTCAGTAGAAGCACATATTTATGACATATAGAATCATAAACATGATTCTATATACAGCTATATATATAGCTACTATAATTAAAGTTATGTGTATGTGCTCTCTCTCAATATTTGATCACACTGTATCCAACCTTTCACTTTAAAGGAAGCGCTTTATGGTTTACCTTGGGCATATCTGAATTGCTAGCATTACTACTCTTGCTCTTTGAGGCCATTATTAAGTAAAATAAGGGTTACTTTGTCACAAGCACTACAATACTGCTATGGTCAATGTGATAACCAGAAAAGCTACTAGGTGACTAATGGATGGGTATCAAATACAGCCTGGCTGGATACACTCCCTGGATAAAGGGATGATTCACTTCCTGGGCCAGGATGGAGCAGAACCATGAGAGATTTCATTATGCTACTCAGAAATAATGTGCCAGCATCAACAGAATTTGTGGATTTTATGATGAATGTAAAAGAAGATATACCATTAAACTTTCACAGACTGCTTTAACTATGTACCAATAGCAGCCATGGTGGGTGAGAAAATATTTTGCTGTCATGAATATTTATCTCCAAATCTTCAATCTATGGAGCAGATTCAGTGGATTATGTGGCCAACTGCTGTACCAGATCAAGGTCTTCTTTGGTCTGATCCCAATAAACATGTCTTTGGCTGGAGTGAAAATAGCAGGAGTGTCCTTCACAGTCGGTGCAGAAGTGGTGGCAGAATTGCTCCATAATCATGATTTTGGATCTTATGACTTGTTTTTTAAAGCATATGAATTACTTATTTTTGGAATTTTCCATCTAATCTTTTGGGACCACAGTTTACCATGGGTAAGTGAAGTTGTGGAAAGCAAAACCATGAATAAAAGGGGACTAATGTATTAGACTAAAGGCATATGCAAATTAATAACTGGCCACCAACTCTTAGATAACTTTCTAAGTAAATATTCCATTTATCCAACTAATTGAGTTCTTGCCTATCTGCTTTGGGTTGACTTTGAAAAAGAGGGGAAAACTGTCTATCTCATATGAGCAATAGCTCTATTTTAATCTGTTCTTTTTCACATTTTCTGTTTGAGTGTCATTTATTTTAAATGGTAATTAAAGAACGATTAGACATGTCATTACCCCCACCACCACTCCTTTCTTGGAGTATTGTCTTGGAAGCAGTGTAGGGCAGAAATCTGAGGTTTCCACATGAAAGCACCGATGAAGCTGACATTAATAGCAAACATGTGACTAATGTTTTGACAGTGGATTCTAAATTAATTAATAATGATAGACCACTTCGGAACATTTCTTGGTATGAGAGAAGACTTTTGTCTTTTCCTTTTTGAAAATACCTGTAGATCTTTAGAATCAATTTTTTTAGAAGATTTTATTCAAATTTCTTTAGTTCTTATTTGAGCTTTCTTTAAAAATAAGAACTTTTCTCTTAAACTTAAAAAATCCTTTATATAAATATATACTGTAATTTGCGATTATATTGTTTCTTCACTTTTTTATCTTTAATACATATTCTTCTCTATGCTATGTAAATTCCCCAAAAGATTTGCTTGAGCTGTAAAACATCTATTAGATTTCAGTAATCACCAATAAAATGCCAAAAGATATTACAGCTGTATTAGAGATTATTTTATTAGTCAGTTCCTGTCAAATAAGTTCTATATGGTCATATCTCAATATTTTAAACTTGTTGGACATTTATTCAATAGGATTAAATCTAAAATGAGAAAATAAAGATATGCAAAGGCCATTCTTAGTTATCTAAAAAGCTGAGCGGTGACTTGTTACGCCTTTAAGGTAAATGACTTCCCAAGATCACAAATCTGATGCTTTGATGAAAGAGTTGCAAATCCCAAATTAGATTCTATATCTCACATGGGAACATTCTTGTGTGAAATATTTATATACATCTTCCGTGATTCAATAAAGCAATCTTCCTATCTTTTTTTTCCCCTTGGGATATTCTTCAACACATCTTATAATGACTTCCATGAAATCATTTTCATTCATGGTGACATCATTCAGAGTTTGCTTTATTGAATTGAAGATAAGGAGATGATATTTTTTCTCTCTACCTCCTGAGAAAAGAGAATAAAATCATAAGTGAGTGATGACACTTTTCTAATCTCCTATTTATATTATTGCATTATCTTGCTCCTTCTGTGTGCTCTTATGTACTTTGACAATTGCTCATGAAATCAAGGAACAGGCTTGTGTGGTCTGTGGGTAATTTTTTGTTCTCACCACTCCTTGTCCAACATTGCTTTTCAGGAGATCGATCATCCAAGTTTACAAATCTAATTACATAACCTATGGGGATATCCTGTGAATTTGTATATCCTATATAGAAAGATGTTTTTAACATTTTCTTGATCCAAAGCAAAAGAATGCTTATCTTGACAGCTAATGGCCCACTAAAAATTACTAAAGATTACAAGCCTTTGGAAAATTAAAAAAAAATAAATATTATGAACCTCAAAATATTAACTTACTAATTATTACAGGAAAGTTATAAATATCTAAAGGTGTACACTTACTTCCGTAATATGTAGATTAGAAATGCAGGCCTTTATGGTTCCTGCTTCCCTCTTAATTGCTTCCACTAATTACTTCCATTTAACCTCTCTAGGGAAAAGGTGTAGTCCATAGTGAATAAATCAGTTCATTTTATGGATTTGTCTTTATCCGTCAGTTTAACAGTTCATGGTTAGATAATTTTAGAACTACAGGGAAAAAAATCCTGACTAGTAGAGATTATCAGCCACGAATTGTTAGATTTTTTATTAAACACAATCACTATCACCACTTCAATAAACCACTTTTTAACATTATGATGATCTTAAGATATTTGCACTGACCAAGCATTTTTTCACTCGTTGAGTAAATATTTATTTCCCACCTACTCTGGGCCAGGAACTTAACGAGGCATGGGGCCACTGCAGTATATAGAAAAAGATAATGTCTCTGCCCTCATAGATTTTAATTTGTATTTTACTGGGGAAGATAAGTATTAAACAAATAAATATTAAATATGGCATTAATGGTAATGTGTTATGAGGATAACTAAAATAGTAAGGGGATTGAAAATGACAAGGACACTATTGTGTAGTTAGGAAGGATTCTCCTCGGATTTAACATTTGAACAGAATCATGAAAGAGAAAAGGTTGAGTCAGGTGCTTATATAGCTGGGGAAAAGGGAAGAATGAATGCAAAAGCCTAGGAGTTAGGAGCATGCTGAGCATGTTCCGAGAACATCAAGGTGTACCTGGAGCCCAGTGAATCGGAGGGAGAGTTGGAGGCAGTGAACTAGGATAGGGACCCTGGGTTCATATCAGATAGACTTTCACAGGCTTAAGCTTTATGCTGCACTGCCTTTGTAATAATACTAAATAATAAAAGAAGCCAATGTATTAGAGCCTATTTATTTATGTGTATAGTTGTAATAGTTAAAATCTTTAAAATATATATCTAAAATTATTTTTATTAATCTAAATTTATGTCGACTCACAAAGAAATAATTCTATACAGACATTTATGAGATTAGTATAATAGTATATCACTTCACAAAAGTAGTCTAGTAGATTTAGTATTTGCAAAGGTGAGAAAATAATCCACATTATCCTCTTTGAGATTATCTATAATAATAAAAGTGTAATATGCTAATTAAGCTGGACGTCCTTCTGGACGAAGCCAGGGCTGTGAGAGAAGCCCAGCTCCTGGGTGCCTGCCAGCAGCAGGAGGGAAGCTCGGGTCCCAGGTGCCTGCTGGTGGCCGGAGGGAAGCCTGGGTCCCGGGTGCCAGAGGGAAGCCCAAGTCCTGGGTGCCAGAGGGAAGCCAGCGCTGGCAGCCAAGGGAAGGAAGGCCTACTCTTGCACAAATTTTGTGCATTGGGCCTCTAGTATATTTATAGGACGAGCTGTCACTTTTATTTAGTACTAAGGAGTGACTATGTGATTAAAAAAAATAAAGCTGCCTGGCTGGTGTGGCTCAGTGGTTGAGCATTGACCCATGAACCAGGAGGTCACAGTTCTGATTCCCTCAATCAGAGCACATGCCCAAGTTGCAGATTTGATCCCCAGGAGGCAGCCCATCAATGATTCTCTCTCATCATTGATGTTTCTCTTTCTCTCTCTCTCTTTTTTGTGAGTAATATATTTATTTTTATAATACTCATTGCAAATTGATTTTTCTTTATTGATTAAGGTATTACATATGTATCCTTATCCCCTCATAAACCCCGGCCTTCCCCCACTCATGCCCTCATCCCCTGGTGTCTGTGTCCATTGGTTAGGCTCATATGCATGCATACAAGTCCTTTGGTTGATCACTCCTGCTTAACCCCACCCTCCCCTACCTTCCCTCTGAGGTTTGATGGTCTGATCGATGCTTCTCTGCTCTGGATCTGTTTTTGTTCATCAGTTTATGTTGTTCATTATATTCCACAAATGAGTGAGATCATGTGATATTTATCTTTCTCTGACTGGCTTATTTCGTTTAGCATAATGCTCTCTGGTTTCATCTATGCTGTTGTAAATGGTAAGAATTCCCTTTTTTCACTGCAGCATAGTATTCCATTGTGTAGATGTACCACAGTTTTTAATCCACTCATCTACTGATGGGCACCTATGCTGTTACCAAATCTTAGCTATGGTAAATTGTGCTGCTATGAACATAGAGGTCCATATATCCTTTCTGATGGGTGTTTCTGGTTTCTTGGGATATATTCCTAGAAGTGGGATCACTGGGTCAAATGGGAGTTCCATTTTTAGTTTTTTGAGGAAACTCCATACTGTTCTCCACCGTGGCTGCACCAGTCTGCATTCCCACCAGCAGTGCAAGAGGGTTCCTTTTTCTACGCATCCTGGCCAGCACTTGTCATTTGTTGATTTGTTGATGATAGCCATTCTGACAGGTGTAAGATGGTACCGCATTGTCATTTTGATTTGCTCTCCCTTTCCCTTCTTTATGAAATCAATAAAAACATTTTAAAAAGAAAATAAAGCCATTTTAACAATATTCTTGCTACCTGACTACTTCAAATGTATTTGTCCCCCTATTTTACTCCCTCCCCTTTTCTTTCTTTTATCATGAATTCTTTCTGGTTCATAGTGCCATCTCTCAGAATCATGGGTACTCAACTTCTAAGTTCATTTCAGGGCCACTGTCTAGGATGGATAAGGCTTCTTTTAGACCACCCTTCAGAGACAGAGCTGTAAGGATATAGGAGTTTTCCATTTATCTACTTTGAAAATAGTTCTAAAAACATCCTTACCCCTCTCGCTTAAGAAAAGTTGTATTTTCTATGAAATGTATCGATGCATTAAACAGAAAGTTCCTAACTGTGGGAACATGACATTGTCCCCCTCTGTACAGAAGAGAATGGGGTTAATTCTGGCTGGCAGAATTACAGAATTTATGCAAGAATTCCAATATTAGAGAACCTAGGGAAATCTTTATATTACTTTTCTAATATTTTATTATGAAAATACATTAACTGTAGAAAAGTTGAAAAAATTGTGCAGTGAACACATTCATTCTTTCATCCATCTCTCATTACCGCTCGTCAATCCATTTTATTATTTCATGCAGTTCAAAGTAAGTTGCAAACATGCACTTCTCTGTTAAGCATTCAGTAAGTGTATCATTAACTAGAGTTCGATATTTTCTTACTTTTTTATGTAAAATTACCAATGGTGAATTGTACACATTCAAAGTGTACCATTTGATGAGTTTCAACAAGTACATATACTAGTATAGCAAAAATGTCTACCACATACAGATCATTACCCACACGCTAGAAAATTTCCTGAGGTTCTTTTTCTTTTTAAGTTCACCATTCTGGTGTGTGTCAGTGGTATTTCACTGTGGCTTTAATTTGCATTTCCATAATAACTAATGATGTTGAGTACCTTTTATTGCTGAGTGCTCATTTTCCTTTGCAGAATATCTATTTATTTCATACTATCTTAAAGTAATACTTTTTCAATAAAACTTAGGACCTGAAGAAATATCTAAGTCATCTGAGAGCAATAATTACTTTATAGTACTTTTGCAAATAAGAGTTTCACAAAAGCTTGTAGTATAAAAATTAACAGAATTGTTTGTCTTATTGAAAGATGAGCAAGTGATTACTTATTTATGTATTTGAATGATTTTCTCAAAAGCTGAGTTATTTTATTTCTCCTAGTAGGTTAAAGGTAGCTGGAAAATTCATGGGCTTCAGAGTTGCCCCTGGGTACCAGGATTCCAATTCTGTCTAGAAGAATTAATATGTGGGAACAAGCAAGTCACTTGTTCTGTGAACCTCAAATTGTTTTTTCCTTTTGAAAAATGGGGGAAACAATACCTGTTATCTCAGAGAACATTCCAGGATTAAAAGTTAATACTTTTTAAAAATCTTCACACAGTGGCTAATCCATTGCATTCACCCAGTGCATGTGGATTATTGTCACATGAGCAAATGTTACCTAAAAGTATTGAAATATTGGCCACTAAAATTTTCACCAAAATCCCAATCAGCCTACACAGTTGTCTGTAACAGTTGAGCAATTGAAGCCATCCACTCTGAGTACAGGCAATTTTTTAGAACTAAGTCTAACAAAAGAATTTTTGGAGAATGAATACTTCATCACTGACATTGTTTAAAATTGCAGGTGCATGGTATTAATAAGAGCAAATTGACTTTTAGTAAGTTTTTTTTCATTGTCTGCATCTGGTGGGACTATTTTTACCACCCTGCCCTTAGAACACCATGACATAAATCTTAGATTCATTGGAAGTAGCTCAGGTATGTACCATATTACCACTGTAGTGTGATAAAACTGAGGCACTGAGGAGTTAAGTATATTACTTAGATTTCATTAATAAGTGCTGGGATTGGAACAAGGGTGACTTATATGTAGAGCCTGTGAGCTCTATACTATCTCACCCTTACAGAGGTACCATATGGGTTTAAAACAACAGCCACATATAAATTATCTGATATTTTATAATAGCAGTCTGTATATATTTTGGCATCGTGGCCCCTTTATATTCTTAAAAATCATTGAAAACCTCATTGAGCTTTCACTTTCATGGGTAAATATCTATCAATATTCAATGTATTTAAAACTAAAAATAATTACAAAGTTATTTAACAATTATTGAGAAAATAACATTAATAACATAATTCCATGTCTTATAAAAATAAGTATCTTTTCAAAGCAAACACATCTAGTGAAAGAAAAGAGTTGTTTTGCATTGTTGAAAAAAATCTCTTAATAGCTGTCTTTATAGAAAAATGAATTCTCATTTCTATTTCCTTTGTTTGTTTTGTTTTGTTGATCCTCAACTAAGGATATTTTTCCATTGATTTTCAGAGAGAGTGGAAGGGAGGGGGAGAGAAAGAGAAAAAGAGAGGGAAACATCTATGTTAGAAAGACACATCAATTGGTTGCCTTCCACACACGACCTGACTAGGGCCCGGATCGTCCTGCAACACGGGTATGTGCCCTTGTCCATAATAGAGCTTGTGGCTCTTCAGTGTGCAGGTCAACATTCTAACCACTGAGTTAAACTGACTAGGGCCTCATTTCTATTTCTGTGCTCAGTCTGTTATTTTGGTTGAAGTAAATGAAGAAATGCACATATACTTATATCTGTAAATGCATATGCATATATATAAGGTGTCCCTAAAAAATGTAAACACATTTTGAATAATTATTCATTCCAATTGATTAATTCTGAGAAGAAAGAAACATCAATTGAGCTACTAGCTGTTAAGTGTGTATACATATTTTTGGGAACACTTGATATATACACATACTGTATATAATATTTATATACTCACACACATATAAACATCTTTAAAATAATTATTTTCTCAAAATATTCATCTGTATAGTCTATGATAAACTATTACTATTACCAAAGGAGTTTGTGAAATTTCTGCTTGTCTTATTGTTCAAAAAATCAAATAGTAAAGTGAAAAGATCCCTGGACTAACATTCAAAAGACTTGTTCTATGCAGCTTCACCATATATTTGCCTGTCTGTCCTAGAGAAGTAATTTGATTTTAACTCTCTAACTTTTCATTGTCTCATCTAAAAAATTGTGATACTAACTCATCCCAATAAACTCATAGTTACATGAGAATTAATAGAAACATGAGTATAAAAAAAGATTTGTAAATTATTATGCAAATAAAGATATTATTATGACTCCCTTGTAATCCTTATAGTTTTATTAGAAATTGCCCCTTCTAAAAATACAAGCACCATTAATAATATTGTCCTATTTGGAATTCCTGAAAACAAGCAATGCAGAGTAAATTTCTCTACTGAGCACTTATATAAACACTCGTGGTCCGGTGCACGAATTCTTGCACATTGGAAGGAAATGAATTAGAAGAAATATTTTAATATCACTATTCGCACTTTCTCTATAATAGAAGTGTCAACCAAATTTACAATCGACAATGACAGATCAAAACACAGATGTGTGATTGGCACCAGCGAGAGCTTTATATGTGTTGTACATGCATGAGTCAACTTGGCCTTTTATAGATATAGAATAAACTTGCTTAATTAGACCTGCTTTCTGATGTAGCTAAACTTTTTTTAGTCCAGTAAAGCACCCTAACTTCTCTTTCAGGTAATTGTCAGCAACACAGCAGTAAATATCAACACAAAGCAGATTATTATTGTAGATCATGGAGGGAGAACAAAGGGTAAAATATTTAACTGCAGCAGTGTTTGATTATATTCTGCACAGTGAGAAAACCTAAAGTCATTTTCAAGATCCACCATTTCTTATTCTTTTCAGTTGGGTCAAGTTTCTAAACTTCCTAAATCTCCGTTTTTTGGCTAATGAAAAGAAAATAGGATTCTATCAAGTCTCCTATCTACCTACTCCAGGACTTCTGTTAGTATCAAATGAGATGAGCCACAGGAAAATGCTTCACAGCATTTGGTTAAAGTGTAAAATGTTTCCATCTGACTATAAAGCAAGTCATGTTCCCGGGTTGAAGAAACTCCAAGGTAGCTAATTGCTAGGGAGAGGAAGTTGGGCGTTGCTACGTGAGGTCATTACCCGATGCCCACAGTGAACGTTTGGGGGTTGTGCTGGGCTGTGGGCCCCATTTTGTGCCATGGTAGCGTCAGCTGCAATTTGGTGGGCTGTAGCTCCAGGGTGGTGGTGGGGCCTGTGTCCTACTTGGGGGAAGCCGAGTATTGCTTTGTGGACAACAAATCTGCAGTGCCATTTCTCTGTAAATGGCCAGTGCACATCACGGTGGCTCCTGCATTGAACGTCTGCCCCCTGGTGGTCAGTGCGTATCATAGTAACTGGTCAGACAGGCAGAGGGACACTTAGCATATTAGTTTTTTACATATAGATAGATAGATAGATAGATAGATAGATAGATAGATAGATAGATAGAGATCTATATAGATATATAGAGAGAGATATAGATATATAGATAGATACTCTGGGCAACACAAACCCCACATGGCTAAAACTGAACTTAGCATTTTCTCTTCCACATATTTTTCTTCTTCTTTATTCTTTAGGGTAATTAAGTCTTATCTCCTCATTTTCCCAGTAACACAGGCTATGTCCCATCTTCAAATTCATCGTTCCCCTCTTATCACCTGTTTGCCAACGTTTTAGAATCTGCAGTCTTACTATTTAATATATTCACCTCTTGCTTGTCATTTTGGCTGTAACCTCAATCAAGTCCTCAACAACTCTTCTTAAATAACATTTTTTAAAATTTTTCAATTAAGTCTTCAATAACTTACATAGACCATTTCCGTTGTCTCCATGCACTTGTTTCATTGTCTCCAACCAATCTTCAGGTGTGTGGGGTAAGACAGAGATTCAAATTCATTTTTTAAAAATGAACCCAAGCAGGATCACATCACTTTTCTAATTTAAAAAATTTGAATGTCTTCCCCTCTGCCTAGAGAATACTACCTAAACTCTCTGCAGGAGAGTCATAATTCTGTATGAATTTGCTTCAGTCTATCATTAAATCCTTATCCCCCGGTACATCTTGATCCCTAGCCCCAGGGACTATTTGCCATTCTTAAAATAAGCCATTCATTTTTTAATACCTTCGTCACTTGGCTTATGTCTAAAATGCCCTCACCCGATTTTTCACCACTCCTCCTCAAAGTTCTCCAATGATCAATGTCATGCTCATTCAAACTCCCTTTAAATGTCCTGATCATCCAGGCTGCCCAGGGTAATTTGTTTCCACCTTTATTATATGATGTATAAATACTTACATGACAACCTACAAAATACAAGACAAATATTAGATGATGTGTAGCAGTAATTTTTAATGATTATACATGAAAATTATGCTCAAATATCTCACCAAAGAACATCTTTTTGCTTTATCTCGGATGTTCAATTTAGATTATAAGTACGTGATAGCATAGATTTGGACTGTTTTTTATTTCCCCTACAGTATTTGGCATAATGTCTTGCACAGATATCAATGAGTTCAAACAAATGATAATTTTGTTCGAATTTTGAAAGTCTCAGGCAAAGGTTGAGGAATTGCACAAAGCCACTATGCTTTTGATATTTCCTTTGCTAATAAGGAACTTGTCATAAAGATCTATATATTTCCTGACAAGGCTTCTCAGCATCCCATTACTATTTCTTTTGCCTTCTCTGAAAGATGATCCAGTATACAATATTTTTTTCTGTACTTTTCTTCTATATCAAAAGGAAAAAAAAATCCTGAAATGTGATAATATTATTATAAAAAACAGGATGCTTTTGCTTGACTTCTATTTTTCATGCTTTCATTACATCATCAACTAAAATATCTAACCTAAGAAACAGGCATATATGTACTGTATATATTCAACTACCTATGAAAGTGGTAAGATTTTATATATGAGGGCATGATTTTTAACCATTAGATATACTGTTTGAAGAATCAATTTCATATGAGTTTATCCTAAAAAAAAAGTGGTAAATCTGTCAAAAATGATATTATGTTGTGGCTTAAATGAATGAAGTGTCTTATTTTTCAACATAATAAAAAGTTTGTAGAATATAATCAGGAACACGATTGGTGGCTTTATGATGCCATCAGACACCAGGCACTTTCTGCTCTGCCTCTTAGACATGAGATGGCTATTCTACCTCCAGGCACCATGCCTGGGTTCCAATCAGGAAATGGGGAAAGGCACAAAGTTCAAAGCCGCATGACAGCTGAGTTAGTCCCTCTTAAAGTACACACAACTCTGCAACTTATATATCTCATTAGCTCCATCTGTGTGCCCTGGCCATCTTTATCTCAACGAGAAGCATGGAAAATGATATATTTGTTGGCCACAAAAAATCTTTAAGGTAGAGGGAACAAACTAAAAGGTTATTAACATCATTTTGTGAACCAAAACAAAGTATTACCAAGTGGTTGGAGTAATAACCTGTCAAAAACTGTTCTTGTTATATTTCTCAATGAAAATGACATTATCAAAAGTTAACTGGGTTAGTTATTTTATTAATAATAAAATCCTTTAGGTCTTCTTAAATATTAGTATATGTATATACAGTCATGAGTACATAAAACATGGTTTATTCTTATTATTATTTTTGTTAATTCTTGTATTATTTATTTGTATTATAACTGTAAACCTACTTTTGCCCACCTCTGTGTGTGTACATAAAATATGATTTAATTATATTTATGATTATATATTACATGATTACATATATTATAATTTAAAAAATTGATCATACACCTCAATATTCTTGATAGAGTCTTAAATACAGCCATTACATTTCAAGTTTATAGCTATATTTGCTTGTGTTTTTCTTAAATATATTCAGTTTAGAAAACTTTTTTATTTGATTTGGAAGATGTACAACTGAAATCCACATGTTTTCAACATCAGTGACTATGACTAGATGCTTTGGTTTATATACCAATTCTAATGTCATTAGCTATAGGCTAAAACATTGCAATGAATACATATACAAGTGCATATATCTTTTCTAGTTAGTATTTTGGATTTCCTTACCTGGTAATCATCTTTGCTCTAAAATTTACTTTGTCTGATATTAGTATAGCCACTCCAACCTTCTTTTTATTAATGTTAGCATTGTATTTCCATCTTTTTGCTTTTAACATATTTGTCTGTTTATATTAAAATGTATTTGTTGTCAGTAGCATATAGTTGGGGTCTTGCTATTTTACCCTGCCTGCTAATCTCTGCCTTTTACATGGAGTGTGTGACCTTTTATATCTAAGATGACTATTAACACGGTTTGGTTTAAATATATCACCTATTATTTTCTACTAGGCTTACCTATTTTCCCTTATTTTCTGACTTTTTCTCTCAATTTATATTTTTTATTATTTATCTCAGCTTTATTGAGGTATAATTGACATATAAAATTGTAAGAAATAGCCCCAGCTGGTTTGGCTCAGAGAAGAGAGCATCGGCCTGCGGACTGAAAGGTCCCAGGTTCGATTCCGGTCAAGGGCATGTACCTTGGTTGCAGGCACTTCCTAGTAGGGGGCGTGCAGGAGGCAGCTGATCGATGTTTCTCTCTCATCGATGTTTCTAACTCTCCCTCTCCCTTCCTCTCTGTGAAAAATCAATAAAATATATTTTAAAAAAATTTAAAAAATAAAATTGTAAGAAATATATACTTATAAATTTAATATACTTATACCTTATAAAAGGCTTCTCCTCATCTTGTTATTTAAAACATCCATCACCTTTATCTTTTGTGTGTAGGACATTTAAGTGCTAATCTCAGCAAATTTAAATTATACAGTACAGTATCATCCACTGAAGTCACCATATTTTATATTAGATCTTTGAACCTTATTAATCTTATAGCTGAAAGCTTGTACCCTATTTTTATCTCCTTTATTGAATTACTTCTATATTTTTTTGTTTTGTTTTATTGTGGTTGATTTGGAGTTTATAGGATAGATCTTTAACTTACACCAGTTTATCTTCAGGTATTATTATACCCCTACACATATAAGAATCATAAAACACTATACTTCCTTTTCTTTTCTTCAGACTTGGCACTATTATCATGCCCTTTATTTCTGCGCTAGAGGCCTAATGCACGAAATTCATGCAAGGGACTGGCCCCCACTGCTGTCGTGGCCAGGGGCCTCTGCCTCAGCCCTCCACCACCACCGCAGCTTCCCCCTGAAGGACATCCGGCCTAATTAGCATATTACACTTTTATTATTATAGATATGTTATATACCACACACTACAATGTTAACATTTTGCTTGAACAATCAAATATCCTTAAAGTATATTAAATAATAAGAAAAGAGGCTATTATTTACCAATATAGTTAGCATTTTCATACCTTTGTGTAGATTCATATTTCCATCTGACAACATGTTTCTTTTGCCTGAAGAACTACTTTTAAAATTTTGTGTAGTGTGAGTCTGCTGGTGATGAATTTATTCAGCTTTAGATATTTGAAAGAAAAGTCCAAATTTTACTTTTTCTTAAGATATTTTGCTGAATATTTATTCTAGATTGACAGTCATTTTTTTTTTCAACTTTAAAATTGTTGCTTTACGGTCTTCTCAATTGTTTGCGTGTTTTTTAGTTACTCTTATTTTTGATTCTCTCTACATAACCTGTCTTTTTCTTAGATGCTTTTAAGTTTTCCTCTTTATCGGCAGTTTTGAGAAATTTGATTACAGTGTGTCTTAATGTAATTCTTGTCAAATATCTTTGGGTTCATTGAGTATTTTAGATCTGTGGGTTTATTTTGTTCATCACATTTGGGTAAATTTGGGCCAATATTTCTTCAATATCTTTTCTTCTCCTTGTCGCCCTATTGTGTGGGACACAAATTATGTATACATTCGACCACTTGAATTCATCACACTGCATATAAAAGTGAAAGGAACAGAAGGGTATTTATATTCATTCTGGTAGAATAAAAAATATAGGACTTGTGACTTTGAAGCTGCAGGAATTTGAGTAGTGGCCAAAGATACACAGAAGTGGGCATCTTAATCATTACAGACGAGGTACTGCTTGTGGGCTCCCAAAGATACTAAGAGAGAAGGGATGCTGGAAAGGAGGCTGAGAGCCCACAATTATAAGTTGGAAAGAACTATTGAGGTGTTGAATTTACATCTACATATTAAAATGAGCTAGTTTGTATTCAAAGACTGGCAAGGCCTGTGATATAATATGCATTTAAAATGGAGCAGAGCTTCTTACTATATGAGAACATCAACTATCATTTCTAATATTTTATAGCATTTTAATATAAAATGTATTTTATATTAAATATATTAAAATACATTTTAATATTTTATAGCGTCTTAAATTCAGTCAGTAACATTCTCTCTTCACTTACCAATATTTATAACACTAGAGGCCCAGTGCATGAAATTCGTGCACTGGGAGAGGGGAGGGGTCCCTCAGCCCAGCCTGCTCCCTCTCACAGTCTGGGACCCTCACTCTTTACCGTTCACCTGCTCATTGCTCCTTACCTCTCGGCTCACTGCTCCTTAGGGCTGCCCCAGAGGTGGGAGAGGCTCCTGCAACCGCCGCCGCACTCGTCAGCTGTGAGCCCAGCCTCTGGCTGAGCAGCGCTCCCCCTGTGGGAGTGTACTAACCACCAGGGGGCAGCTCCTGTGTGGAGCATCTGCCCCCTGGTGGTCAGTGTGCGTCATAGTAACTGGTCATTCTGCTGTTCGGTCAATTTGCATATTAGGCTTTTATTATATAGGATTGTTTAATATTATGCAATATTATAAGTTTCTGACTAGTTTAAATTCCCCTGTCTTCTATTTCTTTTCCAAATGGATTTCTCTGTGTGTCTGTGTGTGTGTGTGTGTGTGTATGTGTCCATATAAGAAACTACACCCAGTGAGTAGTTGCCTAATTAGTGCTTTTGGCTGCTTAACTAAATATAAACATAGAAAACAGGTTTTTATCCAGAGTTATACTATTAAAACATTACTCTGGAATAAGGTAGAATTCAAAATTATATAAACAGTTTGAGCTCAATTATGAAATATATATATATATGTATATATATATATATATATATATTACATTTAGTTTAATGGAAGGATTTAGAGAAGGCAATATTATTTTTCTCTTTACCAAGTGTCTCTTAGCCCACTGATTGTTTCTGCAATTAGTCAGTTATAGGCCTGATTTTGAATCATATGTACAACATTAATTAGATGAGATAATCTTTAAAATTTAAGCTTTTAAAAAATTCAAAATATTGCATAGGCTGGTAGCTCTTCTGAAGAGAGACTTAAGTATGATGATTTAAAAAAAAAAATCAAACTTCCAATATGAAAGCATGCAATTAGTACCAATCATGTTTATGATGAAACTGTTACTTTTTACCAAACTGGAATTCTAAGAATATTATGACACTAGCATATATTTTTTAATCAAAACTTCTGGGAAGGTTTTCCCCAACATTGTTATTGATTTTTGAAGTTTGACTACATCTTTATACTTACCTCAGTGTAAAGAAATAAAGGAAATACTTCTATAAATATGCCACATATGTAACATAGCATTCATATTTCTTAGGGTTAAACAGCTCTGTTTTTTGAGTCAGGATAAGCATTAATAAGATAAGCAAAATGTTCTGATTGGCAGTAAGTAGATAAAAAAAAGAAAAAATATTTATTTCCCAAATCTTAAAGCAAAAAGTAGGTAAACAAAATGTTTTTTAAAGGAAAAGTATTTCAGAGAAATGAAATCATACATCAAAGCCTTAATTTCCCAACCTAACCTGATAACTCGGATAGTTGTGCATTTAACAATGTTCCTGTGAACAAAAATTATGTTGAACTGATCTGATTTTTTTTTGTCAGAGTGATGATCTAAGTACGAAGGCAAAATGACGCAATGCCATATATCCTAATTTACATAAGACTCCTGTCTCTTCCTCACATGACATGATGGTTTATGACCAACATGGAATATACACCATTTTGACAGGAGTGAACAACTGACAGATTAAGTTCCAAAAGAAATCATCAGAGATTGGGTGTAAGCTTAGATGGGCAGAGGTAGAACTGGGCTCTGTATGGAGAGAATTGATGTGACACAACTTCATGTCCTCTCAGCCCCTTTTATGTTCATAAAGCAACCAGTTTCATACAGACTTGGACAGCTTTGTGCAGCTGTTACCTCACCATACCTCACCCTAACCTGTCTCCACCCGCTTCTCTCCTGATTCCTTGAGGCTTCCCTGACAATTCACTGTGGCCTTTTTATGTTAGTGACCATCTGGTTGGAACTGTCGCATGAGCAACCTGAAGTGCAGAGGAGTTATGCCTATGGACCCAATCTTGGCCAATGGACACATGTTGCTTTTTCTTAGGCTTTAAACTACATTGCATAACACTTTACAAATAATCTTGGGATGTGAACACTGTTTATTATAGCAGTGACCAATATGATTAAGCATTATTGTACTGGCTTTTTCGCCTTTCCTGTTCACCCCTCCTCACCCCCAGATCTGTTCCTTGGCTCCTAATCACACATAGACTAATGGTATACAGACTTTGTTCTTTTAAATATCTGATTTCAGGGAAATCTAGGCTACAAGTGTGGGAACAACAGTCAGAAATTCACAATAATACAATTCAAAGCAATCCATGTTCCTTTATACATATAGAAACGCTGAAAAGAAATCAGAGGAAATTGAATAAAATATGTATGGTATTTTCTTAAGAAATTCAAGTGTCAACAGCCAAGCAAATGGACAAGATCTTTCCTGTCACAGAGTTTTCATTGACATGTGGGGGGTGAGAGTAAGTAAATCAATCAATAGGAAACATCAGGAAATTTCATAAGTGCTATGAAGAAATAAAAATATCTAGATATGTAGAAAGGAGCAGAGACCACTTTAAATTGGTGCTAAGGGAAGATCTGTTTTAAGATGTAACATTTAAGCTGATACATGAATGGCATGAAAGAACTGGACTTGATGTAAAAGCCAAGAAAAGTAATAACAACAATCATAACAATAGTTTCAACTACCACTTATCAAAACTTTAACATTTGCTCTTTTCTGTTTTACACATACTAATCCATTCTAAATCACCTGCCAAGTTGTGTCAAGAAGTGGGCTACAGAGCCAGGATAAAAACCAGAACCTTCTGACCCTAGAACCCATGCTCTTATCTACTACATTCTTTTCCCTCCAAAGGTCAAAAAGAAGAGAATACCAGTGCAGGGTCCCAAAGGCAAGGTTGTGCTTAATGCACTGAGAAAAGCAAGGCTAGATTAACTGAATTATCATGAACACCTTAACTCTATGGTAATAGGTTGAGGCCAGGGAAGTAAGAATGATCTATATGTCATGTAGGGCCTAGTCAGCCAGGATAAGGTATATGGCAATCTTTGTAAGTGAGATCAAAGACATAAGGTAAGGTGGGTTGAACAGGACAGAAAATCTGCTTCAGAATTTATATTTATGGGCATTTTGGTGAAAAGTGAAAATGTATTGAAAACCTGTGGGATGACTTAATGACTCTTAGTGATTAGAAGAAATTGGCTGCCTATTGTCATAAGTCCTGGAAATAGAAGAGAGAAACAGACCTTCAGTAGAATATTTTAGAATAAACAATATATATTCTATTAGTGAGCTTGGCCTGTGTGGCACAGTAACTGAGAGTTGACCCATGAACCAAGAGGTCATTGGTTTGATTTCCAGTTAGGGCACAAACCTGGGTTGTGGGCTCCATCCCCAGTAGGGGGCTTGCAGGATGAAGCCAACTGATGTTTCAATATATATCTCCCTTCCTCTCTATATAAAATGAGTTAAAAAAATAAATTCCATTAATGACTTAATTATCGTGACAAAATATATGCTTGCCACATTAGTTCCCCAAACTATTTTAGAATCATAATTCTATTTCACGAATGTCATTCATGGTTGACTCTAGGGAATATTGTGAAAATAAAGAAGTACCTTGCCCTTTGCTTCACATATTTCTTCCTTTTTTCTCTTACACATCATGAACTTCCAAGTGGTTAGGAGTACCTAATGTGGTGTACTGAGCCTTCCTCTAATATTTCCACTCTTCTTCACTTCCTTTTCTTTTTTAACTATTCACATTTTTTTTCTGAACTTCAACAACACCTGAGGTTATTTACCTAAAATTTCTCTTAGCAAATATTGTGCTAATTTATATGTGCATGCAAATTAGTTAATGATGTCCATGTATTTGTTACTTGCATTTTAAAGTGTTTTTTTTTTTTGTTACAATGTTTTATACTAAATAGGAAGCATAATAAGAATTCTCAGAGAGAAGCCAAGATGACGGCAGAGGTAAACACCTGAAATTCCTGCCTTGCACAACCACTTCAAAAATACAACTAAATGACAAAGCGGACATCATCCAGAACCACAGAAAGGCTGGCTGAGTGGAAAATCTACAACTAGAAGGAAAGAGAAAAGCACACTGAGACTCAGAGGAAGTGCGGAAGTAAAGTGCAGAGGTACGGAGGAGGACGCGGAAAGGACTGGCAACTGAGGACTCGGTTGTCTTTTTCAATCGGTAGGGAGACACAAGCTCCAGATTGCTCTGAACTCCAGTTCCCGGCGAGTCTCTGGGGACCCTGACTCATACGGGGAGAAACTGGACTGTTTGGCAGCGGGCAGAACTCGAGGGCGGCTTTCTCTCAGAGATGCTTGCAGTGATTACTGCAGGACACTGAGACCCTGGGCCTCTTAAGGCAGGACTGAGGATCACCCATAGCTGTTTGCTCTGCCCTGTTGATTTCCTGAGACCCTGCCCCACCCAAGCTGTGCACAGAGGCTTTTGCATATGAATGGCCTGGCCCTTTGCAACCTAAAATTACCTAACAAACTGCAGCTGGGTTAGAGAGACCCAGAACATCCAAAAGAAGGCCCAAGATCCCACAGCAGCTTGCAGTGCTTCACAGCTGGGCTTCATCTGGGCACCTCCAAATCCGAAACAAAGAAGAGGAATCTGCAGATCTCTCCATAGCTCCTGTGGGGTAGCCTCAGGCAGAGGTGAAATTAGCACCTCCTTAGAGATCCAAGAGCCAGTGTACCGAGTGGTCAGATTGGGACCATCCAGATTACAACTCCTCAGATCCATAAGGGACACACTCAGGGAACAGACTCAGTGAGCACCAAAGCCCCACTGAAGCATGTCTTGCACCAGAAGGGTGTCTCTAGCACTGAAGTTCTCCCACCATAGACACAGCCAATTGGCCTGGAGGTCAATTCCTCCCAGTGATACCAACTACAATCAAGGCTTAACTACAACAAGACTGTGCACACAGCCCACAAAGGGGTGCACCAAGAGTGTCCACTTCAGGTAATTGGGGAGGCTGAGCCACTGGGCCCTATAGGACACCTAGCACAGAAAGCCACTCTATCAACACAGGAAAGCATAAAAAATGAGGAGACAAAGAAACAGGTCACAAATGACAGAAATGGAGGAAAGCAAACTACTAGATATAGAGTTCAAAACCACAGTTATAGGCTTTTTCAAGAATTTTCTAGAAACCGCCGATAAGTTTAGTAAGACCCTCAGTAAGTCTAGTGAGACCCTCGAGGATATGAAAAAGGACCAGCTAGAAATTAAGCATATACTGACTGAAATAAAGAATATTATACAGAGATCCAATAGCAGACTAGAGGATCACAAGAATCAAGTCAAAGATTTGAAATACGAAGAAGCAAAAAACACTCAACCGGAAAAACAACAACAACAAAAAGAATCCAAAAATATGAAGATAGTGTAAGGAGCCTCTGGGACAACTTCAAGCATACCGACATCCGAATTATGGGGGTGCCAGAAGAAGAGAGCAAGATATTGAAAACCTATTTGAAGAAATAATGACAGAAAACTTCCCCTACCTGGTGAAAGAAATAGACTTACAAGTCCAGGAAGCACAGAGAAACCCAAACAAAAGGAATCCAAAGAGGACCACACCAAGACACATCATAATTAAAATGCCAAGAGCAAAAGACTAAGAGAGAATCTTAAAAGCAGCAAGAGAAAAACAATTAGTTACCTACAAGGGAGTACCCATATGACTGTCAGCTGATTTCTCAACAGAAACTATGCAGGCCAGAAGGGAGTGGCAAGAAACATTCAAAGTGATGAATAGCAAGAACCTACAACCAAGATTACTTTACCCAGCAAAGCTATCATTCAGAATTGAAGGTCAGATAAAGAGCTTTATAGGTAAGAAAAAGCTAAAGGAGTTCATCACCACCAAACCAGTATTATATGAAATGCTGAAAAGTATGGAAGAAGAAGAAGAAGAAGAAGAAGAAGAAGAAGAAGAAGAAGAAGAAGAAGAAGAAGAAGAAGAAGAAGAAGAAGAGGAGGAGGAGGAGGAGGAGGAGGAGGAGGAGGAGGAGGAGGAGGAGGAGGAGGAGGAGGAGGAGGAGGAGGAGGAGGAGAAAGAAGAGGAGGAGGAAGAGGAGGAGGAGGAGGAGGAGGAGGAGGAGATAAAAATTATGAACAACAAATACATATCTATTAACAAGTGAATCTAAAAATGAAGTGAATAAATAATCTGATGAACAGAATAAACTGGTGAATATAATAGAATCAGGGGCATAGAAAGGGAGTAGACTGACAATTCTCGGGGGGAAAGGAGTGTGGGGAGTGCGGTAAGAGACTGGAAAAAAATTGTACACTTATGGATGAGGACAGTGGAGGGGGGGTCGGTAAGAGCAGAGGGTGGAGTGGGAACCAGTTGAAGGGGAGGTATGGGGGGGAAAAAAGAGAAACAACTGTAATAATCTGAACAATAAAGATTTAATTTAAAAAAAAAAGAATTCTCAGGAACCATGTACAAAATATGTAAGATAAACAATTGTCCTCAAACTGTGTCATAACTTTTTATTCCAAAACAAAATGTTCTTTTTATTTTTTTTGAAGTCCCATTGGGAATCTGTTTTAACTGCAGTTATTTTTAGCTTTACTTTTATGTTTATTGATTTTTAATTAAGTAATTGACAATGTATTATGCCTCTTTTGATAAGATATTATAAAACACACACATATAATCCCTAAATCTCACAACAATAATAGTTAATTTGGGCCAGGAAAAGTTCCAGAAGAAATCACAACTGTTTTGCAGCTTTTGAGACCTAACAGGGAATCTCACTCATAGTATTTCCTAACAAATCATTGAAATACAATAATACACTTGTGCGAATCCTGGAGAGAAAGGTAGAGAAATCCAGGGGTTTTTCTCTGATATTCTGTAATCTGGGGCCACTTGCAAAGGTACTGCTTCGGCCTCTTAGCTAAGTCTTGCTAAGGAAAATGCATGGCTGAGAAGGAATACTAGATAAGAATTTGGACTGTGGGATTCTAATTACAGGACTTTGGACAAAAAAGTGATTCTCTCTGGATATCTACTTTTACTTATCTATAAAATAAGGAGTGCACCATGCAGCTGTTCAACAAAGATCAATTTAATTGAAGTACTTGAGATAATTGCAAAGGTTCCTTTTAGATCAAACATTCTGTTCAAGAACCAGCAGTAATATCCTGGCATGACCAAAACCTGAGCTACTTAACCTCTTGGATCATCCTGCTTGGCTGGGAAAAGGTTGAAATGAGTTTGATCTGTTTTGGGCCTCAGAAAATCCCATTGCACTTAGAATACTTTAAAATTCATACTGTAGACCCCCTTGGATACTGTAGAACTGAAGTTAATTGGAGAGAAATTAACAGTGCCAGACATTTCTTGAACTCCCTGCTGACCTTTAAGCCTTGATGGCCATTAGGAGGGAAACATCCAGGTTTCTTTGTATTAACGTATGATCTGCTCACTGAACTTTTCTGACAAAAGAATAATTGTACATGTAGCATAGTGATTTTAGATGCAATTGCCTCTGAGTGTTCAGCCAGTTAGGACTGAAAATTGCTGATGCAAACAATCACAGGTGTGGAAATTAATAAAAATCATAGTAAAACCAGCATGGGAGGAGCCAGTTATGAAATTGGGTGATGGCAGACTTGTGCTTGGCTATTAAAACCAAAGGAATGATTAATCAAGGCTTACAATTTCATTAATGCTAACTGTTTATTTTTTCCCAGGGCCAGTGCAGATGTGCTAATAGATAATTGCTTTCTAGATTGCATTATGAAAGGGTCTATAAAATGTTGGATAATTCTATGCAATTCCCACACTTGAGTTCCTCCCACCCAGTGAGAGGACAACTTCTACTGTCACAAGATAGATAGTTATGAGCTGTTCCAAATGACACTTCTGTAAAATTGATGCCCCCTGGGTCCCAGCAAAGGGCAGTCAAAAATACTTAGCAAACATTACAAGGAGGAGTTTATACGTCAGTTACAGTACCTGGATCACTTGTATAGATTATATAGTATACCTTGGAATCATATAAATTGATAGCCAAAAGCACTAGCAAAGCTTTTTTTCCCCATTGAAGTTAAGTTTAACATACTATAAGTTAATATATTACAACCATTTTTAACAATTTTTAAAAATAATTCACAATAGTGTGATTTACTAAGTGCTCATGGTACAATATATCAGCACAGAAAAGGTTACTGTTCACTATGCATTTCTGAGCATACAAATGATCATATTAATGGGAACATTGTGAGGCTGTATAAAATGATAAGCTTCATCTCGTAAGATTCACTAGAAAATTCAGATGCCACTGTCACTTTGTGATTATGTCACATTCTATTCATTTTATTAAAACTGAGATGGATCCTTCAATACAGTGATGCTCAGTTGTTGACACTTATAATTCTTTTGAAATAATTATTTCTCAAAACTTTTACAATGACTCAAACTGGTGTTTAATTTTATTAAGCTAAAACTGGTTTCATTTTACTAACTTCTCCTTCAATTCATTTAGCAGATAGCAATCGGAGAACTGAAAACAAAAACATCCAGAGAAAAACAATGAAAAAATGGTGAGCATCTACCACCCAAACCTAATTTATATCATGTTGATCATAGCAAGAAGCAGAAATTTAGTATTTCCCCATAAAATGGGTAGTTGAGCTATTGAAAAATAAAGAGAACTAGGGAGTAGAATCAGCTACTGCTTATCTGAGGCCATTTAAATTAAGTCAGACTGGAGAGAAAAGGATAGTTATTGCCTGGTCCCATGACTCACACACCTATGCAGTCAAAGGTTTGCTTCACATCCTCAGCACTGATCCAGACTGTGAAATTATGAAGTTGAAAATCTTTAGAGTTGAAGCAGATAACTAAATGGACTTGAACTCTAAGTTCTATATGGATGAGTTGACGGTTAAGGTTTTCCCAAACCAAAATTATATGATTCTAAGTAGAATCTGTTGTGAATGATATATACCACAGACAATTAATTGAAAAATTATGGGATCACCTGCCATTTTTCAAAATGAATTGTTCAATTGGGCTAGACTCATGCCATCAACATAGTGTTATAAGCTGTGGGTACAGTGCCATTTTAAGATTCCGTATTTTGAGATCCTCTCTTTGTTTTTAGCCTTTGCCATTTTAGTTATGATGTGTCTTGGTGTGGACCTCTTTGGGTTCTTGTTTGGGTCTCTCTTTACTTCCTGGACTTGTGTGTCTTATGATTGCTTATTTTGAAGAAAAAATAGTGTTTAGCTAGATATGAATTTTGCAGATCAGCTATTAAGGTGAGTTAACAAATGCAATTAGTTATAAATTATAAAAGAGAGCTTTAGAAGATACTATATAATAAATATAAGTACAAATAACTGATTTAGAGATAACTAAATGGAAGTTGTGTAGATATCAGAGTTACTTAAAGTATTGGAACTATTTTCATAGTTTTATTAAGGAATGGTTGACTCCTTAATTTCCTGATTTATATATATTTTCACTTGTGCTTAATTTTAATCTATTTATATTTATTACATATTTAGTGGATGTTTATTATAGGAACTATAGTAGGAACTAGAGTACAGCTTTATCGTTGACTTACAATGGGGTTATATTGCGATAAACCCATCATAAGTTAAAAATATTGTATGTTGAAAATGCATTTAATATACCTAACCTACAAAATATCATAACTTAGCCTAGCCTACCCTAAACATGCTCAGAACACTTAACATTAGCCAACAGTTGGTTAATTATCTTATTCCATCTCAAGAATAATTGCCTTCCTCTTATCATCAAAAGCAGGAGACACAGATGGGTGTTTTGTAGACATTATGGGGTGCAAAACACAAAATACAATATCTGAAAATGCTGGCCTGCTATGGAATATCAGTTGTTTGCCCTTAGATTGTGCGGCTGGCTGGGAGCTTAGGCTCGCTGCCGCTGCCCAGCATCATAATACAGTATGGTACTTACCTCTTACCAGCCTGGGAAATGAGCAGAATTTAAAATCCAAAGTACAGTTTCTGCTGAATGCATATCACTTTTGCATCACTGTAAAGTCAAAAATCACTATTCAGATCACTGCAAGTCACGGATCTTATGTAGTTAAAAATAAAATATTCAATTAGAGTCGAAAGAGCTATGTTAGCGTTAAACACAAAACGCCAGGAGATGATATAGAGGAGCAGCTCCTAAACCAGCCTGGTGAGATCAAAGATAACTTCCGGGAAAAGATAGTGTGTGGTGAGTTTGGAAGAGACTATGGGAGTTAAATAAAAGAAGAGGAGAGAGGGAAGAAGATGTGGTAAGCCAGGAACAGTGTTATGGAAGCCCTGAGAGTAAAAGAGGCTTGAGGTATTCGAGAATCTGAAAGTAATTAGATATAGTGGGAAAAGGATCAGTGAAGGGGCTGGTGGGATGAAACTGGAGAAGTCGATAGGGGCCGGAGGATTAAGGGCTTGTAGATCATGTGGAAGTCTGTGCAACTTCAACTACAAGTAATGCAGAGGGCACGACCTACAAATTTGAAAGCGATGTGGTACCCAGCACAAGGGACTAAATATTTAATTAACACTTTCTAATGTTAATGAGTGTTCTGAATTAGCAATCCTGAGCAATATTCACAAGGACTTCAAAGGAAGCAAGCTACTTCCACTTAAGCAGCAGGTTTTGCTCCATTTTTTTTTTTGTTTCCTCTCTTTTTGCCCTAACCAAACCTAAGCTTCCTTGATTCTTCTATCCCTTAAACGACTTACAAATTCGTTTCATAAATAATTGAAGAGAATGGACTGGAACAATTCTAGCAACTATTGTTTAGTGACATGTCCATTTACTTTACTAAAAGAAATGTTTAATAAAGAAGATTACAGTACTAAATATAGACATTGAACCTAGAAATATGCAGTTGGGAATATGGATAACAGTGATAATTGAAGGGGTTCCTTAATTTAACATGCAGCTAGTCTTGTAGCTGGGCTAGTCATTCATTTTCCACTGATGGAAACAGGCTGAGCCAGAATGAGCAAGATTTTCTGTACCTTAAAATG
The DNA here is from genome assembly GCF_014108235.1 of Myotis myotis. Classification (NCBI taxonomy): domain Eukaryota; kingdom Metazoa; phylum Chordata; class Mammalia; order Chiroptera; family Vespertilionidae; genus Myotis; species Myotis myotis. Next base: position 27,194,476 of record NW_023416318.1, read on the forward strand.
CTGCATATCGCTACACTTTCTAATAAAATAGCACTGCTATAATTCCTTTAAAATTTTCTTTTCTGCAAGTTATTGGTAAATTCTTTTAAAAATGAATGTAGCCTTTATGTGAAGCCATGTTTTTATGAGCAATGATGACTTTTGCTAGGCAATAAAATATAATAAGTGGTCTTGGGTTTATGATTTTGTCTTAAAATTTTACATAATGCTGCTGGTTAATGTGTATATTTCTTTCTAGATATATTTATTCCCATTAAATTATCGCTAATGTCTGTTCCCTATGGTGCATGACTATGGTCATAGGCCCTTAAAATTTAAAGAGAGAAATCTATATGCATTGAAAATAATGTAAGTATTTTAAGCAGGAATGCCATCTACTTTATTGCCCCTTTACTCTCTCATATTTCTTTCAAACTTTAAAAAAAGAACATTTTCTTTTTCTGGATTTTTTTTGATATATCAATTTCTTCAGGAATGCCGTAGATATTAATCAAATATTTGTATTTGCAAACTAAATTTAGGCAAGGTAATCACCTGTTTTTCTAACTGGTAGACTCTCCTATCCTAATAAAATTTTGTGGGATGCAGATTTTCTTTGCAGCTTTGATGGCTGTTTATACAGAACCAAAGTCCATTCTTCACTATTCTTTTTCACTCACATTTTATTTCATCTATTTTTATTTAATAGTCATCGGGTCACATAGAGTCCCCAAAAGTTCAAAAGGAGAATGGATATTACTAGTGACTGCAAAGGTATATTTCTGGTCATTGGAGAGTTTATGATACTTGTATCATAATATTGCATCCGGTAAAAATTGCCCTCAAATTAAGTTTGTTATATACAGGGTGGGGTGAAAGTAGGTTTACAGTTGTGAGTACATTGAATACAGAGTTCTTGTATTATTGCTAATTAATTATTATATTATTTTTCATATGACGAACGGTAAACCTACTTTTGCCCCACACTGTATATGTGAAGAAGTATGTAATGTTTATAAGCCTGGCCAAGAAAATACATGACTAACAAGACTCTTTCTATGTTTCTTTTTTAAATCCTCTCCCAAGGACATGCTTGAGAGAGAAAATATTGTTGTGAGAGAGAAACATTGATCAGTTACCTTCCTTTTATGTCCCCACCTGGGACTGAACCACAATCCAGGTGTATGCCCTGACCAGGAATCAAACCAGCATCCTTCTGGTTTGCAGAAAGATGCTCAACCAACTGAGCCACTCGGGCCAGACTCTCTGTGCTTTGATCTTTGCCCCTTTGGGTCTGTAAATTAGTATCTCAGAGACTTTGGCCTTCACTCAGGAACTCAAACACCAGGCCCTCCACTTGCTTTTTTCCTTCCCCCACCTTTTCTAGTTAACATAGGTTCATCCTTCACATTTCAGCTTGAATGCATTCCTCAAGGTAATTTCCCTACTCCCTTCCATGAAGTGACTCTCTCTATATTATGCTCTTCCAGCTCATACATTTTCTTAAAAGCATGCACCACTCCTAATCATCATGAATTTATATTTATTTTATCCTTAGTAATAATATTTTTCATTGCAAGTGACAGAAATGGAACTCAAGTGGGATTACACAGTGTGAATACTACACAATATCTGGGCCTCTTAGAGATTCTACAGAGGCAATACAGAAGTCATGTCACCTCTGGGGCTTTGGGTTCTGGAAATAAGGATAAAATTTGTAGGATTTAATTCCTCTCTATCCCATTTATATCTTTTATGCCTGTCTGTGTTTGGTTTTATCCTGTCTTTATTCACATGAACCTTATTCATCTTTTGGATATCACAGTGGCAAGAAGTTTCTGGACTCTTTCCTATTGTTTTCAGGTAGAAAAATCTAGTATGGTCCTCTGGGCTAGTTTGGGTCATGTGCCCAACCCTGGACCAATCATAGTGGCTAGAGAAATATGGGGTATTATGATTAGCCCAATCAGAGAGACATAGGCCCCTCCTCTAGAGGCTGGGGTCTTTTACCATACATAAAGTATATATGTGTGACAAGAACTCGTTCGAGAAGTATGCTGAACAGAAAAAAAAAAGGTTACCTCTGTGCCATATTTGTTTAATATCCATATTTCATAACAGGTAGGGAATGTTTCTATTTTCCTCACCATTTTTTTCTACTGCCTATCATAGTACCTAAAGCATCAAAAATATTTGATATTTGTTTACTTGCTTGAATAAATAGATGTATGCAGAGAAAATAGTTTTATTGATTAAGAGGAAAGAAGTTAAATGATAAGGCAACAGATCTTGTCAAATAATGAAAATATAATAGTATAGCGAAAGGCATGGAAGTTATTCCAGCATTCTGTTTGTGCGTGTGCCCATTTAGGGGTTTACTTGCTTGAGAGTTTTAAGCTTTACTTCAAGCAATCAGGCAATGAGACTTGCATGGGGAGAAGAGCATTAGGTGAACAGATGTTATATTTTCAATGAGCTGTCCTGCTGAGATCTAATGAGTTATATAGTTCTGTAAGACTAGCTGAGGAGAGGTTAGATAATTCTAAACCTAAATGTTCCCCAGGTCTTTGAAATGAAAACTTTACATTTCCAATTTAGAATAACCACAGTCACTGCCCCCAGGCAAGAAATGACCCTATATCTATCTATGTTTGCACCTAAACGTGGGTAGCATTGACACAGCCAGCAAGGAAACAAGGTCCTTCTGAGGATCTTTGCCTGCCTGCCAGCAAGTCATTCCTGCTGGATTGGTTTTAATGCATTCCTGGGAGCCTTCTGTTCATGAGAGTTTTAATTCCCATAATCCCATGTGAGGCTATTCTTGAGTCTTAATCACTTTCTCAAATTCAACCCCCCGGTCATGGTTGAATCTAACAATAATGTTCAAGATGCAACTGGGTCAAAAAATGCAAAAAAGGCAGCCAAGAGAAAATAGATGGCCTACAGAATTAAAAGCAATGACTTGAAAAATTCAAAGAACTAACACCATCCTTCTCAAACTATCCCAAAAAATTCAAGAAGAGAGAACATGTCCAAGATAATTTTGCAAGGCCAGCATAATCTTAATTCCAAAATCAGATGAAGACAGTACAAACAGACAAAATTATAGGCCAATATCCCTGATGAACATAGATGCTAAAATCCTAGAAAGAATATTAGCAAACAGGACACAGGAATATCAGTAAATCAATAAACATGATGCACCACATAAAAAAATTAAGGATAAAACCATATGATCATATAAATAAATGCAGAGAAAGCACTTGATAAAATCCAGCACCCATTTATGAAAAAAACTCTTAGCAAAGTGGGAATAGAGGAAACACACCTCAACATAATAACTGCCAAATATGACAAACCCACAGACAACTGCCGGGGTCCAACCCCAGCGGGTCCAGGGGTTCCCAAAGGCGTAGACGGAGTCGGCGAAGAAGGAATGACACGGAGACAGTGTTCAGTTGATCAGCAGCCTAGCCAGGATCTCCAGCCAGGATCTCCAGCCACGTTCTGGTCTGGATCTCCAGAGAGGTTCTGCTTCAGATCTCCAGCCAGGTTCTGTGTCCATGTTCTCTTGCTAGGTTCTCCAGCCAGGTTCTGTCCAGGTTCTCCAGCCAGGTTCAGTCACCAGGTTCTAGTCAGGTTCTCTTGCCCATTTCTGTAGTCAGGTTCAGTCCAGGATCTTTTGCCATGTTCTCTCCAGCGAAGTTCTTCTGTCTCTAGTTCTGTGTAGGTTCTGTGTTCTTCGTTCTGTCTTCTTCTGGTTCTGTATTCTAAGTTCTGTATTCTAAGTTCTGTCCCTTGCTGTCTTGTTACATCTGTATTTATACCAGTTGATTCAATCCTATCAATCTCTATTACAAAGGTTAGGGCGTTTCTTATCTCCATTCCAGGGAGTAAAGATTATGTAGCTTAAGCATGATTGTTCGTAGTTAAAGTGATTAATTACCCGCCTGGCACTTAGTTGAGGGGTTTTATTCCCTCCCTAACTTCAGGGGAAAATCCCTACCTGGGGAAACAACCTTTCTCAGAGACCTTGGTTAAAACACACAGTGCCAAGAAGGTGAGCAAACATATTAAGAACAGTATGCCATATATGCCAGGTCCTTTGAAACAGCAAGGATGGACCGGCTCCCGGCAGACAACATTACACTCAATGGGCAAAAATAGAAGCATTTCTCTTAAGATCCGGTACAAGACAAGGATGCCTGCTTTCACCACTCTTATTCAATATAATACTGGAAGTCCTAATCACAGATATCAGACAAGAAGAAGAAACAAAAGGCATCCACATTGGAAAAGAAGAAGTAAAACTCATTATTTTAAGAAAACATGATACATATATAGACAACCCTAAAGATTCCACACACAAAATCCACCAGAACTGATAAATTCAGTAAAGTAGCAGGATACAAAATAAATATCAAGAAATCAGTTGCATTTTTATAAACCAATAATGAACTATCAGAAAGGGCAACTAAGAAAATAATCCCACTTATAATTGCATCATAAAGATAACTTTAACCAAGGATATGAAAGATGCCTAATAGACATATGAAAAAATGCTCAACATCACTAATCATCAGAGAAATGCAAATTAAAACCATAACGAGACATTGCCTCATGCCTCTCAGTCTGGTTATCATCAATAAATCAACAAGTGTCAGCAAGGATGTGGAGAAAAGGGAACCCTTGTCCATTGTTGGTGGGAAAGTAGACTGGTGCAGCCACTATGGAAAGCATTATGGAGTTACCTCAAAAAATTAAAAATGGAACTGTCTTGTGACCCAGTGATTCTATTTCTTGGAATATATCTGAAGAAACCCAAAACACTAATTCAAAAAAATATAAGTACCCCTATGGTTCATTGCAGCATTATTTATAATAGCCAAGATTTGGAAGAAGCCCAAGTCTACATCAGTAGCTGAGTGGATAAAAAAGCAGTGGTACATTTACACAATGGATTAGTACTCAGCCATAAAAAAGGAAATATTACCTTTTTCTACAGCATGAATGGACCTGGAAAGTATTATGCTGAATGAAATAAGCCAATCAGAAAAAGACAAATATCATATGATTTCACTCATATGTAGAATCTAATGAACAGAATAAACTAACAAACAAAAAGAAAAAAAATTACAAAATAAAAACAATGACTTGACACTTTGCATCTACAGAGAAAAGAAAGAGATGAAGGTGGAAGGGAAAGAAAAGAGGGGGGATTGAGAGGTTAACTGCTACGAAGCACTTACCCATGTGCCAGTGTCATGCTCTACTAGATATTTTACATTTGAGGACTTTTCTAATCATCTCTTCAAGCCAGCTCTTACTCAGTGTGGTAGACAAGAAAATGGAATCTGAGAGAGAGATAAATAATTTTCCCTAGTTTTCACTAGGTCCCAGGTTCCAGCTATGGCTACTTTATAGGGAATAAAATAAAGAAAAATAGTAAAGGTAAATGGATAAAAGAACCTGAAAAAAATAGCTAAGAATACACTAAAGACAGCTATATAGACAGTTATATTTCCAAATTAAACTTTTTTTCATTTGAATTCTCTAGTTGCACCATGAAGTACCCCAAAAAACATAATTATTTTGTGGAAATAATTTAACTTAATATAGGAAATGTATTAGAAAAGATCTAGTTATTTATAAAAGTTATTACATATGAAAGAGCTTTAATTTACTAGAGACATTTATGCTAGAGACATTTTTCTCTGTGGGGAAATCTGAATTATTTTTTTAAATCTTTATTGTTAAAAGTATTACCTAAGTTCCCCCTTTTCCCCCGAATTGACTTCTTTTAGCCTGCCTCCACCCCCCACCACAGGCCTTCACCACCCTATTGTCTGTGTCCATGGTTTATGCATATATGCATACAAGTTCGTTGGTTGATCTCTTCACCCACCTCCTCTGCCTTCCCTCTGAGGTTCGATAGTCTGTTCCATGCCTCTGTGTCTCTGGATCTATTGAGTCATGCAAACAAACTAGAAGGTCCTATCTTTACTCCCTTTGCATATCTAAGTGCTATTTCGATCTCATGTGAAAGAGAATATTCATGCTCCTCTTACAGAGACTGCTAATCCCAAGTATGGCACAAAAACTCTTGCATGAAATAGGCCCATTCTACAAAATATAGCGATAGCCCCGTTGTTATAATTAGACGTTATTTTTCAATGAACCTAGTCTCTGCAGGTTCCCTTGTAACAAAGAAGTCTAATATTGTGCGTAATAATTACTGGGCCAACATTTGAATGCATGCTACTTATCTAGATATTTCTTTTCCTATTTTGAAAATTAAGTGTTAATATTGTCTTTATTCTAACTACTGATTCTCCAGGCCTTTTGTATGATCCCTTTCAAGCATCTCATTCATCACACATCTCTTCCTTTTATCCTCTTTCCTTTCACCTCTGTCAGCTCTTTAGTACTTAAAAGGAAAAATCAATGTTTTGAAGTTTCATGCTGGTTAAATGACAAACTCATACTTACATTTAACTGGGTTAGGAAATATATCCAGAACATAGTTGGCTGAGATTCAGAGTTCAAACCTTGTCTCCTGCCAGAAAGTGGGAGCTGCAATCCTAGATCTAGATGTAATGCTGGGTGTGCCAGACACTGCTCGTTCCCTACCCAACAGCTACTATTCCCTTCTCCCTTGACTAAGGCACTCCAATTTTGTTCAAGAAGAGAATCTGCCCAGCTCAAATTCTCCATGTCCCAGCCTATCTCATCAGTAGAGATAGTAAAGCAGGAATGTAGAGCCTCAACCCATGTAGACTTTCTCAACAAGCCGCACTAGCCCTGAACTACATGTATCTTGTCATATAATAAACCATACTAAAACATTCTCTTGTTTGGTAAAGTTGGAGTTTGGGCAAATGGGGCCTGACAGAATGTTAATTTATTAATCCCTCATCTTAATGTTCTTAGCCACTGGGACCGAGTCACTATTTCTTTCTGGGATAAATCAAGCAAAGTGATATTTAAAAGCCCACTTGGGCAAGTAGCTGCCAATATATGTGGAAGATGTGTACTGAAATCAAAACATACACAACTCATACTACTGAATTTAGGAGTCTGTAGCCAGGACAACCATTCTTTGATGCTTTGAATATGCGGTTTCAACTTGACCTCAGGCCTGGGATCCTTAACTTTTTTCTAATGCTTTAAATGGGTGATAGCCACCAATCAGCCATCTGGACTGCTATCTGATGGTCATGCTCTTATTCCTATCCCACAACGGTGAACTATGTAGAAAAAAAAAAGCGATTTTTTAAAATCTTCTATGTAGGATGGAAAGTTATGTAAATTAGTGAATGGTATGTGATTTTGTTGTTTTATAGTCTCTGAAACCATTCATTTCTGTGACATTAAACCTTACTGTTCTCTAACCTTAGTCAAGTTGGTAGCACCATTGTGCTTGCTCAACTCACTGCCTTATCATGTTCTCTCAGAAGATATGTTATTGTTTATTTGCACGCAAATGGGAATGTAACTCAGTCAATCAAATTTTAATTGGGGGCATAGTAATTGTTGTACCCCGGGGAAATAAACAGTGAGCAAAAGAGACATGGTTCCTGCCTTCAAAGAACTTATATTTTGTAGAGGAAGGAAGACATTAGGAAACACTTTTGATTGACTTTTAAGTAATTATAATACCTGGTGGCTATAGAAAAGGTGAGATAAAACACTTTCTTAAAGAAATGATATGTAAGCTGAAAAATAAAGCATTGACGGCAATTGCACAGGAATGATTTTTTTTTTTCAAGTGAACAAAATTGCATCTGGAAGACCTGAGAATAGGAAAGTTTGAGGAACAGAGAGCCTTCCAGCTTAGATGGATGGAGAGGAAAAAAAGAGAAAAGGTTCAACATGAAGCTGGAGCTGTAAGTAGGGATGGGACTACACAGTTCCATTTACCAAGATCAAGTGGATTTTAAGCTGTGCTTCAAATTGTCAAATAATGGGGCTTTCCTAGAGTAAAGGTCTTTCCAGCATCAGAGAGAAAATACAAAGAGTATTTTTGGAAATTGAGAATTTCTTTTGTCAGGTTGGCCCTCTCAAGAAAAAAAAGCCCATGTTTTTCCAAGTCACATTAGAAACAACTGAAGTTGAGTTGCCCTTAGGGATGATTTAGGTAACTGATTCTCTGGTACATATTTTTCTTGAGGGAAACATATGATTCCACCACTAAATAATGAAATAGTGAAAACCAAATAGAGGTTCAATTTCCTTATTGTGTATATTGGGGCTAAATACTACCTGCTCCCAGGGTTGAAGAGTGATTATGTATTAATCAATTTAGTAGAAAACTTTGAAAATACAACCTATGCAGAAAATGCCAGGAGTTATATGAATGCTACATTTTTATATAACCTTTGGGTGAGATTAGCTCAAAGAACCCGGATAGTTGTAGCCATAATAGCTTACATTTGCTAAGTCCTTATATGTATCCAGTCCAACCTGGTACTCTATTACTATTCCATTTTAGAGATGCAATGAGGCTTAGAGAATGGAATAAATTGCTCAAGATTTCATAGAAAATAAATAATGAAGCTGGCTTTAAATCAAGTAGTTGTTTCAAAAGTTGTATTTGACATGAGCCACTGTTCAGAAGTATAAAGTTTGTCTATAAGTACCTCTACACCATCTTCATATATTCTTTTCTTGTTCCATTCATCAAAACTCTATATCTGTAAATAACATAAAATACAATCACATTAAAGGTTATTATTTTTTGTGATTGAATCTTTCCCTTGTGGAGTCTAAGCATTTTTATAGGAATTGTTATCAGTGGAATTACAGGGGTTGTCAAGAGAGGCACAATGGCACCACTGTATCCTTTCTGGGCTTTCAAATAACCTCATACATGTGGTGCCTAGTTACTTACAAATGAAATCTCCTACATACACTATTGGATGTTTCAGGATTTCTCTTTAAGCGAGTCTGGGAAAAAATTGTTCTTCCAATATAAAGCTCAGTGCATTCTAGGAAACAAAAGAATAGAGTGGAGGATTTACTGCAGTTTATTTTTCATCTGAAAAGTAAAAGGCTCTTCTTAGACAATTTTAAGGTCCCATTTGTTTCTTTCTTGAGTCTATATAAATTATCGATCTGCCTTTCCTTTTACCTTTTAAAGCAGAATATAGGAGAGTGTTCATTTTCAGTTAAAATGGTAAAAATGGTGATAAAGATGTACTGTTTCCTAGCTGAAATTAAAGGATACTCTAGACCAGGGATTGGCAAACTAAGGTCTGTGGGCCAATCCTGCCCACGGGCTGATTTTACAGTTTCATCAGATCACAGCCACACGCATTTGTTTTCATATTGTCTACAGCTGCTTCTGCACATCTCTAGAGCTGAGTGTCTCCAAAGAGACTTTAGGGCCCACAAAGCCTAAAACATTTACTGTCTGCCCACCACCATGCTAGATAAAATGAGAATTAAATAGATAGTACATGTATTACAGAAAGGCAGTTTGAGGGTCACTTTGAGAGTCAGGTTTGCCAAAAAAGCCAACCAGCCTAAGTGGGGAAAACAACAAGGCAGAGGGGATGTTGCTGACACAGTCAGAGAGCTGAGTGGAATAAAGAAACAGAGTACATTGACTGAGCAGAGCAGAGATAGGGAGCAGGGTGTGCACCGAGTAGGAGTAGCCAGGGACAGAGAAGTATAATGGGGCAGAGTGTAAACAAACAGCAGAATGTAGTCAGACAGCAGGAGCTGGTTGTAGTCAAGAGTTTGAACGTGGTCGTGAAGAAGGGTGTGAGTGTAGCCAGAGACTGTGGGTAGTCAGGGAGCATGGGATAGTCACAGTGCGGGGAGGAGTTTTGAGCACAGTCACAGAGCAGAGGGTCATCATGCAGTGACCTGTACTCCAGGAGCAGAGTGTAGTCAGGTGGCAGGTTGTAGTCACAGCACAGAGCAGTGCAATCAGACAACAGGCGTAGTCAGGGAGGAAAGTAAAGGCAGAGAGCTAAAGGCAGTCATGGAGCAGAGTGCAATCAGGGAGAAGGGTACAGGCAGGGGACAGAGTGTGGTTAGGAGCAGGGCGGAGGAAGACAGCACAATCTGACAGCGAGTTGAATACAATCATAGAACACATTGGAGGTACAGAGCTCAGTGTTGCTGGGAGCAGAGGACAGCCAGGGAGCACAGTGTCACCAGGAAGCAGGGTGTAGGCAGGAAGGCAGGGATTTAGCCGGGTGAGAGGGTGCTGTCGGGGAGCAGTATACAGTTCCGTACCCGTCTGTATGGTCAGCAATGTGTGGCCAGCAAGCTGGGTGCAGTCCTAGCAGAAAGCAAGGGGTAGACAGGGAGTAGGGTAGGATGTGGCATGTGATAAGGGGGCAGAGTGTGGCTAGGAAGCAGAATGTTGTAGGCAGAGAGCGAGTACAGTCCAGAAGCAGGATATAGTCAGGGGGCAGGTGTGGTAAGGGAGTGGATGTGGTCAGGGAGCTGTTGTAGGCAGGCAGTCAGGAAGCCAAGTGCTGAGCCTCAGAGAGTCAGCAGGCTGGTAATCCTGAGACACCAACTTTGCGCTTTAATTCTAGGTCGCAGTCTGTTTACCCTCTGGGCTCCCCACCTTAGCCCTACATAGAGAGGCATCAAGTGCCTATTCTGAGCCAGGCACTGTGCTGAGTGTTCTTCCACCTGCTGGCTGCACAATTGCCTAGAGCAAGGACAGGTGTTATTATTGCCTAAAGGAAATCTGAGAGCTGCAAGGATGGAAACTGGTTGGTGAGTGATGCCAAGGTACTGGCTCCAAGGGGCCATGCTTTGTGTTTATGCAAATAATCATAAGAATAATTATGCAACTCAATCCATGTGTACCTGCCAGCCGTAGTCATTGTGCTCAATGTTAGTTGGAACTCATTGTGTATCAATAAAAGAATAGCATTTTATGTCATGAAAAATGCTTTATTCAAAATGGTTTGTCAGCTTTGAAGAGTAGAATAATGTTGTACAATAAATGAGACCTTGAGTAGTTGGAGGGTTTTTCCCCATACTGCCAGCTGTTAATATAATTTGACAATATACCTAATCAAAATCACACAGCTTAATTGCCTTTGATGCATTCATAATTATATTTGCCGGGACTTTAATACACAGTGCACAACACACACGTGCACTTTGATACACAGCACACAGAATCCTCCTGCACATGAGGAATTAAAAAATAATCTAAATATTTGGTTATTAGAAGGCAAATGCTACAGTGAGGGTTTTTTAAAAAAAACATTTTCATGTTATGTCTTGGGATAAATTTCTTTATTTTTCCTATATATTGTACCTTAGCAATAAGCAGTTCATCTAAATATCTAAATGTGCTGAGTAAATCCAGCTAGCAGGAAACATTTATTGCCTCATAAAATGAAAACTGAATGAAGCTGTCAATCAGAAGAACAATTAAACCATTTGACTAAGTTGTTAGAAACAACAGAATTTTCTTGGAAACTAGATTTTCAGGAGAATGCAATTTCAGGGTAAGCATCCATGAATGCACAAATATCCTGCATGCTGCCAGTCAGCCCAGATGTCTGAGAAAAGACTGAGAGGAGAAGAAAGTGGTCCGTCTTCCCTGCTCTGGGAAGGGCCTCTGACCCTGCTTTTGGAGCAGCTTTTGTTTGTATCCAGAATCTGTAACACTAAAGCCCTCTCAGCAAGCAAAGGACGCAGTGGAGTCAAAACCACAATCAGCACAAACTTGTACAACTAGTGTTTAGTAATGGGGGATTCATTCAGAAAGCACCTCATTGACTTTCCTCATCTGTTATTAAGTCAACAATAGATTAATATGCTGGTTTCCTTCAGGAGAGACCACCTCTCTATATAGGTTTGTTTGGCAAGTTAATTTCTACAGCTTTCAAATGGCATTTATTTTATTTTTTAATAGTGCAGTTATTCATTCACTCTATGAATACCATTCTATTTATTTATTGTCATGCACAGCTTAACAATGAGGATATGTTCTGCAAAAGGTGTTGTTAGGTGATTTTTTAAAATATATTTTATTGATTTTTTAGATAGAAGAAGGGAGAGGGATAGAGAGTTAGAAACATCGATGAGAGAGAAACATCAATTCAGCTGCCTCCTGCCACACTCCCTACTGGGGATGTGCCTGCAACCAAGGTACATGCCCTTGACCGGAATCAAACCTGGGACCCTTCAGTCTGCAGGCCGATGCTCTATCCACTGAGCCAAACCTGTTAGGGCTTGTTAGGTGATTTTGTTGTTGTGCTAACATCACAGAATACACTTACACAAACCTACATGGGATAGCCCACTACGCATCTAGGCCATACGGTTTACCACCTTTGTACATGTGGTGCATTGCTGACCGAAATGTAGTTATGCCGTATTCACTTTAATTTGGTCTTCAGTTTTGTTTTCCATGAAAAGTGGAGTTGGTATTTTATGAGAACCAGTCAAACTATACATGAGGCAGTCTTTTGAATGTTTTCCTTAAAATTATAACCTATCCATCTGTTATCAGATTATTTAAAATAAACATTTTATTTAGTTGTCAGGCAAATTTCAGTGTTTGCGTTTACTGGGACATGTTTGTTACCAGGAAGGACCCTGCTGTCCAGTATTACCTGAGCAGTGAGTGCCCAGGGTGGGGATCAAAATCTGGGTTGATATTCAAGGGACCACCCTACATACTCTAAACTGCTCCCATATCCTTCATCCTCATAGTTATCAAGTCCATGCTGACTTGAGTGGAAAGAGAATATGCCATTTAGGTGTGCTGCTATGTATTTGTCTAAGCCATAATGAATTTTAAATCTTTGAATGCCTTGCTCTCCTTTACAGATCTACTACTATTCTACTCAAGCTGGTGTGGTCATTGACCCACATGTACTTGCCTGATCTTACCTCTATGCAGTTTTTTTCCTAAAAAAATATTTTCTCTTTTCACTCATTAAAATCATACTCATTCTTGAGGACCCAGCTAAATAAACACTGACCTGTTTGTAAAACTTTTCTGAATACCCAAGCCTCTGACTATTTGTGTCACTTCTTGTATGTGCCTTTGATGCAGCTGGTACCCCTAAGTTAGCCACATTCAAGTGGCCTATTTAAATCCTACATGACACAGGCATGTTTAGTAACATATTTGGTCACTCATTCTACATGTTGAAAGGCTATGGTCACAAAAGTTGCATCTTTGTGAACAGAGAATGGTATTAAGCAAACATGGTCTGCAGATATTTTCCCACTTGAGATATACATGGCTGGGTTCCATACTTGGGGTAGAGGTTAGTCAAAAAAATAGCACTAGCTATCATGAGGTCAAGGGTCAATTTCATTGCAGCAGCCACAGCCTGGACCCTGAATACTCCCCCACCATTCCTCACTAGGTGAGTACATTTCTTTCTCACTGACTCACTTACCTAAGGTTGTTAGAGCAGAGCTGGGGATTTTTTTTCTTTCATTGCCTTCTTCTCTCATCTATAATAAAAAAAGCGTAATGTACTAATTAGACTGGACATCCTTCCGGAGGAAGCCGGGGCTACGAGGGAAGCTCAGGTCCCGGGTGCCAGAGGGAAGCCAGTGCCGGCAGCCAGGGGAAGGAGGACCTACTCTTGCACGAATTTCATGCATCAGGCCTCTAGTTAGACTACAAAAAAAGATTAATTCGTATTGGTTCAATTTCTTTTTCTTATTTAGGGAAACAGAATTTGATAAACTTGAGAATCAAAATGTTCTTCTTTCCCTGTAGGACTTAACAGACCAAAATTATCTTTGAATTTCATATATATATTTCATATATATACATATATATATAATTTCATATATATATATTTTATTGATTTTTTACAGAGAGGAAGGGAGAGTGATAGAGAGTTAGAAACATCAATGAGAGAGATACATCGATCAGCTGCCTCCTGCACACTCCCTACTGGGGATATGCCTGCAACCAAGTATATGCCCTTGACTGGAATCGAACCTGGGACCCTTGAGTCCACAGGCCGATGCTCTATCCACTGAGCCAAACCAGTTAGGGCTGAATTTCTTATATTTTTAACAAAATCCCATTATCAAACCCTATCTCTTTGTCTCTGGTATATATATACTATAGTTCTTAGTCTGAACCTGACCCTTTCTAATTGGTTCCTTCCTTGATTTAGGACCTTTGTGCTTTCCTCATTGGTCATTCTGCTACAAGGTATTCGTTTCAAATACCATGCCCTCTCATTCTTTCCCCTTATCTTGCAACATTCCTTTATCCTTTGTACAAGTAAGAAAAGCATGTTGTTGTCTCCAAGCCCCCATCTATGCATTCCTCTCCCATGGACCCTCTTCATCTCTAAGACTCCCTAAACCTGCCTGTTTTGTCCCTAGAATTCCTTTCACCAGTGGGCAAGAGGAGATCTGAGAAATGTGGTTTCAGGGTGAGCCACTGCCGTGGAGAGTAGAGCAGGGAGTGGGTGTGGAATGGATCTGAAAGCAGTCAGTCTTAACAGAAGCCTTCTTCTGAAGATACTTTAGGTGAGAGTTGAGCAGGAATCCCTGTTTCCTTGTCAATGGAGAAGTTCCTGCCCAGAGCAGATAATTCATTGGCAGGAATATGATAGCCGGATTTTATACTTCAGTGGTAAGGCTGAAAAACCTAAGTATATTATATCTCCTAACACTGAAAGCTATGAAACAGAATGTATCAGATGAAGTGAGGAGAAGGAGGCTCAACCATAGTAATTTTTGGTCAAATAACAGGTTCTTCTTTGGAGAAGCTGCACTCTAGGTGGTATTTTATTATCTGTTTGGTGGCATTCTGAACAAATGCGACAAAGGGGATGGCACCTACTCGCAAGGAGCTTGAAGACTATTCTTGGGGCTAACACTAAAGTATGAGATAATTAATAAATGAACAATGCAAAAGCATAAAAAAATTAAGTGTTACATTTCTTGGTGCAAATTTAAAGCACATTAGATTTTCTTAACTTAGCCACTGGCTCCAAAATATTTCAACTTTCAATTATGCTTCCAAGCAGGATGCAACATAAAGCAGTGTTTGAGAGAGAGGACTTATTACATACAACTTGGATCTGAATCCTGTCTCAACCAATTATCTGTCCTGCAGTTTTTAAGTCTTGCGTGAACTTTCTGTGCTTGAGTTTTTTCATTTATAAAATAGAGATCAATATAGTAAGTGCTATTTAAATTAGGTAGTAGTTAATGCATAAGAAGTATTTAGATCAGCTTTTGCCACATACCAAGTGCTCAGCAAATATCAGCTGTTATTTCTCAGCATTTCAGTCCAGAGATGATTATAAACATACATATATAAACAAACATAATCACCCCAAGATACATGTCACACACACTCACAAACATGCATATACCCACACATGCAATCTCTGAGCCTATGGACACAGGTAATATGCATGAATGCCTGGTATTACTTGCTGTCTAAGTCCCTTAATGCACTTGATATCTTTCTACTCATATCAAAAGAGGGGGGAATCACTAAGTCATTCATTACAGCAATCTGATGATTGCTCAGAAAATAAGAAGGGTGATGGGACACTCCATAAGGAAAAATTATTAAAACAATAACATTTCTCACAATAATTTGTTTCCAATTTTACTTTCCCAAGTAATTTTTCACAAACTCATCTCTCACCCAATTTAGTGTTTATGATATTAATCTATAGGAAGAGTGTGTTTTGTGCAATATTTTTGCCTAAGCATTAAATTATATCAACTTTTGTAGTGAAAATAAAGTGCTCCTACGTGTTCGCTGCTCCCATTGTTGACATTTCAGACATTTGAGAACATAGACACAGAAGTGTTTAGATATATATGCATGAAACATCAAAACATTATTCCAGATTTTTTGGGGGGGTGGTTATGGATATTTATTAAATTTTAAGAAATGTATTACTCTAAAAAGGGTATTTGACAATAACTTGGATACTGCAAGTGGAATTGTTTTCAACTTATGAAAATATTTCTTATTTTCCCTATGATGTTGATTTCAAGGTAGGCAAATATATGGAGGTAAAGAATTATTAGTCCATGGGGTTATGCATATTATTTCCTCACATAATTATGTAAGCATACCTACTGGCAGCCATTATAAGGAAAGGAGACCATAGCTTTTGTCTCTGGCATCCCAAGACCATGGGAAACAGCGGCTAATAGCACTGCACATGCCCCAGAATTACAAATTAGGATGCTTTCTAAAAGCATCCTATTAAAGGAAGCGTTCTGTGGTACTGCAATGAGAATCACTAACTATAGGCCTGAAATAGAGTCTTTTGAGAATCTGCCTTCTGAGGAATTACACTAATATCCTACTGTTTTTCAAGCAATTAAAATGCAAATAAACATTTAAGGGTACTAGATTGGGAGCCCAGATTTGAAAAGGATATTACTCTATATTCACTGGAGCTGCTTGGTTTCTTTTAATTGAATGCTTCTTTGTAGATGTGCCTTCTGATTAATACTATTCACCTCAGACAGTCTTTTTATGGGCAGATAGAGCTGCTGTTTCTAAGCTTTTCAGACTAAAATCTGATTCTTCTCCTTTCTGTGGTGAGCATGAAGTGTTCATAAAAAAATATAAAAAAGTAAAATGTGCTGGGCATAAGCGTCTTCTCAGAGATGAAAATTCAGAATCCTAAGATTAGGTTTAAGAATCTCTCTAGGATGCATTGAAAAAAGGAGGCATTGATATTTGTTTGCAGATAAAAGAATAGTGGCAAGTTACTGTTGCATTGTTTTCATCAACTAACTCTTCACCCATGAATAAATGTATGATGAAGCACATTTAATCTGTGAAAAGGATTCCTTAACAAAGAGGTATCCAGATGGTGCTATGGCAATCTCAATGCTCCTAATGGAATTATGCAATGCTTCTGCAACTGATGTCAAGGTATTTTATCTCATCTTGTCTGCAAATAGGCTGGTATTATCTCCAACTATAATTATAAAAGCTATCATAATTGTTCAAGGAACTGGTAAAGATACAATTCCTTTCATGACTCTTAATATTGGTAAAGAAGAATTTGGGTTTCATCATATTTGTCAGGAAATGATATTGCAGATCAAGTGCAATTTGGAAATAGAGTTTCATTGCATCTTTATTTCCACATACAGTGTTACAGGAGCCACAGAAAGACATAGCATCCTACAGGATATTTTAAATTGAAATATCCGGTTTTTGTTTTTTATTCTCTTCTCATTACATATGTATCCTCAGCAATTCACATATTCACCAACTGAAAGAAGTAGATATCTGATCATAGGTTTACCAATAGATATGGGGGGGGGGGGAGGTCAGAGGTGGTAGGTTGCAACTGCATCTCACAGGCAAAATTTCAGGAGACATGATGAGCCACTGGATCTGAGATTAGTTCTTCCATATTCATATCAGCAAAGGAGCACAGTTAGACACATATTAACTAGTATAACAGATGTTCTGGAATAGGAGAAGGGATGGAAAACAGTTCATCTTCTGTTCAAATCACTGAATGGCTTTATTTACACATAGGACAAAGTTCAAGATCTATAAGTAGGGAGGGATTCAAGGACATGGAGGGGATCAGGACATGCCACTTAAAATATACCCCTTTGGTATAAGGAATATTGTGAGCTAAGGGCAGTTGAAAATCAGCAGATGCAGGAGGTTCTCTGTCCTCCCTTTAACTATCTAAAAGTGTAGCATAGCCCTAGCCCAGTGATTCCCAAATTGGGCGCTACCGCCCCCTGGTGGGCGCTGCAGCGATCCAGGGGGGCGGTGATGGCCACAGGTGCATTTGTTTTAACTTTTTTTGTATTACCTTTCTATTCTGAGTTCAATAAATAGTTTCATAATTTCAAACTTCAATGTTTCTAATTTACACCTTTCTTTACTATATTTTACGAAAAAGGTAGAAACATTAATACATATATCTTTCTGTTTAATTGCTATTAAAATTTTTAAAAAAATTAATTTCCAGGGGGCGCTGAGTAATATTTTTTCTGGAAAGGGGGCGGTAGGCCAAATAAGTTTGGGAACCACTGCCCTAGCCAGTTTGCTCAGTGAATAGAGCATCAACCTGCAGACTGAAGGGTCCCAGGTTCTATTACGGTCAAGGGCTCACCTCAGTTGTAGACTCCATCCCCAGTAGGAGCCGTGCATGAGGCAGCCAATCGATGTTGCTTTCTCATTTATGTTTATCTCGATCCCTCTCCCTTCCCCTCTCTCTTTAAAAAGCCAATCTATATAAAATCTATATAAAAGCCTAAGCAACTGTTACCACTGGTCAACTGAACGACCAGTCCATCAGTCACTATGACGTGCACTGACGCTCAATGCAGGAGCTGCCCCCTGGTGGTCAGAGCGCTCCCACAGCCAACCTCCCCTGGCCAGCTGGCCCCGATCAGCGAGACAGCCCTGATTGGCCCCAATTGCCGGCCAGGCTGAGGGACCCCACCCAGCATGAATTCGTGCACCGAGCCTCTAGTAGAAACATAAAAAAATAAAATAAAAGTGTAGCATAAATTTCCCTCTGTGAGGAGGACCCCACCTGTACCTGGAAGAGGAGAGAGAGAGACCACTCATCACCAGAGACAGAAGATTGACACCAAGGTGAGTATGCAGGAAGACCTCACTAAAGTAACCTGTACACTATTACTTCCTCTACGCAGTTCAGAGTCACTCCCCTGTTACTTACTGACCCTTGAAGCCCAAACACTCCTTCCTTTGTTTAAATGGCACATGAGCCCTGAGTCAAACCACTTATTTGAGTTTCACTTCTCTTCTGTTAACTCCTGTGCATGTAAGATATTCCTAAAAATTTGTCTTCTATGAATATGCTTTTTGTTGCTTTAATTCATATGGCCCTGGAACTTAATCTATGAGGTCAGAGGAAAAGTCCCCCCCCCCCGCCCCCCGCCCACAGCCGTTAACTATTTACTCGTCTATGATGTGTTCATAGTCAACACACAAAACTCACCTCCCAATCCTCTGCTCCGGCTGCCACAGCCTGTGTTATCATTGGTGCCTTGCTAGGTTTTGCCTGAATCCTAAACAGAATATGAATTCTAACCCCTGCAGCCTTATTTATGCTTTTTCATTTGTCTGTCACGGACTTGGTCTGAATCATTTTATCTGTAATATAAGTTCAACTCCTTCATAAAGCTTTCCCGACTCCTCCAGACAGTGACTTGGTTCTCTGAATGCCAAGAGGAGATTTGGTCACTTCTACTCATTTACACATGGTGTGTCCCACCTAATAATACTGTCTTTTTCACTTACACTTCTTCATTGTATATCTCTGGAGACCAACTTCCGTGCTTCATGGTATTCAGTAAATATTCGGTAAGAGTGAGTAACAATCTGCCACATTGAAGCCCATTGGGTTAAAAATTGTATGACCTTAACTTTTAAAAGTAAATCTTCAGAAACTGTTTTAAAAGGCAGACATTTTAGCATCATGGGAAGCCTATAAAGTTACACTGATAGAGCAGAATAGATCATGTTACCTAAACGGATAAATGATTTAGGGTAGTTCTACAGGATAGAAAGTGTACCTTGTTTCTTTAGTCACTGGTTAATAAAATTAAAACGTATAAAATGTTTACAGTGTGGGAAACAGTACGATGAAATACTCAGATGGATTCCTTTCATTCGTTTTTTCATTCTTTTATTTACTTAATAATCATTTAATTTATAAACTCTTTTCTGGGAATGTAAGGATATGATAGATTCTCTCTTTGTGATGCTCAGCCATTTAGCCCGTCTAGAGCCATGCTAAACTTTTATTTTTAGTGAATCACTGCAAATATGCTTAGAAATGATCTTGAGGTAGAGCCACAGGGAGATTTTTGTCTTTTAACAAAATGATAAATTAAAACTTACTTGACTGGCACAAGAAGGATTACCAGGATGCCACTAGAAAATCTAAAGGAGATGATTCTCCAAAACCAATTAATATAGTGGCTGCACATATTGGAAACAAGAGGAGATACATTCATTAATTCATGTTTATCGAATGCCTATAAGGAATAAGGCACTATATTAACTACTGGCTGGGAATGCAGCAGGTTCCTGTCTTGGTGGAATTAACATACTAGTGGTGAAAGCATAAAATATATACATAAGTACACTATTATTTTAAAACAGCTATGAAATAGATTTATTGGTAGTTATGAATTTGTGTAAAATGGGAATGTTGGTTGGCTAGGAGTTATAGCTGAGACCTGAAAGACTAAGATAGGTATGCAAAGGTTAGAGGGAGGTGAAGTGTTCTGAGCCATAGGAAGAGTATGTACTTGAGGCAGGAAGGAAACCGGCCCATTTTCTGTTAATGGGATTTCTGCCACTTGTGCCAGCTCCATTTTTATTCTAGAGACCGCCAGATGGGTAAAAAGTTTGCTGAAGCAAATCACTCTGAGGTGTCTGTCTCATGAGGCCAATCCAGGGAATAGCATTTTTGAAATGAATAAAAATAAAAGCTGAACATGGGCATTTGCTTTATTGCCTTAATTCACAACCTGGCTGAGTCACACTTGCTTTGGGAACCATAATTTTGAAATTCTGGACTTGAATGCATCTTTAAAATTCTCTGTGCAAGTGGAAGGTGGGAAAAAGAAAAGTGTTAGATGTAAGAACCAGACACACAAATAGCTGCTCAAGAGGCATATGACAGCGTCACTAAGGGAACGAAACTGAGTGCTCAGTTCTCAAAATCATGCTTCAGATATCAGCCGTGACACAATGATAGGCGAACCCAGAAGAACAGTACTGGGTTCTCATCCTGGGACATATTTACAACCAAAGTTGTTGGGGTTTTTTGTTTGTGTTTTGCCCTAATTCTTTATTGAGACTTACTCTTAGAGTTAGTAGAAAACTACCTGGGAATAGAAAACTGGAATACATTTCTTCTTAAAGCAATTTTACTTTATAAATAAAAACTAAATTTGACCTAGCCTAAGTGAAAGGTAAATTGATGTGTGGGAACCTTCCATAATAACATTTGATTCCATATGATATTCATTCAAGTAATAAATCAACGTAGAATCATTTGAACAGAAGTTAGCTCATAATATTGATAGCTTTTAATAAAATTGCCTAAAGAATTTTTTGGTACCACAACTAGAAAATATAATTAGTACTAATACTGTTAAAAATGGTTTTACATTTTCTTATGTTGCATTAAGTACTAAAATTGTATAAATAATGGAATATAGTCCCATCAAATTATTAAGACCTCTTTCACTGTACCAATATACAAATTACATTTATTTAATTTTTTAAATTCCTCTTAAAATAATATCAGTTATTTGCAAAACTATTTTACTTAAATTTTGTAATTCAGTAGATAGCTTTGTAGCATTGACACATGGCTAAGAATCTATTGATAATGTCAAGCTTTAATCCTAAAAATGAGCTTGATGGACAAAAAAACTTTTGGCCATTTAATAGTAAAACAAAATATTTTTAAGAAAAAAACTTTAAAATATTATTTTGTAAATAAAAATACTTATAGAACTAACAAAATGATTCATTCACTCAATATTTTGACAGTGTTTACTCAGTGCTTACTCTGGGTCTATAGAAATGTAATGATCCATTTTATATCATCAAGGTGCCTCGATTTTTGTAGGAACGCAGATTGGTTTACTTAAAACCACTGAGATAATTGCCATGTTAATGTAACACAAAATATACTGGCAAAAGCAAATGCATTCTACATTTCCCTGGGAGTCAGGGAAGGCTTTATAATGTGAGAGATAGTGTTTTAGCTTTAAATTGAGGATTCAGACAAGGAAAATAAATTCAGGCAGACTATGCAGGGGTGAATGTGGAGGATCTGGACTCTACAAAATCATGGAAAGTGAGAAAGTGTGGTAAACTCAAGAGACTAAATGTGTCGGCATATGTTGAAAAATTGAGGGAGAAGATGGGAGAGTTGGTAGAGGAGATAGAACGGGAATCCAGATGTTAAATTTCATACTGTGTACTTTGCTTGACTCCCTCCAAAAATGGACTTAAGCAAAAGATGAAAGTGCAACTAGTCTATTTAGTAGGTGAGCTCCCAAAACATTAATAGGCAAGTAAAAATGGTAGGTAGGAAGGAAAGTAGATAACTATGGGTGTATTATGAAGCATGCTAACATTTAATCCCCTTAATTCCATTGGCAAACTCTAAAGCTAGCCTAAAATAGGAGCCTGTGAGTTATTCTGCTTGAGCAGGCACATGGATTTCAGTATTTATACACTGACTCCCTGTGATCATTGGTTAATGGTAGATGCTAACTCACTACTACTTCCAACCTACCACCCTAGCAGCAAAGCTGACTCTAGAGACCCAAGAGGGCACTCAGGCACAGACATGCAAGAGGTGGGAGTCCATCTGTGTGCACTGAAGGGATATGTACAAGGCGGTATGCATAGGGGGTACCAATTACTTCCTGCAATTAAATTTATATTTCAGTTTGTAGATCACAGGATGCTTATAAAAGGATCATATGAAAGAAGCTTACAGCAGTGGGGCAAAGTCATTCTATCGAGTTTGAAACCTGACTCTGCCATTCATTAGTTGTATGAATTTGAGAAATTTGCTTAACTTCTCCCTGCCTCCGTTTCTTCACCTGGACAATGAAGATAACTACCTCATAGGATGATGGTGAGGATTACTGGAATGAATTCATATAAGGCAGTGAGAATAGTGAAGCATATAGTAAAAGCCCAGGATATGTGAATTATTACTATAATGATCCAGAGATGTTAGCCAGGATCAGATTTTTGTCTTCAAGGGGTCACACTGCGAGTACAATGGTGACATTCGAGGGTTAAATGTAAGCCATGCCACTCTGAAGAAGAGAAAAAAGTAAATTACCAAGATTTTTTTTTTGAAGAAAAAAATTTGGAGTTTTTTTGACATGGGCAAGAGGTTGGAGGGAACAGATGTGGGAGAAAGTTGGTAGGTTCAGGTTTGAACAGACTTGATTCTGCACACCTCCAAAATAAATCATAAAATATTTGTCAACATGAAAATCTACGAAGGTATGTTAAGATTTCTAGACATATGAATATTGTTCAAAGCATTTTATGGGCAATTATATTGAAAGAGGAAAAATATACTATATATAAAGTCTATTTCTTCTATCAGGAGCCTGGAGATAAGCCCTTATTTCAAGTTATGGTGTAAAAACACATTATTTAGAAAAAAAAGTGATGAAACTATAAAAATATGCAGTGTCAAAAGATATTACATGCTTAATTATGCATGTATTTCAAACATTTTATTTCTGTAGAATTCTGAAATATCTTCTGACAGGATATAGTCAATCATTCCTAGTCTGTTACATACAAAGGCTCCCAAAATTCTTCTTTATTTGTCTCTCTTAATAGTTTGTTACTTCACTTAATATTAATCTTCATTTTGTTTGTCTAAATTCATAGTTAATGAACTCAAGAGAATATTAAATGAAGAAATTACAAAGTTGGAATGCTACATGAATTTCTGAAAATTCCTAAGATAATTTTGAGCTAAACTTTGAAATTACAGTAAATGATAGCCTACCTTTGTTTGCTGCACTTATTGTTTATAATTTGTTCATCCTATATAATAAAGAGCTAATATGCTAATTAGACCAGAGGACAGAATGATATTCCAGAATGAACAGTGGGCAGGGGGCGGGGGGTGGGGCTGCGAGGCAGCCCAGGCTGCTTCGAGGGCCAAGCCCTTTGCACAATTTCATGCACCGGGGCCCCTAGTATGATATACTTAGTTAAGAAGACACTGCAATACAGATAGAGCATGGTAGTTGAAAGTTACCCTAGCATTATTTTCTTGGCAAGAGTATTCTACATAAAAATAAAATCACTATACTGGATAATTCCTTTTATTTAAAAAATATTGTATTATAAAGAGATTAAAGGATCTAATGAAAAAGAATGAGACAAATTGGAATTTAAACTTTGACTTCACTACTTTTATTTATTTACCTTATGACTGTAAACATTTTTTCCTTGAAAGTTCAATGATGAACACACTTAAGGTTAACTAAATTTAAAATAAAGCAACTTGCTAAAATAATGAAACAAAGCTTCACAAGATATAATCAAGCTTTATAACACTGTCAAAATTTTGCTATACAATGAGTGTTAAAGGTAATTGTTTCCTTTGGCATTAAATTACTAGTTGAAAACAAAAGTAGTACTTGCCCCTTAAATAATACTAACACAAGGAACACTGAATAATCAACTTTATTTTTATAACTTTAATCTTTCTTGAAGTATTTGGAAGATGAACTTGAGGTTAGGAATTTAAAAAATATGAAGAAATTTAAGATATAAAAATATACACATATGATTCCGTTTCATTAAGCTAAATTATCCATATTGAACTATTGATGAACTGGACAACATATGTAAAAAGAATAAATGTAGAAATAGATCATTTTCTTCCACATTTAATGCATTATATTGTTCCCCATTACATAATTCACCCATTTATTCTTTTCAACTCCCTGAAATCACCAGTTTGATATGAAACTTTCAGACTTAATGTGACACATTTATTTGTTTATTTGCATATTTCTAGCTGTGATATTTTCCAAGAGAATAATTCTTATCAATGTGTTATCAAGATAACAGAGGAGCCTTGGCCAGTGTGGATCAGTTGGTTGGAGTGTTGTCCCATACACGGAAAGGATGAGGGTTCAATTCCCGGGATTCCTGGTAGGGCACAAGCCCAGGTTGCAGTAAAATCCCCAGTCGGGGTGTATACAGGATGCAACCAATCAATGTTTCTCTCACACAACGATGTTTTTCTCTCTCTCTTCACCAAGAAGACTTATATGCCTCCTTTTCCCATAATTTCTCTCTCCTTAAATATGTTCTGACTAGCATTGTCCTTTGGTTTATTTTCCATGCCCTTTGATTATTAGAATGTTAAAATCTAAGTATAGCATTATATAATTATGTTATCTTATTTATCGTTATCTAATTATGCTTAATTAAATTATTATATATCACTTGTTTTATTAATCATTAATTCAATAAAAATTAAATAATTAATTATATTATTCGTTAAACAAATACTTAGTTTCATTTTATGTTAGCTACCCAGCTAGACAAATAAGTAGCTGGAAATCTAGAATTACTTCGTTGTCTCAATGTTAGCTAGCACACTTCTCATTTGTACTAGAAATAGAATAACCATTGTATTGATTATAAAATCAGGGTGCTTTTAATTATGGAAGGAGGTCCTATTTTTTACTATGTTTTATTGATTTTAGAGAGGAAGGAAGAAGGAGAAACATTAATGTGAGAGAGAAATATCGATCAGCTGCCTCCTGCACCTCCCCTATTGGGGATCGAGCCCACAACCTGGGCATGTGCCCTGACAAGGAATTGAACCCATGACATTTTGGTTCATGGGGTGATGCTTAATGACTGAGTCACAGCAACCAAGGCAGGAGGTCCTATTTTTAATTACACTGTTTACATGCAAATCAGGTAAACCAGGATGCATAGCCACTATCTTAGCTGTTTTCCCTAGAAAATAGATCTTTAGGCAAAGACTCATGTGCTTATACTTTGCAAATGACTACATCCTAGGGAGCAGGGGTGGGGAAATGTTGGAGAAGGGGAAGAGAGACAAGTAGAATATACACTATCTTAGAATTAAGTATGACAGATTGCTCAATCCTATGTGGCCTTCTTCTGAAAGACAATAAACTCTTCTCATAACAGTTCATCCTGTTCAGGAAGGGAGAAGTATTCCTGCTGCACTTTTAGGAAACAAATATGTGGACATGGAGTGGATTCCTGGCACCTCGGACCTATAAATAAATAGAGAAGCCTCAGGACAGAGGTGAAAAAGTGGAGCAAGCAGGATGCCAGGCACTCTCCAGTTGTCCTGTGTGGAGTTGCCCATATAATTGATTAGTTAACATATAATTGGCCCTGGAAAAAGTTACCAAAAGCCCTAGGTCAGGAGGATGTGAAATACACATAGAAGGCACCTGATAGTCAATCTGATTGAACCGGTAAAATGGACAAAGAAGTCTTTGAGTCTTGGAATTAACTATCTCCAATATGACAGTGTTCAAAAATTTTGCTGAAGTGCGCACTGTATACTGAAAATTCATGGGTAGCTGTATATTTATATAATCAATATCATTGAGCGATATGACTTTTATTCATATCAGAGCATTATACATACTTGCATTAAAAATATCAAAGTAAAATACATACGTGCATTAAAAAAAATATTTGGGTGTAAAAATAATCACCTTATACTCTGTTATTCATAATAGCAATCGCCTCAACAGGGCTTTAAAAAGTTTTATTCTAACACATAATATAAAAATATGAAGTGCAAATATTTATTGGCAGTTTTATAATGGAGGTAAAAAATTAAACAGGTATAATTACCATTCAGCTCAAAATGTGTGGGTATCATCTGGAAAACTATCTACTGACCTACTTACGATTCACAGTTGACCCAATAATCAATGGTGGGCCTAGGCCCAGTCACAACTTATGAACTACTATTTAATATTAAAGCTGTGATATTTTAGCTTAAGTTAGAAATGTAGATTATAGGGGCAATAAACACCTCTTAAAAAGCTGTGTTGATATGGCTAAATAGATACATATCAACAACACTTGGTATCCAAAAGCTCCAAATACCAAATAAGAAGATTACAGTGAAACACCATTATCCTTCTATTGCTGTTAAAAGAATGCATGCCTGCTTTAATAACTCAATTTATTTTGCTAGAGGGAATATTCTACTATTATTATTTAAAAATAAGCTTATCAAGAATAAGAAAGAGGCATTCAGAAACAAACACATTTATAAGGCAAAATTGATCAATATTTGTTTTGACTTGGGTATTAACTAACTGGGCAACCTTAGGTAAGTCTCTTATCCTCTTTGAGCTTTAGGCTCCTCATTCATTAAATTCCAATAAAAACATCTTTTGATAGTCTCAGTAACTATAATGCTATGAACAGAAGATATGCTCACTTGAAAAACAGCATTGTTGCATGGGTTCAAAAACTACTAGAAATTAAATAGCTTAATTACATGGCTCCCAGTGTTTGTCTTGTTCCCTACTAGGCATTTAATCAGCTGCTTTTGCAGTGGTCTGAAGCAAGTTCACATGACATCCATGTAGGCAAACTCCAACAGGATGAATCCCAAAGTTTTACTATGCCAGTGGTTCTCAACCTTCCTAATGCCATGACCCTTTAATACAGTTCCTCATGTTGTGGTGACCCCCAACCGTAAAATTATTTTCGTTGTTACTTCATAACTGTAATTTTGCTACTGTTATGAATCATAATGTAAATATCTGATATGCAGGATGTATTTTCATTGTTACAAATTGACCATAATTAAAGCATAGTGATTAATCACAAAAACAATCTGTAATTATATATGTGTTTTCCAATGGTCTTAGGCGACCCCTGTGAAAGGGTCGTTCGACCCCCAAAGGGGTCGTGACCCACCAGTTGAGAACTGCTGCACTATGCACATTCATTTTCCCATTAATTAAATGTGATATTTTTAATTTTACCACCCTTGATATATTTATTATTTTAATTCCAAGATGCATAGTATAGTTTTAATAAACCTATATTTCTAACAACATGGATAGCACAATATTGTTACCTTTGATTTCTAGGCCCTATATTTTATCGCTGAAATCAAGATGTGACTTATAATTGAAAATACCTGACAATTGTTATTAGCCTTTTCCAACATGTAAGCAATTCTAATATCAGGATGTATCTTATGGTTCTTATATTCAAGGAGATGTGGGAAAATATGGTTTGAAATTACACTTAACTATTTTCACCAGGAATAACACATTCTTCTAAAACACACACACACAAATAAATAAATAAAAATTCCAGCCCATCCGCCATATTATAAAAGATTTTGCCAACCAAACATTAAACCTATGAAGTAATAATTAACATTTTTAGGTAATTAAAAGGATGTATACAGCAAATCAAATCTTTGAATTAATATAAGATAACCAGTGTTACTATACTGAGTAGTTCAATTTCTGCCATTTTGGCATTTTGCTTTATTATAGATAAATATCTGATTTATATTCATCTTTTTAAAAAACTGAAAATAGCTCAGAGGCTTTCATTACTATTTCATGGCCCCTTAGGAGACTAGAGACACCATGTTGGGAATCACTGTAGTAGAAAAATATACATTTCTGAATGATAATAAGTTCTCATGTGCTTTCACAGGTTAATCAATTCTATGCAGACCCAGGACATAGGACTTCTTTATTTTCATGGAGGCTTTATTGTTATACTAATAAAAAATATGAATACTCTGTAAATCATTTCTATTTAGAAAGCATTTTATACTGTTTTAAGTGTGTAGGAGTCTAAAATTCTGAGAATTCATAGGACTTCAATAGAAACAGTGAAAGCATATTATAAAGATTTGATTGGAGTTATATAATGCTCTATCATATGCTTAATTTAAAACCTCATTTTTTTTAAATATATTTTATTGATTTTTTACAGAGAGGAAGGGAGAGAGATAGAGAGTCAGAAACATCGATGAGAGAGAAACATCAACCAGCCGCCTCCTGCACATCCCCCACCGGGGATGTGCCCGCAACCCAGGTACATGCCCTTGACCGGAATCGAACCTGGGACCTTTCAGTCCGCAGGCCAACGCTCTAGCCACTGAGCCAAACCGGTTTCGGCTAAAACCTCATTTTTGAAATTTATAATGCTTATGAGATAATAATAAAAACAGCCAACTCTGCATTCAGTATATATCAACTTTTTTTAAAAAAAGGATATGTATGTCTGTATATATATATATATATATATATATATATATATATATATATATATATATATATATTAGAGGCCTGGTGCACAGATCCATCCACTGTGGGGTCCCTCGGCCTGGCCTGTGTCCTCTCATACTCCGGGACCCCTCAGGGGATGTTAGATTGCCAGTTTCAGCCTGATCCCCACAGGGGATCTCCTGAGGGATGTAGCAGTGCATGAAGCAGCAGGCCTCTGGGGAGGAGCCCGAGCCAGGGCCGGGCGCTGCGCTGCTCCCACTCATCCCAGCCCTGCTGTGCCCACTGCGCCTGCTGTGGGAGCGCACTGACCACTAGGGGGCAGCTCCTGAGTTGAGCATCTGCCACCTTCTGATCAGTGCGCATCATAGCATATATTAGTTTTATGTATCTATAATAATAAAAGCATAATATGCTAATTAGACCTGATAGCCGAACAACCTTCCAGACATCATTTCGGGCGTCCTTCCAGATGACCTTCCTGATGAAGCTGCAGTGGCAGGGGCTGAGGCAGAGGCAATTAGGGGAGATCAGGTAGGCAGGCAAGCCATTAAGGGCAACCAGTCAAGCAGTCAAATGGTCATCACAGTCACTTAGGCTTTTACATAGATAGATAGATAGATAGATAGATAGATAGATAGATAGATAGATAGATAGATAGATACAAATAGATATGTATATGCAAATATAAATGTACTAGAGGCCCGGTGCACGAAATCATGCACAGATAGGTCCCTTAGACTGGCCGGCAATTGGGCCGATGGGTGCCGTCTTGTCCAGTCCCGATCAGGGCCAATCAGGGCTAGCCAACTTGGGGGAGGGACCATGGGAGGTTGGCCAGCTGTGGAAGGTTGGCTGTGGGAGAGCACTGAGCACCAGGGAGAAGCTCCTGCATTGAGCGTCTTCCCCCTGGTGGTCAGTGAGCATCATAGCTACCAGCCAGTTGTCTGGTCATAACAGTTGCTTAGGCTTTTATATATATAGACTAGTGGCCCAGTGCACAAAAATTTGTTCACTCGGGGGGATCCCTCAGCCCGGCTTGTGCCCTCTTGCAGTCTGGGACCCCTCAGGGGATGTCCACCTTCTGGCCAGCACAAATGGGGACATAGCATCAAGTCCCCCTGTGCCAGAAGACCCAGAGTCAAGTCCCTACCCACTTGCATGTGCCCCCTGGATGCAGCATTCAGCCTCATGGAGGGGCTCACAGGCCTGAACACTGTGGCGGCGATGGCAGCGGTGGCAGCGGCAGAGCGGCGAGGCTGCATTGGCCTGCCAGAGTGGCGGGTCATGCCTTCCTGCTCACCCCCGCAGCCCCCGGCCGGGTCCAAAGGCCCAGACACTGATGTGATCGGCCCTCTGGAGTGGTGACAGGCCTTGACACTTCGGCAGCGGGGCTGAGGGGACTGGGCACCGCCATCTTGTGGCTATGGGCTCTGCCATCTCTGTGATGCAGTGATGAAGTGATGGTTAATTTCCATACTACTCTTTTATTAGATGGGTAATTGTTGGGAGAAAATACAACTAAACATTAAGTGATGAATTTACATACAAATGCTTATTATTTTCTTCTCTATACTTCTATTCACTTGACTATATACAAGAAGCATATATTAGTTTTATATATCTATAATAATAAAAGCATAATATGCTAATTAGACCTGATAGCCGAACAACCTTCCAGACATCATTCCGGGCATCCTTCCAGATGACCTTCCCAATGAAGCTACAGTGGCAGGGGCTGAGGCAGAGGCAATTAGGGGAGATCAGGTAGGCAGGCAAGCAGTTAGGAGCCAGCAATCCCAGATTGTGAGAGGGATGTGTGACTGCCGGTTTAGGCCTGATCCCACAGGGACTCCTGCAGGATTAGTCCTAAACCGCAGTCAGACATCCCCCAAGGGGTCCTGGATTGTGAGAGGGTGCAGGCCAGGCTGAGGGAACAGCCATCCCCCCCAACCCCCATGTATGAATTTCATGCACTGGGCCTCTAGTAGAATATAATAAATATCATTAAAAGATTAAGCTACAGAAAAATAATGGCCTATGTTTGCACTTTAACTCCCCATCAAGAAGTGCTAACCACTTCTTCCTTCCCAAATGACGTAATGTAACCTCTTTCTTAAGGAAGAACTTTCTTTTCTTCCTAAATGACTGTCCCCTCCCAAGGGCTGAAAGGTTTTTACTGTGGCTTGAAAGATTTACTTTCTGGTTCCCATTAATGTTCCCCAAATAAAATAGACATGCAGTATAGCTGATGATGTACAATATGATCTCACAGATTCATAAGTTCCTTGAAATAAAAATATATGGCTAATCAATCTCTGTACCCACGTGTGTTGCATATCATGGGTGCTCAAGACTAATATTTTTGAAACACCTGAAAAATGTTTGTTGTTATAATGCTGCCTCCATTCTCAAAAGTTGCAACATCATATGCTGTTTTATATTTATGAACTTCACCTCTTATTTTTAATTTGTTAATTTTATGAAACCCTTCATAAATTTAAGTAAAGATTCATAAACTTTTACTACCTTTTAAAATTCAAGGAAGTTTGGCATCTTTTAAAAATCTGTATAATTTAATTCCTTATAAATGGTCTTATAACTTATGAAGTCATCTCTAAGAATTATCTTATAAAATCCTATATAATAAAATGGTATTATGCAAATTGACCCTAACAGCAGAATGACCAGAATGACCACTGGACTAGTCACTATGAGGTGCACTGACCACCTCTCGGTCCCTTTCCCTGGTCGGCAGGCTCCAATCGCCTGATGGTGAACAGGGAACTGGGGTTGGGTGGTGGGGAATGTGGGCTGAGCCAGGCCAACGCCCCCACCACGCCAGTCAACCCCCACATAGAGGGCAACCCACGTCAGGAACAGGGCCAGCAGGTGGGAACAGTCGACCTCTTGGTCCCTTCCCCCAGGTGTCAAGCACCTATCACCCAATGGTGAACAGGGAACCAGGGGTGGGTAGCAGTGGGGGGTAGGGCCAGCTGTGGGCAGTCAGGGAAGATGGCTCTGATCACAGGCCAGGCCTAGGGACCATACCGCACATGAATTTTGTGCGCCAGGCCTCTGGTAACTATATAAAACTATCTACACTAATAAAAGAGAAAACTGGTAATTGGCGTACGGCGCTACCGTTTTCATTGGCTAATCAGGGCTATATGCAAATTAAGTGCCAACTAAGATTGGCAGTTAACTGCCAACAAGATGGCGGTTAATTTGCATATGTAGGCACAATGCAGGGAGGCAAAAGGGAAAGCAGGAAGAAGCCCCCTGCCACTGACAGTGATCGGAAACCCAGGGGGGAGCTAAGAGCTGGAGGGCAGGGCAAAGGCGGCCCTGGGGCTGCCTTTGCCCTGCCCCCTAGCCATGATCAGAGAATCAGGTGCCTTTTCCGCCCTGGCCAGTGATAGCAGGAAGTAGGGGTGGAGCCAGCGATGGGAGCTGGGCACGGTCGAAGCTGGCAGTCCCGGGAGCTAGGGGTCCCTTGCCTGGGCCTAAAGCGAAGCCCATGATCGCGGGGCCACTGCAGCTGCGGGTCCCCGCTGCCCGGGCCGGACGCCTAGGCCAGAGGCATTAGGCCTGGGCAGGGGCGGAGCCTGCAACCGCGGGGAGCTGGGGGTCCCCTGCCCAGGCCTGACACCTCTGCTGGAGGCCTCAGGCCTGGTCAAGGGGCCGATCCGGTGATTGGTGATCGGAGGGTGATGAGGGTCAACTCCTCTGGCCGAGGCATCAGGCCTGGGTGGGGGGCGGAGCCGGGGATTGGGGGGATTTGATGGTCCCCTTGCCCAGGCCTGAAGCCTGGGTCAGAGGCGTCAGGCTTGGGTGGGGGGTGGAGCAAGCGATCAGAGGGAGATGGAGGTACCCTGCCCAGGCATGATTCCTGGGCCAGAGGCCTGAGGCCGGGGCGGGGGCCAGAGCCAGTGATCGGGGGGAAATGGGGGTCCCCTGTCCAAGCCTGACACCTCTGGCAGAGGCGTCAGGCCTGGGCAAGGGGCCGATCAGGCGATCGGAGGGTGATGGGGGTCTATGCCTCTGGCCGAGGCATCAGGCCTGGGCAAGGGGCAGAGCCAGCAATCGGAGGGGTCTGGGGTCCCCTGCCCAGGCCTAATGCCTGGGCCAGAGGCATCAGGCCTGGGCTGGGGGCAGAACCAATGATGGGGGGAAATGAGGGTCCCCTGCCCAGGCCTGACGCCTCTGACAGAGGCGTCAGGCCTGGGCAAGGGGCCGATCCTGCGATTGAAGGGTGATGGGGGTCAACGCCTGAGGGCTCCCAGTATGTGAGAGGGGGCAGGCTGGGCTGAGGGACACTCCCCCCACACACACACCCAGTGCACGAATTTCGTGCACCGGGCCCCTAGTCTATTTATAATAACATATTAGATAAATTATCATATATTTTAAAATCCAGGCTTCCTGAAAGTTGGCATGGAGTAGTGGTTAACATAGAGGCCCTGGGGTTGGAACAATGAACTTGGTGCTCTGAGAATATGTCTTATAATTTTCCAACTACAAAGAGCCTTTCTGATAGCTTTACCAAAACTCCCTTAGGCTGCAAGGCACTCTAAGATTTTTCTGCCAACCTCCCTTCTCCTCATCCTTGACAAGGGATTCAGAATGTATTGCCCCTTGACAGATCTCTCTGCCTTCCCAAGCGTTATCTCTGTTTTTCCTTACAGATGCTTCCCCTAATAAAACCTTTGTACGTTTAGTCCCATTTTAGTGTCTACCTCTTGGAGGACCTGGACTTCCATAGCCTACTTGGAAAAATGTTTGAAACTAAACCCAAAGGTCAAGTACAGTACTTCCGTTATTCCAAAGTATACGTCTAAAAGAAATGCACATTTCCACAAAAAGACCTGTACCAGAATGCCCATAGCATTTACATTGATAATAACCCCAGAGCGGAAGCAACCCGAAGTCCTTCAGTAGGAGAATGAGCAAATTTGATACATTTATGAAATGAAATGCTAGGTAGCAATTGAAAATGAACTACAGGTATACTAAACAACATAATCGAACTTCAACATTATTTTGATGAGTGAAATAAGCCAGATACAAATGGATATGTACTGTGTAATTCTATTAATATAAAGTTCAATATATAATGATAAAAATAATAAAATGTCATACAAATATGTCTTTTCTGGTTGGTTGTAGCACAAATGAAGATTATGTTAAAAGTATGTGTAATGAGTATGGAACTGAACACAAGAGGTCACTTTGAGTACTTTGGTATAGTTTTATTACCCTGTATTAAAATAATTAAAATTAAAGTAATAAAATATTTACTTTATGACCTATACAATATGTAGGTATGCAGATACATATGTACATTTAACTGGAATCTAGCTTTCTTGACTGCTAAATTCCTGTTTTTATAGGTAGTTTGCGACTAAAATAATTTTATTTTCTGAATTATTATCCATCCTTTAAAATTTTACTTTTCAATGTTGTTCATTCAAGTACACATGAAAGGAAACAGAATGAAGAAACTGCCTTGAGAAAAAGATTATGTGCCAGGAGGTTCCCTAGAACTGCTGTGCTGAGCAGGAGAGCCCGTGATTAGTTCCAGGAGGCGGATCCAGTCAAGAGCTAATTCTGCCGTCACACTCATCGTTAGCTACAGGGAACTGTACCTCACTCAAGTAGGAAGCTTTGGTATGACGTAGAATGACAATTGTTGAAGAAATAGTGAATATGCCATTCTATCTTTCAGTTGCTATAATTGGGTAACTATATTTTGGGGAAAATTTTCTTTAACTTCCTTCCTTATGGCTGCTGTCAGTTTTTGTTTTGTTTTGTTTTTCCTTAAGAGCTAGACATGTTTTCATGCTTGAAATGATTCTAGGATTTTTATTTTTTTTTTACTAGACATAGGAGTAATCTTTTTCCTTTGAGCACTGCTGCTGAAGAGAGGTTCTTAATTTTAAATAAGAATTTTATACAATATTTATGCATGCCTCTTTATTAGTGTGAGCAATTTTCCCCCTTAATGCTGGTGAAAATGTGTGGAAGTGACAGTAGAAAATCATTTCTATGCGTGCACCTTCAGATAAAAAGATCTTTGTAGTTATTAAATAAACTTGCCACAAAGGGGCCTCTTTTTATTTGTATACAGAACATAAAATATTGTGTATAATTTATTGGTTTTATTTAAAAGATGCAGAACTTGGAATGACTATGCAAAGCTCCTTGTTTTTCGCCATCCCTCTGCCTTCAACATACTGTGTAAATCTTAAGTTTCTATAAATGGAGCCAGAACACCCATGAGAATATGGCCTCCCTATTCATGCCAAGTGTGTTACATTCCTAACAGTTATAGGAAAAGAAAAGATTTGTGATTGGAAAAGCCTTAAGATAAGACTCCCAAAATGTGATATGGAGTTTCTTCTTCATCACTGGGTATGCTATTTTAAAATTCCTGTTCCTGTCCCCCTGCCACCAAATTTATGGGCATAGAACCTGAAATCCACATTTCATACTCTCTACCCAGATGATTCTTAATACATTGTTTTCTATTTTTAAATCAAGAATGAGTGTGATGGTCACTCTCATAAAACTACAATTCATTATGAATATTAAATTTGCTTATGCTATCCCCATAGCACCAAGAAGGCAAGGCAAACAAACAACAGAAATGCAAAATCTGGTATAATATTTATTATTCAACAAGAGTTTACAATAATTCTGCGCACTTGTTAGTATTATACCACTCCAGTAAGTAGATATATTTTGTCCTCAGATGAGAACTTTGCCTTACTTTTATCATTTAAAGATATTTACAAAGGAGATCTCAGGGATATTACGTAATTAAAAGTTAATTATGACATGACTACTGTCTTTTAGCATGAAAAACAATGATTTTAAAAATTACATAAAATGATCAAAAGAGCCAGGCTGCTATTTATTGCCCCTTAGTATTAATCTAAAATTATGCTAATGAGGAATAAAAGTAAAACTCTTCTTTGAGGATTCATATGTTTGAAAAAGAACCAGATGATAGACAAAAATCTGAGACTTTTAGCTTCTTTCCTACAGATGTGATTCAGTTTCATGCCTGAAATCTTGAAATTCTTAAAAGAGTAAGGACACATTTTTAAAGCCAACATAAATGTGAGAAATAAAGGCAAAACATTTTATTGTGGAATGATATTTCCTTTCGAGTTTGAAATGGGTTCAAGTGGAGCTGTTAAATTTTACAAATTTAAAATGTGAGAGACATGTTGTAGCGATACCAGCTCACCTTTCACAGGCTACTGGGGAGACAGCCGGTTTCCTTCTACTGACTGAATGAAGAGAATCTAAAATGAAGTAGGGAACCCTTGACCACCGTTCAAAATTCAGTGTCCTTTCCATTTGGGGGTGTTGACTTGCTTATTTAATCTGGGCTATATTGATATTTGTACTTTAACTCAATGATGAAATGATAATAAATAGTTTAGCCAACTTACCTCCTAATATTAAAATGTAGTGCTGCTCTGATATAAACAAAAATTCAAGACAGTAAATAGCTAGATCTCTTTGTTATAATATTGCCAAAGTAATGAATTTTTAGTAATTTATTATCAATTCTTATTATCATAAGAGAAAAGAATGCATTGAGAAAAAGAGCTGCTACCCCTCTTCTTTCTACTGTCCAGATATAGGTATTAATGTCCTTCCTTCATTGGCAGAAAATATTATCAATTTTTCTCATGAATTTTTTTTTCTGAGGTCTACTTCTTACAAGGAAAATTAATAAAATATGAAAATAAACTTTATAATTATTAAAAATAGTACTGTGGGATTATGAGGTGAAGTAAAGAGTGTCCTATTTAAAGAAGTTTACACTATTGTGTTCATATGAATTATAATAGATCCATGTGCATGAAGGCACTTGGCACTTACATAAGTACTATCTCTAAAATTATTTATAAAATCCTACATATTTTATATGTTTTTGAACTCAGGCATGAGTTCAGAAACATTATCCTATCTAATAAAGAGGAAATATGCTAATTGACCCTCACACAGTTGCAAAGATGGCAGCGCCCACAGCCAATGAGGGAATATGCTAATTGACTGCCTGCCCTCAAAGATGGCAGTGCCCACAGCCACAAGATGGCGGCACCCAGTCCCCTCAGCTCCGCTGGAGTGGCAGGTGTGCAGCAAGGCCGGGCCTGCCCCTAGGCAAGACTGGCCACTCTGTGCACCTGCCTCTGGAGTCCCCCAGTCCCCTCAGCTGCCCTGCTGCCCAGGGCCGCCCAAGGCTCAGGTAATCAGGGCCGCCCAAGGCTCAGATAACCAGGGCCAGCCGAGGCTTGTGCTGCCGGCAGTGGCAGCCACAGAGGTGTGATGGGGTGTCACCTTCCCCTGATCACCAGGTCGCCTCCCTCCCCTGAGGGCTCCCAGACTGTGAGAGGAGGTAGACCAGGCTGAGGGACCCCCGCCTCCAGTGCATGGATTTTCATGCACTGGGCCTCTAGTATTAAACATATTCTGTTATAAAGTATTATGTTACACACATATGCAAATTATGAAGCTACAGCTCTGTATCTTTCTGTAGATATCATAAGATAGATGCTCTTTTCTTTGAGAAAGGGTTGCCTTGCAGAGCCTGGTTCTAGCTCTGGAACCACCCCTACATCTCCATCATATACACCCAGAGCGCTTCAAGTGCAGGGTCACCCATTGGAATTTCCAAACAGTGCTCAGTCACCATTTTACTACAGTTATACTTGGAACTTCATAACTGGAAACAGGCAATCAGGCTTTCCCCCAGGAAACCAAACACAGGAAGGAAAACTTGAGGCCATGGGACAGCTCTACATTCCTGTCTTTCCCAAACCACATTTTTTCAGCACTATACAAATTTGTTATGACCCAGCCACTTCAGGATGGACTTCTCCTCCAAGTGGGAATCAAATAAGTATTTGTAGCATTTCTCAATTTGGGCATTCAGTTGGTAATGCCTTCTTAATTTACCTTCTCTACTGATTTAAGGACTGAAGAAAGAGTAGGGACAACTTCATAAAATATGCACAGTGCAGCCCAAATGGAATGTTTGTGGCTAAGTGATATTTGATGCTACTTGCAAGGCTAGCAATTTTAGAGTGAATGCTGCAAATCAACCTGCTGTTTGAAAGGAAGGGACAGGTTGTTACCATATCATTGGTTACAGAGGTCTGTTCGAAAGAAAAACAGAGAATGTCTCCTTGACTTGGCAGACATGAAAAGAATCTTAGGCTTTGGAGCTAACTGCATAATTTTGTCAACAGATTGATGCAAGTCTGAGACCTGGCTCTCTCATTGGCAGTGAGTGGGCCTGGACAGTGACTTAGCCCTCTAAGCGTCAGCATCTTCATCTGTAAAGTGAGAATAATCCATTTGAAATGTATTCAATCAACATGTACTCTGCTCAAGATTCGCCAAGCAGACAGTGATAGTATCTACTTCGTAATACTGTTGTAAAGTCTAAACAAGATGGTGGAAGTTATGTTTTTAGGATAGATCTCATATAAATGAACTCAATAAATGCTCATTAAAATATTTTGTTGGCTCAATGGGTAAAGTGTCAGCCTGTGAACTGAAGGGTCCTGGGTTCAGCAATACCTCGGTTGCAGGCTTGATCCCAGGCCCTGGTCAGGGTGTGTGGAAGAGGCAACAATCAATGTGTCTCTCTTACATCGATGGTTCTCTCTGTCTCTCCCCATCTCTTCCACTCTCTCTAAAAATCAAAGGAAAAATATCCTTGGCTGTTAATTTTTTTAAAAAAGTTTAATATAGCCAATTCCCTGTCTATGAGTCAGTTTCAGTTTTTCATTTCCGTTCATTTTGTTTTTTAGATTCCGCATATAAGTGAGATCATATGGTATTTTTAAATAAGGTGTTGAGGTGAAATTCCTATAACATAAAATTAACCATTTTAAAGTAAGCAATTCAATGACTACCACAATGTTGTGAAATCTGTCTAGTTTCGAACATCCATCACTGCAAAGCAAAGCCCTTTACCCATTAAGCAAATTCTCAGCATTCTTCCTCCCTCTAGCCCCTGGCCCTCACCAGCCTGCACTCTGCACTTCATTGTTTTTGATGGTTGCATATATTCTATCTATATGCCACAACTTGTTTATCCATTCACCTATTGATTGATATTTGGACTCTTCACATTTTGGCTATTGTGAACACTGCTATGAATACAAGTATACTTTTGCTTGTTTGAGTACCTACTTTTAATTATACTGGTAGTGGAACTGTGGGGTCTTATGGTAACTCTTGAAGAATGCCAGTGGCTGCATGAATTTGCACTCTCACCAGCAATGTAAGAATACTTCAATTTCCCCACCTCCTCAACATCACTTTGTCATCTTTCTTTTTTAAAAAAATATTGTTATACACATTATCCTGAGTGTAAGGGCAATTCACAGTGGATTTTCCCCAAAACCTAATATTAGTAAGCAGTTTTTCATGTATTTTTTGGCCATTTATATATCTTCTTTAGAGAAATATCTGTTCAAGGCTTTATGCATTTTCAAATTGGGTTCTTTGTATTTTTCTTGATGAGTCATAAGTTTTTTATACAGTCTGATCCTTACTGGACATATGGATGAAAATATTTTCTCCCACTCTCTTGATTGTTTTTTCACTTTCTTGAAAATACATTTTGATGCATGAGAGCTTTTAATTTTGATGATATCCAATTAAATTATTTTGTTGTTTGTTGCTTATGCTTTGGTCATATCTAAGAATCTATCACCAAAGTCAACATCATGAAGATTTATGTGTTTTTCTAAGAGTTTTATGGGTTTAGCTCTTATATTTAGATTACTGGCCAATTTTGAAGTAACTTTTGCGTATGATGTGAGGTAAGGGGTCTAACTTGATCATTTTGCATGTGAATATCCAGGTGTCCTCCCACTACCATGTTTCCCATTGAACTGTCTTAGCACTCCTGTCATATAGAATTGGTCATAGGTGTAGGAGTTTATTTCTGGACTCTCAATTCTATGCCATTGGTCATATACTATCACCAATGTTTAGATTACTATATTTAGATTACTATTGCCTTGCAGTAAGTTTTGAAATCAGGAAACATTATTCCTTTAACCTTGTTTTGTTTGTGTGAGTGTTTTTTTCAAGATTGTTTTGACTACTTGGGACGCTATGCTATTCCATATGAATTTAAGGTGCAGCTTTTCCATTTATGCCAAAATGGGGGGGGGGGTTGGAATTTAGGTAGGGATTGCATTGAATCTATAGATCACTTTGTGTAGTATAGATAGGTTAGCAATATTGAGTTTTCCATTCCATGAACTTCAAATATCTTTTCATTTTTTAAAGCCTCTAATTTTTAATTTATGTTCATTGTATAAGTCTTCACCTCCTTGATTAAATTTATTCCTAGTTACTTTATTCTTTTGGACACTATTATAAGTGGGATTCTTTACTAATTTCTTTATTTTTAATTGTTCATTGTGGATGTTTAGAAACACAACTGATTTGGGGATATCAATATTATACCCTCAAATTTTGCTGAATCCATTTCTTAGCTCTAGTAGCTTTTTTGGATTTGGGGAGATTTTCTACATATAGGATTGTATCATCTATAAATAGAGATAGTTTTACTTATTACTTTTCCAATTTAGATGCATTTTATTGATTGATTTTGGTGTCTAATTGCTCTGGCTAGTACAAAGTTTGATAGTGAAACCAGACAACCAATGGGTCCAGGCTTCCTGTCACTAATTGAGCCAATTAAGTAGAGACAGGGTTGAATTATATATGAGCATTTATTCTAATAATGCCAGCAGCAGGTCATCTATGGAAATCTGTTCTACCCCTCCACCCCCATAAGCCAGCTGCACTGGCTAGGACAGTGGTTCCCAAATTGGGCACATGCCCTACGGGGGGGGGGGGGCAATTTGATTTTTAAGGGGAGCATTTTAAGATGAGTTATTAACAGTGAATTTTTTGCATACCTTATGGTTCTAGGGACCTCACATACAGTATATAAATATGTATTGTGACATATTTGTGCATTTCAGTTCTCTATTATATGATTTGAAACTTTATTTGCTATTTTTAATAGCAATTCATGTTATTATTTTTTAACAATTTCTTAGTGATTTCTTCCTCAGTACTTCAATTCTCCTTTCGTTCTTTTTCTTTTTCATGGATGTCATGTTCTTTGGAAGCTTTTTTAGACCAAGTTAATGGCCTTTTAGGCTTCCTCCACATGAATAGGAGTTCACTTTTTGATTAATCAGAATTATATGTCACAAGGGGGTATCAGAATTTTAGAGTAGCTTAGATGGGGCATGGCCAAAAAAAGGTTGGGAACCACTGGGCTAGAAGGACAAAGATAATATTGGAAAGTAGGAATTATTGGCATGGGGAAATAGGCAAGATATAATGGTTACAGGTTATAACAATGTGAGCTGTTAAAGATATGGTGAATATATTCATACATTATTTTGTAAAGGTCTCCAAAATATGTTGTTAAATGAACCACAAATTAACCATGGAGAGAAGTATAATATGTGCCCATTATTTTAAATGAAGGAAGTGGAAAAAACTGTATAATGAAAATATGCATAATACTGATACATAAGTATATAGTTTTGAAAATGAAGAATAACAAAAAGTAAAATAAAATATAAAGGGACAAACAATAAAAGCTCTCATTTGAAAAAAATATATATAAAGCAAGAAATAAATAGAAAGAATCAAGAAAAAATCAGACTCCACAGAAAATATTTTCTTTCATACATTTTATTGATAACTATGTAAATGCTTTACATACTTATAAGGACAAAATCAAAATGCTTACAGCAGTTTCTAAGACCAAAGGAAAAATAAACAGAGTAATGATACCATTAATAACCTGATTATTATTAACAGGAAAGGAATAAAGGGAAGACTAGGTAATAGAGGCATGCCATTTATACAGCTTTGCCATTCTGTAGTTAACATTCTCCAAGTCTGTTCCCTGCAGATCGCTGGGGGAAGGGAGTGGAAAAAAGACTCATGACCAGTTAGGTCTGAGTGACATGGGAAGATGCTTTCCTGTCAGTCATACCTGGGTGCCAGTCAGTGGCCAAAATGGGTGTGGCCACTGCCCGGGCCCCAAATCTGAGATACTTAACTCTGGAACAAAGGGAGTTCTCCCTCTCGCCTCGCCTGTTTGCCTGCGCTCTGGGACTCCTGTTGCAGAGGGTACACTTCCCTGCAATCACCCACCCAATAGACTAATGGACTGAATCTAGCCTGATGTTACATCAGACTCAACTCCACCATGGAACACTAGCCCTACGTTAGGCTCTGCGGGAGCCCCAGCTGCAATTCTTTCATGACTGGGTTAAGGGGCATAGGACTTTACAGTCTGAGAAATATAATTCCATGCCAATAAAAACCATTCATTCTCCCATGCAAATCTTAGAAAATTCATTTTCTAAAGATATTGCAAGAGCCACCCCACTCCCACTAGCAATGGAGGAATCCCATCTATAGAATTCTCTGGCAACAGTAAGGCATCAAGCTAGTGCCTAAATTACTTAGTGAAAATTATAAATGACTGTTAAAGATAGTCATTTGATGGTTAATTCCTAGGGGAATATAGCATTTGTAAAAAAAAAACTACAAAATAAACTTTAAGGTATTTTCAGTAATCATGTTTTAGTACTAATAATATTAGCGTTCTAAAACCATATTATACATTTGTAAGAAAAAATATATAAATTAGAGACATTAAGTAAAACCTATAGCAAATTCTTACATTTTAACTGAAAATATTCATGTAAACTTATAGCATATTTTCTCTTAAAGCAAAAGAAAACCTCTAGCTCTGTCCACTGAATCAGCTTAGAAACTGATCAGCTTAGTACTAATGGTATCGCTAGCACAAAGATTATTGTTTCAGTAACATTTCACACTAAAAGGATACAGGGATTTTTGGAGGAATAGCTTACTTCAGGCCTGGGGCAGGAAGACAGGAAATGCACAAATGAACTTGGAAAATCTAGTTATAACAGAAAACAATAAAGTTATCAAAGAATATTAAATTCCATCAAACAGGTTTAGGAGCAATTTGAAGAGACTTCTACTAGATAAAAGTGAGACATTGGAGAATATTCTAATAATAAAACAAATGGATTGAAACATAGCAAACCTCTTAAGATTTATCAATCTGTAATAGCATAACATTTTCATTGGTTACTATATCAGCCATTTATTACCAATAATCTTGTGAAATAAACCATCCCAAAACTCAGTGGCTTAAGCAAAAATCATGTGTCCATGTGTCTCCTGGAGGTCAGGTGTCTTCGTTGGGTTTGTCTGGGCTAGACTTCAAGCAGCAGATGGGTTCCAGTTCTCTCCTGCATTTCTGTCATCCTCCTGTGTCAGCAGTAGATACATTCTTCTCTTGGCAGAAGTCAAGAAAGAAAGCCAAACCACACAAGCTGTTTATTTCTTCATGGCTGCTAACATGCCTTTAGTCAGCATAAGTCTCATGACTGAGCCCAAAATAAAGAAAGGGAAGAACACTCTGCTTCTACTAAAAATGAACTAAAGAGTAACATAGCAAGGATATAGACACAGGTAGGATGAAGAATTAATTCCAATAATTTAACCTTTTTTCAGAGAACCAACAAATATTTTAAAATATGGGTAAATAAAAAGATATACTTAAAAATATCTACTCTGTTTTTCCTGCACAAACTATATCAAGTTATTCAAAGAGTATTGGTTCATATAATAAATGAAGAAAGAATGATATAATTAAAATATTATCCTTCTTCATTCTCTAGGATTCAAATATCACCATTCCCTTCCTGTAATGAAATAATATATTGGCCCATTATCACCATAGCTTGATGGTGATATTATAGAAAAAGCTTGTGGAGCAAGGAAATGAACAAATAATACCAGTGTCCTCAGGAAGTAATTGAAAACCAACCTAAATAGACTCCCACTAGCCAAAGATAATAAAATTTGATCAATAAGCATAATAACAGCAGTGAACCAAAATCCATTAAAATATTTAAATGCATGAGTCATGAAGATATTGAATACAAACAAAATTCAAACAAGCAAAATAATAAATTGTTGACATTTGGATGATAAAAAGAAAACAAGTCATTATTTTACACATATAAAAATAAAGGAAACAGGCCTTTGTCCAGCTTTTCCTTCCTATATGAGCTGTGACTCAGAGCAACCAAATAGTTGATAATAGAAATTTGATCTTTA
This sequence comes from Myotis myotis, assembly GCF_014108235.1. Taxonomy (NCBI): domain Eukaryota; kingdom Metazoa; phylum Chordata; class Mammalia; order Chiroptera; family Vespertilionidae; genus Myotis; species Myotis myotis. The sequence goes on from NW_023416318.1 coordinate 27,238,501, forward strand.
TGTTAGTATTTCAGTTAATAAATTAACAAGGACTAAATGAATTAGAATATTACTATTTTACAATCTCTAATCAAACAATAGAATTAAGCAATGATTATCAGTTGCTAACATTACTCAAAGAAAGACAGGTATTACATATCTCTTGAATAAAATGCGTAACGCCATCAATAAAGTAGTATTCCCAAAACCTTCTAATTTCAATCTAATCAGGTCTCTAGATCTCACCTCTAATTTATATGAGATGTAGGGGAGATAGAAACATGTTACATTAAACCATGATATGCAATTTGTAAAACCCAGAGTGAAGGAAACTATAATGCAAAAACTCTCAGAACAAGTAAGATTGCCCATGAATTAACAACTGTTGAAGTTGCATGAAGGAACATGGAGGTTTTTTTGTTTGTTTGTTTTTTGTTTTATTATTAGTTAAGGTATTACAAATGTGTCCTCATCCCCCCCATTAACCCCCAACCTCCCCCCCACACACACTCATGCTCCCATCCCCCTGTTGTCCATGTCCATTGGTATGGCTTATATACATGTATACAAGTCCTTCGGTTGATCTCTTCCCCTTACCCCCGCCCTCCCCTACTTTCCTTCTGGGGATTGATAGCCTGATTGCTGTTTCTCAATCTTTGAGTCTGTCCCTTTTCATCAGTCTATGTTGTTCTCTATAATCCACAAATGAGTGAGATCATGTGGTATTTATCTTTCTCTGACTGGCTTATTTCACTTAGCATAATGCTCTCCAGTTCCATCCATGCTGTTGCAAAAGGCAAGAGTTCCTTTTTTTTTACCGCAGCATAGTATTCCATTGTGTATATGTACCACAGTTTTCTAATCCACTCATCTGCTGATGGGCACTTAGGCTGTTTCCAAATCTTAGCTATGGTGAATTGTGCTGCTATGAACATAGGGGTGCATATATCCTTTCTGATTGGCGTTTCTGGTTTCTTGGGATATATTCCTAGTAGTGGGATCACTGGGTCAAATGGGAGTTCCATTTTTAGTCTTCTGAGGTAGCTCCATACTGTTCTCCACAGTGGCTGCACCAGTCTGCATTCCCACCAGCAGTGCAGAAGGGTTCCTTTTTCTCCACATCCTCTCCAACACTTGTTGTTTGTTGATTTGTTGATGATAGCCATTCTGACAGGTGTGAGATGATAACGCATTGTCATTTTGATTTGCATCTCTCGTATAATTAGTGACTTTGAGCAGGTTTTCATATGTCTTTCGGCCTTCTGTATGTCCTCTTTCGAAAAGTGTCTATCTAGGTCCGTTGCCCATTTTTTTATTGGATTGTTTATCTTCCTTTTGTTAAGTTTCATGAGATCCCTGTAAATGTTGGAAATTAAACCCTTATCGGTGGTATCATTGGCAAATATGTTCTCCCATGTAGTGGGTCTTCTTGTTGTTTTGTTGATGGTTTCCTTTGCTGTGCAAAAGCTTTTTATTTTGATGTAGTCCCATTTGTTTATTTTCTCTTTAGTTTCCATTGCCCTAGGAGCATTATCAGAGAAGAAATTTCTTCGGCATATGTTTGCGATTTCGCTGCCTGTGGATTCCTCTAGTATTTTTATGGTTTCCCGTCTTATGTTTAAGTCTTTTATCCATTTTGAGTTTATTTTTGTGTATGGTGTGAGTTGGTGATCTAGTTTCATCCTTTTGCATGTATCTGTCCAATTTTCCCAACACCATTTATTGAAAAGACTGTCTTGACTCCATTGTATGTTCTTGCCTCCTTTGTCTAATATTAATTGGGCATAGTGGTTTGGGTTGATTTCTGGGGTCTCTATTCTATTCCATTGATCTATATGTCTGTTCTTGTGCCAGTACCAAGCTGTTTTAAGAACAGTGGCTTTGTAATACAGTTTGATATCTGGTATTGAGATCCCACCTACTTTGTTCTTTCTGAGGATTGTTGCAGCTATTCGGGGTCTTTTTTTATTCCAGATGAATTTTTGGAACGTTCGTTCTAGATCTGTGAAATATGCTGTTGGTAATTTAATGGGGATTGCATTGAATCTATAAATTGCTTTGGGTAGTATGGACATTTTGATGATGTTGATTCTACCAATCCATGAACACGGTATATTCTTCCATCTGTTTATGTCTTCCTCTATCTCTTTTTTCAGTGTCCTGTAGTTTTCAGCATATAAGTCTTTTACCTCCTTAGTTAAGTTTATTCCTAGGTATTTTAATTTTTTTGGTGCAATGGTAAATGGGATTGCTTCTGTAGTTTCACTTTCTGTAAGTTCACTATTGGTGTAAAGAAATGCCATGGATTTCTTAGCATTAATTTTGTATCCTGCTACATTGCCGAATTCATTTATTAAGTCTAATAATTTTTTGATGGAGTCTTTAGGGTTCTGTATGTACAGTATCATGTCATCTGCAAATAAGGACAGTTTTACTTCTTCTTTTCCAATCTGGATGCCTTTTATTTCTTCTTCGTGTCTGATCGCAATGGCTAGTACTTCCAGTACTATGTTGAACAGGAGTGGTGAGAGGGGGCATCCCTGTCTTGTTCCTGTTTTTAGGGGGAATGGTTTTAGTTTTTGCCCATTGATTATGATGTTGGCTGTGGGTTTGTCATATATGGCTTTTATGATGTTGAGGTATGATCCCTCAATTCCTATCTTGCTGAGAGTTTTTATCAAGAAAGGGTGTTGGATTTTGTCAAATGCTTTTTCCGCATCAATTGATATGACTATGTGGTTTTTCTCTCTCAATTTGTTTATGTGATGTATCACATTTATTGATTTGCGGATATTGTACCATCCTTGCATCCCTGGGATAAATCCTACTTGGTCATGGTGTATGATCTTTTTGATGTACTGCTGGATCTGATTTGCTAGGATTTTGTTGAGGATTTTGGCATCTATGTTCATGAGGGATATTGGCCTGTAATTCTCTTTCATTGTATTGTCTTTATCTGGTTTTGGGATTAGGGTGATGTTGGCTTCATAGAATGAGCTGGGAAGTGCTCCTTCCTCTTGGATCTTTTGACATAGTCTGAGGAGGATAGGTTTTAGGTCTTCCTTGAATGTTTGGTAAAACTCCCCTGTGAAGCCATCTGGCCCCGGGCTTTTGTTTGCTGGAAGCTTTTTGATTACTGCTTCGATTTCCTCCATAGTTATTGGCCTATTGAGATTTTTAGATTCTTCCTGGTTAAGTTTTGGAAGGTTGTATTTATCTAGGAATATGTCCATTTCCTCCAGGTTGTCTAGTGTGTTGGAGTAGAGTTGTTCATAGTATTTTCTAACAATCCTTTGTATTTCTATGGGGTCTGTTGTTATTTCTCCTCTTTCATTTCTGATTTTGTTTATTTGGGTCCTCTCTCTTTGTTTCTTGGTGAGCCTGGCTAGAGGTGTATCAATCTTGTTTATCCTTTCAAAGAACCAGCTCTTGGTTTTGTTGATCTTTTGTATTGTTTTTTTGGTCTCTATGTCGTTTATCTCCGCTCTGATCTTTGTTATTTCCTTCCTTCTGCTTACAGTGGGCTTTTTTTGTTGCTCTCTTTCTAATTCTTCGAGTTGTAGAGTTAGGTCATTTATTCTCATTGTTTCTTGTTTCTTGCAGTAGGCTTGTAGAGCTATGAACTTCCCTCTCAAGACTGCTTTTGCTGTGTCCCATAGGTTTTGGATTGTTGTGTTTTCATTGTCATTTGTTGCCATGATGTTTTTTATTTCTTCTTTGATCTCACTGGTGACCCAGTCGTTGTTTAATAGCATGCTATTTAGTCTCCATGTGTTTGATTTTTTTGGATTGTTTTTGTTGTAGTTGATTTCCAGTTTTATGCCTTTGTGATCTGAGAAGATACTTGATATGATTTCAATTTTCTTGAATTTGAAGAGACTTTGTCTGTGACCCAATATATGGTCTATCTTTGAAGATGACAAATGTGCACCCGAGGAGAATGTATATTCTGTGACTTTGGGGTGAAATGTTCTGAAGATGTCAATTAATTCCATCTGATCTAGTGAGTCATTTAGGATTGATGTTTCTTTGCTGAGTTTCTGTTTAGAGGATTTGTCCAGTGGAGATAATGGGGTGTTAAGATCCCCTACTATGATTGTATTGCTGTCAATCTCTCCCTTGATCTTCTCCAGAAGATTTCTTACGTATTTGGGTGCTCCTATATTGGGTGCATATATATTTACCAGAGTTATTTCTTCTTGTTGGACTGCTCCCTTTAGTATTATGAAGTGGCCTTCTTGATCTCTTTTTATGTCCTTCACTTTGAGATCTAATTTGTCAGATATAAGTATTGCTACCCCGGCTTTTTTTTCACTTCCATTGGCCTGAAAAGCCTTTTTCCATCCCTTCACCATCAGTCTGTGTGCGTCTTTTTTTGTGAGGTGGGTTTCCTGTAGACAGCAGATATATGGGTCATGTTTTCTTATCCACTCATTTACCCTATGCCTTTTGACTGGGGAATTTAATCCATTTACATTTAAAGTTATTATTGATAGAAACTTGTTGGTCGCCATTTTTGTTCTTTACCGCTGCGTTCCTTCTTTGTTTCCTGTTTTTTCTATTTACAGCAGACCCTGTAGCATTTCTTGCATTGCTGGTTTGGTTGTAATAAACTCCCGTAGACCGTTTTTGTCTGTGAAGCTCCTGATTTGACCCTCAATTTTGATCGATAGCCTCGCTGGGTATAGTATTCTTGGATTCAGACCCTTCCTTTGCATGACTTTGTATATTTCATTCCATTCCCTTCTTGCCTGATGTGTTTCTGTTGAGAAATCGGTCGCTAGTCTGATGGGGGATCCTTTGTAGGTAACTTTCTGTCTCTCTCTGGCTGCTTTTAAGATTCTTGCTTTGTCGTTGGTGTTTGCCAATTTAATTATTATGTGCCTTGGTGTCGGTCTTTTCGGGTTCATTTTGTTTGGGACTCTGTGAGCTTCTTGGATTTGTGTGAGTTTTTTCCTCCCTATATCAGGGAAATTTTCTGTTACTATTTTTTCAAACAGGTTTTCTATTCCTTGCTCAGTTTCCTCTCCTTCTGGCACCCCTATTATTCGGATGTTGTTTCGTTTAGCATTGTCCCAGAGTTCTCTTAGGCTCTCCTCCTGCTTTTTAATTTTTTTTTCTAGAAGCTGTTCTGTTTGGGTATTTTTTTCTACCTTGTCTTCTAGCTCGCTGATGCGGTCCTCTGCTTCTTCTAGTCTACTGTTGATGCTTTCTATTGAGTTCTTTATGGCAGTGATGTCGTTTTTCATTTCTTCTTGGTTTCTCTTCATTTCCTCTTGGTTCTTCTTCATTTCCTCTTGGTTCCTACACATATTGTTGAATTGGTCTTCCATTTTTTTCATCCACCTTATGACCATTACTCTGAATTCTTTCTCTGACAGGTTGTTTGCCTCCATTGCCTCCATTTCGTTTACTTCCTTTTCTGATGAAGCCTGTTTTTCTCTCATATTTGGGTTGGTTCTTTGTTTCACCATGATTTCTCTTCTCAAGGTGTTTGGTTATGTAGTTCTCTCTCTGCTGCGCTGATTCAAAGGCACAAAATACAACACAACAAGGCACAACGTACAAGGCAACAAACTAAATGCATTCATGATATTAATAACCCCAAATAAAGGTGACCCCCCGAGCGAAGAGAATTAGGGGATATAGAAGAAAAAAGAGAAAAAGATTAAAAAGAAAAATAAAAAACAAAAAGGAGTGCCTAAATGAGATTGGGAAAAGGGAGAGAAGAAAAAAAACAAAAATACAAAAAAAAAAAAAAAAGTAAGAGAATGAAATAGAGGTGGGGAAGAGGCTATTTGTATGGGGAGAGCGAGGGATTGGAAATTAGATATATAAGTAGGGTGAAATTTAGACAGTGGTTAGAAAGAAGGAATAGGTAAAATCCAAAGCAGGAATAGGGTAAGAGAAACAGGAAAACAAAAGGGGAAAAGTGAGGAAGAGAGTTTTGGCTTAAGGGTAAATGTGAGCTAGAGAGAAATGATGCTAAAGGAATGATGAAAATAGTGTGTATAACACTAATCCCAAAATAAAATAAAGAAAAATTAAAAAAATAATAAAAAATAAAATGACACTTGAAAAAATGGTAAAAGGATAGCAATAATACTGGTTAAAAAAATGTAGTAATTAAAAAGGTAAAATCAAGTGATGAAAAAATAAAAAATAAAATAAAAATAAAATAAAATAGGTTCTTAATGAAATGGTGAAAAAAGAATTTAAAAAAATATATATATATATATATAAAAATATTCGGAAGTGAAGGTGCTTCAGATCTTCCACTCTTCTTTTTGGCACGCCTCAGTCCTGCCAGGCATTCAGGGGAGTGTTGAACTTCCCTGCGATACACTGTCCCTCCATGCAGTAAACCACAGACCTGATTTTAAGGCAGCTTGTATTTGTTTACCAGACTGCCTTTATTTGTGATCGCAGAAGAGACAGTTCGTGGCTCTGCCTCTGGGTGGCAGTGTGTCTGGATTGACCTCCCAGGCTATAAGTCCTCTCTATCAGTAGGGTTTTTTTGTTTTGTTTTTTTTTTCCTCTATGGTATTGGGAACTGATTCAGGAAGGACCACTGCCCAGAGCTGGTTCCTTGCCACTGCCCGCTGTTTCCCAGGCTCCCCAAAAAGAACTTTCCCCTACAGGCTCTGCGAATGACCCCAACTGGGGAATCCCATGCACTGGGTTTAATAATCAAATGCACGGATCTAAGGGGAACTGTAACAAGAGCCTGATAGTTGTGCGAATTCGCAAGCCTCCACCTTCCAGGTCTGCGCACAGTCTCCGCGCGCAGTCTCCGCGCGCTCACTCGCCCCTGGCACCAAGCAGCCAGCAGATTGGCAAAGTCCAAGGCTGCTCCCTTACATCCAGTCCAGCTATGGGCTCATTTTTCGCGTTCCCTTCTGCCAGCAGCCCTGTGGGGCCCCTTCCCCACTCGCGGGTCACGCTGGTCCCAACGGCTGCAGACTCTGTGGGGCGCAGATTCCGCCGCGCGCGCGCGTGAGCTCGGTCCTCCCTCCAACCCGAACTTCAAACCGCACCTTTAGGGGATGTCCAACCTTTCCGTGAGAAGAAGCAGTGCTCGTCTGAGTTCAGGTAGTGACGCTGCTTGAATCCCTTGTTTCCAGGTTAGTAGCTGGTCTCTGGATGCCGGCAACAACCACCCAAGATGGCGCAGTCTCCACTGCTTAGCTGGTGCACCACGAGAGGCTTCAGCCGCAGTCTCCAACCGTCCTTTTTTTCCTGGAGGTTCTCGGTCTTTCCTAGCTGCAGACAGTCTCTCAGCTGAAAATCCTCTGCCTATTCGGGCTGCATGTTACCCGTTTCAGCTGCTCACCCTTATCTGCTCCAGGACAAGGCACAGGACACGTCCGTTTATACCGCCGCCATTTTTCCTCCTAACATGGAGGTTTTAATCCTATTTTTGGATATATCTGAATTCAAATAATATTTTTTTCTCAGAATAAAGTAATCCACTGCACATTTTTTGAAAGCTATATGTGGTTTAAATAGAGAGAACAAGTCTTATTTGGGGGGTAGAATCCAAATTACCCTTTAAATTGCCTGACTAGAGCATGAAAGTGAGAGAGGCTAGTGGGCCTTTTCTGAGTCACTAGCTTCCTTCTGAATACTATTCAAAGTACCACCTAATATTAGTGACATCCAAAAATTAAAGGCAACACTAAAATGGGTGCTACTTTCTACGATTCAGAAGTTAATCTCTCATCCTGAGCCATAACTAAAATTCCTGGAATAGAAGATTGCACAATAATTATTTTTAAATCACCCATGTGGCCATATCCATGCATTAGGCTTTCCTATATGTCTGCTGATCAACTATTCTGAGTGTCTTTATAAATACCTTATGCTGTGCCCTCGTAAACAATTGTATATTTCATCATAAGAAACTCTTGCTGAAGTGAGACAGTCAATGAATTGCCACCAATACTTAAATTAAGGAAGTGAGATGCGGACATGGTGACTCTCCCCTGCTGTCATGTGTATTCCTTTATTATTCATGAAGGACCATCATTAAGGACACATTTATTTTGTGCCACAAGACTCGTGCGTACTAGAACTATCCTCTTTTTGCTTTTATGTTGTTATGCCTCTTCAAGAGAGTAATCTAATAAGAATTTTAATAGTGCAAGGACAATGTGGGTCCAAACCAACCTGCAAAGACTACTATTAAGAAATATTTATCCGTGTTCTTGTTGCTTTAAGTACAGAGGCTTTCATTTGCAAATGGGACTTTGTGTGAGTGTAATATCTAGCCGATTTCTCTAGCCTCGGATTTCACAAGGAAAGACATTAGTTCCTGGATACATAACTTTAGATTAATAGTATGATTTTGATTATGCTTTCTAACCAAGGATAACATGAAGCTTTGGCATTAGAAATATGCTAAATGTGTTGAATTGTATTTGTGAACTCAAGTAAGTAGATCATAAACCTTCAATTTGGAAGGGATAGGGATTGAGGAAACAACGTTTAGGGAGATGGATAGAGAGAGAGAAAAAAAGAGGGAGAGAAACAGGAATTCAAAAATATGGGGGCAAAAACAGATAATACAGAGCATATGAATAGATATATAAATGTAAGTGCCCTGTCCATTGTCCATCGATGACACTCTGCTCATGGAACTTGTCTTGTGTTGGTTACATTGACCAAAATTTAAATACTTTAGTTGCAGGAAGGAAATTGACAAACAATTGATACCAGTACTACAAAAAATAAGAACATGTCCTTCCTGTACTTTCTGTTAGGTTCATTTCTACCGCAAGAGTGCTGTTATATACAGCCACATAAATGGATTATTGGTTTGGCTTTGTATGTCAGCTCTCAGACCCATACAGGACACTTATGGCTATAAATCATAAAATCCCCAGAAAAAGCATCAGAGTAAAATCCAAAATACTGCTCTTGCTCAGCCATCCTTCTTGTTATTATTCATGCTATTTCCTTATTTTGCTATTTATGAAATAAGGAAAGTGGTCACATGATCACTTGCACTTGGTGACTAATTGAAAAATGGGCAGAGCTCCTTGGAAGGCTGGCTTGTTCCACCAAATTGCTCCATTAAAAACAAGATAGATAGATAGATAGATAGATAGATAGATAGATAGATAGATAATCACAAACAGAAGAATTAATAATTAATACCCAATGGTACCCAAAGTTCAGATACAGCAGAATTATATGGGGATGAAGATGAAAAATGTAGGCTTCTGGGCTCTCCTTTTAGAAAATTCCAATCCATTAGATATTGGAAGAGACCCAGGTGATTTCCATGTGTAGTTCCTAGAACATGATTATCACAGACACTAATAAGCGACTCAATATGAAAAGAGGTATAAGTTAAAAAACTTACATTTACTCTTCATGAGATTGTAAAACAATATTGATGCTCATATTTTAAGAATTTGTAGGTATACTTATAAGCATACAGTTCTCCATTGTATAATCACATGCAATATTTTCTTACCCAGGTATTAATTTTTTAATGTAAAATAATTCAAATGATAAATTCCAAAGGTAAATAAAATTAAAGGCAGATCACCTAAGCAGCCCTAGCCCATTTGGTTCATCAGATAGAGCATCGGCCTGTGGACTGAAGGGTCCCAGGTTTGATTACAGTCAAGGGCACATTCCTAGGTTGTGAAATCTGTCCCCAGTTGGGGGAGTGCAGGGGGCAGCTGATCAATGATTCTCTCTCATCATTGATGTTTCTATTTCTCGCTCCCTCTCCCTTTCTCTCTGAAATAATATATATATATATATATATATATATATATATATATATATATATATATATTTTAAAAAAGATCACCTAAGCATAGCATTTACCAATTATTGTCATTTTCAGCATACCACATATATTTCAATTTAAATTTCCAAACTGCACAGCCCAATAATTGTCACAAGGCTGTGAAAGCCCCATGGAAACTTAAAGAGACATAAAAATGTCAAGTCTTTTTCTATTTTTCTGGCATCATTTTAAATATAACCAGGCAGTCTCTGACCATTTTTTTTTTTTTTTTACCACACAGTTACCCTTAAGAACAATTTCCTCTAACAGGACAGAGAAACACATTAGTGAATAGCTGTTAGAGTCTTACAAGTGTTTCTTCAAGCATTGTCCTTGGACAACCTGCAGCAGAATCACTTGGTATATATCATAAAGTATAGATTCTTAGACCCTCTGTTATACATATTAAATCTAGTTGAAGGGGGGCACCAGGACAATTGTGGGTATCTATAAGCAATTTCCAGTTTTAGAGTTGAGATGCATAATGATGTGGTTAAATCATCTAATCTAATAAAAGACAAACATGCAAATTGACTGTACATTCGGTACACCTTAAGCCATGCCCACCAGCCAATCAGAGTAACTATATGCAAATTAACCCAACCAAGATGGCAGCCGGTTGCTCCAGTGATGGAGGAAGCCAAGCTTCCCACCTGCCACGGCTGCCTCGGAGCTCCACTGAAGGCAACAAAGTTTCAATTATAGAAGATAAGTAAACCCCAGATACCAGTTTTCAGCCGGCCGTGGCCACAGAGCTGGAGCGAGCAGGAGGCTTGGTTGCTTGCTGGCCAGGCACCCCAGTGGGGACCCCCACCCTGAAGGAGGTGTGACCAGCCTGCAAACACCCATCAGCCCCTCACCCAGGCTGGCCAGGCACCCCAGTGGGACCCCACCCTGATCTGGGACACCCTTTCAGGGCAAACCAGCTGGCCCCCACCCATGCACCAGGCCTCTATCCTATATAATAAAAGGGTAATATGCAAACTGACCCTAACAGCAGAATGACTGGGAATGACTGGTCACTATGACACACACTGACCACCAGGGGGCAGACGCTCAATGCAGGAGCTGCCCCCTGGTGATCAGTGCGCTCCCACAGGGGGAGCTCTGCTCAGCCCGAAGCCAGGCTAATGGCTACCAGTACAGCAGTGGTGGTGGGAGCCTCTCCCACGTCCTCAGCAGCACTAAGGATGTCAGACTGCAGCTTAGGCCTGCTCCCCACTGCCAAGTGGACATCCCCCGAGGGCTCCCGGGATGCGAGAGGGATGTCTGATTGCCAGCTTAGGCCCAATCCCCCCGGGGAGCAGGCCTAAGCCAGCAGGTTGTCATCCCCCGAGGGGTCCCAGAATGTGAGAGGGCACAGGCCAGGCTGAGGACCTCCCCAACCCAAGTGCACAAATATTTGTGCACTGGCCTCTAGTCTCTATTATAAAAACCCTGTGGCCATGACGCCGTGACACCATAACAACCAAATGCCAAAAGGCACCTGCTGAATGTCATATGATTTCTTCATGGGAACAAGTGTTGCTCTGTTCAATTCTCATCTTCCAATGAAGATCAATTTAAGTGCTCCTGAGAAGGAAAGGTTAGGGCAGGAAACTGTTCTTATCTCCGACCACAGCTGTCTACAAGGTGGGTGGGGCTGCTGCTTGTGCAGCAAGGCTCATGTGAGTGGGCGGGGCTACATGCTGGGGAGGTGCGTGCAGGTGGGCGGGGACTTGAAATTGGGTCCCTGGGCACTATGGGTCTGGGTCTCGGGCGATTTCGCATGGTGGACCTCTAGTCTCATATAATGCAATAGGTGGCTTGAATTTCCACTGTATTTTCTGAAACTTTTACTTCTTTCAGTGGCAACAAAGGAAAGCCTCCAATGCAGGTCCAGAACTAGGATATGGTGAGTGAGGCACTTGTATATAGTGAGTGTAAAAATGAAGGGGTGATTTTAAAAAGTAAAATAAGTAATACAAACAGGATACAATGCCTTGCCAAGCCATAGTGGAGCTAAAGTAAAATGCTACTTAACAGAAATAAAATAAGTAACACTGACCTGGTCTGTATTTAAAATTTTTATTTTTTGTTCCTCATGAATATTTTTGGATAAATTTTAGTGTATTAAAATATTGCTTATCTTGATTATTGAGCTTTTCAGATCCCCCTTAATTTTTGCACTAGAGGCAAATGCCTCACTCTTGTTTTCAGCTCTACTCCTCTACACTGCAGAATGAAATTGCCCCAATTATTTCAAAGAATATGCACAACCAAATATGACAAGTTGTTCTCCTCCAATGGCATTTTCTTGGGTAAATATGTTTCTTCCTGCATGTGGAACCAATCCTGCTCCCCAAAATTAATCAAATCTATTAAGCAATAAAGCCAAATGAACTTATGTTTTTCTAGACTGAGTACCTTAAAATATATAATTTGGTTAATATTTTTTAATTAACAGCTGATGTACTAAATCTAAAACAAGGTGAGCAGGAGGATGCATAAAGAAAAAGTCTAATTCTGAACTGGATTGCCTGTATCCAGGTTTGGGTTTAAAGTAAAAAATACTGAGTTGATTAAATACTAGTTCTCCTCAATAAGTAATATATCTACAGAGGCTCTGTTTTGTTGTCATTATATTTTGTGTGGAAAAGTTTTTCTAAAGAAAATGCTTTTGAGGTCCCATGACCAAGAAGGAAAAACCCAAGCCAAGTAAGTATTTGATTGCCTACTAACTACTTGTTGTGACATATATTCAGAGAAGCAGATTTTGTCCTACTAGTTCTTTCACTGTTGCAGTTTCACTATTGTCTTCCTTGGACCAAACAGCTTGTTTAAAACCTACACATAGCAGAGCTCTTTTGAAAATTGTTTGCTCAAGCATGACAGATTAGCAGACTAAAAAATAATAAGAAATCTGGAACATAAACTTAAAGTTAGCCTTTTGAGCACAGTTAAAGGAGCCAGGGTTTGTTTAACTGCGGGAGTAGAAGCATGGACCCATGACGGCATGTTGTTGATAATTTCTTAAAATCCTTAGAGCAAGTGTAGATGAAGACAATTAGCCGTGGAGACTTGTGGATAGAGAGAATCTCTAGAAACACGACCTGGGTGTTTTTAACTTGCTATAAAGTACTGCATCGTTTGACTTTTATATTATGAGATTGTTTTGCCTACATACAAAATATTATCATTGCTGTCACTTTCAAAAATATATTTATATCCTAATGATAGTGGGAAAGTTTTTCTTTGGGACCTAAAGGAAAATTCGTTTGCATTATAGAAATATAAGGCCCTGAGTTGCATCAATATGATATAGTAAAATTTTCAGAGACATTAAAAATGAAAATTGATACTTCATTAAAGTATTTATGTTATTGTCCTACACAATGGTGGAGAAATGAACAGAAAGACTTGTTCAAGCTTCACAATTCTATTATTTAAGATGCCTTTTCAAAAAAAAATGAAGAAGAGTACTACAATAAGTTCTCAAGAATTTTTCCAGTTCCATTAAATTATTGTATGAATGGGGTTTCCAGACCCCATTCCAACACGGGGGGAGATCCCCCCACACCAACAAATAATTCTTGGACAACTGTAGTATATATATATATATATATATATATATATATATATATATATACATATATATATATATATGAATTCAATACAATTCTGACACTATATACCCAGAGATAGTATTATATGCCACACGTTAAGAGTTCAGTTGACAAGACTGCCCCCATTCCCACTACACACACACACACACACACACACACACACACACACACACATTAGACATCAGCCTGAAGCCCAGGCTCTGTGTTTATGACTGACTGGCCACAGATTGGAGGACCAAAGAGTTGTCCTCCTGGGTTTTTATGGAGCTTTTATTAAATATTCATGAGCTTTCATTAAATATTCATGATTAACTAAGTAATTCAATTGAACTTCATCTCTAGCCCCTCTCCCCTCCTTGGAGGTCAGTAGGTGGTGGGAACTGAAAGTTCCAAATGTGTATTCTCACTGTTGTTTCTCCTGACAAACAGCCTCTATTCTTGGTTGGGATCCAAAAGCTACCTTCATTAACAGAGAAAAGACACCTTGATCATTCTCAACACTTAGGGAATCCCAAGTCTTCACAGAGCTATGAGCCAGGAACTGTAGATGAAGAAGAGCAAATACATGGGCACATGGGTCCCTCACAGCAGTACAGTCATACAAGCCAGAAAATGTTGGCACATTACCAGAATCTCATTCAGTCATTAATAACTATTCAGTCCATCATCATGTCATATGATGATATCTCCCAGGGTGAAGACACTCAGGTTTTCAGTCCTCCATCTGAGCTTCTCAGATTCCAAAAAGCAGAAGTGGTCTCAGGAAAACATGGTTGCACCCCTTCAGGCATCTAGTAGAATGGAGCTAAGAGACAATATCATCTCTTACTCTGAACCTCTTTCAAGGTGGAACATTGCATTGGATTTATCTGATAACACAACTCATTTATTCATTCTTTCACCCTCAGCTACGATTTTTCCTTCTCTCTATGTATACCTCAACTTTTTCACCTTTGGAAGAGACATAAGGTTTGGTCACTGTGTTGGTCTAGGTCCGTGGTCAGCAAACTGCGGCTCACGAGCCACATGCGACTCTTTGGCCCCTTGAGTGTGGCTCATCCTAAGCCTTAGGAGTACCCTAATTAGGTTAATAACAATGTACCTACCTATATAGTTTAAGTTTAGAAAATTTGGCTCTCAAAAGAAGTTTCAATCGTTGTACTGTTGATATTTGGCTCTGTTGACTAATGAGTTTGCCGACCACTGGTCTAGGTGGCTGGCAGCAATACTATTTGGACAAGTGCCTCTTCCTCAGTCCATTTCTTATCAGATAATGTAAAGTTACATAGATAGAGGACTGATGGGCTATCTTTTTTTTAACATATTTTATTGCTTTTTTTACAGAGAGGAGGGGAGAGGGACAGGGAGTTGGAAACATTGATGAGAGAGAAACACCGATCAGCCGCCTCCTGCACATCTCCCACCGGGGATGTGCCCGCAACCAAGGTACATGCCCTTGACCGGAATCAAACTTGGGACCCTTCAATCCGCAGGCCTAGGCTCCATCCACCGAGCCAAACCGGCCAGGGCTAATGGGCTATCTTTACTAACTGGCAATACAGCTGCTTTCACTGTTAACCCTAAACTTGCCAGAGGGGTGAAGACACATCCTGCCCTACCAGGCACTTAGAAATTCTGACATAAAGGTTAAAAAACATAGTTACAGTTTCTTGTTTGGGAATCATCCCCCCTTCCATCCCTTGCAGTTACAGCCCTGATCCCATGGCTAATGCATCAAGTAGATGGGGGAGATAAAGTTGAGGTGATGAGAGGAAGAAAGGGCATTTGCCCTTACCCCACCCCCTCTTTCCCAGATCCCCCATAAAAATAAACAAGTCTGTCTAGTGGGAACATTTCTTTTTTTTTTTAATATATTTTTTATTGATTAAGATATTACATATGTGTCCTTGTCCCCACGTTACCCTCTACCCCCCACCCCCCCACCCCCCCCACCCCCGCTCATGCCCTCACCCCCCCGTTGTCCATGTCCATTGGTTAGGCCTATATGCTTGCATATAAGTCCTTTGGTTGATCTTTCCCCCTTACCCCCACCCTCCCCTACCTTCCCTCCAAGTCCCGACAGTCCAATCAATGCCTCTCCGTCTCTGGATCAGTCCTTGTTCATCAGCTTATGTTGTTCATTATATTCCACAAATGAGTGAGATCCTGTGGTATTTATCCGCTCTCCAGTTCCATCCATGCTGTGGCAAATGGTAAGAGTTCCTTTTTCTTCTTCCTCTTCTTAAAGAATACCTTTCAGCATTTCATATAATGCTGGTTTGGTGGTGATGAACTCCTTTAGCTTTTTCTTATCCGTGAAGCTCTTTATCTGACCTTCTATTCTGAATGATAGCTTTGCTGGATAAAGTAATCTTGGTTGCAGGTTCTTGCTATTCATCACTTTGAATATTTCTTGCCACTCTCTTCTGGCCTGCATGGTTTCTGTTGAGAAATCAGCTGACAGTCGTATGGGTACTCCCTTGTAGGTAACTGACTGTCTTTCTCTTGCTGCTTTTAAGATTCTCTCTTTATCTTTTGCTCTTGGCATTTTAATTATGATGTGTCTTGGTGTGGTCCTCCTTGGATTCCTTTTGTTTGGGGTTCTCTGCGCTTCCTGGACTTGTAAGTCCATTTCTTTCACCAGGTAGGGGAAGTTTTCTGTCATTATTTCTTCAAAAAGGTTTTCAATATTTTGCCCTCTCTCTCCTTCTGGTACCCCTATAATTCTGATGTTGGTACGCTTGAAGTTGTCCCAGAGGTTCCTTACACTATCTTCATATTTTTGGAATTTCTTTTCTTTTTTCTTTTTCGGTTGGGTATTTTTTGTTTCTTTGTATTTCAAATCTTTGACTTGATTCTTGGGATCCTCTTTTCTGCTGCTGGATCTCTGTAAATTATTCTTTATTTCAGTCAGTGTATGCTTAATTTCTAGTTGGTCCTTTTTCATGTCCTCCATGGTCTCCCTATACTTATTGAGGGATTCATTAAATTTATCGGCGGTTTCCATAAAATTCTTGAAAAACCTTATAACCGTGGCCTTAAACTCTATATCCAATCGTTTGCTTTCCTCCATTTCTGCCATTTGTGACCTGTTTCTTTGTCTCCGCATTTTGGCAGCTTCCCTGTGTTGATAGAGTGGCCCTGTGCGCCAGGTGTCCTGTAGGGCCCAGTAGCTCAGCCTCCCCAGTTACCTGGGGTGGACACTCTTGGTGCACTCTTGGTGCCTTGGTTGTTGTAGAATCACTGGGAGGAATTGACCTCCAGGCCAATTGGCCGTGAGAATCAGCTGTGTCTAAAGTGGGAGAACTTCTGTGCTGAAGACACCCTTCTGGGGCAAGACTTGCTTCAGTGGGGCTTTGGTGCTCACTGAGTCTGCTCCCTGAGTGCGTCCCTTATGGATCTGAGGAGTTGCAGTCTGGATGGACCCCCTCTGACCACTGGGTACAGTGGCTCCTGGATCTAAGGAGGTGCTAATTCAGCCTCTGCCTGAGGCCACACAGCAGGAGCCACGAAGAGGCTCAGCTGTGAAGCAATGCAAGCCGCTGCGGGGCCTTGGGCCTTCTCTTGGAAGTTCCAGGTCTGCCTGGTTCGGCTGCAGTTAGGTACATTCACATGCAAAAGCCTCTGCCGCAGCCTGGGTGGGGCGGGGTCTCAGGGAGTCAGAGGGCGGAGAAAGCGGCCATGGCCGATTCTCCGCCCGGAGTCGCGCGTCTCAGTGTTCCGGTAACGGCTGCAAGCACCTCTGAGGGAAAGCCGCCCTCAAGTTCGCTCGCTGCCGGACAGACCAGCTTCTCCCCGTATGAGACCTGGGTCCCCAGAGACTTCCCGGAACCGGAGTTCAGAGCCGTCGGGAGTTTGTGATTCAAAAAGACAGCCGCGTCCTCAGGCGCCACCCCCTTTCCTCGCGCGCGCGCCGCCGTACCTCTGCACTTCACCTCCGCAGCTCCTCTGGCTCTCAGCGTGCTTTTCTTTCCTTCTAGTTGTGGAATTTACACTCAGCCAGCCTTCCTGTTGTTCTGGATGATGTTTGCTCAGTCCTTTGCGGTAATTTTCAATTATTGTGTGAGGCGATAATTTCCCGGTGTTTACCTATGCCGCCATCTTAGTTGCTCGGGAACATTTCTTTACCCCTACTCATGTTCATGTTTAGTGTGAGCACACACTTGTGGAAGCATGTAAAGCAGTTCTTCATGCCTTTGTCTCCCCGCAACACACTTAGATAACCAATGTTTTAATTGGCCATTCCAATTCTCTATCATAAATTATTACTCAGAGGAGTATATCTCTCTGACCATTGCTGAAAACTGTGGGTAGTAAAATGTGTTCCTTGGTCTGAAAATGATGCTAAGCTATCCTAATTTGTGCATTTTTCTGTTTCTTGTTCCATTTCTTTTACAGCACTGAGTATCGGCATCTACCTTTCTAGGTAGTTTTGAGGCTAATGGCTAAAGCTCGGGTGACCTAAATCTCGACTTGTTTCAGTAGAGATCCTATATAAAGAACTACCAAGCAAATTTAATAAGAGAGCAGTATACCAAGATCAAGTAGGGTATATGTCAGAAATTTAATATCGGTTAACATTTGAAAATTATTAATCAGATTAATAGAGATTAGAAAAAGTATTTGATTGTATCAAAGGATGCTGAAATAGCATTTGAGGGAATTCAACAATATTAGTAGATTGAGATTATCAAAGAATTTATTTTATCTGATAATATCTAGTAAAGAAAATTAAATAAGCATTACACATAACATATATATATATATATAAAAACCCAGAGACTGGAGCAGTGGAATAACCAGAATGACCAGTGTCTATGATGTGAACTGCGGCAGCCCACCAGCCTGATCCAGGCCCTAATTGACACCCCCCTTCAGCTGGCCAGGTCCCCAATTGGCCCCCAACACCCCAATTGGGGGTGGAACCCACCGGCCAACCTCCCATGTCCCCTCCCCCCAGCCAGCCTGGCCCAATCAGCCCCAATCAGGCAGGTCAGCTAGACCCCCACCCATGCACAAATTCGTGCACCAGGCCTCTAAGTCCTATATAATAAAAGGCTAATATGCAAATTGACCAAACAGCAGAATGACCAGTCACTATGATGCATACTGACCACCACGGGGCAGACACTCAATGCAGGAGCTGCCCCCCAGGCTCACGGCTGGTGAGCGCAGCTGCAGTGGCGGGAGCCTCTCCTGTTTCCATGGCAGTCGGACATCACATGAGGGCTTACAGACTGTGAGAGGGCACAGGCTGGGCTGAGGGCACCCCCTCCAAGTGCACACATTTCATGCACCAGGCCTCTAGTTGAATTAATAAAAGCTACCAGATAATATATTTCATTATTAAGGTTTATTAATTGATACAACAAAGGTAAATATAGGGTGTCACAAAAATGTTTACACACACACTTTGAATAATTTAAAATTATTAAAATACATTTCATTTTCAAAATTGAGCTGTCTGCTACAGTATGTATGCATTTCGGGGGGGGGCACCTTATACATCAATGAAACAAAATAGATGGTGTATAAGACATACATTCACATACATTAACACACTTTTTGTTATTTTTGACAAAGAAGACACTGAAGAGCAAGGACAAAATTATTTTTCAGTATATGGTTTTGAGTTAACTGGATATTCTCAAGAAAAAAATGATATCTGATGTAATGTTGATCTAAATGAAAAATATTTTTAAGTGTGTACAAGGTAACATGAAAGTATGACTTAGGATAGACAATGTTTTTTTAAAATAAGACACACAAAGCAACCACAAAGGAAAACGTTAGTAAATTTGACTACATTAATATTAAATTTTCTGTTTATGGAAAACAAACAATAAAGGAGGAAAAGGCACAAAGTTAACCAACACAAAAGAGGAAGATATTTTAATACAAAGAAATGTAAAAGAAATCACATCCAGAATATATAAAAACTCCTACAGTTTATTTTAAAGATAAGTAATTAAATAGAAAAATGGGCAAAATATACTTAAATAGGCTACTTTCCAAAAAAGGGTATCCAAATGTCATCATTAGTCATCTGGAAAAAAGAAAATAAAGCCATAATGAGATATCAATCACATAAACTAAAAAGCTAAAATTAAAATGATAGATTAATATTTGTTAACCAGAAAGCGAAAAACTCATACACTGCTTTTCAGAGTATAAATTGTTACAACTTTGGAAATCTGCCTGGCAGCAACTACTGAAGATAACCCATGACCCTGCAATTCCGCACTTGGGCATGGACTCATTGGAATCGTGTACACATTTGCAACAAATAACAGTATAAGGATGTTTATAATATGCTATTTGTAAGTGTTAAATACTGAAAGCAATGCAAAGGTTTATCGACAATTGGGTAGGTAAATAAATATTAGTTATTTACAAAACTGAATCCTGTATTGAAAATGAACAAATTACTGCTGCCTACAACAACATGGATAGATCTAAAAAACATAATCTTGACACTAAGGAGAACATGCTGATCTATGCCATTTATATAGATTGGAAAAATAGTTACCAAATTAATTTTGGAGCTTAGAAATAAAGATATTGATCACATTTATGGAGGAAGGGATAGGCTTAAAGAAATACCAGTGTGATATTCTATTATCTTGATGAAAGTTACATGTTTGCATTTATTTTTGAAATTGATTAAGCTCTACATTTATGTTTTCTATGATGTATTATTTAATACAATAATAAATAAATTTGTTTTAAAACACCAATGACATCAATTCACTGGAAAAGTACAATATTTCTTTTTCTTATCCTAAAATCCTAGCCTAAACCTATGTATACCTAAAATGTATTGAGAGGTATCCATTTGGACAAGGCATTCTTGCTATCTTTTTTTGTTTGTTTTTTGGTTAGTCCTCACCTGAGGATATTTTCCTTTGATTTTTAGGGAGAGTAGAAGGGAAAGAAGGTGAGAGAGTAGCATCGATGTGAGAGAGACACATATCCATAGGTCGCCTCCTGCAAGCACCCCCACCCACCAAGGCTGGGGATCATGCCTGCAATAGAGGTAAGTGCCCTTCACTGGAATCAAATCCAGGACCCTTTGGTCCTTGGGCCGAAGTTCTATCCGCTGAGCCAAAGGGCCAGGGCTTGATTTATTTATTGTGTCTTCTTTTTCAATCTCTTAAAAATTAAAGAGGACTTGAGAATAATAATTTTATATTACATTTTATCACTTTCTACCTTTGAAAAGTAGTGTTAACAGAATGATACAGTGCACAAGAATATGGGCTTGAGATATAGATCTGGTCCTCACTCCATCAAGAAGCAATCCTTGAGTATGAGGGCAAGTTAATTAGCATCTCTAAGGCATATTTTATTGAGAAAGAAAGAGGGAGACAGAAAGTTATAGCAAGCAGCAGAAAGGTGAGTGTGAGAAAGTGAATGAGCAAGAGAAAGAGGGAATGAATGAACGAATGTCTACTTCTCAAGGTCCTTATATGGATTAGGGTAATATATATGTGAAACCATCTATCAAACTGCCTCATATACAAGTTTTCTCTATACCAATATTTTCCCAACCTCTCTATCATATATACTGTATTAGTTTCCTAGGCCTGTCATAATAAATCACAAACTTAGTAGTTTAAAACGACATAAATTTATTTTTGCACAATTCGGGAGGCAAGATGTCTGAAATCAAAATGTCAGCAGGGTTGGTCCTTTCTTGAAACTCTAAGAGAGAATCTGTTCCTGCCTCTCTCAGAGATTCTGCTGGTTGCCAGCACTCTTTGGTATGCCGTGGCTTATAGCTGCATCACCCCCATTTCTTTGTCTTAACAGGGACATCTTCATTGTGTCTCCTCCGTCTTCAACTCTCTCTCTCATTATGAGGACAGGAGTCATTGGATTTATGCTCACCCCAATCCAATATGACCTCATCCTAACTTGATTGCATCAGCAAAGACCTTTTTCCACAAAGGTCACATTCATAGATACTGATGGTAAGAAATTCAACATCTTTTTTAGGGGGACACAATTCAACCCACAACATATATCAAGCAGACATTAAATTAGGAGAAGCTGAGAGATTGGCCTATGGTGCTAAACAAACTAATAACAAAGCCAGAACTAGAAAACATTTGTAACTCAGAATCCAGTTTTTTCCCTAAATATACTAAGCTACTTTAAAAAAACCAACATTTTCATGATTCCAAAAATAAACCTTTAATCGTTATTGTGTCTATTCATCTATTTTATGTCCATGGTTGTATTTAGAACGTGTACATCAATCTTTCTGAAATGCTGAACTGGGAGGACAATCATACATGAGTGTGAGTTTATATGTATATGAGTGAGCACAAGTATGAAGGTGACAAATTGGCAACCCCTGTGTCATTATTATCCAGCAAAGGTGTTTGTTTTGTACTGCACCGTATTGTGGTTGTGAAGGTTGTTATGAATTTTTAATGAGTTAATTTTAAAGTCGGAAGGTTTTACATAAAATTCCAGATTTCCAACTGCTCTTGAAAAATTATATGGTCTGGCAACACTGCATCCACATGACCACAAGTTGCTGGAGCTGAGGCGTGGATGCCCTCTAAGGGAATTAAGCAATTTTGAGTTGGCCACAGAGTCAACCAACCTTCATTGTTTCCCCAGTTCAGTTTACCTCACTCAGGTACATCACACACCGGACTGTCTTAGCCATTTCAGACTGTTTTCCTTGATCTAGAGCAGCGGTTCTCAACCTGTGGGTCGCGACCCCTTTGGGGGTCGAACGACCCTTTCACAGGGGTCGCCTAAGACCATCGGAAAACACATCTATAATTACATATTGGTTTTGTGATTAATTACTATGCTTTACTTATGTTCAATTTGTAACCATGAAATTGGGGGTCACCACAACATGAGGAACTGTGTTAAAGGGTCGTGGCGTTAGGAAGGTTGAGAACCACTGATCTAGCGGAATTTAAGTTGCCTACAACTGGACCGTAGTCTCATTCAGTGAGATGCCTAGAGTCGGTGCACAAATGTAATTTAGGGTTTAATTCATTTCCATCTTATTGTTATTTTTCCTTCAGCAAAAGCATATATTTTATAAAAAGAAAACTTGTCAAAAGCCTAAAATAATTTTTTGTGTGTGGAAAAAAGTAGGTATGATTAATTTGTGAAGTTCCAAAGGAGTATAGCTTATATCTACCATTTTGCTTATTGTTAACAAATACTGAGCTCTGTGAGTATATGTACACATTTATATGATTACAGCATGTATTTAAATAATTTTATAATTAAATGAAAAACAATATTAAGCAGATGCAGCCCGTGGTGGAAATGGATATAAAAGACAAACACGAAAACAGAAGGAGGAGAAAACCCTAAATTAAAAAAAAAAAAATAAGACTTGAAATTATGTACTAAAGGGGGGAGGGATGGTGTGAAAGTGATAGGAAAGGGAAACAAACACCAACAAAAACAAAAACGTAGGATGTGTTTAAAGAGCTAGCTAGAAAATATTTCAGTAGCCACCACAGAACATTGATTCCATGGGTTTCCAGGGACAGAAATTGGCTGAAATGAAGCAAAGATACACTAAGGTTGTGAATCTATCTCACTGGCATCTATAACTTTAGCACAACTCCCTTGCTCTTCTCTCAGAAGCCACCGTAAGGGAAATTGAGCAAGACTGGTTAAGTTAAACAAATAACTGGTTGCAGGAACCCAATATAAATGTATAAAGCTGGTTTCTAATGAATGAGAAAACTCCGGCCCTGCAGTCTGGCAGTTGATAATGGAAGGGATTGACTTTAGGTGAAGGTTGGGGGAGGGACAGAAAGGAGACAAAGGTCAAGTATGAGAGGGGAAGTTCTTACCCAGGGTAACAAAGACTGGGCAAATGAGAAACTAGTCGCCGGATGAGAGAAATCAATCTCCTGGCAGGGGTTCCTCACAAACTTAGTTTAGTGGCTGCTATTTTACTTCGCAAAGATTGTTTGACTTCGTGGAGGGAAAGGGGGTGGGACTAGGCAAGACAAAAAACATACCCAGGTGTTAGTGCTGCCCTAGATTTAAAAACACTGCCCATCAAACAAGCCGCAGGGTTCCCACTCTGAAACGTATGTGGCAGGTGCATCGTTAGGAACTTACCCATTTCTCAAGTACCCATCCATGTGCTTTCTCTACTGTAGCTCGATACCTGAATAATTATCATTATTCTAATGATTGTAGCCACTTAAAAATCACTTTCTGTATTCTGATTACTGAAAATTTATATACTCTTGTGAAAGTAGCCTAATTTTGCCATGCTAAAGATTTTTTTAAGGAGTACCAGAGTATTGAACATACTAAGTTGGCTTATTCCTCCTGAAAGTAAAAAAAAAGAAAAAAGAAAAAAGAAAAAAAAAACTTCATGGGAAATATGTGGGCTTTTCCTGTATGTAAATTCAAGTATAGACTGTTTATTCCAGTCTATAGCTGAGACCAAAGCCCTCAACCTAATACCATTCCTTTGCATTAAATAGTTTCTCTTACTGTTGTGTTGAAATAGAGACTTATATAGAAGCATGTTCAATATCTAGTCATCAACTTTTTTGTTTATATAAATTCATATTTGTTTCTATAAATAAAAGGAAACTAGCTAGAAACATTTAATCATAAGCCAAATAACGAGTTATCTTTAGTATTAAAATGAATAAGTTGTGTCCCACCAGTGTGGCTCAGTGGCTGAGTATCGACCCATGAACCAAGAGGTCGCTGGTTCTATTCCCAGTCAGGGCACATGTTTGAGTTGTTGGCTGGATCCCCAGTGGGAGCATGAGGGAGGCAGCCCATTGATCAATGTTATCGATGTTTCTATCTTTCAACCCCTCTCCTTTCCTCTCCCTCTAAAAAATAAATAAAAACATATTAAATATCCTAGAGCACTCAATATAGTGCCTAGCACTAAATAAATGTCCATAAATGTTTGTTGAATGGAATTAAGTCTTTAAAAAATAAATCAATAAGTGAGTTGTAAAATAAACAACATTCCAATTATGTAATAATGATACTGTAGTTGATTAGAGGAATTCACTATTAAACTAAAATTTAGATGAGAATATCAAGTAATCTAATTTCTCTGGAGGGATACCATTATTGCAGTAGGAAAAGTTGCTCCATTTTTATCACCTGAATCACAGCAAAAATAGAAAATTCCCTCAAAGGAATAAATCTTATTGCTCTTTTGTTTACTTTCTTTCAATGGAAAGGTATTGCATACATATCAGCTGATATTTTTCCTCATTTTTTTCTTAAATCACTTATATTAGTAAAGTTAACACCCCCCCCCCCCCCGCACCTTGATATCAATTTTGGAATTCGTGGGTATCTCAAAGCCTCCACTTTGCGTTAAATGTTAATTGAGAAAGTAGGTGTTTACACTGATTTCCTAATGTTAGAGCACAAGCTATGATTGCAGCAATAAACCCAGACTCTCTCTATATTCATTTCTCCATCAAAAATATCACCACTTAGTTTCATTTATTTTTAGTGTGGAGTGAGTTTCAATGTTAGAATGCTCATTAATATTTAATACCTGATGGAAATATATTTGTTTATGGTGACCATGCACTTTTATTTTCATTGTTGCAAAATGTTTACCAGTTTATGGCATGAGGCAGTATTTATATTCCTGTTTGGGTTGTCAGAAATTCTCCCAATCGGACATAATCATAAACAACTGTTGGGCCCTAAGACCCCCGGAGAGTCCAGCAGAGGAGGCGACGACCCCAAGTCAAACGCAGAGACCGAGGCTTGATGCAAGAGCAAGAGGATTTTTATTACAAGCGCAGCGCAGGGGCTCTCAGGCAGGCAGGCAACAACACAAAGGAAGTGCTGCTGACTGGAGCCCCGAGTAATTGCAGAACACGGGTTTATAAAGGCAAAAACCACACGCAGGTGGCCGGAAAACAGGGAACTGGGTTACCAGTTAACTCATAACTCATCTTTTACAGGGACAGGTCTTTGTTATTAGTTGACTCATTTCCTAAGGGGCCAGGGTGGTCTGGTATGCGCAGGCCGATCCCGAGGAGTGATAAGATAACTATGCTATGACCAGATCAGGGCGCCAGAGCTTTACGGGAAAGGTCAGGAGGGGGAAGTTCTCTTTAATCTTTACATTAACCAGAGCTTACTGGAAAAGCTGGTCCAGGGGGGAAGGGGGGGGGTTTTCAGCGGCCTTACATTCCCCCCTTTTCTTGTGGGAAGTTCCAATCATGGAACTACAGGCTAATGTTTGAGGGTACAGGCTGATACCGCTGTTGAAGGACCATTACCTGAACTGCACTAATCCGGTCCTGGATGAAGGCGATTAAGCGGTTTACTATGCATGGCCCGAATGTCAAAAGGAGGAGTAAAATGATCAGGGGTCCCACGAGAGAGGATATCAGGGTTGTGAACCACGGTGAGCTGTTAAACCAACTTTCAAACCAGCCTTGCTTGGCCTCTCGCTCTCTTTTGCGAGTTTCTAATCTCTCCCTAAGTTTTGACATGGAATCCTTTATCACCCCTGAATGATCAGCGTAGAAACAGCATTGTTCCCTGAGAGCTGCACACAGCCCTCCCTCCTTTAAGAATAGGAGATCTAGTCCTCTCCTATTTTGTAGGACTACTTCAGACAAAGAGGTTAGAGACTCCTCAAGTTTAGTTATGGAGTGCTCTATATGTTTGAGGTCTTCATCTATAGCAGCTCTGAGCTCCTCAGTATAGGTGGGGCCTTTAATGAGGGCTGTTGTCCCTGTTCCTACTCCTGCCGCGACCCCTAGACCTAGGAGAGCAGCCAAGGTCAGTGAAACAAGTTCCCGTTTATCCCGATGGGAAGGAGAATAGGAGTCAAATTCTTTTTCAAATGCATTAGCTTGATAATACATGATCCTGGGGACTAGTTGGACAAGGATACAATAATCTTGAGAACGGTTAAAGGCCTGGGCTGCTAAACATGGAGTAAGTCCCGTACTACAGGCCCACCATCCCCCTGTTGGGGGCACTAAGTAATAGCTTGCAGAGGAGGGATATGCCAGGTTCTCCTTGCAGAGATGCTGGCGGTCCTTTGGCACTTGTCCTATACATGTGCCTTGCCCTGAGACCTCAGTAAGGGTCAACTTCCCCTGCTGTCCCCACGAACAGTGGTCATGGCTGGTGGTGTTGGTATAGTTTCCCTGGAAGGCTATGCCCTCATAGTAGGGGGGCCCTGTAGTTAGGCAGAGCCAGCAAGACTCAGTTAGGTTAGACTTGGACATGTTTAAAGAACTAAAGGCCCCCTCTACCAAGCCTAATAGCCTCTGACCTGAGTTTGTCTCTAGTTCTATGGGGTTGGCCTGTTCCTCCCTGGAGGCTGGGCTAGTTCCTGCCACGGTGGTGGTGGCAAGAGGCCTTTCTTTCGTGGGGAGCTGCCGGCTGGACAAGACGGTGTTGGGTCCTACTGCAACTGGTGGCCTGTAATCCTGTACATCTAATCTTATCTTAAAAAGGAGGCCATCATCATGCTGGTCCTTATACAGCCGGATCCCCCATGTCACTCCCCAGCGCCACTTGTTTAGGTCGTATGACCGCCCAGCTGAGGTGAAGGAGATATTCAGGGCGTTAACCCAACCCCTATGTCCGGAGGTTTGGCTCTCATTTCTCCGAACCTGGATGAGGTCCCACTCGGGGGGCCCTCTGATCCAATATCCAGTACCAGTTGTCTCACATCCCCATTCTGCACAGAAATACTCTCGTTCAGATCCACAATTCTTTCTATGTCCCTGCCTGTCTTTGGGGCATACATAGAATTGGGTCATCGTAAGACGCTCACGGGCCCCCAGATAACTACAGTGAACTCCAAATTGCAAATCTCTTCCTTTTCCTATGTAAGCTCGGGTCTCTATACCTGCTTTAGTCTCTTCTACTGTTCTCTCAGGGAGGTCCCATAGTCTGTATCCTGCTGCCATAGCGCAGAGGTCTGGCGTTAAGTCTGGCCACCATGTCCCTTTAGGTGCTATATTGGTGACCGACCAGGCCGTCTGTCCGGTGTGGGGGGACATTACCCTCCAAGTTAGTCTCTTTGGGGCATGGGGGTTGCTACTTATCAGCGGCAGGCTCAGCAGGAAGAGGGCGGCGGCAAATCCGTAGCTTGAGAGGGTTGTCTGTCTTCTCCACAGTCCATCCATGATCGGTGTCGTCTGATGGGGGTGCCCGCTTGACGTGGGAGGCGTGGATCCAAGCAGCTACACCGTCTACCTTGACCGCTGTTGGGGTTGTCAGCAATACCAGGTGGGGTCCCTTCCACCTCGGCTCGAGATTAGCGGCCCGATGGCGTCTGATGTACACAAAGTCTCCGACCTGGAACTGGTGGGGGACTTGCAGTTCTCCTGGTTGGTAGAGGGCGGCCAGGGGAGTCCACACCTCCTTCTGGACAGTCTCGAGGGCCTTCAGCCTGGCAAGCAGGGATTGAGGGGTGTGAGTGTCTGTGGGCACGGACCAAGGGTCAGCGGCTAGGGGCGGAGAGGCCCCAAACAAAACCTCGAACGGTGTCACCCCCAAGGGGCCTGGGGTGTTTCGCGCGCGGAAAAGGGCAAAGGGAAGGAGGACCGTCCAGTCTGCCACGCCAGTCTCTAAGGACAATTTAGTCATAGCCTCTTTTAATGTTCTATTCATTCTTTCTACCTGACCTGAACTCTGGGGCCTGTAAGCACAATGCAATTTCCAATCCGCCCCTAGTATCTTGGCCATTCCCTGACTTACCTGGGCAACAAAAGCTGGACCGTTGTCTGATCCAATTACCTTAGGAATTCCAAACCGTGGAAAGATGTCTTCTAAGATCTTCTTGGCGACCACAGTTGCAGTTTCTCTTTTGGTAGGGAAGGCTTCTACCCAACCTGAGAAGGTATCTATGAAAACTAAAAGATATTTATAACCGTATCGGGCGGGCTTCACTTCTGTAAAATCCACCTCCCAGTAACTCCCGGGCCGGTCTCCCCTGAGCCTGTGTCCGGTCCCGACCTGGGATGAATGTACATTTACCAGCTGACACGCCTTGCATTGCTTAACTACTTCTTCTGAAAGGCGATCGAGTCCTTTGACATAGTGTCCCGTTGCCCGGCTGGTGGAGCTGAGGTGTTTGGCCCCCAGGTGGGTAAGGCGATGCAGTTGTTGGAGGTAGGCAGTGGCTGCCGCCCTTGGTACTACCATTTTTTCCCCTGCAGTTCTCCACACTCCTAGTTTGTCCTTATGGTATTTTTCTGGCCTTTTAAGCAGGTCTTTTTCCTCCTCTAGGGTGTAGTGGAGGGTCTCTGGCTGTGGTGCTGCGGGGCCAACAGCGAGGGCGAGTAGCCGGGGCCCTAGAGCGGCCTGCCTTGCCTCGGCATCCGCTTTCCTGTTTCCTATAGCTGTTTCCGAGGTCCCTTTCTGGTGGCCGGGACAATGGATGATAGCTACCTCCTGGGGGGCATGAATGGCTTCTAGGAGGTCGAGGATTTCCTTTTTATTTTTAATTTCCTTTCCTGCTGAGGTGAGGAGACCTCTCTGACGGTATATAGCCCCGTGCACATGAGCAGTGGCAAAAGCATAACGACTGTCAGTATAAATATTAGCCCGGCTGTTCTCTGCCAGCCTGAGAGCCTGTGTCAGAGCAATTAATTCAGCCTTCTGGGCCGAAGTCCCTTCGGGCAAGCTACTAGCCCAGATAGTCCGGTCCTTGCTGACCACAGCCGCTCCCGCCACCCTCTTACCTTCATAGAGGTAGCTGCTTCCATCCGTGTACCAGGTGAGTTGAGGTTCTGGCAAGGGGGAATCTTTGAGGTCTCTCCTCGGCCCTGTTTCCTCTGCCAGAATGTCACGGCATGAGTGTAGGACTTCTTTGCTCTCAGGATTTACTTCCGGTAGTAAGGTTGCTGGGTTGAGAGCTACCGGAGCCCCGAAGCGGATTCGATCTTCACTTAGCAGGAGACTCTGGTAGTGAGTCATCCGGGCGTTGGATAGCCACCGGTCCGGTGGCTGCCGGATAACACTCTCGAGAGTGTGTGGGGCCACCACAGTTAGTTTCTGCCCCAAGGTAAGTTTGTCCGCATCTCTTACAAGCAGGGCAGTAGCTGCAATTGCTCTTAGACAGCCTGGCCACCCCCTAGCCACTGGGTCTAGTCTCTTGGATAAATAGGCTACCGGCCTCTTCCAGGGGCCTAAGGTTTGAGTTAGGACCCCCCTGGCTACTCCCTTTCTTTCATCTATGAACAGAGTGAAGGGCTTGGCCACATCTGGTAAGGCCAATGCCGGCGCCGAGAGAAGAGCCTTTTTAATGTCGTCAAAGGCTTTCTGATGAGTCTCCCCCCACTCGAAGGGGTTCCCTTGTTTTGTCAGCGGGTATAGGGGCTCCGCTAGGGTTGCAAAACCTGGAATCCAGAGGCGGCAGAATCCAGCTGTTCCCAGGAACTCGCGTACCTGCCGGGGGGTCTGCGGTCTGGGAATCTGGGTGACTGTGCTTTTTCGGGCTTCAGTGAGCCACCTCTTTCCCCCTTCTAGTGCGTATCCTAAATAGGTCACTCTCCGCTGACATATCTGGGCCTTCTTGGCCGAGACCCGGTATCCTAGGCGGGAGAGCTCTAAAAGCAAGGCCCCGGTACCTGTTTCACAGTCCTCCTTAGTAGCTCCGGCGAGGAGAAGGTCATCCACGTACTGGAGAAGGGTGACTTGCGGGTGGTCAGCACGGAAAGCAGCCAGGTCTTGATGAAGAGCCTCATCGAAGATAGTGGGGGAATTTTTGAATCCTTGCGGAAGTCGGGTCCAAGTCAGCTGCCCCGTTATTCCCGAATCTGGGTCTCTCCACTCGAAGGCGAAAATGTTCTGGCTGGCAGGATGCAGTCTCAAGCAGAAGAAGGCATCTTTTAAGTCTAGGACTGAATACCACACATGGGACGGAGGGATAGAGCTTAAGAGATTGTAAGGATTGGGGACCGTGGGATGAATATCCTGTACCCTCTTGTTGACTTCTCTTAAATCCTGCACCGGTCGGTAGTCATCAGTTCCGGGCTTTTTTACCGGGAGGAGTGGGGTGTTCCACGGGGAGTGGCACTTAACGAGGACTCCAAGGCGTAGGAGGCGTTGGACATGAACCTTGATCCCCCTCCAGGCTTCTTTTGCCATGGGGTACTGTCGTACTGCAATCGGGGTTGCAGTGGACTTAAGCTCTACTATCACGGGGGGCCGTTCGGTAGCTAAGCCCATCCCCGCGGTTTCAGCCCAAGCTTTGGGGTATTGCTGTAACCATCCCGCTATCCTCTCGTCCTTTCGGACATTACTCTCAAACAGCCGATGCTCGTCTTCGAGCTGGAGTGTCAAGAGAGTAATTGGCTCTCCATGTTGGGTCAGGGTCGGCCCCCGTGGGGTGAAAGTGATCTGAGCCCCCATTTTAGTTAGCAAGTCTCTTCCCAGAAGGGGGGCTGGACACTCGGGTATTACTAAGAAGGAATGAGTCACTCTTCCCGTGCCTAGATCAACTGTCCGGGTGGTGGTCCAGGAATATTGCTCATTTCCCGTTGCCCCTATCACCCAGGAGGTCTTCTGGGAGACTGGTCCTAGTGGTTTCTTAAGAACTGAATATTGGGCCCCTGTGTCTACCAGAAAGTTAACAGGCTTCCCCTCCACCTTAAGAGTTACCCTAGGCTCGGGGAGGGGATCCGAGCCCCGACTTCTTCAATCACTATCTTCCTGGAGTGCCAGCGCCTTCTTTGCTAGTCTCTTTGGGCACTCCCGCTTCCAATGTCCTTCTTCCTTGCAATAAGCACATTGATTCTTCCTTAACGGTGGCCTGTTGCCCAGGGCCCCTGCCTGTCTTCCTTTTCCTCTCTCCTGTGGCTTACTCCCTTCTATTGCTGCGGCCAAGATACGGGTTAGTCTCTGCTCTTCCCTTTTTTCCTTTTTCTCCTCCTTCTCCTCTCTCTCTCTCTCCTTCCGCTGCTCCTTTTCCTCCTCGGTCTCCCTCTTATGGTACACTTTCTCTGCTTCCTTAACTAAATCTTGGAGGGTAAAGTCCTGCAATCCCTCAAGTCTCTGCAGCTTTTTCTTAATATCTAATGCTGACTGCCCTATGAAAGCCATAGCTACTGAGGCCCTCTGCCCCTCCGAGGTGGGGTCAAACGGGGTGTACCGTCTGAACGCCTCCATTAATCGCTCGAGAAAAACAGAAGGCGGTTCAGTGGGCCCCTGTATGACCTCTCTTACCTTAGCCAAATTCGTGGGGCGCCGAGCTGCCCCTCTGAGGCCGGCCACTAGTGTTTGGCGGTAGACCTTCAGGTGCTCCCTACCTTCTGCCGTGTTGAAGTCCCAGTCCGGCCTGGCCAGAGGAAAGGCCGCATCCACCAAATGAGGGAGTAGAGTCGGCCGGCCGTCGGGGCCAGGGGAGTTCTTCCGGGCCTCCAAGAGGATCCGCTCCCTTTCCTCTGTAGTAAAGAGAGTCTGAAGAAGCTGTTGACAATCGTCCCAAGTGGGCTGGTGAGAGAACATAAGGGACTCAACCAGCCCCGTTAGACGCTGGGGATCCTCTGAAAAGGGAGGGTGGTTAGTTTTCCAGTTATAGAGGTCTGCCGAGGAGAAGGGCCAGTATTGGAGTGGCTGGAGCGGAGCCGTTTCATTATCGTCTCCGCGGGGGGGTGGAGGCCCGTATGGTCGGAGAGGGCAGGCTACGGTCGAATCTGGAGACGCGGGATGTCTCCTCTGACTCCGGGTTCCCTGGGCCGGTCCCTCTGTTGGAGGGGCGGGAGGAGGTGCTGAAGGCTCCGGTCTCTCTGGCGGCTCTGGCTGGAGAGGAGAGGGGTAAGGGGGTGGAGAGTCCAAGAGGAGAAGATCGGTTTGAGAATCTGCCAGGGGACGTTTCGTCTGATCTGCGGCGGGAGGGGCCTGGGCCACGAGAACCCGGGAGGTTCCGGATGGCAGCCAGGGTTTCAGCCAAGCGGGAGGGTTCTGGACCAGGTCCTGCCAGACGACAATATACGGCTGCTGGTCTGGATGGCCCGCCGGGCCTGATTGGAACACCTTATTCTTTACTGCAAAAATAATAGACAGGTCAAAAGTCCCGTCCGCTGGCCATCCCACGCCTAGGGCTGGCCAGTCGGATGAACAGAAAGTCTGCCAAGGACCCTTCTTAACACTGACGGAAAGATTGAGTCCCCGACTCCGGACGTCCGTCCAGTGTGCTACTGTAAGAGAAAGAGGGGTGCTGCTTCCGTGGCCCATGTTACCTGGATGGGAGAAGAGGAGTAAAAGACAAAAACAAAGAACAAACAATGACGCGACAAGACACCGGATCCACAAGAATTTACCCAGATACAGAACGGCCGCTGAGGGATGATATCCCTCCCTAATGCTAGTCCGGCCGGACACGCGAGTGCCCGTTGCCGGACAGCCAGAACCTGAAGTGACCAAGACCTCTTGGTCACCGCCCGATCCTGGGGCGTCCCCCAGGGTGACAGTTTTTCTGGCCGAAGCCCCTACGACCAGAGGAGCCGACTCCTTACGGAGCCGACACCCTGTCTTCCTGAAAAACCGAAACTAAGAACGAACAAAGGACAAGACAAACACTGAATGACTCCGGAGTCTGCTTACCTCCAAGACCGATCCCAGCGCTTGAAGGGGGTCGCCTAATCCCGGACGAGCCCCCAAATGTTGGGCCCTAAGACCCCCGGAGAGTCCAGCAGAGGAGGCGACGACCCCAAGTCAAACGCAGAGACCGAGGCTTGATGCAAGAGCAAGAGGATTTTTATTACAAGCGCAGCGCAGGGGCTCTCAGGCAGGCAGGCAACAACACAAAGGAAGTGCTGCTGACTGGAGCCCCGAGTAATTGCAGAACACGGGTTT
Organism: Myotis myotis; assembly: GCF_014108235.1. Lineage (NCBI taxonomy): Eukaryota > Metazoa > Chordata > Mammalia > Chiroptera > Vespertilionidae > Myotis > Myotis myotis. The sequence goes on from NW_023416318.1 coordinate 27,271,720, forward strand.
ATAAAGGCAAAAACCACACGCAGGTGGCCGGAAAACAGGGAACTGGGTTACCAGTTAACTCATAACTCATCTTTTACAGGGACAGGTCTTTGTTATTAGTTGACTCATTTCCTAAGGGGCCAGGGTGGTCTGGTATGCGCAGGCCGATCCCGAGGAGTGATAAGATAACTATGCTATGACCAGATCAGGGCGCCAGAGCTTTACGGGAAAGGTCAGGAGGGGGAAGTTCTCTTTAATCTTTACATTAACCAGAGCTTACTGGAAAAGCTGGTCCAGGGGGGAAGGGGGGGGGTTTTCAGCGGCCTTACACAACCATGTTGATTTCACAATTATCTCATTTGTTCTGAGTGGTAGCCAGGGGCAGGAGTTAAAATCCTTCGGACATCACTGTAAGCCTAAACTTGGTAGATTCCCTAAAGAAATGTGAGAGGACTCCATCCTACTTTCCACCTTTCTGGGAAAAGCCTAGGTTCTTCTGAAGAATGATAAGTTGCCTCAAATTCAGATCTGTAAGAATAACTTTTCATCTTACCCACAAACAAACAAAAAATGACAGTAACATTAAAAACACCTCCCCTGTTTTCCTTAAGGTACTTCATATAGCATTTGTCATTAAAGAATGACATTACAGCATGCCAAAGTGGACTATTTAGTTTTCTGGATTCCTCTTGATGAAACTCTTAGAAAGAAAGAAGGAATTAACATTTATTAGCATCTGCATCCTGTCAAGCAGTGTGACGGGTGCCTTTGATCATTTGATGAGAGGCAGTGTAGGAAGGTGGTTAAGATCAGTGTTGCTTTGTATCTTTTCTTGTTCTTATCCTTGCTAGTGTGACCTTGATTGCTTTCGTTAATTTCTCTATGCTTACTTTTCTCTTTGGTGAAATGAGTAAAAGTCTACCTCATGGGGTTGCTGTGAGGGATAAACGAAGTTAATGTAAGTAAAGCACTTGGTACGCTGGCATGCAGTAGGCACTCAATATTAGAAACTGGCATTCTTCGCTTCCAGTCTTATAAAGTGATACGCCATTATCTCCATTTTACTGATGAGGAAACTAGCATTTAGAGAGTTGAAGCAATTTATGTGGAAACAACACGGGAAGTCATACTTTAAGATAAAGTAAGAGCTTTTATCATTATGTTGAGATTTTTCCCATTTTTGGCACATATTGATAGCTTTACCTCTGTATACTTAACTCAAGTCGGGGGGGGGGGGGGCGGGGATCTGTGGCTGCCCATGTTCCTTAGAATAGATACTGTGGTTACTTTAAATCTGATAACTGCAAAGGGGATTATTGCAACACAATAAAGTACCTCAGTTTAATTAGCGCGCGCGCGCGTGTGTGTGTGTGTGTGTGTGTGTGTGTGTGTGTGTGTGTAAGGGTGGGCACAGAGGACTTGTTTCAAAACTTATGCATGAAGAATAAGAATGTTAACTTGTCTTTGAAACAGAAAAACCACAGAAGAGAGCCCAAGGAGACCATGATCTAGAGCAGCGGTTCTCAACCTGTGGATTGCGACCCCTTTGGGGGTCGAACGACCCTTTCACAGGGGTCGCCTAAGACCTTTGGAAAACACATATAATTACATTGTTTTTGTGATTAATCACTATGCTTTAATTATGTTCAATTTGTAACAATGAAATTGGGGGTCACCACAACATGAGGAACTATATTAAAGGGTCGCGGCATTAGGAAGGTTGAGAATCACTACCTTAAGGGCACCGTGGAACCCTGTTAATTTTTTTTTCTTTTTTCTTTTTTCAATAGGCTGTCCATTTCTCTTACTTTCACAATGAGCTTTCTCTCCATACCAGGCACATATAGGCATACCTTATGTGCGATTTGCTCTAGAACCCATTGGCAAATGATAGGAAAGTTGAGAAAGCCCCTGAAGTAAGTAGGCTGTTTTATTTGGTCCAAGTTTACTTAATGACTTCAAATCTTAACATACGTTATTTTTTTTCTGAGACTTAGCTTTATGTTATTCAAAATTTTATTTAGGTTTTAAAAATCATGTTAACAGTTATTACTTCATTACATTCTCCAAGAGTTTCTGTGGAATAATTTGGCCATCACTGGAACCCCTACTTTATAATCAAGGATTCTAGACTTCAGATAAGTGATTTTTACTGGGTCAAATGAAACAGAGTGGGCTTGGAACTATTTAAAAAAAAAAGCTACTAACACAATTCTAAATATTGTATGTCCATTTATTTTTTAATCACAACAACAAACAGATGAAGTGGCAGTTATCAATACATCCATTTTACAGATGGATATTTTGATTTTATTTTACCCAAGGTAAGAGCTAATAAATAGCAGAGTTGGATTTCAAGCCCAGACACAGTGATTCTAGTTCCCACTCATTTAATCACTTGACCACACTGCCTTTCTGAATGCAATGAAAATAATGAAGTTTGTGGTTCCTGCCTTTAAGTTAGCTACAATCTGTTACAAAAGCAGTAAAAGCATAAAGAGGCTTAATATAGGAGTAAGTTCTGGTTTCTTTGGAAGGAAATGAATGTTGCATTGGGAATGTATATTATTTCAGTACTCCTGAGTTTGTCTCGTTGTTACAGTCTTGCTTTATAGGGCCTGGAGGCAGAAAATAGTTTTACCTTATAGCATTTGAGGCTGCAGCTATTAGGTTTGTGGTGCTGAAATAAATATGTCTACTGTTTCTGTTCTAAGACTCACCCAGGCCAGGAATATAATAGGGTTAGAAATTTAAATGTCCATAGGACTCAAACTATAATTTAAAGCCACACACTTTGGAGTTCGCCGCCGCCTATTCTGCAAGCTCCCTTAGCGTTAACTCCTTTGTCACCAAAGCCAGCAATGCCCACTGGGCATGCCCAGTGATATGGTTGGAGCCTGCAAACAGTTTCACTGGCTCCAGGGTTTTACCAGCTGCCAAAGAAAGGAGGAGACAGCGGGAAGAGTTAAACAGGTACAGGACTTGGATCAGCTCAGGATGCCCATGGCCAAGGCAGAGCACTGAGAGCTGGGGGGTGACGAGATGCTGCCACGAGAAGCACCTGGTCAAACAGACGAGTCTGGTTGGTCTTCAAGTTGGTTGCTGCGTTAGCCTGGTCGGTCCCTCGCGCGTCTTGTTGGCACAGCCCAGGCAGATCGGGAAGGCGTGAAGGGAGCACTCAGGCCAGGGCGGGGTAAGATCCAGGAACGTTGGATCTGGGGAAATGCCAGCCACTGTGTCTTGCCTGTCCCTGCATTCCTCGAAAAGCTGCAGCTTTTCAGGGGTTTCAAGCAGAAGAGCAAAGTGCACGCGTAAGAGCAGAGCTCATCTTAAATACTGACTCCTTGGCCCTTTCTTTTGGCTGCGGAGCCCTTCCCGGAACCCTCTTAAGGTACCCTCGCCCAATCACGAGTAAACCTTGGAGAAGTGAAATCTTCAATAGCTTTCCGTGGGTCTAGCAGGGGCCTGGGCATGCTCAGTAGGCTACTGGGTTCTCTCGTTCTCTCTCTCTCTCTCTCTCTCTCTCTCTCTCTCTCTCTCTCTCTCTCTCTCTCGGAGGGTGGGTGGTGACAAGTTAGAAGCGCTTGCGGCAGGTCCCCGCCCCCAGGATCGGCCTCCCGCTGCAAGGGGATGAAGCCCAGGTACGCAGCATCCTGACCGGGAGCTGGAGGGGCTGCGCCCGCCCGCGCGGCGACCCCCCCAGTATCCCAGCTCGAGGACGGCCCGCCGCTCTCCACGGTACTGCGGAGAGCTCAGCTCCGCCCTTCTCTTTCAGAAGGACAGCACCCCGCGTCACGTAACCCAGCCTTCTCGGGCTCCACCGCCGCCTCCTCCTTCCCAGTCCTTTTCCTCTCCTCCTCCTCCTGCTCCCTCCGCCGCCTGTTCTTCCCACCCGCACTCCTGGAGCTAGACGCTCAAGCCTGACGCCTCTGAAAAGGCAGCGGCAGTCGCCTTATCCACAGACCTCAGGAGATTCGCTTTGACCGATGCGTGCTTCAGGCTCAGGCTCGAGCTGAGGGGAATAACCTGGCAGGTAAAGAAGCTCAATTTGGGTGGGGGGAGGGGATGGGGCGAGGCCAGCCGGAGAGGGATATCTTTCCCCCGTTGTAACTGAGCCAGGATCTGCTACAAATGCACAGGGAAGGATGGGTGGTGGGAGGGTGGAGTAGAGATCCTGGTGGTTTTTGCATGCAGCCTTTTAAATAGAAGGCAAGAAGAGGAGATAGTGGAACCGGGGTAGTAACTTAAAGGCTCAATGCAGTGATTTATTAGCCAAAGAAAGAAAATAGACAAGTTAGAAACCGGAGCAATATAATAGGTCCATTATCTACCTCTTTCTTTCTCTTCCCCATCCGCCGCATGCTGTGCCTATCCTCGATTTCTGTAGTCCACTCCAGGCTCCGGGAAACTGCACTGGTATTAGAGATGGAGCTTAGAGACTGGGCGGGAAAGCCAGGCAGAATTTGGGGTGTGCATTGGTATTGATGGACTTGGCAAAAGCCAGGGGGGAACGATAGGCACTTCTAAAATTTCCCCCCAAATTTCCAGGTTCTTTTTGATGGTCTGTATTGAAGGGTGCATAGAAAGGTGTGCATGCATGGGTGTGTGTGTGTGTGTGTGTGTGTGTGTGTGTGTGTGATACCACAAACATATTAAAATAAATGCAACTGCAGCCGTTGAGCATACTGTATCGATCCTTCCAGTGGCTTGGGAATGAATATGATTCTAGAAATGAAAGAAAAGATTAATGAGGCTGTTCGTCAGCTTTTGAATTAGAGCGCTTCTTCCTTTGGCTGCAGTAAGGTTGTTTTTCAGATCCTTTTAGATCATCCTCTAATTCGTGAACTCCCAGGTTTTTCCGGCACCTAGAGAGAATCATCTTTCTCCATATCAATACAGATACTCTCTCACACAATGAGCTTCCTCTAAGAACTGGGAGAGTCCTTTGACCTCCCCTGTGGTTAAGAATATATATGTGTGTTTTCCCCCTTCTCCTCCATCCCTTAAAAAAATAACAACAACAACAACAACAAACTGTCAAGGTTTGCATTTGGAGGAGGGCAGAAGAGAGAGTGAAGAAAGGTTTTGTGATCTATGTAATAGTGATGAATAAAATAATCGGACCCAACGGAGTCACACAGAAAAAGGATTTTCTAACCCATGAGCTTGGGGATGGTTACAAAGCACTATTTTTGATCTTGAAATTCCAGAATTATTTCATAAACGATGGAAGATTTGGCAGATTCCTGAGTCCGCTTAAAAAAATGAGAGTATACTGAACAATACATTATCTTAGAATGATTTTTAAGAGCATCTTTCGTTGGGCTTGGCATGGGAGTAGACAAGCTATGGCTGGTGACTGCTGATGGTGTGGGATATAGCAGCCATAATAAATAAGCTACTGGGATTTTTGTTGCCTTTTGCTAGTGGGCAGTGTGTGTGTGTGTGTGTGTGTGTGTGTGTGTGTGTGTGTGTTTTGTGTATGTGTTCAAAGAGAGGGAACCAGTCATCAATTTCATCTGGGGAGGAACTTGAAGTGGGATCCCCTCGCTTGGTGGCTCTCAGCTGACACCTGTAGGGATTGCTCTGTACTGAAGAGAAATGCTCTCAGCTCCGTCCGTGGAGGAGCAGCAGCACAATGCGGTGCCGTAAATTACTGCTGGTTTCAGCTTGTAGAAGGGGAAAGTGTTAATTGGATAATGAGGTCTGTGTCCAGGCCATAACGTGTGCGTGTGTGTGTGTGTGTGTGTGTGTGTGTGTGGGCACGCGCTGTCTGGGGGGCGAGGGGTACATGTGTTTGCTCGACATAACCAGATTATACATTCATGAATTTTTGTCAAAATATGAGAGTAATATATATATATATTTTTTTTTGGTTAAGAAATGAGTTTAAAACCACTATTTATGATTTCTGTTCCATTTCAAGAACCTGTCAGATTAGAGTTGAGTAAAGACAGGTGCTTTAATAACATTGTGAGTAATTCAAAGATACAGTTTTAAATTCTAGCATCTCAGAGTCATATCAGCTAAGGTAACACACATGGTTGTTCTGACCACGCACGTTCTGAGCTGACAGCCAGATAAGTACTTGAGGAGGCGGTAAGTTCACTACGCAGTTAGGCAAAATACTGACTACACATCTGTAGAGGAGTTTGTAATATGGCAATTGAGTCATAAATGCTGCCAAAAATAGATATCTAACTCCAGTGGGATGTTTTCTCCTATACTATATTATTCCTTTATTTAAAAAAAAAAAAGACAGGAAAACACTTGTTTGAAAATTTTTAAAAGACTCTCAAGAAACCATCAACATTCCTTCTCTCTCTGAGAAAAAGAACATGATAGGAGTGTTATACGGATCGAAGGTAGCATTTTTCCAGTGGGCAGCCTTGATCTCCTTTGCCTATTGTAAAATCCGCTATTAACTGAGATATGAATAAGTTGTATTTTTATTGTCCACGTAAATACTACACAATATAAGCAGAGTTCTTTAAAGGGTCCTTTCCCTCGCCTCCCTTCATGTATTTAAAAAAATTAAACTTTCTTAGGAAAAGGAAGAAATAACCATAACTGAGTCTTTATGACAACCTGGGAGGGTTACCTGTTAACAGTTACATAAAATACAGGGGTGTAATGGGTAATTGTGTGTGATATTAACTATTGGGACACATTATGTCTTGCTTGTAGATCAGGACAAATAAGCTCCTTCCAATAAGGTTAACTCTGGCGTACTAACAGCAATAGTTATATTCCTGACTTCTGAGCGGAATAATGCTTTATATGATCCTATGCATGACTTTAGAACTTCATTTTAATTCTCCGCAGATTTCCGGGTCCTTATTCAAAGGCAAAATAAAACCAAAATGCATCACCGACACGAAACCAACTGATAAGCTGGCATCTCAGCGTGGCCTTGCAGAGGTGGAGAGAAAAGAAGAGGGGCTGTTGTGATTTCCACATCTAACAGCTTCTGGCGACGTCACAGTCTGGCTTTGAAGGCCTGCTGTTGGGGAGGGAAAAGGAGAAGTGAAATCCAGCCGGCGAGGAATTCTGCTTTGGCTACAGTGGTGCTGGCAGTCCCTGAGATGACGGCAGAGGCAGGCCTTTGAAACTACTCTGGTGGTGCTCTCAGGAGACCGGGAACCCCCTTCCCCCTCCTGGTTTGGGGCACTGCACCTGGAGAGGGCGCTCACAAGCACCCGAGGATTCTGGTTCACTGCTGGCCCCTTGTACTTCCCTGAGAAGCCTTTACTTCCCACCTGATTCTAACCGCTTCCCTTCTGCCTGGCACCTCTGAGGGTCCCTGGCAGATGATGATATTTAAGGAGTGAGTGAGGGAAGCAACTGCTGACACCACCGATGCCCTCGAACTAGTTCATCCGACTCAAATGGATGAGTGGTTTCCCTTGACCTTCTGTTGACGCCTTTTCCGGAACCTTGCCTCCAAAGTGTATCCCTCCTCTGGTCTGGACGTTTTGCGGCTGCCCGGTACCCCTGGGGTCCACCTCTTCCAGTTGGGCCGGGACTATAAGGAGAGAGGGCGGGGTTGCTGGAAGAAGAAGAAGAAAAAAAGAGCTCGGTAAAGAAGGGCGCACCCCGCCCACTCCTGCCCACACCCCCCCGACCCTCCCTCCTCCCGCCCGGGCCCTTCTTTCTGCACCACGGGGTCCAGGACGACCGTGACCCTGTCGGCCCCGGCACCCCCCCGCCGCACCCCCGCCCCGAGCATGGGGACGGCGCTGCTGCAGCGCGGGGGCTGCGTCCTGCTGTGCCTCTCGCTGCTGCTGCTGGGCTGCTGGGCGGAGCTGGGCAGCGGCCTGGAGTTCCCGGGCGCCGAGGGCCAGTGGACGCGCTTCCCCAAGTGGAACGCCTGCTGCGAGAGCGAGATGAGCTTCCAGCTGAAGACGCGCAGCGCGCGCGGCCTCGTGCTCTACTTCGACGACGAGGGCTTCTGCGACTTCCTGGAGCTCATCCTGACGCGCGGCGGCCGCCTGCAGCTCAGCTTCTCCATCTTCTGCGCCGAGCCCGCCACGCTGCTGGCCGACACGCCCGTCAACGACGGCGCCTGGCACCGCGTGCTCCTGCGCCGCCAGTTCCGCAACACCACGTTGGTCATCGACCAGGCGGAGGCCAAGTGGGTGGAGGTCAAGTCCAAGCGGCGGGACATGACGGTGTTCAGCGGCCTGTTCGTGGGCGGGCTGCCGCCGGAACTGCGCGCCGCGGCGCTCAAGCTCACGCTGGCCGCCGTGCGCGAGCGCGCGCCCTTCCGGGGCTGGATCCGCGACGTGAGGGTCAACGCCACCCCGGCCCTGCCCGTGGACAGCGGCGAGGTGAGGCTGGACGACGAGCCGCCCAGCAGCGGCGGCGGCGGGAGCCCGTGCGAGGCGGGCGACGAGGGCGAGGGCGGGGTGTGCCTCAACGGGGGCGTGTGCTCCGTGGTGGACGACCAGGCCGTGTGCGACTGCTCGCGGACCGGCTTCCACGGGAAGGACTGCAGCCAAGGTAAGGCCCGCCCCTCCCCCGGGGCCTCGGCCTGGGCGGGGGCAGGGGGGCTGCCTGCTCGGGACAGCGGTTCCGTGGGTGTCCAGGCGAAGCCCGGTCCCCGGCCTGTGCGCCTCTGCACCTCCCACCGCTGCGCCCTTGGCATCCTCTTCAGGGCTGAGCAGCCTCGTGTGCAGGTGCCATTTCCTTCTGGGGAGCCCCTGTCCGCCAGCCCTGCTTCCCACCTCGTGGCCGGGAGGATGCCCTGTGCCATCCGCTCCTTGGAGCCTTTGCCAGGGTGCTCCCCGTCTGCACCAGGCCAGGGCCCACCCGAGCCACCGCTGTGCTCGCCAATGTCACCTTGCATCCAGAGTGCACAGATTTCCCCCATGGGAGGCAGCTAGGCGTTAGCAGGTGGGGCACCCGTTTGGGGAGGAGTGAAGTGCAGGACAGGCTCAGCGTGGCTGAGAGTCTCCACGTAGGAGCGCTTGGTGAGGGGCACTACTGCGCCTTTTACAGGTCAAGCGTGGAGTCCCGCCCCTGGTGGTGGAGAACCGGGGAGGAGCATGTGAAGATTTTCTATGGCTACGACCAAGTCCAGCATTGGTCGGTTTAAAAGTAAAACGATGTGACTTCTGTGGTTTCTAAAGTGGGAGACAGGCCAGCTCGTGTTTAGAAATGTTAGAGATTTAACAGCATTTCTCAATCGGCAGATGCTTTGGGAAGCCGAATAGGAGAGACATTTAGATGTTGCTGGGCTGGGAAGCGAAGAAACAGGGGCTGCGTGTGAAGGATGGCAAGAGATTATCTGAGGATAATCAGCAAATGGCATTTATCTGAGTAGTGGAGGCCAAGTTGTCATTTCTGTTGTTCTTAGGGATTGAAACAGTCTGGCATTTAAAATAAAATCAGATCTAAGTTTTATTTTCTCCCCTTGGAAAATTCAGTCATTCGTGTGTTTCTCCCATGTCACTACATGACAGTGATCAAGGAACAGTATTGTTGTGTAAATACAGAAAAGCCTATGAACAGAAAGTGAGTGATATGAAACCAGTGAAACATGGATATATCTGTGGCTGACCCGGAGAGAAGATGTCAGGGTCAAATCAAGGCAATCAACACATGGGCAAATGGTATTTACGGCTGAAATTTAAAGAGAAGTGAATTATTAAATCTGATTTTGAAAGCTGTAGGGACTAAGCTCTATGTATGGTTGTATATTACTGTATGTCTTCTGGGTTTTTATTTTTGCTGACACTGCTAAGGGGAACTAGCCCTTGTAAATCTTATTAGATTTGGCAGTTCTCTCTCACCTGACTTTAAGAAAAATGAAGGCTCGATACAATTTGTATTTGTTTAAACAGCAAAGGGAGATAGGAGGAAAAAAGCTGGTGATTAGGAGAGTTCCTGAGTTTATGAAAAAAAGTAAGAGGTTATTTTCTTGCTCTGTCTTCATGAGGGCTTTTGTTTTCATTATATTTGGGCTTAAGTCATTATAGAAGACTATTTCATGGCCTATACTGCACTTCAGTGTGGCCAGTAAATTTCCATGGATTTAGCATCAGGCTTTGTAGTTATATTTTACATGAATAAAACAATACATGTTTCCCTCTACCAAATCTAACTTAATTGTAAATCATGATTCAGATAACTACATGTGATGAGTTGTCATAATATAATTTGAAGTTGCATTCCTCTACACTGATTAATAGAAATGAATAAAAATGAACATTATTTTATTGCAAAAACTGCTGTAAGTATCCCAATGGCACTTTAAAATACAGAGCAGGCCATTTAATAAAGATCACATAAGGTATAACTTCCTTAAATTATGAAACAAATATGACCTAGCCTGTGCTCTGTGGCAAGGTGTTTGAAATGACAATTTTACTTTTTCCATGTATTTTTAACATGGGATCCAGGGGTCATGTATAATCAGGAGTAGCTCAGATTGGAGAAAGCATGGCGACAGTAATATGTTGATGAGAAGCAGAATTAGATGTCTCTGGAATGCATTTTATTTTGCAAGTGGAAAGCTCTTTTCATAAGGGCAAGAAGTTCAAATACCAAACTACATAACTAAACATTATAGTACCTGATGCATAAGGTAATTCTACCCAGAAAATAAAATCCATCAGGATTGTCCTGGAGCATTGATTCATTGTGGAAATTTGAGCCTGAACCAGGAGTGCAGAGATCACCACTAGTCATAGAAAGAAAACCAAAGGCTGGTCATCTCAGGAATGGGAGATGGAGTGATAAAGGCGGTCTTTCTCCCCAAAAGGATTGGCTCCATTTTGATGATTTTCCCTGTTTTGTGTGTGTCAAGTGACTATTAATAATTAATTGAGAATTGATGCCTCTCTCAACACCAATCATCTACTGATGGCTAGGGAGAGATCATTTCTATTCAGATGAAGTATAAACAAAGCCCTGCCTCAGGCAGCATTCACAGGGATTGCCACATTCTTTTAAAAAACTAATTCAAAAACAGATAAATCCACATCCATTAGAGAAAATTCAGAAAAAAAATTAACAGCAAACATTAAATAAAATTTAAATAATGTCTGGTGTCAGCTATAATTTTTTAACTTAATAAAAGTGTCTATTATTTTAGTTGTCTTCATATTCAAAATAACACAAAGTTACTAGAGAGACAGTGAGACTATTCTCTTTCTCCCTCCCTGGCCTAGAATGTCTTAAAACAATTTATGCATCTGTGAGTTTTTAGAATGTTTTTATTAAATGAGTTCACTTTTATCCTCACTCTATTTATTCTGGCCTAGCAAATTTTATTTATTTATTTATGTAGTAATGGAAAGAAAATTAAAAAAAAAAAGTTATGTGTCATGAACAGGTTAGTGGCAGAGCCTGGGCACAAACACTGATTCTCTATCTCTGTATTATCATGTCTGCTGAATAAGATTTCTAGCTTATTAGAGTTGATATTTTTTCAGGTTCAGGCATCAATCAAGAGAAAAAAATATATATATATATATATATATATATATATATATATATATATATATATGATGGAATGGAGCTAGCTTATGCATCAGTTCCATTCTTTGACCCTTAAAGTCAGTCCCGGAATGGAACTATCTAAGAATGCCATCTTTTCTCAATGATGACCGCTTGTGGGGTACATAGCTTTTTTAGTGAATCATACTCATCAAAGTGCCTCAGGGACATTATTATTTAATAAGTTTCCACTTAAGAGGACTAATAGTTTCCTAGCACCTTAAAAGAATTAGTGAATTCCATGGCTACTCACCTTAAAAATGAGAATAAAAGGCTGATCAATGACAAATTAAGTTAAACTTTTTATGATTTCCAGGTCCAGGTTTCATGTATTTCAGGATCATTTATATTAAAATTCCATACAAGACTCACTCTGTCTCTTTTGTTTACATCCCCTGTTTAAATAGCCATAAACACATATGGCTTGTGATGGTTGATTGCTTAATATTAACAAACATGGCCGTGTGATGGATGTCATTTAATAAAGCCTCTGTATTCTCTGACTTTACTAAGAGGACCAGAGAGACAACCCTATTTACTCATTTATTTCTTAAATTGAGGGCTTTGTATGCGCCTGAGTACTAGACTCAGGCAATAAAATGGTAAACTCTCAGAAATAGTTACTTTCTTCACAGACCTTGCATTCCAGTGAGGAGGCACAATACTTAAAAATAAATAAGCAGATGGGAATTTTAAATGGTAGTATTTTGGAGGGCTGGTACACAGTATTGTGATGACTTAAAATAGTGTGAACTGAACTAATCAAAACAGGTTGTACTGAAGAGTGATCTCTAAACCACAACCCAAGAGATGAGAAGGAGTTCACTAGGTACGGGCAGAGGAGAAATAGTAGGTACAGAATCCTGGTGCAGGAGATGGCACGGCACATTCAAGCAATTGAGACAAGTTCCTTGAGTAGGGAGCTCTTAGAGGGAGCAGGACCAGGTCATGCAGGGCTTTCTAGACCTTGTCAGTGATTTTAGTCTTAATGTCAAAGTGGTAGAAAAGCACTGGAAGGAGTTTTGTGTGGAAGGTGAAGAGGAGGATGCCATTATTATATTTATATTTCAAAAATGTCACTCTGGCTGCAGTGTATAGAACAGGTTGATAGGAAACCAGAGGAAACATTATTTTCTGTTTGTCCATCAACAGCATTTGTTAAGCACCCACTGTAAGCTGTGGACAGAACTAGGGCACATAGAGAAAAACAAGATTCTTTCTCTAAGGAAGTTAGAAACTTTGTCAGTTTACTTACGTGGAGAAATCTAAGGCTCTTCGTTGTTCGGAACACTTTGGTTCTATCTGTAAAAGCAAAGCATTCGTTGAATCTTTTTGTGACTTGTCATGTGGTTTCTGGCAGATATACCCATTGGCTCTTAAGGCTCTGAGGCCCATTGGCAATGTCATATTTTATTATACCCTCAAGTACCTTGCTAAATATGTCTTTCTTGTGACAGTATATATATTGGTTGATTGATTCTGGGCTTTCAATATTTTAAGCACTACAATAAATGAAAATATTATGTAGATACTTATAATCTTTGTGAGGGTAAAAAAAAAGCATTTACCATATAGGTAGGTACTAGACAAAAATGATTCAGAGATTTTACCAGAGTTTTGTTTGAAGTGTACCATTGTAGGGTAAGGTGCATCATCTGTGATGAGAAAGCTTGGAGTGCAATGGAGAAGTCCATCAATAATTTTGATATAGATAAAATATTCTGGGAAGCTCTTAAAGTGAAAGGCATCTATCAGGTCTACCAAAAAAAAGTTTATCTCAGCTATAAATTAATATCCAAAATTGAGTTATGACTCTAGAATGCCACAATTGAGGTGGAATGTATTCTTTTGAGTTTTTAATTGTTTTGAGATGCAATTGTAGAGGTTAAATTATACAGACTCTGGGGCCACACTCCCTTATTTGAGGGGTTATACACTCAAACTTATATTCCTCAGTTTTGTCATCTGAAATTGGACTAATAATCATATTTCATAGGGATTTTATCGAAGTTAAGCAGATGACTTTATGTCAAGTTTTGAGAACAGTTGCCTGATGCATAGCAAGCATTCTGAAGTGTCTACTTGGTATTTCTGTTCTAACTACCACCACCATCACTAGCACCACTACTTCTCCTGATACCATTTTTTTTTAGGGGCACTTTCTAGCACAATTCAAATATGGATCGTTTTTTTCTCATTTAAAATAAATTGTAATGTCATAATAATCTTTGATTAGCCCAAAAGTTTCAACTTAAAAATAAAGGTAAATTATAAAGACAGTGTCCTCTGTTTTACACAGTTGTGCTCTAACATTACTTATGTCTAGTTATGATTCAAACTATTTTTAAAAATGTTATTCTGTTTGAGAATTTTTTCTATGATTAAGCAGTCTTTAATACAAAATCATTTGTAAAAACTATCACTTTCCACATAAACTAATACCTTTAACCATCCCAATCCTATACATAGTGATTTTTACTGCATTTATCCTAATGTATAGAGGAAGATATCTATCCTATTTATAATTTGTCTTTGAGGCTCTCCTAGAAGTTAGTTATTTACAAGTATGCTGCAGAGAAGCTAGCTAATATATTTGAGCTTTAAAAGTTCAAATAAGATATTCTTATAGTTATTATGAACAGATTATATTTTTATCATAAGAATATATATATATATATATATATATATATATATATATATCTCCATTGAAATCATGTTCCAGTTTTGGATATCATTAAATGAATTGTAATAATTTAACTGATTATTTAAAAAAACCCTCCTGATTGACTATAGAAAAGACTTTATAATATTTCCGTTATTCTTAACTGCATTGTGTGAATTAGGATCTTGAGCCATACTGGTTCCTGAAAACAGTTATTGACCCCATTCTATATCCCTTTCTCAGTGAGCATGTGGTGGCTACACTGGTTTTAGGTTTAACCATAAATGTGCATTGGAAATTAGGCTTTATCATAGATATTCAGGCTTTGTTTTAGTACGGAGATATAATAAACTTTCTAATAGAAGTTGCTACGCAAACTGTACTTTCAAAAAGTACGCAAGTATTTTTTTGACTCAATTCAAAATAAGTCATTTTTACATTCTAAAAGTGTAGTTCATGATGCAAAACACTTATACTTTTTGTGTGTATTTCTCTGTAATTTTATTGCTGAGTCCCCTTTCTGTTACTTGGAAGTACAGGAATCAGTAACTTCACGATCTTTGCTGAATAGTACGTCTTGAAATGTTTCAATTAGGTTTTGAAAGAAAGGTTTTGTTTGTTGCTTTAGAACCTTTCAGAAATTGCAGGGCTTTTTGTTTTTCTCTCTTACACATGGATTCCATGTATGTTTACTTGAATATGAGAATAGGTGCAATGCTGTCTCATTATTTTCCTGCCATGTTATTATTTACACAATATGTGTAAATAAAATATGGCATGGGATCTAAAAAACTAAATTCAAGACACAACAGTGCCTCTAGACCACTGTTAAAAGTAGAGTAAGGCCACCAATGTTTATGCTTTATTTTCAATATTGTAAATGGAGAAACACTTAATCAGACTACTAATATATTGTAAACTCCTGCTAACCTCCCTCAAGATATTTGTGAGTAGCTAATAGAAGTAAACTCTCAGAAAAACATCAAAATTTGAAAGAATAGTCCAATGGCAGCAGGGAAGATAAGCTCTAGGATGTTATGAATGTTAACACTGATAATGTTAAACATGATTCTGTAAATCTACTTTGGGGTCATTTTAGATAATTTATGCTCAATAGTATGCATAACATTTGGTAGAATTCTCTTATTACACATCGACACATAAATACAGACAAACTGATTGAAGAGAACATTGGTCCCCTTGTTCCTCATGTGTAAAACCCAATGGAAAAGTAATTTAAGGCAACAACTATGTGAGTGCCTATTATAAGATTCTATTTTCATAAAGTTCAAAACAGACAACTAACCTATGGGATAAAGGCCAGAATAGAGGTTGCCTTGTAGTGGTATTGACTAGAAGGAAACACAGTGGAGCCTTTGACTTGATCTGGATGATGGTTACATGGGTATATATATTTATAAAAATTCACTGAACTATGCACTTACAATTCATTTTCTTTACTGTATTGAATTATACAAAAATGCTGCTCAGTGAGTATCAGTGCCCTGAATACATTAAAAAATTTACTTACGCCCTAGCCGGATTGGCTCAGTGGATAGAGCCTTGGCCTGCGGACGGAAGGGTCTCAGGTTCGATTCCAATCAGGGGCACATGCCTGGGTTGCAGGCTCAATCCTCAGTAGGAGGCGTGCAGGAGGCAGCCGATCAATGATTCTCTCTTATCATTGATGTTTCTCTCTCTCTCTCTCCCTCTTCCTCCCTCTCTGAAATCAATAAAAATATATTTAAAAAAAAATCTACTTACAAAGGAATTCATATTTTAAAATTTTAGGTAAGAGTCAAATATTTATAACAAACCCAAAGACCATTTCAGAGAGCAAGTGTATTTATATTTGAATAAATCTAACAGAAACAAGTATTCTGTTTTAAACACCGGTACAACCTTTGATCTTGTTTCCAATTTCTGTGTCCTAATAATGGAGATTAGACATAGGTTCTTATTTTACATTTGCATCTATTGAGTGAAAGTCCTACCAACATATTCAAGCAATGTAAGTTTTCCAATTAGGAGGATTTAACTGCTGAAATTTTCAATGATTGAGTGATGAGGATGTTGTAAGAGCTCAGTACATTTTTAAATTAGTGATTGGATATTGGAGGAAACATTGCTAGTCTGACCATAAATTCCATAATACTGTCTAAGTCTAAAAATGTACATGATTTCTCCCCCAAAGTATTAGGAATCACATTATTTCAAAAAGTGTACTAGGTACCCTTCCTTTAATGGTGCTGTAAGCACCTCTTGAATTCAAATACATTTAAAATCATTCTGTTTAGAATCACAGTAGTTATTGTAATTTAGTGCTTACTGAGTGAAAAGCACTGTACAATGTGTTTTCTCCATTTTATTTATTCTTATGACATCCTACTTGAAAGGGTTTATAAAATTCCCATTTATAGATGAGAAAATTGTGGATTAGAAAGGCTAACTTGCCCAAAGTTCCATAGGTCATTGGCAGAGCCTCGGTGTGCCCATTGCCCCAGCAGGCAACTCTGTCCATTGTATTACATAGCATGTGCCTTTTACTTAACAAACAGCTAATGGATGCTGGGAATTTGTTCACTAATTGCCAATTTGGTGCTAATTTGAATGGCTGACATATAATAAAGGTTTTAGCATTGGAGATTGTGGCAGACCCTTAAATTTCCTGCCATTTCCTAATGTCATCATAATAAAGAAATGGAATAGCTTGTAAGAATTCATCATACTTTGTTCCTGTAATTTGCTTATTTACTTCTTTAGTGGACTTACTCAAATTCTGCTTAATGTGTTGATTCTACTCTAATGTAAGAAGTAGTAAAGCCCCAGTATATTGTGTCTAAAGAACATTACAACTAATTCTTGGCCTTTTGAATAAAAATCCTTAGTTTTCACAAAACAAGCAACTCAAAATTTCTATTCATTTCAGAGGTTGGGAGATAAAATTATTGAAAACATCCGAGTCCATGGTGATTCAGCACAGATGTAAAGACCTAGCCCAGTCGCATCTGTAGATAGTTCGTGAGAGTTGCTTAGTTAGAACATGGTTCTGCTGAAGATAGAGATGGTGGTACACAGGGCACTTAATTGAAAATACAGAATGAGAAGATAGTGTCTCTTTTTGGATAAGTGAATTTGGCTTTCCAGTGCATTGCCTAAAATGGAACTCAGGAGCCTTTCTTGGAGTTTAGAAAGATATTCTCTGTGCTGTTTCTGGTATATATGAGAAACTATTATTGGAGCAGTAGGAGGGAAACAAGCCTGACCTGGCAGGCCAAAGTTGCTGACCCAGTCCCTTGTCTTGTTACTGGTGCTCAAAACTATCTGGCCTGTAATTAGAAATACACTGACAGCATAATAGCTGGCAAGTGCTACTTCAAATAGCCCTGTCTCAGGCTGGTTCCCAGCATGGATCCCTTGGTCCAAAAGTTAGAAGAGGAGCTGCCAAGAAGCAGTTGCTTCACTAGCATTCTGATGTCAGGAGGGGCTTTCTAGGTTTAATTTTAGACATAATGAATTCTGGGTGGATGGCAACCCATAATGGAAGCGGCTACTCTTGTTCGTGACCTAACAATACCTGGCCTTGTATGTGGAACTAGCTAAGCTTAAGTGTTCATCAGACATTGCTAGATTCAGCAGAATGAGCCACCCTGGTCCTGCAGTGGCAAGGAAATTAAAGACTCATGTTTTTCTTCTAAGTAATGATGTCTCTCTATAATTAAGCATGCTGGGACTCTCCTTAGGGAAATAGCTGGCATGGCAGCATATAAGTATAACTGTTGTGTGGAAGATACTGCTGTTCAGTTTAAGCTCTTTATCTTGAATACAAAATTGTTTGTTTTTTTTATTAGCAAATAATGTAATAATTTACTTAAAATTATTACATGTGATGCCTAAGGCACTCAATGTTTAATTTGCCCAGTTAAAAATATTGTCAAGTAGGAAGTTAAATATTGTATTTTATGACCCAGATGCACAATTCAATGTGCAGGAGAATACAACTACAGGTCCTTATCGGGCCTGCTCTATGTGAAAGGAAAGTATCGAGGTATTTTAAAATAAAGAGACATTGCCCCGGCTTGGTGGCTCAGTTGGTTGGAACATTGTCCTGTACACCTTAAAGGCTGCAGGTTAGATTTCAGGTCAGGGCACATACCTAGGTTGTGGGTTCTGTCCCTGGTCAGGGCGTATACTGGAGGTAACCAATCCATGTTTCTCTCTCACATTGATGTTTCTCTCTTTCTCTCAAAGCAATAAAAACATATCCTCAAGTGAGGTTTAAAAATAAATTTTAAAAAATAATGATATACTTACTTTTGATATATAAATGTGTATGTGTTTATATGTATATCAATGCAGATATATATATATATATATAGATAGATAGATAGATAGAAATATGACATACACAAGAAAATCACATAATGTATACAGATATGTTATTTTTAAAAAGTCTTGCAAATAAAATCCTCAAAAACATATATTGTTTAAACATGTCATTAAAATATAATGTCTTTAGGTCTCAATATATATATATTTTTTCTACACAAGACCTTAGACACTGAAAATATCTATCCTTATTTTAAGACAAATGCTTTTGTGTGATCAGACATGGTGTTAAGAGATTTTGAGGTTTCTGCAAAGGAGCATTTTTATATCATCAACTAGAGGCCCAGTGTACGAATTCATGCACCAGTGAGGTCCCTTGGCCTAGGTTGTGGAATTGGGCTGAAACTGACTTTCCAACATCCCCTGAGGGATCCTGGATTGCAAGAGGGCTCAGGCCAGGCCGACGGACCCCACCGGTGCATGACCGGGGCCAGGGAGAGACGTGGGAGGTTGGCTAGCTGGAGAGGGACCGCGGGAGGGCTCCAGGGTGTTTCCAGCCCATCTCACTCAGTCCTGATCGAACAGACCCCAGCAGCAAGCTCACCTACCAGTTGGAGCATCTTCCCCCTGGTGGTCAGTGCACATCATAGCAACTGGTTGAGCAGTCAACTGTCCCCTGGTGGTCAGTGCACATCATAGTGAGTAGTTGAGTGGCCTTAGCATATCATTAACATATTGCACTTTGATTGGTTGAATGGCCAACCTGACAACTGGACACTTGGCATATTAGGCTTTTATTATATAGGATTAACAGCTTTTCAACTGTTCCTGGGGGTTGTGTGAAAAAACGTTTTATGTCTTGCTCCAACATTGCTCTCACAGTTACCAAGAGTAATTTACTTTGATGAAACTTTATTCTTATTAAATTATAGTTATTATTTAACTATTTATTAAAATGTGCCATAATTATGTCCCAGTAGGTGACAAAAGTTAAGTTAATATCAATAATGACTTCTATAAAACGTTCATACATAAGGAAACCAGGGGATTAAACTTATTTACTGAGCTCCCAGTGAGTTCAATACTATAACTCAAGACTACCACAGGAATATTTAGAAACAGCCATTTTTGAAAAGCCAGTGATAGCTCTGAAACCTCTTTTACCTGAGTAATTAGGAAATCTATAACAGTTTTCATTTTTAATGTTTAAGTGTCATAAGTTTCAGAACATGCTTTATTGGTCAGTGTTAACATTATATGAAAATTTTGGGATACATATATAATTCTATCTTCCTGTGGCTGCTTAAACCTTTATTTCAATTAGAATAGTAGAGTTAAATTATTATGGCTTTCTTACTTCTATCACAGTTTATATTATTTGGCTTCAAATAACATTTAAAGTTTTTTTTTATTGTTTGCATTTAATCTGTTGTGTTTTCTTCTACTCTCTACATTGACTTACTTTGTAAAAATACAGGCAGAGGTAGAGCTTCAGGAATTAGAATTATTCTTCATCTGGGAACGGTGCTACCCTGTGACTGTTAGTTGAGAGCTGTGCACTTTCTCAGAGGTCATTGGAAATGAAGAGTGTTAGGTACCTCCCCTTCTCTCAGGCCTCAGATGTTTTTCATCCTGGACAAAATTCTTGTTTGTTTGACATGGGAAAAATATTGTGTCTCATCCTAAACAGAAACAATAAAGATTTGGGTTGGGGCCAAATATACTATATCCTGGAACATCTTCTGCTCACAAGAGACGGAGGGTGGAGGGATAGTGTGTCCTCAGGGACGCTATAAAACTTGTAATGTGTAATAATTGAGAAAATGAGACCAAAACTGAGAGAGAGTAATGGAACAAAGGATAAAAGAAGATGACTGGGGGGAAATGAGTGTTGAAGAAAAAGAAGGAGGAGGAGGAGAGGGAGGGGGAGGGGAGGGGAGGGGAGGGGAGGGATTGAGTTGCAGAGAATTGGAGGAAGAAAAGGATAAACACAATATTATCTACACTTCAGCCATAGGAGGTATAATCATTCTATATCCAGGTTCTGGCATTGTGTCACTGGACTTTTTCTTACCAACTAATAATAACAACACTATTAGCAAAATCTTACATAACTCATACTCTATGTTAGGCACGATTTTAAGCTCTTTGCACATTAATTATTTTAGGCATTGTCACACCCTATAAGGTAGATGCTGTTTCCTCCATTTCACAGATGAGAAGACTGAGGCCCAAAGAGATAAGTTTCTTAAGTTGCCCACATTCACATACTAGTGTTTTGCAAAGCTGGCATTTGAAACCAGGCTGCATGACTCCTGAGACCATGCCCTAAACTTCTAGTTTCCTTTTTTAATAATAAAGTAATAACTGATTATATGTCCTCCACACTGTTTTACAGATGAGAATCCCCCCTGTGTTTAAAAGATGTCTGCATAAGCTAATGCAATTTCATATATATGTAGGTATTTTCATCTCTCAGTATTCCGTTTAAGTATCTAGTAACTTTTCCTGGGCAGAATTTCTTCCTTAAATTTAATGAAAATCCTTTCTCTGCTGACATAAATTAATTTCTTCTTGTTATGCCCTCAGTGGAAATAAAATTTATGTTGTTAGTATCCCTTCAAATTATGTTTATCTGCCTAAGAGAAAGAGTGCTGTCCTCACTGAGCTAAACACGTTTCAGATTCCCCTTCTGTGGAACTGGTCGGAGTTCAGCCTCCTTCCCCCAGTAGCTGCCTGCTTTAATGATTTCACTCACTATCACTTCGCCTGGGTAATGCTCTCCCCAAGGTGCGCTCCGGAAACGTAGTACTGTCCTCTGAATCTGTTCATCACAGGGGCACTACTTTCAGTGATCCCTTAACCTTTCTTCCTGCTTCTGTCTGACATGCTAATTTCCTACTATACCGTAGAAAAGGCCCGGACAGGGACTTCATCAAATCCTTAGTAGGCTGTGTTGTTACCTGTTGGTTTGAAAAAAAATGACTGTCACTAGTGTCAGTGACATCAGGTAGTCCAGAATTGTATACAGGGAAAAGTCTTGATAGCATTACATTTGTAAGCAGGAAAAGTGGGTCAGAAAAATATGAGCTGACAAACAGAAATAAAAGAATTTGGAGTAAGGAAAACTGGCAGTGGTGTTCTGGTCCACAGAGGACTAAACAATGGAAATGGATTTGAACAAGAGCGTGTTCATTCTGGCATAAGGAAAGAGAAAACCGCATTTGCTGTGGTTCTCCTATAAATGCGAGGGCAGGCCAGCGGAAGGAATGGGAGAACGAATCCCTGTTCCTGGAGAGCCTTAACAATAGCTTAGACAGCAACCACGAGTCATAAATTGCTTAAGATTTCCCTCACTCTGATCAGAGGTATGGACTAAATGACCTTTAAAATACGTTCTCAGCTCTGAGATATATAAATAATCATACTTTTTGGAATAACATATAAATCCCCCAGGTTTGAGATGAATGTAGCCTAAAACAACCCTCCTCCAAAGCCTACTTCCTCCCCCCACAGAAAAACTATTTCAAGAGTGTCTGAAGTTATAATTAACAGATGCATTTGAGTAAAATATGGCACCAACAGCTACAGAGCACTTGGCCTGTGAATTACTTCCCCAGTTGCCTTAACTTGCTGTCGCTGCACAGGAGTCCCGGGGATACACTGTGGGCAGGCTCTCTGACCACATGCTTGTGTTTGCCCTGAGCCAGCTGCCCCGTTGTCCTCTTTACACGGTGGATTGCCCCAGTTTCATGTTTCCTTGAACGTGGTAGAGCTCAAGTTACAGCTTCTGCCTGCACCGCTCTTCATTCTGCCATCTCCAGGGTACGAGCCCAGTACTGAATCCGCCTCCAGCAGGTGTGACGCTCCTGCCCTGCCGCCCAGCTGCAGCACACCCAGCCGCGCTGCTCCCATATCAGTCCTTTCATATCTGTGTCATTGCTCTTCCTCTGGGAAATAGTTCAGGATGGAAGGGGTGTGGGCACTGGTGTGAATTCCTCCTGGAGGAGGATGAGATAAGAGGACTGAACGATACTTTTTGAATTAAAAACAAAACAAAGAAAACCAAAGTAACAACCACTCCAAACATTAAAACACTTATGGGTACCCTGCCCTTTTCATGGTCTTCCAGTACAACCAGTTACACAAACCAGAAATCTAGCCTCATCTTTGACCCACCCATTTTTTGCCCATTCATGAATCCATTCATAATTTCAAAACAACTTGCTAAAGAAGATATAATACACAAGATGAGATGTTGGTTCTTAGGCAGTTGTTCACCTTTGTGTTTTCAGAGCTCTTGAAGCCTGAAAGTTTGGCAACACAAATGAAGTAGTTAAAACCTAAATACAAGTATAAAAATTCAGGGATCAGAAATAGGAATAAAACTCACTTTTAACCGTACTATATGATACTATAATAAAGCTCACATACATGCTACTAGTGGTATTATTAATAATATCCTCAGCTGTGGTAAAAATGAGCTTTTTTGAAAAAAATGTGGGCATGGCAGTGTGCCTCTGAAGAATGAAAAACATATGGATCCTTTCAGAAATTACAGTTAATGTATTGTTTCACACTCTCTGAAGTTGAGATAATTTTAAATTACTCTTATCCCTAGATTCTTCCATATTTAAAGAACACAGTTTCTAGAAAGTCATTAGAAAGTTACAGAGATGGATAGAAAAAGCACTGGATTAATGAACACTGAGTTTGTCATACACTGTGAATATAAGGAGAGTCAGGAAACTTGTTTTAGTTTATATTTTGGGGAACACTATATTTTGATCAACCACTGGTCTAAGAATTGAAAGGAGAAGTCACCTTCTAATAAAGTAGGCTGGTGGATACATATATGCATGATTTCAATACAATGCAACAAATGCTGCCACTGAGATGAATGTGTAGTGCTTCTAGAAGCCAGAAAATGAAAGGACCAACCATGTGTGCTCAGTGACCAAGTTTATTTGACTCTCTTGATATGCTATTTCAGGCTTTTATACTCACCCATGAGGATTATTGCTGTAATCTCTTTACTATTTTTCTTAATCCCAGGCAGTAATTCTCATTCTGCCACTTAAAGCCATTTCTCTCTACTACTGGAGTGATCCTTTCAAAGTAATATTTCTTCTTTGACTTATAATGTCAAACTAATAGCTCATTTCAGAAGATCAGACTCGTTATATGACTTTCCAAGGATATGTGCCATTCTAGGTTGACCATTCTGTTGTAGAAATAAAAACAGAATGTTCCTATTTTCAGAACAGAATATGGCCCAAATGCTGCAGGACATATTCTGAAAGAATATACTAAAAGAGAGAATAATTGAATTTAAATATTCTATAATTCTGAGGATTATGTTTTTATTTGGATCCATTCCATGTGTCAGGTTGAACATTAATTTCCTGGTAATTAACAAAGGGATCCTAATGAGGTAAAAGGTCTGCACGCAGATACTATGTTTCTTGTCAGCTGAGTGATTTCTGTTAATTTTCCATATACAGCATCTCCCCATCCTCACTCATCTCCAAGCCCAAATTAGAGAATGCCCCAATAGGCCAGAGCTGTGTCTCAAATTTGTTTCATAGTCAGGTATTACCATTCTTGTAATGTCTCCTTCCTCTAAATGGAAGCCCTAGAAACATCTGAGAAGTTCCAAAAGAGTGACAGGGCTTTCCTGCTTTACTTCATACACATGTATGCTATCAATAATTACTTAGTTGAGCCTTTAATTTGTCTAAATTTGTGCAGGCATAATGGAAACTGACAATGCAATTTTCCATTGAAAATTGCAAATGGATGACTAAGTTCAGCAATTCACCTCCTTCCCATTCCTTTTGTACAGATAGCTTATGCTACACAAGGATTCATACACTTTGAAAATAGCTCATCTATATTCATTCACCCATGCATACAAATTGATTTGCATGCCCATTTTGCAGTTTCCAAATATGCATTTGTTGCATAAAGTTTTTCATATTTAACCCAAAATGGCTCTTTCACCTCTTCTTCAAAAAAGTGCTTGCACATTTTCTGTAGAAATTTCTAAAAGCCTGAAGAGGAAAGGTTTAGATCTTGCCATTGGTCAGAATTTCTAATTCAGATCTTGTTTTTATGGGTCAGCTCCTTGAAATTACTCAGGGCAAAATTGAAACTGGCAAGGATTTATTCAGACTACCCAGATTATTTATGAAGTCATGGTTTTTATGGGAAATAAGATATTCAGTAGAATAATTAATTGATGGGTTTTTTTTTCTACTTTTCCACCAACTAGCTATGTTATTGGACATAGGTTTCTTAACTGTTTACCACTAATATTTCCCATTTAAGAAACAACAACCACAAACTAAAGTTAAAACAATCTTGTGACTTAATCCAGCAAATAATACTAATATTAAATTAAAGGCAATCTTTTGAAAAGTATAAATATCTGAGTGTAAGTTGTTAAAAAATGTTTTGTGGTCATGACCGTTTATAACAAGCTAAGTTTGGGAAATTACCATTATTTGTATGTCTTTTAGTATTTACTGAGAATCTTTTCTACATAATTAAAAATATATTATGTGATGTTAAATTATTAATGTATGTTTTTAAATGCCCTGAGTAGTAATGTTCAAAAGGAGGAAGGGATATTTACTGATTGTCTACAACATACTGGTATTATTAACTTTATCTGTGTTATCTTATTTAATTCTCACGACCACAAATACAATTTATTTATCTTCATCTTGCATTTAAGAAAACGAAACCTCAGAATCCAAGAAGCAAGGAGAGTTTTTGCACATTGGCTTTATTTGCCTCTGCACGTCAGGTTTTCCCTGTGTCTCCACTGTCACCCCTGGTAGGTCTATACAGACAATCAAGAACCAACCTTCTCTGTTTAGAGATTGTAATAGCATTTGAGCTAGTCTCAACCTTTGAGAGTATTTCTTTGGTTTGGAGTCACATTTACTTTAAGTTAATTTGACTTTTGTATTTTTCTTTATACCTTATCTCTTTTATATGTAGGTGAATGAATTTACCAACCTAATGATAGATCGCTAGTAATGACCAATAATTAACCATATTTATGGTTTCCAAAGACTTTTCAGGAAGATTGTGGACAAACCCCAACACTAGAAGGTCCCTGTTTTCTACTATTATTTTTTTATCTAACCATTAGTGTGTTTCTGGATTCATGTCTTCTACTCTGTCAAAGTCATTTTTCTTTCCATTGTTTCTTTCTCTCTTAGGACTATATCACCTTGTGATTTTATTTTATTTTTTCATTTTGGTTTATTTTTCATCATATAACATTTAAACAATATACCTACTAAGATGACAATTATTGAAAAGAAGGAAATGTATCAGAGGATTCTTTCTTATCCTCTGCAGAACATCACTCTTGTCCACATTTTAGCTAATATGTTTTAAGATGATACTAGTATCTTAAAATTTACCTAGTTTAAGAAATTAACATGCATATAAAAGTACATTCTATGAAAATGTTTTTAACCAATACTACTCTTTCCTCCTTTTCAAAAATGTATTGTCAGAATTTTGCAAACATCATTTAAAAAGAAATAAATAAAACACGAAGAAAATTATATAGGTAAATGTACATTTGTAAGTATATACTGGTTAATTACATATTATTTAGACTTTTCCTAAAACCTTAAACATTTCTAGGTACCTTAATTTAACATTGAAGTTGATTTTATAAATGACTCAAAGAAAATATACCCCTAGTTTTTCTAACACCAAAACGTTTGTAAATAATTCAGAAATTATAATGTAGTACACACATATTTGCCTCTTCTTAGATTTCAAAATCCCCAAATAGTATTACATCAATTTTTCTTTGGGCAATATTTTTTTTCTCTGAATACTATCTGTGCATTTCAGATATAGTTCAGAAAATTCTAATCTTTACTGATCTTTGATAATGAGCTGAGAAACATGTTTAATTGCATATCAAAACAAAGGTAATCTGTTACAAAATTTAATTCTAAAGTAAAATTGGATCAGTAATTATAGCTTATTATAATATAGAAAGTGATAATTGATAAACTGGAGAGAATTTTTTAAACATTTATGATATTTTTAGTAATACTTAAAGGATCAGATGGGTCTGGTAACTACACTTGGGGAGTTTATAATCTACAGGTAAATACAGATATATACAAGGTAAAATACCATAGAGTGATCAACACTAATGTTAGAATACATGTAGCTCATATTTAGAAGGTAGAGAAGGCTTTTCAGAGGTGAAGGCAGCTAAGGTAAGGCCTGAATGTGAATTGGAGCTAACTAAGGGAACAGAAGGGAAAAGAAAAATCACTTGCAGAAAGAGACGGTTCCTGAAAGTTTAGAATTTAGAATTTAGGGTTCACAGAGGAGAGATGGTGAAAGTGGCTACATGCAGGCTGCAGGCTAAGCTTTATCAGTCTTGTGAGCTATGTTTTGGGGCATGGAACTTCTCCTTTGAGTATGTGTTGGAGCTTTAAGAACAGGAATTATTATAAAATTACATGTTTTCCATCTGTGGTGGTTGGGAATCTGCCAATACAGAAGGCCGACTTAATTTATATGCAGATTTTGGACTACCTGGGTGGTTGAAATCCCTAACCCTCCAAGTTGTTCAAAAGTCAACTGCATAATTTTACAAAGACTGTGACTACAATTGTAGATCTTGGGTGGAAAGAAAAATAGTCATGGAAGCATGCAACAGACGGAGGATCCTCAGAGGGAAGGGGAAAAGATCAACCAAAGACCTTATATGCATATATGTATAACCCATGGACACAGACAATAGTGGGGTGAAGTCCTGGGGAGGGGAGTGGGGAAGCAGGGAGCAGGTTAATGTAATACTTTGTAAGCAATAAAGATAAATTTAAAGAAAAATTGGAAATAGCTATGGATGGAATTTACACAAGGACTGAGGTTCTCCTAAGCAATGTCTATGGCTGCCAATAGATGCATACATATTTTGATGATTGTTAGCTTTCACCATATCTAGAAACTCAACTAAATGTGTTGATTTGTTCTTGGGAAATGAGGGGAAGCATAAAACAGTGATTAGAATAAGAGTTAATGAATTGTCAAGTTGGGATGAAGAGGGTGAGGAATCAAAGTGAAGGATTTACCAGAGTGAAATCCAGAAGAAAATATAGGATGTAGATCCAGTTAACAGAGTAATCAATGCAAATGTCACAGTAAAAAGTTGACTATTTTTGTAAACAGCTGGATATAGGCTAACCTGCACATTCTAGTGGCTATTCAATATGTTCTTTTTCTGTGAAGACAATATTTATTTATGAAATTGTACTTCGTCTGAAATTAATATCCCTCAGGACTTTGCCTTTCTTTAATTTGATTCCATGCTTACCAAGTCTGCTCTCCATTCTTTTCTAAACGACCAGTTGCCATGGCATAAGAAAAGTGCCCTTCTAGATGGATGAAGAGGAGATTCTCCTAGTTCCCGAGAGTCCTCTCATTTCAAAATAATACATTTACATTAAAATTAGTAGGTAAGGGGAAAAACAGCTAATATGCAAAGTGTCTCTTCAGGAGTTCGACCAGGAGACCTGGAGTTAAATTGCTCGCTATGACATGCACTGACCACCAGGGGGCGGTACAGAATGAAGAAAGGCCCTGGCTGGCAACGGGCAGCTGGGGAAGGGAGGCCCCAGCCATCACTGGAAGGCCCCAATTGTCCCTGATAGCTGGCAAGGCCTAGGGACCCTACCTATGCACAGATTTCATGCACTGGGCCTCTAGTTTACTTATAAAATCATATACTTTATAAAGTTAATTTCATGGCCCCAGCTGGTTTGACTCAGAGTATTGGCCTGCTGAATGAAGGGTCCTGGGTTTGATTCTAGTCAAGGGCTCATACCTGGGTTGTGGGCTCCATCCCCAGTACGGGGAATGCAGGAGGCAGCCAATCAGTGATTCTCTCTCATCATTGATGTTTCTGTCTCTCCCTCTCCCTTTCTTCTCTGAAATCAATAAAATACATTTAAAAAAATAGTTGCTTTGATGAAGTTCATATATATTGCCTTGTAATAAAATGTTAACTAGGTCTATGACATGCCCAAAGAAAATACAAAATACTGTTAAAAGGTAAAGAGAAAGGGACAAGGAACAACTGAAGACAGAAATAACCTGTATTGTAAGCAAACATTTATCTAGTGGCTGCTATGTTCTTTTCAGCTCTGCATATATCCTTGTTTTGTTTGTTTTTTCACCCAGAATCTGTTTATTTTTGCTGCCGTTGTTTACCTACCTAAGGCTTTGCTCATGGCTGCTGTATGAGCAGCAGTTTGCCTGGTACCTGCTGGCCATCCATGAGAGAGTTAGCCACACCCAGAGCTGCTGCTTCCTTGTTCCAATTCCAGAAACCTTAATAAATGATGGAGTTTTCTTTAAAAACCAGGAAATGAAGGTTTATTCAGGATAATGGGTGAAGGCATGCTGGGAGGAAAGGGATTACTAAAATTGGTTTTTAGCAGGTCTGTGAAAAGAGAGCTCAAATGAGTTTAAAAGATGATATTTGAAATGGTTTGCAGAGGACAGTGAATAACAGCCACCACATTCACAAACTGAAACTTCAAACTAATGGTGTTTCCTCTTGTTTGGTAACAGAAAGACAATTACTCAACTTCCCTTCCTCCCTCCTTTTCTTTCTTTTTTCTTCCTTCTGATGGAATGATCTATTTCCTGTGCACCATGTACAGGGGAAGCTCAGAGATAATACCCTATTTAATTGCAATGCATTAGGTTATCTGATTATCTTTTGCATAGATGGTCTGTTTGTTTGTTTTTTTCTATTAGAATTTCTTCCATGTGTTGTATAGTCATTCACAATCCTATGTGGATGTAGACTATAAATAAGTCACATTGTAAATAGGATATTTTGGTGATTAAATGTGCTATTAATTTTTATAAAGGACATTTCAAGAAAATTTTAAGAGCCATCATAATCTCTAATCATTTTACTTTTCATTTTGAAATATTTAGTTATTAGCATCATATATAAAAATGACCCAAGACAATGCTCTCAATGGCATATGTTCTTTAGTTTAGTATTTAATTCAATACAGGTTAGATAATAATGTAAATTAGTTAAACATAGATCTCACATTATTGTAGTGTGTATCCCAGCTGGCCCAGTAGATAATGACAAGGATTTTACTTTGGTAAATCACAGTTAATTCAGGAATTCATAGTTCCTTCAAGATCCTCTATACTTGTATCCTTTACTTTATGGGGGCTGCGTATAATAGCAGATGCTCAAGTGAGTAGAACTTTAGAATACTCCAGCATAGATATCAGTAAAACCACTTCTCTTTCTTTTCAAAGATCATTAAATTTACCAGTTCCTTCAGCTGGAGGAATCTGCATATTAATGCTTTAATTCAGTACTAATTTTTGGTAAAATCAAGAAGAATTTGCTAAGAGATAAAAATATCTTTGAAAAAGATACAGAATCCATAGAATTTTGCAGTTACAAGAGGCCATGAAGGTTGTATCTGTTACAACCACTCTTTTTTAGCGTTGAACAAATCGAGTCAAAGACAAATCAGAGAATTCTGACTTCATAGCCAGAACAAGAACAGAGGCCTAGCACAATTTCCACCATTCTATTTTCAGGGAGCAAAGAAAATAACACTTCAAATATTTGTATTTCATCTTCTTGTACAGATGATGTAATGTTTCCGTTGATGTGTCTTCTTTTGTTCTTTTTCGGTTACATTAATAGAGAATTCTTACCCTCTCTGGCCTGATTGGGAAACTTCCTTACTAGGTAAGAGGATTTTAGATTCATACCTAAGCTCTTTATATGCACTATAAAATAATTATGTTTTTCTTAGGGAAAGCTTTTTTTTTTTTTTTTTTTAGCACATCCATCATTATAGCAATCTCTTTGTATTATGGAACATAGGAGCAATGATGGAATACAGCAAATAAATCAAAATCCTCACAATATGGAATAAGATTCTGTTTTCTTAGGAAGGTATGTCAGTTGAAGAAAATAGTACTTTCCTAGAAACACTACATTTTAATAGTGGCTTCTGATTGTGTTATAAAAGTTTTTAATGTATTCTGTCAGACAACATTTAAGAAATGCCATTAAATATAACATTTTACTTTTTCACATCAAGAATGAAATAAGACTGCTGCCCATATTAAACAATGGCATGAAGGGGGAAGAGTTTATTTTTTAATAGTGTTTCTTGTGCCTAAATTTTGATAAGATAAAGTTAAGGTGTTTCTGTCAGAGTATTATTTGAAAAGAAGAAAAAAAATCCGCCTAATTGATCTGTCTTTAGGGGAGCTCACTAAGTGGTGGTGGTGGTGGTGGGGGGGGGGGGGTCAAAGCCTAAGTGATGCATTCATGACAATTTTAATAAATGGGTGGGTCTGTTTTTTATTTTGAGTCCAGGATAGTGCAGTAATGAAATTAAGCTTGCAGATAAAAGACTTGCAGATGCCTTTTTATCAAATTGCTGTTTTGGAAAGACACCAACAAAATGATGTTCTAAGTTGATTCTTCCTCTCCCCTCTGGCTTCCATGTGAACTCTTGTTCTTAAAGTTCTAGCAACACAGTTTTCTTTTCTGGAAAAACAACTTAATATATGATTTTTTGGCTGTAAACTTTTGCTCCCTTGCAAGTTCCAATTCCATTGTTCTGTGCTCTACTTTTAAATTATAAATTACCAGTGGCCCAGTGCACAAAATTTGTGCACATCAAAAGGGGATTAATTAGAGGAAATATTTTAATATTGCTATTTACCCTTTCTCTATAATAGAAGTGTCAAAGATGAAATAAAATTACTAAATGTATATGAAAATCTTCCTCCTGTCAGCGTCTGGGGTGCACCACGGGACCCAGAGTCAAGTCCCCAACCACCCACGTGTGCCTCAAAATTGTGTGAGACCCAGACCTGGCTGGCCCCCCGCATTGGTCTAGATCCCAACCGGGATGGTCCCCCCCTTGTCAAGCCCCTCTGGGCAGAGGGCACAGCCTCAGGTCCCCTGGCCTGGTGCCGTGAGGGGGCCGCAGCCTCAGGTCCCCTGTCAAGCCCCACTGGGCAGGGGCGCGGCCTGAGGTCCCCTGTCAAGCCCCACGGTGGGGGGGTGCATCCTCAGGAAACCCCACCTCCATTGTGGGCGCAGCCATCTTGTGTTATGGAAACAAATCCCCCTGACCACCACCCCCCTGCCTCCACTGTGGTCGCCGCCATCTTTGTGGCAGAGTGATGGTCAGTTTGCATATTTCTGCTTTATTATGTAGGATGCTTGATTTATCTTGCATCAGGAACTAGGCCTGTGTCTGATGGGGAAACAGAAAACTGCAGGAGTAATTAAGTAGTGGCCACTGTATGTTTTCTATCGTTTCTCATCTTTTGTAAATAATGACCATTGTTTTCAGTCTTGAGTTTTCACTAAAAAGTAACAGAACAAATTGAGTTTGCCGAATTAAGGCACTTTTTTCCAACGTATTTATTTGTACTATTAAAATTAAAGAAATTGCCTAACCAGTGTTGCTCAGTGGTTGAGCTTAGACTATGAACCAGGAGTCATGGTTTGATTCCCAGTCAGGGCATATGCCCCATTTGGGGATCCCCAGTGAGATCATGCAGAAGGCAATTGATAGATATTTATCTCTCATTGATATTTCTCTCTCTCTCTCCCTCTCTCTTAAATCAATAAACAATATATATTAAAAAATAAAATGAAAGAAAGTAGTAAATTAAAATATAAACAAAACCTCTACTTCCTTCCTCATTGTTTCAATCCTATATTAGGTTTTAGCCCAGTGGTTCTCAACCTTCTGGCTCTTTAAATACAGTAAAATTATTTTCGTGGCTACTTCATAACTGTAATGTTGCTACTGTTATGAATCATAATGTAAATATCTGATATGCAGGATGGTCTTAGGCGACCCCTGTGAAAGGGTCGTTCAACCGCTAAAGGGGTCTCGACCCACAGGTTGAGAACCGCTGTTATAGCCCCTAAGCACAAACCCATTTCCTAGATCATTTTATCTGTTTTTAAAATGACTTCAACATCTCTGTGTACCTTACTGTTTTTATATATAAAATAGTAATATTAGCAACTTAAGAGAATATAAGGAATAAATGAAATAATTCACTATTTCAAAACATGTTTTTTCTTAGGTCTTGCTAATATGCTGAGTACTCTTGGAGATGCTGAGCCATGTAAAGACAAAACCTGCTCTGATGGATATGTGCAGGTGGTGAGGCAGATTGATAAAGCAGTAAATCAATAGAGATGTTACAAAATGTAGCATTATATCTGAAAATGGCAAGGTTTTTGAAAAAAGCAAAGCAGAATAAGGGCATAGAGAATGGATAAAGGATTTATTATTTTAGGTAGGGTGATCACAAGAAGATGCCATTTGAGTGAGAATGCTCATAGGAGAGCATGGAGTCCAGAGTGATGAGCACACATTGGGAAATGTGAGGTCTGAGAGAGAGATTGGCGTGGAAACTGGGGACCAGATTAGACTTTGACAGACCACAAGAGGAATTTCAAGTTTTACTTTGAATTCAAGAAGACACCAATGAACTCTTTGAAAAAGGGAGTGATATTGTTCCTGTTTCAACCACTCTATAGAGAATAAATGGTAGGAGCATGAGAGAGAGAGAGAGAATAAAAGGACTTTTGTATCAGCCAGATAAAGGAGGGACTGGAGTCATAGTGGAGGAGGTGGGAAGAACTGGTTCTCATTAGTAGGTATTTTCAAAGCAGAGCTGACAGAATGTGCTGATGGTTTATATAGTAGAGGCAGGGGAGAGGGAGAGAATGAAAGTGAAAAATTAGAGATAAGTCCGAAATGATTGACCTAAGTATCTGAGTGACTGGAGGGGTCCTTTCCTGGGAGGAGGAGGAGGAGTGCTGAGCACTGTGCCTGTGACATAGGCCTAATGCAGCAAGCATTACTTCTCCTCCCTCTTACTCCACCCTAATTCTTCAGCCCCTTGTAAACATCCTAATTCCCAGTGAGTCTTCATTCTAAACTAAGCTGAGAGAAGGTAAATGTCCTATCTGTCAAGCTTACTAGTACTCTTGAATATGTGTTTGGCACATAATAGGAACTCAAATATAAATATTCATTGAATAGATAAATGAGTAAGTGAGAGTGATTATGGTGGACCAAAATGTATAAGTGAGAGTGATTATGGTGGGCCAAAATGTATAAGTGAGAGTGATTATGGTGGGCCAAAATGTATAAGTGAGAGTGATTATGGTGGGCCAAAATGTATAAGTGAGAGTGATTATGGTGGGCCAAAATGTATAAGTGAGAGTGATTATGGTGGACCAAAAAAAAATAAAGTAACATGAGTTAATCAATTACCTAGGTAATGTGGCGGTAGCCTTCCTACTTGACTCTTGACTCATGCCAGCAATGGCACAGAGGAGTGATATCAGTGATGACGATCTACAGGCTTGAAGAAAGTTTTACTCTTTGGGTTAAAGCATTTGGAAGCATACTCTGCTACACAGCTAAGCTATCCCTGTAAACCTTTTTAACAGAATATTTTTATCAATAAGATATGGGGTATCTTAGTCCATTTTAGTTTTAATTTTCTGAGAAGAACTGGCTATCATTGCTAGTCTAAGCACATTTTGTATTCATTTATTGTCTACTAAATATGTTTTAAAAACTATAGTTTCTAATACTTGCTAACTGAATTCCATTCATTCATTTTTTTTAAAATATATTTTATTGATTTTTTACAGAGAGGAAGGGAGAGAGACAGAGAGTTAGAAACATCGATGAGAGAGAAACATCGATCAGCTGCCTCCTGCACATCTCCTACTGGAGATGTGCCCGCAACCCAGGTACATGCCCTTGACCGGAATCAAACCTGGGACCTTTCAGTCTGCAAACCGACGCTCTATCCACTGAGCCAAACCAGTTTTGGCCATTTATTAATGCGTTTTTGAAATATTTATTGAACTGATACTGTACTATGTGTGCAAACCAAGATCATTGTTTGAAGGGGTGCACATTACTGTGGTAAGTTTAACTATTGTACAAAGTCTGGAAAAAGTTGAAATACCACTAATTTACTTACAGGATATTAAAATATGTTTCTGTCATCAACACCACTTTACTGTAGATGTATTTTCTAATCATAACATTAATAGTTTCTAATGGAGCATTTAAGTATGTGCCAGGCATATTCTAAGCACTCTACATACATATCCTCCTGCAATTATATACTCAATAGCATTTACCTAAGTTGTGTCCAGCCAAAGTTCCTTTTTGGAAATCTGTTAGAATCAAACATAGTAAGAGGCAAATGCA
Source organism: Myotis myotis (assembly GCF_014108235.1). Taxonomy (NCBI): domain Eukaryota; kingdom Metazoa; phylum Chordata; class Mammalia; order Chiroptera; family Vespertilionidae; genus Myotis; species Myotis myotis. The sequence goes on from NW_023416318.1 coordinate 27,306,517, forward strand.
ATCAATTAATCTTTGACGTGTTAAAACAATATGATTTGTGAATAAATGAATGCAAATCCTTTTAGCACATCCATTAATGTAAAAGGCAATTTGAATGTGATTCTTCCTGAATGTTACATGGGATATGGCTCCTGTCCATTGCAGCATCCTGTTTGCAGTAACAATGTAGTTAGTATAGGAGGTCTTAGTTTTGTAATGAGAACACAGCTAAAATATATCTGACTGTAGCATTCTCTCTCTCTCTCTCTCTCTCTCTCTCTCTCTCTTGGTGAGTAATTTTTTATTACTTATCAATATTGTCTGTGTCTAATAAACTCATTGAGGTTTTGAACTGAATAACTGATTTAAAGTGTCCTTATTAGTTTCATGATTTTTGCATGTGGTTTTTGCAATTTTCCCCACCAGCATTTATTGAAGAGATTTTTCTCTTCTCCATTATGTGTTTTTGGCTCCTTTGTCAAAGATAATTTGCCCATAGACATGTGGGTTTACTGCTGGTCTCTCAATTCTGTTCCATTGGTCTGTTTGATCTCTCTGTTTTTCTGCTAATATCATACTATTTTTATTATAGTTGCTTTGTAGTATAATTTGAAGATTGATGCCTCTGAATTTTGTTCTTTTTTCTCAGGATTGCTTTGGATATTCGGGATCTTTTGTGGTTCCATACAAATCTGATAATTTTTTCTTCTTTTTCTTTAAAAAAAATGCCTTTTGAATTTTAATGGTGATTGCATTAAATCTGTATATTGCTTTGGATAATGTGGCCATTTTAACTATGTTGATTCTTCCAATCCATGAGCACCTAATACCTTTCCATTTCTCTGTGTCTTCTTCAGTTTGTTTTACTAGTTTCTATAGTTTCCAGTGTATAGGTCCTTCACATACTTTGTTAATTTTATTCCTAGGTATTTTATTATTTTTGTTGCAATTGCAAAATAACATTTTTTTTCCTGAAATTTCATTGTTAGTATACAGGAGTAAAGTAGATTTTTGTACATTGACTTTGTATCCTGCTACTTTGATGTATTTGTTTATTGTTTCTAATAGTTTGTTTGGTGGAATCTTTAGGGTTTTCTATATAAAGAATCATGTCATCTACAAAAAGTGACAATTTTACTTCTTCAGTTCTAATTAGATGCCTTTTATTTATTTCTCTTGCCTGATTGTGCTGCTATTTGACACCCTACATGAAAATTAACTGAAAGTGGTTCCAAGATATAAATATAAGACCCGAAACAATAAATTACATAGAAGAATACATAGGTACTAAACATAAGGACCTTGGTCTTAGAGAGGACTTTATGATTTTTACCTTAAAGGCAAAGGAAGGAAAAGCAAAAAGCAAATACATTGTCAACAACAAAAATCCAGCCAATGAAATCGGAGAAAATATTTGGAAACCAAACCTCTGATAAGGGGTTATTTAATAACCAAAATATATTTTTAAAAAAACTCATACAACTCAACAACACAGTCTAATTTAAAAAATACCAAAAATACCAGAGGAACTGAATAGACACTTCTCCCAAGAAGGCATACAAATGGCCAAATGATATATGAAAAAATGCTCAACTTCACTAGCTATTAGGGAGTTTTGCAGATCAAAACTATAATGAGATATCACTTCACATCTGTTAGAATGCCTATTTCAATAGGACAAGTAATAAGTATTGGAGAGGTTGTGGAGAAAAAAGAACCTTCATTCACTGCTTGTGGGAATGTAAACTGGTACAGTCACCATGGAAAAGAGTATGGAAGTTCCTCAAAACAATAAGAATAGAGTTACCATATGACCCAGCAACCTCCCTATTGGATATGTACCTGAAAAATTAAAGATATTTATTTATAAAGGTATGTGTACCCCTATTGTCATTACAGCATTATTCACAGTTGTCAAGACAAGGAAATCACCAAAGTTTCCTTCCATAATATGGCTGAATAAAGAAGATGTGGTACATATGTACAATAGAATACTACTCAGTCATAAGAAAAGTTGAAATACTTCCATTTGCGACATGTATGGATCTTGAGACTATTATGCTAAGTTAATATGTCCGCAAAAGTCAAGAACTGTGTAATTTAATTCAACTGTGGTATATAATACTGAAAATAACACATAACAGGATAAACAAATGAAAACTCATAGACACAGACAACACTGTGGTGGTTACCAGAAGGGAAGTGGGGTGGGGAGGAGGTAGTAAAGGATAAAGGGGCTCAGTATAATATACTAGGGGCCCGGTGCGCGAATTTGTGCACCTTGAAAGGAACTGTGGGCCACAAGGCTGTGATAGGCACAGGGGCAGGTATCTGCCCATTCTCCGTGACCCTGCCCAGCCCCACCCCCTGCAGCCCCTGGCCCCCTGTCTGCTGGCAGCTCTGCTCCCGCTGCCTCAGCTCCCACGTGCTGACAGTACCAGCCCCCTTGCACCCGCTGACAGTGCAGAACAATTAAGGCCGGCATCAGCCAGTGGATGCGAGTGGCGGCTGCTGCCCTAATCGCCCCACAGGAGCAGGGGGAGGTGGAGAAGCCCTCAGGGAAATCAGGCTGGCAGCTGCTGCTCGCACCTGCTGATGGCGCTGAATGATTGGGACTGGAACCGGGCACCAGCAGCAGGTGCGAGTGGGGCTGGCACCAGTAGCAGGTGCAAGCACTGGGCAGGACCGCGGCACGTGGGAGCAAAGGATTTTCAGTAACCACCAGAGGTTCTCCCTGATGATAGTGACCAGTGCCCTGCCCTGGTCTGGTGCCCCCACTCACCTGCTTCACCATTCTGCCATGGCCAACACCCTCCATGTTCTGCACACGCCCCCGGTGGTCAGTGCACATCATAGCGACCGGTTCGGTTGTTCTGCCATTCAGTCTATTTGCATATTAGCCTTTTATTATATAGGATGGTGAGAGGGCACAGGCCAGGCTGGGGAACACCCCACCCTGAGTGCACGAATTTCATGCACTGGGCCTCTAGTATACATATAAGATTTAAGCAAGGGGCAATCAGCTCATCCTCTCTCAGCTCATCCCAGTTCACCAATTTCTCTCTAGGGTTTTCCTTGAAGAAGATGTGAAAGGATAGTTTCCTTCAAGGGAATATTTTTTAGGCAAAGTACATAAACGTTTGTAGCATTGTGCCACAAAAATATGGGTTAAAAAATTATCACCACTCTCCTCCCGCAAACTACCCTTTTATTATTTTCCCAGAGAAGTGAATGTTTTATTTATTTTTTTGGTCTTTATTTTAGTAATAAGTACTGAGTATTTCAAAGATAACTCCTTGTTGAACCTACTCACTATTCATGATCAAAATCATATATATTTCACGTGCCCAAGATTCTCCTCCTTGTTGAACCTACTCACTATGCATGATCAAAATCATATATATTTCATGTGCCCAAGATTCTCCTCCTCTATAAAAACCGTATTTACCAATGTATCAACTTTGAAGAACATATCCTATATAAATGCTTATCTACTAAAATCATCTGAATTTTTTACAATGCTAGAAGGTCCCTTCCTACTGTGAGAGAGTGGACAAGGATGACAGCATGGAGATTAAAGAATACAGGGCTTTAAGGCAGCAGAGGCCTCTGCTTAGTCACACAAGAATTATTGCTGTGAATCTCTGAGCTGCCTACTCCTTAGTAAGTCAGGACTTGTCTGCAGTTGCATTTACCTTTGTCCGAAAGATAAACTACTAGATGAGATGCAGCATTTATTTAAAATCCAGTGACACCTCCTAAGATTCTCCCATATCCAAATGTTGTCTCTTCTGTGTAGGCCACACTGAGCTTTTATCTTTTCTCTGCCAGTAATTCATGGTGTGACATTGAGGAAGTAATTCTTCCTCCCCATGTCTCAGTGTCCTCATCTACAGGGTGGGACTAAATGACCTCTAAGATCTCTTTCAGCTTGACAATTCATTATTTCCCTATTTAGGCCCCTTTGTCAGCCCTTATAGCAATGCAGCTGTCCCCCCAATAGATAGTAAGTGACATATTGATTGATGGTTTAGCCCTCAGTGTAAATGCTTCCATTGATGTATTTCTTTTCTAAAATTATCATTTATATTCAAGATTATTACTCTATTTCTCTTGAACTGAATGCGAACACGTTTCTTCAAGCTTGAGTGACTTTAATATTTAAAACGGAAAATCACATTGAGAATGAATTTTGAAGAAAAGAATAAAATGCCCAATATAACCGCATCATTGTTCACATTTGATTACTGAGTAAGGTTCAGGTAATTTGGTATCCTGTGTTTGCTATAGCTTTCTCAGAATTAATTTTGCAGTTGTTGTTCCTGTATATAATTTAAAACCTTTCTTTTGAATTTATGCTTTTTAGAAACTCAGATGTGTGTCTTACATGTGTAACTTATCTATAATGTTGGTAAGTATCAGTTAATATTTCTTGAGTAGTTCCTGAATGCATGGCACAGAGCTAATGCAATCTCTAGCAGTCAACTGGATCTGCATTAGTAATTCTCCTTATGCAAGACACATCTTAAAAATTATTTCTCTGAATATGAGGAGGTTTGTTATAGAATAGATGTAAGCTTAGGTCTTTGGTTGACATTCTTTCTGCTGTGCCTGAATAGCTGTATACCTCTCATGGGAGAGGAAAATCTTGACAAACTCTGTTGATGTAGGGAGCTGCGCATACCTGAATGCTTTTGACTACTAGGTGGTCCAATATAGTTGGGAAACTGGAGTGTAGGTTTTCTTCATATTTAAGTCTATATTTTTTATTCCCAATGAGTGTATTCCTTAAAGAACAGAAGGTGAAGTGCAACTGATCTTTAGTCTCAGTGTGGTTTATTAAATGCAGCATATGTATGTGCATGTTTGTTAGTGAAACTTAGTACTTAAGAGTGCAGGCTTTAAAGTCAGACTGCCTGGGTTTAAGTCTATGACAATGACCAGGTAGGTTAACCTTTCTAACTCTTAGTCTTCTCATCTGTGTACAGAGACAGTGACAATCCCTGTCTTGAAAAGAGCCAATAAATGAGGAACATGAAATGCTTAGAACTGTGTCTGGCACAAAGAACATGGTAAACAAAACCTAAAACTTTTTAAAAACGTTTTGTTGGTGTATATTTTGGGAATCAAAATAGGTGTTCTAGAAAGATGATTTAAAGTAGTGAGGGTAGGAAAAAAGGAAGGCACTGAAGGTTAAAATCTATACCAGTTAAATATAAAAAAAATGTGCAAGGTGCTGGTGGTTCCCCTTTGTAATGTACTCATAAACCCTTCCTCTTGCCAGTGAATGGCTTGGATAGAGACCAAAGATGGATGTCCCATATATAATTATCATTGTGAAGAATCCTTTGAAAATAGTGTGTTGAGGAGCTTACTGTGGATTGTAAGGTGGTATAAGGAGCAAATTTTATTATGTGAAATCTAAAATTGACCTCACATTTCACTTACTTAGTGTTTTATCAGGAATGAAAAATATTTTAGCACAAGCTATGGGTGTGCTGGTGACTTTTACAGTGGGGCTGACAAATAGTTCAGATAGTCTGAGAATTCAAAAGAATCATGAAACATTGGAGAAATAAGTCATAATTAATAAATTAAAGTTAGATTGAAACAAAGATTCAGCCACTGATAATGGGGGAAAGGTATGAAGGGCTGACTGAATGGAAATATAAAATAAACAAATCTACAGATCAAAGAAAACCTCAAATAAAAGATAAAGAAGCAAGTTAGTGCTATATTTTTATGTGGTAAAAAAATCTTGGGGGCAGTGTGTGTGGTGGGAAAAGCCAGCATTAACCATATAGATGTGCATAAAACATACATTATTTGGTTCTCATTCTCATTTAGTAAAACAAAAGCATCAGGCTACTCTTTCTTTATGGTGACTTCCAATCTAAACATTCTGTGATCCACTCTCTTTGTAAATGACTAATAGATAACTGTTTTCCTCCATAACCACCGTTTACCTTCCCCAACATAAAGACAGTTGTTTCTAATATATGTATATTTCAGATACTTTCTTGTTTGTTGATGTATTTTTTTCCCTGCTCTTCAGATGTCTTCTGTAATTGAATTTCCTGAATGTATTATTTTAGGTCTTTAGAGAAGACTTAGTTTGTGTAGCTTTTGGTCATAAGAAAATTTAGTCTGAAAAATCAAGCACTTGATAAATTCTATTTCATATTGCTCTACGAATAGGCTGGTCAGAACTTCCAAATATATTTAGTTGTATTTGACCCATATGTTATATTGATCCATCTTCCTTTACTAATACTCTGTCCTTTTTATAATCATTCCCATAAACTATTCTGGTCCTATGTGTCTAAAGAAACACAAGTACTTTCTAGGCTATGTGAAAGGGAAAAGCTATCGGAAGAAAACAGACCGAGTTGTTCCCAGATGAGTACCACCAAACACACAAAAATATTTGAAGGCGAGGTGAAGTATACTGAATTTATTTCTCATTAAACCAGCCTCCTGATTTTCATTATACCTTCTTGTTAGCCCTCATGGGGCCCTCCCTGATTTCATTCGAGTCTAGCCAACAGCTTATTTTCATAATAAGTAGCATTCTGGCTACAGGATGCTGCACTTTTATAAGCACTGAGCCGATGTTGGTGCCCTCAGATTCACTGATGCACCAGTTGACATTTTCTATTATATGCCTACTGGGTTCTAGGTAAAGAGGGAAGTAGTTTTTTAAAGTCCTATTGTGTATAGCTAAACACATCTTTGAGGGCAGAATGCTTGCATTTCCATCTTTTCCATCGCTGGCTGTCTGTGTGACCTTGGACAAGGTTATTTATCTCCTGTAAACCTCAGTTTGTCTTCTGTAAATAGCCGATAGTGTCCACATCTACTTCACTACCTAGTGAGGAATAAAGGAGATCACATATAATTTCAGCATTCAGTAAACTCATTGTATGCATTTATAAAACAAAACAATCATATTGATTGGTATTTGCATCTGCCATGGGTATCTGCTCACATTGGGTACTCCGTGGTCATTATTTGATTGAAGAATTGAATTCAGATGTTGATGAATTCATGTTTGTAAGTATATAGAATAAAAGCTGCCCACCCTGTAATGGATACTTTTGTGAGTATAAATAGCAGTCAGGTTGCTTTATTCTCTCTTCTCACTGTCTCACCCCGACCCCTCGGTTGATCTGTTTTTAGATCCTCATAAAAATGGAGGGAAACTAGATAACTTCTGAAATTTTATCCTAAAGTTTTTGGATTTAGTCTTAGGTTTTAAGATGGAAAGATCCACATATGCATGCTCTTGATTCCGACTTTTTTTTTTAGCCATATGATATAAATATAAGTAGTTAAAATGTATGGAAAATCACAGCAGAAATTCCAGAGCAGCCACCAGATGGGAGACATTTCTAATGGGATCTTTTATTGAAAATGAAGTTATGAGAATGGAATTAACAGTGACAAGCTTGTGTTGTGTTGGTGTATTTCAGTACTTTTGTTGTGAAAGCTGTTTTTATCTGAGGAGAATGTGCCCCATGAATGACATTCCGAAGACATTAGAGGATCCATTTTCTGGAAACTTAGCATGTAGTTAATGTCAGACTATTTTTCTGGTTCTGTTTTCCAAGTCTTTCTCCTTGGAGGGTAAAGACTTCCTGGACATGTGCCAGGCCCGCTTACAAGGGGATGTATGGATGAATGAGAACTGGAGAGAACAGGCACAACACTAGTATAGGGAAGATACTCGAAAGGCAGCCTGCCCTGCTGGACGTTTATTCAAGAAGTATTGCAATAATACCAAATTTAGAATAGATTATGAATAATATAGTGCAGAAAGCCAGTTTACTTGGGCTTCCTGTTAGCATCCGTTCTCCATTCTCATAAGCACGCATGTCAGTGAGATGCTATAAATGGAGTTTTCATCCTTAGAGATGTTTTAAGGGGCTGCCTTTTCTGGAAGTGGGGAAGGGAAGGTCAAAAATAGTATCTCATTCACCTCATTGCTTAAAAATACAGATATTTGTGTATGTTTTGGTATCTGTCACTTAACTATTACATTCAGTAAACACAGCAAAGCTTATAGTTTATTCAGAATAATAAATAACCTGATTTTTTAAGGTAAAAATCTGTTTCGTTCACTATTGTATTTCCAGTTTCTAGTATGGTGCACACAGCAGATGGTCAAGAAATAATTTGCTGAATGAATGAGTGAATAGATACACATATACATACATATATGAAGGAGAGAGTAAAAAAACCAAATGAATGATGATAGAGATCCAGAACACAGACCCAGTTCTATTGGATTCCCCATAGTGCATCTTTTCCCTACTATTTTCTGTTACCTCCACTTTAACCCAGAGAGAAAGCAAGGATTTGGAAATGTTAAGGTGTCAACCAGGGAAAGCTTTTTATTTATGACACTCTCAGCACCTTGACCAGCATGTGAGCACGTGATCTGGGAAAGAACTGGTGGGAGAGAAAAAAAGTTAGCAAGATACTAGCTTATTGAGTTGGGAGAGCAGAAATCACATTATTAAATAGAATCCAGAAATGAATGTGGAGCCACATCTAAATGGGAAAAGTATTAAGAGTGGAGAGGAGAGGTAAGAGAAGTTGAAGTTTCTACAGGCATACCTTGGAGATATTGCAAGTTTAGTCCAAGACCACAGCAATAAAGCAAGTCATAAACTTTTTGCTTCTGGAGGGTCTTGCCTTCGACTTATGAAAAACACAACATCTGTAAAATGTAATAAAGTGAAATGCAATAAAACAAGGTGTGCCTGCATCTCTATTTGATGACAGAATAAAACATGTAAGTATCCAGACCCCCTCTGTGCTACAGAGAGCAACCAACATTTACGTAAGTATTTTTCCTTAGAGAGTAAGGTAAGGGGCAGAGAATTCAAAAGAGTAAACTGTTCACTGTGCATATTTTTTGAAACAAGATTTAAAAAGAATTTGTAAGAGGAGATAAATGCACATGGCCATGAATTTTCATGGGCATTTCTATAGGGGAAATTATTTTGAAGAAATAATTTAAATAAACGTTTTTACCATACTAAAATTAATTTCTAGCAGTAGACTTCAAAGGACATAATTAAAAAAAATAATAATAATAAAAATAGTAGTGCCATGCAGTGTTGCTCAGTGTTTAGAACATCAGCCTGTATACCATAGGGTCATGGATTTGATTCCTGATCAAGGGCATGAACCTTAGTTGCTGGTTCCCACCCTATCCCCAGTTGATGTGTCTCTCTCATATCGATGCTTCTTTCTCTCTCTCTCTCTCTCTCTCTCTCTCTCTCTCTCTCTCTCTCCTTCCCTTTCCTCTTCTACCAATCCCTTTCTCCCTTCTACTCTCTCTGAAAAGAAATGGAAAAAAAATATCCTCAGGTAAAGATTAACGAAAAAAAAGTCAAAAAGTAGAAAAGATATTTCTCTGATAATTGCTTGTATGCTGAATACATAAGGAACCCCTACAACTCAATAATAATAGGACAAAGAACACAATACAAAAGTAATCAAAGTATTTGAGCAAATAATTCTCTGAAGAAGATAGATGAATGATAAATAAGCACATGGAAAAAATGCTCAACACCATTAGTAATTAGTAAATGTAAATTAGAAACGAAATACAACATTTTTATTATTAACATTAAAAAAACAAACACCTGCCGAAACCGGTTTGGCTCAGTGGATAGAGCGTCGGCCTGCGGACTGAGGGGTCCTAGGTTCGATTCCGGTCAAGGGCATGTACCTGGGCTGCGGGCACATCCCCAGTAGGAGATGTGCAGGGGGCGGCTGATCGATGTTTCTCTCCCATCGATGTTTCTGGCTCTCTATCTCTCTCCCTTCCTCTCTAAAAAATCAATAAAATATATTTTAAAAAAACAAACAAAAAAAACAAACACCTGACAATGTCAAGTTCTGACAAGGATGTGAAGCAACTGAAACTTTCATGCATTGCTGGTAGGAATGAGGGATGATAATGATACTGTGGAAAACACATTAGCGGTTTCTAATAAAGTTAAACATGCTACCAAGCATTCCTGCTCCTAGATACTTAGTGAAGACAAATGAATACACTTGCCTCTCTCCCACCTCTGCTTCAAAAATTAAAATCTGTACTAGATGTTTATAGTGGCTTTGTTATCACTAAAATCTAGAAACAACTCACATACCAATTGATGAATGGATAAACTAACTGAGGTACAGCCATACATTGTATACATTCAACAGTAAAAGGGACAAAATAATCCAAACAGCAGTATGGATGGCTCTGATTAGCTTAATGGGAAGTGAAAGCAGCCAACTCAGAATCCCCATACTGTACTATTCTATTGACATGGTATGCTGGACAAGACAAAACTGTAGGGCAGAAAATAATTGCTGGTTGCCAGATGCTTGGCTGGGGAGCAGGGATGGAAATGATATCTTGATTGCATTGATAGTTACACTATTGTAAGCATTTGTCAAGATTCATGGAACTGTATACCTGAATTGGGTGATTTAGCTATATGTAAATTATAGCTCAAAAATACCTTTTAGCAATAGCATTCAAATACTCAAATATTTAATGTATTCAGAATAATGAGGTGCATGCATATAATGCATGCTTATCTAGGAATAACATATGTTTCTTGTGTCAGCATACTAAACTGAAACTTCATAAATTAAAAAATATTTTAGTACTAAGAGGCTTAATTCTTACTACCATTTTTTTCACTTTGGAGAAATTAGCATATTTTTTATAATATCTTAAAAACACTGAATCAAAAACGAAAAAGAAGAAGGAGAATCCTTCTAGAAGTCTGTTTCTGAGTCTTGAAAAAAAAGAAATAGGGGAAAGTGAAAGGAGAGAAAAGGCAGAATCATGAGATACATTTCAAACATGGAGAAGGAAAGATGTGAAACGGGGGCAACAGAAATACTAAGGAAAATAACATGTCTGAGTTGAGTGCTTACTGTGCACCAGCCACTGTGTTAAGAATTTATTTGGATAATCTAATTTAACCCCCATAATAACCTAATGGAGCCGATACTGTTGTTATTCTTGTTTTGCAGAAGGGAGAGTGGGTTGTAGGCAGGGTACCTAGTTAAGGCAACTTCACAGCGCTGACAAATAGGGGTGAGGCCATGTGCAGTTCAGGGGCAGCTGTTGCTGAAGCCTGTGTTCTGCTTCCCTGCATAGAACTTAATGGTAAACCCTCACTGCTCAGTGAACTGTCACAGTAGCCCCAGTGAACTGCATGCCAGTCAGTACAAGGCATGGCTGCATAGGTTTCCATAGCATAGAATAACACATTAAACAGGGGAGGGGATGTGGAGCCGTGGACTTCTTAGTTTGATCTAAAGCTAGTGTGTCCTGACACTCATTTTCCAAAGGATCCTCTCTGCTTGGTGAGAACCTTTTGATGCAGCATTTTTTGTTTGACTTTCCAGTTTGTCATAGTAAAAGCTGTGAAACTACAAATGTTAAACTCATCAAGTGTTCCTTTGGGGAGAAAATGAATAGAAATAGTTTCTGTCAAAAGACATCCATATTCTTTCAAGTTGGGTACTTTACCAGATGGATTATTAAATGGGGACCAATGACGTTAAAAAAGAGATGATCAGGAATTAGGATGCTTTTTGCATACTTCGGGGATATTCCTCAATGTTGCAGGGTACAGCAAGGAATATATGACACTCAAGTGACAAAGTAGGACTGGTTTATTTTGATTAACAGAATATTAGCACTGACCCCCATGGAAGAATCCATATTCTGAGAAGCACTGTTGCATCAGAACTATCCCTGTCCCCGGATAGACCTGAGTAGTGTAGAAAGATTTCAATAGCAGGAATCCAGATTTAGACTTATGGATTTTCTGAATTGAATAGAATATAGTGAGCTTGGCCTCTGAAATCAATCCATTTTGATTGCTTGTAACAAAGATACTTGCTAAGGAAACATTCCAGTGAAGTCTGGAAACGTAAGTCTGTATTTTGTAGTGCTGCTTTTCTGCAGCTGCCACCACTGGACAGGGACCAATTGGGGTTAATGGTCTTTGGCTTGAATAGCTCTACTTAGCTATCCATTAATCCCCAAAGAAATGCCCAGGTCCTAAATTATTATTGATTCATTGACCAACTCTTCCAACCAAACAAACTGCATTTGTTCGAAAATAACTCAGGGCATATGCATCCACTCTCAGAAGCTGCCTGAAGTGTATTCATATAAACGGAAAGTAGAGTGGAGAGGTACTTCAGTCATCATGAAGACTGGACTTTGGGCCCTTCCCGTGGTAAGATTCTTGTTTCCTGAAATAAATGTAACTCACGCTCAAGTGAGATAATTCATTTATTCATTATTTTGTTCTAAGTTTGTAAATTCCAGTTCTTCAATATGGGGCAAAGAGCATATTTCACAAATTACATAATCAGATGTGGATTCCATGTAATCGGGGAGAGAATATTTAGAAGAAAATGAGGGCCATGCCTTAAAAATCACCCAAATTTGTGGGGTGCAATTTTATTCTATTTTTATTACTTTTTATTTAATACTGTATGATAGTACTAACTCAAATAGAAAATCCTTAATGTTTTTTTTTTTAAATATATTTTATTGATATTTTACAGAGAGGAAGGGAGAGAGATAGAGAGTCAGAAACATCGATGAAAGAGAAACATCGATCAGCTGCCTCCTGCACATCCCCCACTGGGGATGTGCCCGCAACCCAGGTACATGCCCTTGACCGGAATTGAACCTGGGACCTTTCAGTCCGCAGGCCGACACTCTATCCACTGAGCCACACCGGTTTTGGCAAAAAATTCTTAATGTTTGATAGTAAATTGTTGATTGGATAACAATCAATATATGAAGAACTGTTAAGCCTCAAATTATGACAAAATGTGAAGGTTAATACCAACAAGATGAAAATTTTTATTTCTTAAATAGTTCTCTCCCTCTGTCATAATTTAATCTGCTAACCTTGATGCTTTTTTTAACTGCACAAGTCATATAAGTACATTGGGAAAACTTAATAACTTATAGAAATATATTGTTAAAAGGAAGAGATTTCCAACACTCCTGTCTCTATCTCATTACTAGCATTATGATGATTTTGGAGTATAGTTTTTAATTTTTTTTTCTGTATATTTACTTATATATACATCTATCTATATAAATTTGCTTTTGTTTAAAACAAATAGGATTACTTTACAGACATTTCTGTGTGTTGCTTTTCCCCATTTCTTATGTTTTGGAAATATGGTGGCTCCATCTTAACTTAAAAAACAAACCTGTATGTTAGTGTTTCCTTGTATGGAAAATGATTTATGACTACTTTATCATTGGCTAAGATTTAGCTTATTTCAGTGTTTTTTCTTTATTCCTTTTTTTACTATCAAAAACTGTGTTGTCATGAGCATCCTGTACTTATTTGTCCATATTTCACTCACACATGTCTGCATATCTTATCTAATAAAAGAGAAACATGGTAATTGGCGTATGACCGCTACCCTTCCCATTGGCTAATCAGGGCAATATGCAAATTAACTGCCAGCCAAGATGGCGGCCGGCAGCCAGGCAGCTTGAAACTAACATGAGGCTTGCTTGCTTCAGTGACGGAGGACTCCAACGTTCCCCGCCTGCCGCTGCAGGCCTCTGAGCTGGCAGTTTGAAACATAGTTACAAAAATAGAAGCTAAACAAAACCCCAGAAACCAGCTTTCAGCCAGCCGGGATCTCAGACCTGGAGTTGATACAGAGTTTCGATTGTAGAACCTAAACAAACCAGATACCTGCTTTCAGGAGCGGAGGCCTAAGAGCTGGAGCCTCAGAGCTAAAGCTGGCTCATAATAAAAAAAAAAAAAAGATAAAAAGGAGCAGTTGGGAGCTTCAGTCCCAGCCTGAAAACAGCCCTCAGCCCCTCACCCAGACTGGCCAGGCACCCCAGTGGGGACCCCCACCCTGAAGGGTGTGTGACCAGCTGCAAACAGTCATCATCCCCTCACCCAGGCTGGCCAGGCACCCCAGTGGGGACCCTCACCCTGATCCGGGACACCCTTCAGGGCAAACCAGCCAACCCCCACCCATGCACCAGGCCTCTATCCTATATAGTAAAAGGGTAATATGCCTCCCAGCACCGGGATCAGCAGAGCCGCGAGGTCTCCCGGCACCGGGATCAGCGTAACGGGGCAGCGCCCAAACCCCCTGATAGCCCTGCGGCTCTGTGTGTGACAGGGGGCGGGACCACAACCTCCCTTTCGGCCCTGCTCTGTTCCTGACAGGGGAAGGCGCCCCAACCCCCTGATTGACCCTGCTCTGTGCCTGATAGGGGGGAGCCCCCCAACCTCCTGATGGCCCTGCGGGTCTGTGTGTGACAGGGTGCGGCGCCCCAACCCCTGCACCCCACAGGCCCTGCTGTGTGTGTGACGGGGTAGAGCCATAACCTCCCCATCGGCCCTGCCCTGAGTTTGAGAGTGGCAGCACCTCAACCCCCTGATCGGCCCTGTTCTGTGGGTGATAGAGGGTGGCGCCCCAACCCCCCACCCCACAGGCCCTGCTCTGTGTGTGATGGGGTAGAGCCATAACTCCCCATCGGCCCTGCCCTGAGTGTGACAGTGGCAGCGCCCCAACCCTCTGATCGGCCCTGCTCTGTGAGTGATAGAGGGTGGCACCCCATCCCCCTGATCCGCCCTGCTCTGTGCGTGACAGGGGGGAGCTCCCCAACCCCCTGACGGGCCCTGCTCTGTGTATGACAGGGGGGAGCTCCCCAACCCCCTGATCGGCCCTACTCTGTGCGTGACAGGGGGGAGCTCCCCAACCCCCTGATCGGCCCTGCTCTGTGCGTGACAGGGGGCAGCACTCCAACCCCCTGATTGGCCCTGCTCTGTGCGTTACAGGGGGTGGCGCCGCAACCTCCCCATCGACCCTGCCTTGATTGTGACAGGGGGCGGTGCCCCAACCCCCCTATCGGCCCTACCCTGAGTGTGACTGAGGGTGGCATCGCAACCTCCCAATCCGCCCTGCTCTGTGCATGACAGGGGGTGGCACACCAACTCCCCAATCGGCCCTGCTCTGAGCCCGACCAGGGGCTGCACCTAGGGATTAGGCCTGCCCTCTGCCACCCAGGAGCAGGCCTAAGCCAGCAGGTCGTTATCTCCTTAGGGGTCCCAGACTGCGAGAGGGCACAGGCCGGGGTGAGGGACCCCCCTCACTCCCGAGTGCACAAATTTTTGTGCACCGGGCCTCTAGTCTATACTAATAAAAGGGTAATATTCTAATTAGACCGGATAGACCAGATGTCTTCTGGATGTCCTTCTGGACACAGCCATGGTGACGGGGGCCGAGGCAGAGGAGGTTAGGGGTGATCAGGCAGGCAGGGGAAAGCGGTTAGGGGCAGTCGGACTTCCCCAAAGAGGTTCCAGATTGGAGAGGATGCAGGCCGGGCTTAGGGATCCCTCCCACCCCCTTGCATGAATTTTGTGCATCAGGCCCCTAGTATATTTATATATGAATAAAAATTGTGATAGATTTGAAATAATGAAATTGATAAGAACTACTAACTAGTACCAGATTACTGGAGAAGAGACTCTCCTAATTTTTACTTACATTATCAGTGCATTATGTTTTTGTTTTAAGCACCCCACCAGGACAGATCATCATCCTTGTCCCAATGTGAGTAAAATTATGTTGCTGTTTTGATCTTTATTTCCCTGTTGGCTAGTGAGATTAGAGCATCTTCTCACATATTTATTGACTCTTTTTGCCTCTGTAATTTTCCTCTTTTTTTGCTTATTTTTTTGAAGTTGGAAAATATTTCATATGCTGTAGGTATTGATATTTTGTCTGTTATGCAGGGAGCAAATATGTTCACCAGCTTTTATATTGACTTTTAAAGGTTTGTTTACATTGCCTCTCCACCATTAGAAATTTTAAATTTTAGTTTATTTTTTTTCCGTAACCGGTTTGGCTCAGTGGATAGAGCGTCGGCCTGCGGACTGAAAGGTCCTAGGTTCGATTCCGGTCAAGGGCATGTACCCGGGTTGCGGGCACATTCCCAGTAGGAGGTGTGCAGGAGGCGGCTGGTCGATGTTTCTCTCTCATCGATGTTTCTGACTCTCTATCCCTCTCCCTTCCTCTCTGTAAAAAAATCAAAATATATTAAAAAAAATTTATTTTTTATATGCACAAATATTTTTCTTTATGACTTTGGATTATGTTTCTTACTTGGCACAGCCTCCCATATCTCAGTTCTTCTATATTTTCTGCTAACATGTTCTATTTGCTTTTTCAACTTTAGCTCCTTCCTTTTCGTGAACTGATAACTTACACTCCATATTTTCTTTGAATCCTTCATATTTCATTACTGGTGTGCAAGAAGCTCACTTAATTCTTTGAGTGGTTTTGTTGACATTAGACTTTCTCTGTGCTTGCGGGATTTTAAAAAAGTTGTATTTTACATCCTGCTTGAATGTTGGGTTACTTGGGCATAAGATTCAAGATTGAAAATCAGATATTTAATTCCATCTCTCCATGGTCTTCTATTATTCACTGTTGAAGATGAGAAGTCTGATACCAGTCTTATTTTTTCCCTAATGTAGGAAATTTTTATTCCCCTCTTTCTGGATACATTTTGGATTTTCATCAGAAAGCTTCAAAATTATTTCACATTTAAATCATACTCTGTTAATCTTTCTAAATGTTCTAAAATTTTAATCAAAATATTTGAGTCTGAGCTCAACCTTCCACTATATTAATTTGAATTGTAGCTGTGCTCAAACTATTACGCTTGTTTTTAAAATATATATATTTTTACTGATTTCAGAGAGGAAGGGAGGGGGAGAGAGAGCGAGGGAGAGAAACATCAGTGATGAGAGAGAATCATTGATCGGCCATCTCCTGCATGCCCTTCCTCTGGGGATCAAGTCCACAACCCAAGCATCTGCCCTTGACTGGAATAGAACCTGGAACCCTTCAGTCTGCAGATTGATGCTCTATCCACTGAGCAAAACCAGCCAGGGCTATGCTAGAGTTTTTATTTCAGAAGTGTTATGCAGGTATCCCCCACCTTTTGAATGTTGGCGTCATGCCACTTCACTTTTACCAAAGATCTACATTAGTACCTGTTTTCGCTAACTGGAAGACATCGGAGAGGATTTTTGCTTTTGCAAGAAAAGAAGAAAAGTGAAAGCAGGGTTCTGCACTTGTTCTGCAGTGAAGAGTTATAGAGGCATTGCACACCCCAAGCAGAGCAAGTGGCCCCGCCCGGTTCCTGCCTCAGAAACTTCATTTAGCATATTTCAGCATCATGTCCTATTGCTTTTTTAAAAAAGTTGTCATCTGGATTTTATTAAAATCTTTGTTTTTTGTGTGTTTACATTCTTACAGATGTCCCCCATTTTCCCGTCTTTGCTCACCTCCACCCAGCCTCCCCAACCCCAGCCTTTGCCACATTGTTGTCTGTGTCCATGGGCTACACCTAAGTGTACTTCTTTGATCTTTGTCTGTGAACATCTGTGTTTTATCTCAGTTTATTTCGTTCATCCATCGGCAAGGTGTGTCCTAAGGTTTTAGAAATGACTGAGAGCGTTTGTAAGGGTGTTACACTTAGCACACCACTGAACCTGGTGAAGCTTATTTGATACGATTTGGTAGGTTGTTTTTTGGATCTGGGAATGCTCAAACATTTTTCCATATAAAGTAATGGGAATTGATTCTTTGCTTTATGCCATTTGGCTCATGGAAGGTTTCATAAGAATGCTAAGCTTGCAGATTGTGGGGGAAACCTGTAATTCTTTTTTAAATATTTTAAGTTGTTTTCCTTTTCAGTGGTAGTAAGACCTCTTTAGTTTCTTCAAATTAGTATATATATATATATATATATATATATATATATATATATATATATATATTACTTTTTGCCTTTTCCAATGTGATTTCCTCTTTCAGTTGAAATTGGTACCCTCTTTCATGTTGATCTTCTTCTAATGAATAATGGTTTTAAATTTTCTGCTTAACCTGTGTTTGAAAAATCTCTGTATGGATGTTGGTGATATTGACGGTTAGTCTATATGTTGAGAATTTAGAAAAACAATTTGTTTTGGTGGTTAAGTAAATGGGATTTGGAGCCTGACAGACCTACGCTTGAATTCACCTCCACAACCTAAGCTATCTATAACCTTTGGAAAGTGATGTAACTCCTCTATGTCTCAGTTTTTTTGATTTATGGCATGGAGTTAATAATGATATATACCTTATGGAGTTACGGATCTAATAATAAGAGAATAGACATAAAAATGGCTTAGTAGTCACCTAAAATGTGGCAAGTTCAAAAGGTATCATTGATGATAATGATGTTAATGACAATGATGACAGAGATGGTGGTAGTTGTAGAGGAGAGGGTAGAGGAGTTGCAGGACCAGGTGTGGCAATAGTTTATCTTCAGGACCGGGTAGCCCTATGTCCACATCTTCAACCCACATTTAATGCTTTCCCTGGAAATAATTGTCATTGCTGTGCAGTTCTCTCTCCTCTGCAACAGAGAAGGCAGTCAGGCAGTGGGCAGTGGCTGACTGACCCCTCGGTCTGAATGCATTTCCTGGTTGGAGCTTTCTTCACTCTCAATTCGACAGCATTTTGCCCCAGATGTATTTTAGTCTGTGTTAAAATCTGAATTTACTTCACTCGAGGTTTACTTCTATTTGTTTTCTATTCTGAAGGTAGCTTTTAAAATCTGTTAGCTGTTGCTGCCACTCTTTTATTTTCTAGTACTCTTTAGGATCTTTTCAAAGTATATTTGGAGCATAAATGAATATTGAATGGTATTGAATGAACCTTCAATCTCAATCCAATCTCCCAAAAACATTATGGGCAAATTTAACTCACAATATTATATAACTAAAACTTCCTTAAACCTATCCATAAAGTATTTATAGAAGGAGTAAATTTTGTTTAGCTCTAAATAAAATTTGGGGTACAGTACAAGCTAATTACTCCTTAAAATGTTTATCTTTTAAATTACCCCTATGCCATTTAGTTGATTTGCTGGTATTCCCTAAAGACGCCTTCCTTTGCATAACAACATTTTGGCTAAAATAAGAGCACGATTTTGGTGCCTTTATGGATTTTAAAGATACAGGCCAATATACTTTTCACTTAGAACACAGACTGGTTCATATTTGATGAGAATTTTCTTTTTTTAATATTTCTAACCTTTCCTATCCAAGATAGAACCTTCTGCCTATGACTCAGCAGAAAAAAAAAATCAAGATTTTTTTCCTCTTTATATGCCTCTCTTATAGGAATCTAGGCCCTTTTTATAATAGGTGATACATTAGGCAAAGTATATGGGGATTGGAACTTTTTTTTTTTTCTTTATTCAGGTTGTGAATATTTTTGGCATTGCTGGCCACATACATTCTCTGTTACATATTCATCTTTGTTTGTTGAATTGTGAATACATACAGATAAATGTGGAACCTTTCCCTAGGAGTACCATCGATCATTAACAATTTGTTAATTGTCCTTTGAGGAGTTCCTCAGAGAATAATGAAATAGTGATATAGTGGTTTCTTATTCTAGGCAAAGGTTAAGACAGGTGCCACTGGGTGGGGACTGCCAGTATTTTTTATCAGGCATGCACAGAAAATGTTGATTCAGGCATCCCTTGAAACAGGGAAGAAATAGTTTCTGAGCTGGAGAAGCACCACATTAGAGGCCCTGGAAAAGGAAAGAAATTGTATCCAGGAGAAAATGAGAAGGACTCCTCACACCTTGAATGCAAAGAGTAGCTTTCATCCCCTCTCATTGGGAAGGTAATCTTAGAGACATAAATTTAAGAACATTTAATTGTATTTTCTTATGTGGCAAATGCAGAAGTCAAGGTATCTATGCTATATTTGGATTAATAATCAGTAAATGTTCATTTTTGTCATTATGCTTTTCTTTCTTGTTCTTAATTTATTGAGGCGACATTGCTCAACATGAACATATAGGTTTCTGGTTAAAAGATCTGTATATTGCACCGTGTGTCCACAGATCTTTATTTTTAAAATAGAAAGAATGACTGAGTGAGTAAATAAGTGAATAAACTGGAAAAGAATGCAAAGGGTTGATGGCTCTCAGAAAGCTTCAGGAAGTTATAATTATGTGTTTACAAACAATAAAAGACCAATTTAATTAAGCAGAATGGAATAAAAAGAATTTTAAATTTGTAGTATTTATTAGTGGGTGGTTTAAAATAAGATTATGTATATGTTAAAATGATCAAGTATATATAAAAATATGGACACATTTCCTTTTCTCTTAAAATATGTTTCTAGTTTCACAGCTTTCTAGCCATGAAGCGAGTTTTATAATTAAGTGTGAAAGGAAAAAAAAAATTAGATGGGATGTGGAATGGCCTTTGGCCTTGTTGTTTCTGGAAGGTGAAGTTCAGATAAATTTTAATTATTATTCATTAACTGCTATCTTTGAAGCACCTCCTTTATGTAATGCACTGTGTTAATAATAATATTAAAGGTCTTTTTGTCTGGCAGGTTAGAATCATTTCTTAGACTGCCTAGACTCAGGGCAGATATCCAGTGAATATTCTACAGTTAACTATTGATGAAGCACAAAACAGAATGGTTTCAGTGCATGACTTGCTTGTTTAAAATAGGCTTTTCATTAATGAAATGAAGAGAAGCGGAGTTGCATAAAGTAATTTATTCCTGGAGCCTAATAGACTTGATTTGTCCTTTAGAAATTCTTTTGCAATTAAATAAAGATCACTATAGAGAAATGGTTTTTAGCTAACCGTTGTAAAAAATCACTCAAACAATGGAGTTGCCAGGGTAAATTATAAGATAAATCTGTGTGTTTTTCCTTCATTGCCTTTTGCCTTTTTGTTATTTATTTGGTTTTTTTTGTTATTGTTATTCATTTTAAGTTTTATATAGTTTACTTCTCCATCCAGGTTGAAATTGAAGTTTACTATAAATAACCAAAATGAACAATGGAAGCTGAAATGTTTTTTGAGATTCAAATATTAAAAGAGTTTATGCCCATTATATTCAGGGACACTGTTCTTCTATTTTAAAGATATATATATATATATATATATATATATATATATATATATATATATATATATGGATTTATTTCTGTTACTACCAGTGAAACATTGTTAAAAATGTTTGATCCTCTATCTGTGTAGACTACACACACCACACACACACACACACACACACACACACACACACACATACCTTTTATCCAAAAAATTATTAGGCTTTGGGCTTGCAAAAATGCCTTGTCATCAGGAAAAAATCTATGCTCACATCTGGAATCCCTTTGTTTGTGGTTGCCATGTCCTGTCCTAATTTCTGAGCCAAAGCTAGAAAGGCCATTGTAACACAAAGAATTTATTTTGTGGACCGTTCCTGTTATTAAGAACTTCTGAATTAATTTATGACTAATGGATAAATGACAAAAATAGGAACTATATCTTAAAAAACATACTATTAACAGACAATACAAATGACTGATGAGACTGTTTTTCACAATGAATAAAATGTGTAGAATTTTTATAATTTTAGGAAATAAACATTCTATTTCGGAACCCGGTTTGCCTTTCTGGTGTTTCCTGCCTCTAGAAAAAGCTTACATCTTACATTCCAGATGATCTCAGAAAAGATTTCTATAGTAATTCTTTATTTGGTGCTAGATATATGTATTTTAATGCCACTGTAGGTCTCTGTACCTAGAAGAAGTAACAACGGTTGAGGGCAATTTGTTAAACAGGAGGAAAGGATATATTGAGATTTAGACATTCTTCTACCACAAATAATCTTTCTGGATACAAACCTGCGGAGCAAATGTGCAGGAAATGTGGTCTCAGTTAAAATAAATATATTTATAGCGAAATGCAGAAAATCTCCCTGGGACATCGGGTTTAATTAATGCCTTTTTCTCCTATAGAAATTTTAGTGCACAGTAACATTGTGATAATTATCATATTACACGAGTTCTGTAGATCTTCTTGACTGAAAAAAGAGAATCCACTCTTGCATGCAGGTATTGATTCCCATCTTCTAAATCTGCTTCATGATAAAAGTTGGTTTTATTCAAGTGATTAACATTTTTACAATGATGCTCATTACCATAATAATTACCACATTATTCCTCATCAATTAATATTTATAACTTACTCAAAAGATGAAAAGGACAGAACAAAGCTTTTTACAGATTATAGAAAGCAGTATTTCAGATTTTTTTCAAAGAGGGATTATACTTTTTTATAAATCCTCACCCAAAAATATGTTTTCATTGACTTTTTGAGGGGGGGGGGGGGCGGGCAGGGAGAGAAACATCCATCTGTTGCCTCTCATACTCACCCAGACCGTGGATCAAACCTGAAACCTTTTGGTGTGCTGGACTACACTCCAACCAACTGAGCCAGACCAACTAAGGTAGCATTTCATAATTTTAACCATACTCTCCCTAACTTGAAGAATTTTAACTCTAGTAAAACCATACCAACAATAGAAAATTAAGAGACTAATATGCAAAACTAGCTTAAAGTAGATTTTTGGCTTATTTTTGCTGTTGGCTACCTCTCACTTATCCTGTTACATTTAGCAGTTTCACTGTGTTATTTACAGAGAACAAACAAGATATCGCACAAAATATTTGGCTCCTAATCATGGGACAACTTCTGTTCAAATGAGGACAAACGGATGTTTGAAACCATTTTTATGCTTCATCCCCTCACCCCTTTTACAGAAAAATGGAAAATTAATGCTGGCAAAGAAGTTACAGGAAAATGTTACTGATTTATTCAAGTCTGGGATGGTATTGGTTGTATACTAAATAGCCTCTCATTGCTTAAATAGAATCCCTTCTTTGTGAGCCTCTCATTGCCTAAATAGAAGCTCTTCCTGTGCAATGTACTCAGTGAGAATCCATGGGGTTCTACAGGTTGAATAAGGTTCAATAATTTATAATTTGCAATATAAATTACATTCCACACTATCATGATAAAGTAATAAACAGAAAAATTCTTATTCTTATGTGTTGCACATCTGCCCTTCTGTTCTGGTTTCATTGTGAATTTCTGGCCACTATCCAAAGATGAGCATACCTGAAACGGGCAAGTTTCCAAGTCGTTTGTTAAACAGGAAGAATACTGCACTGAGAACAGGGTTGGAATTGCTGTCAACTCGTCTGCTGTGAGAACTTCTGTCTTCCTTCCAACTGGTGTAAATATTGCTTCTATTTCTCTCAGCAAGAGCATGAGCCACATGTTCTTTTCTCATGATAGAGAGGAAATCTGGTGTTATTTCTTTTTTATTTAATCCCCAAATAACATACTGATGGCCATATAAGATTATGCCTTTTTAGCTTTATAAAGCTTTTTAATATTCCCCATAGTGTTACTCAGTAGATACTTATTAAATCAAATTTAGAAAACTCGAGAAAAGAATGTGGAACTTATGAATTGGGCTGAAAAAATTTTATTCCCATGTAACTCTAAATACTTTATGTGGGAAAATAATGGAAAATTACAGTGTGAGGTTGATATTTGCAATGTTTTTAAAAAACAGTAATCTCGTGTTCCTACTTTATCCGAGCATCAGCTGGGTCGATTATCTAACAGACTGATCAGAACATCAGCTGGTAGATTAACTCAAAGAGTATTACTGATAGCCCCACAAGGTCACAATATTCAGGGAGCACCCAGGGGTGAAAGACATTTAACAATTAAGCATGTGTTTTCCTTATCACAATTCAAAGGGAAAAGCACAACAGTGTTTGAAATGATGACTCAAAATCAGACTCTCAAATACACAAAAATTGGTATTTTTGAGACCCACACTTATTACTTTATTCATTTATCCAGTCATTCATGCAGTAAAAATATATGGACAACATGCATCAGCCACATATTATATTCAAAACACTTAGAAGGATGTGCAGATTATAGTAATCAGATATTCATCCCAGAATTGTTTACAGTATCATAAGTTAGAAGGAAAGAAACTGGTTACCCAAAGAAAGATTTTTAGCTGAATTATGATATAGTCATTAACAGCATATTGTGAAAAAAGATTGATATACGCTGGCCAGGTAACTCAGTTGGTTAGAGCATCATCCCAAAATATCAGGATTGCAGGTTTAATCTTTGGTCCGGGCACATACAAGAATCATCCAATTAATGCATAAACAAGTGGAACAAGTTGATGTTTCTCTCTATCCCTTCCTTCTTCTCACTAAAGCTCAATAATAATAAAAAAGCACATTGATACAGATTATGTAAATGTGTATAGTTGAGGTGAAAATATTGTTATTATTGTTTACTAAGTGAATAAAATAGGTTATGGAATAATATTAAAATGTCTGTTCATTTAAAAATAAGTCTATCTATAATATGCATATATTATATACATTTGTATGCTACATTCTCTAGCAGGTTATATACCAAAATGTTAATGCTGTTTTCTTTGGGGCAGTGGAATTACAGGTAATATCTTTTCATATCTTCTTATCACCTACTTTGTTTAAAATGGACATCATATAATTCTGGAACATTGAAAAAAACATACCACACATCCACTTAAACATGTAGAGATCATTATAGTACCAGTAGAAAGATATAGTGCCTTCTGATAGCCAATTTTAGTACAGAAAATGACCTGGTTAGTTTAGCAAAATCATCAAGGTGTTGCAAGATATAGTGGAGGAAAGAGATTTTCTTTCTTAGAATTTTTTAAATCTGGAATTATTAACATTTTGAAAATAGAAGGATAGAAAGATTGCCTTATTTTTTTAAATCCTCACTTGATATGTTTTTATTGATTTTAGAGCGGGGAAGGGGAGAGGGAGAGGGAGAGGGAGAAATAGAGGAAGAGAGAGATAGGGAGAAAAGGGGGGGAGAGAGAGAGAGAAACATCAATGTGAGAGAGAAACATTAATTGGTTGACTCCCGTACATACTCCAACTGAAGATCAAACTGGAAACCTATGTATGTTCCCTGACTGGGAATTGAACCCACAACCTTTTGATGTATGGGACGCTCCAGCCAACTGAACCATTCTGCCAGGATAGGAATACCTCATTTTTAATGATTAAGCAATTTTTTGAATAAGGCAAATTTGACATGACCTTTTTTTTACAGGAAGCAGATTTATAAAGTGAATTGAGTTAAGGTAGCATAATAAATGCACAACACCTTTGGTTCATAGATAGATAATAGGGCTGAAGTGACTTAGGTAAAATCTGCATTCTATAGTCTGACTTAGATTCTGGAAAATAGGTGAAAGGAGAGTAGGCCACCAACTGGCCCCCTTGCTGGTCTGCTTAACCCCACTTAATGGTGTGGACAGGCTATGCTACTTTTTAATTGTGTAATATTTTGGATGAATAAATAAATTGTTTTGCATCAACTTAATTTCTCTGAAACCTGTAGTATTCCCTGAATAAAAATTTAAATAATGGAGATTATATTTCTTTTTATTGGGCCACATGTGGTCTTTGTACACATGAATATATTTTTAAAAGGCAATTTAAGTGATTCACAAAAACATACATATAATACTAACCTTATATATAACATGTAAAATTATCTATACTAATAAAAGGGTAATATGCTAATTAGACTGGGAGATCTTCCAGGAGACCTTTCGGACATTCTTCTGGACAAAGCTGTGGTGGCAGGGCCGAGGTAGAGGTGGTTAGAGGCCAAGCGGGGAGGGCAGTTGTGGGTGATCAGGCTGGTGGGGGTCGGGGCTGTTGGGGTTAAGCAGACCAGCAAGGGGGCCAGTTGGTGGCAACCAGGCCATTAGTGGGAGTCAGTTGGAGGTGATCAGGACAGCAGGGGGTGCAGTTTGGAGTGAGCAGGCCAGCAGGGGGGCAGTTGTGGGTGAGCAGGCCAGTGGGGAGGGATAGTGGGGCGAGCAGGCCAACAGGAGGGGCAGTTGGGGGTGGGGTGATCAGGCTGGCAGGAGGGCATTTGGGGGCAAGCAGGCCAGCAGCGGGGGAAAGTTGTGGGCGAGCAGGCTAGCAGGCAGAGTGGTTAGGGGCAATCAGGCAGGCAGGCAGGCAGGTGAACGGTTAGTAGCCAGCAGTCCCAGATTGAGAGAGGGATGTCTGACTGCCGGTTTAGGCCCGATCCCTGTAAACCGGCAGAAGGACATTCTTCGAGGGGTCCCAGATTAGAGAGGGTGCAGGCTGCTTCCCAGTGGGGAGCAGGCCTAGCTGTAGTCGGACATCCTTAGTGCTGCTGAGGAGGTGGGAGAGGCTCCCACCACCACCGCTGTACTGGCAGCCATCAGCCTGGCTTGTGGCTAAGCAGAGCTCCCCCTGTGGGAGTACACTGACCACAAGGGGGCAGCTCCTGCATTGAGCGTCTGCCCCCTGGTGGTCAGTGTGTGTCATAGTGACCAGTGATTCCCAGTTGTTCTGCTGTTAGGGTCAATTTGCATATTACCCTTTTATTATATAGGATAGAGGCCTGGTGCATGGGTGGGGGCCAGCTGGTTTGCCCTGAAGGGTGTCCCGGATCAGGGTGGGGGTCCTGCTTGGGTGCCTGGCCAGCCTGGGTGAGGGGCTGATGGGTGTTTGCAGGCTGGTCACAACCCCTTCAGAGAGGGGCCCTCACTGGGGTACCTGGCCAGCCTGGGTGAGGAGCCGATGGCCGTTTTCAGACTAGCCACACCCCCTTCAGGGTGGGGGTCCCTGCTGGAGTGCCTGGCCAGCCTGGGTGAGGGGCTGAGGGCCATTTTCATGCTGGCCACACCCCCTTTAGGGAGGGGGGGTCCTGCTGGAGTGCCTGGCCAGCCTTGGTGAGTGGCTGATGGCTGCAGGCTGGCTATAGCCCCTTCAGGTTGAGGGTCCCTACTGGGGTGCCTGGCCAGCCTGGGTGAGGGGTGATGGCTGTTTACAGGCTGGCCAAGCCCTCCAGTGAGGACCCTCACCCCATTAGGGTGTGGCCAGCCTGGGTGAGGAGCTGAGGGCTGTTTGCAGGCTGGCCACATATCCCTTCAGGGTAGGGGTCCCCGCTGGGGTGCCTGACGAGCCTGGATGAGGGGCTGCGGGCCGTTTTCAGGCTGGCCACACCCCCTTCAGGGTGGAGGGTCCTGTTGGGGTCCCTGGCCAGTCTGGGTGAGGGGCTGATGGCTGTTTGTAGGCTGGCCACACCCTCCAGCAGGGACCCTCACCCCATGAGAATGTGGCCATCCTGTTGAGGGGCTGATGGCTGTTTGCAGTCTGACCACAGCCCCCAGCCCCCAGCTCCCAGTGGTGGCTTGCTGGAAGCAGGTATCTGGGATTTATTTAGCTTCTATAATTGAAACTTTGTTGCCTTTTGCGGAGGCCACAGCCGACCAGGGCAGGTGGGAAGTTTGGCGTCCTCCATCACCGGGGCAACCAAGGCTCCTGCTTACTCCAGCTCTGTGGCTGTCGGCTGCCATCTTGGTTGGGTTAATTTGCAGATAGTCACTCTATTGGCTGGTGGGCATGGCTTAGGTGTAGCGAAAGTGTGATCAATTAGCATCTCCGTCTTTTATTTGTGTAGATAAGCCAAGGTGATATAAAAAACATGCTTTAAGTGTTTTATCTTTCCCTTTTTCTATTTTATTATTAAATGTGGTATTTTAAAAGGATAATGAGGTATCCTATCATGATTGATGAACCAAGAGATAGTAAGCTTCATGAAGTCCTGTTTATGTCATATTAACAAAAGTTTTTTTCCACCCTTGTAATTCTGTTATGCTATTTGGTTAATTGAAAAGTGCTAATTTTAAGAATATGAAGTTATGCCTTAAAAATTTCCATTGACCTGTTGAACCATTAAATTCAACATGAGAAGGCATGTGATTAACATCCTTTTTAATTCTGCAAGGAGGTAATGGAAGCATTGAATGCTTTTAGTCTGTGTCTTAATTGTGAATCTCACGCATGCATAGCGAAGCCCGCTCACTTAGGACATCCGGGATGTGATGTACGAGTATTGATTACTCTTTGTGTTGTATTCGGTCTTCATCTTACAGAAATTCACACAGGGTCACGTTCGCAATTACTGTGATCTTCTGACAGCACTGAGATGGGTTTTCAGTGTTTTCTCTATTATGAATATCAATTGCTCCTTTAGATCTTATGTTTCCATTTAAATAGTATAAATGTTATCTTAGTATAACATGTATAAGTTGTATGCCGTCTCAGAAGGATTATAAAGGGATACATTTTGGGAGAGAAAAGGATAACATTTTCTCTCCAAAATGTAAATGAAGAAAAACTGCATGACACAGCAATCCAAGAAAATGTGAAAAGAAAATGTTAAGATGGTCAAATGTTAAGATGACCATCAAATGTTAAGATGATCAATTGGTGTCATTCTCAAAGAAAACAAAAATTTAAAGTGAATGGATTCCAAAATATATATTAATAATTAGAGTCTTCCTAGTTATAGAAGAGACAAAAAAATACCACTTAGACTCAGAAGCATAATCAATTCCTCTGTGTGCTTATTAATTTTGCAAGAAAAAAGACAGACAAAACTAATTGCAGACATAAAACTATGATGCATCTAATAAGAGATGGACAGGCATTAGGAGGCAATATGGGTCTTCATCAGAGCATAACGGTAACATGCATTATTGCGAGCAGTGCCATACAAGGGATCAAGATTGTTAGGTACACAGAGATCTCTAGTCAAGGGAGGACTCATATATTTTTAAAATATATGTGAGTGGGGTTCTTACTACAGTGGCCCTAAGCCATTGCTTAATCAGTCTTGTTTTCTCATTACTTTTCTAATAGTGAGCAATCTCAAAGGAAAGAGCACGATTCCTTCTTCCCCTGTCATTGACATTGCTCCCTGCAGACCTTTCTGGTTGGCCCTTCTTGCATATTATGCACATGGAAGCACCAGTCATGCCAGGGAGATGGTGGGCTCTGATTGACTACTGTGGCTTCCCCAGATCGGTGGAAAGTTAGGGCCACATGAACCCAAAGAGTCCTGAAGGGTCAGTTGTTTAAAAAATGCGCATTAAGCAGAGCCAGTAATTGCAGATGTCCACACAGGTAGGATTTATCTTGTCAGAAAATAGGCTAAAGGATATTTCAGGAACAGAATATGAAGTAAAAATCAAAGGCAGAAGCAAACAAGGCATGTGTAGGGGACTTAGAATAGAGTTCCTTTTTAAGAGTAGAGAGTTTGTTTTTAAGGGACAGTAGAATTATTGAAGTCATTTGGTGTCAGGTTGCATTTGTTTTGCAGGCAATAGACAGTTATAGAAAGAGATTTGTGTGTGTATATGTGTGATTCCGTTTAAGACAGTGTTTTTCAAAATGTAGCTTGCTTTTTAGATCAGTAGGTTCTCAGATTTTTGGTCTCATGATCCCTTTATATTCTTCAAATTTATTGCAAAGCCCAAAGGCATTTTGTTTATGTGATTGTATTTATTGGTATTTGTTGAATTATAAATTAAAACTGAGAAAAAAATAAGCATATCTTCTATTAGCTGTCAGAGTGATGACATCATTATATCATGTAGCTTCTGTAAAATTCTAAAAAAAGAATGGGAGAGAATAAGGCAAATGATGTTTAGCATGGTTTTGAAAAAAAAAAAATTGACTTTGCGGATTTCACGAAATTATCTTGGGCACACCAAAGGGTACCTGGACTGCATATTAGAAACCATTCATCATGAAATATATTCAGTGGCTTATGATAAGTGTTTGTGGAGTGAAATTTAATTTGTGTGTCTCTGTGATCACATGTATGTTTTGTCATAATACAAAATATATTTCTTATTTTATTCATTTCACTTTGAAAAATTGAATATTATTTTTGAATGTTACATTTAGGAAAGATTTATTCAGTGTTTGGATGAGGTTAGATTTCAGGTGGACAAAAACAGAGGAATGTGGGGGGGAGCAGTTACACAGGCATGATGTGGAGGTACAGAATAAGAAAATGCCATACACATGAATAGCTAACTTATTCAAAAAAGAAAAAAGAGCTCTTGGATATGTGATGAGAATAAAAGACAGAGTGTTTAGAGTGAAGCAAAAGCTCCACTATCAGACAAGAAGATGCTCCGCAATTTTAGGTCAACTTTTCCTTAAATATAACTGTGTCTCATATTCTGACAAATACGTTATTCTTTGCAGTTCCATTAGCACAAATCCTGACCTCTTTTCTTCATATCCTGCTGCGTAAGCTTGAAAAGCACAGTCCCCAGGTATTGGTCTCTTTTTTGCTTTTCAAGCCTAAAGATCTCAGTCATATGTCCTATAGATGTGAGTGAATCATAGTCAAAATGACAACATATGGATTAGAAGCTCATTTCCTTTCCCTTGTCTGGCATTTTGTACAAAAAGTCCTTTTTAATCATCACAACTTTTATTGAAATAGTCAAATTGTATTGCATCATAAGAAAAAAAAATGGCAATTTGAATAATTGAGTTCACTTTAGTTAGTGATGATTGGTTTGATATGAAAAACTAGAGAGCCTCAATAACCATGTTGCCATGTTGTTTTCTTTGAAATTCATTATTAATGAATGGGATAAGTGACAAAAAATATGAAGCTAACGTTATAAAATTAATTTCTATGGTGAAAGAGATTTGATTAAACCAAAAATGTTTATTCAGAGATGACTAAAGGTAGTTGTTTCTTATGTTGCCCCTAGGAGACTTGGAGAACTTTGAAAGCCTTACAAATCACCATAGCTTTGCTACAAGTTCTTCTATACAGTCGTCCTATATCCACAGGGAGTATTTTCAGGACCCCCAGCACATGCCTGAAACTGGACAGCACCAAATTCTAACAAATTTTTTAAACTTTTAAACTGTTGGAAGTGTAGTAGCAGTTTCTCCATTGGAGACTCAACCACTTCAGTAACTTGTATAATTTTTTATCCAAACCTATTCCTGAATCTGTAATGATCCCTTATTTGCAGTAAATGGCTTGGTGTCATTTGTTTTATGGGGTCCCTCACTGAAATCTTGTATAGCCTCAGTGCTCTCTGAGGCAACTCATCACTGTCAATCAGAACACGTTTTCTATCCATGTCTTTCACCCACACTTCCCGTGCCTTTTCCAACTTAACTAAGCACTTACTGTACGCTGTGGCCGTAACTTTTGCAGTTTGAAGTACAACAGCAGAACTGTCCCTAATTTCTTTTTCCTTCTTCACAATTTCATGGATAAAAGAATGTTTTTACAGTAGACCTTAACCTCAGCATAATTTTTTTCCCTTCCTTATTAAGTTGAGAACTTCCATCTTTTCGCTTAAAGGAAGCACTTTGTGTTTTTTCTTGTCATATTCAAATTGGTACCATCAATATTCTTGCATTTTGGGGCCAGTATTAAGTAAAATAAAAGTTATTTGCTAGCTGGCAGGTAGTATATTTGATCCAGGTATAATTATTGAATAAATAGGTTAAAAAGTTGCTTGAGTAGTCCAAAAGTTAGATATATGTACAGATTTGAAAATTCTTTTCTGCTTCTTAAGTGTTTTCTAACGACTCCTTTTGGTGCAAATAGTTTGGTGAGATCCAAATTATACTGTGTTTTCTGCTCAAACCTGTTTATTACTAGTAAAATTGTTTCCTGAATGATACTAAAATCTGCTAAAACTACTGATAAACTACTATCATAAAATAATAGCTAGGATAAATGCATGAAGAAAAAATTTAAATATCTAAAGTCAACCAACAACATTTATTAATCATTTACTATATGTATGATATTTGGGATACAAAGATGAGAAAGTTAATTAAATATATTTTTTGACTATCGGCTATGTACCAGGCATGCTTTAGTTTGGAGATGTAGAAGCAAAACAAAACAAAACAAGATAAGTACAATTTCTTTTTTTATGGGTGTCATATCATTGGGAAAGAAAAGTCAATATAGTTTTAAAACATTAATTCATTAATATTTTAATTAAAATATTTCTGCATTGCACATGGCTGGGTAGTCTGGCAAGATTTCCATGAGGACATGATAACTGAAAGGCCAGTTGGAGTCAGCCAGGTGCAGGTCAAGGAGAGGAGCATTTCAGCAGGGAGACATGCAGGGCAAGGGGACTGAGGTGGCAAAGGGCTTGGGGTGTTCCTGGGACTGAACTGGAGTAGGAGATGAGGGGGAGAGTAAGAAAAAAAGTACAATAGAAGTAGAATTATAGACAGGGCAAGGCATTTGAATATTATTCTAACTGGTATATCAATTATTTGGCCCGTTCTAAGCAGAAGAGTGATATAATACAGCATGGGATAAAGAAATGACCAGTGGAGTTGGCAAAATGAAGGCTATTAGAAACTTTTAAAAGAAAGATTAGTGGAATAATGGAGACAAAGCCCAACTGGAGCCGATTGAGAGACTAAAAAGGAGCAAGTAGAGACAGTGACTCCCCAAAATTTTCTCTGAAGGATAGCAAAGAAATGAGCGGTCATGGGGGAGTTGGGGTTCAAATTAGTTTTTTTCCTCTTTTTAATAAGAAAATATACTACAACTTTTATGAATGTTGATGTGTACAATCTAATAAAACAGGGAGAATTTGTGATTCAGGGGAATGGTTCCTTCTTTTCAGAAACAAAATCTTTGAGTCAGAGAATAGATGGGACCCATGTCTTCACCAGAGGAGTTGACCTTGACCTCTGATGGATAAAAAGTAAATTTACCTAACATAACAGGGGAATGCTGAGAGCATGTTGTACAAATGTGGCTGTGCTGGTAGGATTAGTGGTCAGAAAATACTTACATTCCATTTCCTCAGTGGGTGGACTGGGTATAAGAGGTTTGAAAAGAGTAGAAAAGATGAGTAAAAAGATTTCAGTAATGTCACCAAAATATCAATGAATAATGAATTGCCACAGGCATTATATAAAACTTTGAAATGTGGATCATATTCTCTTGACTGGATCACATACAGAAATGAAGATGCACGAAGGCCTTTATGTAGGAGAAGATAAAAGAATGGACAGGGCCAAACTTTTTGAGACGTTTTGCCACCATTCTTTACAGAGCTCTTTGTCCATTTATTCAGACAGATTTATTAATAGTACTTTCAGTCACCTAAACTCTCCTTTTAAAACTACTCCGTTTCCTAAGGTAGAAAGTTGTCCCCTAGTGAGTTCCTTAATTATTTCACTGAGAGGTGTAATTACTAATCGTGAGCTCCATGCATTGCTATTATCGCCATGCTAAGTTTAGCCTTTGATATTTTCATTCCATAATTTTAGCCTACTGTGAGATAAATGAGCAGAAAAACCAACGCAATAATATGGACTCATAGGAAAGACATAAACAATGCAAGTCGTCGTCTTTTGCCTAGAGAGCGAAGTGACTTACCCAACATCAGCCCCTTTAATTGCAATTCTAGAAAGATAAGGGGGCTTCTTTATTCCAGCCCTTGACACTCGTTTCATTTAGCTGTTGGTTTAGAGTAAATAATATTTTCCTTTGAAATCATGACAGCTCAGTTAATGCACATTTCTTTTTTTCTGCATTTGGGGTTTTTCATGATTAGTGGACCTCTTCCAGTTTTACAGAACTTTAGCAGCAGACACGTCCCTTTAAAAAAAACTCTGCCAATCCCAACTTTTTAAGTAAATATTATATTGTGGATTTACCTCACTGTGTGGGGGATGGACTAAGTATTTAAAAGTGACCATAGTGTTCAGATGAGATGATAGATTTAACTAGATTTCCTCCTAAGGAAAATGTTAGAGGATATCTAATCACTATGCTATACACCTGAAACTGACACAAAATAACATGTAAATTAAACTGTAATTGAAAAATAAAAAGTATTTTAGAGGAAACCCATAAAGATTATAAATCATTTTGAATGTGTTTTTTAGATAAATATAGTTAAACATCAAGATTCCATAGACTAGTAAGCCTACATTGTCTTTTAATTCAAGTATAAGTGCCTTGTTTTGCCCTTTAATTTTCAGAGACTTTAGTATCTGAATTACCACTCACAAAAGGTCAGCACCTAATGTGGGATTAAAATAAGGAGGAGAAATTTTAAAAATAGATATTGAAAGAAACTGATTTATCAATTTAAAAGAAATGTATTTAAAACTATAAATTGGAGCATGACTTTTCAATAGCTTTCTTTTATTAGTTGTTGACAGTTTGATCTAATGTATTGCTAAGCATCATAAAAGTTGATTACCAAAGTAAAACATATAGTTTAAATATATTCAATAGAGCAATAGCTAATACAGTTATGTGATTTGGGATGAGGCGTTATCTTGTTAAATCAAAATATCATATTGTTCAATTTTTAAATAATTGAAAAAGTTTGATTAATGCACATAGCAGTTACAATACATTTTCCAAGGAAATTGAAGTAGATTTCCCCTATCCATTAATTTCCATTACCGCCCATTCAGTTATTCAGTTCTGCCCACTGGCAGCCAGTCTCCGCATGCAGCATTTGCCTCACATGTTCTATTAGCCGATGTTTAGTGAATCTCACTCTCAATCTTATCAAATGGCAAGCTCTAAATTTTGCAAATTATATTAAAATAGCGTTTCTAATTGTGAAGAAGTAACATAATAGGTAGCACAGGAATGCCTCTCTAATGTAATGCCCGTTAAGGGGCCCAAATGGGAAGAGAGTGGAAGACTGAGCTCTTTTCAGAGATATGACCTTTCCTTCCTTCATCATGCCTAATAGAAGCCCAGGGGACACAGAATAATAAGGCCTCTGGTATTGTCAGGGGGAACCTACGGGAATGAGCTAGACCTACAGGCTGCAGGAATGCTATGAATTGTAGATTCTATTGGATTTTTTTGTTGTTTTTTTTTAATCTGTTGGGATTGGGGCAAAATCTGAGGTGGCATCATGTAGAAGATTTAATTGGCCTATAGGCAACTCTGTTAAGAATTCCCAGTGCCTGACATTCTTAATAGCAAAGGATTTTACATATATGTCATTCTCTCTTTCCCGTTTTCCTTTTTTTAAAAAATTTCTTTATTGATTATTACATATGTGTCCTTATCCCCACATTACCCCCCCATCATTCTCTCTTATATAAATAAGATTCATAAGTGCTTTAGAGATTCATGAATTTGAAATGTAGTCTTAATTTTCAAAAGAAAATATTGGATAGGAATTGTTCAAACTGGGCTAATTAAAGAAAATTAAAAAAATACACACACAAGTGACAGTGTTATTTCATTGTGATTAAGAAATAGATTACAAAAGCTGATGATGCTATTGTATTTTATAGTAGAAGATGCAACTATAAGAATTAAATGACAAAATTCTGGGGGGAGAGAAGACAACCTGATATGGAAAGTAGTGGTAGTCCTTCTCTGGTCTCATATTAAAAAGTCCATATAAATACAGAAAAATGAAACTTTGTAAGTTTATGTAAAAAGACTGAAACTAGCATGAATACTGAGTTACACTTAACTAGAAAATCAAGTTCTAAAATAAAATTTTAAGGTTTTTATTTAAAAATTATAATCTTTTATTTCTTTTCTTTGGTTATAGTAATACAGTCATTCATGCATAAAATTTATTAAGAGCTCTTAATTAGTTGTCAGCATTGAAATCCATGGGTTTTACCTAGCCAATTATTTGATATGGCATGAAATAAATCCATAAATGATTTTACAAGTTCTATAAATTCAGAGCAAAAGCCAAAATTTTAAAACTATTAAAGTGAAAGTAAATGCAATTTGCCCTTGAGATAATCATTTAAGCCACTTTTGTAATATTGGCATTTTAATAATGTAAGTCCATTAAAAAATATCAGTTTGGAATTTATCATCATAAAAAAATAATTGAATGATTATTACGCATAAATCTCTCCAAGAATATGGTCTGCCAAATTTGAAAGCAGAGACCAGTACACATGATTGGTAAACAAGACAATCTCTATTTTATGACAATGCATTTATTACTTTTCTACATATTCATATAGCCCAAAGAGCACTCCTGTTTTTCAGTGAAATAAAAGTTTGTGTTCAAGGACTTGAAATCCAAAAAAAAGAACTTGAAATCCCCTTAAGATAAAAATTATTTCAATCAGATAGTTACATATTACATATATAATATAGGTAACATACATACACACATGCATGACACACATCTATATTCATATATGGATGCATGTCTGTGTGTATATAATAAATTATGGTGCTATATAAAAATTTTATGATTTTTGAACAAATAGAAATGGAAGTTAAAGTCATATAGTTCTTCCTTAACTGACTTCACAAAGGATTCTTTTCTCAATTGTTTCATGAGAATTATATCTAAGAAATGGTACTCAGCTCTTAAAAATAAAATTTAAAACTGGAACGTATATGTTTATTATTTTTTCTTAACTTTAAATGTGGTACCTGGACTCAAAAAAGAATCCAGAATATATTGCATATTTTCCATTATTAACTCCCTTAAGTTAAAAAATAAATATTGAGCTCTCAGAAACATCAATAGGAAGTATTCTCTTAACTGACTTAATGGAAGTTGGAACCTGGCCAGTGTGTGTGTGTGTGTGTGTGTGTGTGTGTGTGTGTGTATGCAATTATTACATAACATTATAATATGTAACTATCATAATTATAGAACAATATCAATAATATTTCATACAACAATATTCTTATGTGAGAATGCACCTTAATTTGAAAATACACCAGATATAAAACTTTATGAATATCTGACACATGATAATTTATTAAAAAAAATGGATCTAAATGAAAATTTGTCAGTCAACTTTGTGTAAAGTGAATGATATCTAACTGGGTTTTAAAACATAAATTATGTAACTTCTTTCACAAGATGCAAAACCCTTTTGGAGATAACATGATTGATCACAATTATTTGATACATTTGGATATTTGTAAAATAAGTTTTTGTAGATAAAGATACACTTAAGGGAAAAGAAAATGTGTATCTTATAAGTGTAAAATCAGACTAATTTTTGTGTCTCCATCTTTGAGAGAAGGGATAGATTCTTCATGCTGCAGCATACTGACAAAAACATGGGGGATTCTTTGATTGATTGAGTTGTCACCTGACACATAGGGATTCATTTTAAAGGTGGTCACAACTTTCCCATTGCTTAAAATAAAATACTGCTTGACTCCATTCTAAACATGGGAATTGGAGTGGCAGAAAATTTGAGGTGATTAATCACAAAGTTTTTTTTTTGCTGTTGTTTGCTTTGCATGGTCTGAACATTAGACACTTTCAAATGTATCAATAGTTCAGATAACAAGAATTTTGTACCTACTCCTGACTAAGTCACATAAAAGGATCTTAATATCCTCATTCCTCATTCTTCTGCATGGTAGGCAAAAAGTGAAATGCTGATTAGCATATTGCTCAATTTTTCATCAAGCAGAAGGCACTATTTGGTTTAGTATTATTTGAGTTCAAATTAAACTGGAATGATGCCTGGTGCAGGGATACCATAATTCATTAAACAAATATTTATTGTTAGCTATTTGCAAGGCATTGGGTATTGTGAATAGGAGGCCCTTGATTTCAAAGGTATTCAACAAATAGAAGAAAGCCATGTATTCAAACACAAACTTTCCTTGGGAAGATATAATTATTTATTAACAGCTAGAGGTGTCTCTTAAAGAAGCCCCCTATTCATCAGTCTCTTTGCTATTTTTATATTTGGGGGAGAAGTCACCATATCTTGCCTTTTTAAGCATTCGGGCAGATAGGCAGCGTCTCCTTTAATAGTGATCACTGAAGAATTTCCTGTGCCATGTTTGTAAGCACATAGTTCAAACCTCTATACTTGTGAGATAAGTTCATCAATTAGGAAAAATTATAAATAAAGATGTTGGATAAAAGATAATAAGGGGAAGCACTTTTTGATACAGATGCATTAGAGGAATTACAGTATATCTTTTTTTTTTTAAATTGATGTCAAAGAGGAGGAGAGAGAGAGAAAGAGATAGAAACATCAATGATGAGGGAGAATCATTGATTGGCTGCCTCCTGCATGCTCCCTACGGGGGGTCGAGCCCACAACCCAGGGCATGTGCCCTGGAGTGGAATCAAACCTGGGATCCTTCAGTCCACAGGCTGACATGCTATCCAGTGAGTCAAACCAGCTAGGGCTATATTCTTATTTTTAATTTCACTACGGCAAACATACTGTAGTATGTTACTATAGTATGTACAGTTAAGGTGACACTCTTATCTGCCCTTAATGTGAAGGGTATGGAATCTCTTTTCATTGGGGAGAGATCTGCTATGAAATAATTATTCATGTAAACCATTTTAAAGAAACCTTCTACACTTCAAGGTAACAGGATGAAACCAGCTTTGTACCTTTCTGGTAATCTTGGTTCTGTTTCCCCTCTCATGCCTCTGTAGGGCTGAGTCTACAGAACACATTCAGTGCTTGCTGGTTGACTGATAATAAAAACACCTTAAGAAAGGTTCCCCTGCAGTTTGGAAAGTCTGAGATCATTTGGGATCAAAAGCTGAACATACTAACTGGTACCCTTGATTTCTCCCCCGCCCCCCCCCCGTATTGATTAAGGTATTACATATGTGTCCTTATCCCCTCATTGGTACCATTGATTTCTCAATGAGGCTTACGTTGTTTTTATAATCAGCATTCATGAAAACTTGACAAGGAAAATAAGCACAGCATCTACAATAGAAATAGAATTTCTGAGGCAAAAACTGATGGTCAAGTCACCACCAGCACACGAGCGCATACAAGGATGGCGGTGAAATCTGGCAGAGGTTGTGAAGCTTGCAGAGTGGGTCCCGAAGCCTTAAAGGCAGTTACTTTAGAAAATAAAAGAAGGCAAACACTAAGCTTTCTTAGTTTTGTGGATAGAGAGAGAATATAGACTTAGGAGCGGTGATGTGTGGAAACCACATTTAACTTTCCATAGTTCACACTAGATGAAGGTTCTCTACCATTGTGTTATTCTGGTGTTTTAAGTATAGAGTTCACCTAGCAACTACTAGTACTAAAACACACACACACACACACACACACACACACACACACACACACACAACAACAACAACAACAACAACAACAACAACAACAACTCAGTGACCTCAGGGGAGACTCAGGAAGATAACCAGAAGTTTAATTGGAGAGCAGATATGAAAACCAGTGATAAGAGGGAGTTACAAGCTGAAGGGAAATGGACCTTTTGTTAATATTAACTGTAGGAAGATCTCAGTTGTGAAGCTGAACAGAGGTGCAGGATACATCCCTATGCCATTTGTTATTTTATGTAAGTATGAGAAATGGAAAATAGTAGCAGTCTCAGAATCACTCCATATATTAAAAAGTTACTTTAGGGTAAATGCCAGTCTGTTCTACAAATGCTTTGGATTTCTTACATTGCCTTAGTTTTTCTTTTTCCTCCTCCTATTGGTCAAGTTTTCATTCCTCTCTGCTGTAGAAATTGTCTTTAGCTGTAATTAATAGCTAATAAAAAATCTTGTATATTCTCAAATTTAACAGATGATATATACAAGATTAAGCCCTGTTTTCTCGAAGATATATTTGTCTCTATGTGCATATGATTATCTTTTTCTTCTTTAGAAAATAATTAATAAAATCCCCCCTTTGTTGACCTTTATTCAGCACCAGAAATGCCTGGAGTATGAATGACCATTCTGAGCCATTCTTACCTAGATACCAACCTCAGTGACTGAATCATTTGCTAAGATGCGTGGTTTGATTGAGTATATCACAAAGATTTTCTCCAAATGGTATAGATGAATCCAAATGGATTATATTATTCACTTTCTTTTTCACCTATCTTTTTAGAACTTAAATATCCCTCATAGCTGTGTATATTGTTTAGGGTTTCTTTTGTCAAAAGAAGCATTCTTTTTAAAGGAACATACAATTTTGTTGTTGCAAATTAGAAAAGTATTCATTCTAATCTTGATTAATGCAATGACAATAAAACCTATTTAGGTTTTAGAAACCTATAAAAAATTTTTTCCCAGCAGAGGAAGTAAGAATATGGTTCCAGAAATGATACCTTGCCAGGAAGGATTGTATCCTGGAAAACTAGGAAGGGACCAATTTTTTTTTTTTTTTTTAAATCTGTGCTTGATTTATTATCCTATCTAATAAAGAGGGATTATGCTAATTGACTGCCCCACCCTCAAAGCTGGCAGTGCCCACAGCCACAAGATGGCTGGCAGGGGAGGGCAGTTAGGGGCAACCGGGCTGGCAGGGGAGGGTAGTTAGGAGCGACTAGGCCAGCAGGGGAGGGCATTTGGGGGTGACCGGGCTGGCAAGGGAGGGCAGTTGGGGGCAATCAGGCCAACAGGGGAGCAGTTAGGTGTCCAACCAGCAGTTGGACATCCCCTGAGGGGTCCCAGATTGGAGAGGGTGCAAGCTGGGCTGAGGTACACCAGGCCTCTAGTGTTATTATAAAAAGAAAGGGACTAAATGAAGAAACACTGTAATAATGCCCAAATGACATTTGTTATCATTGAAAAAGAACCATGTCCTTGAAAAGCAGTCCTTTTATCAAATTGTTGTGATTTGCTGTCATCTAATCACATTTCTACTCTAATTTAACTTTACAGAATGTTGGAAAGATGTCTAGAGAGCCAGTATAGAGAAAAGGTAATTTTATTTAAGGTCAAACATTTTGAAACATATAATGGTGGTTTTATCTTAAGAATGCTTAAGTAACATTCTCAGTTGCTCACACTTGTTTGCATTTCTGTCATGGTGTCTACAGGAAACTTGGAATCTAAACCTGAATTCTGATCTTTAGTGAATAATTCTTTAAAGAGTTAGTTATCTCATCTGTAGAAGGGCCTCTAATATATGCTTTAGCTACTGTCATTATAGTTTTGTCAATGGATATATCATCGCTAAAGGTCATATCACTATATCTGTACATAGTGAGCAGTCAACAGATGCATGTTATCTATCCCAAATATATATGTTATTTAATTTTACAAAAAAACTTAATTTAGTTATGTACTAATCATCTGAAAATGATAACAATAGGGCCAATTTAAGGATTTAAAAACACATAATTAGCCCAGCTGGTGTGGCTCAGTGGTAGAGCATCGGACTATGAACCAGGAAGTCACAGTTCTATTCCTGGTCAGGGCATATGCCTGAGTTGTGGGCTCAGTGCCCAGTAGGGGGCATGCAGAAGGCATCCATTCAATTATTCTCTTTCATCGACGTTTCTCTCTCTGTTCCTCTCCCTTTCTCTCTGAAATCAATAAAAATATATTTTTAAAAAAGACATAATTATATTATTTTTATATTTGATTTCTAGGTCACAAGTTAGTTTGTACAAACTCAGAAAAGAATAATAATTTTCTTGGAAGTATATGCTTGTGGTTTGGTTTGTGTGTGCTGCTTTTTTTTTTTTCTTTTTCTTTTTTCTTTTCTTGGTTAAACATCTAAATCTAGGCTGCCAGCATCCTAGAATTTCTATTACATTTGCAAGAAATAGAATCTATTTCATGTTCTTAAAATGTTTAAGCATAAATTATTCTATTTTTGGTGAGAGTAATCTTTACAAGATTATTTCCAAATATATGTTTTGGTAATCTCCAAAAACATTTGGCCATATATTTACGTGCGTAATCATTATTAGAATGTGGCAGTTGGGAATAAGAAGCTGATTCACTCCCAAAATCTTACATTTGCCCAGCTGTGCCTGGATTGCAGGCGTACACCGCGCGGGGGAGCCGACCCCACTCTCTAAAGATTTAATTAATAAAAAAAAGAAAAAAAAAAGAAAAGAAACAAACAAGAAACCCTATCTTGTGAATCAGCTTGAAATATTTTGGAAATAAGTTTCTATGATTCTTCTTAATGATTATAGACATATTATATAAAATTACTTCACTAGTTTATTATTTTTTTCTGTTTATCTTTAAATGCAAATAGATATTCTCCCCATTTAGTTAAGTGTAGCAAATCAAATTCACAGAGAATCCTCAAACCACGATCTGAGACTGTCTAACTGTGTAGACCATTCATTTCAGGTTTTTCATTTGAGCCACTACACGGGTTATATTTGTGACCAACAGGATTTTAAGGGCCTGTTTCTCTTCAAAACAAGCCAGTGTGAGTCACATTAGGGCAGGACTATAATTCCTTGGCCTGCATGCAACTTCAGAACTTCCAGAATAGAAATAAAATACTGCAATTGTTTCTACTTATATCAGAGCTAAAAGGAGAAAAGAAAGTTAGATGAATTTCTGAGACTATTATGGAATCTTCCAAATCTAATTATCAAAACAAGCATCCTTCTCTCAGTTTTAGAGACTAAAAGAACTTTAGCTCTGATTCGTTTAAGCACCTGATGCAAGAAGGAAAACAAAGTTATCAATGTGTCCCTGTGGAGAGTAAATAGTCAATTTTTTTGTTTTTAGGAACTGTTTTAAACGTACACTAGGTAGAAAAGCCCAGCAATCTCTGTAATGGGCTCAGATGCAAAATAGGAATATCCTGAGGCCTCTCTGCTGGCATTGGGATCCTCGAGTTCAGGTCTCAGAAGCCACTGGTTAATCCTCCAAGTGAGCAAAGTCTAGAAATTTAGAAAGTTATCTAGTTCTTCCCTGGATGCCATGTATGCTTCCTTCATTACAGATTTTAATATTCGTGCCTTTTTGTGCACGGACTTTACTAGCTTGAGGCTCTTCCCAGTACTTATTTTCTGTAATTCTTCTTTTTTAAGTTTTTGTTAAAAACAAGACTATCAATTTCCAATTATTTAAATGCTGAGTACATTCCCATTGTATTTTTCCCAAGAAGAGATGACTACGTTAGAAAAGTCGGATTGCTAAAAAGAAAAGAGGGAAGGAAAGGAAAGGAGGAAGGGAAGGAGGGAGGGAGGGAGGGAGGGAGGGAGGAAGGGAAGGAGGGAGGGAGGGAGGGAGGGAGGGAGGGAGGGATGGAGGGAGGGAGGGAGGGAGATTGGAACAAAACATTCTTAAGTCCTTTAAAGAACTTCTGTCTCCATCTGATATGAAAAGATAGTTCCTTGTGGAGAGCAGATCTGATGTTCTCTTTCAGGCTAGTCTTTTTATGGAAACAAATATGGGATGCTTACTGTTGTAAGATAAGGGGCACAGCATTGATTGTATCCACTTAGGATTTTTCAATGTCACTTTCTGAGAGTGATCATAGATTTGGTAGCATTCTCAATACTAACATCTACCACAGGATATTTGTTACAACTTAAGAAAAAAACAACCTAACATGAATAAAATTGGGTTTTTTTTTTTTGTACTTTTTTATGTTTTTTTACTTTG
Source organism: Myotis myotis (assembly GCF_014108235.1). Lineage (NCBI taxonomy): Eukaryota > Metazoa > Chordata > Mammalia > Chiroptera > Vespertilionidae > Myotis > Myotis myotis. Next base: position 27,349,725 of record NW_023416318.1, read on the forward strand.
TTTTTGTTTCATGCTTTTAAACAGTGAGGAGTATTCCTGTGTAAGAAAAGGGAAGGAGCTCAGACCATAAGTAATTTTTTGTTTGTTTTTATTTTCTATGTAGCTAGCTATGTGATTTGGGGTAAGTCATTTAATTTCTCCATGTCTCAAGTTTTCATTTGCTATAACAAGATGTTTGCATGAACTATAAAGTTAAGTTATTTTCAGTTTTAAATTCTATGCTGCTTGAAAATAATCAAGTGATATATGTGATAAAATCAGCAGTGTGTGTATGCCTGTATGTGTATATGTGGGCACACATACCAGTATATGGTTTTTAAAATTGAGATATGATTTACATACCATAAAATTCACTTTTAAAGTGAACAGTTTAGTGGCTTTTAGTGTATCTCAAGATGGTGCACCATCACTAACTCCTAATTCCAGAACATTTTTATCACTCAGAAAGAAACCCCATACCAATTAGCACTCACTCACATTCATTCTTCCCTCCCCCTAGCCCCTGGTAAACATTAATTTACTTTTTGACTACATGGATTTTCCTATTCTGAACAACTAATATAATGAAATCATACAATATGTGGCCTTTCTGTATGTTTTCATTCACTTAACATGTTTTAATGTTGTAGCATCTATTATTGCTTTACTCATTTTTGTACCTGAATAATATTCAACTGTATGATCACATTTTGTTTGTCTGTTCTTCAGCTGATGGATATTTTATTTTGTTTCTGAATTTTGGCTGTTATTAATAAAACTCTAATCATTCATTTACAAGTTTTTGTAAAAATGTTTACAGTTTTGTTGAGTACATACCTAAGAGTGATAGTGCTGAGTCAAGTGGTAACTATTTAACATTTCGAGAACCCACAAGACTGTTTTCCAAAACAGCTGCACCATTTTACATTTCAACAATATATGAGTTCAGTTTCTCCAAATATTCTCCAATATTTGTTATTGTCTGTCTTTTTTTATTATACTGATATTAAAGCTAGACAAAGTAATTCAAATAAATGAAAACTACAAATCAGTATCTCTTACATATAGATGTAAAAATTCTATATAACATTTTTACAAATATAACTCAACAATATATACAAATAATACTACATCATAACTAGTATTTAGAATGCAATGTTGGTTTAACATTTGAAAATAAATCACCAATTTACCATACTTGAAAATTGAAAGGAAAAATACTCATGAAACTATATAAGCATTTCATACCTGCTCCCCCAAAAAGAAGAAACTAAACCAAAAATCTCATGGCAAACTAGGTATACTAGTAAAAAGGAACTTCAACAGGGTAAGCAGCATTTATGGAAAACCCACAACTGAGAGGCAATGTAATGATGAATAACGGAATGGTCTTCCCCTAAGATCAGGAACAAGACAAGGATGCCCCCTTTTCTGTCCGCTTTACTGAAGTATAAGTGACAAATAAAGTTGTAATATACCTATTTAAAATGTACATTGTGATGCTTCGACATATGTATACATAGTGAAAGGAATCCCACTATGAGTTAGTTAATACATCCATCATTTCTCATATTTACCTTTTTTTGTGTGTGTATAAGGACAATTAAGATCTAGTATCTTAGCATTTTTAATTATATAATACAATATTATCATCATCAACTATATTCACCATGGTATACATTGACTCTGAAACGTATTCATCTTATAACTGAAGGTTTGTGTCATTTTACCTAACCCCTATCCATTTCTCCCTCTCCTCACCCCCCAAGCCCTTGACAACCACCATTCTTTATATATATATATATATATATATATATATATATATATATATATATATATATATTTTTTTTTTTTTTTTTTACAGAGAGAAAGGGAGAGGGATAGAGAGTTAGAAATATTGATCAGCTGCCTCCTGCACGCCCCCCACTGGGGCTGTGCCCGCAACCAAGGTACATGCCTTTGACCAGAATTGAACCTGGGACCCTTGAGTCTGCAGGCCGACGCTCTATCCACTGAGCCAAACCGGTTAGGGCTCACCATTCTTTATATCACTGTTTCTGAGAGTTCAGCTTTTTTTTTTTTTTTTTTTTTTTTAAAGCTTTCACATGTGATACCGTGCAATGTTTTTCATTCTCTACCTAGATTATTTCACTTAGCATAATGGCCTCTAGGTTCATCCATGTTGTCATAAAAGGCAAGATGATCTTTTTTATTAAGGCCAGATAATATGTGAGATATACAGATTATATATATACTAGAGGCTTGGTGCATGAAATTTGTGCATGGGGGGAGGTTCCTCTCAGCCCAGCCTGCACTCTCTCCAATCCGGGACCCCTTGGGGGATGTCCGACTGCCGGTTTAGGCCCAATCCCTGGGATTGGGCCTAAACCGGCAGTCGGACATCCCTCTCACAATATTGGACCACTGGCTCCTAATTGCTCACCTGCCTGCCTGCCTGGTCGCCCCTAACTGCCTCCCCTGCCGGCCAGATTGCCTCCAACTGCCCCCTCCCTGCTGACCTGGTCACCCCCAACTGCCCCCCCTGTTGGCCTGGTCACCCCTCGCAGCACCCCTTCCGGCCTGGTTGCCCCATGCAACCTGCTTGTTCAGTCATTTGGTCGTTTCTCACTAAGCCTCCTACCAGCCTGATCATAGGCAGCCATCTTGTGAGGATGTCAGGGTTAATTTGCATATTACCTCTTTATTATATAGGATGTATTACACTTTCTTTATTTTTATTTTTATTTTTTAAATTTTTTTTATATACTTTATTTTAAAAAAATATATTTTATTGGTTTTGTACAGAGAGGAAGGGAGAGGGATAGAGAGTTAGAAACATCAATGAGAGAGAAACATCGATCAGCTGCCTCCTGCACACTCCCTACTGGGGATGTGCCCGCAACCAAGGTACATGCCCTTGACCAGAATCAAACCTGGGACCCTTGAGTCCGCAGGCCAACACTCTGTCCACTGAGCCAAACCGGTTAGGGCTATCACACTTTTCTTTACAGTGTCCACTCTTGGCCCTGGCATTCAATGTTGTACTAGAGCCGTGGTCGGCAAACTGCAGTTCACAAGCCACATGTGGCTCTTTGGCTCCTTGAGTGTGGCTCTTCCTAAGCCTTAGGAGTACCCTAATTAAGTTAATAACAATGTACCTACCTATATAGTTTAAGTTTAAAAAATTTGGCTCTCAAAAGAAATTTCAATCATTGTACTGTTGATATTTGGCTCTGTTGACTGAGTTTGCCGACCACTGTCCTAGAGGGTCTATCCAGGAAAATTAGATTTAAAAAAACTAATAAAGGGCATTAAAATTGGACATGAAAAAAGAAAAACTATCTGTACTTGTAGATTGTATTATCTTGTATATGGAGAATGCTAAGGAAACCACATACACATAGACATACGCACACACATGACACACACTATTAGTGAATCTGGCAATGTTGCAAGATCAACATACAAAAAATCAGTTGTCTTTTTATAAAAAAGCAACAAACACTCCAAAAATGAACTTAAAAAACAAGCCTGCTACATAGCATTCATCAGTGATAGGTTTTTTCAGGGTGTGTTTCTAGCAGAAAGTGTAAAGAAAGAATGCAAGCTATCAATTTGGAAATAGTACTTACGGAAACTTTGGAGAGTGGAAATGAAGGCTTAGAGGTTGTACCTGACCACAGCCGCTGCTGTTCGAATCCCTGTGTTTGCACGTACATGTAGCACCGTGCTGGGTCCAAGTAAACTTGTTATTGTTGAACTGTGAAGCACAGGATTACTCTGAAGCTGTCCGTTGTGTTGAATAGGAGAGCCTCCTGTTCCCTTGGCCATGTTTCCTGATTGGCATATTTTCATTTCTTTTAGGACAACAGTCCAATTTACAGGGCTGATCCTTTTAGAAAAAAATTATATAAATATAATATAAAGTATATACTCAGATACTCAGAGCAATTAATTGAGGCAAGTAAATAGAGGATGCTAATCTCTAGTTTTTTTTCTTAAAGAAATGTCACAACTTATTTCCAAAGTGGGGAGAGAGTAGTGGAAGGGTCCCATTATGAAAACAAACCTTTGAATACATTTTTTATTTAATTTCTAAAGTTTCCCACTGTTCCCAATGGTTATTGTAGATCAGTAGCAAGCCACCAGGACTTCAGAGCCAGAATGATAGTGAAGTTACCAGTTGTGTTAAATGTCATTTGACAATTTGTCTTATTTAATGGGAGAAAGAATCAGAAAACATAATTCACAAAAGACTCAATATTTATATAATTTGAATTCACTTTTCTCTCCTGGATTAAAGAAAGAATAAAAAAACCTTTTAGTCTTTAAAACTTTGGCATAAATTATTCCACAAATTTTGTACATATGATAAAGCAACAGTAAAAGGCTATCTTATTGATTGTTAATATTACACCAGGCATATTGCTAATGTACATTTGACTAGGGCTTCTTAACTTATTGGCTTTACTGACATTTTGGGTTGGATAATTTTTGCTGTGGGGGCTTTTCTATGCATTTTAGGGTATTTAGCAGGATCCTTGGCCTCAAACAAGTAGATACCAGTAACATCTGCTCCAAATCATGAAAATAAAAAAAATGGCCTATGGGGCATAATCATTCTTGACTGAGAACTTTATAACCTCACCACAACTTTAAGGTGGTATAATTGTGATTCCTGTTTTATATCCACAGAAGTGAAGTGGGAGGAGGTTAACTTCCTCTAGGACACATACCTACTAAGTGCTAGAGTCAAAAGTTGAAGCTAGACTTCATCTTGATGCTTCCATGCCCCATCCCGACCACCAGATTCTCTTACTGAATTCTTATTTGTTCATATAATAGGGTGTATACAGGGCACAGCTATTAAGAAAGTAATATTGCACTAAGAAGCCATGACAATAAGAGTCTCATCTCTACCGACCGAGCTAGCCGGGCACTTCCAAAGCCATGACAATAAATACTCTAATATTTCAGTATTAGATAACATTTTATCTAACCTATTTGAACCCCACATACCCCCAATTGCTTTCTTTTATTGATTATTTTAAGTGTAATTGTAACTAAATGGGAATAGTTCTAGATGCTCATTGTTTCTGTAATATTATAAATCCAATCACTATTTTATTACATTTAATGAGATGACATTGCTTAATAAGATTATGTAGGTTTCATGTGTACATTTCTATGATTCATGATCTGTAAATTGCATTGTGTGTAATTTACACCCAAAGTCAAATCATCCTCTGTCACCATTTTACCCTTTACTACCTCTCACACCCTTTCCTCTGGTAACCAACCATTCTGTTGTCTATGTCTATGAGTTTCAGTTTTATGGCCCTCATATGAATTGCATGTTTTATGTCCTTCTCACTTCATTTTAAGGGACAGTAAGGTCTGATGGCAAAAGTGTGGATCTGGTGTCAGATTGCCTGTGATTGAATGTAGTCTCTGCTTTTTATTAGTTGTGTGATTTGCGGGGAAGAGACCTGGTCTTTCTGTACCCAAGTGTCCCCACGTATACACATGGGCTGATGGTAGTATCTCCACATCGAGTTTGTGCTTAGGATGAGATGAAACACAAGTTCTGTAAATGTTAAATCTTAGTTTTTAAATCTTACTTGTTTTAAGCCCATCACCTTGATAAAATAAAGTACCAGAAGTATATATTATCCTTGCTTTGCTGAAAGAACTAGCTGAACACTTTGTCTGCTAAACCCTGAAGAGAATCTGAGTTTCTGGGGCAGACACAGCCACTGTTTCTCCAACACTGTCTTCTGAGATGTGTGTTTCATGTTTTTACTAACCCAGCTCTTGCCAGGCAGGTCTCTATGAAAACTTTGGGTCCTACCCCACACTGCTGCTATATAACTGACTGGGAAAGCTACAGAGTTCATTCATTTCTTTATTCAGTCATTCGCCCCTTAAATAACTATCACTTTCTATTTTCCAGATTATGTTGTAAGTGCTGGATGATAAACAAGTGTTGCTTTTTCTATAAAAATGTTTGTGGGAATTGTAAAATATAGGCCCTGACATATTTCAAATCTGAGCTCAACCATTATCTTCTTATTTGGCTCCAACCAGTTTGCTTAACCTCTTTGTGCTATTTCCTCATATATTAAAGTGCTGCAGTAATGGTTCCTGCCTCACGGGGTTGTTAGATTAGAAGATATGTGCAAACCACACAGCATCTCTCTAGCCTGTAGCATACATGTGCTCTAAATGGTAAATTATATACTTGGCTCCTATATGATAGTTCTGAAATAATAGTAATAAAAAGAAAACTGCGAAAATGTCCAGCCCATTTGGAAGAATGACCAGCGTACCCATAGGATTTCACAATGGCCAAAGCTCGTGTACTGGTGCATCCAAAGATGTACTCCGACCGCCAAAGAGTGCTGTTCATCTACTCTTTTATGTGGTAGAAAACAATCTGGGTTCAAGGGAGGGACACGCCCTCGTCCTCTCTCTTGGAAGCTTTTCCTATGATGCTCACCTCACTGATGTCTTTCATCCTCGATACCTTTGACACTTACTCCTAGACTTTATAAAGTTTATGCTTTATAAATCAGTTATTCTTAATGTTTTACCTCCCTAATTAGATTCTAAATTTGCAGGTGGGACACATACCTTTCTCCTTTTCTAGTTGTTTTTAGTAGTTTTATATAGTGGTATTAGATTAATACATGTTAATTCAATAGTCAAAAACAGCAATGTGGAAAAATCAGTGGATTTTGCTTAAAAAGGTTGAGAGATGCTGACCTAGTCTTCCTTCAGTTGCCCATGTCCTACAGACAACAGTTATATTTATTTATGTTCCTCTGACATAGCTTTAGAGAACATTTGAGAAGCTTTTATATATTGTTTATTAATAACATTTACTTTTAAACTGGCATATTTGCAACCTCAGTTTAAAAAAAAAAACTACTTAAAAACGGTTCTCTTAATGAAGGAATTTGATGGCTAAGTAGATGATCACATTAAATGCTGTGGAATGGCCACTCACAGAGTTTAAGTCCCTTCTCTGCAGTTACTCTTAGGAATGCCCTGAAGACCTGCAGCTGGACACTGCTGGAGGCTGTCAGGCCAAGCCTTGCCTCTCCAGGGTTTTATTTACTAGCATTTCGTGAGCTATGATTTTCATCCTGTTCATAACATCTCTGGTATATAATTTCTTTCAGCCTTCACTTCATATTTTTTATGGAATGAGTAGTGACAGGTCAGCTGTGGGTGGATTTAAATGCTACTTCCCTAACCAGACCATGGTATATAAGTGTGTGTGTGTGCGTGTGCGTATGTGTGTGAGTGTGTGTGTGTGTGTTTATCAGAGAGAGCTAGCATATAAATGGGAATGCAAGCAATATAGCCTGGGGCCTGCTCCTTCCCTTTGTGCTCCTTCTCCAGCTGTCTTTCCCCACATGTGAGTACTTGAGTCAGTCTTCATGGCTCAGTCTGTTTATCTCTGATCTGAAAGTGCTGCTCACTGAACCCTCCGATCCTGGGACCATCCTGACCCAGTCAAAGGACATCATCAGCCTCACATTTTACTGTGACAGTGAATCCCAGTTTTAGAAACGAAGGACATTTCTTACGAACAAGTTCCTACTGAGTGCCCAGTTTACAGAAACTCCATCTCTGTCTTGGTTCCCAGCTTATGAATAACTGAAATTCCACCTCGGATCCCAAGCCTTATGACTAAAGCTCTTGCCCAAGGTCTTCCCTGCCTCCTCTCTGTTCTCCTGGAAGTCTGCCACTGTGTACCACTAGATCTCCTACATCACCTACTCTCCCATCCACATTTCCTTCCCAGCACTGCTGAACCTTCCGTGGGTAATTATTTCAGTCAAGTGCACCTGTCAAAGCCTCGGTTCTGGGATGTCCCCAATCTGCTCTGCATGCTGCTGAGTCAGCCCTGAATCACACTCTCTGTGGGTAGCATTTGAATCAACTAAAGTTGGCTGTGCAAGCTCAGTGCAGGCAATGAAAACTGAGTGCTGACAGCACCGCGGAGGCAGCGTGGGAACGGAAGTCTCTGGAAGGTGGTCCATTTAACACCATTTCTTCCAAAGGATTGACTGAGTAGCTCTAAAATAATTATATTGGATTGGGATTGAATAGTGTTATGCGGTGGCCTTTGACTTTCATTTGGAAAAAGAAAATATAATATAAACATGATATAATGAGCATAAGGAGTGGGATTTCATGGCATAAAATTTTTACATATGGTATATATCATTTCTCCCAGGAGGAGGAAGAAATGATTAACTTCACTAAAATGAATGAATACTGTAGGCCTCCGGGTACCATTAACTAAAAGTATTGCTTTTGTGTGCCTGTATGTAAGGGAGTGTGGGCTAAATGGAATACATAGAAAGTTCCTAAATAGAATACATTGAGAGTATTAATCCAGAAATTAAAATTGTTTGTAATCGATTAATCTCTATATTTTTCCCCCATGGTAGGACTTTTTTATTTTTTTACCTTAGAAAAACACACATTTTATTTTTAACCTACACACACTACCCTATGTAATGACAATTGGTGTGACTTTAATTTGTTGGTTAACTACAGAAATATTATAAGACTTACTTGTATTATTGTAACAACTTTTCTATTTCAATTTTTAAAATTATTTTTAAATTGAATTTATTGGGGTGACATTGATTAAGAAAACAATGCAGGTTTCAAGTGCGCAGCTCTATAACACATCATCTTCATACTGAATCCTATATCTTTTTGCCACCATTTATCACTCTTTTGCCCTCTTCAACCTCTCTGACCCCCTTTCCCTCCGGCAAGCACCATGCTATTATCGGTGACTCTTTGTTTTGTTTTTCCTTAACCCTTTCACCTTTTTTATTCAGCTCCCACCCCCTCTCCTTTCTGACAGCTCTCAGTCTGTTCTGTGCATCTATGATTCCGTTTCTATTTTGTTTGCTAGTTAATTTTTTTCATTAGACTCCACATATAAGTGAAACCATATGGTACTTGTCTCTCTCTGACTGGCTTATTTCACTTAGCATGATACTCTCCAGGTCCATCTATGCTGTTGCAAAAGGTAAGATTTCCCTTCATTTTTTATGGCCGATATAGTATTCCGTTGTGTAAATGTACCACAGATTTTTTTTATCCACTCATCTACTGATGGGCATTTGGGCTGCTTCCAAATCTTGGCTATTGTAAATAATGCTGCAGTGAACATAGGAGTGCTGTGTGCTTTTGAACTAGGTTACTTCGGATATATACCCAGAAGTAGAATCGTTGGATCTGTTTCAATTTTTTGAGTCCTCATGATATATAAGTACTATGGCCCAAACCCATGTAAAATACTTAGACAATTTTCTTTTCATTTCCTAAACCAGGAAGTGGAAATGAGCTGCACTTGACCAGTTAACTGTATTTTTTAACAATTTGCTAAGTAATTCTGAAACATTATACTGCAACAATGTCATAAGGATTTCATGCAATCAGTTAGGAAACTAAGACTCAAAGACATTTAGGGATTTGCCTAAGGTTATAATAGTAAATGGCTGAGTCAGAATTTGAATTCTGTTCAATGGATCTGGTGTCCACCATGGGTCCATGCCTACCCTATTCTACATTCCATCAGGCAGTGAAAATGAATTATTAAACGGAAGTTAAAGTTTGTCTCTAAAATCTCCCATTTGCCAGCCCTCTGAACACTGTTCTTGCCAAGATAACAGTGTTCATCTCTCGTAGTATTTTACCCTCATACTCATTGACCATTTAGTGATAACCTCTGTGTAATGCCCTCTTCTGGGCACATTGTGAAGCACAAACAAGTATATGAGATTGTTCTCTCATAGCAGCTTGCTTTCTGGTTGACAGATGAAAATTATGCCACTATAAAAAAGTAATAAAAATGTTAAAGTATGTCAAATGGGAGAGTGGAGGGAACGCTCCCTGCGATCTAGAACAGGTGAGTGAAGGTGAAAGCTAATTTAGCGTAGAGAAAACAGGAGCTACTTTGAAGAAGTGATTTGGGACCAGTCTGGTCAGCCTGGAGTAATGCTGATCTAGTTTCTTTCACAATAATCATTTTGAAAAGCACTCCTGCACACTTATCAGAGTCACTTTCCTTTTCAAACATTTTAATCATTTTAGTAGTTTAATAGTTTAAAATTGCACAAAATTTAAATTTAAACTAAGATTGGGTGGTGGCCACACAAGCAATATACAGAGGATGTCTGATAGGATTGTGCAGGAAACCTATATAATATTATCAACCAATGTCACCCCCATAAATTTAATCTAGAAAAAAGATTAAGTTTTTAAGTTAATTTCCATCTTCCACTTCTTAAATATGAAGCCCATAACAGCATCAATCATTTCTGATTTGATTACTTCTATATCTCTAACACCTACAACTGTTTCTAGCAGGTAGCAATTTCTTAATAAAGTTTTGGTTGAAAGAGTTAGGCATGACATACAAAAACATTCTTCATTCCGCTTTCTAATTACCAAAGCAGCTCATATTAAAGAGTTTTACATTGTTGACTGATCTTCTTAATAAATTATCTGGCCACTGATACAAACCATGGGTATTTATTTGTTTTATCATTTTGTTGTAGCATTGCTATATGGGAGGAAAGATGGATCTTTTACCAGGGTCTCAGTTCAATACATTTTTTTTTTATAACACAGGCCCCACTTTAGTATCCTAAATTGAAGTTCATAAATAAGATAATCTAATAAGATAAGGTAAATTACATAGGCTATGTAACATATAATTTTAAAAATCAGTATAATTCCATATTGTTATTATAAAGTGGAAATATGAGGAAAGCTATTTTTATAAATGTCTATGTATCTCATATGCAAACACTTAGGCATATAAATAATAAAAGCATGAAAGGTAGTCAGCTGTACCTAAAAGTAGAAGCTGCATGAATCTGAAGCTTCATTTGCACACTGGTGGAGGTGTGTTATATTGGTGATTCATACTATGACAGGTGTTGCAGTTGGTGACTTTTTTTTTTTTGAAATGGTGACAACTCTTGGTAAATTTCCAAACCAAATAAGTTTTATGCACTTCCAGGTTTACATAATGATTGCATTTTGGAAAAGAAAACAAAAAACAACAATAACAGTGAACTATAACTGTGTGCAAAAAATACTTGTAATTCATTCGCTTAAAATTAGTTCTAGGCTCAGATCATTATAAACAAGTTATTCTCAAAGGTGGGGAAAGTCTGGCACACGGGCCATAATAAGGCCCTTGCAATCATCTGGTCTGGCCCACCCTTTAGGGGTGAGTTCAATGTTTGGCCAAGTATAGGAAGCTCATTTTAAATTGACAATTTTGTATGGCCCATGAATGATGTTATAAATTTCCAATGGCCCTTGGCAGAAAAAAACTTCCCTGCCTCTGAAGATGGATATCTGGTGGGGCATTTGGAAGCTGCATGGAGCATACTCTGCATTGTAGGACATATAGTACCCTCCAAATGTCAGATCAAACCCCATCCTTGCCCCCCCCCCCACTTGTAGAATCTACATATGTATATATCATCACAAATTTAAAAGATTTGTGCCTCCCGGTAGGACTATCTATCCCCTTTGGAACCATTGCAATTGACAAATGGAGAGAGCTAGGCAACATTTAATTTATTAATCTCCAGCCTTCAGTTGAGGTACTAATTTCTCCCCTCAATCAAATCTGCTATTACTGACGCTGGTTGCCTTCAGTCAGTATTTCATCCCTTCCTTTTTCAGTGCTCATGCTGTCCTCAAGGCTCATCTTCCTGGAAATATCCTGGGCTTTAAGCCTAGTCTTTGCCAAACTTACTGTCATTCAGCAACTTAATAAAATCTGATAAATTAACTCACACTATACTACTGCTGATATAAAGGGACTTCAAGTTTTACTGCCTATTTTTTTCTTCCTTAGATCAGGTCTAAGCCATACATTTAAAATCCAGACCTCTGCCATATATCTCTGAAAGAAGTGTTCAGTTATGTTGGCTTGCCAAAGCCATTATATAATTTTATTCAACATCTATTATAGACCAGAATCTGTAAGATTATTTAATATGGAGACTCAGATTTTTCTTTTGTGAAATAGAAATGATAATTAGAATTAAAGTTATTGTGTCTGTGACTGTTACAAGATATCCCTTGTGTGAAACTGATACCGTAAACCCAAGTACACAGGTAATGTTAGGGCTCATTGTCACCAAAAATTCTTTGCCTTTCAGCTTACTGTAAATCTGTGGTTCTCAATTAAGGGTGATGTTGGTGGAGGTGTGAGGGTTATAACTGGCATTTATTGGCAAGGTTAGAGGGATGCTACTTATCATCCTAAATGTCAGTAGCAACAAATGAGGAAAAACCTGCTATAGATACATGTAATATGTGCTCTTTAATTCATTGAATTTGCTTTTCATCTGCTTTCTTTTATTCTTTTTCTTAAATATATTTTTATTGATTTCCGAGAGGAAGGGAGAAGGAGAGAGAGAAATATGAATGATGAGAGAGAATCATTGATTTGCTGCCTCTGGCATGCCCAACACTGAGGATCAGTCCACATCCCTGGGCATGTGCCCTCACAGGGAATCAAACTATGACCTCCAGGTTCATAGATCAGTGCTAAACCACTGAGCCACACCAGCTGGGCTTTCTTTTATTCTTGAAGAGAAGAAACTAATGAAGTCAACTCAGATTCATTGAGTTAACTTATTTCTCCAATTAAAGCCAGCCTCAATTGTCAAATATATATTCTGAGAATCAAATGTGAGAACAAGATATGCAATTTCACACACTTATAAATACATACGCTTTAACTTTTGTTGCTATCTTAAGGCAGGTCCATTTTAATTTTCCCTTCTGCATAGCTTTGCCATTTTTAGTATTTATGAAGCTAATATCTTGGCACATGCTTAGAAGACTTTCTCACTCTAGAAAAGAAGGGTAAATCCAGCCGCTTCCTCTTGCTGCCTTGTTAGAAGAAACCATTGAGTGGGAACGTGTTGGGAGCATGTATATATTGCTCTACGCATTGGGCCCAGAGGTGGTTCTAATATTGTTACCCTGTTTAGCACGTAAGTAGCTAGTACTCTCCGGCACATTCTGGTTTTGATAAATCTCTGCTGCCTTCACATTTTTATACGGAGCAAGATACCCCAGGCATGGTGTAAACATACACAAATGCATACACTTTGAAGAGAAATAGGTGAAACAGACTTAAATGAGATCAAGAAAAGCCTGTTTGTGGCACTGGGGCCCCTCATCTGTGGGGCTTTCTGACCTGTGAAATGCAAGCTCTGCAGATGTTAGTGCATGGCAAGGGCTGGCCGTGCAAGTGAAAGCTCTCCAGGGAAGTTTTTATCTCAAGCTCCAGTTTTTTCAAGATGTCAGAAAAGCCTTTCCTTGCAAAAACAATGTGAAGCTCTTAGGAGAATGAAGGCCCGAGTAGGAATGAACCCCCATCATGTGTCCTGCTCAGAAACATGCTCCTATTGGAAAACATTGCAGCATGTCTGGATTGAACCAGAAAGGACAGAAAGAATGCTTTTTTCATTCTGGATGGAATTATCAAATCAGAACTGTGGTCTTCACTATTCCCTGTGTTCCCCAGTTTGATATTTTTAATGTGGAACTAAATGTGGGACTGTATTAATCATGATTTTTAAAGGATGCGTTTCAGTATGAGTGTGTGCAAACTGTTCAGCCAAGTCCATTTCTTGATGTCATTTTCCGACCCTTGGAAACCTCAGAATTGAACTGAGAGGTAAGTGACTAAGTTAGACACAGGTAAAACCACCCACACTGTCTTCTTGTTTGTTAAACTAAACGCCTATGTCAGTTCAGTATTGCATGCTTAAATGGTGAATTATTTCCCTTTTCTTTTGAACCCATGTGTTTATTTTGGAAATGAGAATGTATAATAAAGCCTATTTATATAATTTTAATCAAATGGATAAAATAGTGATAATAGTCAAGTATTAACAGGTTCCCCTCCCTCAGTTCCTACAAGCACATTCCTGGGCAGAAATATAGTTTTTAACAAATGCTGGATCAATTATGTGGATGTATTCCCTTGGGTGTATAAAACAAGATCTAAGCTATTTTTTTTTTTTTTTTGCTTTGTTTGCTTTATTTGCTACCTGGTTGTCAACTTCTGTAGCAAGTTTTTGGAGTATCACAACAGCAGCACAGTTTTTAAAATTGGCGGCTAAACCATTTTAAATTCATGGAAACAACTATTCAATAAACTCTGTTCTGGGAACTCTTCAGGTGGAAGTGTCTTTTTCATTGTCCCTAATTGTAAATTATCGACTTGTTCTTATAAAAATAGAGCTCCAAATCTGCTATAATTCAGTTTGGTGTCTTAACTAGGAAGCAACACAGAAAGTGTCTGGCTCAGTCAGCGACTGCCTGAAAGAAAGTTGTCTGTCGTGTGGCTGCTCTGAGGTTCAGAAAGGGTTGTTAATTCTTATTATTACATTACAAGCCTGGGAGGTGATATGTATCACGTGCTCCCTCCGTTGTCAGAATTCTTCATGTGAGTGAGTTCAGCCAGTGAGATCAGAGCAACCAACGAGCCTCAAGGAGCAAGTGCAATTTGGAAAATAGTAACCTGAACACCAATATTTGTAATTTTGATCCCATTATTTTATTTCCTGATATTGCTGTTCATTCAGTTGTACAAAATTTCTAGTCATCTATTGGGTTTTAGTCTTGTAATTGAAGAAAGAGCACATATTACATTTTTAAAATACTTTTGATTGTAATTGTGTTCTTTGCATAATTTGGTTGACGTGTTTTTTTGTGTGTCTAATTTGTCTTATGGCTTTTTCACTTATCAAGGTATCTAGACATTAGCAATAATTTGTGCATATAAATATGTAGAAACAATATTTGACTTACTGTTGTGAAATATTGGATGTCTTTAAATTGCCATGGAAGTGTTTATTAATTCTTTAATCGTAGATGAAGCTCATGATTGCTTTTTAAAAATGTCAATTATACACTGTTAAGAGGAGCATGTATTAAAAAATAAAAGAAAACAACAATCATCCCAGGAAATCTTTCACAGCATACTTAGAAACAAAATACTTTTATTTTTTCAGGGATGGAAAATGTGGTATCTGTAGCATATGCATTATAAGCATGTTCTGGGAAGTGTGATGATTTAACAGCATTACATGGAAAGGATTTTTAGCTTGTTTTGAGATAAGTGAAAGTTTCATAAATGGGAAAGTAATGTGGTAAGAACCATGTTTTCTGTCTGAATAAATGAAACCAATATTTTGCCTATTGCACAGACCTATCAGATTGATACAGAGTGATGAAAAAACATTTTTTTAAAACTTTTCCCTAACATGAAAAAATATTTTAGGGACTGAATTTTAAAGTAGATATTATAATTGTGGATTTCACTAGAAATGAGTGAAATAAGTTTTATGTCAGTGGCGCTTTTTGGATGTATATTTTTTCATAAACATTTGATAGAGGATTGTTGCATTGCTTTGTAAGGAACTTTTATGACATTGATTTTGTATTGATAGTTTTTTATTCCTTCAATGTACTAAGATAGACACTGCAATATAATCTAAGCATTATAATAAAAAGTTTATTCTGCTTAGTATTTGTGTATCATGGATGAGTTTATTATATTTGTCTACCATAAAGTATCTTAGGTCTCTATTACTGTGCATGGGCAAATAATGGTTATGAATGATGTTGAAATAAGTAATTGTAATAACAGATTATCATTTTGCTTGTTTTAGTTCTTTTGAATTTTAGGATTTTCTGTCATAGAAAATATTGCTAAATTATTCAAAAATGTATTTATAAATATTAGTAATTCTACATATGAGCTACAGTTATTGACTGATTCATCACTTCATTTACTCATTCACCAAATATTTATTGAATGCCTGCTAGATACTAGAATAAGATATCTTGTTTATTTTCTCTAGCTATAAGTTGCTTTTGGTTAATTTATATGTTTAATTCTGAAAGTCAGCTCCAACTTCTAGTATTCAAATTGGTGTTAGACAAAAAATGTGTGTTTTTGCTGTGGAAGGAAGTTTTGGTTGCAAAGGAAAAAAAGAGAATTGGGAAATTAAAGACCCACCATTAGTCAGATAATAACTGCACTAGAAGAACAGGACTGCCTTTTTAAAATGAACTAGTATTCCAAAGAACTTAAATGTATAACCAACCCATAGACACTGACATCAGTAAGTTGATGTCAGAGGAAAGAAGGGTCAGGGGCTGGGTGGAGATGGGCAAAGGGGGAGAACATGGGGACACTTGTAATAGTGTCAACAATAAAAATAACGTCAACAAATTTTAAGTAGCATGTTAAAAAGCCTCCAGAAGAAATCCTGTGAGTAGAAAGCCCTATATAGGAAACTGATGAACTATGCAATTCTTTTCCAACCTCCTTTCCTGCTGGACAGTTTAAGCAACATTCAGCAAAAGCCAGAATAATTTGGATTTTAATGGATTTCATTGCCTTCAGCACAAAGCTTTTTAAGTCTCTATCACCTGATATTATCTCCAGGGGATATGCTTGTTGTTATTTTTTCAAAAATCAAGTCAGAGATATTCGATATTTGAAATACATTTTTCTGCTCCCTATTTAAAGTATATTGAGGCGAATGTAATTTTCATACTGCTCAAGTCATCTTACAAATTTGGTTGGTTTTTGTTTCCACATGACTGTTTATAAGAAAAATCCCAATATAATGACACACTGATGGAATGTCAGTAAATAGCTGAATGTCCCTGTTCTCATACCATCAAATATGGGAACAGTGGGACATTTTCCCCACATTCAGGGTGGGATGGGGAAACTTCCCCTCTTTATCCTCTTAATTTTTCTGCCTGGCCTAAGAAATACATTGACGGGAGACAGACTAGCAAGAGAAAATAATCAAATTTATTACATATGTACATGTGGGGGTTCTATAAGAATATGGGATCCAAGAACATACCAGGCAGTTGAGATTCATTTGGGGTTTTGAGCGAAGGAGAAAAGAGGGTGATGGTTTGAACTTTAGAGGGGAAGAAGGCAGTTCCCATGGAGATATGGAAAATGTTTGATAAATAAATGTTTCCTGGGCCATCGACGATGGGGGACAGAGAGGACTTTGGTCACAGGGGCCTCGCTTTGTCCTCCCTGTCAATCACATCTAGTTCATATTAAATTACAGTTATCTATGATGATAGCTCCCTTCCTGGAGAAGTTACTCCATCTAAACTCTTTTAAGGAGTTGGGGGAAGGTCAAAGGTTTTTCTTAAGTCTTTTGTTTCTTAAAAATAACCAACTTAAAATAATCTATCCCCCAAAAGGCACATTGGGGTGGCAAAGTCTGCTCCCCTCCATAGCTTTTCTCAGCCTGTGTTCTGGGGAACTGTATTAATGGGCTTCACCCACAAAATAATCTGTACAGAAGTAACTTTGGGAAATATGGGGTTGAACAGAGTTATACTGTTTATTAATTTCAGAACATTTCAGCATCTTCAGTTGTAATTATGCACTGTGAATCTCTGAAAGAGGGGTATATATGTTCCAAACCTATTCGTCAATTGACAAGTATTTCTTTTATTACTAATGCTCATAGTGTAATAATATACTCATGTTTATAATGTCAAATGCACTGTTTCAAAAGGATTGACCACGGACATCTTGAAAAACATCTGCCATGACTACCATATGATGGGGCTGACTTGAGGAAGTGCAGTCTTAATCCTATCTGCTCTTCCTCAAATTTTAGAGTTACTTCATAAACTTTGAGAGAGTTTTATGCAGTTCGCACCCCCAGAATATATGTGACTTCTAGGGGTCTTAAATTTAGAGGTGAAGAGAACAGAAAATGACTAATTATAGTAACAACAACACTAATACTTTACAAGTAAGTCTATAGCATTTTTATAAGTGCTTTCAAATATCGTCACCTGATTTTTACAGCAAACTTATGGTAAATTCAGTTTGTCATGTTTTTTTCTAACATATTTGAGGAGGCAGAATAATTTAGAAAGGTGAAGAAACTTGTCAAGTTTTCACAACAGGTTTATACTCTGTTGCTCTTACCTGCTGTATAAATAATGACATTGAAGATCATTTCGTACATTGTACTATCTGAGAATTGGGATCTAGGTCAGAGTTTTTCAAACTATGACTTATAATCATATAGCCAATTGGGCTAAATCTGGGCCCAATGCCTGTTTTATTTGTTTAAATAAAGTTTTATTGGAACATGACCATACACATTTGTTTATGTATTGTTTGTGACTGATTTCACACCACAATGACAGAGTTGAGTAGTTGCAACAGAGATCAGATGGATTGACAATCCTAAAATATTCACTATCTGGCCCTTTACAGAAAAGTTATCCAACTCCTCATCTAGATCATCACCAGAACTAGAGGCTATTTGTAGATGCTAGAATGCTGTTTATAGGGCACTGCATTCACAATATGTAGTGGTTAGCAGAAAACATGGAGGTAGTTCCCCAAAGAAAAAAACCTACATTTGTACTGTTAGTGTAAATGATACTCATTTGTTAATTTACACACATCCCTCTGCATAAATTATGGGTTTTAGCACACCTCAGTGCTGGCTGAGCCTGCATCCTTCAAGCACAGGGTTATTTAATTATTGCTGCTAGAGGCTTTAATCAAGTCCTTATAGAAAACAAACAAACCATTAGCCTTTACATTGCAGACATAAACAGGAATTTGAATCATGAATTTCCTAATTATACTGCACCATTTTGGAAATCAGTTCACATTCAAATTCTTGATGTTGCTCCTTATACAACTTCCTTTGGCAAAATAGAAGTATAGGATTAAAAATGTTGTTAAATATGTTAAAATTAAAGTTAGGTTTAATTTAAATTTTTTCCCTATGTGCTTATACTGATTGTTTAAAGGGAAGTAGGGAAGTAATTGGGTGCCTATTATATATAAGCTGCATGCTATACATTTTCTATAACACTTACTAATTTATTCTCCCAATAATACTATGAAGTAGATTTCATTATTTTTTTTAAAATATATTTTTATTGATTTCAGAGAGGAAGGGAGAGGGAAAGAGGGATAGAAACATCAATGATGAGAGAGAATCATTGTTTGGCTGCCGCCCGCATACCCCACAGGATCGAGCCAGTAACCCAGGTATGTGCCCTGACCTCCTGGTTCATTGGTCGATGCTCAGCCACTGAGCCATGCAAGCCGGGCCCATCCTATCTAATAAAAGAGAAACATGGTAATTAGCCGTAACTCCGCTACCCTTCCCATTGGCTAATCAGGACGATATGCAAATTAACTGCCAGCCAAGATGGCGGCTGGCAGCCAGGCAGCTTGAAGCGAACATGAGGCTTGCTTGCTTCAGTGACAGAGGACTCCAATGTTCCCCGCCTGCCGCTGATGGCCTCTGAGCTTGCAGTTTGAAACATTGTTACAAATATAGAAGCTAAACAAAACCCCATAAACCTGCTTTCAGCCAGCCGGGATCTCAGAGCTGGAGTTGAAACAGTGTTTTGATTATAGAACCCAAACAAACCAGATACCTACTTTCAGCAGCAGAGGCCTCAGAGCTGGAGCCAGAGCTAAAGCTGGCCCAGAATAAAAAAAAAAAAAAAGAAAAAACGGAGCAGTTGGGAGCTTCAGTCACCCACCAGCCTGAAAACAGCCCTCAGCCCCTCACCCAGACTGACCAGGCACCCCAGTGGGGACCCCCACCCTGAAGGGTGTGTGACCAGCTGCAAACAGCCATCATCCCCTCATCCAGGCTGGCCAGGCACCCCAGTGGGGACCGCCACCCTGATCCAGGACATCCTTCAGGGCAAACCAGCCGGCCCCCACCAGTGCACCAGGCCTCTATCCTATATAGTAAAAGGATAATATGCCTCCCAGCACTAGGATCAGCAGAGCCGTGAGGCCTACTAGCACTGGGATAGCGTGACAGGGGGCAGCACCCAAACCCCCTGATCGCCCTGCGGCTCTGTGTGTGACAGGGGGCGGGGCCACAACCTCCCTATCCGCCCTGCTCTGTTCGTGACAGGGGAAGGCACCCCAAACCCCTGATCAGCCCTGCTCTGTGCCTGATAGGGGGGAGCTCCCCAATTCCCTGATCGCCCTGCGGCTCTGTGTGTGACGGGGTAGAGCCATAACTCCCCATCGGCCCTGCCCTGAGTGTGACAGGGTGCAACGCCCCAACCCCCTGATCGGCCCTGCTCTGTGTGTGACAGGGGGCAGTGCCCCAACTTCCCTATCGGCCCTACTCTGTGAGTGACAGGGGGGAGCTCCTTAACCCCCTGATAGGCCCTGCTCTGTGCATGACAGGGAGGAGCTCCCCAACCCCCTGATTGGCCCTGCTCTGTGCGTGACAGGGGGGAGCTCCCCAACCCCCTGATCGACCCTGCTCTGTGCGTGACAGGGTACGGAGCCCCAACCCCCATGATGGGCCCTGCTCTATGAGTGACAGGGGGTGGCGCCGCAACCTCCCCATCGACCCTGCCTTGAGTGTGACAGGGTTAGGTGCCCCAACCCCTCAATCGGCCCTACCCTGAGTGTGACTGACGGTGGCATCGCAACCTCCCGATCCACCCTGCTCTGTGCATGACGGTGCAGTGCCCCAACTTTCCAATCAGCCCTGCTCTGAGCCCGACCAGGGGCTGCACCTAGGGATGGGCCTGCCCTCTGCCACCCGGGAGCAGGCCTAAGCCAGCAGGTCGTTATCTGCCGAGGGGTCCCAGACTGCGAGAGGGCACAGGCCAGGCTGAAGGACCCCCCTCCCCCCCGAGTGCACAAATTTTTGTGCACCGGGCCTCTAGTCTATAATAAAAGCGTAATATGCTGATTAGACCAGACAGCTGAACAACCTTCCCAATGAAGCCGGGGCTGGGAGGGCCGAGGCAAGCCACCATGGCTGCAATGGCTGAGCCCCTTGCATGAATTTCATGCATCGGGCCTCTAGTTTTAAATATTACAAAATTGAGGCTCAGGCTGTGAAATGACCATCTCAATGTCACATTAGAAAGTAGTATATGATGGAGCTCAAAGGGCGTCCTAATCTCTGGGCATAGCTGTGGGTCCCTTCCATCAAGACTTGTTGCCTCAGCCACAAGGCCAAGGCTGTTCTCCATTTCTGTGACCAGTGCCTCAAAGTTTTTCTCCAAGATGTGCTTTTAGTTTCATGTAACAATTGATGAGTTGAATGCACAGCCTGGTTATATAGCACTAGAGTATTTTACTTACTGTTTTAGTCAAGTGAAAAATAAATTCTGAAATAAGATCTACCAGGTGGTGTTTTTTTTGTTTTGTTTTTTAATTCTGTCTAAACAAAGACAACCAAGCTCTGCATATTTTGAGTGTTGAAGCCAACTTTATCAGAAATACAAAGTGATTCTTAATTTCTCCTCCCCAGTAGTCACTTGTTAGTAATCAAATGCCAAGGTCTTCCACAAATAACTTTTGCTTCCTAAGTAATTGTCCTGAAGGAGTTCCTTGGAAGAAATAAAAAGATACATATAAGAAATTATTTTCTCTACTACTTTCTGATATGTTTTGGTGTCTCTGCAGAATACATTATTTTTCTGAGAGTTACTTCACATGATATTTTTCTTTACGTTTTTGTGGAAGACTGATCTGGACTAGCTCATGAGCCTTCTTTTATTTTCCCAGAGCTTCATAGAAAACCTCACAGACAGGAGTTTTTATTGAGATGATTCCTTCTCATTCAGATCTTTACAAGGCCTGTGAAGTATTTCCAAATACAGTATTCTTGATGAGTAGGTTAGTCTTGGTTAGGGTCATAATCCAGGTCTAGTTCTTGTAAAACATTTCCATTTTTCATTTAGGTTCTGTTGGACAGCAGTGATCTAGAAAGAAGTGTAGGAATGTTCTTAGTATATCTGGTTGCTTATCACACCTCTGTAGTAGTCTCTTAACCGCCCTGGGCCCCACTTTTTCATCAGTAGAATGAAAATAATATTATATGTGAATTCCATCCTTATTTGTCACCAGCAAATTTTAAATGTTTTACTAGCAAAGGCTGAAATTGGTGGTATCAGATACCCTGTAGGGAGGGTGCATTAGTTAATGTTTTTATCTTTAAAAAAAAAAAATCTTCAACACAGCAATCTGTTAGCAAGAAAATTAGAATTTTAATGTCTTATTTGGAATTCACATGAAAAGATTTTTTACCCAAGTTTGGATGATTACCCTTTGTTAAGGAGTATGCAGCTTTGTTCTGGTTTGTTAAAGTCTGCTTTTCAAGCGACTTTGGTTGTTACTGATATCCTTCCTTTCAGAGTCTTATTCAAAGTTGTGACCCAGAGACCAATTAAACAAGGTTTTATCATGCATATGGAAGTGGGCCTTTGTTTTATTTAGATAGTTGTTAAATGATCCTTCATCTTACAATACAAATATCTACATTTTGTCTGACTATGCATATATGAAAGTCTAAAGAAAATAAAACAAACTTCATGCTCTGTTAAAAAAAAGTGGGCCTTTGATTTGATTTTTTAATTTGTTAAACAAAATATTATTCATTTCACTTTTAAAATTCTAAAGCTATAAATTTCTGAATACCATTCCACTTTAAGATTATTGTTTGTGAAAAGATAAATTCAGTCAGAATTTCAGGAGCCATAAATAGGAATGAACAACAAATAGGAAATAATTTTATTTCATAGGGTATAATTTAAAACTAGGCCATGTATGGTAATGCCTTCATAGGACAGTCACTTAAAAACACTACATATTTCTATGCAATGAATGATTCAGTTATTTCTGCTGAGTTAACTACAGTGTGGAAAAGTATTTTCGTCAACATACAATCCATTGGAACCAGAAGATGTTTATCATGTTTACAAGATTAGTATCCCTAAAGGTAGTGTTTAGAAATGACTAAAAAAATCCTATCTAATAAAAGAGTAATATGCAAATTGACCATCACTCCAACATGCAAGATGGCCGCCCCATGTGGTCAAAGATGGCCACCACAAGATGGCCTGCAGGGGAAGGCAGTTGTGGGCAATCAGGCCAGCAGGGGAGGGCAGTTGGGAGGGACCAGGCCTGAAAGAGTGGGCAGTTGGGGGTAATCAGGCCTACAGGGCAGGGCAATTAGTGACCGGGCCAGCAGAGGAGGACAGTTGGGGGTGACCAGGCCTGCAGGGGAGAGCAGTTGGGGGAAACCAGGCTTGCAGGGGAGGGCAGTTAGGGGCAATCAGGCCAGCAGGGGAGCAGTTAGGCATCGATCAGGCTGGCAGGGGAGTGGTTAGGGGGTGAACAGGCTGGCAGGCAGAAGCAGTTAGGGGCAATCAGGCAGGCAGACAGGTGAACGGTTGTGAGCCAGCAGTCCTGGATTGGAGAGGGTGCAGGCTGTACTGAAAGGGACACACACACACACCCATGCATGAATTTTGTTCACCAGGCTTCTAGTTAATTATATATTTCTTATATACATAATTGATATGCTTTCTTTTAATTGTTTTAATTGAATGGAACATTTTAATTTAGTAACTACACATCAGGTACCATAATGACCAATTTGAGTGAAACCTGAGATTAATTATTTGGGCTAAAATGCAGAGAATGCCATTTTTAATACTTTTCTGATTTTTAAAGTTTATCAGTACAAAATTGGCAGAGGGACTAAAATTTTATTTGAGATATATTTAAAATGTCATCTATATAATTGTGTTAAAAATTCACGTCCCATCCAAAAGAAATGTGTGAGTTTGACACATCTCACTATAATTAATAAATCATAAAATATGTTAAAATTATGAAATACAAGTTCGGTTGTTATTATTTTGTTAAAATCACTTAATTTACTAAAATATTTGTTTCTATTGATATCTTTCCATAAGTATGCCATGGAATATATTAGATTAATTTCAGGAAGCAATGCTAGTATTTCAAAGAGATGATTTTTGAAAAAGAAACTCCATAGGAAGCCATTATTTTAGTTGGAGTTATCTGAATTCCCGTTTTCTTTTAACTTAAAATAATTTGCTTCCTACAAATATGCTGATAAGTCCCTAGGATACATGTGATGAATTGGAAATTTGCAAAATCTCTGTAGAATTCTGGGTCAGAGACCTGTTTTCTACCATGTAGTCATTTATTTTTTAAATCTATTTCCTTCTATTTATTGAGTTTTTAGTATGTGCCAGAACTGTGTATAAAGTGGTGAACAAAGCATATTTTCACACCAGATTGTATTTTAAGTTACTTTTTTCTTAAGTAATCTTGGCCTCATTATTATGATAATTAAATAGATCACACAAGTGAGTTTGTGAATTTAAGAGATGGTTGCATTCTGCTGCATTACTATCTCCTCCCCCTCCTCCTCCTCCTCCTCCTCCTCCTCCTCCTCCTCCTCCTCCTCCTTCTTCATCATCATCATCATCAGATCTACTTGAGAAACAACAGTCCATGTAGAAGAGAGTTTGGAAATGCTCAATTAATGAATTTTAAATTGCCTCAGAATGATATTTCAATAGAAACTAATATTAAAATTCTTCAATTAGGTTTGCCCAAATAAAAATGTTTTCAGTTGTTAAAGTTTGTTGCTTCTAATGTGAGAATATAACTAAAGTCAGCTTACTGTGGGAAGTAAATTCTGCCTATGAAAACAAATTTACTTATACTCATTCCCTATTTCTGGTTTCATAGGATCAATTCTCGGAAGTTTAGATAGGAAATGAATTACTCATTAAAACACATGTATTAAGCAATTTCTATATGTACACACCATGCCAGTAGCTCACATACAGTTTTTATAAGGAAGCATTACTTATAAATACATAGCTAACATCATTAAACAGGTGTGATCTATACATAAAATGCTTTACGATCTGTCATTATCTAATGAGTGGTTTTAAAGTCTTTAACTGCTGTGCGCCACAGACTCTCTGCGGAAGAAGTTAAACATTTAGCAAATGAAAAAATGAAAGAAATATTTAAAACAGTGTATCTAATTCCCAAACCTAATTTGTGGTGGCAGAGCCTACAAGGATCCCAACTCCAGGCTCATTGCCCTTTCCAATTCCTTCTTCTGGGCCAATGAGATGAAATACTCAAGTATTGCATATTATTGGGAAATGATGAGATTCTCTAAGAATTTCTAGTTTCTGAGAGGTTCATTGTGTTTGTGGACCTTGACAATTCATTCAAATCATTTTTCCTCTTTCTGAATATTTTAATACATATTTACAAACTTCAAACTGATTAAAGTTTATATTAGTAGGTCATTTTAAAATGATCAAATCTATATACTTATCAAACTCCATCCAGAACAGTTTCCATACTACTATAAGAGAAACATATTAATTAAAAAGAAAAATGATGAAATTGCCTATTCAGTATTTCAAAAAAATAGTAAATTTTCTACTCTTTTTCCGTCATATTTTCCCTGTGGGTTGAATATTACTTCCCACATAGCACATTTTGAACATAATTTACTTCAGACAGCTATACGATACACATTTTCTAGGTCACCAGGTACTGCCACGAGCTACATTTATTAGGAGGTATTAGCCATTCCCATTGTGTTTGTTAGCTATTGTACAACCAGTTTGGTTTTTTTTTCTCATTATTGTAATAATTTCAGAAATCTGCTAAGTTTTTGTGGCATATTTGTGTTATGTACGATGAGTTTTACCTTGGAATACATCTAAAATAGTACCGTGTTAGTTCAGGCTGCTATAGCAAAGTACCTTAAAATGGGTGGCTCATGAAAATCAGAGACTTATTTCTCACAGTCCTAGAGATGCAAGGCTGAGATCATGGTCAAATTCTGGCAAAAGCCCTCTTCCAGGTTGAGGACTGCAGGCTCCTTGTTGAGAGGGGAAGCAAGCTCTCTTATGACTCTTACAAGGGCCCTAATAAGAGGGTTCCATTCTTACTACCTCTTCTAATCCTAATTACTTCTCAGAGGCCCCACTTCCTAATTTCTAATCATATTGGGAAGTAGTCTTTCAACGTATGAATTGAGGGAGACACAAACATTCAATCCATAACAGGCACTGAGTCAGGATGCTGATTCTAGTTTGGCAGCATATAATTTCTTCTTTGGAAATAAGTATCCAGTTATGTTGTATAATTTCTTTCAAAGAATTTTAATGTTGGGAACTGGGCTAAGATATCCAATGACCTCAGTACCCTTTGAAAATCATCTGTCCTTTTCAATACTTAATTTACTTACCAATCAACAGCTCATTGGGATATCTAGAGTAACTGTTATTCATTATGGTATTGAGGCTATAGATCTAAATATGTTTTTATTTCCATTCTTATATTGCCTCATTTTCATTACTGTTTAAAAGTGGAGATTGGATGCCACTAACCAATCATAAAAAGGGCATTTTTCTGTAATAAAGGTATAATGTTTAATTTTAGGAGCAGCCCTACATTCTTTAAGCACTAAAAATAGACTTAGCACGTCAACTCTAAATTTTTATTGTGCACCTTATTTATTCATTATGTGAAAATTTTTAGTCCATTGTTTCATCTCCTAGGTGTTTTTATCACTTTTTCTTTCCTTTTCCTAGTTCATTAATGCTTCCATATTCAGGTTATTTTCTCCACTCACAGTTATTATTTGCCTACCAATGGTGCACTTGTTATCATGCACTAATAGTCTATTAACAGGATCTTGGACTTTCATAGAATTAACCACATGTTTGAGCTGACATATTTATCCTGCTGCTGTATGTCAGTATTGCAGAAATGTTAATCCTTTTACTTGCTCATTTGGTTTATTTTCCTACAGTGTATTAATAAGAGGTCTATTTTATAGGAAAGGGAATCTTTGACTTATAAGATAATTTATTGTATGAGATTGTAGGATAGAGGTACTTTTTACTACTCTTAAAACTGCTGTTGTTATTAAACTATTGTATAAAAATTGTCATACACTTACAGATGACAGAATATTAAATTAGATCTATGACAAAGATTAATGGAGAATATTGAGAAAAGTGGAGGGGAAATCAAGAAGAATTATATTACATTGCTTATTTAATTTACTTAAGAACCAAAACATATTTAACATTTTCTCATCATTATTGGTGAGGTTTAAAGGACAGGACATATGGTGAAAAGAGTAATAATTAACCAGAGTTTGAATTATTCAAAGACATTTTAATATGAAAAAAACAAAAACTGTATTAGGGCTCTGTCCCAATTTTTGTTTTTATTTTAAAGTTAAAATGGAAATATCACACAGTCCTCCATACCACACAAATGCCAAACCAAATCTAATCTAAACTTAGGTTTTCTTTTTAAAATATCATGATGAATTTTAATTATTTCCTTTTATGAATAAAAGTAACAAGGAACATACACATCAGAGGAACTGCTTTATAGTAAAAGGGATAGCCAGAGAAGTGATTACTAGTTTAAAGAGTACTGATCAATAGGACTTTCTGGAATGATGGAAATGGTTGTAATTGGTGATGTGCAATCTGGTAGCCAGTGGCCATGTGTGGCTATTCAGAACGTGGAATTTGGAAAGTGCAACTGAGGAAATACTTTTTAAATTTTATTCTCTTGTAATTGATTTTAATTGACATTTCATATGTGTCTTTTGGCAAATATTTTAGTGCAGTTAAAAAATGCTTCTTTTCTAATTAGGACAGACATACAATTAAATAAATGAGAAAGGGAAAGATAAAGAGAAGTTTATGATTTTCTCAATACTTATTATCACTAGATAAATATTTTTGAAGGAAAATATTACAGTTGACCCTTGAACAAAGTGGGGGTTGGGGCGCCATCCCACCATTCAGTCAAAAACCAGGTATAACATAAACAGTCAATTAATGTATTGTGTAATTTATATATCATATACTGTATTTCTATAATAAACTAGAAAAATATGCTATTTAGAAAATTATAAAATAAAATAAATTTACAGTACTTATTAAAAAACATTATAGTTCAAACCCTTGTTGTTCAAAGGTCAACTGTAGTTATGTTCCTGTTGATTACATTATCAAAGAATTTGTTGTAAATAGTTTTCCTATTCTATCATGTTAATTTTGGAGAAGAAAATATTTTATATTGAGAAAAATACCTAAGTTTAAGTTTGTTCATGAAAGGAAGTACTGAATGGCTGTGTGTGTGTGTGTGTGTGTGTGTGTGTGTGTGTGTGTGTGTATGTGAAAGATATGACACACATGCTTGTGTTGATGTTTGGGATGGAGTTCATGAATTGATGTGGTCACAGTATCTTTGATTCTAAAGCAGTACGTAATGAATTATAACTGGATGAGATTATTTTGACGTTTAAATCTTCAGCGTGACAGTTGTTTGGGGTGAAAAGAATGCATACTTTTTGTAATCAGAAACCAGTTTACACAAATGTCATGCGATAGTTACATCATAGTCATGTTATTCAATTTTTAAAATAAAATGAATTGCTTTAAATGATGGCCTTAACATTTCAGTATGCTTTTTAAGGGTCCAAGAAAGAAATTTCTCTTTATCTTTCAGTATGTTTTCCTACCATTTCAGGAAAAATAAGATGGGGAGTTATAAGGCTACCTTAAAAGTTTGTTTTGTGGTTATTTGATTTTATGGATTAGTAAATTGGGACGGATAAAGGAGAGATTATTCAAGCTCATGGCTCCCTCCTTAACATGGGTTTGCATTTCTATGGGCCTAATTAAGTACTAGTCATTAGCCCAAACATTTACACATAGGAAATCTTCAAAGATATAGAATTTCTTGTACCTGTGAACAAACTATTTTTTTCTTAGCCTATAACATAAAACTTTTAAAAAAGAAAATGAGTTAAATGTATTTAGTTTTTCTTCCTACTTATTTATTTGTTCAGATTTTAGAAGATTAGAACTTGTTGCTTAGTTTCCAGGAGATTCACTATACAGCAAGTATGTAAAAAGAATAAAAGTAATGTTTTCATCAGATTTTCATTTTATAACTAAAATAAAAAGGCAAATACACTTTATGTGACAAATTCATGTTATACTGCCTAACCTTTCAAATATTTGACTTGTAATGAAAGTGCCTTTTTGTTTCAGATATTTTAAATGGGAAACAAAATGTAATGTGCTGTGAATGAAACGCATACTTTCCTTTAAATTTTAAAGAGCAATAAATTTGCAGAATAGTTCTCTCTGTTATTTCTAGTGGTTAGAATGCCCATTGGAAAATGCATTTACTAACCTGAACATGCTTTTGTACTGTTAAAGTAGGACAAAGATTTTATAAACTTTTTTCTTTGGAAGTAATTTATTCTAATGCTACAGGGAAGAAGAGCGTTGAGGTATTTTTTTTCAATAAAAGAAACTATTATGTTTTCTTTGACTTTATAGAATCAACATATACATGCAATTGAAAGATTTCTGCCTTCTTGCAACAGAATCAAGAATCAAATATAGACCACTATAAACTTTTGAACAATAATAGATACAGAGGAAGAGCTGCCTCAAACAGATTGTCAAACTGCAGCGGGAAGGCCGGGGAGGGTTGGGGGGCAGGAGGTAGGGGGGTAAGAGATCAACTAAAGGACTTGTATGCATGCATAGAAGCATAACCAATGGACATAAGACACGGGGGGATAGGGGAGGCTAGGGGACTGTCTAGGGCGGGGGGATAAAATGGACACATATGTAATACCCCTTGTAATACTTTAAGCAATAAAAAATAAAAAAATAAAAAATAATAAAAAAAAGAATCAAATATAGAGTCTTCTTACTCTTTTACTAGGTTACCTTTTAAAAAGTAATAGTAGACACATTTTAACAGTAGTTGCAGAAGCATAACACAGCCTTAGTAGTCACTCCAGCATTACCCTATATTTTCCAAATCCTTCATGTTAATTTTCTTTTTAAAACAATCTTTGAAAGCTACACAGACTTGGATAGAAGCCTTAGAAATACTTTTTGTACACTCTTCTAGTTTCTATCTGGGTCAAGTCACCCAGTCACAGTGAGTTAACAGATAAGATAACAAAGATTATATAAGATAGCCCTGCCTGGTGTGGTTCAGGGCGTAGAGCGTCAGCCCATGCACTGAAGGTTCCCAGGTTCCATTCCCGGTCAAGGGCATGGCATGTACCTGGGTTGCAGATTCGATCCTTCGCCCTAGACAGGGCAGGAGCAGGAGGCAAACAGTCCATGTCCCTCTCTCTCATCGATGTTTCTTTCTCTTTCTGTGTCCCTGCCTCCATTCCACTCTTTCTAAAAATCAATGGAAAATATCCTTGGATGAGGATTAAAAAAAAAGAAAGAAAGAAACTATATAACATTCATGATAGTAAGTTTTTTAAAAAATATATTTTTATTTATTAGGGAGAGGGAGAGATAGAAGCATTAATGATGAGAGAGAACCATTGATTGGCTGCCTCCTTCATGCCCCCCCCCCCCACTGGAGATCTAGCCCACAACTCCGGGCATGTGCCCTGACTGGGAATCAAACCATGACCTCCTAGGTGTTCATAGGTCAACGCTTAACCATTGAGCCATGCTGGTTGGGCATGAAAGTATATTTTAAGTGGTGAGACTACCCAAGTCTTAGTATTTTTTTAAAATTATAATTTCTCTTGAACATGTGCAATAAGTTACTTTAAATCATTGTAACATTTTATAAAACATATTGTGAAAATTTCATTCACTCTGATTATATTTTGCTTTCCAATGATTGATTCTAAAGAATGAAATAAAACTTTGGAATAACTTGATATTACTGCATTGTATTTAGGTGGCAAAAAATAGCACAGTTTCTAGGAAAACCACCAACTCACAATATTAAATTTAACCATATTAAATTATTAATACTTAAACAATTTTTATCTGCAAATAGTAATTTCATATGTTTCAACCTCAGGTGGTATTAGAATAAAAGATTTCAGTCTTTGGAGAAACCAACAAGTTATTTCTGACAATCTTTCTCATATTGAAATATCCTGCACTGTAAAAGATTACTAGTTGGTTCATTAGGGTGACATTTTAGTCAACCCTGAGAGCTTTCTGGAAAATTTTAACATACTATCTAATTTACTAAGAAAAATAAAACCTCCAAAAACTTACAAGACAAAACCTGTGCATTTCCTTTAAAATGATTTTAGTGACTTCTAAAATCTTTACATTAAATTAACTATCTATATGTATAAAAGCCTAAGTGACCTGCTGACTGGCCGGTAGCTATGATGTGCACTGACCACCAGGGGGCAGATGCTCAATGCAGGAGCTGCCAAGTTACAGCAACTTTGCAGAGTGCCCTCTCGCACTCCAGGACCCCGCAGGGGATGTCAGACTGCCAGTTTCAGCCTGATCCCCATAGGCCAGGTCGAGGGACTCCACCAGTGCACTGGGCCTCTAGGATATATATAATTGGCAGGTCAATTTTTTACATTTTATGAACCATTTTCTGTTCAGTAATACAAATCTAATTTGTTAGGCTCTAAATTTAGTTCTTCTTTTTACAATATGGTTTACTTAGTCATATTTTTATGCAATGTCCCCTAATTTAATGACAAAATGTTTGTTTTTGTCTTTTTCAGAACAAATCAATAAGTTTGTTTTGGACTGATTTGAGATTCTAAGTGTAGATTACTAAATTCAGAAGTATTTGAAAGTCAAAAAAAAAAAAAAATCTCTGGCCCAGCTAGTGTCTCAGTGATTGAGCATCAGCCTATGAACCAGGAGATCACTGTTCAATTCCAGGTCACGGCACATGCCCAGGTTGCTGACTTGTTCACCAGTAGGGACCATGCAGGAGATAGCTGATCAATGATTCTCTCTCATCATTGATGTTTCTGCCTCTCTCTCTCCCTCTCCCTTCCTCTTTGAAATCAATAAAAATATATATTTAAAAAAATCTCTGCTCTACATCTTAATGTTGGAGAACCTAGGACACATTGTGTAATATTCTCTCTTGGTAAAACACAGAAAAGAATGGGTCCTATTCATTTTTCTCATAAGGAAAGTCACATCCACATAAACTTTAGAACAGGTAATAGGTTGAGTAGACAGGGTGTATTTAAATTTATTCTCACTGCAATCAAAGAGCTTTCCTGATCTACTTTCCAATACAGTGATGGTGAACCTTTTGAGCTCAGCGTGTCAGCATTTTGAAAAACCCTAACTTAACTCTGGTGCCATGTCACATATAGAAATTTTTTGATATTTGCAGCCATAGTAAAACAAAGACTTATATTTTTGATATTTATTTTATATATTTAAATGCCACTTAACAAAGAAAAATCAACCAAAAAAAATGAGTTCGCGTGTCACCTCTGACACGTGTGTCATAGGTTCGCCATCACTGTTCTAATATATGATGACTTCAAACACTTAGAAAGGAAGCTTTACTCAACTGAATTGGTTTTCTTTGGCGAGTTATGTAGTAGAGATTGAACATGGGTGGGAAAGTACATGTTAACATCCTGCTTGATGGTTTTTGTCAGTTTCATGTCAGGAAATGTTTATTTCTCAGTAAGCAATTAAAACAGTAGCAGAAAGTGACATGAGCACTGGCCAGTGTGTCCTTGTTGGTTGGGCATCATCCCATGAAATGAAAGGTTGCTGGTTCGATTCCCATTCAGGGCATATGCCTGGGCTTCAGACTCAATCCGCAAAAGGGGAAGTGCAGGAGGCAGCCAAGTGACGTTTTGCTCTCACATGGATGTTTCTCACTTCCTCTCTCTCTAAAATTCAATTGGGGGAAAAAAAAACTTTAAAAGAAATGTGACATGAGCACACACAGTGTGGGCTGTGATTGCCACAATTTTTATGTCAATGTCAAGTGGAGGGGTCCTAAGTCCAGCCATTGAAATGAATATGTAAATGTTACCTCTCAAATTAGATGTAAGGAACAATGGAGGCTATAAAAGCCAAGCAAACATCCTCATAATAGCCCCTCATGAAAAGAAAGTTTGAAATTGTATACAATTCAATGCGAGCCACTTAATATACTAATATATTTAATATGTTGGTCGGTAACTATAAAATGCCATCAGGTCCACTGAACAGCTAAAACACTGTGAGAATCGGCCATGTAATTAGCCCACCTGCCCTTCTCTCTCCCTCCTTTTCTCTATTAACAAGATGGAGCATTTTGAATCGAATGCCATAAACTTCTTCGTAACAAAACTGGCTCCTGTGTGAAGCAGAAAAACAGGCAGTCTCCAACTTATGAAAGTGCTATTTATTCCAAAAGCTCTTTGAATTCATAAATTGAAATCCTTATTATAGTTTCCCATGGAAACAACACTCTGAGGCAAGGTAAACTTTTTAAACCACTTCACAAAGGACTCATCTATAATAATAAAAGCATATTATGCTAATTAGACCAGAAGTCCTTCAAGACGACCTTCCAGACGAAGCTGGAGGGAAGCCCAGGTCCTGGGTGCCAGAGGGAAGCCAGTGCCGGCAGCCGGGGGAAGGAAGGCCGCCTCTTGCATGACCTTCGTGCATCTGGCCTCTAGCTAATTCTATAATATACTTGCTTCAGTATTGTACCAAAAGTATAGTCAGGCATTGCCCCTGATGAACCTAGGGAAGTGTTTTTTAGTTCCCACTGTGGTGTCAGGAATATCTCTTCTGCCGCAAGCTGATTTAGAGATACCACTCCTTTCACTCCTGAGCAGTAAAGAGAGAGGAAAAAAGTAGCTCCTTCTTTCCTGAGGTCTCTGTGATGGACCTTTATGCTTCTTTTTCTGTGGAACCTTCTCCTGGTTCTGGCCAGCATTTCTCTTCCTCCCCCTGACTGCTGTACAAATCCACAGCCTCAATGATTCCTCCACATCCCCGTCCTCGAAGCCTTCCTAGACCATTGAGGTTTTCTAAAGGCTTTCACTGCTGACACCAAAAGAAAAAGAACATAAAACAAAGCTCCATCCTGTGCTACCGTGGGAACCAGACTCTGCCACACTGGCATTTAATCTCCAAAATAAAGGCTGGCTAATGTCTTGAAACATAATGTGAGGGGCTAGAAAGGCAAAGATAGAAGCTGGCCAGCCCAATGCATGGAAGAAGGAAATAGAATCTTATTCTGCATCCCTTCTCCTGCTGGCTAGTACCGCCATCAGTTTTGCTATAGTATGTACTTTACTGTGACTGACATGCATCTGGGAGGGAAGCCACCTGCTGTTGTGGCATTTTTTGTTGGAGGAAAAGGAGAGCCAAAGAAAATGAAGGCATCTAGCTGAGAAGGAAGGAAACCAAAGAAGAGAAGGAAAGCCCAAGAGGGGGCAAACTTCTTTTGGCCATTTTTAAAATGTAAAATATAGCACATAAGTTGACTACTGCTTGTACATTTAGATGAACTTCTTTATATAGCTAAACCTAAACACTGATTATACAAAAAAAAGAGTGATGTGGGATATTGTACTCAAATTTTTAATTTAGCCACTGTTCATGATTGCATTTTTACTTTCTTTGTATTGAAACAAGCACATTTGTTTTCCTATTCATTTCTCTTTTCTATATATGTAATTAAGATTATGTCCAAAGAACGCTGACATGATAAATTAAAGAACTGCCCTTGCATTCTTATAGGCTGGGGGCGAAAGGAAACATTTTTATGGAGATGCTCTTTTGCAGTAATTTAAAAGCATACAATTTAACAGTCTGCAGCTTCCCCTCATGTCAGCACACCACCATCATTCATAACATGATTGATGTGCCTAATTCCCATTTGTGAAGGAAGAATGTCTTATCTGAAAGAAAAATAAAACTTAAGGTATCTTTTTCCTGGTTTTGTATTCTTTTTTTTTTTCTTCACAATCAAAAGAAAGAAAAGAGTGTGATCTTTTTAGTAACGTTGATTATTAAAAGACTCACTTCTTGCACACAGCAGCATTAGGTGAGCAGAATTAAGAAGCCAGGGTTTTCTGCAAACCTGAGCTATTCCCTACAGGTAAGGCTGGATGGACTGCTTTCTATGTTACCCGAAATTATCTTTACATCGTGGCATGCCAATTTCATCACCTCTGTGTTGCTGCAAAAAAAACCAAAATAGTATTTGATTGCATAAGGATACACAGAGAAAGCAAAAGTTGAAGTGATAAGAAAAACGATTCTTTTAAAATAGATATTCTTCGTTTAGTCCAAAAGCCAAATAGGAAAAAGGAAAGGGAAAAATACCCAGAGAATGATTATAAACACCAAGCGCCACCACCATTTAGCACTGCTTCCAAATTCTGAAATAATATGGGATCGCCTGTAGCTTAACAGACCAATGAACTACTAGTAAAACCAACAAATGGATACTAAAGGCATAGGATAGAACGAACCAGGTAAAAATAAGGTGTTGTTTGTTTTGTTTGTTTGTTTTGTTTTTATCCTATGACTGAATCTGGAAATATATGGAGACTCAGGGCAAGCCTGTCCCAAGCCAGTTTTACTTTTTTTTTTTTTTTTTTGGAAGTTAACATTTCACCCTTCCTTTTACTCTAGTACTTTGATTTTTTTTTTTTTTTTTTAATTCAAGTCTTCTGACATAGAACATTTTTCTGAACTTGGTCAGGTCAGGATTTGTTTACACATTGGGCATGACTTGGATTTGCATAGGAAGAGTCAGCCTTGTTTTCCTTATGAATAAGATCTCAGAAAAATGCTTGAAGGTGGGGTGGGTTTAGTGGCACCAGCTGTGGTCCTGGGCCTTCGTTAACAGTGAAATGACTTTACTTTCTGGGAGCAAATCTGTGACCTTTATTTTGTTAGCAGAACTTCTTTCCCTGGTATCCTATTCAGCACATTTTACAAATTGGTGTCAAGCCTGGGCCTGTTTTACTTACTTGTTTATTTTATTTTCCTATTGGATTTTCATGCAGCACTTAACCAAAATCTCTTTCTGGGATTGTACTACTCACAGCCATATTTGCCAACTTTTTGTTTACAGAAATTATAAATAGTGCTGTAGTAATTGCTAGACCTTCCCAGCACTTGGCTCTTTTAAGCTCCCTGATTTTGTTATTACTCTACATATTAAAGTCTTATTAAAATAATCACCTTAAATGTGGAATAGAATTTCAAGGGCAGTTAGTATAAAACCAAAATGTATCTTAAATATCAAAAGTATCTACGTCTTTGTATGATTTCACATTGAAATTGATAAAATAAAACTTTAATATTTGTGTTCATGTCATGTCTGAGTTGCCATTGAACAGTAACAAACTCAGTCTAATTTCTTATTTGGTAGATTGGAAACCAAACCCTCCCAGTAAATGACTATCACATATACAGTATTGCTTTCATTTTTAAAATGGCTTTCAAAAATCAACTATGGCAAAGCACATAGTTTGTATAGATGTTATTGTCCACATTTCTCCACTAGCTATTTCTACTCTATAGTAAGACCATATGAGTAAATGTGCCTCTGTTGACATTTCAGTTTCCAGCTAATACAATTTAAAGAAAATTGATGATTTTTAAATCATTAATAACTTTAACCATTAAAATGTTATTTGCTGAAACTTATGAAATGATTCACTTTTAGTTGTATTCTCTCATTTTTACATTTGCTATTGTTTTGTTTATAAAACACTTTTGATCAAATGAGCACTTTGAGAAAAGTATAGCTAATTAAATGAAATGTAAGAATGAGCCTAGGAATTTCAACATGGATATACTTTATTATTGGAGAAATTTTGATGGCTATTGAAACCTTTTTCTCTCCCTAGTCCCATAAGACAGTTTTCCCTTACATTTCCTACCTGGATGCCAAGGCCTGTGTCTCAAATAGTTGGTAAATTCTCCAGTGCATACTAACAATAGTGTAAATCCTATTCACTTGTATTGATTAATTGTAGAAATACATATACAAATTTGATTATCCATATGTGGAAATTTATTTAAGTAAACATATAAAATATGTAAATATTATATAGATGTATGGGAAAAGTTTATCAAATATTATCTTTATCTTAACTCTGTTCACATTCACACCCTAAACAGAAATACAAAGTAAATAAATCTTGATAAACTTTGCCTAATGGACATTGCCAAATGGACTTCTCTTGCAATGGTTACTTTTTCCACTTAACATTTAAAAGCATTTTCGTAGTTACAATAAACTATCGTCATTTGCAATAAAATATGAACACGAAAAATAAGTCAAATAAATTGTAGTCTTTGGTTGCGTATTTATGTTGTGTTTCTTTAAGGAAAAAAAGTGAAGTATTAGAAATACTTAAAGGCCATGATAGAAAATTGATTATATATTTAGTAGAACTGGAATATCTTTAAATGAGACTTCATGTTTATTTTTCTTTCATCGAAGTCTAAATGAGAATTTAGAAATAGAATCTTTAAAAATGGTATAAAAAAAGCTTTAAAAGTTATTGCCTAGGAAAACCGTGCCAGCAACATGTAAGAATGTTTGCTTTACACAAGGCAGTGAAAGACTTTAAAACTCCTTGTTCAGGAAATACCAGTATTACTGAAATTTGGTCATATTTTTTAAATGCTGCCAGTGGGAGAGAACCTGCTTCCCATGGTTTTGTTTTCCCCTTTGGACGGTAGCCATGGAGCACTGCATGTTGTGTTGGTGCCTTGCATGAGGAAGACATGCAAAGGCAAGGTCCAGTCTGCATGCTGCTTAATGAATGTTTTTCCTTTTTTTCTCCCTCCTTGTCATGTGCTTTCAGAAGACAACAATGTGGAAGGTGGGTGCTTTTTACTCTTTTTTCAACTCTCATTTGCCTTTTATTTCTTAGCATTAACAGAGTACATCTCAAATTTAGACGGTAAGTTGAACATCTTTTTGAGCATTTGTTGATTTGTGGATTGTGCATCACTTTTCATATAGAACACTCATACCCTGTACCCCGGCCACCCCGCGTATATGAAACGCCTTCACCCTTGATGCCAATCCTTGATGGATTTCAGCAGTCCATATTAGAATACGTAATTGCAGTGTTCTGTATGGAAAAATAATGCAATCCATTTTTTAAAAATATTAAATGAGAAAGTATTTATTTGCAGTTTCAGAACATAGTGCATGATCCTTTCTCCATTTTTTTCTTGATCAAAATGATTTATTTTTCTTTTGGAATTGTTTAGCATCACATCATCTCAAGCCCATTGGTTTAGTTTTAAATGAAATGATTCATAAAAACACAGAATAAAGTACTGACTGTAAGTAAGAGGCATATATTTAGATTAAAAAATAAGCCTTCGGCCAATGGCAATGAGAGCATAAAGCACCCCACCATGATTAATGGTAAGTATGCTTGTAATATTCTGTGTCTGTTAAGTAAAACTACAATATTTATCCAAGTTTTTAAAACACTATCTCTCAAGAAATTTTGACAAAGGTATATGTATTTTTCTATTGAATCCAATAAATTCAGCATATTTCAGCATTCTACTTTCAAAGGACTTAAATGCGTTTGTCAGTGTGCTGTCAAACAAATCTCTTCATTATAAAAATTCAAAAAAAACTAGGTAGAGTTTAGAATTCCAGAAGGAAAGATGGTATTCTATCAAATTATATAATTATAGTATTAAAAGTTTTTGCATAAACAATTAACCAGTATCTACACGTCAGAGGCAAACATTTAGCATATTTCATTTTGCTGCAATATTTCGAAATAAAATCATTCTGTAAAAATAATAAATATTTGTTTTAGAACAAAAGTCCTCATCAAATGTTATAGATAAATAATAAAGTTACTAAGATTTGATGTTTCAAATAAAGAACAATTCATGGTAATATGAAGTTGATCAGTAGCAAGTTACAGCATATTGTTTGTGATTCGTTCATGTAAAGTACAGTTGCTTGGTTGCTGAACATGTCTATTTTATTGTTTAAGAGATTAAAACTTCAAAAGAAATCCTCAATGATGATTTTCCAAAGTGCTGGCTCTGTATAAGGCTTCCGTTTTTCTCTACTATAATTGTAATAGCATGTGAGCATGCACTTGATAGGCCTGATATTTTTCAAAAACCAGTGTCATTTATATTGTGCATGTTAATTAAGATGGAAAGTTTTTCTCAGTATATTTTTAAACTTCTTTTGCATTTCCTTACTCATCCTGTAAAGTTTCATGTTTTCGTTCTTTTCCCCCTAAATCCAATTGCATTCCAATGGGCTTTAAAACCAGCTGAATAAGCATGAATGCCTCTCTCTTCACACACAATCATCCCATGAACATTTTTGGCAAAATTTTCAGAATGTCGGTCCATCACTATTGTAATAAGTTTACTTAATCATAATTTTAACCTACCTATTTATAAATTAACTTTGGTAATATAGTGGAGTTCCCTTAGAAGTAGGAAATCTAGCATGAGGAATGTGAATGCTTTAGAAATCTATTTTCATCCTTACTAGGGTCGTATTAAAAACCATTAGAGCTGTCTAATATATTTTGTAAAAGTTACATCTGATACAGGGATAATTCCCTGATTTAGTCTACCCAATATTATAAGCTGTTATTAGTAAATATGTATAGTAGTTTTAAAAGTGAAATTAAATGAAACAATTACATCACTTGAACAGATAAGCCACTATTTCTAGGCATATGAAATAATCACGAATCACCAACTGATCATAAACTTTTTAATCTGTCTGTGTGATTATATTTTCTTTTTAAAATCACTTAGAAAATGCAAAAAGAGGCTGGATTACAGAAACCTTAAACTATGTTTAATAATTTTCATATAATTATATGATGATTTTAATTGTGTATGCCCGAAGGAATTTTTAATATCCACAAAATTTTAAGGAAATAACAGATTATTTTAATAATGATGCAAGTAATGCATAATGTTATGTATCTCAAGTAAAGTCTCAAATATATTTAAAATAACACAAGGAAAGGGAATATAAATGTTATAGAAATTGTATGCATACTATAATGTTGTAACATTTCCCCGTGTTTTTTAATATACATGGATTGAAGAGTAGCTTTACTCCTGAATGTAGAATAAAAACTAGGAATTATGCCATTCCTTAAAAAGTGTCTACTTGGGTAGTAAAATATATTTTTAAAAGAATATTAGTAATATTCTTTAGAAAGGAAGATCTTCACTCTGAAGTTAATTGTCAAGTAATAGATAATAAATAATTTAAATGAAGGGAATTCAGTACTCTTTCAGAAAACATCCTTAATGAAATTGTTTCTTATATGTATTTGTATATCACTTACATTAACTCATAGTTTAGTATTTAAGTTATGTTTAAGTAAAATGATAAATAATTTGTTCTCCATGGAAAGCTAATTGAGCCTATTTAAACCTAATGCATTGTTTCTTAATAGTAAATTCTAACTTTGCAATTGCATGTCTAATGATCTTTGTATATGAACAAGCTTAGTTAGTCGCCACATGTGTCAGACAAGGAGACATCTCTGCATTATCATTTCAGTGTGACTAAGATTTTTTTTCTTTTCATTTAATTATGAAACTTCTCATTTACTGATGAGGGGAAAAAGATCAGACCCAGCCCATATTTCAGGTATTCCTTTGGGTTTTTACAAATATAATTGCATCACCGAAGTCTGACAAGCCCTGTGGAGGCTGTGTTCAAAACAGTCTCATCGCGGGGCGTCAGGGGCAGATTCAGTACGTAAGGGATTGGTTGGATTTTAAGTCATGCTCCTCTTATGCTCCTCATTGTTCCAACTGATACATAGAAGAAATACACGGTGCAGCATATGCCAGTGTTTAAACTACATACAGTCTGTAACTCTTTGCCCCAAAGCATTCCAACCAGGGGTTGAAAGAATGCTTTTTGATTTGCTTCTGTGATACAGACATGTCTCATAGGAAACAAGATGTCTGTCACTGAACATTTTTGTCACTGTGACAACCCCGCCTTCCCATGCTCCCTTGTTTATTGCTGACTGTGCTCTTGTTTCCCTTCAAGGTCTGGCGCACCTGATGATGGGCGACCAAGGTATGGGCTCTGTTCCTTTTCCACTCTGCTTCCCGTGTTTCCTTGTTTCGTAGCTGCTTTCACGCCGTCCCTGCAAAGGATGGGCAAATGCTTGCAAATTGTCTGGCTGCAAATTAAATACATACTTTTGTTCACTTTTTTTTTTTCATGTGTTATTCTCTTTATATGTTGGTTTGATTTGTGGTTTGCTCCTTTGACTTCTTTGACTTTTGTTTTTGTTTTTGTTCATTCTTTGCACTGTAATAGCTGAAAATAAATGAGACATAAGGACTTGTGATTGGAAGATTCCATACACTTATCAGCATATGCAATTTTAAGGGTAGTTATAGTAAAGAAAAACCACAAACCGCCACAAATTAATATTTGAAAGAGGATATTCAGTTTAACCTCGTGTACCAAAAAGAGTCCATTTTTCACCCAGTGCATGGCAGTTTGGGAACATGCAGACATCTTTGGCTTCTGGCTTCTAGAATGCTGAGTCTAGTGCTCCACAGAATCAATACTTCTTTTACCTGCAGTCGTTATGTATCTCCTCTTTGTGTAATATTTTAAAGTGAGCATGGGCTTTCCAATTTCCTTGCATGTACTGCCTTTTAAAAAAAGGCAGGATTGTCAACGTATACTGATTGTATTTCCATTTGTTTTTAAACCCTTACTTATGCTTTCTTGATTAATTTTCAAAGAGTAGTGCATTTGCATATATTCATAATTCTTATTGTTGTTTCTCTCCTCTTTATTCTCTTTGTATGGAAACCCTTTCTTCATGGAACCATTTCACCAAATCAATAGGTAAAAGTAAAGGTATTACACTCTTTTATTTCTACTTAATATCACCTGTATGAATTACAGTGTGTCTAAGTTATGCAAATGTATTTGCACCTTTTGGTATTAGTAATGGGCACTGGGAGGTAGGTATGAGTGTTAATGAATATTTTATGAACTTAAGGTAAGAGAAAATCCATCAAAATGTTTCACTCGTTGTTTCTCTTGCTCTTTAGTGTGATTTTTTTTTTTGTCAGCTGCTTATATAATTAGAGTATTTAAAAATTAGCTACAGGTTTCGGCATCAGTCTTTGCAGTGTCATTCAATGGCAATTAAATGCTGTGTGTAGTCACCATAAATATACCATCCTCAAACTTTTAACTCTGGAGCCCACCTACCCCTGCCATTCTGCCTTGGGATGTAAGTCTGAGCATGCGCAGCATTGAAATGGCCCCGCTCATCACCATGCTGTCTGCTAGAGGTCATATGCGCACATTAACTTCATGATATCCCGGAAAAAGCAGTGCTCTGAAAGAGAGAAACAAAGGAGCAAGATAAGCCTGTTCTTTTTCTGTGCATACTAACTCTGTTTGAGAACGCTGTCCACCAGGCTCCCATCCCTGCATCACTTGGTAAGTCAGGCATGTGTACTCTTTGAGAGCATTGGTGCCAAATTGAAAAGCATGTGTAACTCACCATTTAGAACCATCCACATTGTGTTCATTGAAAGGAGGTCCATGGTAGGCAGCTGTGACAGATGTGTATCATCACCTTTAAACTAAACACTTTAAACAATGGATCAGTGAATGGACCCTTGGTCTCCAGTTTTGGGGGGGGGGGGGTTTACATTTTGTTTTGTTTTGTTTGCATTTGTGTGTTTTTCCCTGGTTATTTTAAACACAGGAATGTATCTTATCCTTGAATTCTCTGTATCTTTCTTATGCTCTGAATCCTAATCCGGTGAATTGGGACCAAAGCCCCCAGTTCTGCAGCTTCACGTTTGTGTCATCTAGCAGGGACACTTTTCTGCCTATACAAGCACCTGAACATGAGCTGAGCAATAAGGAGGAAATGGTATCGATGTTTTAAATGTGTAAAGTAGAGCTTTAGAAACAAATGTTGTTTGGATACTCTGAGTTTACAAAAAACAACATATGCTTATTGCAGTTTGTGTTGTGGTCAACCGGTTTTTTAATAATATAATTTGATCTCATTTTAACCTTCCAGCAACATGAAAATAACAGTATGTATTGATTCTTTTCGTATGCCATTGGTATTTTGTGTACCATTTGGGGTGCTTTTTAAACTTGTTTTTGAGGACAAATCGCCACTCACTTTTCTTTCTTAAGTGGGCATGTCCCACCTATTCCTTAGTGTAAGATTCAGAATGGCATAGAGTGAGCTGTATTTATATTTTCTTTTACTGGCTGAGTGAAGTATATCTATGTGTGTTTGTGTATATGTTCCTGTGTATATTGGTATGAGTACATACACATAGACAAACTTTCTAAATATGCACACATGCATTCATTATGATGTGAAAAAGTAACCTTTAAAAATAATTCTCTAATTATATAATCTATTAACACTACATAAAGAATAATTCATGTTTATATTACGCTGGTATTTGTTTTGGTGTAATTAATGTTCAAGTGTCACTTCATTCCGTGTTCCTATGCCAGACCTAAGTGTTTTCTGTTATGTGTGTCAAGCATATTTTTGCTAAAGTCTTCATCCAGTGGTATTCATCAATCTGCACAAAACTACAGAGGCCAGGACTTTGTTTTTTCCTTTACATGCTTCGGTGAATGGGACCAGGATGCTTTTCGATATTAAATGGGAGAAAGAAGATGGAATTGAGTATTTTGCAAATGACACGCAACCTTTGCATGTTGTTTAATTCGGTGGCTAGAAATGAGAAATGTGATTTGTAAGTTTTCTTTAATTGCAAGTTAATTCAACAAATCTGTATTCTAGATCAAAAATCCAATCTTGACGATGCCATGCATCCACACCCAAGGAGTGTCATTTATAATAGGGAAATGAAAATGTGAGCAAGGGAGTCACATGACAGAATGGAAGTGCTGTGCGGTGGGAAAAGGCAGTGAGAAACATAACATGAAGCGGGGTTGCTCATGTCCTTG
This sequence comes from Myotis myotis, assembly GCF_014108235.1. Taxonomy (NCBI): domain Eukaryota; kingdom Metazoa; phylum Chordata; class Mammalia; order Chiroptera; family Vespertilionidae; genus Myotis; species Myotis myotis. The sequence continues at coordinate 27,393,475 of NW_023416318.1, forward strand.
CCTGTTGGAGAAGTCGCAAACTGTCTAGTAACTTTACATTTTAACTTCCTCTATAGGTTAGATCCTAGTTGTACATAAAATGCCCAGTCTAAAATAATAGATATGGATTGTAAATTCATGCCTCCAAATATTTCTGTCACAATATAATCTTGGGGAATTTTTCTTGGCACTACTTGTCTCTTTAGGAGAAGTGATTTCAGGGTCTCTGGAATGATTCTCTCTGGATTAATGTCTTTTTATTGTTTTCGTTAATCCAGAAGCAAAATTGGATTCAGGAGCATTATTATTATTATTTTTTTTTCTGTATGGATTCTTAAATATTTTCTAAAAAGTTAAATGCCCAGTGATAAATGAATACATTTCATTAAAAAAAAGAACAAAAGGAAATAAAGTAAGTCATCTAAAGAGAACATTTCCTTGTGATAACCTTCTTCATCATCTTCCCCAGTCCTCTCTGTAGAGGTAAGCACTGGGATCATTGTGCTGTATCCTTACAGAGTTGGTGCGGATCCTTCCATACTCCCTAATTAATTTTTAGGGTTTGGAAACTGACCATTTATACATCACAAAAACAGCTAAGTCAACTAGAGACACTGTGATGTGCTCACAGAATCAAAATGAATGAAATGGAAGCTTTCTCCTTTTTCCCGTAGGACATTGTGTCTCATATTTATATTTATTTTTTGTTAATCCTCACCCAAGGATATTTTTCCATTAATGTTTAGGGAGAGTGGAAGAGAAAGGGAAAGACAGAGAGAAACATTGATGTGAAAGAAACACATAGATTGGTTGCCTCCTGGATGAGCCCTAACTAGGGCCAGGGCCCAGGGAGGAGCCTGCAACCAAGGTAGGCAACCTTGACCCATGACCCTTTGGTCAGCAGGCCGAGGCCTCGCTCTATCCACTGAGCCAAACTGGTAAAGCCGTGCCTCATATTTTTAATTGGTCATTCTGTTTCAAATTCTGGATTCAGTTATTTGGAATAGGTTTCATGTTTTATAAGCAAGAATATGTCACCTTTAACTAGATACAGTTAGGAATAAACACTCTTTCAGTGATTTATAGCTTTTTAAGGTATAGCTGAAGAGATATTCTCTAGAAGAAACGTGCTTGTGACTAGATGGATCCAAATCATTGTGAAATTGTGGTTGCTTTCTTTTTAGATCTGTAATCTGTCATTGGTATCGTTGGGGCCATTGATAGTGCTAATAACTTCATTCCCCATTTTATTTTACATATAGGTTTATCTATTTACCTGGGAATTTACTTTTTTGTTTTGTTTTTCCATGTATGTTTAACTGGTCCTTTTATTCCAACAATGATTAAATTATATTTTACTATTTAATTATATTTCAATGGTTGTATGAAAGTAATAAGTGAATATTTATACGAGAACATGTTAAAGTAACTCACACTGCAGATCCAGCCAGCATGGCTAGTTAATAGCTCAAGAGCTCAGGTCAATAGTTGCCAGATAAGTGTTGATGTTTTGATTGGAGGCCGGATTTTTTCTTCATAGCTATCATCATATATGTAATTACATATTTATATGAGATTATAAATCTAATGTCAGCTGTTCCTAATAGAATGTAAGCTCCATGAGGGCAGGAAGGTTGCCTTTCTTTTAGGCCATGTGCTTCCAGAGCATTTTTCTAACTATCTTGACTATGTCATTTTCATGACTTAAGTATGTGAATGGGCAGGGAGCATGTTGGAAGAGGAATATGTGAAGAAGGACGTGGAAGATTTGGTGTGGGCAAAGTTGGGGGTGGAAACGAGAAAGAAACTTACTCAAATAGGTAGAAAGGATAATAGCAACAGATTGCATGGAATCCTCTCAGCCTCCATCTCTAAAGTTTCTTTTGCTTCCCATCATTCGTATCCTTTTGCAAAGTTGCAGTGTATCTTTCCAGTAAGGCACCAATCTGCGGTCAATTTAATATGCCTTAGCATATGCACAGCAATGGGTCTGTAAGGAAATGAAATCAATCAATTTTTGTGTTTTAGGTTTTCAAAAATTGTCATGTTATTCACTGTCACAGTGGCAAATAATCAAATTTTGTTTTCTAACTTGCACTGTTTGTGCAAAAGCAGGCACAGAAATGTTACTGCAATTCAGATCTGATGTTCTCTTTTGTGGTTCACATGAGTTCTTTTTTCACTCATACTGTGTCAATTGTGATATACTATACCATAAAACCAGTGTATAAATGGGGTTTGGATTGTAAACTTTCAAAAAAGCCAAAATTTGAGCCTTATCTTATGATATGAGAATATTTACTTTTCATTGCATTCATAAATCCTACAGCATATTTGCAAAATAAATGTTCATTTGACTCTTTCAAATGAACATTCATTGTTTGCTTATCCTGGTTTCTCATAGAAGGCCAAGGTGTTACAAGTGTCAAGCATATGATCACACATTTTAAAAGTGCCAAAATTGTAATGTATTAGTGAAAATTAAGTTCTTCAAATAATTTATGAAGAAAATAAAATTAGATTTTTCTCAAAACTAATTGTGTTAATACCTAGATATAATTGATCACTACAACTAATTGATAAGCAACATTAAAATTATGTTTTAAAACTTTATCTGTAATTTCATGCCATGGTGAATATTCTATAATATCTTCTCTTAGATAGATTTGAGATTTTTAATATTTAGAGAAGAATAAAGCATTTAGTATGTTTTATACATTCTCTTTCCAAGATTTTTGTTACCATCTTTCAACTATAGTGTTGGTATATAGCTAAGTTGTCTGTGAAGTACCCAGCTCCCAGTCACCAATATCATGATGCTTATTTGCTTTACAACTTTTAAATACATTTGCTATGGTTTCTGATGTAGAACTAATTTTGAAAATATCATTTGTCTCTTCTTCTGTGTGGCGTATTAAATCAAATTTCCTCATTTATCTTCATAATATAAAGGTCTTTTTAGTAGAAGCATTTGTGCCATGGGTAAAATCTTACTGTATTTAAATGCCTATGTTTGGTGCATATGGAAATTAAGAAAGAAATTAATTTGAATTGTCTGTTATGATTTCTACTGTTGCAGTACTGGATGCTCTTCATTTGCAGCCACAGCACATGGAAAGACCAGACTACCACTATGTAAAATCAGATATTAAGTGTCTACTTCATCAGTAGGATGTACAGAGAAGGCTATGTGACTATTAGAAATGGTATTAATTTTGCAGTTCTCCTTTAGCCTACATGCCCATCAGTTCTTGATATAATCAACAAAATTTACTTGGAGAGTAAATATGTATTATCTCTTGTGGCAATTTAATCAATTTTGTCATTACATTTATTACAAATAAAAGTCCCAGCACCTTTGTATCTCTGCTCATTTGGCTCTGTGATGAGAAGTTTTCCATGTACCTATACACTCTATAAAAATGATGACATTGAATGACTGATAAATTTAACAAAGATTCATTAGACTAGAAGGGATTAATTTATCCTCAGAAAAGAGCACAGAAAGAACTCAACAGCATAACAGTTTAGAGACTGAGGTGGTATAAATGTAAATTTAGATGCTTTATTGAAATAGTAAATAGCAAAACACTTAAATTATGACATACTGGATTTTAAAAGGATGATTCCTTTTCCAAAGGAAATGATTTTTTTTAAAAAAAGATTTTAATCTTATTTACATTTTTAAAATGTATTTTGTGAGTTTAGTATTTTTTTTTAAACCAGCATCACCACAATTAGGCTGGCAAGAGGGTGTTTCTTAAATTATGCTGGCCAGTGGTTTTAGAGAACAGTGTAATTTCCCAGAGTGCTTAGCTCATATGCTAAATAAATTGGAATTTTTAATTATAATTATAGAATTGTAGGGTAGGAAAGAACATTACTAATTATCTTAAAAAATAAACCTACTGTTGACACTTTTTGAAATATAAGACATGATAGGGAATATTGCTTATATAATAGCAATATGATAGATACTTTGATTTAAAATAACTGATATATAATAACCAATCTTAGAGAGATTTTAAAGACTCTGTCCACTTACACACCAGTAATCATAAAACAGGGTTTCATCCTCTTATTCTTACAAAATAAATTTAGAGGTGTTTTTAAGGAAACCAACCATAGGGTATTATATAGGATACTTTTGCTTCTCATTTTTAAGGTTTCCATTTTAAGGGAGTAAGATTGCACTTTTTAACAGGGAAACAGTATAGTATATTTGCAAATACTACGATGAACATTGGTACAATAAAACATTAAAGGTTGATTCTACTCAACCAAAATTACTTAGTTATTTCCGTAACTTCACACTTTCACATTCTTTTACATACAATGATGACACTGAAATGGACTTGGCTCCCTATTGAACAAACTTAGGAGGTCATTGGCTATGAGCTGCTTTTTAGATTCAAATTTACAGTATGAAGCACACAGGGAGGTAAATATCTTCTCATGGACCAGAAATACCATCCAGAGACAACTTTTTCATCAATTAATGTTTTGTTTTTTTCACTAAGGACTTAGAGTGATATCTGAGTTGAGCTTATACTAACCACTTGGTCACCTGAAGACCAGATTTTCACGGAAAAGCTAGTTAGAGAGTTCTCTTTTTAGATATCTATCTTTCCTGGAAAAGTAACAACATATAATTACCTTGAGATACTTAATCATTAGCTAATCTTCTCACATCCTTCAAGGTTTTTCTCAAATGGTACCTTCTCAAGAGATTTGTCTTTACCATTTTATGTAAATTATAATTTTCCTCTCCTGAAACTGAACAATCTCGTTTCTCTTCTGTAACAATTATTATCTTTTAACATACTTGAAATTTTTAGTTTATTTTGTTGACTGTTTATTGTCTGTCTTTCTCCCACTGGAAAATGAGAAGGCAGAGATCTCTGCCCTGCCTTCAGGTATCTCGAGGGCTCCTGGAACAAGGGCTGGCACAGTAGGTAATCAGTAATTCTTGAGTAATAACTGGCTGATTGGCTAAACAAGTTATAAAATTTCTCTTTAAAGTTTAATTTGGATGTTATTTCTTTCTCATCAAATGCTAATTTGCACATTTCTCTTTTTGTGTCAAGGTAAATCTTATGAAAGACAAAGCAAATAAAATCAAACTAAATTTTTCTCCTTGGACTGGGAGTGAGGAGGATTCTGACCAGACTCTCTTGACCTTTCTTATTTTCTGTCCTATTTCGGTGGTCTCAGAGAATTTGAAAGGGACTTGAAAACCACTCCAACCGCTGATGGTCAAATCTTTCCTTTAACATTTCTCTAATATTCAGTCTTAAAGGGATATTTCTTTAAGGGGACAGTAATTCATCTTTACATGTCTCTCTGTATATAACAGGTAACTGGAAGAGGCTCCTGGAAGTTCGGCTTCTAAATAACATGTGGCTTTTAGGAAGTACCTTTTGGCACTTTGTGACATTGTGAAAGCTTCAGAGAATGAAGTGGATCTCTGCTCCTTTACGTTCATGTGACTTATCCTGTGCTTCTAACATTAAAAGAAACAGATTCAGTCTTCTCAGGCCCTCAAATAGCTACCTACACTCAAAGGGCCTCTGAAATTTTTCCAATCCAAGGAAAAATGATCATGTGTTCGACTGCATAATTAGCGAGTAGTACAGGTCCCCCGCCTGCTGTCCTAAGTGTGGAACCTGTGCTGAACAGCCACATGGTAGGAAATCTCTCAGTTAAAAGGCAACAAAACTGCAGTCCTAAGGCCACATTTCCCTTAATATGAGAGTCGTATCCCTTGTCCTTTTTAGTAGAGGTAGGAAACACAGAGACAGTGTCCGAATGGTTTCATTCGATCTTAGTCACTATTCCTGGAATCGCCAATCCTTATGTAAGACTGCTACACATGGTGTAAAGCCACAGCTATTTAGAATAGATGTTTTTAAGATTTTTGACATTAAATGTAAACAAGAGGATAATAATAGCTAACATTTTTTCAGGACATGTCTTCACACATTCAAATTATATCTACTTATACCAAACATGTGTTCCCCTAAATGCAGGTTTTCCTTTTCTGCTTGGCTTCTTTGCCCAGGAATTACCATGTGGCTATGACTACACAATAACTCATTTAGAATAGGAGAAACACCAGTAAATTGTTAGTATTTACTTTTATTACGTAGCCCTGATATAGACCACAAAAGTACACTAATTCAGGAAATAAAAATGACTTCCATGTTATACGAAGTTTCTAAGCAATATATATTTTATTTCTTTGGCCTCAATTACCTGGTCAGCCGGCCCAGTTTTTTTTTGTTTTTTTTTTTAGTATTTTATTGATTTTTTACAGAGAGGAAGGGAGAGGGAGAAGGATATAGAGTTAGAAACATCAATGAGAGAGAAACATCAATTCAGCTGCCTCTTGCACGCCCCCTACTGGGATGTGCCCGCAACCCAGGTACATGCCCTTGACCGGAATCGAACCCGGGACCCTTCAGTCCGCAGGCCGAGGCTCTATCTGCTGAGCCAAACCGGTTAGGGCCGGCCCAGTTTTTTCATTTCCTTTCCTTGACTTAGCATTATAAAGGCCGTAGACATTTGGAGAAAATTAAATTACTCCCTTCGAGGAAACAATTACATTTAGATTGGGCTTAAGTGCTGCCAGAAGGATGGAAATCCCTAAATTGGCCAGTGGTGATTTCAGTTCACAGGGAAACCCTCCTCCACAGGCTAACCGTAGGTTTCTGCAAATTGCTAGTGGCATAATGGGCCAGAAATCTGCTAAACTTAGTAAACAGATATTGTTGATGCTATGCTGACTTGAAAGAATGATGTGATGGCTTGTTATGACTTTCTTTCTAATGATTACTGGTTTAAATGGAAGAATGCGTTATCTGACTATCAGCAAGGTATATACATTTTAAATTACTTCCCTATCAGTGAGGTTGGATTTGCACTAACTCATCTTTACTTGCTGTGACCCGTGGCCTTCTTTGTGAGCAGGCAGTGAAATTATGAGTCATTTAATGTGATGGAAAGAGAAAAGCTGATTGGCCCACAAGAAAGCCAAAATTGGACTGAGAATGTGAGCACAATTTTGTTTTGCGTGTGCCCTCTCATTATTTGTAAGGAGTAATGTCATGACCTATTAAGCTGTCTTTTTTCTGCAACTACTTCAAATATGTCATTCCCTACTTAGAAGAATGTCCTGTATAAAGGAGGTCTGTTGCTGTGTAAGCAAGGCTGGTCAAGTGGCTGACTTCCTGTTAGAACATCTGCTCCATCTCTCAAGCACTTACAACACCTGACCTCCTACCACTGTTCTGACCCACTGGTACTCAGGTTGGCTGTCCAGCCCTTCTCCACAGCCAGTCACCTGAGGCACATTATAAAACTCAAATTTAACTTAGCAAATAATTTTATACAGTAGGTCTATGGTGAATTCCAATCCTATATGGACAAAAAATAAATAAAACAAACAAAATCCTCAACTTCCCCATAAGCTTTCAGAGCACAGCTATTTTGTGTAAAGTGTTACCAAATCGTCAGATTGGATTTTGCCCTCTAAGAGTTGATGATTCTTCTCTTCATAGTGATGAAGGATTATTTATTTTTTTTTGCAGGGATATGGATAGCTTATTATTTCAATCCACATTTCTGTGCTGAAAGACTTATTCTTGTTAATACAAATAATTATTATTTTGCTTTAAGAGAAGTTGGTCCATTGGGAAAGATTATATAGTTATTCAACTAGGTCTACCCTTTATCTTTGAAGCTAATCAGTTGATTTTCACACAAGTAAAGATGTCATTGGGATCTTTCAAACCTTTTAGGAAAGGTCATTAAAACTTTCATTGTATAGAATTGAGAGATGTTATATATAAAAAGAGAACAAAATCCAACTGAATATGTGACAACATTTAAAATTATTATGTGTTGCCCACCATTGGATACTTTGTAGGGTCATTATCCATAATAGACCATGGTAAAGAGAGCCAGACAAAGGGAAAGCTGAATAGCAAATGCTGAGCTCATGTAAAAAAAAAAAATACTACAAATACATCTCTCTGTACAATGAAAAATTTTATTATGATGACTTATTTTGGAACTTATGGTGAGAGGGGCATTTAATAAAACAGGAATCTGTTATTTCTACAAAGAATATGCTGCAGGGGATAGAAATTTGGTCCCTATAGCCTATTAAAAAAAGAAGAGCTCATATACTTACAAGACATTTTAGAAATGACAGTTATTTGGTGATATATTAGCAGACGTTTTTTAATCTACAAAAGGAAGTGGTTAGAAAGATGATGTGGGTACAAGTATAAGCAGGGAGAGGAGTGCTGAAGGTGAGAAAGCCAAGTGGTAGGGAAAGGGGAGATAGTCATGTGGTTACTGTGACAGCAAGATTATTTTCCTGGGTAGGAAAGATGTGCAAGAAAAATGATAACCTGAGAGGGTGACCGCAGGAGCTAGTAAAGGAAATGGTTACTCAGTTCATGTGACTTGGGGGGACACTAGAAATTACCCCTGGCCAAAGATGAATCTCTCAGTAGCCCTGCTCTGTTGCAAAAATAATGTTTTAATGTACAGTCTTTGTAAATGCCACACGAAAATCAGAATTCCTTCCTGTCCTTGAATTCCTTTTTTGGATAGGTTTTGGAGAGTTGGAAATGACATGAAACTTATGTGAGAGTGATAATTATGAAAGCATACGTAAAACTTGGTATGGGGCAGAGGGAATGTATTCATGTGACTTGGTAGGTCTGTTAACGCTTTGGATCCAGAGATATTTAAATTAAAAGTACGTTACTGGATTCAGAAAGTATGTAGTAATATGTCTTAAAGAAGATAACTGTGAAATTCACTGAAATCAGAGAATCACAGTAATTGCTTTAAAATGGAAAAGGAATTTACAAATGGAATCATACATTTGAGTAGAGCTCTTTAGATGTCTCCTACTCCAAATGCCTACTCAACCAACTCTCCTGGTAGTTCTGCGATGGTTCTGTGATGGGTGATGACACAAACTGTTTACATGTCCATAAGGAGGGTGTACTTGGTACCTCACAAAGTAACAGTCTTTTTAAGAAGAGTTTAATTATTAAAGAGCTTTCTATTTATTTGAATATCAATCTGCCTGCTGAAGCTATCATCAATGGGCCATCTGCATGTTGTTATTGTTGCTTCTTAAGATATTTATTGAGTTTCTCCAGTGTGCTGTGCTCTGGTATTTTCAATATATCTGGAGTTAAATACAGTCTAATTCCTCATCCATATCTAAAAAATAATTTATATGAATACATTACCCACCATTATATCCAAATCCAAATTTTTCTTTTCCTAATTTTATATTTTCAGTTTCTAAAACCATCCTTCACAGTGTTGTAATCCTTCCCATATGTTTCCTGGCCATGTTCCAGTTTGAACATACTCTAATTGTCAGGAAATCTCTAAACATCATTAAGCCCAAAATTAATTACGGTATCCTAAATGAGCAGGGCAAAGTATAATGGAAGCATTTTCTGTTTCTGGAAATAATGACACATTCAAAGGTGTGTGTGTGTGTGTGTGTGTGTGTGTGTGTGTGTGTGTGTGTGTGTGTTGATGCTGTTGTTTTATGTTTTGGGTCAGTTTGTTGTTTGTTAAATTTCTAAAATTTTCCACATAAACTGCTATTAAGCCAGCCTTCCCATTCTCTACTGAACAATTACTACTGTGAGCCTACTTGAAACATGAAACATACTTCTATTCAATTTTTCATTTGAAATTAATAAAATAATAAATATCTACTCAGTGTCCTGTGTAGTATGCTAGGAGTATAAAAATAAATAAGATGTGCTATGAGACAAGGTGTCTGTCTCAGATTTATGGCTCAGTAGTAGGTAAAGACATTTTTACATGGAAGTTCCATGAACAGCTAAAACATGATAGAAGTCATTTACAAGGACCAACATTCTTCATTAGCTGAGTGTTAAGAAGTGGTTTTGTGTTCAGTAGATGCCATGGTTGGGTAGTATTACTTGTCTTCTCTCTCAGTGCAACAACAAGTTCCATAAGTTTAACATATTAACACAATCTTCCTGTCTTACAGTTATATACGTCAAGAGTTTATCATGGATCTCACTGGGCTAAAGTCAAGGTGTCAGCAGAGCGGATGTTCCTTTTTGGAGGGTTTAGGAGAGAATCGGCTTCCTTTTCCAGCTTTTTGAAGCTGGAAAAAAAGCTACAGTGTGACCCCTTTCCTCTAACTTCAAAGCCAGCAACCTTGAATGTCTTTGACCATTCTTTGGTGGTCCCATTTCTCTTAAACTCCCTTCTGTTTTTCTTTTCTCCTTATAACGAGTTTGTAATTACACTTGGCCCACCTGGATGATTCAGGATGCTCTCCCTATCCTAAGGTCACCTGATTAGCAGATTTAATTATATAAGTAACTTTGATTGCCTTTACCATGTAACCTGATATATTCACAAATCCTGGGATTGAATTCTGGGAATTCTGGGCATCTTTAGGATACCATTATTTTTGTATACCACAAGAAGAAACATTAAAGCAAAAGAAACATGGAAGCTGAGTCATGGAGCTATGTTAGAGAAGTGCTGATTCTAAGAATTGGAAGCAACTGAACATAAATGGAACAAGGGAGCCTAAAAGATCAAACTGGAGAAACAGATAAGGGTCAAGATGATGAAAAGCCTCAAGGAACAAAATAAAAATTGCTTTTTAGAAAGATTACTCCAGCAAAAGAACAGATATGTAGAATGCAAAACTAAAGATAAGAAAACAGCAAAGTAATTCTGATTTAGTCAAGAAGGACATCAAGGGCTTATGCTTTTGTATAGCATCAGAGATGGAGAAGAGTGAAGAGATTTGCTACATCCTAAGAAGTTGGGCTCCACAGGACTTGATTGATTATGCAGGAGTGAAGGCAAGACTGGAGTCATGATTGACTCCCAGGTCCATCAGAAGTCTCTGGGTGAATGGTGGTAACATTCACCAAGAGAGTATGAATCAATGAAGACACTAGTGCAAGTAGAGAGAAATGGAGGGAAAAATATCCTGAGTTTTATTTTAATTCATGGATACAATCAGTCAGCTATTCTGAATCTTTACCTATATTTCCATCCTTGTGCCATCAACAACTATGATTTACATCCATTTGGTGTTTTTTAAAAATGGATAAAAATGTGGTAGAAAAAAGTATCATCAGAATACTACTGGGGCCCTAACCAGTTTGGCTCAGTGGATAGAGAGTCGGCCTGTGGACTCAGGGGTCCCAGGTTCGATTCCGGTCAAGGGCATGTACCTTGGTTGCAGACACATACCCAGTGGGGAATGTGCAGGAGGCAGCTGATCGATGTTTCTCTCTCATTGATGTTTCTAACTCTCTATCCCTCTCCCTTCCTCTCTGTAAAGAATCAATAAAATATATATTTTTTTAAAAAAGAATACTACTGGGGATCACACTTCAATAGCCACTGTTACCTCAACCTGAATAATATGCAATCAGTTTTGACTGTACTATTAGCAAGATCATATTTCTCCATATAGTTCAAAATACATGTTTAAATTTTTTTTCAAATTTCTTCCTCAGATGTTTGATATACTCTGTTGAAGTCATGAATCGATATTTGGAAAGGTATTTGTATTTAGTAGAGAAAATATTTAAGTAATTCATTAGATTTTCCATTCCACTAAATACACTGATCTGGTACACTCTGTGTATAAGGTTTTCTATAAAGTCCTTTGTGGAGGATGAAAACTTATGTCATGTTTTAACTAAAATATAGGGACCACATAGGAGGACACAGGTTACTTCTTATTTGAAGAACAAAAGTAAGTTCCTGGAAGAAGTAGTAATTTAGTTGGAATAAGTGAGAAGTGAGGATAGACTTACCAGGGAAGGGAGCACCTATGGAAGAAGGGCATGATCAAAAACATTGAAATAGCATCATTCCAAATGTGTCATGTTTTGGTTGAAATATTGTTCTAACTAGAAGGGAGGCATAGAATCAAGGAACAGTAACATTCTGGTTCATAGTTGTCGTTATTTTTAATTGAATTCGAATGTCTTAGGGCACAGTATGCACTCTCCATATTTCCATAGTCTTGACAATTCCCTATTGTGTGCCCTACCCAGATAGTCACATTCATATCTCTTACCTGGTGCTTTAGAAACCTGGTTTATGACCCTAGATTTAGAAACTTATGTATAGTCAATTTACTGTCAATTAGTGTATGTGTGTGGAAGATGGGGTGAGAGCCATTATCAGAAACCTACTTTAGAAATACATTTTAATGATAGAGTGGATTGCAAATTGTAGTACTGAAGAAGTATGGGATCAATACAGAAAGGTAAACGAGTTAGGAGGTTGTAAAAACAATTCCTGTAAAATGCAGTGGACCCTGTAGCATTATGGTAATAACTAGAAAGAAAAGGAGTGATCAAATGTGAAAAATTAGATTCAAAATTTCTTCAGGGTCTTGTTCTTCCTATGGTGCCTAATATGGTGCAAAACACTAACTAGATACTCAAATAAATGAATGAAGACATTGGAGGAATTGAATTGGATGTGAGAGGTGAAAGGAAATAACTGAAGATGACTTTAAATGCCTGAATATAAATAATAGAAGTGTCATGCTTCTGAAAGAAACTGTAAGAGAGTAAATTTCATCTTACAGTACAGAAAAAGTATCCAGGGAGACACATTCAGCACATAGATGCAAAGATGAATATGGCCCTCAGGGTAGAGATTATAATTACAAAAGAGTATAAAAAAATTTAACTTGGAGGTGATGGTTTATTTTAACTCACCCAGCAAAAACATATGTATCAAGATAAACTACAGATTAGTAACTGATAAGAAAAAAGTCAGATCATTTATAGCAGGCGCATTGTGTTATGGATGAAGAAATTGAGAGACGAAATGTTTGGCTATTCAACAAATAAATGTAAGACTCAAACCTACAAGGTAAAATGATGCTCTTTGAATCATTTCAACACATAACTTCAATGCCTCCTACTTCCTACCAAAAATTTCTACTTAGAAGACAGTCATTTTAACCTATTTTATGTTGCCAACTCTAAAGTTTGTTCCACTCGGAAAATTTGGGTATAGACTGTTTAATCCTTAGGGACTTAAAGATAATTTTTACTCTATTTCAAGACCTAGTATAAAGAGAGTAGTGCTGTCTAGGCTGAAAGTGACCAGTTTAATTTTATTTGCCTTTTTATTGAATTTATTGAGGTGACATTGGTCAACAAAATTATACAGGCTTCAAGTGTACAATTCTACAACACATCATCTGTACACTGTATTGTGTGCTCGCCACCCAAGTCAGGTCTCCTTCCATCACCATTTATCCCCCCCATCCTCTCCTCCACCTCCCCCCACTATAGCCTGGCCACCCTGATGTCTCATTTTTCTAGTGAAATTGCTGTAATGAAACAAATTGTATCCCTTCAGTTCTACTTTTCACAGAGTAGATTTCAAGTGGTGTTGGATGGAACCTGAGGGTTTTGTGTAGGTATCTTAAGACCGCCACTGAGAGCACAGAGAGGAGAGGATTTTTTAGTCCCTGTCCTGATTCAAAAACATTGTGATAGCCTTTCATCTGTGTTAATATTAAGCCTTCTTCAGGATAATAAGAGGGTCTCTTATTTTAAAACATGAAAACTACTAGAGGGCATTGATCTCTGGGCTTTGGCTAGAATTTCATAGTTTTTCCTTTTGAGTGTATGAATTATATTAAAACGTTCCAAATCCTGCTGCTTCAAATGAGTAAATCATACAAATTCAATGTTACCATGTAAGTACCGTGGAACCATTTAGCTCTGTGATAAGCAACATCTGGCCTTTGCCAACAGGGCTTCCTTAGTCTAGGCTAGGGCCATATTGAGAGGAAAGGGTTTCAGGTTTTCACAAATAAATATGAGGATTCCCACTGAGAGGATACATGTTTTCATGTATCTGTCACCATTTCTATTTGTTTCCATTGCTACTTGGAAGCCAAGTTTTATTTTATGTTGTAATTTACAGAATGGTTATTTAAAAGATCCATAGGGTATATTAGGAGGCACTATTTTGCCTTTTGTCAGTCCAATGGAAACAGTTATTATTCAAAGCTTTGAACCAGATTAACGCATTCCTATCATTTTTTTGAATTCAGTGTTAATATGATTTAGGTTAAATAGCTGTCATTTTGGTCAACAGCATTAAGTGAGAGGTAGCTACAGTTTAGGTTGGGGTAGTCTGGGTGGTGAATTCCTAGAGAGTAGAGGACATAAACGAGATTTAGAAGGGTCCCCAAACTAATTTCAGTATCTTATTTTAGTTTATTTTTTTAAAGTTCTAGCCCGGTGTAAATAAAAATAGCTTTATCCTTTCTATGTACCTTAGTTCTGTAAAATAATAAATTTGTATGGGATGGAAATATATGCTCAAAACCTTCTGTATAAAGCATTTTCATGGTACTTTTCCATTCTCAACAGCTCCATCTGTTATTCATAAATACTTGTTTATGATTTGTAAAGGTAGTTTTCCAACTTCACTTATCTTCCATTTCCCTATCCTCTTTAAATAATACTAGCACTAGTGGTTCTCATTGAGGTAAAGTTATAGATTAATGCATTAAATTAATCTATTAATGTAATTTCAACTTTTAAAGCATTTCCTTATCTAGTGTCTTGTAATAACTCTCTGAGATAAAGGGGCAATGATATTTGACTCCCGTTTGGCAGGTAAGAAAACATAACCAAGATGCAACTTTCCCAAGTTCTACAGTGATGGCCAAGTTCTTAAAGGATGCATTCCCAGATAGTGACTCTTCCTTTTTAGAATGGAGGCATAATACTGTGTGGTGTTTGTTATATAGTGAGGGCTGGGGATTTAATCATGATGGGGATAAAATCAAGACCCATCATGCGTTTACAAATCCAGCATTGTCCAACTTGTTATTGTAGACACTACTCTCTTAGGCTCGTCCCTGTCACTCACGGAGAAACTGAGGTTCAGAAATGTTGAGTTCCTTTTCATGGCCAGGGAGATGTATTTGCTTTATTTGCATTGCTCTTTCTTCCCTCCCTTATAACATGCATGTTACTTTAGATCAAGCATGTCAAACTCAAAGTTTATGTGGGCTACAAAAAAAACTAAAACCCAAAAGCTTCAATTTTTATAGAAGCGTAGGTTTATTTCGATAGAGACATGCTGACTACAAAGGGCTGAAATAAATGAGTAATCGTTAACATAAAATAATAGAATATTTTAATAAAAATTAATATTTTTTCTTGAACATTAACTTGTCAGGCACTGAATAACTGCACATATTAATAAGCATAAATGCAAATAAACCTATTTTCTTGTTCTTCAAAAGCAAAATATTTCCTCTTGCACACACCAAACAAGTCAGTCCAAGCCTAATAAAGTGGCAATCAGCTGCTAAAATATTTGCTGCTAGTATTAGTGGAGAGAAATGGTGTGCCCGCACATAAGGCGCATAAGGGGAATTAATGCAACATGATTAATCAGACATTAGTGAATGTTGTTCATTATTAATTATGTCCAACAGGACATTGTAAAAATTAAGTTACAAAATTTTTATTAAAATGTTTCTTACATACCATTATATTGGCTGCACTGCAAAAATATTCGCTGCGGGCCACATGTGACCCGCGAGCTGCAAGTTTGACATGTTTGCTCTAGATTGTCTAATTTTCTGATTATTTCATGATTAGAGTGTTTGATTTACACCAAAAATGCCCTATTAGTAGCTTCATGTCTTATTCCTTCCAGTCATTATATATTTTTAAAATACCGTCTTTGTACCTGATATCATAACAGCATCCATATCCCCCAGGACACCTAGTACACTGCAATAGTTGGTGTTCAAAAGCCCTTGCTGATTGCTTTGATGTCGAAGCCATTTGAAAGCTGGCATTTATGCTGCTTAAACGCCATTTCATATATTTGACTTAATTCTGCCAGATATGAAAGGTTCTATAACATCACCTACATGAGGTTATGTCAAGCAAAAATGCTGTAAACAAGAACATAAAAGTGATTTGTGTGGTTTCCTGTCAGTTTTTTTTTATAGCCTTTCCACAGATTTCTTTTATACATCCAGGAAAATGTGAGAAAAAAATAAGCTCAGGATCTCTTCAAAGAGATCTTTGATATTATTTTTACCTTTTTCTCTTTTTAAAGGTTTTTTTTTTGTGTGTGTGTGTGTGTGTGTGTGTGTTTGTATTGGTTTTACTTTTTATACACATGCATATGTAATTTTCATTTCACAGGGATGCCCTTATGCAGAAATATAAACTCATTGGAAGCAGCACCACATTGGCAAGGGGAGAATTGAAAGCAAAGCCCGAGATGAGGCAGAGGGGACCCTAGAATTTAATAAACACAGTGTAGTGCAAGGACCCTCCTTTGAAGACTCATCGCACCTCATTTTATCATTGTAAAATCATTTAATGTGGTAGACCCTCGGGGACCAGTTGCATCTCAGGAATATTTTCCATTTTACTGCATTGGAGACTCCAGCAATGAGAACCTCAGAAATGAGAGTGAAATTCTGCTCAGTCAGATTATTGATGTGGAGGTTTTCTGTAGATGCTTGAATTCTGTGGATTTGGAAGTATGTGAAAATCAGAATGAAAAGTCTACCTATTGCTTCAGTTTATGGTTCATTTATCTTGGTGACTGTAGTTTAATTTTAATTATTTCTCCTCTGAATAGTTCTTTGGCAAATGTTCCATAGGAAATACATCATCTTCCTTTTCAAGCTGTGTCGGCAGTCAGAAGTCTTAACTCTCTGTTTGACAGGTATCTCTTTGAGTCATCTATATTAGGAAGTAATTTTCAGTCTACAAGAATTCGGAATTTGCTTTCCAAAATTGGTACTGTATTTGAAATTTAGTAGGACTCCTTAGGCATTCAGAATGCTGTACAAAAAGCTTTCATAGGGATTTCTTTTTCCTGGTAAAAGACAGTTTATTCTTTAAACTATATTTTACTGTTAATATCTTCCATCAATAATATAAAATATATTTTAGGTCTATTTAAACTTTCAAAGCATTAATTTCTGGAAATAGCTAATTTTTGTGGGGTTTTTTCTATTAAGCAATTAGGTTTTGAAACAATTTTTTTTATAATCCCATAGAATATTACCAAAATTGAATCATAGGAATAATATAATATCTCTTTCTGGTGTTTTTTTCCCCCTCACACCCCAGGAACATATAAATATGCTTTATCTGCCATTTCATAAAAATGTGTTATAATTTTGGAAACCAATTATAGTATAAGATCACTTAAAAAATATTTTGAAAAGTCTGTCTTTAGAATTAGAATGCATTATTTCAAAGGCTTCCAGATAGAAGCTATAAAATTGCCTGTATTTAAAAATGAAACTGTAATTAAAGTCTTGTGAGTTGCATTGAAAGCAACAAGAAAATGCTGTAAATCTCTGTAAGAAGCAGTTCCAAGAGGAAATTAACTAGTATAAAAAGAAAACAGAATAGGTTTAAAGTGAAGAGATCATTCAATGAGACATAGAAAGAATGACATAAATACTGAAACATTGATTGGATGAAACCAAAACTAGTCAACTTAATAGAACTTTATCATCAAGCTCAATAAATTTCTAGACCTAATACAAATTAAGTAATACTTGGAAATTGCATCACCTAAGCTTGTCCAATAATTTTCTAGTAAAAACTGATAAAGTATAATCTTGCTTCCCCATCCAATCCATTGTTATCAATATTATTATTATTTGTGCTTTTGCTGCAATCAGTTTTATGAAGAAACAGTTTACAATAAGTAACACATTTAAGAAGTACAATTTGATGAATTTTGACAGTTGTGCACACTTGTGAAACCACACCATCACCAAGATACAGAGCATTTCCATTAAGTGGAACCTCAGTTCTGGAACTTAATTCATTCTGGAAGGCTGTTCAAAAACCGAAGCATTTTTTTCCTGTTAGAAATAATGTAAATTGAATTAACCCATCCAGACCCCCAAATGATTCCATTTTTAACCTTTCTTATATACAGCACATGTCTAATGTACCATTTAATCTATAAATATACACTTTAAAAACAAAAAGGACAAGTGTAAATGGAAATTTAACAAAAAGGAAATGAAATGCTGGGTAAGAAATGAAAATTTAATAATAAGCAATAAGTGCAAAAACCGTGAAAATATTCACAGCGCCATATTCTGAGATGTTAACAGTGGTAAACTAACTCACACTCGCACATCCTCTCCTTTGTGGCCTGAGAGATGTGTGACTGTCAGGCTGGAAGCAAATTGTTCAAGATGGGAGACATTTGAGAACCGAAGTTTGACCACTTCCAAAACATTAATTGTGCTCCTTTGTATATTGCATTTCTTTATCTGCCCCTGGACACAGGAAACTACTTACCTGCATGTTACCACCTTAGATTTATTTTCATTTTATGTGGATGGAATCACACAGTAGGTGTTCTGTGTGTTTGTGTATGTGTGTGTGTGTGTGTGTGTTTTATTACTCTGCAAAATGTAAGATTAATCCATGTATTTATTCATATCAATAGTTCTTTTTTTATTTCTGAGCATTATATAATGATCTTATTTTTATACATAGGTCTGCATTTTAAATTCTGTATATACCCATAGTACCTAGAATAATCCCCTACACATAGTTCAGATTGCTTGGTTGATTGATTCATCTATCCGAAGATAGATGCTTTAAGAGTTTTAGCATGATTCTGGTATCAGTGGTACTCATTTTTTTGAGAAAAAATTTGTTTTAGAAGTAGCAAAGTAAGAGATAGTTTATTGAGTCGTTACAATATGTCAGTTACAGGACAAAGTTTTCCTGATGCATTAACTTGATATTCTTCTTATACTCATTTGATAGATGAAACACAGGGATGAAGGAACTTGACATTGATTACACAAGTTGATAAGCTGATAAGCAGGAGAGCTACTAGACTACAAAGCTGTTACTCTTAACCATTTACTCTATTTCATCAGAAAAGAAGAAAAGTTGTTTCATGTTCTTTCTCTTCTCAAAACACTGCAATTTCTCTCCATTTCTTTTAAACTTAAAAAGAAAGTCCACACTGTAGGTACAAGGCACAATGTTATTTGTTTCCAAGTGACCTCTCAGAGCTCATTCTCTCTCCCTGACTCACATTGAACTTGCTCTTTCTCAGACACATGACATATGCTGCCATCTAAGGGCCTTGGCTGCAGGATCCCTTTCACGTCTCAATAGGCTGGCTTGGACGCACTCAGGTCTTTGAAGTCGGCTCAGATTTTACCTCACTGAGGTCTATCCTCAACCTTTCTATTAAATACTGCAACCATCCACCTTTGCCCTCCCAATTCCTTCTTCTCTTATATGTTTTCCCTCTTTTTTTTCTCCATAACATATTACTTTCTAATATTTATATACTAGAGGTCTGGTGCACGGATTGTGCACCAGTGGGTTTCCTCAGCCTGGCCTGCACCTTCTCGCAATCCAGGACCCCTCAGGGGATGTTGCACTGCTGGTTTTGGCCTGATTCCCGCAGGCCATGCTGAGGGAGCCAACCGGTGCACGAACCTGTGCACCAGGCTGTTTTCAGCCTGATCCCTGCAGGTCAGGCCTCTAGTATGCATATAAGATCTTTGGTTAATCTCTTCCCGCCCTCCTCCCTCCCCACTTCCCTCTGAGATTCATCAGTCTGTTCCATGTTTCCATGCCTGTGCCTTGAGCATCTGCCCCCTGGTGGTCAGTGCACGTCATAGCTAATGGTTGAATGTCGCTTAGGCATATATATATATATATATATATATATATATATATATATATATATATATTAGAGGCCTGTTGCATGAAGAGATTTGTGCAATAGGCCTTCCCTTCCCCTGGCTGCCAGCACCAGTTTTTCTCCAGCACCTGGGACCCAGGCCTTCACTCTGGATGGAGCCTTCAGTCTTCGATCTGCCACTTTGCCCCTATGTATGCAAATTAACCGCCATCCTTGTTGGGCTAATTTGCATACTCCCCTGATTGGCTGGTGAGCATAGCGGAAGGATGGTTAATTTACATGTTTGTCTATTATTAGGTAAGATATATATATATATATATATATATATATATATATATATATATGTATATGTATATGAATTACTCATTTTATTTGGTGTAATGATTGTTGCCTCTCTCTGCAAAATATAATTCCTTCAAGAGCAGTTATCTTTGCCAGTGTTGTCACTTGGTTGATCTCAAATATCTGGGACAGTATCTTCTTAGTTAGAGCAGCTATAACAATTTCTGTAGACTGGGTGGCTTAACCGACAACATCTTTCTCACAGTTCTAAAGATGAGGAAGTCTAAGATCAAGGTTCTGACAGACTCAGTGTCTTCTTGGTGTGTAGTTGGCTGCCTTCACATTGTATTCTCAAACACAGAGTGGAATAAGCTGTTTTGTCTCTTATGAGGCTACTAATATCTTTCATGAGGGTTACATCATCATAACCTAATTTCCTCCCAAAGCCCCACTTCCTAATACTATTTTTGGGGTTAGCATTTTGACATGAATTTTAAGGGGGACAAAAACATTCAGTCAATAACAAGTGCCTTACACTTAATAGGTTCCCATTAAACATGTTTAGGATATGAGGGGGGATAATTTGGGTCTTCTTTTCCTATCAACTAATTATTCTTTTCAGAAAAAAATGGCATTAAATAATATTTGGATGACTTATGGATATTAATATCCAGCTCTATAACAGGAGTCTGTAAAGTATAAGATATAGTTTCCTAATTTAATCTCTTCTTTGATCTTGTTTCTCTTTTATTTTATTAGATCACAATACCAGTGATTTCCTAGATTGCTTCTTAGAGTTGGGAGGAACCTGAGAGACTTTTCAGATAACTACGTCCAGAAAACCCAACTTTGGGATTTCACAAGGGTTTTGAATTTGCCTTTAGATGAAATTTCTTGTCAAAGCAGTCTTTTGTCTTAATCCACCCTGACTTACTCATTGTAGTGTCTGACCCTGAAACATAGTTAACTAGACTGCCTCTAATAAAACTTCTTTTATGTAGGGAAGAGAAAATAGACAAATGGGGAAGCAAGTTGTCTACCATAAATGATAACTTAGTGCCATTTCCTTGGAGGAAATGAGGGGGGATAGACTATCCAATATTGTGGAAGCATTTGCAATCAATTAGAGCAAAGATTAATTAGAAAATATTATCATTTCTGCCTTTTTAAATCACCTTTTTATTGAATTCTGTCGTTAACACCCATAAAATGGCTCACTGTTTGCGGTCGTTTAGGTGCAAATATGGTGTGCTTTCTTTCAGCATCATAAATTACTTTTAACTGATCTGGGATGTACAGAAGCTTCCATTAAACTTGGTGAAGGGAAAAGTGAATGGATCGTTTGTTATTTACTCTTGCGGTGATTCATTTGTGGTGGGAAGCCCAGTCAAAGTCAATATATTTTATTTACTGGCTTTTCATGTTACTTTCTTGAAAAGCAGTAGTGATCACATTTGATGAAAAAGTGGAGTTAGGAGTAACATGGAGGAATAATACCAGTATCATTTCACATTTCTAGGAAGAATTTAATCTTGGGGGAAGGCCAGGAAACTTTTGTTTCCTCGTCAGAAAAGTATTAGATTGCTATTTTGAACTATGTTAACATAGTTTATGTTTTTAAACAAAACTTCTCTTGCCAAAATTTTAAAATTAATTTTAAAATGTAAAACAGCACCTTTCCAGTGATACCGTCTTCTAGTGAGTAATAAAAAAATATCCCTTTTGGTAAATATACATTTTTTATTGCTGAGATAGTTTCTGTAGGTTGTATAGCCACATAGAGAGCTCACCATGTTATTAGCAGTAATTTTTACATTGATCTTCACGGACTTTGGTGGTGAATATTTTTCATGCTCAGTTAGTCATAAACACTATAAAATAAATGTACACAGTAAAGCGCTGACCATTTTATTCCAACTGTTTCTGTGGGTACAGAAAATATCAATTAAATGTTTCTGCTTCTGTGAAAAGCATATGTGGAAATAGGAAGTTCTACATGAATAATCAGCATAAAATCTTCCACTGTTCTTCCAATTGACTTAAATTCTCTTTTCTGAAAATAATGAACAATTACTGGCAAATTTCCCTTAATAAATTAAGGATGGGGAAATCCTGAAGGATGCATATAGCACCAATGAAATATTTATTAATAAATTACAGTATTTTTGTTTACCAAAATCACTCTATATTTATGAATGTATACTCTGATTTATATTTATGATATTGTTATTACAATGCTTTCCTAATACAATCAAAGATGATGCTATCAATTCAATAAAATAAGGCTCACACAGTAAAGATTTGTCCCACACTAAAATTTTATTTATATGACATGGGGGTATTACAGATGTGAGAACAGCTTCTAAGAAGCATCTTCTGGGCTTTTAAACAATTTAGATGAAACAAACCAAACCTTATCAGACTCTATTAAAAATATTTTAGTAAGACTGCCTTTTATATTAAAGTTCTCATAAAGAATTCTATGCAAATGTCTAATGTTTTATGGTGGGGAAACCCCTAGTAGTATTCAGAATACTTAGTAGAATAGATTTACAAAATGTGTCTTTTTTTGGCATTAGTCAAATTGGCAGGAAATTTAAAGAGTTTAATAATGCATTGATCTACTCAGGATTAATGAGTACTTAGATACACATCTATAAACATATGTATGTCACCTGGGTCCTTCAGGGAACAGAGGCTCCAATGTAGTTAGGGATATAAAAAACTGTTGAGGGGTAATAATTGTTGAAAGATAAAAGAGGGAAAAAGCAGTATGAGGGGTGGGGGATACACCTCCAACCACAGTACAGATCTGATCATCTTTCAGCCAACTCTGTGGATTGCTCTGAGCAAAGGTTGCTCATCAGTGGATTTCCTGGGTGGGTGAAAATGGCCAGGTCCCAATATCCCCCTGCCCTCCCAGTGCCTAGTTCAGCCGTGGGCAAACTACGGCCCGCGGGCCGGATCCAGCCCGTTTGAAATGAATAAAACTAAAAAAAAAAACAAAAAAAAAAAAAGACCGTACCCTTTTATGTAATGATGTTTACTTTGAATTTATATTAGTTCACACAAACACTCCATCCATGCTTTTGTTCCGTCCCTCCGGTCCAGTTTAAGAACCCACTGTGGCCCTCGAGTCAAAAAGTTTGCCCACCCCTGGGCTAGTTACTGGCTATGGGCTACTCAGGAGAGCAGGGCCTCAGCAGATCCGGAAAATGCTAATTGTTGTCAGTTGTCAGCTAACTGTATTCCTTGCAGCTGAATAGTATGTTGTTGAAAGGAACACTGAGTGACATTAGGCAAGTGACACTTCTTCCTGGCTGCTCCCATATGTAATAAGTCTTCATAGGCATATGTTTAGGAGTAAAAATATACCTGTGTACAATAATTTATGATAACTCCATTTATGTCCAGTAGGAAGTGAAGAAAGGGCAGACAGATGTGGTCTTGGCCACTGACCTGCTGTCTTGTGCTTTATGGTCAGTCTGGTAATCCTGTGGCATCCCATCAATAAGGCTAAAATGAGTATTGATTTCAACTTGCCACTCTTCTATTTCTTCTGCCTCTGCAGCTGCTATGTAGGAGATACACTTTCTCCATGTCATCATATCAGGGTTCACTTGGCCTACTTCTTCATTTACCATTGAAAGCTACAAGTATAGGTCTTTCAATAAATCACTAATATTTTCCCTAAACAATCCATAGTTACTGATAGACTATCTCCCTGGCTGAAAGTTTTGACCTCAGAGAAGCTGTAGAATATCCTTTTGCTAGAACAAGAAATCTAAGTCCATAATGAGTAAAATATTGACCATATATAAATATATATGTTTGTGCTAAACTGAGATTAAAATATGTAAAGTTTGCAATATTTCTTTTTTAAAAAAATATATTTTATTGATTTTCAAAGAGAGGAAGGGAGAAGGATAGGATAGAGAGTTAGAAACATTGATGAGAGAGAAACATCAATCAGCTGCCTCCCACACACCCTCCACTGGGGATGTGCTCACAACCAAGTTACATGCCCTTGACCAGAATCGAACCTGGGACCCTTCAGTCCGCAGGCTGACGCTCTATCCACTGAGCCAAACCGGTTAGGGCAAGTTTGCAATATTTCATTGAAGCTTTACAGATCCACTCTCTCATGATATTCCTCATATTGAAGTAAAACTTAAGTGATAATCATAATGAAATCTAATTACTAGCAGTTTGTGTTTTGTGCATAACTAAGACAGAAATCAAGTATCATTCTGTCTCACTTAGGTAGTGATATTTAGACATCTCATTTTAGAATGGAGCCATTATGAGCTGGTAAGGTGATAATTAAATTAATTTTTCAGTGCAGGATTCTGTTCATATTTTTTATTTTAATATTCAATGAAAACTGAAAACTCGTTTTCCCTATAGATACTCCTTGAGGAAGAACCAGAAGTTCTGATACATTTATTCAGTGCTTGGGTCATAAAGGGACAGATAATGTCCTTTCCAAGTTCTGTGAGGCATGAGATTTTTAAGGCTAGAGATTCACTCATTTCACTAAATTTTTAATTTATGTTATTATGATATTGCTGGCCTACACACCTCTCTAAGTAACCAAAACAGATTACAAAAGCACTCTTTTAACTGAGATGACTCCTAAGATAAGGAAGCATTATATTTACTAGTTCAGAACCCTGCCCAGTACATACATTTGTGTTTGAGTTAAAAATAAACAATCTCTGTATTAATGGGAAATTTTAAAGTTTTAATATGGGCATATGAATATGAAGAAGTTATTAGCATGCAAAATTGTAAAGATCTTTTCAATACTGATAAATTGGACTTATTCCAAAAATAATACATGCTTAGAGAAAGTGTCTTTATATTAATTATTGGGAAACAGCTGATAGAAAAGACTTAAATGTTTCATAAGGAACAATCTGATATGACATCCTAAATGCCATATTTTCCTGAATGTATATTACATAGTGTATCCAGTTATGTTTATGATTATTTTTAAATGTATAAGTATAAATTTTCCTAATTTTTCTATTTTCCAAAATTTGTTTAAAATGTAATATTAGAACATAAATCAATGCAATGCAATCCAAGTTTTAATGTATAGTTAAGTGAAAAGTTCTTTGTATCTGAACTGAAAAGAATGTAGTAGTTGCATTGCAGAGTTTTCTTATTTTGAATTTGAGTTTAAAAAATTAAATTGGAAAGGAGGCTAGTATCAGAATTGTTTTTCATTTGTTGTGATGGAAGACAGTTTACTTTTAATTAATTTGAACTTAAGGAATGTTTATTGAGCATTTGTTATGTGTGTAAAAGTCAATGATAGGTGGCGTTGGTGAAGAAAAGGGAATTGGTAAAAAAAAAGGAGAAAACAGTTATTATCTTTAAGTAACAAAACATAATTAAAAAGGAACAATGTGCTTTGGATGTTCTGAAGAGCTCACAGAACATGCAGTCTGTAGGCCAGTTCAAAAGACTTGATTAAAAAGGGCACATCTAATATAAATCAGTTTGAAATCTAGCTGGGATTTTCAATGCATTAGAGAGTAGTTCATGAGCCTTATAGTTCAGGACATTAAAATTCTTTCATCAGTCTCCATATGTCGAGAGGGATCCACTTTACTGACAGAGTGAAAGATGATCAAATTATAAATAAATATAATAAAATCTTAGATGCTGGGGTAAGATTGGACTTTATATTTATGCTGTGGTAGTCTGGTTTGTTAAGTAGAATACCAATTGCATATATTATAATCTGATATTTCCAAACAACAAGGATTCTTTTCCATGTTGTGACAATCATAAAAAGATAATAAAACAGTCAAGCAAATTCTTACAGCAGGTAGTTATCAAATCCATCAGGTCAAGAGAAGCCTTTTCTTGATGAGAGATAGTATGTAAATAGTGTTTGTGCTAATTATCATATGAAATTAAACAAGACTTAAGCCACAGAATTGAAATAGAGTACCTGTTTTATTGTTCTGATTTTATGTGATTATTGAGACAACATTGTTAAGGCAATTAGGAATCTGCTGTTGTCAAAACACAATTTAGTATAAAAGGCAAGGAACATTATACTTTTTTTTCCTGAAGCTAATATGAATGATAATTATGCTTAAAGATTATCTGCAAAAAGAGAGAAAGAGGAAGGAGGAGGATAGGATGGTAGAGAGGAAAGAGAATAGAGTGAAGAAAGGAAGGAATGAGTGGAGAGAGAAAGGAAGTAATGAAAGGAAGTAATGAAAAATTGTCCAGTCTGTTTTACATCTCCCAATTACTTGGTTAATTTTAGAGTTCCCCCTTCCACTTAACTTTTCCTTCTATTTTAATCCTTCCCAGACCAGCCTCCCCCCACCCGCCCCCCACCTTTCTTTAAACCTTTGATTACCATTGATTATGGCATCAGACCCCTGGCATGTTCTTTCCTCTCAGTACTGAAATTGGCATGTGACCTCTGACAAGGTAAATCCGAAGAAATACTGAAATTCAGCTTCCTTTGACCTAATCTTATGACTTCGTTTCCTTATAGTCTGTATACTTTGTGTTTTGACCATCCCCTGCCCCTTTATCCCATTTACAATTTTTAACGTTTTTTAATATTTTGGGTTTCTATTCATACCATATTTTTCTGGAATTTCTATAATTTAATATAAAATTTGGTTACTTTTAACTGTTGCATAGAGTAAAGAAATCAAGAAGAGTATAAGATACTATTTTAATCCCTCTCAGGTTACATTATGACAAATGTTGGGTTTTTTAAATTTTTATTTTTAATTATAGTTGACATACAATATTATAGTAGTCTCAGAAGTACAACACGGTCATTTAACATTTATATACCTTAGAAAGCAATCACCTGAATAAGTCTGGTAACGATTTGTCACTATGTATAGTTATGATATATTGAGTATATTTCCTATCCCAATGACTTGATTGGTGAAACTCAATGGATAAATTAAATATATGGCATTTATTAAATGTACTATGCCAAATCAGAAGTTCATTTATATACCTCTGAACAGATTTGAATAAAATGAGGCTAGCCTTGATTCTTAGATAATTTTATAAGTACCAATTTAAAAACCCATTTTCTATCATAGCCCTCACCCAGTTTTAGGCATATTCTGAAAATTTTTGGAGTTCAACTAACTTACTTTTTTTCTTGAAGAAAGACACACAAATACATAAGGTCAATCATGTCGATATTATGGGGACACATATTTGTGAATTGATGATGGAGGAATTAACTATAATGTATTTCTAGGTTCTCCAAATAACATTGTTAGAGACAACAAATAAATAAAGAATAGAATAAAAATTGGCCCTAGCGAGTTTTGCTCAATGGTTGGGGTATTGGCCCTCCCTCTGACTGAAGGGTTGTGGGTTCAATTCTGGTCAAAGGCACATATATCGATTGAAGGCTTGATCCCCGGCCTTGGCCGA
Source organism: Myotis myotis (assembly GCF_014108235.1). Lineage (NCBI taxonomy): Eukaryota > Metazoa > Chordata > Mammalia > Chiroptera > Vespertilionidae > Myotis > Myotis myotis. The sequence continues at coordinate 27,420,952 of NW_023416318.1, forward strand.
GGTGTGTGCAGGAGGCAGCCAATTGATGTGTCTCTCTCACATCGATGTTTCTCTCTCTCTCTCTGTCTCTCTCCCTCCCTTCCACTCTCTCTAAAAATCAATGGAAAAATATCCTCTGGTGAAGATTAAAAAAAAAAAAAAATTGTTCCTCAAAGGATATTTAAAACTTGCCAGGCAGAATCTGAGCAAATGTCTCATAAGTGTTCAGTGGGCTTACTGTTTCTAAGATGGACATACTGTCTGCTTCACACAAACACTCCTACCCAACCACCCAAGTAACTTGATGGAGCATGGACTTTAATAATCTGTTTCCAAGCAGCAAAGAACTTCCCTCAGGCCCTCAAATATTCATAATTTTCCTTTGTTCTTAATTTTCAATATCTCAAATCTTATGAGATTTTTCTCTGATGTATTCCCTGGATAATTGTGTACCAAAATAAAATAAAACAAAAATCTTTTTTAAATTAGCCAAATTTATTTTAATAGAAACTAGGGTATTATGGAAAAAATAATAAAACATTTGGGCCTCAGAATTTTCCAGAGCTTTTTTCAAACCATTATCTTACTGCCTTCCATAAGAATCCATAAGACAAAAATTTTGACAATATATGTTTGAGGATTTAAAGTAAATTTCTACCTTTATTTTCCATCACTGAGCTCCCTTTCATTCTTCTTATTTCTGTATGCATCCCCTTTTATTTTTAGTACCAGTTACCTAAACATTCATAAATATGTTTGTTTGAATACCTTTATATGTGGTTTCACATCAATTAACTCAGCAGTACATGTTTGTTATACTCCCCAGTAGAATATTTAAAAGGAAACACAGAGGTGTTCTTCATAGTCCATAAAATGATCAAATAAAAATCTCTGTATTAGTTAAAACCAATATCAGAAGCACATTCCAAACCAAATTACAGAGTTCTTTATACTTAATCTGTGAATTGAATTCTCTTAGATATTTCATTTATTGTCTTATTGTTCCCTTTAAAAAGTTATTTGAGGAAGATCATTATCTAAGATATCCTTATAACTTCAATCACTTTGGACTAAATTAAATTGTGTAGACAAAAGATTAATTTATATTTTATATACACATTTCATCAATATACAGAAACATTTACAGTTTACACATTCTGGGCAAAATGACATTCATACATTTTCCTAAGAGTTCCTGATACAGATTATTTTTCAATATCATCATCAAACATATTTAAATGGAATGAAATCTATTTTCTTTCACGTTGAGCCCATCATGGGGATTGTTCATGAAGCCCACCGCTGCTTTCAGCAGGTCTGTTCTTCAAGTCTCCTGGGACAACTTCATTTTCATATTTTCACTCAATAGTGTCAGAGTTTCGTGTGCTTTGGGATCAAAGGGATTTTACTGTGGAAGTTTTTACTTTGGGGTCATCATAGCACTTTGATTAGTTTTCCTTATCCTATCATAAAAGAGTTGTTGAAAATAAACCTATAAATAGATGTTGATGTTTTTAATTATGTTTAAAGTAAGAATATCAGCAAAGTTGGCATCACTTGTATTTTCACTTTTGATAATTTATGGTGAGCGAGCCTAACAGTTTAAACACCTCATTTTAATTTTAAAAGTTTATTTAACGCATAACTTTCTTGACTGGCAATAAATGAGACATCAGTTATAGATAATGATGCCTATGTATTTGGGTGTCACAGCAGACCACAAAGGACAGTACATACTGTCACATCCAGTATGATAGATTTTATAAAACTGTGTTGCATAAAGATGAGCCCTTTTGTATTACCTTGCAAGGTTGCTATAGTTACAGAGCATTGCTTTTTGGGAATTTCACTTTTCTTCGTAATATTAAATACTGAACCTAAAGTCTCATTTTATATTGTTTTTAAATCTCCTCTTTGAAAGCAATCTCCTTTATAAAAGGTTTGAATTATTTTTATGATCTATCTTTTTCCTTTTTCACAAATAAATTATTTTGAATAAACAGAGAATGAAAACATTGAGTATATGTTTATCTTCCAGACACTGAATATTACACAGAATTTTTGCTCCGCCCACCAATTGCTGGTCTTCACTTTGTAGAAGAAAACTAGTATTATATTTTTAAAGAAGCAATGTTCTCAGCTGGTAAACTACATTTAATAAATGCTTTTAAAGCACCTAGGTTTCTAGCTATTATTCCAACTTCAAGGCAGGATTATATGTTCCTGTTTCAAACTGTCATAGAGTTTTCATGAGAAGTTACTTCATTAAAAAATAATTTTGTCCTGGGCAGTTCCTATTCACTTCCTACAAGGCTACTGTGTCAAATAGTGGGACTCCAAGGCATGAGTGCATGTTCTCCATCAAGAAGCCAGTCTGGTTTCCAATCTTGAAACACGAGGAAATAGGAAAGGTGCTCCCCACATGCAAGGTATTTGTAATTCTGTGAGGGGAGAAGAATAAACATTTGCCTTCTCAGGTTACTAACCAAATGGTTCTAGTAACTGTATCAGAATAGTCATCTGCTCTACATAGTGTAATAGCCTCACTGTGTTATCTACAATCCAGTAAACTTCTTTCTGGTAGAATTATGTTTACATTATCTTCATATTTTTTTCATTAAAGTCTGGTCTGGTCCTTAGGTCCCTTACATTTAAAATGTATTCAAAAGAACTTAAGCAAATTATGGAAAATCCTACACATAACAAATATTATTGTTAAGATTGCTATTAGTGTCCTAGCCCGTGGTTGGCAAACTGCGGCTCGCGAGCCACATGCGGCTCTTTGGCCCCTTGAGTGTGGCTCTTCCTAAGCTTTAGGAGTACCCTAATTAAGTTAATAACAATGTACCTACCTATATAGTTTAAGTTTAAAAAATTTGGCTCTCAAAAGAAATTTTAATGGTTGTACTGTTGATATTTGGCTCTGTTGACTAATGAGTTTGCCAACCACTGCCCTCCCGGTTTGGCTAAGTGGATAAAGCATTGGACCAAAAGGCCCAGGGTTTGATTCCACTCAAGGGCACTACCTTGGTTGCAGGCTCCTCCCTGGCCCAGGCCCTGGTCAGGGCATGTGCAGAGGCAACCAATTGATGTGTTTCTCTCACATTAATATTTCTTTCTGTCTTTCCCTCTCCCATCTAAAAATCAATGGAAAAATATCCTCAGGTGAGGAAGAAAAACAAAAGATCAGCTAATATATTTTGAGTGAAACACTTTATATGTATTATCTCATCAAAGTATTTGATCCTTATTCTATGGAATAGATTCTATGCTATAAGTATGTGCATTTTACAAATGAGGACTCTGAGTCTAAGAAGTAAAATAATTTGTCCAGAATCAAAATTATTATATTTAAATATTTAAAATAATTATTGGACTAGATTGACTAAACAAGACTTTGACCTATTACCTCATAAAGAGTAGAATAAGATAGCCTATGTAAAATAATAATTATGATAACAAATGTGATCAAGAAAAAGTAAAATAAGGGAGTGACATCAGTAAAATGGTAGAGGTTAGCTTCAAGCTCTCTTCTCCCACAAAATGTCAAAGCAAAATAAATTGTTAACCTAATTTTTAAGAACTATGGAAACGTTAAAGATTTATAGCAACCAAGTGAATGCTAAGTTATGAATACAAGGGTGGTCAGCATAAGAACATCAATCAATATAATGCACATTAATAAAACAAAGCGGGGAACTGGAAAAGGGGAGCTTCAACATGAGAAACGGTATTTATGCAAAAACACAGCTAACATTACATTCAGCGGTGAAGCTAAAAATGTTCCACTTACGTTCAGGAAAAGACAGGATGGCCAGTTTCAGCACTGGTAGACATTTTGCACCAAAAGCTCTAACCAGAGAAAATGAGAGTGAAAAGATAAAAATACATACAAACTGGAAAGAAGAAGTAAAATGGTGTCTATTCACAGTAAAACATTGCAGAAAGAATGAAATAAATGGAAAGCCATCTGTATTCTTGTGTGAAGACTTAGAGATTCAATGGAATTCCCATCATAATTCTAATGCCACCGCCCGCCCCCCCCCCCATTTTTGACAGAAATGGAAAATCTTGTTCTCAAATTCTGTGGAATTGCAAAGGACCCCAAACAACCAAAAGAAGAGAAGAACAAAGTCAGTGAACTCACGTTTTCCAATTTCAGATCTTATTACAAAGCTAATAATTAAAACAATTTGGTGTTGGCCTAAGGATATACCTTTAGACTCATGGGATAGAATTAAAATCCCATACACCTCTGGTCAATTGATTTTTTGACAAGATTATTCATTGGGGAAAAAACCAACAGTTTCTTCAACAAATGGCACAGAGATTACTGGATTCCCATGTGCAATATTTGGCACTGCATACAAATATATACAAAAATTAATTCAAAATGAGTCAATGTAGTAAATATAAGAGCTAAAACCATAAAACAGTAGAAAACATAGAGGTTAATTTCCATGACCTTGAGTTTGGCAACAGATTCATGTGTAACACCAAAAGCCTGAGGAAAAATAGGTAAACTAGACTTAATCATCAATACTAAAACTTTTTTGCATAAAAGGACCTTATGGAGAATGGGATAAGGGCTGGGGATTGGACAAAATGGGTACAGATGATTAAAAGGTACAAACTTTCGCCCTGACTGGTTTGGCTCAGTGGATAGAGCATTAGCCTGTGGACTGAAGGGTCCCCGGTTCCATTCCGGTCAAGGGCATGTACCATGGTTGTGGGCACATTCCCAGTAAGGGGTGTGCAGGAGGCAGCTGATTGATGTTTCTCTCTCATAGATGTTTCTAACTCTCTATCCCTCTCCCTTCCTTTCTGTAAAAAATCAATAAAATATATTTAAAAAATAAATAAAAGGTACAAATTTTCAGTTATAAGTTTTGGGATGTAATATATATTGTGGTGACTATAATTATCAATGCTATATTGTGTATTTGAAAGTTGTTAATGGAGTAAATCTTAAAAGCTCTTATCACACACAAAAATTTACTGTGACTTGATGGATGTTAATTAAACTTGTGATAATTTTATAACTGCATATATCAAACCATGTTTTGTACCAAATATGTTATAGGTCAACTATATTTCAATTAAAAGAGAAAAAGAAAAGAAAAATGACAAACTGCAAAAAGATAAAAATATTTGCAAATCATACATATGAGTTTAATATCCAGAATATATAAAAAACTCCTAAAACGCAACAAAATTAGAATTCATAGTTATGAGTTATTAACTATTCAAATTTATGTTACTAGTACATAGTCTAAGATGCCTGAAGCTCCCCAAATAAGAATTTATTAAATATTTCTTACATTGATGTTTACTGTATTGTAACAGAATCAAATCCATTTAGAAGAATTCATTTTCAATGGCATGGTATCTTGCGTCAGGTAATCTGTGAAAACCAGTGTGCATTGCATATTAACCTATGCCAGTAGAAGTCCAAGAAATCAAATAATACTATAAGTACTATGAAATGAATATATACACTTGAGGAAATAGATACTTAATAAATACTTACAACAGGTTACAGGGTGTTAGATGAGCTAACAGTTGTGGAATGCCAGGTGGATATTAATTTTAAACCTAAAAATTAATTTTCATTTTTTCATGATTACTTACAGCAGAAAACAAGTTGTCTATAGATCAAAAGGGGTGTGGTTGTGGAACTACAGAACAGAGTTTGTGTAATTTGCTTTTTTAGACCATTGTATTAGGATCAACAGTAGATTTTTTATTTTAAAAACCTGGAGATAATTTATGTGAATTTTACTTATTTTGTAACTTTATTCTAAGAGAGGGAGAGAAACCAATTATTAGTAGCTTGGTAATCAAACTATATTTCTTCAAAAATATGTAATGACTTATTTTTAATAGAAGGTGCAGCTGAAGTTTCTTTGCTCACAAAATGAAAACTTTGAATAACAGATTTATTCGGAAGATCATTCCTTAAGTTCTTTTTAATTCCTCATTTAGCTACTGTTGTTTTTAACATTTTTATTTATTTCAGAGAGGAAAGGGGGGGGGAGAGAGAGAGAGAGAGAGAGAGAGAGAGAGAGAGAGAGAGAGAGAGAGAGAGGAGAAGGAGAGAGAGAGAGAGAGAGGAGAGAGAAAGAGGAAGAAAGAAAGAAAGAAAGAAAGAAAGAAAGAAAGAAAGAAAGAAAGAAAGAAAGAAAGAAAGAAAGGGAAAGAAAGAAAAGAAAGAAAGGAAGGAAGGAAGGAAGGAAGGAAGGAAGGAAGGAAGGAAGGAAGGAAGGAAGGAAGGAAGGAAGGAAGATCAATGATGAGAGGGAATCATTGATCGGCTGCCTCCTGCATGTCCCCTTTTGGAGATTGAGCCCATAACCCAGGCATGTACCCTTGACCGAAATTGAACCTGGGACCCTTCAGTCCACAAGCCGATGCTCTATCCATTGAGCCAAACCAGCTTGGGCATTCTGTTGTTGTTTTTTAAATTTATTTACTTACTGTCAAGTAGGTGTTGGCATGTGAAATTTTGGATTATTAGAAATCACTACTGACTTAAGATCAATTGGAATGCAATTAATGTAGCTTTGATTGATGCATTGTGGAGAAAATAACATTTACCTTAGACTATGTTTATATTTATTGCATAAAATAGGGGTCTACTATTTTTCTTAGTGAGTTTCTTTTATTTAGTTTTTTAAAAAACGCTGACTTCTAAATTCTGGCCTGGTGCAGGAGGAGGTAGAAGTCTTTTTTAATATGCTTTGAAATAGTATATTTTTGTGTTTTGTATTTACCTTTTTATTTAGACTTTTTATTGAGGTGTAATATGCATGCAGAAGGTGAACCTATCATAGCTATTCAGTATATTATTTTTAACTACTCTAGGTCCTTTGGATTCCCCTTTGAATATGAGCTTATTAATATGTCTAAGTGTTTGGCTGGGATTACATTGAATCTATAAAAGAATTTGAGGAAAATTTACATCTTTAGACTACTGAGTCTTCTAGTACATGAACATGGTGTATCATCAAACTTTTAAAACTTTAACCAGAAATCATTTTAGAAGTTTGTGCAAATGTCCTGTGTATCTTTTGAAAACTTAGCTCTAAGTTTTTTACATTTTTTTATGTTGTTGCAAATGATACTTTTGACCTTCATTTTCTATTCATTGCATGTTTATAGTGTCAAATAAAAATTGTACCTGACAAAATAAAATGGGTGAGGAAGACTCTTCAAAGCCATGCAATACACAAAAGAGGCCAGAACGCAATCTAAGCAGTCTAAATCCATTTCCGCTGAGTTGTATGGGAGAGTTTTTAATAACGGGGATGGAGGGATAGTCAGCTATCTTTTTTTTATTTGGCCTACCAAAAAACTTTTATAACAGGAGTTATATTTACAACTTGGAAGAAGGTGCCCACCAAAGTTAGGCTTCTACTGTCACATGAAGATTGGGAGTTGAAATAGAGGCAATATTTTACTTGATGGTTACATTTCAAAGAGTTGGCTTCCCCATCCTTGAAAAAGTCCTGGGTTGTAAATCTGGCAAAACAATATTTACATCTCAAAAAGGCAAAGAAATAACTTACAATGACAAGTTTTCTAAAATAAATGCTCTAAGAAAATGTAATGGAGAGACTTCTGTGGTTAGACCATCTGGATTCTATAAAGGCAGAGATGAGAAGGAGGTCAAGGGCATTGAGGCAGAAAGAAGTCAAGCTCAGGAAATTGTTAAGACTGTCTCGGCCTGTAGAAACATGATTGGTTTTGCTCTATTGACCTTATACCATCAACTTAGCCAAATTCATTTATTCCTTTTAATAGTTTGTAAATTTCATTTGGATTGTTAAATTTACAGAGGTCGGCAAAAGTAGGTTTACAATTCATATGAAAAAAGCGGCAGGTTATGATAATTAAAATAGCTTTGGAACTCAAACAAATGTCACAGTGGCACAGTATACTTAGGTACAATCTGGGGAATGCTCAAATTGCTGGCCTTCATTATTTACACATTCTTGTCATCTACTTGCTATAGAGAAGCACACTTCGGCACATAATTCTTATCTACTTGTGCCCACCCCTGTAAAATCAGTTTGTGTGTGAATAATGGCGGTTTTTTGTTTGTTTTGTTTTTACTACCATTGTAATCCTTAGGTTTTTTCATTTCCTTTTCTTAGTTTATTATACTAGCTGGGACCTTGAGTAACATAACGAATTAAAGTGGTGATAGAAGACAATAATTTCCTTACTTTTAATATTTCACCATGGAGTATGATTGTAGAGGTTTTTGGTTAATATTTTAAAAGTCATATTAAGGAAGATTCTCTTTAAGAATCATATTTTTAACTTTCTAAAACAACAGGAATAACATTAGATACCTCTCAACCATAAACTAAGTCTAATAAAAAATGTCCCTAAAGTTTGTAAACTAAATGTAAATTGAGTTCTCTCACGGAAAGTTTACTTCTCTATCATTTAGGGCATGCTGATTGTTGTACACCAGCTATTATAGCCAAAAACTCCAAATCTCAGAAAGTGTTGTTTCTCACTTATGTGGTAGTCCAGTGAAGGTAGGGAGGATATAATTGTACTAGGAACAGACTCATTTAGTCCATAATTCAGAGATGTAGATTCATTTCATCTGATGGCCACTAGAATCCTCTTCTGGACAATATGCATCTGATTGGCAAGAGAGAGAGGGAGTCAGAGGAATATGAGGGGGAGGAAAAGAGAGAAAAGGCATAATTGCTCTTAACTGCTTCATCCCAGGGATGACACACATCACTTTCACTCATATTCCAATGGCAAAAACTAGCCTCATATAGGTTCAACCTATATTCAAGGTCAGAAACACGTAGTCCAGGTGAGTGCCAGGAAAGGGTAGACAAACATTGATGAGCATCATCCATCTTTACCATAATCTTCCAACCAACATAACGAGCATCTAGGACCTAAAATAAAACACATGCTTGTCTAGTTAGTCTCAATATCATCTCTTTGCTCCATGTGAAAGTACAGAATAATACTTTTTTATCCTAAACAAAAACAAAAATTTAACTGACATTTTATATATTAGCAAAAACAGCATACCAACCTAATTGCATTCAATTTTAATGTTTTGCAAAAAAAATCATTGTAAAATTATACATTTATTGTAATGTGTCCTTAGTATTTTATAATACTAATAAAAACTTTTGCCACTCTTCCTTGAAATTCCCCATTTTTGAGGGACAGCGATTTATTTTTTTAACTCTTGGCTTATTTTTTCTTGAAAGATTGGATAGACAGATAGATGTGGATTTGTTTTTAAAGATGGTGTAAGCAACATCTTTTGGGAGAATTCCCTGAGGTCTACTGAAATCGACCTCCAGAAGAGGACAGAGTCAAGGGACCAAAGAAAGAGGCTGACAACAGCAGAATTAAACAATGGGTTAATTCAGGGCACTTATGGACAGAAGCAGGGTTTCCAGGAGCAGGAAGCAGGGAAATCTCAGAACCCGAAAGATGATGGGGCTTAATATGTACAGCCTCCAGGAACACAGATGGCCCATGCTTAAGAGCTGGATATTCCAAAGCAACTTAATGAATCTACCTGTCTAAGTAAGAACATTCCTTTTGGTGAAATGGGCCATCCCTCCAGGGTTGAATTATTGGTCACTGAGAGGAATTTTCTTTTTAAGATGTCCTAGTTGCCCTAGACGGTTTGGCGGGGCTCAATTCCTGTCAAGCGCATGTACAAATTACAAATATCCTCGGGTGAGGAGAGAGAGAGAGAGAGAGAGAGAGAGAGAGAGAGAGAGAGAGAGAGAGAGAGAATGTCCTAGTTCAGATAGGTAACTCTAAGCACCAGAAACCATTTTGCCTAAAACACATCTTAATTTTTCTCAAGTCTCAGTAAGATACAAAATAAAAGATAGTGTGTCTGAGGCCCCTGTTTTTATGAGGGAATTCCTTCCTAGCTTTTCTAATCTTATATTCCACACATAAAACCAAAATCATTTAAGGAGCAAGAATAACCAGAGAAAGTATTCGAATTCTCCTTTGACACTTAGAGATAAGTAGTCACTGTAGAGATGTTACCAGTTCAAAGTAACCCACTGATGCCAAGTTGAAAGCAAGATCAGGAAATGCTGGCAGTTGGAGTAGAGGTTAAGGTGAACTTCACGAGGAACTGGACAAGAGCACATAGAGAAGTGGCCACTTCATGCAGTGATCAGTCCCTCTTGCCTGCAAATGTTGCCATGTTTTGAGGGACAGTGATTCTTGGCTTATTTTAAAGGTATGTTTAGGGCCCCATCTGCTGCTAACAGTGAGTCATGATTGCAAATAAAATAGCAAACTATTTGTATGTATAGTACTTTATACAAATCCTATGAATGATACTCCAAGAAAGAAAAAGGTTTGGAAGCAAAGTATGTTGTTAAATTGGCAATTTCTACATTTGATTCTGTGTAGTGTTGTTCAACTTGCTGGGAGAACCCAATTTCATGTTATTTGAATATACAGTGCTACTCATTAGTGTTCACTAGTGTTTTCCAGTGTTTGAATATTTGCTGTAACTCTTTGTAATATTTTTAAATGAAAGGAGAAGGTAAGAATGTTCTTGTGGAAGACTTTACTATAAAATCTGAAAATAATTTAAAACCTGAATTAGCAAAAGCAATGTTGATTTCAGTGGCAAAACCAAGTGTAGAGTAAGCCTATAAACTATTGTATTCAAAGAGGAAATGAAGCAATATATTACCAAACACCCAACTTAATAATTATTTTGGATTCGGCCTTAATAATTATACCAGTGTCAGTGTAAAAAAAATGTCTGAAATATTTGTCACAAAACAAAGGATAAGGCTATCAGAGCAATTAGTTTGGGTGCTTCATAATTTCATTTTTAAAATGATGACTTTTTAAGTATTAAATAGCTGTTTTATTATCATACAATTAAAAAAATTTTATGGGCTTGTGTTTTGTGTTTATGTTCCCTTATTTTAAAGTTTTTAAATATTAAATATTAGGTAAATATTTGTTATGTCTTTGAAATATATAATCTTTTTACAATATGTTTGTTCATAATCATAAAAAAAGCCTGTGCATGTAATTGTCTTTTTTAAAAAATATATTTTATTGATTTTTTACAGAGAGGAAGAGAGAGAGATAGAGAGTTAGAAACATCGATGAGAGAGAAACATCGATTCAGCTGCCTCCTGCACACCTCCTACTGGGGATGTGCCCACAACCAAGGTATATGCCCTTGACCGGAATCGAACCTGGATACCCTTCAGTCCGCAGGCCGACGCTGTATCCACTGAGCCAAACTGGTTACGGCAATTGTCTTTTTTTTTTTTTTTTTTACAGAAAACCTTTGAAACTTCTATAATTCTATCAGAGAAATATGATTCACTGGTTATTATATATATATATTTAAATTTTTGAATATTATATATTCAAGGTGTTATTAAAAATACATATTAACTTGTGATTGTTAAGGAATTCCATGATGTCTTGTGAATTCCAATTTCTTTTTTCAAAATCCCAAAGATTATTACTTTTCAGGATTTTATAATATTACTCAAGGTTATAATAAAAATGCTGTGGGTATATGTGGGCTCTTTAACTCTGTGGTGGGCTGTCTCTGTGTATAAGACCCAGTAGATGTAAAGCCTTTTATGGTTGTCTGTTTCTCTCTGGGTAGCATGGGGGGAAATTGCAGTGGAGCCTGAAAAAAAACATGGTTTAATCTGTAGCTTTGTCACTTAACAGCTATGTCACCTTGGCTCTCCTTCTAAAATACTAAAAGTAGTTTTTTAAGCAAGAGATAATACATACAAAGTGCCTGACAAATAGTAGGAACATCCTAACTGAAGTTTTTATGTCCTTTTCAAATTTACCAGAGCAACAGGATAAAAACAAACATAATGATGATGTTAGTGAGAAAAATATCACCAAAGAAGTGTAAAATATATCCTTACATGTTAGGATATTATTCTTTGATATGCTAGACAGTCTAACCTAATTCAGAGTCTAGAAATTCATAAATTCTGCTTTAAGTTTTTAAGTCATTGCTCATGGAAATAGTGTTTGCTTTGAATGATGTATGCTTTTGGTGGATGTTTTATGGAAAGGGGGTGTATTACTCAAGAATTTGTTATAGGATTTGTATCATAAATTTCTATTGAAAATCATTACCCTTCTATGCAAATTTTATGTATTTTTAATTCCACAAGTGTTCGCAGACATTATTATCTGGCTTATTAGTACATAAATGTAAACTATCCCCAGCTTAAATCAGATTGTCACACTCTCCCAATCTTATTTGAGCTGTCCATTAATCACCTCCAATAATTTCCAAGTCTTGTTGGATAGGAAAGAAAACCCCATATATCCTTTTCTACAGAATTAGTGGTATTTCACTAACTTTTTCTCAGTTCTATTTTCATAAGCATCATGAAAATAAAGACATTTTAATTGAATAACTTATATTGCATAGGAAAAGTAGAAATGGCCAATAAAATAAATGAAAATGTTATATTTAGGAATATTTGTAGCTGAATATAATTTACCTTGCTGGAAATATTTCTATTTTTTTAAGAAACAGAGATCATAGAAGGAAGATATGTGTCTTGCAATAGAATGATTAGAGGGAAATAATTTTTGCTTCTATAGGCAAAAGGGAGAATAGATTGCTAAAAATGAAAAAAAAGAACAAAAAGGAAACACTTCCAGAAAATTCTTGAGATTAGATAATGTATATCTATCAGTTAGATATTTTGATGAATTATGCTTTTAAGCAGAGAGGACACACAAATTGCAAATCTTTGTTTTAGAAAAGTATGTCCCTTTGGCTTATTCTCTGAGACACCTATATAAGTTCATCTGAATCAAGGATTGAATTTGACTTAATGAATTTATTTGATTTAGTTGATAACAGGCTATTACTTAATTACTTCAGATCTGTTCTGTACCTCTTGACTAACATGTTTCCTGGCACTGTTATACCTTGCTCAGATGTTTTTCTTCTCTAGTCATAATTGTTCCCCAGAACTTAGTACAGGCCTTGTTTAAAGCTTGTTATCAGTAGCAGCTAACTTTTGGTTGGGTCAAGTTAGTAAAGCCCCACATTGATGTTTCTTGTGATTTATCATTCACTTTGTGTGATCCTTATTTATTTATTTATATTTGAAATATGTTGTGTGGTGTGTTTTTTTAATTTCAGAAAGAGGGAGAGGGAGGAAGAGCTAGAAACATCAATGATGAGAGAGAATCATCGATCAGCTGCCTCCTGCATGTCCCCCTAGTGGGGATTGAGCCCCCAACCCAGACATGTGCCCTGACCAGAAATACAACTGTGACCTCCTGGTTCATAGGTCGACACTCAACCACTGAGCCATACAGGCCGGGCTTTGCAGCATTATTGTATAAGTTTGATTCAATAGCTCTAAGTTCCAAATTTGGTGATCACTGTTGAATTCTAATTTGCCGGAGTCCTGCCCCAGCAGGTCCAGGGGTCCCCAAAGGTGTAGACGGAGTTGGCGAAGAAGGAAGGACACGGAGACAGTGTTCAGTTGATCAGCAGCCTAGCCAGGATCTCTAGCCAGGATCTCCAGCCAAGTTCTGGTCTGGATCTCCAGAGAAGTTCTGCTTAGGATCTCCAGCCAGGTTCTGTGTCCATGTTCTCTTGCTAGGTTCTCCAGCCAGGTTCTGTAGCCATGTTCCCTCGCTAGGTTCTCCAGCCAGGTTCAGTCACCAGGTTCAAGTCAGGTTCTCTTGCCAATTTCTGTAGTCAGGTTCAGTCCAGGATCTTTTGCCATGTTCTCTCCAGCGAAGTTCTTCTGTCTGTAGGTTCTGTGTAGGTTCTGTCTTCTAAGTTCTGTGTGTAGGTTCTGTCTTCTGAGTTCTGTGTTCTAAGTTCTGTGTTCTAAGTTCTGTCTGTAGGTTCTGTGCCTCCTGGTTCTGTCTGTCTTCTAAGTTCTGTGTCTTGCTGTCTTGTTACATCTGTATTTATACCAGTTGATTCCAATCCTATCAATCTCTATTACAAAGGTTAGGGCGTTTCTTATCTCCATTCCAGGAGTAAAGATTATGTAGCTTAAGCATGATTGTTCGTAGTTAAAGTGATTAATTACCGGCCTGGCACTTAGTTGAGGGGTTTTATTCCCTCCCTAACTTCAGGGGAAAATCCCTACCTGGGGAAACAACCTTTCTCAGAGAGGAGACTTTGGTTAAAACACAGCGCCAAGAAGGTGAGCAAACATATTAAGAACAGTATGCCATATATGCCAGGTCCCTTGAAACAGCAAGGATGGACTGGCTCCCAGCACTAATTCTTTCTAATAAAGAAGCCCTGCTATTATTCTGTAAACAGACCAAAACAGAATGCCTGATGCTGTGCAACCTAAGATAAATTCTTGACAAATGGAGCCAAACCGTCTTATCTGAAATATGAAGAACCTCAGACACTGTACAGGATTAAATTAGAGCATCATTTCAAGTACTCTCTTGTTTATGTGGCGCATATTAGTGAGTGCCTCACATGTCCTCTTCATCGTTCTGTCTGTGGGAGATACAGTGGTTAAAGGAGCTTGTATTCTAATGCTTAGGAATTGTGAGATTTTATAAATATATCATCACTAATCTAGCCAGTTATAAGATATCTTTATTTTCTTGAAAGTGAGTGAAATTGTAAGGAATTGGTTCACACAATTGTGGAGACTGTTCAGTTTAAAATCCCTTGTGTAAGCCAACAGATGAGAGATTCCTCTAAGAATAGATACAGTCTCCAGTTTGAAGGCTGGGATCTGTGGCAGAATTTCTCTATTTCACTCTGGACGTAGAAGTCCTTCTTTGTAGGGAAACCCCAGTCTCTGCTTTTAAGGCCTATCTTCAACTGACTGGTTGAGGCCCATCCACATTATGGAGTGTAATTCACTTTACTTAAAGTCAAATGAATGCAAATGTTAATCACATCAACAAATACCTTTATAGCAACAAACTGTCTGGTGTTTGACCAAACAACCAGTCATCATAGTCTAGTCAAATTAACCATGGAAGTGCTTAAAATACAGGCACAAACAAACAGTTCTTACCCATTTTATAAAAATGTTGTATTCATAGCATTGTTA
Source organism: Myotis myotis (assembly GCF_014108235.1). Classification (NCBI taxonomy): domain Eukaryota; kingdom Metazoa; phylum Chordata; class Mammalia; order Chiroptera; family Vespertilionidae; genus Myotis; species Myotis myotis. Next base: position 27,436,026 of record NW_023416318.1, read on the forward strand.
AAATGTTTCTTTGTACATAAAACTTTGGGGGGTTGAGGGTGAAGACCTATCAATGATTTTACACATTTGGCACTGTGATGCTCAAGAGAGCTTTTCCCCCCAAGTATAGCTGATGAAAGACTCTCAGGGAGCCTCCCTGTTTATTGAGTTCTGTGCTTGGAATAAAGGGAGACATGTACAAATGAGTACACCCTGTTTTATTTATCCTTAATTAATCCTTATTGCTCTGTCACTTTAAAGAGCTATTAGTCTCTCTGATCCCTGGAGTTCTAAACACACAGTTTATAAAAAGCCATTACATCAAGCCCATGTGTATTTCTTTTAAGGAAAAAGAAAACATAAACAAAAATAAATCAGGAACTGGTGGCTAGAGTTTAGATGGTCTAGAGTTGTAAGGCAGAGGGGGAGGAGGTGTAGCTTCCTTGGGTTAGACTCAGCAAATGATAAAAACAAAACAAAACAAAAAAAACTGCTTGACCAAAGCCAAACCCACTGAGCCTTCTCTAAAACTCCCAAAGCTTCTTTGCTCACAGGAGAAATTCAAAATGGCCCTCAGCCCCAGGTGGTCTCTTGGGAAGACCTGGTGAAAATATGAAGCAACTAAAAGTGGGCTCTGATAATGTAAGAGTGAACAAAGCCGGCATCAATGTCTCCTGTTTCCAGTTCTTATTTGCAATAACTTTGTGAGTCCTCTAGTGTTCAGGCACTGACTAAATTACTTCTCTCAGATTTGTGTAGAACAGTGTTTCTTTTCGCACGCGCAATGCCTCCTACCTTGAAAAACAGATTTCAGAGAATCAGGGAAGGCAAACCTTGAACGCACATTGACAGTCCTCTGGAACCTAATATTGGAGGTGGAGGTGTGGCAGCTGGTTGGATACAAATTCTTGGAAGTAAAATATGTTGATCACAATCAATTAGCATTTATAGAATGCCTATATGGCTCCATCTCAGTAGAGTTGTTGCGAAAAAAAATAATTCTTCGAAGTTCTTGCTTTTTGCATTCTTCCTGCAGAGAATGGCTTTTAAACTCCTCTGGCTTGTTGCTAACCCTGCAAGAAGTTTTACTCATGGCTTTATGCAAATGACATTAAAGTGAAGTAGTCATTTACTAAAACTCTACATGCTTATTATTATGCAGATGCTCTAAAATTTATAATCGTCACGTTGTTTAAAAGGAAGTTATAGACTAAGCTGGAGGGCAAAATGTGAATTCAGAAAACAATCCTATCTAATAAAAGACAAAAAGGTAATAGACCGTACCTTCGCTATGCTTCCCATTGGCTAATCAGGGTGATATGCAAATTAACCGCCAACAAATGTGGCAGTTAATTTGCATACTAGGCTCCAAGTGGTGGAGTGAAGCCAAACGTACCCGAAGCCTGCCGAGCAGCAAGGCCTCAAGGCCCCGGGATCAGCAGAACCACGAGGCCTCACGCCCCCGGGATCAGCGGAGCAGTGAAGCCTGACGGCTGGCGGGGGCGCGGGCTCTGGCCGGAGCCCAGCCAGAGCTAAGGCCTGGGTCCTGGGTGCCAGAGGAAAACTGGTGCCAGCAGCCAAGGGAAGGGAAGGCCTATTGCATGAATCTCTTCATGCAACAGGCCTCTAGTCATATATTTATATATATATATGTATATATATATAAAATTATTATATATATGTACAGTATATATGCTTAAGCACTTATATAATTATACTAGAGGCCTGGTGCACAAATTTCATGCATGGGTAGGGTCCCTAGGCCGGGCCAGTGATCAGGGCCATCTTCCCCAGATGCTGGCAGCTGGCCCCGCCCCCCCACTGCCACCACCGGTCATCCTCTGTGTGTGGGGTGACCAGTGCAGCAATTGGGGACCTGCTCATACCCACCTTAGCCTGGCGCCGCCCGAGTCCGCTGCCATCCATTCCTGGTTCCCCATTTCCCATCAGGCAATCAGAACCTGCCTGCCTGAGGGAGAGACTGAGAGGTTGGCAGGCAGGCCTGGATCAGGCGATTGGGGCCTGCGGGCTGGAGGCAGCTCCTGCATTGAGCGTCTGCCTCCTGGTGGTCAATGTGCGATATAATGACTGGTTGTTCTGCCATCTGCTTGATTTGCATATTACGCTTTTATATATATAGATGTGTGTGTGTGTGTGTGTGTGTGTGTGTGTGTGTATAAAACATCTTCTAAGTTGGCAAAGACTGCCAGCATATAGAGTTCAAACAAAGACAGAATCCCCATAACACAGTTGGCCAGAGCTGATAGAACTTGATCTAGGTGTGGACAGAAGTTCAGTATTTGAGCAGGTGGAGAAAATAGTTCAGCTACTAAGGTAGAATTTTCTACTCTTTCTGCCATCCTTTAACTAGCCTGCTAAGCACTGAGCCCACTGTAGAAAAGTGTCTTGATATGTCCACAGTGTAATGTGTAACTTTGGTCTAGCTTGTTTAGAAGAACCACTAGAGACAACTCACAACAGTGTGTGTGTGTGTGTGTGTGTGTGTGTGTGTGTGTGTGTGTGTGTGTGTTTGGGGGGGAGGGGGCGGGTCTTGAGTGGTAGGGTTACACCAAGCAAGTCAATATTCAACAAGGACACCAATCTACAGATGAGTGTCCTTATGTTCTAGTGGGGAAAAAGAGACAGAAACGGCCCTAGCTGGTTTGGCTCAGTAGATAGACCGTCAGCCTGAAGATTAAAGGGTCCCAGGTTTGATTCTGGTCAAGGGCACTTGCCTAGGTTGTGGGCTTGATCCCCAGTAGGGGATGTGCAGGAGGCAGCTAATCAATGATTCTCTCTCATCATTGATCTTTCTATCTTTCCCTCTCCCTTCCTCTCTGAAATCAATAAAGATATATTTTTAAAAAGAGAGAGACAGAAACGAATTAGAATAAAATGTAGAAACTTCAATAGCAATGAAATGTAAAAATTACTACTGTGGATGTGTGGAGGGGAAAAAGGGGGAAGTAATTTACTCTATCAAAGTATAAAAGGATTTGAACCAAGAACAAACACACTTTCCTTGGCCAATAAAAGAATCACATTTGTTTTAAATTAGTCTCACATATGTTCATTGGGACTCATTCACCACACTAATATCTTAGTATAATTGGGAATAAACATAATTGTTGCCTCATAAGAACATTAAAAATCAATGTCTGTCTCTTCTACCATGTTACTATTGGAAAATATGAAAGCTGAACAGTAGGCAAATGTTGAGATAGCTGGCAATTTTTCGATATAGATCAGTTGCAGTGATAAACTGGCATGTTCCATCTCATTACAATTGTAGATGCTTACTATAACAAGTATGTGAAAAGAAGATTGTGAAAGAAATGAAGAACTCATGAGCAAATACTGGTTTTGTAATATGCATCATAATATGTATCCAAAGAAAGCCCAAAATGCGAATAACCTCATTTTACATCAGTCACTGAGTTTTATCATCTTTCATTTTCCTCATGTTTGCTACAGTGCTTGATAAATAGCAGAGATTCATAAAGCATTTGTTGGATTTAATTGCATTTTAGTTGTAAAGCATTTAGTTGTAAAGCATATATTGAATATTTGATATAGTCCCCATCACTAGACCACAATATTTTTTGTGACTTCCTGAGTGGAATTTTATATTATGACAGTAGTGTCACAGACTCTTGGAAATCAAAACAAAACAAGAAAGACCGTGCCAAATTTTCATTAGAGAAAAAAAATGAAGTTTTCAGTTTCTTTTAGTCTATGCTAGGTTTCATACTCAAGAAGAAGATGTATCTCTGCATTTCAACAGTTTTAACTCTGGGATTTTTGAGATCATGCCTTCCCATCTAGTAATTGCAACTATTTGTTAGGTTTGGGATAGGGGAACAGGATAGTTAGAATCACTGGTTCGGCTCTGCTACTTAGCCAGGCTTACGTCAGCCAGTCTGATAAACAACACACAATTATAGTATCCCTTCCACTTGCAAAGCCTTCTGTTTAGAATTTTAATCCTTAGAGGCACTTGGTTAGGCTGGGTCTAGTTGCTGTATCTGTTGTTAGATTTGGTGGAACAGAGCTTTGTCAACTTTGGACTGTAAATGAATAGTTCATGCTATGAACATGAGATAAAGTTTGATTGGAGTGAAAATATTAACGGCAGCATTATTTGCCTCTGCCAACCAATAGTTTATATTGACCATCTGCTAATTCTTCGTCATAATTCCTGGGGCGTTTATGCCACGTGATGTGAAAAAAATAATCACATTTGAGCAACTTGGCTTTTAAGACCAAAAGTAATTGATAGGCAATGAGGTAGGAGTCTTATCTTATTTTCCAAAAGCAAACTTGCAAAAAATCAAAAGGAAAGCATTGGAGGAAGGATGCTGGGTTTCAGCATAGGGATTTGATTATGCAGACATAACAACAACAATTGTCAACATTCATTGAGAAACTAGCGTATGTCCAACATGACAGCACTTCATAGGAATTATCTCAATTTTAGAGCGACTATATTAATAGATCCTTAGTATCTCCATAATTAGTATACTAAGGTTTGCGGACAACTTAGTTTTATTTAGTTAAAATTTTAGTATAGCCATGCTGAGAAAATCTATATTTAACAAGAAATTCATTGTAAAATGTTTTTCTCTTAACAAAAGAAATTATGAGTTGGTTTCAGGGAAGGGCTTGCTATTAATAGAGGATTTCCTCATTAAATGAAACAAAACTGCTGGATACAGAATGTGCTGGTATAAAAAACATTTGTACACATTCATCTAAAATACATCTTTTTTTGGTATGGACAGCTGATAGGGCTTTTTAACATATTTTTATTTGTGGCCCGAGTAGTTTTAATCTCTAAATCCACCCATTTGTTAATTTTCTTATAGATATATCCATTTCTGTGGTGCATTTGTCAGGACATCTCAGTGCACACAAATTTCCACTTCTCAACATAGTATTGGCAAATGTGAAGGGTTTTTATGCTGCTTACTGGACAGAATCAAAATCATAACAATGTGTGGCCATTCCTAGGAAGAAAAGATCCCCCTGGAAGTGACTGACATTCAACTTCTTCCTATTCGTGGTGTTAAGGATTTTTTGCTTTGCTCTCATTCTTTTGTGGAAGACCATCTCTTGCTAGAAAAAAATAAGAGGAGATAAAATGCTTTATTGATTTTATGACCACTTTATATGGAGAAGGATGTATAACATTTCTTTCAGGATCCGATCATACCACAATTTACCAAAAAATGTCTTCAAAGCAAAATACTAAACAGTAATAAGATTTCAAAGCTAATGTAGAAGAACAGAATCCTAAAGAGTCCACTTTCTCCCTGTGTTGTCTATGACCACTGTACCCTCTTCTGTTAAACGGAAATGGAAAATACCCATTTAGCGGAGTGGTGGTGAGAATTAAATTTAATGTGTACAAAGCATGTGACATGGAATTGATATTACGTTATGTGTGTATTTTGGCATTCAATTTAATAGAGCTATTTAAGGCTCTATCCTAGAAAAAACTAACTAGAATGAACTATTTCTTAGAAATTTCTTAGAAATGTTGGGTCAGTGAAAGTCAGAAATAAGGATGACATCTGAACTAACACAGGAGAGTCATTCTTTGTAAAACATTTGATGCCCAGTATGAAACAGCCTTTGTTGATAGTGTCTATTTTAAACTAGTATAGCATATACTCGTTAAACATGTGTCAAAATACTGTGTTGGGCTCTAAGAAACTATGTAAGAGGCAGATTGTTTGTCTTCTCAAAGCTTTATTATAAATTGAATTAGGGAATTAAAAAATTAAGTCAAAAACCAATGGGAAGAGTTGGAGTCAATGCTGGGTGCCGTAATTAATAGCAATTTATTTCACTCAGTGGAATTTGAAGCCATTCTTACTGGTGGCACTTGCTAGGTCAGCATTGTTTTCCACAGAGCATCATAAATCTTTCATGACTAGTCTTTGGCTATAAATACAGAAAAATTCTGTGTGTGGGGGGGTTTCTTTTGTATACAATATGAAAATTTTGAGATAATTAATAATGATCTAACAATTGCAGCCTGGGTGTTTTGAAAAAATCTTTTGGAGTTTATTAAGAAATTTTCATGTAATGCTAAAATATTCTGGAATAAAATATTGCTGAGCATTTCTGGAAGTTCTCTAAAATGGGGCTTATGGTAATTCAGAGTATAAATCCCCCCCCCCCCAATTTCAAAGCTAATTAAGAGCCTGTGTATTCTGCTGTCCCCAAACTGCCAAAATGATCAGACCTGGAATGGGTTCATTTATAATCAGCTTGGGTGCTTTATCCTTTTAATTCATGCATTTTGAAAGTTTTATTAGATTATGAAGCTGTTTAGAAATAATATATAATGAATTAGCAATTAACACAAAGTGCATGGATTCTGTTCTGTGGCAGGGATTTTGGGTTTTGGGTACTGGGTCGCTTTTTATTTGTTACGTTATTGTTGTTTTTTCTGATACTCTGTGGATATTGATTTTCTATAATGACAATTCAGATAGTGTTGCTAAGTGCCAGTCATCATTCTCAGTGCTCTACAAATGTTATCACATTTGATTCTTATAACAACCTTAAGCATTAGATACTACTGTTATCCTTATTATAAAGGTAAAGAAATTGAGACACAGATAGGACGATTTGCCCAAGACCACATAGGTAATAAGTGGTAGAGCTCGAATTCTAAGCCAGTTAAGCTAGCTCCAGAGTCTATGACCCTAATGACATGGAGTATCCCCTTAGCACTGGACCTTAACACTCTTGAGGTTACACAGGAAATAAAACATTGATCATTTCTGAAGTCTTTAAAGCTTCTGATATTATATTCACTAGCCTTATGGCAAGTGGGGCTTAAAAAAGAGATTGGCAGGGTGAGTGAAAGATTTTCAAGGGTATCAATGAGAGTGTATTTCTTTTATCTTTTGTCCATTGTAATTTTTCTTGAACACTGGTCTAGAGGAAAGCTTCAGCTACTTAGCATGAGATAACTCCAACACGCTCTGCTTTGTCTTTTATGCTCCAACAGTACGCCATATTCTACTGCCAGTTTTACAGTATCTCAAAGGTATCCCTTAGGCCCCAATTGCCTAGTACCACTATTTCCTTTCCCACCTCCAGAGTCTATCAGAAAGCTCTTGGAAACTGCTTCAGATGCTTCAGTCCTCAGCTCAAGCACTTACATATAAGTATATAAAAATAATGTCAGCCCTAACCGGTTTGGCTCAGTGCATAGAGCATCGGCCTGCGGACTCAAGGGTCCCAGGTTCGATTCCGGCCAAGGGCATGTACCTTGGTTGCGGGCATATCCCCAGTCGGGGGTATGCAAGAGGCAGCTGATCGATGTTTCTCTCTCATTGATGTTTCTCACTCTCTATCCCTCTCCCTTCCTCTCTGTAAAGAATCAATAAAAGATATTAAAAAAAAGATTCTCTTTAAAAAATAAAAATAAAGTAAAAATAATGTCAGAGAATAGGAGAACATCCCTCTTTAGAATTGAACTGAGCATAAATACCTGAGATAAGCTCAGTAGGCTTGTCTTATATTGTTTCAGAATAATTAGGAAATGAAAAATGTAATCAATAGACTTTTCTAATTAATAGGGTTTTATCCTATAGACTACAGATAAATGTTAATATTAAATAATTATATTTTTCAATAAAATGATTAAGCAACACTATATTTACAATGCCCGTATGTTCAGAATGTGCTTTAAAATCTTACGGTGTCTCAAAAAATTAACACATCACTCAACAAACTAGATAGATTTTATTCACAACCGTGTCCTCATTTCTGGCAATGACACAGAGAGGTCCCAGACATAGGTCTGACCCACAGAGAGCTTACGATAATAGTGACTAAATGAAATATGCTAAGTACAGATTACATGTGGCCCTGCAGAAGATGTGATGAGTGAAAAATGGAGTGGGGCGGAGCTTCTCTTTGCAGGTCAGAGAAAGGAGAAATTATCTTTAAAGTCCAATTTGGATCCCATCATTGGAGGGAAGGGAGGAGGATGATAGGTCTGAAGATGGGTTCCATGGCCAAAAGTGTGGTGATAGGAAATTGATTTTGGAGACAGAGACAAGAAAAGCCCAGACTGGGAAATAAATGCAAAAGAATAGTAAGTTGTAAGTGCAGACCTGTAATTAGGATATAAAACCATGTGAATGTCTGCATAAAAAATCAGTCTCCATGGTTGAATGAATTATACTCAGTGTGGAAGCTGTGGTAGAGTAGGGAAGTCAAGGCTGACTCCACAATTTCAAGTTTGGGTAAGTGAAACTTAAAAGACAAAACCTGTGCTGTTATTTGTATTCAGTACAGCTGAAGATTTATCCTACTAGGAAATTTTGGAATTTGGAGAGTAATGACTATACTTAATTTTTTTCTATATTACTTGTCCAAAAATTTCACACAGATTTGATATACTAGTATATATTTCCCTGAGTAGAAAATGTTACTGACCTATTAGTAAAATTGAATATAACATTAAAGAATCCAATTACAGCATCCTTTTAAGTGCCTAGAATTATGTAGAAATGACAGTCAGTTTCCACTAAGTTGTTCTAAAAGCCAAAGAGATTTTAAATGTCTTTTTCAATTTGGATTCCCCAGACTTATCACAGTACATATCCCAGGGCATGTGTTCAGCAACTTTTTATTAAACCAATGAAATCCGGCTGGTGTGGCTCACTGGTGAACACTGACCTATGAACCAGGAGGTCAGAGTTCAATTCCCAGTCAGGGCATATATGCCTGGGCTGTGAGCGCAATCCCCAGTGTGGGGCATGCAGGAGGCAGCTAGCTGACCAATGATTCTGTCTCATTATTGATGTTTCTATCTCTCCCTTCCTCTCCAAAATCAATAAAAATGTATTAGAAAATAAACTAATGAAAAATATATTCAATTGATTAAAGTGAGTCCATCTTTAACATTATAAGTTGTGAATTAACTAGAAACTTAAAATCAATTCACATCTGTTGAGTTCCTAAAAGGGCTAAAAATGTGGTGGTATTTTTTTTTTTAATTTTTGAGTTTATTTGAGCCAAACTGATGAAATTGCCAAGAAGCAAGATCTCAAGTGCTCCTGAAAATGTGTATGGTTTTGATGTATAAGGGGGTATAATGCATTGCATCTGATTTAATGGGATTCAAAATCTAGCAACATAACTACCTTTTAATTAGTTAAATTAACTAATTAATTAAGTAAACTTTCATTATGATTCATTAATAAAGAACCTCCAGGCTGTGTGTCATTAGTAGCTATGTAAGTAATTACATCACTAATTAGGCCTCAGAAACTGGTCAGAATTCCATATCAAGATCTTTTAAATTTTTACTTAACGTGTATGTTTAACTTGAGAATTAGTTATTAAATTTGGTATATCCCTTCCCTTCTCCTCAAAGTAATTAAAGCTTTAATACATATTAAGATTTTTTATTTATTTTGTTGCACTTTTATTTTTTATATATATTTTTTTTATTGATTAAGATATTACATATGTGTCCTTATCCCCACATTACCCTTTAACCCCACCCCCCGCTCATGCCCTCACCCCCCCCCCCCCCCCGTTGTCCGTGCCCATTGTTTAGGCCTATATGCTTGCATATAAGTCCTTTGGTTGATCTTTCCCCCTTACCCCCACCCTCCCCTACCTTCTCTCCAAGGCCCGACAGTCCAATCAATGCCTCTCCATCTCTGGATCAGTCCTTGTTCATCAGTTTATGTTGTTCATTATATTCCACAAATGAGTGAGATCATGTGGTATTTATCCGCTCTCCAGTTCCATCCATGCTGTGACAAATGATAAGAGTTCCTTTTTCTTTTTCCTCTTCTTAAAGAATACCTTTTAGCATTTCATATAATGCTGGTTTGGTGATGAACTCCTTTAGCGTTTTCTTATCTGTGAAGCTCTTTATCTGACCTTCTATTCTGAATGATAGCTTTGCTGGATAAAGTAATCTTGGTTGTAGGTTCTTGCTGTTCATCACTTTGAATATTTCTTGCCACTCTCTTCTGGCTTGCATGGTTTCTGTTGAGAAATCAGCTGACAGTCGTATGGGTACTCCCTTGTAGGTAACTGACTGTCTTTCTCTTGCTGCTTTTAAGATTCTCTCTTTGTCTTTTGCTCTTGGCATTTTAATTATGACGTGTCTTGGTGTGGTCCTCTTTGGGTTCCTTTTGTTTGGGGTTCTCTGCGCTTCCTGGACTTGTAAGTCTATTTCTTTCACCAGGTTGGGGAAGTTTTCTGTCATTATTTCTTCAAATAGGTTTTCAATATCTTGCCCTCTCTCTTCTTCTGGTACCCCTATAATTCTGATGTTGGTACGTTTGAAGTTGTCCCAGAGGCTCCTTACACTATCTTCATATTTTTGGAATCTTTTTTCTTTTTCCTTTTTCGGTTGGGTCTTTTTTGTTTCTTCGTATTTCAAATCTTTGACTTGATTCTTGGGATCCTCTTGTTTGCTGTTGGATCTCTGTATATTATTCTTTATTTCAGTCAGCGTATGCTTAATTTCTAGTTGGTCCTTTTTCATATCCTCGAGAGTCTCACTAGGTTTATTGAGGGCCTCACTAAATTTATCGGCGGTTTCCATAAAATTCTTGAAAAACCTCATAAACGTGGCCTTGAACTCTATATCCAGTCATTTGCTTTCCCCCATTTCTGTCATTTGTGACCTGTTTCTTTGTCTCCGCATTTTTTATGCTTCCCTGTGTTGGTAGAGTGGTTTTGTGTGCTAGGTGTCCTGTAGGGCCCAGTTGCTCAGCCTCCCCAGTTACCTGAGGTGGACACTCTTGGTGTACCCCCTTGTGGGCTTTTTGCACAGTCTTATTGTAGTTATGCCTTGATTGTTGTAGGATCACTGGGAGGAATTGACCTCCAGGCCAATTGGCTGTGAGAATCAGCTGTGTCTGCAGTGGGAGAACTTCTGTGCTGAAGACACCCTTCTGGGGCAAGACTTGCTTCAGTGGGGCTTTGGTGCTCACTGAGTCTGCACCCTGAGTGTGTCCCTTATGGATCTGAGGAGTTGTAATCTGGATGGTCCCCCTCTGACCACTGGGTACCCTGGCTCTTGGATCTAAGGAGGTGCTAATTTAGCCTCTGCCTGAGGTTACACAGCAGGAGCTACGAAGAGAACTGCAGATTCCCCTTCCTTTTTTGGAGTTTGGAGGTACCCTGATGAGGCCCAGCTGTGAAGCAATGCAAGCTTCTGTGGGGCCTTGGGCCTTCTCTTGGAAGTTCTGGGTCTGTGGCCCCGCTGCAGTTTGTTCGGTAATTTTCAGGTTGCAAAGGGCCAGGGCATTCATATGCAAAAGCCTCTGCCGCAGCCTGGGTGAGGCAGGGTCTCAGGGAATCAAAGGGCAGAGCAAGCAGCTATGGCGGATTCCCAGCCCTGCCCTATGGGGCCACGTGTCTCAGTGTGCCAGTAATTGCTGCAAGCACCTCTGAGGGAAAGCCGACCTCAAGTTCCGAGTTCTGCCCGCTGCCAGACAGTCCAGTTTCTCCCCGTATGAGTCCTGGGTCCCCAGAGACTTCCCAGAACCGGAGTTCAGAGCAGTCAGGAGCTTGTGACTCCCTCTCGATTTAAAAAGACAGCCGCGTCCTCAGGTACCAGCCCCTTTCCGCACGCGCGAGCCTCCGTACCTCTGCACTTTACTTCCGCAGCTCCTCTGGCTCTCAGCGTGCTTTTCTTTCCTTCTAGTTGTGGAATTTCCACTCAGCCAGCTTTCCTGTAGTTCTGGATGCTGTTCGTTTTGTCTTTATGTTGTTTTTTTTGAAGTTGTTGTGGGAGGCAGCGATTTCCTGGTGTTTATCTATGCCACCATCTTAGTTTCTCTATTTTGCTGTACTTTTAAATCAGGTTACTTTATCTATAGCATGTTCTCCCATTGTATTTAATTTTTTTTAATTATGATGGTGGTGGTAGCAATTCTGTCATCAAAAAGATATTGCCTATTAATCCCTCATCCTTTTATTACATAAATAGTAAATTTCAACCCTTTAATTTTGAAGAAGATAATTATAATAAATTTTCATAAAAGAAAGGACTGAATTAATAGTCATCTACCTTGTTAAAAGAAATTATTGTTTTATTGTTGAGCTTTAAGAATTCTTTTCATCACATGTCAGCAAGAAAAGCACAATATCATGTCAATTTAAGAAGGAGAGACAATATGATGAGGGATCTAAAGAAGATTGAGCTACAAATATGAAGACATTTCTACATTGTAAGATATTTATTTTATATTTTTGGATTATGTTGTTTTGCCTTAAAATGCAGTAAAACCCCCACATTGGTATTTACAGTAGGAAGTGTTTTCCCTCCAAAATGATGTTAGTTTATTGTTCTTAGTTCTTTTTCTTTCTCTTATGCTCATAGTTTGACTTTAAGGCACTCTTTAGGCCAGCGGTTCTCAACCTGTGGGTCGCGACCCCTTTGGTGGTTGAACGACCCTTTCACAGGGGTCGCGTAAGACCATCCTGCATATCAGATATTTACATTACGATTCATAACAGTAGCAACATTACAGTTATGAAGTAGCAACAAAAATAATTTTATGGTTGGGTCACAACACGAGGAACTGAACTGTATTTAAAGGGCCAGAAGGTTGAGAACCACTGCTTAGGCAAAAGTGTATACTTTTAGGAGGGGATGAACCAATGTTTCAACTGACCATCAGGGAAGAACTGATGCCAAATGGAGAGAAAAAATGTTGTTAGTGAGTCTCTCCTAATTTTTAACCTGCGTTTACATTAAGTAAGAAAAAAGAGCACAGATATTATCATTGGTCTACTCTATAGCATTGTAAGTTCTAAACAATGAATTCTGATTATATTCCTTTAAATAGAACTTTTAAGACTGTTTCTGTAATTCTTGTTCTACCTGCACAATAAGTGCACATTATCTATGGTTTGGGGAAAATGCAATTAAACTACCTTATTAAAAGAAATTATAAATAAGCAGTTTAATTATATTTCTTCTGCACTTCAGATCATTCTAAATGTTAGTGGAAGAATTTATCTTTAAAAAGTACATCTGATTATGTAATGTAAATATTTTCTTGTGAGTTCAGAAATAAATTGTTTCTTGTAAAATTAATTACTGTCAAAATATTTCAGAAAATTATTCTTTTTTATTTTACCCATTTTTATGAATCTTTCCCAGAGTAATAACTCTCATTTATATTGGCATGTTTAGTCTTAAAAATGTAGCCAAAGTACTTTTCAAAATACTCTGGAGACATTTGAATTGTATAGTTCACAGGTTCTGCCACACCTATATATTATTAGCTTTACATTGCAGTTACCTAATAGATAATTGCCATTAAAATAATCATATAAAGGCATAGCTCTACAATGGACGAGAAACAAAACAAAACAAAACATACAAACAAACAAACAAAAAAACAAAACTGTTTAAAGTCATTCTGGACCATTGAATTTGGAAGCTTGAGAATACTTTTAAGCAGATCTACCCAAATAAATATGCACCCTGGAAAGCAGAATAGCTTTTTATTTTTAATCCATTAAACATCCTTTAATTTCTTCACAGTTCTCCATCTCTCCCCTCTCAGCCATTTTCCTTCAGTGAAGGAACGTTTGTACAATGCCAGTGAGAAAGTAAAAATCCCCAGCTGATTTCAGTGAGCTGTCTAAGCAGGTGTTTAAAATAAAGCCCCAGGAGCTCCCACATACGGGTCTTATGAGGAACAGTGCATCTTGGACTCAGTGCATTCCCCCCATCACAACCCTGTTGGGACCTGGGAGACAGGAAGAGGACTCTTGGACACGTGTGTTTAGGTAAGAGTGCACTTTGTATCCCCAAGGGTCGTATGCTGAGGAGATGCCAAAACAGAGGTTAACCTGCCTCTGAAACTCACTGCTCGGGGCAGAATTCCTCAGAAAGCTCGATAAGCAAATTTTGGTACTGAAATGAAAAATGTTAAGGGCAGTTCCTTTCAGTTATCCTTAAAAGAGGGATCCAGACAGTTAGCTTGAGAGAGTATTGGAGAACAGGCAGTGCTCTGTGCCACACCAGCCTCCTAGGGATTGTGCTGAGAGAAATTCCTTCTGCGCATTCCTTTGGATTTCAAGAAGTCAAAGTATAACCAAGTTATTTTTTTCGGGATAGATCATGCGTTTGTAGCTGATAGGCGTTTTCCAGAGTAACATGAATTGGCCTCATCCTCAGAGTTCCATAAATTCTAAACTGACCCAATTTTGTTTTGTTTTAATTCTAACCATTCCTTGTAACCAGTATTATTTTCCCCCTTATTCTGACCAGTCCTGGCATTGTATTTGGCCTTCAAGAGACATATGAATTGTAAATATATTACTCAGGCTGTTTAGTGAGGTAAAGGGAAGGTAAATATCTGAACAGTTGAATATCTAGTGTAATGATAACCATGGATACTGCAAGAAAGTGACCTTTAGCCTGAAACAATTCACCTGTGTCAGAGTAGATTGCTCATGGTTTTCTTAGGAAACTTAAAACTCCATTGCCTGCTCAGTTATCTCAAGTAAATTACTTTCATTGGATAATAACATTTAATTAATCAATTTAACTGCAAAAAAGGCTGTCATTAGAAAGTACACAATTCATAATAATTTATTCAGGTTCATTTCATTTTGAGAGGGGGGAAAAACTAAGGATACATTTTATTTCACATTAACTGAAACTCTAATGCAGATATAAATCATCCCTAATTCAGCCATTAGCCACGGTTTCAATGTGGTGGAATTCTTCCTATCTTTCTATAATAATTGATATTCAACAGTGGAAATCTTTATGTTCTTGAGTATTTCATTTACATATTAAATTTGATTCTGAGGACCTCATTCTACAGAAACCTAATTAGAAAGAAGGAACGAGAGCCAGACCACTTTGGAGAAATGGTGGCAGGTGACTAGTATTAGGAAGGAAGGAAAGAAAAGAAGGAAGGAAGGAAGGAAGGAAGGAAGGAAGGGAGGGAAAAAGCTAAAGATGCTAGCTCTGAGATAGAATTGATTTGGAGTTTTTGGTTGTTTTTTGTTTTTTGTTTTTGACACTTCTGCAATGTCTGACAAGTTATTTAATCCTCAATTTCCATATCTATATATTTGGGATTATATGAAACCCCCTTCTCAGGATTGTTTTAAAGGTTAAATGAGTTTACCTGGCATGTAGAAAGTACCATGTAATCCTTGAAAAAAATATTTGAGGCCACATAGAGTGTGCAGGAGTAGAATAATACAGTGGATAAATACATGGTCTCTGGAGCTGACAGACCTTGATTGAGTTCAGGATCTTTGCTTCCTTGCTTTGTGAACATGGCAGTGCTGCATAACCTCTCTGAATTTCAGTTTCCTTGATTATAAAACCCAGATAATCTCTACTAATCTTAGAATTTTCCAGATTTGGGGCTGACTTCCCTTCTCTGGATAAGATTTTAATTTTATTTTTTAGTTTAGCAATGGAATATAAATTATAGGATACTAAGAGACTAAGAGTAGTCGAGGTCTTCCTTGCCCTTTTCCCCCTAATAATCACTTGACCAGATGCCTATTCCTTGCACTGCTTCTAGCTGTTTTTGTGTGGTTTCTCCTGCCCTTGAGCCCTGGAACTGCAATTGCTCCCTCTGGGATAGAGGTGAACCACAATGAGCTGTGCCTGCAGGTTTCAGCCAGGCTCTCCAATACAAGGCAGAGACAATGATATGGAAGATAATTGTTGCTACTCCTTTTCTTTTTCTTTCAGGGATGAAATTAAATAGCCTTAATATTTTATCACTATTCTCTCTCTCTCTCTCTCTCTCTCTCTCTCTCTCTCTCTCTCTCTCTCTCTCTCTCTCTCCCTCTCTCCCTCTCCCCCTCTCTCCCTCTCTCCCTCTCTCCCTCTCTCCCTCTCCCTCTCCCTCTCCCTCTCCCTCTCTCTCTCTCTCTCTCTGTAATTTGGAAAAGCACAGGACCAGATTTCCCTTAAACATTCATTTTCATCCCTCCTCTCTTCTCATTTGAAAAACAAACAAACATGAATACATTCTTGGGGAGAGCCTTTCTCCAGAAGTGGTTCTCAAAGCCAGTCATCAGACCAAGCAGCAGCATCCTCACCTGTGAACTTGTTAGAAATATAAATGTCTGGCCTCACCTGGGTCTTGCTGGATCAGAAACTACAGAGACATGGCCCTGGATGTATTGTAACAATCCCTCCTTCTGATGCTCTTTAAAATTTTGAGATCCACAGCTTCTGACGCAGTCCATTCATCAAAAACCAGCATTCAAAGGTCTTTGAGATTTTGTGCATTTCTCCCCATTGACATAGGTAGGCTTGGAAGAGACCAAAGATCTTGGCTTATTTTCCTTAAGATCAATAGACACAGTCTGTTAGTCTCATCAGTTTTCCCTGAAAAGTGAGTCTTGTTACATGGCAGTGTTAGGGGATATGCAGATCCCATGTAGATCAGCGGTTCTCAACCTGTGGGTCGCGACCTCTTTGGCGGTCGAACGACCCTTTCACAGGGGTCGCCTAAGACCATCCTGCATATCAGATATTTACCTTATGATTCATAACAGTAGCAACATTACAGTTATGAAGTAGCAATGAAAATAATTTTATTGTTGGGTCACAACATGAGGAACTATTTAAAGGGCCAGAAGGTTGAGAATCACTGATTGTAGATTGTTCTTAGTGTCTCATTTTATTTCAAAGGATTATTTTAAGCAATCAGTACGTGGCATACAGTTTACTTCTGATAAATAATAGCAGTTAGTGTTACTACTTCGTAACTAATCTTATACACTTAAGTACTTCCCTTTCCTTTATATATTTTAAGTCTCATTATAAGTTACTCAGCTAGTCTATTGGGAAATGAAAATATTAATAAGACATCTCCCTAGTACAGAGACCTTGAAATCAGGCTGCAAGTTCATGCTTTTCTTTGGCCCACACATTTCTAAAATTTCATGACAGCCATAAACATAGCAATTTTTGTTCACCATTGTTTTATTCACCTAGCACACTGCCTGGATCTTAGTTGGTGTTTAATATATATTTCTTTAATAATGAATGAATACTTGAATCCAAAAACCAAGTGAAAGGAAAATGTGCATTAGCCCCTTGTCTATCTCACCTTCAAAAGAAATTGTGGCTATTTTGTATAAATTGAGTCAGCCAGGTTGGGCACTTCTTCACAGCAGAAACCCAGAAATGCTAATGCTTCTGTTTACACACTGTTAAGACTTTTCTCGGTGCCCTGCATACCAGCTGCACATAGAATCTCAGGCTTGACATTTCAACCTGAGGTGGTGCCACATTTTTAAAGGCTGTTTCCAAGGAGACAAAAATCTCTCATCTCATAGGCTCACCATGGTCTAGCAGATTTTTATTGCACATAGACCTTATGTCTCAAAAGGAATTGATAAATCTGTGGAATTCTACTGTGTGTGTGTGTGTGTGTGTGTTTTTAAAGTCTATCTAGTGTTTCTGTGATAAATTAGTCCATTATACTAGTAGAGCCAGTTAAGCCATCAATCCAATGGCTATTTATTCACTGGGGAAGCACGATATGGAGGGGAGGGCTGAGCCAAGGGAAGCTGTAGTTCTATTTCAGCTTCAAGAAAACATCAAATTTTTTCCCAGATATTTTTAGGAAAAATGTTTTGTCAAAAGCTTTTGTGTTAAAGTCTCAAAAAGTGTGGCTATTTAGAGCTTAGTATTCACAGAGTAGCACATTAACACACAGTGAAGCTACTGGGTGTGAGAGAGGACAACCTGCTATTGTCCTTCATTCTACTAAACTCTGTCAAGCTGTGGTTTTGTTCTCCCAGCTGAGTCTGAAGCCATTGGCTCTGAAATTCAATATAGTTCAAAACCCACTCCGCTGATTAGCTGATTTGGAAGTGTTTTGAAGACCCTTATTCAGGGTTACATTCAGGAAGCAGCCTAGACCTAAAATTGCTGCACTGGTGTAATTATTTATCCTAGACATTATTACAAAGACTGGAGATATTTTTGATAATCGTTTAAGAAAGGTCATCTGAAAAACCAGATTATTCTCCTTAAAGTTAGCTCAGTGCTCTTTCTTTGAATATCTTTGAAGGGAAAATATTGATGCTCCGATGCTGTTATAAAACTATAAACATAATATGTTTATACACTATCTTACTACATATAATATCTAGTGATATTGAAGATCAGATCCTCCTTGATGAAGAATGTTTCTTCTTTCTTCTTCATATTGAATTTGCAGACACTTGATATAAATGAGATCCCAGATCTATCTCTGTAGTCTTAGACTCTAATCCATGTTGCCTGAGGTCTTGCCTGTCTATCTCACTCTGGGCCTATCACAGAGTAAAAACCCAGCAAGTGGTCATGAAGGTGATATGAAGAAAGAATTTATGCATCAAATCTAAACTCTTCTGTCTGGCTTTCTAGACTGACTGTCTCAGCCAGACTTGCCTTGCAGCTGCCACCTGATTCCATTCTACTGGGGCAGGTGCATGCCCCACACAAATTCCAGGTTTAAGCCTTTGCAGGTGCTTCTTTCTTGGGCAGAAATGACCTTTTACATCTCATCTTTTCACCAAAGTCTTCCCACCCTTAAAGGATCTCTTCAGACCCCCACCTGAAGCCACAAAATATTTTTCTGATCCCTCCTTCTCTAAATCCTACTCTCTGATTTTCATAAGGAGAATTATGAATTAGGCCACAATTGTTGCAGAGGGTTCCGAAAAACCAAGCAAATAGACAACCATAAAGATATGAGATTTAACTCAAAGTTTGGTTTTGCTTTTTTCTGCTATGGAAATCTTGTTTTTGTCAGGGACAGTGTTTGTGATTCTCTTATCATCAAAGCAACTAACACAATGCTGTTCATGTTGTAGATAACCATTAAATAATCATTGACTGAATGAGACTTATAATTGTAGGTTTTCTTACATAATTTTCATTAAAAAATAAAACTGTGATATGAGGACAATTTCCTATACTAAACTGGATCCCAAAAGTGAAAAGACAACTATATTAATGTCCATAGTTTATAAGAGGATATATACTTATTCATAAATATTTTGCTATAACTATTTAATTGATAAATATTTATTCAATACAATAGAAGCATTTACATAAATGAAAGATTTTTAGAAATAAATGACATTCTGGGTATTACAAATGTGTGTGTGTGTGTGTGTGTGTGTGTGTGTATATATATATATATATACATACATACATACATACAGTTTCTCCTTGGGTTCAAGTTATTAGTTGAAAGAGAGCCATACTTACCTTATGCTTTGCATCTTGCCCACATTATTACTGACAAGCATTTTGATAACATCTTCCCCCACAGCACCCTTCCAATTTGTTCATCTGTCATTAAAAAAATAAATGCATACAAACCTATATTATATTTCTGTATAAGACTCTTTCCTCCAAAAAGACTTGAGGAGTTTCTCTTTTTCCTTGCACCCCTTCTGTTTCTTTGAATAATAATTGTGTTCCTTTGAAACTCATCTGATTTTTGTCTTACGTATTTTCTTCATTTGACATGTAGATGCTAACACTGTCTTACAGTAATTCCCCACTGCCCCTAGAAATAATTCTTTTTTGAACTGAGTAAAATGATGCAATATGTTGTGGCATTCAGTGGCCACTTAGATATTTTCCTTTCCTCTCTTACCAAATCTACCTTCTCTACTCTACGTTGCACCCCACCACTGCCAAGGCATGGTGGCTTGGAGACTGAAGGGGTCTGGTGGGTAGTTGGAAAACACAGAATGAATGTATTCTGTCTGTGGAGATCTAGGGCTTCACTGAACCCAGCGCCAAGTAACTGCAGATGATAAGTGAGCCTTAAGGAGAAAAAGGAAGGGGCAAATTGCACCCTTCCTTCTCTTCACTTTTTAAATATTCTTAGGCCATTAGGTGGAAGACTCATAATAGGATGGATGCTGAGGGCCTCCGCAGAATGGAAGAAAAATGGCATTTGCTTTAAGATCTCAGAGGAGGTAATATTTACAGGCAAGCCTGTTAATGAATTCATCAAGTTTCTCTTTGCCTGAGTCAGACTTCCTATCAAGGAGGGAGTGTACTTCTCTCAATATTTTCATCCCAGAAAAATTGAATCTCTACTCATAGCCACTTTCTGGGCCCCCAAATAAATCATTATTGCTTTGAGACTTTGCCAGGTGTGTTGTATTTTAGATAATATGGTGCAATTTTATATTGAAAGCCTTTAAAGCAACTATCATATTTACAAGCCTAATTTCAACAGTCATGATTTCTAAAACCTGAAATTTTCAGATGTCAAATGGCTTGAGCTTAAGTAATCTGCATAGTACATCTGAAATTATAATAAAATGATTTGCAAATACATGCATGCTTCCATTCCCTTAGAAAAGGACTCTTTTTTTTTGTTGTTGTAAGGTAGTCTTTGGATATGCAGTATTTTTCTTCAAGACTTCTTTATTTCCAAGTCAATCATTGCTATTAATCTCACACTATAAAATAAATTGCATCTTGTGTTTGAGTGGGAAAGCTGTTCCTCAAGTTAAATGGAATCTCAAAATTCAGATTTATTTCCCAACAAAAAGAGTCTGGGTTTGATTCAGATAGCAGCCATCCAAGCTTGAAAAGGAGTCAGCACAGATGTCCTTGAAAATGATTGCTCCCAAACACTGGGACAATGGTGCTGCTTCTTACATTGGCGTTTGTTCATCAAAATCACATAGAAGTTTTCTGAAGACACTGAGTTTTTAAAAATATTAATTTTCTTTATTTGTGTCTCTATTGGCAGTGCATGTTTATGAATATGTAGAGGTTTATTCAACCAGCCTGTTGAGATCTAACCACAACAATAAAGCATTTGGCTCTAAAGTTTGTCTTAATCCATTCTGGAAAAAAAACACACAAAACAATATATGAGGATAAAACATGCCGAGCTTCCCACCTGCTAATTGTAGGTGTTGGGAAAGTAAAACATTTACCCTCCATTAAAATGATAATAGCAGATTCTGTAACCAAAGTGCATGTAAAGATATCATAGGAAAAGGTCCTTGCAGCAGGTTGCATCATGTTACCCAGGTGGTTTAAGACCTCATGCTGGGTGGATGGATAATATGGTTGCTATGCTTTGGTCTGAACTTCATTCTGTTGTCCATTTCCATCTATTTATATTAAGTCTGTATGAGATAATAGCTTTACATGCTAAATAAAATGGCATGGGAGGTAAGAATCATATAGGTTCAAAAGGGAGGAGGATCCCTTGGAGTGGAGCTGAGGGTGGTAATCCCAATCAACATCCTTGACCTAGACCTTTAAGAATTGCAGGCTCATGGGCAATGGTGAACCCCTTTCTCAGGAAATTGATGTCTTCTTGTAACTTTGTTCAAAGATGTTAGGCTCCGAGTATATATTTCTAAAACCCAGATGCTAACCGCCTATTCATTTTTCTCCTTAAGCTCTCCAAGCAGAATCCACTTCCACAAAAGAATTAGTGAACCAAAAAGAATTCACCAGCAATCATCCTTTAGAAGAGAAAGGAGGCCCATTTTCCAAATGGGCTCATCAGAAATCCTCGTAAACATATCTATTCCCCACAGTTTTTTCTCATCCATGCAACTGCCAGGGCTTTTTCACTGACCTCTGCCCTCAGCCAAGTTCCTTCCTCTCTCCTGAACTTATTCTGGCAATGTAATGTTTCCTTTCTTAACATTGACTCGGGGACACAGGCTTAGCTCTAACTCTGAAGTCTATTTATCAAAGTAATCTGTCAACAGAGTACCCAAGTGATCAATATATTATCCATACCATTCAATATATAAAGGGAAAGTAGTATTTTAAAAGTCAGTGTTAGCACCCAGATTGCTACAAGAGTTTTGACAACTTGATTTAAATGTAATTGTAGAAGACTGGCCCATGATAGCAGGGAAAAAGGGCATTGGCCCCTGTGGTATCTGGTGCACTGCATCTGGCAATTATTGGGAGAATTGGAGGGGCCAGAGCTAGTTCTCAGAGAATTATCCATGAACCGAAACCTCTGTAATACCTAGACTAGTCATACCCATAGGAATTCCTGCAAGGGAACGTGATAGTGCAGTGAAAGATAACGTATAAGTTACTATTCTTAAAAACCAGAGAATACTAGTACCAACACCTTTGGAGAAAAAAGTAAATGAATTAAAACACAAAAGTAATTGATTTAATTATCACAAATATTCTTCCAGTTAAGGCACTTGTCTAAGATAATATATTTTTAGATAATTACAAATAAGTAATACCTCTCTTTATACACATTTGTCTTGATACAAAATTTGGAGGGACATGTTGATAATACATCGATTTTCTCTGAATTATAAATGTTAGAAATGTTATATTTTTTCACTGAGTAGATTACTTCTTATCTCAGCTTTTTCTCTTGGAAAAGCTTTTCTCTTGTAGTTTTTCTAATAGAATACACTGAATAAGGAAAACAAGTAAGAAGCGATCTGCAGGTTGAAAGAGAAATCTGTTTTCTGAAGTTGTTTTAAAAGTGCTACCCATAAATTTATAGGGCTGCACGCAGCCTCAGCGGCCAATTAGTCTTTCTCTTACCTCCTAGCTAGGAGGGTGTGCATGAATAACACTAGTCCAGTGAGAAGCTTCCTGTTTTTGTTAAGGTGATAAGTTCCTCTAGGCCCTCTTCTATTGTTGAATCTAAAAGCATTTGGTATCAGACTGTTCTTTTTGGTACTTCTAACGATTACTTCCCAATAAATCTAAATGTCAGCTGTGTGGTTGAGCTTATTATCTCTCATTCTGTCCTCGGGGAAAATTGACAACAACCACCTGTCCTCTGTATAATTGCAAGGCCCCTACGAAATGCATTCTTAGAGACTGTGGCTTCCTGCAAGGTGAAAAAAAATGACTGCTCCTGCTCTGTTGCTTGCGCAATGTTGCTTTATTTCCATTGAAGCTCTGCTTGAAATTATGACGTTTACATGCAGAGTAAGTGAGAACGGGAATATAGGTATCATATTAGGGACATTGAAAGAGCAAAACATTCAATAACAAATTCTTTGTGAACATGTGTTCAACTCACGTAAATACGTGGTCTCCTTTCTTCTGCTGACCTGATGATGAAAATAGAAAATTCACATAAAATGGAATAGTAGAAAGGTACAAAATTTTGGAATAAGAATAGCTAAGACACACACACACACACACACACACACACACACACACACACAATTCCAATTATAGACGATTGACTTTCTGATAATCTCCTAATCCCTACTCCAATGTGTTCAGAGAAGGTACTTGAACTGGAATTGGGCAGCCAATATAAAAATCATTTGAAGAGATTTTCCAAGCAGGTTTCCTGGACCAAAAAAAAAACAAACCCACAAAATTCTGCCACAGTTCAGATCTCTGGAGGGAGACCCTGTACTCTATCTTTTAAGTAGCTTTCTGGTGCTCCTCAAATTCGAAAAAACAAAAACAAAACCTGCCCTGATCCAATGCTCTTTTCTACTCCTGTACTTCATTCACATTGCTTAGTTCTTGGAAAGGGAAATAAAAATACTTTTATGGCTGTGATATTATATTTTCAAATCCCTGGTGCCTGCATTAGCTGTAGAGTAGAACCCGCAGTGGGAGAACACTGCAGGCATCCCACACTTACACAAGCCTCTTCAAGTTGTCAGGGAGGATGTCTGTGAAGTTGGACCACGAAAGATCTGAGTAGCAGTCGGAAAATCAAAAGGCCTTTGGCTATGTCGCTATGGCACCAAATCTCATTTTCCTCGAACTATAGTAAATTTTCAGTGAGATATTGGAAATAACCATTCTGTTCTTTCAAATGAAGTGTGGTTTGCAATATGTAAGACAATATAGCTTAAAGTCAGGCTATTGCTATTAAGAATGGACTCTACTGAATATACTCGACTGCAGTGCAAAGATGAATACACTGTGTTTTCCATTGGATTTTAGTATTTATTTGTTTCCTTGCACTGTTCGTGGATTAGCATTTGGATATGCTTAGATATGAGAACAGGTTTTACATGAAGATGCATTAATATAGAAGAAAGGTTACATTTTGTATTGTTAGTCAGTTACATGAAATATGATTTTAACTTCTGATAGGAAAAAATTGTGTGTATGTGGGTTGTTTTTATGCTTGTCTATTTTTTTCTTTTCGAAGCCTAATATAATGCTGTATTAAATGAAAATATTGAAATGTGAGATGAACTGATAATTTTCATAGCTATTCACAAAGAATAAGCTCCTGACTCTATAAGTTTAAAAGAAACAGAAATATCTATTGCTGTGTCTGCCATGCTAATCACACAATTTCCTGAAAATGGAAGTGATTTCAATCTTCCCTTTTGCCCATGAGAATTTTGCAGATGTTTTATACTCAAGGTGTAGTCATCATTTAAAGTAAGAAAATTGCACTTGATGGGAAAATTTCATTAAAAACATTATTTTGGAAAAACAGTCTGAATAAAACGTAGAAATTAGAAAAAATCTATAGAGTGTGTGTTATGAAATTAACAGTTTATGTTGACAGGAAGTTCCTATACTCTCTTCTCTTCAGTTATGAAAAGATTTTCTCATTGTGCAACTCTATTTGAAGCTTGCTATAATTGACTTACATGTTAAAGAAAATAACAGTGAAAAATACAGATTAGGGTGCCTATGTTTATGGATAACAATTTGAATAGAGAACCTCTTTGAGTAACTTATCCAGTAAGGGATATGCTTGGTTGTAGGGAAAATTAAACATCTGAGTGTATCACAGGTATAAAAGAGATTTCTTCCTTAATCTCAGCATCCTAATCATATGAACACATTATGTGGCTTCTAGCTCTATTCTCCTCTGGTTCTGTTTCTTGCACGAAGCTGAGTCATGAATAAAGATACGTTACTACAAGAGGCATCTCATATGTAACTTTCAATACCATCTCCTCTATAAGGCACACTCCACATTGCAAGGTCACAAGTAAAACACGCAGCCTAAATGGAATGTGTGCCACTGGTACAGAGAAATTGAAGTGACCTCTTGCATTGCCAATAATAATAGAGGGAGCCACTGGATAACCTGCGTGTGAAGGATTCTTTCTTTGTAGCAGCGATAGCATGCTATTCCAGGGCTTTCGTGCAGACATCCATGATAAAATCCTCACTGGTATCCTGTTGTGAGTGTTTTGTTCAGTAAGAGGTTGAAGAAATGTGAGCATATGGAATGTTTGAAAGTTCCTTTGTGCAAGTGGACAACACATACAGATAGTCCTAAAAGGGTAGAGAATAAGATCACTACAAAGCATTTATTCTGCAAAGAATCACTACTCTTATATGTGTCAGCAACATCTTTCCAGTTTAGGTTGTTTTCAATCCTGAGTTCTGCTAGTGAATCTAGGAGGGTTTACTAGAACAAACCAAATTAGGGGATTTCCTTTTGGGGGGAAACTGATTGGCAGCAAGGCATTTCACAAAGCCTTTTATGATACCCTTGTTGGGTGGCAAGAGGGAAGGACAATAGGTCAGCTAAGAGTGAAAACGTGTATGGCCAGTTATTTTAGGTGGTGTTCAGATGAACATTTTTTTAATGGATATTTTCTATTTGTGACATATGCTACCACTTTTTAATTCATGTTAATGATACTAATTTTATTTTAAAATACTATTAAAAGGTAAAAGTTAGTCTATTTAAATAAAAAATGGTCAAATACTATCACAGGTAGTATGCATATATGAATGAGGAATGATATTTGATAGCCTCTAAGATTTCTTCCAACCATGAAATTGTGTGCAAGGCTAATATAACCATCCCTTTCCTTAAGCTAAGATAGGGAATTCGAAAGAATTAAGCTGCTAAAGGTCTCAGGCTTTAACTGAGCATCAATTGAGGCTTTTTGACAATCAAGATGTGGCAGAAATATGGCCCTTTGTTGGGGTCTGAGCAAACAGGGAGACATATATTTTAATCATAAAATTTATATTTTAATTCTCTATTTTGATGTAACAACAATGACAATAACAACAACAAAATAACTGAGAAGCATATCAAAAGGTCCTCAAAGTTCAATTCGCCAGTGAAAATAAAGAATCATTCTTGTTATTGTTGAGTTGCTTCCTTCTGGCCTTCTTTGTTGTCAGGGGACAATGGAGAGGAGGTGTTCCTTTTGTGTATAATAATCTAGAGTCCATTTAGGAAGGCATTGCAAATGTCATATAGTAAAGCTACCATATGGGAGAACCGGTCCTTTTGCCTGGGCAAATCCCGTGGGGCCAGTTGTCTCTCCTGGCCAACATTCTATTCACCTTCAATCTCCATATCCCGTGGGTTCTAAGGACTTGGCCCATTTTCTTCCCTTCTGGCTACAGCCATCTGCCCTTCCACCTGGATTCCTTGCCTTTCAGACCACCAGAAAACCAGATTAACAGTGTCTCTTACCATTTTTTATTGTCAAAAAGACCTTTAGACCCTTTTTCTGTTGTTACTGAAAATAAAGACACAAGCACAGGAGTGTCTTTAGTGTCCCTTTTTAATTAAGGAAAATAATTGAAGCCACCTTTAGCAAAATTTTGAATTATGAGAACAGAGTTGTAGCTCACAGAATCCAGTGGTCCTTACAGGGCCTGGAAGAAGGCAATAGAAAGCAGATGAGCACCCTGGGTAGCCCTGTTCTGACTCTTTGTGTCTCTTTGTCTCCTTGTGGCCCCTCCTGTATGCTCTGTCTGCCTGTTTCATCTGGAAGATTTCTCATTGCTCAGCAATTATCTCACATTATTTTATGCTAAACACATTCAATTTCAAAGTCCCTGAAAATCATATTTTTCATCTGTGTCAAGGGTGTACCCCCATGTACAAAGGTGACTGAGGCTGGGTCTCAGGATAAAAACATGGTAACAGAGTGAGTCTATTGTGGGGATGGGAGCAATTTTTAGGGAAAGAAGGTCATTGTATCTTGACAACTGCCAGTATAGGTATTACTAAATAGTAAAGCAATTGAGAATATTGAAGAATATAAAGAATCTAGCAGGTTTACAACATTAAGTAACATATTTTTTGTTTACCTAAATGTTTTTATTTTCTTTTGAGAGTTTTTTGAGAGATTACTAGTGTTCGCCTCATCTCACTTTTTCTCTTAGTAATTGATCCAACTAGAAACCGACTTGGAAACCAATCTTGCACCCCCCTTCCCCTTTTTAAAGCAATAAATAGCTACACCTCTTAATCCTTGTAAGGCAGGAAACAGAGATACCAGTGGCTACATGGTGGACTCCTGTCTCTCAGTTCTTCAATTCTTTTATTTTTATCTTGTATAGTTTATCCCTGTTTTATAAAGTTAATTTGCTAGAGTGGTTTCTTTTTTGTAAGAAAGAACGACACTACTAGAAAGGATACCATTCTACCACTGCCCCATTCCCCCAAAATAACAACGACCACTTTAGAAGAAAAGCACTGGAAATTTTCCAGGCAATCACAGTCTGGAGGCTTCCTTTTCCAAGGAAGATATTCTGACTGGGAAAGCTCTTCTCACTCAAGAAAACAAAGCCTGTTGTTTTTATAGCATTTTTTTTGTTGGTCTGTTTTATTTTAGATGCCCTCTGCTAGTGATTTTCACAACTCAAATGTGTGTGTTGGGGATGGGGGAGTTTACTTTATTCCATGATATTGATTTTTTAAGAATTTGAAATAGTTTACTCATTAATGGTCCTTTAAGCACAGAGGTGATGAACCTTGTCAAAACACAGAGTTAGAAATCAAATATTCTTTACATTAAAAGGACTTCTTTTAATCTAGGAAGGGTAAGTAGGTTTCAATATGTGTGCGAAATCAGATTGAACAGAACTAGCTGCCTCGAATGTGGTGGTGGAAGGGATTCTGCGCCCACTCAGACTGAAGCAGAAAAGAGAATCCAAATGTCGTGAGGGGTCATAATGATGGGCATATTTCTCTTGCATTTTTCATCTGTAATGTGTTTTCTGAGATCCAGAGAAGGGAAATCACATGATCATCAAGGAAACTGGTCTTTATTGACTGCTTCATAATTTCTGCTAAAAGCATAGGACAGGGAGGTTTAAATGTGAATTTTTTCAAAAAATTTATTTCAGACATATAATGTAGAAGAAGGGGTGTGTGTGTGTGTGTGTGTGTGTGTGTGTGTGTGTGTGTGTGTGTGTACTGGAGAAGGTAGAGGTGATAGAGGAAGAGATGGAATATTTTAACCCAGAACTTTTCAGAAAGACCAAGACCATTTAATTAAAGTAGTTCCAGGATGTTGCATTCTAGTTCAACATTATTGCACAAGAAGCAATTGTTAACTTTGTAAGACAGTTTGTCAAAAAGAAGTTGCACCAGATAAGTTAACCAGGTAAGGAAGACTTTATTCAAGGTCATTGCAATAACAGTCAAGACCACTGCAGCAAGAGAGAGGGATCAAACTCAACAATGAACAAAAGACAGGAGCGTTTTTGATAGCTGGGTGAGCTAGTGGAATGCACTGGAGGACATTTGCTAGGGGAGGTGGGTCAATGGGATTATTTTCTAATTGGTGCTTAATAAAGTTGGGTCCCTGACATCCCGTAGAGACTGGGGTTCAAGTCCCTATCTTTCTTAATGATTATATGTCAATAAGATGGCTCCCAGGTCCTTGAGAAAGACATTCCTAGGTTGTAAAACTGGCAAGAGTCTGGAGGAAGACGTACATCTCAAAAGAGCAGAAAAGTAATTCATAATTGCACGTTTTCTAAAGTAAATGTTCTAAGGAATGAGAGGTCAGGAACCTCCTTTCAGACAGGAAGAAACCTGCCTAAAGTTTAGTTAAGTTGAGGGGAATGTTAAGGCCAAATGTCAAAATAAATTCTGAGTTACCTAGTTCCAGATACAGGTGCAGTAGCACTTCAGAGGGGCTCGAGATCAGAGAAGGATCAACAGTGTTTGCTGGAGGTGGAAGGACTTGAGTTGCTCTTTGAAGAATCTTGTAACTGGAAGGAAAGGAAGACATGTCCATCGTGAGCAGCACAGTGAGCGACGGCAGGGAGAACACAGTAAGTGCTGGATGTGGGGCATCACCTAGGACTGACTTCTGTTAAGACAAGTCTCTTCTCAGTTTTTAGATCACCTTGAACAGTCTCCTTTTCTCCCTTCCTCTAAATCCCAGGGATACACTTGTTTTGTCCTCCTTAATGCTGCCAGTTCATGCACCTAACTACCCCCTCCAACGGGCAGTGGGACATAGGCTGCATGTCACTTATGCGGCCTGCAAAAACAGGCCTGGGTAGATTTGTTCTATTAGGTATTTCCTTCTAATTACTCTCAGGTCTGAGAAGCATAACAGATGCGAGGAAATTTGAAACAAAATAAATCTTATAAAGCATTTCAATCCCCCTTTCTCAGTCTTTTCTAGGATGTTCAATGGAAACCACTCAGGGTTTTACTTTCAGGCTTTTATTTCAAAGCTCAATCACCCCCAGCTTTCCTTCAAACTTGCTCCCACCTTTAAAATTGTAGGTGAAGAGCAAGCCAACCACTTGCCCACCAAGCCCAAGCATAGCACTGGGGGCCAGCTCTTCTCACACATGTAATTAGCATATTTGAAGACCCATACACACGTAATTAGCATATTTGAAGACCCATACACACGTAATTAGCATATTTGATGACCCCTGGGAGAATGACTTCAAAGGGAATTTGAGTGCTGGGAGTACAAAGGGCGGAGTGCCAGCAGAGTGCAGCCTTGACTTGGCGTCAGACCTGGCTTTCAACCCGAATTCTTTCAGCTGCTTACCCTGTGACCTTAATATTACACATTTTCCCTAAATGCCAGTTTCCTAGTTTAGTAATTAAAGTGAGGGAGCCATAAATGAAATTATATTTTTGTCTTGAATTGTTGCTTTCATAGGAAAAACCATGTAGAGAATTTAATGGCAGGACTGTACTGGAAAATTATTTTTAAAAATTATTTATAACCTATCCTATTTCTTTAGGGTGTAATACCTATCCTCAACATATTTCTGAAAATTATATGTTTTTTAAAGGGTACAGAGATTTCTTAGACATATTAAGACTAATACAGTAGCATAAGCGAAATATACCAAAGGATTCACGTATTAAAAGCAAGCAAAAAAGAATTTCCTGCTTTTGTAGACCAGGCTAGTGCAGTAGATTGATTTGAGTGAGGAGCGGTCCACCTTCTTTTCGGGCCTCAGGCCTGACATTTTGAGAATGCCACTTCAAGACAGATCTGTGACAGTTTCCGTGGCTGAGAATTCAGTAAGAACATGCATGTTTTACTGATGCTCAGCAAGACAAGACAAGAAACAACCTGGTGGTTATATGTGGAGGCCACCTGTGGTTCTGAAAAAAACAAGTGTGGAATTACTGGCTAAATCAATGGAAATTTTTATTTCAGACATCTCTGCAGACCTCATCTATCTCCCATCCCCCTATGCTAGATGCTAGAAAAGAAATTTTAATGTGAAAAACAGCACTGAAATTACAATCTCTAAAAACCATTCAGCAACTTTGAAATGCTATTAGCATTGATTGTAAGCTAACAAATTCATGGGCTGTGTTATTGCTAAAGAGTCATCACTTTTGTTACTCAGTCAAAGTGAGGTTTCTCATGAATTCTTTTTCATTTTTTTCTCTCAAAATACAAAAAGTCTTTATTTTCCTTTCTGTCAGAGCAGATATTTTATACTGGGCATGCCCATGAAGGAGAGAGAGAGGTGTGCATATCAAAATTATATAAGGCAAATTTTCAAACTCATATTTTAGCACTCATCCCTTTGTTATCTGCTACTAATTTATTTAATATTTATTGACCATCCACTATGTCCTAGGGACCATGCAGGTAAATAGATAGCAAGGTTCCTAATCTCCTGAAGTTTAAGTGTATATGATGGGGAGACAGAGAGTTAACAAGTCAAGAATAAAATGAACCTGATAATTCTAGATGGTGAAAAATACCAGGAAGAAAGTAAACCAGCATTTTTCAATAGAGGGTGACTGGGATGGAGGGATTGTTATTTGGGTGTTCAAGGAAGTTTCATTAATCTATCTGAATTACTTTCTCCTTTGGAAAATGATGATTTTAATATCTACCATGTAAAACTGATGTGAAGATTAAAAGCAATAATATATTTTAATTGCCTGGCTCATAATAGCAATAAATAGTAAGTATTCAATAAACGGTAGTTATTATTATAGGCCCGTTGCACAGATTCATGCACCAGTGGAGTCCCTTGGCGTGGCCTGCAGGGATCGGGCTGAAACCAGCATGCAACATCCCCCAAAGGATGTAGTAGGGCATGAAGTGGCAGGTGGTTGGGGAGGAGATGCTCCTGCTCATCCCGACCCCCACTCATCCCAGTCAGCTGAGTCTCTGCCCTGTCTTCCACCGCTGCTCCTTGCATCTCCTGGTCTTCTGCACCCAACTATGGAGAAATGGGTCCCTAGGGTGGAGCTTCCGTGGCCTCGCTAAGGGTCCAGCCTGGGGCTCGGAGAAGTGGGATGAAAGCCTGAGGGGTTCCTGGGGTGGACCAGGGAGTCGCAGTAGCTGCACAGCGAGGCCGCCCACTTCATGCGTTGTCCTGCAAGTTCTGGGGTGGCTTCAGTCTGATAGGAGGAGACGGGCACTAGGAACGGAGTTTGTGGTCTTTTTTTCCTCCCTCTGTCCCTAGTCCCGGATGCCCGGGAGGACGCAGCTGGAGGGGTTGAAGGAGGTCGGGGGTGCCCTGTCTCTGGTGTGGTGCCTGGGGAGCAGCGAATTTGGGCCGATGGCCCAGCCTCCCAGTGGAAACTGCAGCTCAGCCCCACCTTCTTGCGATCTTTCATAGACCCAGTCGCCTGTTTCTCTTTTCATCTGTCCAAGTTGACTGCCCCCTGGTGGTCAGTGTGCATCATAGTGACTGGTCAACTGGTTGACCAGTTGCTTAGGCTTTTATATATATATATATAATGGTACTGTGGCTTGTTTCCTCCAGGGACCTGGATCCATCCAAACTATAGGACTCTCTCCTTTTCTTCTCAGAGGCAATTGTAATTCAGGGCTTATTGAGGATAACTAAACCATGCTATTCAATGTATAAGTTTACTAGGAAGTTCTTATATCTGTCACCTTCCCATAGCACTACCTTGGGCTCTGGTCTGTCAGCTCACTTCTCCCACTAATCAGTGCATGCTTCTCTATTTCAAAAGAAATCATTGCCAAGGCTAGTTGGCTCAGTTGGGTTGAGCATTGCCCAGGACACCGAAAGGTCGTCATTTCAATTGCCAAGTCAGGGCACATGCCCAGGTTGTGGGTTTGATCTGCTGTCGGGGTGTGTGCAGGAGGCAACTGATCAATGTTTCCCTCTCCCATAAATGTTTCTCTCTTACTCTCTCTTCCTCTCTCTCTCTAAAATCAATAAAAACGTATTTTTAGAAATTTAAAAAAGAAAAATGGTTGATGTCAAATGCCTGCTCCTTAGATACCAACCACACATCTGTTGATAAAACAAAGCTGAGTACATCACATACTGTGGTAAGAGAGAGCACCTGTACAGGGCCATGGCAAGGTCTCAGAGGAATAAAGACAAGGTCAGGTCAGAATAAATTGAGCATTAGAAGTTTAGTTTAAGGTGGGTCTTTAATGTAGGGCCTTGTTTAAAAATTGGTAAAAATCATAATATAATAGTTTTGAATTAGAAAGAAGAGATTCAGAAGAGTTTGGGGGCATTAGTTGTGTGTTGATACTTCCTGTGGAAGACTGGATGAGTCTTTAGGGAATTTCCTGTAATTCACAATCAATGTATTTGCTGGGGCATGCATCTCCTAGAACAGTTATGTTAATGAGGACAGTGGAATAATAAAGTAAGGTCAATGTAAATAGTAAATTGGGTAGGGGATAGGTAGTTTCAGGTATCAATGGGAGTTTCCACTGCATGTGCTTCTAATCCTTATTAATGAAATGCAATTAAATAGCAAGGGGGCAGTTTCACAATAGGCACGTTAAGGGTGCACATTATGCTACTAGAGAAAACATCTAAAGTCCTTCTTAAGAAGTGCAGTCCCTCCATCTTTATTTCAAAACTGAACCATCCTTTCCCTAAATTACTTTCTCATGTTTTGTGATCCAGTTGTTTTCTTCTGTGAGGTAGGAAAACTTAAACACCAGGAGCAGGCAATTAATATATTGAAAAATACTGTAGCTTATACTTAGTTTCCATTTACATGATATTGTAAACATTTTTGATAAGCCTCCATTAGGGGAAACATGTTTTAATGAAAGGAATTATGTTTTTTAGAAGAATCACGGTGATACTCTTTCCAGGGACACAGATGCTTGAATGATGTGGTCTCCTGGTCATGGGTTCAAGGCCCCAGCATGGAGGTTATGTCCGAGCTAGTCATTGCCCTGCACAGAACTCTCAGCCTTTGTCACGTTGATCTGTTCTTTTTTTCTTTAGGGATGATGAGTGCTGTACCCATAGACTTCACCATTACTACTTCCAGACTTGTGTAAACTTGATGTCTCTCTAATAAATGCCAATGGAACAAGGATCAACATAAAATCCTTCTAACATAAACTACTTGTATAGTCCTAAGCACTGAACAATCACAGCTTCCAAACACCTGCTCTGCTAGCGGAGGTAGGAAAGTAATATTTACCGTGAATGTTTGTAGTGAAGAAATTTGCTGGGGCATGCATCTCCTAGAACAGTTATGTTAATGAGGACAGTGGAATAATAAAGTAAGGTCAATGTAAATAGTAAATTGGGTAGGGGATAGGTAGTTTCAGGTATCAATGGGAGTTTCCACTGCATGTGCTTCTAATCCTTATTAATGAAATGCAATTAAATAGCAAGGGGGCAGTTTCACAATAGGCACGTTAAGGGTGTTTCATAAAAGCAATGTGAGCCTTGAAGGGGTTCAATAGAAAGTCATTCCTTGAACATTTAGAGATCGACCACATTGGGGGTCATCTTCATAAATTACTTTTTAAATTAGTCATTGGTTACCAATCACTCACTCACGGACAGTTTGCCAAAGCTATAGGTTCGTTTCCAGGGTAGAACAAATCAATATTTAGAGATTAAAGCAGATGTTCCTAATGGTGACCCCTGGGGCCCTATTGTATTTATTCTCTGCCTTTTAATTTTGACTGAGATCCCCATATGTTTTTTGGTGCTAGCTTATTTATGGAGTCAGATTCAGTGATTCTAAAACATACAACGTGTTACTTATTTAGACTTGTCCTATATTCAGTCAAGTTTTAATCAAATTGCCTGAGAGTTAGGCATCCTTCTAAATGATTATCA
Organism: Myotis myotis; assembly: GCF_014108235.1. Classification (NCBI taxonomy): domain Eukaryota; kingdom Metazoa; phylum Chordata; class Mammalia; order Chiroptera; family Vespertilionidae; genus Myotis; species Myotis myotis. The sequence goes on from NW_023416318.1 coordinate 27,470,278, forward strand.
CCCCCCATTAATTGTTAGAATGTTTCCCCTTGGGCCCCTCACTGTTCTCAGATAGTAGTATTAACATATATCTATGGCCTCATTCAGACTGTGAATAGTAACAGAAAACCATGAGAAGGGGATATGGTAGGGCTAAATGTTGTGTGATGGTTTAGTGAAGGGTCAATTGGTGGGCAGTTGTACTAGTGACAGGTAGCCTATCTACTCACAGACTAGGTGTCCAGAAAGAAGAAAAGCAATAGATCCAAATGGCTTCTGTAGATGGGGGGAGGTGCACACTTGGGGGCTAAAATACCTGTGAAAAAGTCAGCCAAGTTAGTGATTTGATCCTATGTGGTCAAAATGAGATTCTTTGCATATATTTGTGTTTTTGGTTAATGTAAACCAATTTTGGTCATTAAGACTTAGGTATGTCTCCACATAAGAGACTTTGTTTCTTTGACAAATCATCCTCCTAATTGGATTATTTGTCATTAAGCTAAATATTGAATATGTGCATTCTAGAGTTAATAAATAGCTATGCAACACAACGACAACGAATGGGTGCCAAGAATATGAAGACCTTATGAAATAAACAGTGCCAATTTCTCCAGAAACCCTTTGAGTTATGAGAATTACTGGATTTTTTTCCAAAGAAATAACAAAAATGTTAGATGTGCTTATTTTATAACTGCTAGCTAAACAATAAACAGTGCTTAGTTTTCAAAAACTGTTGGCATTTGTCTTGCCAGAAAGCAAGCATTCTAAATAACTAATATTAAATTGAGGTAAATGTCCTGTGACTAACGTAGATTGTTTACATAACAGAAATAGAGGGATTTTAGCAATGCACATATACACACACATTGTCACTTTAGACTGTGACTTCTCGCTTGGCTTGATTCCAATAAAGGAGTGGAAAAGCTTAACCAAAATTAATTGAATGGAGGCAAGTATAGCCATGAATGTGGCAATTAATTTGATTTTTACAAGTAGCTTGCTAATAAATGGAGATAGGAAAATCTAGTTATAGCTTGAAATTTCAAAATCCTTCAACAATAAAACTGTGTCATATTCAAGACACATACTGATGTATGGAGATAAATTGCCTGTCACTTAGTGTGGAAGATACTGCTTAGATTGTGCATTAGATGCATATTAAGTTGTGTAGAAACCCACATTTAGGCTGTCTGTTTCCTCTAGGTAATGTAGCTCATTCATAATGTCATTTTCTTGGATGTGCTGAAGTGGCTAAATGAGCATAGAAGTTATTTATACATTAGCGTGGCATGCAGAACGTCGCTGTTTTCCACTTTGCATAGGGGCACAGGCAGAGTTGATGGGGCTGAATTTATGCAGACTCTAAAAAGTGACTCCAGTTCTAATCGACATTTCTTCCTGAATCTAGAATTGGGGGGTGGGGGGGGTGGCGAATTACACATCTGAGGGGAAGTCCCCATCTTCTTCTGACAGCATACTTATCCAAATTGGTTGGGCCAGCCTGACGAACACGGAATGCTTCAGTGTTTTCTCTTCTACCAGAGAGCCATAAAGTCTTTTCTAAGAAACACACAGGTAATTAACATGGGATTTCTGTACAGGTAATCATTTTTGGTGAATACCCCACTTCTAAAATGGATGTGATGCAGCTTACTTGTGGGAGGAAGAATTTTAATTGTCCTCGACACCCCTCTGTAATGTACAACTACTGATTCACTCACATATTCTCTAGCATTGCACAAAGCAAGGTACTGAGTGAGTGCCCCATCTGATAAGGATCCAGTAAGGATGTAATTGAAATTGGTCTTTCAGGCAAGCCATGATTTGTTCTTCCTTTAGGCCCTCAGCGTGAGCTAACTTTCATTGTCATAATCTCCCTGCACCATCTGGACCTCTATAAAGATGTTGGTCTCAGCGGTGAAATGAAAGACAAGGAGGATACTAAATAAAACTTACATAGTGAGAGAAAATTGTTATTGTCGATGTTAATCATAAGTATATCTCTTTTGAGCTTTTCACCTAAGGATATTAAAAGATTCTCTGAGCATCAATCTTGCTCTCAAAGTTTGGTGATTGATGGCAATATTGCTGCACAAGGAGGTTACATGGTTTGACAAATAAAAATGATGTGAGAGGGAGATATACTATTTTTTACTCATCAATTTAAACATTGGTATGTACTATGTAGAGATGATGATCTAAGTAGTGTGACTATATAATTTATCATTTAATCTGGGACACCAGTAAGAATTAAAGGGGGAGCTACAAATAGTTATATACTAGAATAAGAGGCATGTGAACTGGGGCCATTCTAGGCAAAGTCAGAAACTGTGTCATCTTACTTATTTGTAATGAATGAAAAGATGCAATTAGGTCTTAAAGCTTATTGCACACCTCAAATATGCATTTCTTAAGTTTTTGCTCTGTCAGATATCAAGATAAAAACCTGTAGCCCTTCCTTACTACACCAATAAAAATGACACAAACCTCAGTATTCCCTACTCCTTGCTCTCTGCTTTGTTTTTTCTCCTTAGTACTTATCACCTTTCAGTATACCATATAATTGATCTTCTTCTCTATCTCTCTTCATTGAACACTAAGCTCAGTGACAGCAGGGATTTTTGTATGTTTTCTTCATTGCTCTATTCTCAGTGTAGAGAATAATGCCAGAACATAGTAACTGCTAAGTAAATATCTGCTGAGTGGATGTACTTATTCATTAGGAGCACCAATTTTGTGTTGAACATGGTGTTGGATGTTAGAGGTACAAACAGGCATAAAAATATTTCTCTGCCTCCGTGAGGCTTCCAAATCAGTTGGAATAAATGATTGTTCTTCTAAGTGAAATACAAAAGAGACATTTCATGATGTCTGCAGGTGTTTGGAAGATTGGGACCTTAGGAGGTTACATATTTCAAATATTACAAAATTATATATATATAACTGGTAGTCTTTCATGACACCTTTATTTTTCCTTAATTTTGTTGTAAAATTTTTAAAATAATTTTTAAATAGGATCATTTGATAAAAAATAAGTATCAAATGGGTTAATATGAAGTCTCAAATTTATCTTGAAGATTAAAAACATAACTTTAGATATTGGAGCATGGCTACTTAGAAAGAGACGAAAGGGAAACAGAGTACTAAAATTTATTTTTAGTTTTAACAAAAGTCTCTAAATAAGATAGCTTAAAGAAACAAACTTTGATGGAATTTAAATTTGAGAATTGTCCATCTGTCATTCTCCAAAGGGGAAGAGGTGGCCCTAAATTTGTAGTCAGGAGAACCAGGCTTTTGTTTCTAGAGTTCTGCTTGCGGTAGCTGGGACTTTGGGCAGCAAGACACGTCATTATTTTCCTACAGAAGCTTTTTGGCTTATGGGCTCATAAGGTTCCTGTATGTTTCCTAATACTGCAGTGTCACAGTACCAAAACCTGGGTGTCCTAAAGCAAAGGAAGTGGACTCACAGTTCTGGCAGCTAGAACTCTGAAGTCAGGGTGTCTGCAGGGCCATGCTCTCCTGGACAGCTCCGGAGGAGAATCATGCTATGCCTCCTCCAGCTTCCGGTGTTTGCTGCCAATGCTTGGCATTCATTGGCTTGTGGACGTGTCACTCCAGTCACATGGCTGTGTTTGCCCTGTGTGTCTTCTCATTGTCTTTCCTAGGTGCGTCTGTCTCTGTCTCCAGTTTTCCCTTTTCTTGAAGGGACACCAGTCATAGTAAACTAAGGATTGCTCTATTGATTTTCAAATAAAAATGGAATTATTATTTTTAAATAATAACTACTACATTTTCATAGATGTCAAACACATTTGAACCATAAGTCTGTTAAAATGTCTTCTGTCTCTTTCCTTGCTTTATGCAAAAAATATTATTGCATGCAAATATTTAATTTGTGTTTTTTTCTCATCATTTTAATAATTTTCAAATATCAGTCAAATCAAATTTGATTTCATTTCATACCTTCAGAAAACATGTGGTCAACAGAGTTGTGCTAATCCATTAGCATCTTGGACATCTCCACCGAGGTTGAGAAAGCTGTTAATAGAAGCTGCTGTCTGAAGCCTCCACTCAGTATCGCTAACATGTTTTGCTCTGAAAGGCCTGCTCATCTCTGATGTATGATGAAATATGTTCTTAATAGAAGAATGATCCTGAAATCTGTTAGCATAGATTCTAACACATGACTGACTGACTTAATTCACATATCTTTCCCTTTCAGGAGAAAGGTATATATTTGGAAGATGTATGCATCCTAATAAAAGATCATCCCACCATTTTTCCTTCTAAAATAGTTTAAGCACATGTTTATTTTTTGTTTTATTTTTGTCATCATATTGTTCTTATTTGACACTTCAAAGAGTGGCATACCTAGAACCAGTTATTTCATCCTGTGGGTTCAATATATTGTGTCCATGTTAAGAATCTTTCTGATTCCCTGAAATTTTAGGTCTTTAGAGTAAGAAGAGTGGCAAGGAGAAGGGAAAGGAAAAGAATGCGAAGTTGAAAATCATGTGAGACATGAGAATGAGAGATCTTCCTGACATTCCTCTATCTCAACTGCCCATCACTGTGAATCAGTTATATAGTCACAGTCTATAAAATATATAATTCAACAAGCAATTTTTAAAGATATAAGATAGTTTTCTTTCATCAACATGCTGTTTTCTTTTTCAGTGCTATTGAAATGCATCTCAGATTGATCAATAAACTATTCAAAGCATATTTATAGAATATCCTACCATATGCCTGGTCCATGACCAGGAAATTGATAAATTTGCATTAAGTATAGAAATGGTGCTGTGTTTCTGGTGCTTGTCATCATTTTCCCTTAAATCTTGTTTATTTTATAACATTGTCTTGATTCTTCCACTCTGCTTTGCTTAATCAGAAAACAAAGTGAGGGATTAAGGTGACAACCGAACATTGTTCAGTTTACAAAATGAGGAGGAATTTTTAGAGTGAGGCCATTTTTAGAGAAATATAACTTTGCATTTTAACTACAAAGTCATCAATGATATAAAAGAGAAAAGTCAAACACTGGAGTAGAAATACTTTAGTTCCAACATTGGGTCACTTAACTTTGTAACCTGAATTCCTTGGTTTGTAAAAATGATTTTTAGGAACTTACCTATCTGATAATGGCTTGTGAAACTTGAAAGAAATATGTTTTCAATAATATGTTTGTTCTGAGTATACTTGCTATTATATTAATAGACAATTATTTATAATTTTCTAAAACTTGAGGTTTTTAAATGTTTTTAATATGCTTCAGAAATGACAGTGTAAATAAGCAATGATATATTTGGAAAAATAAAAATTTGACCCAGCTTTGTAGGATAGTATGTTATATAAAAATTATTATCCATATACAATAAGCAAAATTCTATTAGAAATATAAAGTAGGATTCTTTTGATGAATCCTTCAAAATAGAATATCAATGTTTGATTGCATGCTTTTATGAAAAATTTAATTTTTTCAGAGGAGGAAAAGGGCTCTTGAGGTCTTCATCATAAATGAAGATAACTATCATAATTCATAATTGGAGGAAGGCATGTTGATGATTATCTTGTCCTACTGAATTTTTAGAGCAACTAACTAATTGAACAAAATTATCTATAAATATTCAGAATGCCAACCGATATTCTTCCCAGTAGTAGTTGGTTAAATGACTGGTGAGACATTCTTTAATGGTAAAGTTGACATCAAGCTACAAACTTTCCTCTGCTAACTTAAATACAACTCTCAAAATCTGAGTTGCCTAAAACAATCTAGGATCAAGCATTGCATAATAAAAATCTCTCAAGTACTACTTGTAACCCATCATGAACATGTTCAGTCTCCAGCAAAACACCTTGCATATTGTGGGAATTTCTATACACATATTTCTTTGCTTAGAATTTTTCTCCAATTTAGCAAAATAGTGAATTAAATTACAAACATATAATTTACTAGAGGCCCGGTGCACGAAATTTGGTGCACAGGTAGGGTCCCTAGGCCTGGCCAGTGATCAGGGATGATCAGGTTCCCCACCTCCCTGCCTCCTCCTTCCCTTGCTGCCCACAAGCCGCCACTGAGTGGTTCCCCACCCTGCCTCCCCTCCTCCTCCTTCCCTCGCTCCCTCAGTGCCTGGGAGCTTGGCAGTGGCCCCGCCCCCACCGCCGCTGGTCGCCATCTGCAGGGCAACTGGCGGGGATGATAGGGCCCCTGCTCCACTGTTCCGCTCTCACTGGGCCCCATCAGGGCCAGCAGTGCCTCCACTACTGCCTCCTGCCAGAGCCACATCGCTGATGCCTGCCAGGTTCTGCACTGCCTCCTGGTGGTCAGTGCATGTCATAGTGAGCGGTTGAACTCCCAGTCTCCAGTAGAACTCCTGAGGGGACACTTTGCATATTAGCCTTTTATATATATAGATGTATTATATGACAAATTATCATATCTAATATAAAGTGAATACATGACTTTATTGGTTTAGTATATGACTTTAAATATATTAATATATGGAAATGATAAATTATAATATATACATAAATTAATATACCTGAAGTTACACAAATGGAATTGGATCATGAAAATTACTGATCCCATCCCAAAGCACAAAGAGGAAAAGTTTTAATATTGCAGCAATATTTTCAAATTTTAATTAAAGGCATGTTATATGATAAATGTAAATATAATTATGAAGATGCAATGACAAGCTATTTCAAATAAAAACTGACCCAGGATATCCATTTTTTTAGAAGAATTGAGACTTTCACTTTCAGAAGTTCAATGAATATCGTATATCTACAGACAAGATGAAAACTGTCAGCCTTAAGACAAATATGGCACACAAAAATGTTCAGTTTGGCTGGTGTAGTAATTTTTCCCCTTTATTTCTATTTTTATTTCATTGTGTTTTGGCAGAGCATGCACTCCCCACTTTGCTGTAGGCCCCACCATTCCCTACATGCCCCTAAGGCCCTAACTCTGGGCGTATTAGAGGGGGGAGCCCAATACACACAGTAGCCATACGTTTTCCTGCAGACTCAGGTGTGACAGAGAAGGAAGCAGAATGCTTGTTTCTTAGTGGAGAGAGAGGTATTGAGGGGTCACAATGAAGTGAAACCCATACTTAAACCAGCCTCCTGTTAGACTAAATGTGCATGTCTGAGTAATGCAAAAAAGCAGAAAGCAAGTTCCTGACATTCCTAGCATGCAATTTATTTGATGAGAAGGGGAAACACCCCATATAATGCATGAAACAATTAATATTCAAAGCAGGCAACTCTAGGAGTACAGGAATGAAAGAGAAAATAGTATAAGTATGCCTTTTTACCCTTAAAGATCTCATTGTATGGTTACAGAGATAAAATCAGCATAAACACAGCCTTCCATAATATGTAGTATGATAGTGATGAGAAGTCAAAGGAGGGACAGATTGCTTGGGCTGAAATTCTTCAAGTGTCATAGAGGAGGTGGGGCTTGAGTTTCTTTGATAGTGAGTGAAGTTTGCATGCTCTAAGGATAAGGATATATTGTTAACCTTGGTGCTTGCAATAAAACTTAATGCAAGAAGGAATAATAAAGCAAACTGACTTCTTTATGTCTTAATAAATATCTACAAGGTAAAGAAAAATAATTATCTTGTTTCTTATCTATCGAATTGACATTAACCCGTTGGGGAAAGCTGTGAATTATGTAAATGGTGATTTTTAATGGATGTAATAGCTATTATAGCAGTTGTTTATTGGGCAGTTCCTATGTGCTGGCCACCATACTAAATGCTTTATAAAATTTTTGACATTTAAATCTTTTAGCAGCACCATAAGTTAAAAATCACTTAAAATTATTTTCCCAATTGTGTAAGTAAAGAAAAGGAATCTCGACAAGATAAAATTAGTTGCCCAAGTTAACAATGTTGGTAGAGAGGACAGACTTCCTTGCCTATTTCTATCTGACTCAAAAGTTATTCCTGCCCTAACCCATTTTGTTATACTGCCTCAACCAAATACAAAAAAAGATACTCAATTTTGAAAAAAAGACTGATCTCACTCATATTTTATTCAATTTATTAAAAAAAAATAGTTGTATTGCTTTCAGAGAGAAAGGGAGAAGGGAAAAGAGATAGAAACATCAGTGATGAGAGAGAATCATTGATCGGCTGTCTCCTGCCTGCCCCATCCTGAGGATCAGGCCTTCAACCCAGGCATGTGCCCTGACAGGGAATCAAACTGTGACCTCCTGGTTCATAGGTTGATGCTCAGCAACTGAACCACACCAGCTGGGCTCACTCGTATTTTAAAGGGTAATGCTGAAACTTGGAAACTAAGAACCATGTGGTTTTTTTCTGGGCAGCATGCAAAGGTGATTTCCTTCCCGGTTCTTGTCCAGGTGGATTCGAAGAATGAAGCCATGGACGAAAGGTGGTATATGAAAAGGTGGAAAGTTATTGGAAACGAGTGCAGACTCCCGTGTGGGGAGGGGGTCCCAAAAGGGGTAGCCCCCTAAGCCCCTTTTTCCTAAGGTTTATAAAGGCTGCAGTTCTTTGTCTTTTGATGCTCCCTTCTTATTGGTCACTATAGCAGCTTCAAAGCTCAAACCCCATGTGGGATTTCCCTCTTTTTCTCCCTCCTTCAGTGATAGAATTCTCTATCCCCGTGGTTCTCAACCTTCTGGCCCTTTAAATACAGTTCCTCATGTTGTGACCCAACCATACAATTATTTTCGTTGCTACTTCATAACTGTAATGTTGCTACTGTTATGAATCGTAATGTAAATATCTGATATGCAGGATGGTCTTAGGCGACCCCTGTGAAAGGGTCGTTCGACCGCCAAAGGGGTCGCGACCCACAGGTTGAGAACCGCTGTTCTGTACCCTATGAAAATCTGTTTTCCTCTTCTTTTTGTTTCTCTACTCCCTGTGGCTTTCCCCTTATCTTCTCTGAATGGGTGTCCCTTATTCTGTGCTGCCTTCTCTTCTTTGTGAACGTATGCCTTTGCCAGCTCCAAGTTCCCAACCAACTATGCCTCCCTCCCCCTAATTCCTAAAACTCCCTACACCTGCGTATTTTACCCCTAAAAACTCCTTTCAATGGTATTTTTATGCTATTCTCCAGATTATTCAATTGGATTCTCACTTGAGTAAGAGTATATAACAGCAAGGTTACACAGTTCTATTGTTTCCTGAGAACTGTTATATAGTACCCACTCCCTTATTGGCGGTTTCAGGTACCCACTGATCAACTACAGTCTGAAAATAGTAAATGGGAAATTTCAGAAATAAACAATTCATAAGGCCTGAGTAGCACGATGAAATCTCATGCTGTCCCGCGCCATCCCATCCAGGATGTGAATTATCCCTTTGTCCAGTGTATCCACATGTATGCGCTCCCCTCCCATTAATTAGGTAGTAGTTGTCTTGCTTATCAGATCAACTGTAGAGGTGTCGTAGTGCTTGTGTTCAAGTAACCCTTATTTTACTTAAGATTGGCTCCAAAACACAAGAGTAGTGATGCTGGCAATTCAGATATACCAATGAGAAGCTATAAAGTGTTTGTATATATAGGAAAAAATATAGTATATATTGAGTTCCGTACTATTCCTGCTTTCACTAGTCTTGCATACACTGGGGGTGTTGGAACTTATCCCCCAGAGATAAGGGGAGGACTACTGTACATTATTCATTGGTTCATCCATCGATTACAGAAGATTAACACCTATTACAGAGTGGGTATTATGTTTTGCCCTGAGAATACAATGGCAACTAGGGTGGGTTTCTTTTTATAGAGCAAAATCGAGGTAAGGGTTGAGGTTATGCTTGGTATCTTCAGGATTTGTGTTTTTAACATTGAAAACCCAGACATAACCATGGACTCAGGATTTTCATTTTGAGTTATTGTTCCAAGTGACTTATTTCAGTTATATCTATTTTTTTTCAAATTTAAATAAACCAGTTGGTGTCTATAGATATTGCCACAGTCAATATCTGTTTCAAAAAATGTCTTACAATCATGAGCGTTTAGTGATAAGCATTTCTCATATACCAAGAATATAGGAATTAAAGGATCCTCAAATTTGTAATTTAGATCAAGGTTATAGAAGATCACAGAAGGAAAACAAAACAAAAACATGTTTTCAATAAAAAATAAAACCTGCTGTTGGGAACAGCTAAAACAAAATTGTTCCTCTTTTTCTCATTAATTTCTAAAACTAGAACTAGACAATTCATGTTAGAGCTTACAGTGACTGATAGTATATTTTCACATTTAGCAGATGTGAAGAGAATATTAAAGTTTTCAAGCACCACAATTTACATATTGAACATTAGAATTAAAAGAGGCCTCTACCCTCATTTAATATGAGGACTTAACACAGAGATTTGATGATGTGCCCAAAGTTGTCCCTATATATAAATGATGGAAATGGGGCTCAGTAAGCTTAAATTACTTGCTCAAAACAACCTTGTTTGTAAGGAAAAGAGCCGGATTGTAACCTACTAGCCTCATCTGATTTTGCCTTCTGCTTCAGGGTCCTCCCACACAGTATGTATACTTAGGTACGAAAAATAAATTTGATCATGTTGATATTTCTAGCATTTAAAGATTATTTTTTATTTCTAGAGATTAATCATCCATTTAGGATTAATACAATTAATTATCTCAAATTTTAATTTTGAAAGTTTATACCCATATTTTCTCAGAGAACTTTAATATTCTCAAAGCAAATGTCATCTGCTGGTGGGTCAGTTGGAAACATTTGCATTTTTAAAGTCACAGGGTAAGATTAATCTACTAGAATTTACTTTATAATTCAAATAAAATGGAAATCTTTTTTTAGACCCAAAGTAGAATTCCCTTAACAAAATATGAAAATATTTCTAAATGTATTTTTTTAATTACTGAAAAACAACAGGTTAGAATTACATTTTAAATTGAAAGTAAAGGTCAAACTTAATTTTCTTTGATATGCCTTTTAGTTTGCGTAAATACAATCTTATTTTAAGGATATCGTTAGATTTGTATTTATATTATTTTATCTTGCACTTAGGAGTTTAAATCTCTTTGAGGAAATTATCTAAAAGGTGATTCCTTTAAGATCAATTGTGGTTTATGAAGCCTACTTGAATTACAAAAAATTATAGGGAAGGTGAGCCTACAGGGGAGAAGATACCACATCTGACAGCAGTTTTGAAAAGTAAGATCTCCCTGGACTGTCTGAGGTCATCTGTACTATTCACAGAAAGTACAGATCTCAGGGAAACCTTAGTAATTTCTTTGCCTTTCTGATATGAAAGAGGACAAGTCTGGTCTGCGCTGCTAAAAAGCTGGGAAGACCATAAGGACACTGACTGAATCCTAGAGAACTAGAACTGTAAGTGGGGGGGACCCTCTCTCTAGAACCTTGTTTCTCAAAGTGTGATCTGAGGACTGCTGGCTTCACCTTCTGAGGGCTCCTTTTTACCAAGGTAGACCCTTGAGCCCTAACTCAGACTTGATGTTTGTTCCTTCCTAGGAATCTAAGATACACACAGAGAGAGACAATATAGTAAAGGTTAGAACTACATATCTAATCCTAAGACTTCATTTTACAAATGAGTAAACTGAGGTTCAAAGAGATGGAATAATTTACCTGAGATTATCTAGTTTGTTATCCTTCAAATCCAGATTTTCTGACTTCCTATGCCAATGATTCACATATTTAAAATAGATATATAAATATATATACATCTCTCTCTCTCTCTCTCTCTCTCTCTCTCTCTCTCTCTATATATATATATATATATATATATATATATATATATTTCAGAGAGGAAGGGAGAGGGAGAGGAAGATAGAAACATCAATGATGAGAGAGAATCATTGATAGGCTGCCTCCTGCATGCCACTGGGGAACCAGCCTGCAACCTGGGCATGTACCCTGACCAGGAATCGAACCATAACCTCCTGGTTCATAGGTAGGCACTCAACCACTGAGCCCTATCAGCCACACATGGTTCTCATCTTAATTCAACACTATGATGACACTTGAAACTGGTCTGATCATTTCCAGTGGTCGGCAAACTGCGGCTCAGCAAACCTTGGCTTGCGAGCCACATGCGGCTCTTATGTCCCTTCATTGTGGCTCTCCCACAAAATACTGGCTCTTCCACAAAATACCGACTTCTGTGCATGGGTTACAAAGTTTCAATCGCACTGTACGTGGGCCCCTGCACGTGGTATTTTGTGGAAGAGCCACACTGAAGGGGCCAAAGAGCCGCATGTGGCTTGCGAGCCGCGGTTTGCCGACCATGGATTTAGGCTAACTTTTTGAAAAGGTCGGTTTGATCAAAAGGCCACTACGGCCCTAGCTGATTTCGCTCAGTTGATAGTGTCAGCCTGCGAACTGAAGGGCACGTGCCTGGTTGCAGTCTCGATCCCCAAAAGGGGGGCGTGCAGGAGGCAGCCAATTAATGATCCTCTCTCATCATTGATGTTTCTATGGCTCTCTCCCTCTCCCTTGCTCTCTGAAATCAATAAAAAAATATTCTTTAAAAAAAAGGCCACTATGGATTTTTTTATGGTTTCAGGCTATCAAACTTATTCTGACTTCCAAGAAAACTAGGTCACTTTATTAAGAGGATATTGGGGTAGTTTATAACCAAAACTTTTGAGTTTTATGTTATTTCTTCTTAGAGCATTTTATGTATATGATTCATTTTCAAGGGCTCCCAATTTGTTCATTCAGATTTCTAATTTCTGGAAGAAAAGAATCTGATTAATCTAGCCTGCCTCCGTAGTATCTCCCTTGTATAAAACTGCTATTGCCAGGAAGATCCCCAAGCACTGTAATGGGGGTACTTCCTGCTGGATCAAAAGTTGTTTTCAACAAACAAAAGATAATCAAGCGGGGATCAAGCTCCTCACTCCTTAGTGGAGTTCAGCATTTGTTGTAAATAATTTATTTAGTAGAATTAAATATGAGGGTCTGATTGTTTCTGGAGGCCTACAGAGCCTTGAACATGCCTAAGAAAGACCATGAGACCAGGGTACTAGGTGAGGTTTGGGGGACCCTGTGAAACACTAAATTAGGTGAGGTCTTGGGGGATACAGGGCCTGCTATCAATAATTTGTTCTTCGTCTTCACAGTAGTGAAAATTATCCAACTATTCTACTCAAGCCTGGTAATTTTGGATAAGGTCTCAATGACTTCCCATAAGAAGAATACACGTTTTCGCTCCTGTGAAATGTCCAACAGGATTTAGCCGGGGCTTCCTTCCATGTTGTCTTCATCTGGGGATATAGTCTTGAGGTAGAGGAAAAAAATGTGCTGGTGAACCCTACACCAGCTCCTAAAACTTCAGCTCAGAAGGAATGCTGGATTCTACTCACATTTCTTTGATGAGATCAAGCCACATAGTCAAGCCTATTGTCAGGGGCAGGAGGGGTGGGAGGGGAATGTTGATGAACAGAAACTCTGTCTACTACAGCAGGTATCCAGCTATCTCTCTTCCCACTCAATCTACATCCACATAAACGTCAGGTTTTGAACATTATTATGGCCCTGGCTGGTGTGGCTCAGCAATGAGAGCTTTTGCCCCATGCACTGAAGGGTTGAGGGTTTGATTCCCTGTCAAGGGCATGTACTTGGATTGCAGGTATTCCTGGCCATGGTTGGGGCACATGCAAGAGGTAACCAGTTGATATGTCTCTCTCATGTCGCTCGCTCTCTCTCTCTCTCTCTCTCTCTCTCTCTCTCTCTCTCTCTCTCTCTCTCTCTCTCTCTCTTCCCTCACTTCTCCTCCCTCCCTCCCCTTCACTCACTCTAAAAAAAACATCAGTATCCTCAGGTGAGGATTAACAGCAACAACAAAAAGTGTTATTGAACTGTAAGATCGATTAAAAATATTTTCAAATGAATTTGACAAACTGGATACATTTGTGTCACCAGCACCTGGATGACCCCAAGCACAGTAGTAGTATTTTAGATGCCCCTCAGGCCCCCTTCACTCACTAGCCCTCGCTCTACCCCTCTCCCACTAAGAGTAACTACTACTCAGCTTTCTAGTAACCCAGTTTACTACTTGGGACTGTTTATTTGTGACAGTTTACTCATGCACATTAGCCAAATTTTCCAATTATCTTACTCAAACCTGGTATATTAGTCAAGATAAGGGATTAGTGGTTTATATAATGAAAATATTCACTGTAGTTTCTGTTATCTGACATCTTCTGTTCAGCAATCTGTTCTCGAGATTTCTCCATATTGTTGCATGAGGTTTTAGATTGTACACGCTCATGGTACTACACTTTCCAAGGTGTGATAATTTTATTCATACTATTCCTAGTTTGCGTACATTTAGGTAGTGTCCAGTTTCGTGCTATTATGAATAGTGTTGCTGTCACACTGTTTATGGCAGTGCATGTCATTTGGTATATATTTAGATATGAAGAGTCTAGGTCAGGGAGTATACGTATGTTGAACTTTAGTGAAGTCCATCAGCTTTTTTAAGTGATTTCATTTCTTTAAATTTTAAGAGAAACTAAATGAGACATAGGGATCTAATGTGGGAGGAAATGAATTATAACTTTAAATGGACTAAGCAGTTAAAATTAGGCAGAAGAGGCAACGCATGTCATGAAGTCCTGACAAAGCAGGGAACAATGGTTGCCGCAGAGAATGGTGACCCTGACCCTGGAACAGGCAGCTCCTATCTAAATGAAAGTCTTATGAGACTAAGGAAGAGCTGGGCCTTATTTTATTTACAGTAGATAGTATATGATGCAGCTTTTGATCTTTTGTTTGTTTGTTTTCATTTAAAGGTACCTGCCTAAGGTTTCAAGTGCTTTTAAATTAGCTTAGTCTTGAATAGGTACTAATAAAACTATCGTGTGTGACAATGGATAATAAAATCCCTGTGTTGTGCCGGCATGTGGATGAGTGTTTTTATTATTCAAAAGAGAACATGAGGCTTTATTCATTTTCATAAAATATTCTTCTTCAAGGTGGTTTGGGCCTCCCTCCCTCTTCCTGCCAAGCTACTGAATTGTTTCAAATTTGAATTCCTTTTACTTGCCTAGATGATGTTTCATAATCCAAACCTGTAGGTATTGGTAACTCAATCTATTGGAGAGCACAAATAAAAATGAGCTGCATTTACCAGTGAAGAAGTGCAAGCCCAGGCAATGGCCTGGTGCCAATTACAAGAATGTGTAAACGAATGCTATGTTCCATGTGGCCACAGCCGGAGACTTATAAGGAAACGAGCTCATTTTTTTTTTTCCCCCAGCAGGCAGTATTCTCTGGGTTCCTGTGTGGCTTCCCCTGATAGCAAGTAGAACAGAACTCACATTGTGAGTCTTGCTAAGGGCAGACTTAGAAGACACACAGAGCACACTTAATTGGGTTCATTCAAACTCTAGAATTTTTTAAAATAAAATGGTCTGTTAAAGCAAAGTTATATATTATGTTACTGAGAGTTAAAAGTATTTCATAAATAAAAAACATTAATTTTAGATGTGGAAGTCAATAATTTATTGCTATGGTGACATTTGAAAATAAGTCTCTAAAAGAGTTTACTTTGTTTTTTATTTTATTTTTTTTTTAAGTATTATAGCTAGAGGGTCATATTTATTTCTTATAAGAGTGGTGCCATTTGGAACACTAAGCATTAAGGTATATTTCTCTAAAGCATTTTATAAACATACAAATTATTTGCTGTTAATTATTTTGGGTTCTCACAACATCAAAAAAATTAACCCCTATAAAATAATAAATTATAACAAAATCTTACACAGTGATATTTATGAAGTCAGGCATAAGTTGCAGTGTGAGTAAAAATAATAGCATTTCTGTGTTAAGCATTCTGCTGCGTTTTAATAAGAGTTTTTAAGTTCGTCCTGTTATTTTCAATATCCTGTATATACTGGTGAATCCCAGACATAAATCTTTAATGCCGATCTCTGTAATCAGTTCCTAATTTATGTAACTGATCACCTACTTGACATTTCCACTAGTATGGCTAAGAGGCATCTCAAATTCATCAGGTCCAAAACAGAGCTATGTATTTCACCCTTTCATGCTGTTATTTCTGCATAAATCCCTTCTTAATAAGTACTATTACCACATGCCTACCTCTTCAATCCAGATACCTAGAAGTCATCCTTGATTCATTACTGACTCTCTAAAACACATACATGTACACACACGTGCACACATACGTACACACACGTTCCAATTGAAAGATCATGTGAATATGCTCCTAAAACATATCCCAAATGTATAGTGTGTTTTTTTTTTTCATTTCCACAGCTAACACCCCAATCAAGCCACCGTCACCCTGTAGAAGGGCCTCTGGCCCGATTTTCTTTAAAACAAACCCTTACTCTAGAAGTTGTGACTTGGCACCTTCCCCTATCTGTGACCCAGACTGCCTCATACCTCACTCTCCTTCACTCATTTTGTTCCATTCTTACTGACTTCCCCCCATTTATTATATACTCCAAGCTTGTTTTTACCGCAGGGCATTTTTTTGCCAAATAAATTAAACAGTGGATACATTGGGAATATCCAGGGCCAAATGGTGGTAGCAGATTATCCAAAGGCAGCCCAATTGATTCACTAACTTACTGATTTTTTCTCACCTTTCCCTCTGGTCTGTCACTTGCATGAAGTCAGTTCACGTATACAAGAGGAGTCTAGTGTCCAAGCTTCAAAGTGTTATAATAAATGTTGGATGCCTTCAGCTATTCTTTATTTTTCAGTTAGCTCGGTGCATCAGAAACAAGCATTTTCTGTGGTTATTCATCTTATAATCAGAAGGTCCCTCTTCAAGTACTGACCCTGGGGTTCTGGCTCTTTTTTGCTTGTCTGCTTGCTTTTTATCTGACTCCAAGGCCGCCCTATTTCAGTCTGTTATTTCCCTAGAAAAGTGGCTCTTTTCCTGTCTAAACCCCAGGTTTGCAGAGAGGCTTCCGGTGGAGATTGCTGTTTTACTTGGAAGCCTGATCCTTTGATGGTGCCCCTGGCCTCAGCATACTTATTTGTTTAGCCTTTAGGTCAAGCCTCTGTTTGCCTTTTCTGGGTCCTAGAATATTCTAATCTCAGGGAGTCACACAGCTAAAACACATATTCATGTTTTAAAAGCAGCTACTTCTATACTCAGAACTGTAAAATCATATAATTTTAGGAAGGGTAATTTTTTTAGGTATCGCCTGCCCATGTATCTATATATTTAAAATTGTGTGAAATTGATCCAAAGTATAGTAGTCATGCCGTTAAAATAGTTAAGATGGTAAAATGTCATATTTGATAGTTTTGTATATCCAACTGTTTTTCACACACACACACACACACACACACACACACATACACTCACAGTGGGCTTGGATTAAAGCAGTAATAATATAATATCACACTCAAGTCATGTTTTCTGTTTATTCAGATAATTTTTTATATAGTGGATGTAAATAGTGATTTAATAAATATTGTTTCTCTTCCCCATCCAGCTCATAATTTCACAATTTCGCCTCCCCCCCCCCTTTTTTTTTTTTTGCATTAAAAGATATAGTTAGGTGATCCTGTAGGAATAGTGTGGCTCTTTGTCTCTTTCTTCTTTCCCTATCCTCCTCTCCATCACATACTGCTCTATAATCACGGATTGTCTCTGTCATAGACAGTCTGGCTACATAATTTATCATTCCGCATTCACAGATTAAGTGAGATGGTGTGGGGGTGGGAGGGGACAGAGCTCACCGCAGGTGTCCCATGGTGTTGCCCTGCACAGAGAGGAGAGTCGGTTCATCAGCCACAGAAACATTTGATGTAGATGTGAAGGACTTAACAATTTAAATTCTCCTCTAGGAGGGTAACCATCCCTCATTGATCTCGCCCATCAATCCCTGTTTGAGTCTTTAACAGAAGTCCTTCATTTTGTGGGCTTACTTGAGAGTCAAGCAATAAATGACCAGTTACTGAGTATTTATTGTGGGTTAGCACTATTCTGGGTGCTCTTGGGGATCTGACATTCAACATGGGTCTCCTGGGAGTATAGAGAACGGTTTGGCAAACTTAATTAGCATATGGATGAAACATTTGTGATGTTGAAACAAGATTTCTTTTCATTTGTTCTGCAGTTTGAGTTGAGAAAACAAAACTAATCCACAGAAAAAGCAGTGCTATGTGAATCAGGAATGTGGCTCTTGATTTTGCCTATTCCACTAATTATGGTAACAAAGGTTAGCTAATATTTATCGTCTACTCTGTGATTTTACTTAGAAAGTAAAGCCTTTATTTTACTGTGGCTATATGATGGTAAATGTAGTTACTTTCCATTGTATCCGTTGTTCTTCCCAGGAAAACATTTCAATTTTTCCAAATCTTCAGCACTTCCAACGTACATGGGTAGCTTAGGACTGTAGCTAGATACCTCAGTCTTTCTTCCCATTCTTACAGGTTTGGGATAAACTTTAAATCATCTCTTTAGTTTTCAACATTGCATGCCAACTAAAATATATTTGACAATACTGTGCTGCATGACTTCTGAAGGAGATGTTTGGCCTACCATTTGAAGCATTGCCTGCCTGCAGAGATCTTAATATGCAAATAATGAAAGTGACAAACTTAAAGCAGTCTTGAAGCCTTTCAGATTGAGTGGTGCCCAGGTTTCCACAGTGCAAATGAACACTGACAATTGACTGTAACAGTTTCTTTTTCTAATGAAGTTGAGTGATTGAGTGCTGGAGCCACAACTGTTTGCCCTTTGCATTGCTCACAAATTATGGTCAGTAACCCATAATAAGTCAGAGATTCAATCAAATTAATCCATTAGAATGTATAAACAGTAACTGTAAGTATTTGTAATTAAATTAGAAGACTGGGTCTGAATTCCAGGTAAGGGCTTAAGCTGTACTGGCAGACAGATCCTTAACTACCTTATTATTTTTATAACTTTGCTAACTAGTTGCTAAAGCATATTAAATTTGGTAAGAAAGAAGAATGATGACAAGGATTTAATACCTGAAGGACTACATTAATAAGGTTGCTAATTAGCTTATGATGTTTAAGGTACATTTTCCCCTCTTACTTGTTTCTCAAAATTAAATCTTGGATAAAATTTGTTTGTATTCTGTTGTTTATCTGAGCTTGATTAGATTTGGCTGCCATGCCTTTAAAGGGCAGCAGTTCTCAACCTGTGGGTCGCGACCCCTTTGGCGGTCGAACGACCCTTTCACAGGGGTCACCTAAGACCATCCTGGATATCAGATATTTACATTAGATTCATAACAGTAGCAACATTACAGTTATGAAATAGCAACAAAAATAATTTTATGGTTTGGTCACAACATGAGGAACTGTATTTAAAGGGCCAGAAGGTTGAGAACCACTGCTCTACAGGCTTACTTCATCCAGGCGCATCTTATGCAAAAGGCGGGAACACCCGAAGATGTATTTGTACATTTATTTCTTGTAGGAAAAAATATTTATTTTTAAGGATTTCCTGTTATTTGTTCAGTCACTTAAACAAAATTAATCTGAAAATTGTAGGTCAATGTACTTGTGAGCTGTACTATCCAATTTCTCTTCAATAATAGTATGAATTATTACTTTGAAGCATAACACTTTTGGTAATAGTTCTCAGGTAAACTCATTTCATGATAGAATTTAAAGGGAAATTTATAAGTTTATTAAGTAAGAAGCAAACTTTTACTAAACTTTAAACTTTTTTATATTTCTAACATCCATGTGAACAGAAGAGTAATAACTCATTTATATTTATTTTATTTTTTTGCTAATACTCCTAAATCAAATGCACTAGACTAGTGGTTGGCAAACACATTAGTCAACAGAGCCAAATAACAGTACAATGACTGAAATTTCTTTTGAGAGCCAATTTTTTAAAACTTAAACTATATAGGTAGGTACATTGTTATTAACTTAAGTAGGGTACTGGCTCACTCAACTCGTGCATGAATCACGCGCGCCTCCCGCCTCCCCCGCGCTGCTGCATGCGCTGCTGCATATCCCGAGGCCCTCCTGCGCTGCGTCTCCTGTAGCCCAACCGACCGACACCCCCACTTCTTCTAACGCCACTTCTTCAAACTAGACTCGCCCAGGCTGAAAACCGACTTCTGCACATGGGCCACGAAGTTTCAATTGCACTGTATGTGCGCCCCCGCACACGGTATTTTGTGGAAGAGCCACACTCAAGGGGCCACAGAGCCACATGTGGCTCGTGAGCCTCGGTTTGCCGACCACTGCACTAGACTATCAAGTAAAATAAAGAGTAGAATTTATTCAGTCCTGATTTAAAGTTAAGCTAGTGTTTAAAATGTTTTTCTACTCAGACATTTAGGTTTTATTTCTGAGTATTCTTACTTCCCAGTCCATATTTTTTCTGAAAGAAAAAAAAAGTAAAAAAATAAAAACAAAAGGAAATATTTCCTACTAAAGCAGATTTGGGATCTCTTAAGACCCTAGATCAGTGGTACTTATAAAAACCTGCTTCTTTGCCCACCTTCTTGATTTTCTATTTCCTTATTTATGAGTTAACTCAACCCCCAATGCAAGTATCACCTTCATCCACTCTAATTTTTTTAGATTCTTTTTTTCACTTGAATACTGTGCCATTACCTTTTTATGAATTTTATATTCCTTTAATTGCTTGTAATGAATAATTCAGTACCTAATTTGATCAGCCAATAACCTTCTCTGTGTCATATAGTTATTTCATATTCCACAAGTCACTTAACCTATCAAGATACTGGCTTGTACTTCTTCAGTGCTTATTCCATGTCAGACATCCTTCTTAGCCACTAACATATTAATCCATGTAATAATCATTGCACTCTTATGCAAGAGATATTCTCATTATGCCCATTTTACAGAAAGGAATGTTAAACATAAAGAGCTTAGGTAGTTTGCCCAATGTCATACAACTGCTAAATGATAGAGTTAGGATTTCAACTGAGTCCAGCTGGGTCTAGATTCCATGTTCTTAACAACAAATCCTGCTGCTTCTCTGACTGTCAGTTTTTTTCATTAGTGTAATGAGTAGATTGGTATTGATGGAACCTAAAGTTCTGCCAAGCCCTAAGAAATTAAGTATGTTGGTAGGGATAAATGTATATTGGAAATCTCACTGGCTTAATTAGAAAATACTCTTCTATTGACATTTTTATTTGATATATGATGGTTTTCCACATGTTTTTAAATTAACGACTTCAAATGTTCTTTTATTCTTATTCTCTCTGTAATCCCTTTCACAATGTTAGCCTTCATGTGTGCTCAGGAAGAATCTGATCGGTTGTCTTGGTGGTTGGTTAATTGACTTTTGAGAAATAAGCTCTGCATATGGTTCTGACCACTGACTGACAGGCCACACCTAGAAACCAAAGCCTGAAACCACTCCAGGCATTCCTCCTTTATTGCGACTGAAAACAGAATATGTTCTACTTTAGAGATAGCCGGGAAACCTTAGACATTGCTGTCTACTTCTCAGGATCACCTAGAGAAAAGGATTGGGAGGAGGTCGAAGGGCAGAAGGAAGACAAGGGGGTAGGGAGACTGTGTAATACTTTTTTGTACTTTTTGAGCTTTGTGAATATATCATCTATTCAACAAATGAAATAAATGGTTGAAAAAGTTCCTGTGGTGTTAGAAGTGCTCCTTAGCAGTAGAGCTGAGTCACACTGAGGTCAAGGTTCTTCTCTATACTGTCAAAAGGCCACTCCACTGAATTGCAAAAAAAGTCATGCAAGTTCAATTATTTGGAATCACTCAAGCACTAAGACCATGGGAGATACAGCCCTGTACAGGAAGTAGTGTGAGAAAGTAAAATAACAAAACCAGATAATCTAATAGGAAACAGACACTATTGGAAAGCAATTCTGCACTGAACCACATAGAATAAGTAATAAATTCAATAAGAATTTAAAGAGGAGAGAAATCAGGATGCACCAGAGCAATTTTCTGTATCACTTAATGGCTCTCTCTTTCACATTCCCATTCCTGAGGGAAGAGAGTAACAACATGGGCTATGAAAGACATACTAAGGAAAGAGAATGAGCCCTAGTTAATCCATCTTTGCTGACCAACCATTTCAATATTTACGATTCTGCTGTATTCATGTTTTGAAGAAAAGGTTGTAATTAAATTTAAGGGCAACGTCACCTGTGATCAACATGTACAGGTGGACAACATGTCTATTAACAAGTAAGCAGAGTGGTGCTGGTGCATCCAAGGACACGTCAGTGCACTATAATGGAAATGGAAATGGCAAACAAAGGGATTTTCATGAGCAAAGTCGTCTCAGTTCAGTGTCAACTGGCAAATACGATGAGTCAGATGTTATAATCAGGTGTTATAATCATTATGCTATGGGTGAATGAGCAACCAAGTCCTTTTTTATGTGTGTGTGTGAGGGTGACCCTGACCATGGTGGTAATTCAAGCAGAGAATCTCTTCCTTCAAAGTCACTAAGATCCTTTTTCTTCTTAATTTATTTTTATTTTCTTATTTTTATTATAATACAAAAAATAATATGTAACATGAGACCTGTTCTCTAAACAAATTTTCAAATATACAATACAGTATTGTTAATACATGCATGTTGTTGTATGACAGGTCTATAGAGCTCTGGAAATTGTTCATCTTGGGTGACTTAAACTCTGTACCCCATACATGTTCTGATTACATGATAAAGTTATAAGAATTCCCTATGCACCTTCTGTTTCTACAGTATATAGAACCGGAAAGTGCAATAACATATCCTTTTGCAAATTTTTTGGAACATTCTCCCCTTTGAGGTAAATAATTGAATCAAACCAATGGTGTCCATGTGCTGTCCGGTTTAGCTTGGTGTTTAGAGCATTGGCCTGCACATGGAAGGGTCTCAGGTTCAATTCCCAGTCAAGGGCATGTACTTGGGTTGCAGGTTCGATCCCTGGCCCAGGACTGTGTGTGTGTGTGTGGGAGGAAACCAATTGATATGTCTCTCTTAACTTGATGTCTGTCTCCCTTTCTCTCTCTGTCTCTCTCTGTCTCCCCCCTCACCCCCCTCTCCCTCCCATCCTTCCAATCTCTCTAAAAGTCAATGGAAAAATATCCATTGGTAAGTTCTCAGAGGTTAATATTAAGTTGAGTTGATTTTTTTCTTGAAATATTCAGTATATAATAAGTACATCCATTATGTTTGTTAAACACGCTTTCTGTTAACATATTGAACACTGACAAAGAACAAAATTTCTTAAGATTAAAATCAGAATTTTTCTATGCCTTTGCATAATGCTCATTTTCTATAATTTTTCGATGTATTCCTAATGCTCTGGGTTTTTGTTGTTGTTGTTGTTTTTTACCTCTTGACCTTATAAGGGAAATAGTTTGGTCTGATTTGAGTGGGTATTATATAACCACATATATATGATTTTTATACAATTAAATATTCAATTCACCATTATGTTGGCAAGCACATGCTGCTAAATGTCACTCATTGTGTTACATCTATATAATCTTCTATTTCAAACTCACAGAAGTGACTGGTGACTTGGTATTTAGATGGTTCCATATAATAATATAATTTAAATATGTACTGCATGAAACTAAGTGTTTAAAATAACAATATATGACTGAGTTCTTTGAAAAGTATAATTAAAGTTCTGTTTTAAAATGAATTCTCCAGGTACACATGCGGAAGTAGAACTCTTAACATTTGGATAAAAGTAGAATCATTACTCATCTAGTCCAGATAATCACAAATTTTCATACTTCTATGTATGTTGAAATTTTTTAATGACTTCTGAATTTTTCTACCCAAATCTCATATAATGTAAAGTCACATTTCTACTTTAAGTTGACACCACTAACAGAATATGTATGCTATTTTTTAAATTGATGAAATGCTTTTTATTCTAGTAGGAAATAGCTCATTCATTGGACATAGTTATCTTTCATATTTGACTTTTGAAAGCTGTCCTTTAGATTATTATCTTTATTATTCAGTTACATAAAAATATATACAAAGACTTCCAAGGTACTGCAATTCCTTTAAATCTATGAGCTCAGATAATACATTTTATTATTTCTTTTTTCCCTTATAAAAGAATATTGGTGCTCTTGACAGTGGTTTAGCAGAATATTCAGAAGTAGCTCTAGAATACTGGTTGTAGCTATATATGTTTAGAGTACAAATTGTAGATATTTAGCACTATTTTCATAATATGAATGTGGTGTAAACATTCTTAGTGGTAAAGGCAAGTCTGCATCTTTATGATTTTTTTTTAATTTGACATCATTTAATATGCATTTAGAAAATTGCCATGCATTTTTATGGTCTAGGACAGATATGTTCCTATACTGGTTGCCGGCAATAGTGGTAAAATTTAGGAAAGACAAAAGTATTTAAGTGTATGAGCAACTGAGAGATGGTAAGTTAGTGAGATCCAATCTCCAAAAGTTCTTTACAATTGCAAATTTAAGTCAAAGTGATTTTTAAATGAAATTATTAGTATTACTTTACCAGGTCTGTGTTTAATAAAAAAAAGACCCAAATTCCGTACTTTGTCTGCAAGCCAACTATGCCCCTTTCCAGCTTTATTGAGACATAATTGACATATTTTAACTTTTAAATGAGATCATTATTTATGGGAGATGGTAAACTCCCTCCCCTCATAATTCTTATCTCTGACCCACTTACAAAGATATGCCTTTCTTTATTAATGTTCTCAGAGTAAGATGAAAACACTTTTATTAAGGTATTGGCTTACTTAGTATGCTGATTAATTTCTGTGCTGTGTCAGGAAAAATAGAAATTTTAGAGGAAAGTGAATATAGTATATTTGGAACTCAGCCAGCAATTTCTACTAATACTGCCACTTACTATGCTTGTTTACGTTAGAAGATGAATTTCTGGGTGCAAAGTGTGTATTGGAGAGATTAACACTTTTGAAGTACCAGGTGTTGACTCTTCAAAAAGACACTACAACTCAGTAATAAACATCTTTTGGTTCACTCTTAAATTTCAAAATAATGCAAAATATTATTACTTAATTCAGAAACTTTCTTCCTGTGTGTTTGTGTGCATGTACACATATATGTGTTTTAGACAGCTTAAAACAACCAAAGTCTTTTGAAAAGAATAAAATTATTCAATGCTAGGTGTCATCCATTGGCCTCAAAGCAGCATCTTTCCTATATGAAGACGTTCTTAGAATTAGCTAGGCCTCAGATTTTCTGTACTCTAAGACCAGCAAAAAGATTGTTTTATAATGTTGTTGAGCTAAATTAATCAATAACGTATAACAGGAGGAAAATGAGATTATCTGCAATGTATATTCCTCTCTCAATTGATGCATGTTTATTTAAATGTGCATATATTTGAGCCCTGACCAGTTTGGTTCAGTGGCTAGAGCGCTGGCCTGTGGACTGAAAAGACCCAGGTTCGATTCCGATCAAGGGCATGTACCTTGGTTGCGGTCACATCCCCAGTAGGGAGTGTGCAGGAGGCAGCTGATGGATGTTTCTCTCTCATCGATATTTCTAACTCTCTATCCCTCTCCCTTCCTCTCTGTAAAAAAAAAATCAATAAAATATATTAAAAAAATAAAAATAAATGTGCATATATTTGAAAGTGAATATACTAGTATTTTCAGTGAAGAAATTGAATTTGAAGAGCTGAAACCTCATTCAAATGAATAAACTCAACAGAGTATTTCTATATAAGCCATTGACAGGTATGCTTTTGTTTCCACCAATGAAAGAACAAAATATAATGGATGATTTCGTCTTCAGAGAGCCATGCATCTGATAGTTGTTTGGCATTAATTGTTCAGGACATCCGTGACCATGATCTGTCTCTCTAAAACATGTATATCACAATAAACTGTCATCCTTTCCTTTAACCCAGAAAGGTTCAAGCTGATCCACAGAAGTAGTTTACCAGTAGTTCTTCTAGTTTAGTATTTACATTCTTCTTATGTTTCATGGAGCCTGAAGCTATAAAGCAAAAAAACAAGTTTTATTTACCTTTAAAATTTTAATAGCCTTAAAAACATTAAACCTTGTGTCTGTGTAAACGGAAAGACATTTAAACTAAAGGAATTTGACATTTTCACACTTAGTTTCTAGAATGAAATGTAAATTGTGTTGGATTGTTTTCTCTGTGTATGAAAGCACCTCCCCAGCTTTTCCCCTTTATTCATATGACACAGAATCTTTAATGGATACTATTCATTCCTACATTAGAGGGCTTGGGAATATAGTGATCTAAAATATTTGGGCATATAGTGTTGAGGGAGCTCATAATAGAGATCATCATGTATCTTGATTTGTGCTTGGTAGAAGTTTTTATGGTCATGCTTACATTTCCTTTGAGGATTTTTATTGTCAGCAAACTAGACTTGTTTTATTCAAAAATATCTGATTATTAATGAATTTTAAATTCTCATTCATAAAGGACCTGCTTAAACTGTTCCCTAATCTATAAACTCTATCTGTACAATGCTTGTAATGTTTTAATAAAGCTATTTAAAAAACATGAACAAGTTAGAAGTACTATGTATTTTTCAAAGCATTCTTTTAGAAATGGCCTTTTCCAAAAACGTCTTCATATATTCATAAGGAAATTACATGAGTGAAGATTATAGTGTTAGCCTGGAAAGGTTAACAAAATTGTGATGGTTTGTTTTCTCATTCAGAAGGTCTTTAAAGTTTTTAGATACTCAGAGTGTTGAAGGTCAGTAGGTTAGGTGGTGCACTAAGCCAATTATTTTTGATATATAAAATATTATAGCCAGTTATTTTAGGTAGCTGAATAAATTGATCTGAAAGTTTTTACTTAGTAATACTAAAATGTAGTTTAAATGTCAGTACACTTCACCCAAATGAAATTTTTAGAAAGACTAGCTGAGCATTTTCCCAGTGCTATGAGAATCTGAGAACACTGTATTTAGAATGTGAAGGTCCCCATAATTTTTTGTTAGGTTGTGTTTTATTTATTTCACACACACATCTTTATTTTTTTCATGCTGTTCTTGGTATTTGTAGACATATAAGTTTTCTATACCTGATATAATGCCTATTTTAAATCAGATAGGATAGGGTTTCACTTATTATAACATGTTGATGTTAAGAATCATTAAAGGAAGTAAAACACGGTCAGGAGAAGTGGTCCGTGTTAGGTCAAATTTCTATTAGTAGAGCAATAGGACAGGAGCAAGGAAATACATTCAGCACCATGGAGAGCTCCTTTTGCAAGTCCATGCTCTGACAGATTTTATTAAAGAGTAATTTGTATTTACTCCCTCTGCTGGGGGATCTCTCTGTCACCAGAGCCTACCATCCCTTCATGTACTTTCATTATTCATACCAATTGGTACTGTTATAGTACTCTTTTTTTGGACTGGGCTTAAAACTCTTAAAGTTCATCAATGGGATACAAACCCTATTGTTTTGACATCAACTAGTCAATTCAGGTGACTATACTCACCTGTCTATACTAAGGCCCAAACCGCTCACTGACTTTATCCCTGATCATTAGCCTCCGTGTTGTAGTTAAGATTTCTCCAAAGCAGAGGTGAGCAAATTTTTTTATAGCATTATATCTTCTTCCTTATACCTGAAACTAAAGTAAAAGTAGTGCAAAAAAAAGAATAAAATATTTCAACCTGAGTCAAAGACTTCAAGAGGTTCAAGTGCTTAATCTATTGATTATTTTTAGAACATTCAAAGATACTGAATTTTATATAAATTTCAAGGCCTTTCAGAATGTATATTATCTCCATAATTCCACCCACAAAGCAAAATAAATTAATCAAATTACATTTTTAAAATCAATCATATTTTTCACACTGGACTAAATATCATATCACATAAATTAGACATGCAACGTAAAGTACCTTGACTTCAAGAACCAGGTACTTAACAAACAAGATAATACTTTTCAACAATTAGGTAAAAATACAAGACATAATGTTTGAAGTCATATATTTCTGAGAACAGGTAGAATAGAAGGCATATATCCCGTTAGGCTTGAATATTTGGAGTGGCTTGATAAGAGAGACAAGAAGGATGGAAGGCAACCCATCTAACTTTTACTTGAGGGGGGACAGCAATCCATCATGAATGCACATGTTGATATACTAAATTTTTATTTTATTTACTTAGCTTGCTAATTGTGGAAATATTCTTAATGAAAGGAGAATTGCTGAGCAAGGCATTCAGCTAAGTCATACATCCATCATTTTTACAGTTATATGTGTTCTTTCCAGCCATATGCTCCATAAACAGAGAGGGAAGTTGGGGTTATATAAAAATTAAAGCATAGAAATGGACGTGTGTAAAATAACAATAGCGGAGCAACATACAAATCATGCGTCATAGAAATGTACATTTGAAACTGATATAGTCTTATTAATGAATGTCACTTCCATACTTTATTAAAAATAGAGACAAAATAACAATGACAAAATTTTATTGTAAATATGTTTTGTGATTTTATTATTTTTAGTAATTGATTGACTTTAGAGAGAGAGAGAGGAAGGGAGAGAGAGAAACATTGATTTGTTGTTGCACTTATTTATGCAGTCATTGGTTGATTCTTGTATGTGGGATCAAACACATAATCTCGGCGTATGGGGACAATACTCTTACCAATTGAGCTGCCCTACCAGGCTGTTCTATCATTTTTTATTAAATAATAGAGTTAAAGTATATGTTATTAGGTTTCCTACCAAAATAATTAAATACAAGCTTATGTGTCTTAAGTTGTCAGGCATTGGTTTATAGAACATGAAAGCCATCATTACTTGACAAAACATTTTCTTTACTGTAATCTTACCAACTCAAGCTGATACTCAATAAATGTTTCCCTCTGCTAGTAATAAGGTTGACCATCATTACTCTAGGCATTATTTGAAGCCCTGCCTATAGCAAAGTGAAAAAAACTATGCCTGCTATTACATTCAAAAGGGACACTTTTATAGAGATTTCAGATTATTTATAGCTAGCAGAGTAGATTTTAAAGTACAATGCAATGAACTCTGTCCTTCACTCAAACACATTTGTATATTGTTCATCATTGTAAATATTATAAAAGTCAATTTTATGTATTAAAAAAGTCAATTTTATGTATTAAAATGATGAATATGGCTGAAAAATAATTCAAATTGAAAGACAGAGAAGTTGTTGGTAGCTATAGCCTCTCAATGAAAAGAAAGTATATCAAAAAAAAAAAAAAAAAAAAAAAGAAAGTATATCCATTTAACTCTTTTTTTTTAATAATTTTTATTGATTTTAGACAGGAGGGGAGAGGGAGAGAGAGAGATAGAAATATCAATGATGAGAGAGAACCATTGGTCAGCTGCCTCCTGCATGCCCCCTACTGGGGATTGAGCCTACAACCCGGGCATATGCCCTTGACTGGAATCGAACCCGGGACCCTTCACTCCACAGGCCAATGCTCTATCTATTGAGCTAAACTAGCTAGGGCCCATGTGACTGTTAAAAGTCTGGGCACTAAGAAAGAGAGTAGAATGATCCCATAAAATTAGCCAATAAAGTAGATCATGCCAGGTATCAGGATTAAAAGGCACAAAAGTCAGAATATGATGAAATTTGAAGAATAAATATTTGTTTCTGTACTTTCTACTAAACACATTTGAAAGTTTATTTTAATTGTCCTCTTTTTTCTAATCCTCCATTCAACAGCATTAATTCATAATGAAAGTATGGTAATTAATGGAAAATATTTTAATGTTAAATATGTGTCTTAAATTGCTTGTCATATTTTTATTTTATTTCTTATATGTCTAAAGTCTTCATGTGACATGACTTTAGAGATGTAAAATAAGATACCGTCAACAACTCTTTCATACTTCTGGTTGGTACTTTATGTTTTATGCAATTTCTTTAGTAGAAGATATATTTTTGTTAATATTTTAATTGATGAGAGCTATATTTGGATAATATATCTAATCCATATAATACTATGTGTCAGGAATTAGTCTAAGCACTTCTCATATATTATCTCATTTAATTCCCACACTAAGACTTACAAATGATAAAACTGAGGCATAAACTGACTTAGCAAGTGACACAGCTAAAGAGAGGCAGAACAGAGATTCAAATCCCAATATTTTCTTCAAAGCCTGCCCTCTTTATTATATTGCATGGCTGCTTTTTACATGTAGGTACTGGCCCCAAAAGAAAAGGGCTTAAATTCACTAATGCACAGTCACTGGGTAAACATCTGCTAATGTAAATGTTTTTACTTGGGAGGGGGCCTGTAGGAGAAAGAGAAGCAGTTTTGATAAGTAAATAGGAAAAGGTCATACAAGCTCCTCCAGATGTCTGCAGGTAGAAATATAAATGTTCATGTAAAAATCAGGATGACATATTTGAGAAAGATCCAGACTTTGAATTCTGAGAGACTAAATTTCAAATGGTGCTGCTCACATTTATTTCCAATACAGCACTGAGGATTACATCCCTCATATGTGAAATTGGAAAAATAATAATACTTCATTGGTATATTAAGAGGGTTAAGCTAGTCCAGCCTGTGTAGTTCAGTAGTTGAGCATTGACCTATGAACCAGGAGGCCAGGGTTCAATTCCCGGTCAGGGAACATGCCTGGATTGCAGGTTCAATCCTCAGAAGGGGGCATGCAGGAGGCAGCTGATCAATGATTCTCATCATTGATGTTTCTATCTCTCTATCCCTCTCTATCTCTCTACCTTCCTCTCCAAAATCAATTTAAAAAATTAAAAAAGAGGATTAAGCTAAGCAAAGTAATGTTTGCAGAGCATTGGATAACTTTTTACTCATAAAAATGTGAGTAACTGGCAGCTCTTGTTATTATAAGTTCATATTTGCTTATTCATGTACTTAGACCCCATGGCTCACCTAATGCAAGTGTAAGCAACATAATCGTAATGATGCTAACAGTTGATCTAGTTTTTTAAAAACATACACCTCAATCTTTTTAAATTGGTAATCATATTTATGACACGTATTTCATTTATAGGACTGAGTTATTGTTTGAAAGGGGAAAATAATCACAGAGATATGTACTCATCTCCTCCATTTCTCACTGTGGATATTGGTTGGAAGCACTTGGTGAATGGATTACACTCTAAATGTCAACCCAGAGAGAATTTAAAGGAAAGCCTTTGAGGTTTGTCAGCGTGGTATGAGTATGTTCATGTGTCAAAGGCCCAGTCCCAAAGCCCAAGGAACAACAAAAATATCAAAGCCGTGGGTTATCATCAAGAGAATAAGAAGTATTTTAAAAGTGCATGCTTCACTCAAAAGCAGTGTCTGAGATGTGGAATAGAAAGTGCTTAGCTATACCAACATTCTACTTATGGTCTTCTATGTGAATATCCCTCATGACTTTATATATCTAATGGTGCAGGGAGTAGCATTCTCCAGTGCTGACCTCAACAACATGCTCTAGTAAGCTCACCCTTCCCATTTGCAAGGATAGTATTTTGAAAATCTTCCAAAAATTCATTTTGTCTGCCATGGAGAGAACTCCAGAGAACTCCTGAGCACAGAAACTCTCTTAGAAAATATTGCACAATGAGTATCTCCACAAATTATACATTGAAAATGCAAAGGAAGGAAAATTATTATTCTCTACTCTTTAAATGGATTAATAAATGGAAGAATTGCCCTAACCGGTTTGGCTCAGTGGATAGAGCATTGGCCTGCGGACTCAAGGGTCCCAGGTTCGATTCCGGTCAAGGGCATGTACCTTGGTTGCGGGCACATCCCCAGTAGGGAGTGTGCAGGAGGCAGCTGATCAATGTTTCTCTCTCATCGATGTTTCTAACTCTCTATCCCTCTCCCTTCCTCTCTGTAAAAAATCAATAAAATATATTTTTAAAAAATAAATGGAAGAATTTACAGAAAGGATAGACATCTGTGAACTCCTCCCTATCGTGGTGAGGATTTATTACTCAACTGATTATTTATGGGGTTTGAATGAGTATCTCCCCCTAGTTTCCACTGTGATACCAGAACAGAAAGATTAATAAATATGTCAATGAAGTTTTCCAATAAAAAGACTTGTCAAATCATCATTGAGAATCTCTTTATTAAGTGTGTTTTTCCTGTACTTGAAACGTTTCTTATTAGTTCTTTAATTAAAATTGTATGTAAATGTAATCAAATCAGAGGAAATGAGTCCTGGCAGATTTTTCAAGAAGAATTAGCAGAAAAATTGGCTTTTTATTGTTGTTATTAGAATTTTGCCACAGGAAAATACTGGAAATGTGGTGTATTTGTTTCTTGGGGCTGCTACATATATCAAAGAACCAAAAACTGGGTGGCTTAAAACAATAACACCGTTTATTATCTCACAATTCTGGAGATCGGAAATTCAAAATCATTGTGTTTCCAGGGCCATCATGTTAAAAATTGGCTTTTTAAAAATGTGGTCCTCAGACTAGTGGCATCAGCATCACTTGAGACCTTGTTAGAATTGCTAATGAGGGGGTCTCCACACCTACTTATACAAGACCTGTCAGTGATTCTGAGGTTGGCTCTGGTTTGGGAACCACTGACCAACAGCGTAGGATGAATTTGAATGAAAAGGCTAGAGCCCTGGCCGCAAGGACACTGGGCTGAGTTAGTCTCCTAAACTAGCCTACATTCAAACCAAACAAGTCCTTAATAAAATTCTGATGATGATGATGATAATGAATAGAGACAGTGTTAGAAATGTAAAAAAAAAAAAAAAAAAAATGTGGATTTGTGAGGTTTTGGAAGAAATTGCTTTTTAAGGTTTATTTGACACCTATGTGGGCCATTCATAAAACTGATTTGATGGGGTTGATGAGAAAATGGTTGCCTGATTATATTTTCACTGCAAGAGTCTGAAAAAGGTTTTCAGGCATTATACTGAATATAATTTGTTTTTCAAAAAGGAAAACTACACTTCTGCTACTAAATCATATTATGCATCCATAAAGTTGATGCAGATGAAAGATTATGTGTAGGTAATATATTGCACATTTGGCGGTGTTTCCTTTGCATGTCTTTTAAAAATATGCATACTTAATTTAAATATACCGACAAAGATGAGATCGTTCTTCACATTTTTGTGCTGCTGTTCTGGGAAAGTAAATTATGCTGTGATAAAAAATAAGTAATTGCTTCTTGTGTTTAATTGATTTTTTGTAGAATTTACAATGCAGATTTGATTAAAGGAAGATAGCGCATTACCTAGAGTTGGTTCATAAGACACATAATGGTATGAAAGAGTACCACCCGGCACAGAAATTATGCCGTCATTGTGCCTGAATGTGTTGAGTGGGAGATATTTAGGATTCTTTATGACTTATAAGCACTGTAGAATGTTTCTTTTCCCATCTACAGCAGGGTGATCAGGAGACCTGTTGCGCAGCCATAACATGTTCTGACTGTTAAACTGTAGAAGCCTTTTGGGGGAGAAGGAACTAATGGTTGATTTTAAATAAGAAAAAGGATTGCGAGTGTGATGCTGACAAATGATGCACCTTGTAACAAGGTCACTCCTAAAATGTGCTATTTAGGCCTCATTTAAGTTCGATGTGTCCAAGAAATCTGAAAAGTGCCTACAAAAACGATTAGATTCTAATTCTTGCTCTTCTAAGCTTCACAGCCTTGGCACTACTATTGAGATTTTGGGCCAATTAATTCTTTCTTGTAGGGCTGCCCTGTGCATCATGGGATGCTGCTTAACCAGATACAGAAAGCACTGTCACATACACATGTCTCCATCGTCAATTGTCCCTAAGTGAAAACCATTGCTATATTTCATCGAAATATAAGCTGAAGAATTTTGCTGATTTAAAAATAAAACAAACCTATTGCATGTAAATCATCTAGGATAGTTCTGCTGTTCTGGCTGGGGACTTTCTGGGGTTCCAGGTTCTTTCTATCTTGTCCAGAAGTCCCAGGAATTTAGTGGTTACCCTTATTCAATAGGTCCTTTTAAGTTCTGGCCTTTTTTTTGGGGGGGCTGTTGTTGTTGTTTTATCTTACTTTCTGTTTAGCTTTTGCCCAAACCTAGTGTGAAACAGGAAAGTCTCTTCAGCACCCTCTTACTTCATGTCCTTGAAAGAGCAGACAGACTCCCTTTGTATTTGAAGTTTTGTTTTTCTTTCTAATTCCCATGGTAATAAAATCAGGGATAAACAAGGGGATGGTATAAAGGTTTCAGAATCCTTTGGAGATTTTATGGAGTTGGTTCTTAATGAATGAAAGTCCTACTCACTTTGAACCTCTGTTTGCAGATTGAGGGGTTAGCTCATAAAACTCAGCTCTCCTCCTTACCTTTAGCAAAGGCTAAGTGGAATCTAACATCAAAGAAGGCCCTGCTGCCTCATTAAACATGAAGGTGTTAAAGAAGATGAGTAGTGGTCTTAACTCAGTGGACATTATTAATACATCATTGATGACCACACAACTGAGGAATTCTGTAAGTCTACTGTCGTAATTCAGGCATGACTTCTTTCTCTGGACATTTCCATACTATTGATAATCATTCACTTTCTTTTACTCATATCAGTAACTATTATGAGTTTTCATCAAGCATTAATCTTAAGGAGTTTATTTTTGTTGGTTTTTCTATAGTGCCTTTATTACAAACGAGAGGCCCGATGCATGAAATTTGTGTACTCGGGAGTGGGGGGTCCCTCAGTCCAGCCTGTGCCCTCTTGCAGTCCAGGAGCCCTCAGGGGATGTCCGACTGAGGGGCCTAAGCCGGCAGATGGACATCCTTAGCACTGCCACGGAGGCGGAAGAGGCTCCCACCACTGCTGCTGCACTCGCCAGCCAGGAGCCTGGCTTCTGGCTGAGTGGCACTCTCCCTGTGGGAGTGCACTGAGCACCAGGGGGGCAGCTCCTGCATTGAGTGTCTGCCCCCTGGTGGTTAGTGTGCATAATAGCAACCAGTCATTCCACCATTTGGTTGATTTGCATATTGGCCTTTTATTATATAGGAATGGGTGCTACACCTCCAGAAAAAAACACACAAAACTTTGATTTTTCTTTCAGATAAAAATTATAGCAACCTCTAAAAATATATTTTTATCTTATTATTTACACTGTTGGGAGGAAACATCTATTATTAATCAAAGCCAAAGTTTAATTTGACTTCCTATCCAAGCTATGCTCAGTTCAAAATCTGGTAGTTGATAGAGCCTCAATTAATGTAAGATGTATACTAGAAAGAGGGCCAACATTAGAACCATGGGTAGGCAGGGCTCAAATCCCACTTTTCCTGCTTACAGCTTACATTACTTTGGATAATTCACTTAAATTCCTTATATTTTAATTTTTCTTATGTAAAAGTGAGTATAGTAGCTATCATAGAGAATTGTTAAGAAATTTAAATTAATTCATATTCATTAAATGAATTTTTATAATATTTTATTATTTCATTTGATCTTAACCATTGACCCATTTTGGGGGGGTATATAAGCTTTCACTGTGAGTATAATTGAAGAGTTTATACCTGCTTTTCCACTAATAATATTTCAAGAAATTTATTTCTTTTGCAAGGTTTAATTAGCCTTGCAATTAAATATGTCTTTTTACATATTCAACTATCACCAATGTCATTTCTTTTCATTTTTTTAAAATATATTTTATTGATATTTTACAGAGAGGAAGGGAGAGGGATAGAGAGTTAGAAACATCGATGAGAGAGAAACATTGATCAGCTGCCTCCTGCACACTCCCTGCTGGGGATGTGCCTGCAACCAAGGTACATGCCCTTGACTGGAATCGAACCTGGGACCCTTGAGTCCGCAGGCCAATGCTCTATCCACTGAGCCAAACCGGTTTGGTCCATTTATTTTCATTTTTATGTTAGAGAGGACGCAAATGCATCTATTATATTAGCATCAAACTGAAAGACAAGACCATCATGATACTATAATACCAGATAATATAGTTCAAACTCATTTAGTCTTCCTTCCAGTGTTATGTCTATATCATACTAGACCTAGAGGATAAAATGATGATCAAGATAGACACAATTCCTGCCTCATGGACTTAGAATCTTATTGAGAAGATAGAAAATTAAACAATATTAACAATGCAGTTTTTATTATTTTTTTCTTTTATCACTCAATCATCATGGTCAAGATTTATATCCAACATCTTTACTTTGTAATTACTTTCCATCCTTCTAAACTTCAGTTTTCTTACACATAATTCTAATTTTACATAAATCTCTAGAGAGATTATGCCTCACTCAGAGTCATTCAGCTAATTAGTTGTAGAGACCCTGACCGATGATCTTCCAAAATACTGCATCTCAAATGGGACTGGAACTTACGTATTCTTTAAGAAATTCTTCTCTTTCTTTAGATTGTATTGCTTTCTGCACCCCCATATCTCAGCTGTGCCAGCACTGTGTTTTCAAAGCACCATGTTTTTGTTCCCATGTTAACTGAAAAACCACAAAAATGTTTGTTCCTAGAGGTTTCTTTGTAGTGCTTGAGACACATGAGCACCAGGCCCTTCTGTTTCAATGTACACAACAGATAAAGACACAGGGAGATTGCAATTTGGCAGAAAGGTCTTGATTTTGAAATAACTTTTGAGTTACCAGCCTGATTGTTACAATCGGAGCTGTGCATATTGAGTATACTGCAGAGAAACTGTTTTCTTAAAGGTAATATTCTGAATAGATAAGAGCTTAAGTCGTTAATAAGTTATTCTTTAGTAAAAAGTCTTCAGTGGCCTCCAGCAGGCATTTGGCAAACGTAGGCATGCACGCCATGGACCAAAGGGAAGGGAAAAGCCCCAAAGCGAGAGGGGAATCTGGGCGAGAAGATGAATCCATGTGCGACCTGTGGAAGCCAGATGAGCAGATGGTGCTGCTGATGCCGGTTATGAGTTGAGAAGCCTCACCGTTATTCTCCCTGGGGTGGAAGGCCACATCTTCCCTGCGTGGAGACGATCCACAGATCTCCTTACGGGCAAAGCTGGGATTTTCTTTTTTCATAGCAAGCCCTTAGAATCTGCTTTACTCTTTTGACTGTTTCTATCCTTTCCATCCCACAAAGGAATTTCTCTGATTTCCATTTCCACAGTTAGGATTTACATTCACATTTAGCTGCGAACTGCAGAGCCTAGCTCCCCAGCGCTTTGGCTCTGTTACATGCCTCACCTTTGAGAGTTTTAGTTTTTGTTTGAGCCAATTTTAGTTGCATGTACTGCTGAAACAATGGCAGCATAAATGTAGGTTCAGTTGCTAGCTTTCTCTTATCTGTTGAGATCTAATTTTTTAAAAAATGACGAAAAATAAAAGTTCAAAAATCAGGTGCGAAGTATATGTAATTTATATTGTGAGTTTGCTCCCAAAGAACAAGCCATTGGGTTTTCTTTGTGGATAATATAGTAACTTCGTGAGATAACATTTCTCCAATGTTTTTTGTTGTATTTTTATTTATGTACAAGAGAATGGGTGCTTGGGAACTGGGATGTTTGGGGGATCCAAAATCTAGAGAGGAAATGCCTAAGGGGAAGGAAAGGTCAAGTGACATAAGACTTGATCATCTCTACTGAGTTATTAAAGCAGCTGCCAATTCCAAATATTGCTAGGTCTCTTTAGGTGAAGATTGGGTTCTCAGGAGAGAATGAACTGAATGGATGAAAGAAAGGAGCTGCATGAACTGCATGGGGATTGTTTGGTAATTAGGAGGAAGCCATGGGACAGTAGACCTGGTTTCTTTCTGGAAATGATGAGGGGTGAATAAGATTAAAGGCAGGTTATCTGACTATGTTAGAGCCTTCTAGGCCAACACTGCAGGAAAAACCGAAGGACCAGCTAGCTGTATATGAGGCCAGTATGTCATCACCAGTAGCACCAGCACAGACAGGTAACAATGGGCAGAAAAAGAGGTGATCCTGACTTGCCTTGCAAATTCTCCTCTGAGAGCAGGGAGAATTGAATGTTCTAAAATGATCCTTCTCCATTTCACCATGTATGCTAAGGCCTGATTTTGAGTACCTTAACTTATCTGTGATTGGGTATCTTAGGTCAGCGATTTTCAACCTTTTTCATCTCATGGCACACAAACTAATTACTAAAATTCTGCTGCACACCCAAAATTATATTTTTTGTTGATCTGACGAAAACTAGGTATAATTTTGATTCATTCACACCAGACAGCTATTGTTGTGTTGGCTGTCAACTTTTTTCTTATATAATCTAAGGGAAAAGAGGTCAGTGCCCCTGACTAAATAGTCAGGTATTGCATGCTTTAAAAATTCTTGCAGTACACTGGTTGAAAATTGCTGTCTTAGATGAATGGCAACTATCTTCCATACTCTCCCCATGTATCGATTCTTTGAGGAAATATTATTTTTTAACAAAATTGGTTAGTTGTTGCTTTGATTCTGAACTATCTACTGTCCATAGTTGGATTTAATCTTCTTTCCACATTCCTTCAAAATCAGTGTTTGTTTATTCTATTTGTATGCAAAGCTTCCATTCATTAACATTGCCACCCACTGTCTCAGAAAGGCACTGCTGTTATTTTCCGTTTTATTTCAACTTTGGGATTATTTATTTTAAAACATTCTTTCCTACTGTAGCTTGAAGCAATATTTTAATTTCATTGTCAAAAGATGAAAACGTAGGAGTTAGTTACAGTTGTGATTGCTCTGTAGCTGAAATTGAATGGAGCTGGAACCTATTTAAACTTGCATTGTGCTTCAGAGATGAGACCTTAATAAATGTTTGTTAAACCCTATCACTTCATGTTGCATTTATAGAAAGAAGCCCTTTTGGATGTCACAAACATGTTGTATTTTCCCTTTCTCTTGTTGCCTGAACATGGAGGAGTTGGCAGTCATTAATCAGGCTTTGGGTCCAAGCAGAAGGTATATAAAGATGTATCCGTCTCTGTTTATATAGGGACATATGAAAATGTATAATTTGTAATATTATACATTAAACCTTCAGTTATTTTTGGATATGTAAATTTCTTAAAATGCTTCTTTTAACATTTATTTTTTTTTTAAGACTATTGATATTTTAGAGAGAGAGGAAAGGAGAGGGAGAGAGAGTAAAACATCCATGTGAGAGCAAACATCAATTGCTGCCTCCTGCATGCCCCCACTGGGGATCCAGCCCACAACCTCGGCATGTGCCTGGACTGGGAATCAAACCAGCCAACCTTTGGTGCATGGGACAATGCCCAACCAATTGAGCCACACCAGCCAGGGCAATGGTTTTCTTTTTAAACCTGTAGGCTTTACATGAAGCTATCCCCTTGCCTGAAATGTTCTTCATTTTCTCCTCCAACTCATTACCCACCCTTGAATTCTTACTACCCATTCCCCACACATTTCCATATCCCTGTGATCCATTAAGCAATTAGTCTATGTAACACCTTTATTGAGAAACTTCCCATGACCACTCAAGCCTTTAGTTATTCTTAACTGCTGAGTTTACTTGTCTAATTTACCTATCTACTTTGCAATCTGCTTATGGATAAGATGCTTATTAGGCACACAATAGCTGGCAGCCATGCTTGCCATCACTGTTTGAGTTAAATTTGTATCTCTTTCGCAGGAATACTCCTTATTTCTGATATGAGGAACAGTTCTCAAGAGTTGGTGCTCTCTCTCACATTACCAGCAGTAGATATCTTGGAAACAGGAGCCTGTGGTGTTGTGGAAGTTACCGAAAACTGATGACCTTATCCTTATCCGCTAGCATCGCACTCGTATAAATAAGTTTTGTGTGCAGCTGTTATATGACACTGATGCACTCCAAACAGAAAGCTCTTGGCAAATAGTGCTTAAAAAGAGTGAGGAAGGCAGTGATGCAGATAAGATAAAACACCTCAATGAAAAAGCAGTATTTACTTCCTCATATTTTGGAGCACAAAACATTTGGGATCTTTATCTCTACAAACTCACAGTGGATCAGTACGCAGAAATCTTCAAGGCACTTTCATTTGCCTCGTGTCACTTAATCCCGGAGTGGCGAGAGCTCCACTTTTAAACAGAACCCCGGCTCACAGCCTCGCAGCGCTTCAGGCCAGGTCACCGGTGCCAAAGGCGGTTAGCTCTCTCTCCTCTGCTTCACAGATGCCCTGACTCAGGAAAAACGACTAAATCACTGTGGCCTCAGGGAGAAAATTCTTTTACTTTAAATGACATGGTAAATAAAGGTTAGAGGTTTTTCTGTTTTCTTATTTTGTTCGTGTTTTTCTGAAGAAGTGTGCCCGGGAGATCCATAGGAGAGATGCTTGGGTCCCCTGGGAGGTATTTCAGAGTATTAGTAGAATCTCTGGTCAAAGTGATTAGAGTACCCAAA
This sequence comes from Myotis myotis, assembly GCF_014108235.1. Classification (NCBI taxonomy): domain Eukaryota; kingdom Metazoa; phylum Chordata; class Mammalia; order Chiroptera; family Vespertilionidae; genus Myotis; species Myotis myotis. The sequence continues at coordinate 27,510,538 of NW_023416318.1, forward strand.
CGTTTTCTTCATGAGGCTCCCCAGAGAGGGAGACAGCACCATGTCTTTGAACATCTCTTTTCAGTGTTATTAAGGTAACGCCCCACGCTTCTTATTCCACACAGCTGTGTTCCCAACAGTTGGATAATCATGTTAAAACGGCAACACTACCTGCAGCCGTAACTGCGTCCCTCTTTACGTAGCACGCTGCCTGCACTGGTGGCGAAGGCCGCGCTGTCACCTTTAATTAAAAGCGCACAGACAAAAACAAATGAAGACATTTCCATCGCTTATGTGGTTTTAGCCTTGTGTCCTATTTCAGTGTCTGCCTCGAAGCAGATTTATCTACCTAGTTTCGGGGAAGTTTGGTTTACCATTTGTAATTCTTAACACAGACATTAGTCAGTATAATTAAAATATGATAACATCTGGATGTTAAAAGCACAGGTGGAATGCATTGGTGTGGAAGACAAGGAGGAAAATCGCCATGCAAACCTCCTATCTCTAGGACACACAGTCACACACACACACACAGTCACACACGCACACACACACACACACACACACGTGGGCGCAGGCACACACAGAGGTGTGCCTCAGGTGGAAAGTGAGACTACTTTTAAGCAGGAAGGAGGATAATCTGCTTGCCACTTCTCCACAAGGACTGTCTAAATCCTATCATCTCACTTGTCTTCGACTTGATGGGGCTATAATGGCCTACAGGTAAAGGAAAGATCATCATTCTTCATTCGTTCCATTTATGAAATTCCCGCTGAAGACCCAGGCGCCATGTTGCCAGGTGCTGAAAAACGTGCACTCAGATCTTTCTTTCATTTCTTAAAATTGGTAGGTCTGGAGAGTACGGCTGAAGCCTTTTATAGCCTGGCATTTAAACTGAGCCAATTTGTTATAGAGGTGAATAAAAACAGACTTTGTGGTGTCATTTTTAAAGAGCCCCTTTGCATTTGGAGACAGACTCACACCACACTTTCCGTGTTATGTAGATGGCTCTTCTTATGTGCATAAGTGGTTTCCTGATGTTATAAATTGGGTTGCTGAAATGGGAAGTTACATTTTTTTTAAAACAAAATCTTCTTGGATTGCTAACATCACATTCCAGTATTTCTCGAATCTGTAGTTATTTTTATTTTTCTCCTCTGACATCTCCTCTTCCTCCCACTCCTCGTGTCTGGCGGTTTCAGTGTGTAAGTGCAAAGGTCTGTTGGAGTCGATGCTTTTGCCCTGCGATGGGAAGAAAGGCATACAAGAAACACACCTGGCTGTGAGCCGGACTGCAGGAATGAAAATAGATTTCAGGATGTAGTAGTAGTTGGACAATAGTGTGGCTGGTCCAGTCAGAAATTAGAGTAGTCTCCTCAGTAACAGGTGCCCGTCAGTCCTTGCTCTCGAGCTCCTTTGTACAAGGAACTCACGTGTGAATTCTGCCCTCCTAGGAAGCCCCCAACTGACAGCGTCCTTTACTCGCATCTCTACCTCTGAGCTTCTGCTTACTCAGGACCCCGTTTACCTCGTTGCTTTTTCTTACTGTCATCTCTGTGTGTGTGTCCTGGGCTTCCCATCTCTCAACAAAACCCACTGCGCTAGTCTGCTCGGGATGCTATTAAAAATACCACAGACAGGATGCCTTAAACAACAGAATTTAGTTTTTCACAGTTCTGGAGGCTGGAAGTCCAAGGTCAGGGTTGGTTTCTGTTGAGGCCTCTCTCACTGACTTAAAGGCAGCCACCTTCTAGCTATCTTCTGATAAGGCCTGTCCTCTGTATGTGTGTGTGTGGGGGGGACGAGGGGGGGGAGAAGATATGCTCTAGTGCAGCGGTTCTCAACCTCTGAGTCGCGACCCCTTTGGCGGTCGAACGACCCTTTCACAGGGGTTACCTAAGACCATCCTGCATATCAGATATTTACATTATGATTCATAACAGTAGCAACATTACAGTTATGAAGTAGCAATGAAAATAATTTTATGGTTGGGTCACAACATGAGAAACTGTATTTAAAGGGCCAGAAGGTTGAGAATCACTGCAGTCTAGTGTCTCTTCATCTTCTTTTAAAAACACCAGCCCTTTCTGGTTAGGGCCATTATGACTCGAGTAAGGAGTATTGCCTGTATGTCATTTTCCAGAATATTTTCAGGTTTGGGATCTCAGCAGCAGATGTACTTGACCTGATTCTATGCAGCTTTGAATGTTTGTTAGTTATGTCTTTGGGGAAAGTGACAGATTTTTTTTTTTTTTTTAAATATGGGGCAAGGCAAAGGTTGGATCATGCAATCTTAGGAATACAGAACAGACCAGGTTTACTACCTGCTTTCTTGCCTGGGTGAGTATATAAAATGATCACACATACATCAGCCTCAAATAATAGCTACTTTAATCTAATAATTTCTGTTACAGGATAAGCCAGGAAAGGGATATGAATATTTCTGTGGGGGACTGGTGGTTCATCATGTGTTACTTCTACCTTTGGAAAAGGAAGCAGCATGGTTATGTGTTAAGAACAATAAACTACTGTGTGAATCACCAGGTGATTTATGTAGCTGGCGTATTAGAGAGAAAAATGCTCTAACGATTCACTGTGAATAGTGGTTATAATGTGGAAAAGAAGGTAGAGAATGCTATTCAAATGAATCTGTGTCATCCCTTTCCCCCCGAGGTTTGTTGCTGCGCCTGTAATTTACCTGGAGGATTCAGAAAATGAGAGTGTCCAAGACAAAATAAAAAGAACAGCCTGATCTGTGATTTTGTTTCATTCTCCTAGAATTTGGGCTTAGCCAGGAGTACAGCTTAATAGTCTAAAAGGTCATAAACCAAGAGTCTAAGAAAACCCCAATAGGTTCCACAGTTAACAGAAGGATCCCCATGTGACCAAAAGCATCATCTGTACCCCAATGTAACAAAATCCCTGTGCTGGCTGAGAACCAGGAGATGAGGCTGTTCTTTATCCCACAGTGGGCTGGCTGAGAGCCGTGGCAGTAGTTTGTGATATAGGCTTAGGGGAATAAGCACTTGGCTGGGATTCGGGGTCAGCAGAGACAATACAATAGAATGAACATTGGCCTCTTATTACCAGGATTCAAGTCCTGAATCCATTGTTTACTACCTGCATGATCTCAAACAAATCACATATGTTCTCCAACATTCAAATCACTCATCTATAAAATGGGCATGATAATAATAATAATCATAGAATAGGGTGGTGGTGAAAGGGAAACAGCCATTCCTCCCACAGCCTGTAAATGCAAGTCTCAGAAACATAACAGAACTTACAAAAATGTGTAAATTAATTTGTGCAAATGTCTGGTGTTTCCCTCTGATAATTGTTCAGTGACTTTGCCTTTTTAGTGGGCACTCTTTATTAGTTGGCCTCCTTCTTGGTTCACTGCATTTTCTTCAACTCTGACCTTTTGCCTCTGGTTCCGAATATCTAGGAAAGAATAGTTGCACTAGCATCAGATTTAAGAGAACCAACTATAATGCAGGGAAAATAATAATTAAATGCTGGAGAGGAAGGCCAGGCAGCCCTCTATCCCCCACTATTCGGGGTGATATGTATAAGTAAATAAATAGTATGTTACAGAGCTGTATACACTGTACATTATTTTCTGTGGCTCTTTGTTAGCACAGTGTGTAAAAGCATAAAAATAAAAGAAGTTTTAGACAGAACAACCAAACTTTAGGAGCTCACTCTCCCTTAATATTTAATCTCCGAATTTTAAAAATAACATAATTTGAGTGGAACCATAATCCATTTCTCAGTGGAATTAGATTTTTGTAAAGCTTCTTTCATCCAGCATTCCCCTCTACATCAGGGGATGGGGAACCTTTTTTCTGCCAAGGGCCATTTGGATATAACAACATTTGCGGGCCATACAAAATTATCAACTTAAAAATTAGCCTGCTCTATTTGGTCAAGCATTTAATTAACTCACCCCTAATGCCTTGACAGCCCAGACCAAATGATTTCGAGGGCCTTACACAGCCCGAGGGCTGGACATTCCCCACCCCTGCTCTAAATCAAGAAAAGAAGTTGTTTTTTAGTTAAATGTACACAGAGGGAAAAAAGAGCAGAAGAGAATTATCCACTTAATGACCTCATTGTATGTGATAATAATAAAACAGTAATGACCAACATTTATTCAGAACATTCTATGAGTCAGACACTTCCGGAAGCACTCTATATATTTTAATTCAATCAAACCTTTCACCAGCTCTATTCCTATTTTACAGCAGAAGAAACTTAACCAACTTACTTAACCAAGTACACCGAGCCAGTTTTGAACTGAGGCCATTTGGTGCTGAGCACACCCTCATAACTAATATGCTAAAAAAAAAAGAGTATAAAAATTTTACATTAATTTATGTTCTAATCATAGTAGAAGAACTCGATATTTGAAGAATTCTGTAGGTAATTGTTTACGAAGTGAAAATTCTCTACTTAGCCTTTGGTGTTTACCTCTTGTCTCACCAAGGTTCTACCTGGACATAGAATTAGTTGTTTGCCATTATTATGTTCTTATATTGTTAAATAACCTGTTCCTTGAAGTTAGATGGCACTCTTATGTTATAATCTGGAGCACCTAGCACAGTAGCGGACTATTAAAAAACAATGACTAAATTATAAGTGAATTCTCCTGCTATATATTAAAGGGGAAAAGTCTATCCTAGTTGATCTCTTTTTCCTTTCTACTTTAAAACACTGGGCTTGGTGAGTTTCATCTTTTCCTTTTGTCCTTTGAATGAAGAGAGGCAGATGCACCTGTAATGACTCATTGTTTTACACCCTCAGTCCCCCAGGAATCAGACATGATTGTCAGCGGCAGCTGCTTCTGATGCTGCTAAATGTGTCTGAGGAGTTTGGTGACTGATTGTATTTCAGAAACTCATCAAGTGTAAAAAAAATAAATAAAAAAGGAAGTGTCTAAAAACTGCCTCCTTCCCAGTTGTGTTATTAATAACATAGTACATGGGTTGTGCTCAGAGATCTGCCACAGGACTGTCAGGAAGAATGAAAATGACAGTACTGTTTAATATTTATATTAAACTAGAGGCCCGGTGCACAAAATTTGTGCACTGGGGATGGCGGGGGGGGTGGGGGGGGGCGTTCCTCTGCCCAACCTGCCTCCCTCACAGTCCGGGAGCCCTCAGGGAATGTCCTACTTAGGCCCACGGGGAGCGGGCATAAGCCTCAGTCTGGCTGCAGAGGCTTGGAGCAGGTGCTGTGTGTGTGTGTGTGTGTGTGTGTGTGTGTGTATCTGCTGGGGGCCTGCCCCCAGCCACACAGGCTCGGAGCAGGCACTGTGTATGTATGTGTGTGTATGTGTTCCCACTGGGGACCTGCCTCCAGCCACACCGCGGAGGCTTGGAGCAGACGCCCCTCTGTGTTGATCTCTCAGGCTTAGGGCCCTGGCTGTGACAGTTATGGAGTCCCAACCTCATTTGCATATTACTTCTTTTTATAGATAGATAGATAGATAGATAGATTAGATGATAGATAGATAGATAGATAGATAGATAGATAGATAGATAGATAGATAGTCTGCATTCCTACATTCAAGCTTCAAGCTTTTATTCTTATGGGAATCCAAAGATGTCAGCAATGCCAGCATTACTATTATATTTTAACAACTGGAGAAACTAGATTCAGAATGTATTTCAATTGCCTGAGACCTAATTCTCAGCTCAGTATTCCTTTTTTATTTCATCACAATGCTTATCTGTCTCTTGTGGATTTATATTAGTTAGAACTTTACCATTTAAGATATTTAGATGGTGTGCAATACTTTCTTTTATATTTTCCTTCACAGGATGTCAGTTTGTTTTTCTTTAAGATGTCCTTCTGTTGTGTGTGTAATGTCAGACAATCTGATACAGAAGAGGATGCCTTTGTTCTGCAGTACTTGGTTTCATAATGGTGACAAAAGCTTGGCAGAAGCTAAGTAGCCAGTGCTGGCCAAGGAAGACAGGACCCCAAAGCATGTTAAACGTTATCAGGAGCTTGTCATTCCAAGTTTAAGCCATTCTACAAATCAACTCTCTATTGTACAAAGCTTCCCTTGCTTGGTCTGGTATGTTCATATACGAACCACAAAATTTTAGGCATTTAACCATGGACAGCTTTATACCATAAATATTTTTACTTGATTTTATTTAACCCACTTAAACCTCATACCCCATTTGCTAAGAGAAATTAAAGGCAGTATTACAAAAAAAGGCAATTTATCTTTTGGAGGCTTTTCTTGGCAGTTAATTTAAGCAATACGCAAAATCCAATAAGAATAATTGGATCTCTACTCTCTGTACTTAAAAAGCAAATATTCACCACAAGAGAATATACATCATTTGGAATTGTTACCTTTGTCTGCAAGCATGCAAATGACCTCCTACCTTTGAGAGCCAATTCTAATGGAAGAAAATTGGTCAGCAAAGGATATTCTCGGGCAGATACAAGATGAAATAAATGGTCACTTAAACTTTGGATTGCAGTGTGTAGTTATGTGCTTTCAGACCTGGCATTAAATTGTATTTCATTTTCTTGAATGGGGCTAGGGTTGGGGGGCATTGACTCTTGAAGCTGTGGAATATTACATTGGAAATATTGGATTCTGATGCTATATTGTGGCAGGAGTATAATCTCAGAAGAAAGTTTCTCCCATAGTAATAACTACAGGTGGCCTGGGGGCTTGTGGGTGTGTGGCTCCACAAAAATAAAATATAAACTTCATTTGGATTTTCAGATTATGTAAAGGAAATGTCTGTTGACATGATGGGGTGTGTGTGTGTGTGTGTGTGTGTGTGTGTGTGTGTGTGTGTGTGTTGTAGCTTTGGTCAAAGTCATTTTGGTCCAATTTTTGATATGCAGGGATGCTTAGTCAGTGAAGTTACCACTAGTGGCTCAAAAGCTTGAGGCAGAATTTTTAAAATCATGAATGCTTGAAAATAATGGACCAGAGATTACCGTAACAGGTTTCTGTAGTAAAGGTGGACCTCCCTAACAAATCCTGAACCCATGTCAATTTTCCATACAAATGATAACATATTTAAATCCAGCAGGAAAAAAAAAATGTTATTTGAAATGTGTGAGCCAGATAATTTATAAAGTAAACCATTCTCTAAAATATGTTTGTAAATCTTGATATTTTACATCTGAATTTTATTTCAAGTTTTTGTTTATAAGTTTTCCTTGGAATTGTTCAAACTTGTGCCTAATGATCCAACAGAAGCTGCAATGTGAAGAGACATATGTTGTTCTCAGTACTGTCAAAATGACAGTCAATTTGCTTGTGGTATTATTTTAAATGGCCCATTATGCACTGAGTTCGCAGTAATATTTTGGAAATTTACTTCATCTTAGATTTTAAGCATCTAGAGGTCAGAGACTGTGAAGTTTCCTTATTATGGTGCCAGCAACTGTACCACACCCAATTAAGCAACACCTAAATGCATGCTTAGAGATAATGATCCCCTTTCCTACGGAAGAGAATCACCCGGAGTGAACTCGGGGACGTTTTTGTGGAAGTGTTGACTTTTAAAAGAGAATAAAAAGACACCAAAATGTTCGAGTTGAGACAAAAGTACATATAAATGCTGTGGCAATGATTTTTTTGGTGGATAACAACCATTTGATCTTCCTTCCAATTTATTCATTAAATTTTAATTGGAAGTAAAGGCTTCTCTGTAATTGATAGCAACTACCTGAACAGAATCCTGAGAGCTTCCAACAATGTATCAGCCCTGTGTCTTTAAAGGCAAAGCTTAAAAAATAGTCTTTATAGTTTTCATTAGTTATCTGTAAAGTCATAAATATGGGGATATATGAATTCTTAAAACATGTGTTAGTGGAATGATGACAACTGTACCATTTGATTACTAACAATGAAGTGGTTCTTTTTCAGATCATAATAGAACAATAGGAGTGCAAGGAAATCTCTACGGAATCTAAATTCGTCAGGCGGTCGAGAAATACAAATCTAAAGAAAAGATGAGATTATCTCGGGGGAAGAAATTTTCAGGATGGCACAGAAGCAAAGAAAAGCCAGCGTGGCCAAGATTTTGGCTGTGCTCTGAGGGCTCACATGATAAAGGAAGAACAGTTCTCTCTGTCATTTTCTAAGGATCATATTTATCTGGGCACCCTGTATATTAACTGATAGGCTATATTATTAGGTGGCTTAGATGGAGATTGAAATGCAGGAAAGGAAACATTCTTACCACACAGGAAATCAGACTGTCTTGGAGCTATGGTGAGGCAAATTATATTGTCTATTTAAATTCTATTTAATTTGTGGTTAGGGCAGGCTTTTACTTGCTTGTTTAAGGGAAGATAAAAATGTTTTTAGAAATGTCATGGGTGATTAAGAATGGGGAGAAAAAGATATCTATGCTGTACAATGATACTCTTCATAACAAGAATTTCTTAAGTGGTGAGAAATGGTGGAAGAGAAGCAGGTGATGCATCCACATTGTCCAGACACTTTCAGAAGGAACTGGGACTCTGGTAATTAGAGTTCCAAAGGAGTTTAAGGGACTGCTTTTTTAAGCACAATTCTCATAAAAGCTGGAATTCTGTTATACAATACATATAAAGTGCATGACTTTAATCAGTTGATTATTTATATACCAGTTGAAATAATTTACAATTCCCTTCATAGTATTGACTTTTTGTATAATAAATGCTATACATTTAGTAAAAATTGAACAAACATAATTTTATACAAATACATTCAAGGGGTACAAATAGCAAAAATACATCCTCAAAAATAAACATATACATTTTTAATGTGTCATGACTATTGTCTAGAGCTACTTCAGATAATTCTATAAGGTTAAAGAAACTGAAGTAAGATGGCAGGGATATTATTCAGATATATTAATGCCCTCACATTAACCCATCTAAAAGGTGTTTGATTTTATGTTCAGTGCAGATATTTGAGGCTTTTAATAAGCTTGATATCTCTCTCTCTCTCTCTCTCTCTCTCTCTCTCTCTCTCTTTAAAAAAAGGCATGCTTCTTTGAGGATGGTGATGAAATTTTAATATGCAAATGAGTACTTTCCTGTAAGGCAACAATAGCATTAAAGGGAACAAGCATGATGTGATTCCTCACATTCTCTACTGAGTCTCATATTGTTTACATTCATTTTGGTCTTTATTGTATTTTAATTGAATATGTTAACTGTGTAGTCATAGGGAAAAAGACAAAAGCTGATGTGAAGGTTAATTTAGCAGCCAGGTTATATGGGGGTTACCTTACCAGGCAGCCTGGATAATGAGAATGGCCAGTGGCACTTGGCCTGTCTTTGGCAGCGCTCTCTCCCAGGCTTTGTGTTGCTTGTGGGTGAGTGAAAGACATTTGTGTTGAGCAAAGTGTGACTCCAGCTGAGTGACCCAGCTCAGGGCCATGGAAACTTGACCTTGTCTTTCCCTTAGCCAAAGTACCCGAGTGAGAACAAATGGTCTGGAAATCTTTCCTCATTTTGTCTGCTACCCCCAATCTTGTTCCACCTGGATTTTGAGGTCAAAAAACAGGCCAATTTCTGTAGTGAGCGCGTCCCCCTGAGCGAAGGTGAAGGGATTTGCACTTACAGCTTCTGAGAACACAGGATTAGCTTGGGAGCTCACTGAGCTTAGCTACTACACTGCACCAGTGTTTCAGCTTCAGCTTTTATTGATTCTCTTTTATGAAACATCTAGAAGAGGTGGAATTCATCTATGGGTGGTGCAGGTCATTCATTTCAAGCCTTCCATCTGGCAGCTTTTCTTTCTATCCCTCTTCTGCCCTTTCAAAGGGAGAGGAATATAGGTTGGCCTGTGAAAACATTTAACTCCTTATACACTTTCTGTCTCATTGGAAAATAATAATAAATGTCAAGAGCTACAAATGAAGAACCGAAACAAGATATAAGGTCTGAAGAGAGACTTTTGGGCAAAATCAATGAAGTTGAATACAACGAATTAATAAGGAGGAGAAAAGGCTTTTGTATAGCGTAGAGTAGATTTGAGGATGGTGTGCTAATAACGGAGATGAGAAGGATTGAAATATTGTAGAGTTCAAATTGCTATAATATAGAAATAAAAAATGTTCTCATGGGTAAAGGAGGCGAAGTAGTTGTACCCCCGCCTATCATTGGGATTTAATACCTCCTTTCACGAATACATTTTTGGCAAGAACAGACAAAAGTGCAAAAGGAAAGCATTGTCCTTGTTGTCAAGGAAATGCACCACTGTTTATCTGACAATAGGAGGGCAAGGCTCCCTTTTGTCCCTGTCTGTGGGGCATTGCGTTTAGCCTCCCTGTGCTGTGCCTAACAGAGCATCTGCAGCCTCTGGACGTTAATTGAGAGAGCCATAATACAGGCACGTCCTACCTCACACTGCTCTTTCCCACATGGGCCAGTGAGCTTTGTACCTGGGACATTTTCACTGCGTAGGCATCAGCGTATGTTTGAGGAATGTCATTTGAGATGTGCGAAATCCAACCAATGACAGGAATAGGTCAGGACAAGTTAGCCATTATAATTGGCAAAACACATTCCTATGTCTTACTCTGATAGGATCTGAAGAACTCAATGAGTCACAACAGCATAAGCATTTAGACAAGTGCCCCCCCCCTTTTATTTTTCAAGTTTCGCATATCGCAGGAACTCCCGAACTCCTTTGTCAGTTTTTTAATAAAGCCAACTTTATTCTCATGTCCTTGCTCTCGTGATCTTTTTCTGACTTTAAGTATGTTTTCATGTTTGATTTTTTTAAAATAGGAAAGTCAGTATCATGAACCTATTTTTTTTAGTCTTTATAACACCTACCACCACTTGTACTTTTCTCTATTCTTGCCAAAAATGTTATTAGTGAAAGGTTCTATTACATCCCAATGTGTTAGGCACATTACCTAACAAATATTTAATGATTGCTTCTTGCTCATTATCAGCTGTTTGCCCTGGACAAGGTGGAATGAATGTCGACAACCCACTTTGTATCCTGGTGGAGCCTATTCCAGAAATCCTCACCTTTTAGATTGAGTTAGGTTTGGGTCAGGCATTAGGCAGGAACATGAAGGACATCAGACTTGTCTATAAGTCTGATTTGGAGAAAAATTTTATCTTAGTGACCCCAGAATTCAGTTATCAGGTAGTACTTCAGTCAGCTAGTATTTCTGTATTGTCTATTGTCAATTATATACCCATATCTGTGCTAAATATTTTGGGGGTGGTAAAAATTTCATATTTTAAAATACATGCCCTCATTCTTAAACACCCTTCCCTTTAGCAGTTATCACTGCCTAGTCATTTTATTATCTACTTATCTGCTTTGTTACCATCTGTGCCCTCCTTCTACCCATATCAGTTTTACTAGGGCAAGGATTCTCTGTGTACTGCTTTTCCTCCAGTGGCTAGGACATAACCAGTAATAGATGCTTAAAAGATACTTAATGAATGAATGAATGTCTCTGGTTCTATTCCAAACGCTTCCTAATTCACAAATAGCCTTTTACTAAGCATTCCTAGGCACTCATAGCATTCTCTTTAATAGAGGTCTATATATTTTGTTTTACTGCACTTTATGGAGATTGCATTTTTTTACACATTGAAGGTTTGTGGCAACCCTGCCTCGAGCAAGTCTATTGATGCCATTTTTTTCCAATAGCATTTGCTCACATTTGTATCTCTGTGTCACATTTTGTTAATTCTCACAATATTTCAAACCAGTTTATTATTATTAGATTTGTTATGGTGATCTGTAATCAGTGATCTCTGGTGTTACTGTTATCATTGTTTTGGGGGCACCATGAACTGTGCCAATATGAAATTGCAAACTTAATAAAAGTTGTGTGTGTTCCTACAGCTCCACTGGCCAGCCATTCCCTGTCTCTCTCCCTCTCCCTAGGCCTCCCTATTCCCTGAGACACAACAATATTGAAATTAGGTCAATTAATGACTCTATCATGGCCTCTAAGTGTTCAAGAGAAATAATGAGTCATGCATCTCTCAATTTAAAGCAAAATCTAGAAATGATTAAGCTTAGTGAGGAAGGTATGCCAAAAGACAAAATAGGTCGAAAGCTAGGCCTCTTGAGCCAAAGAGACAGCCAAGTTGTGAATGCAAAGGGAAAGTTCTTCCAGGAAATTACCTCGGTGAATGAGCGATAAGAAAGTGAGACAACCTTATTGATGATGTGGAGAAAATTTTAGTGGTCTGGGTAGAAGATCAAACCAGCCACCACAGTCCCTTAAGCCAAAGCCTAATCTAGAGCAAGGCACAAACTTTCTTCAATTCCGTGAAGGCACATAGAGGTGAGGAAGCTGCAGAAGAAAAGTTTGAAGCCAACAGAGGTCGGTTCATGAGGTTTGAGGAAAGAAACTGTCTCCACAACAGCAAAATAATGAAGCAGCTAGTGCTGATGCAGAAGCTCCAGCAAAGTATTCTGAAGATCTAGCTAAAATAATTAATGAAGGTGGCTGCACTGAACAACAGATGTTCAATGTAAACAAAGCAGTTTCATATCGGAAGACGATGCCATCTGGAATTTTTATAGCCAGAGAGGCACAGTCAGTGCCTGGCTTCAAAGCTTCAGAGGACAGGCTGGCTCCCTTCATAGGGGCTACACTGCTGGTGACTTTCCACTGAAGCCAGTGGTCATTTACCTTTTTGAAAATCCCGGGGCTCTTAAGAATTATCCCAGACTTACTCTCCCTGTGCTCTATAAATGGAATAAAAAAAAAGCCTGGATGACAGCACATATGTTTTGCAAAATGGCTTTCTAAATATTTTAAGCCTGCTATTGAGACCTACTGCTCAAAAAAAAAAAGATTCCTTTCAGAATATTCCTGCTCATTGACAATGCCCCCGTAACCCCAGAACTCTGATGGAAATGTACAAAGAGAATAATGTTGCTTCCATTCCTGCTCACACAACCTCCATTTGGCTGCTCCTTTATTCGTTTAAATAAAACCTGGTTCAAACCCCTTATTCTTGTGTTGGCTGCTACTGACATCTCAGCTCACAGTGATCTTTTCTTTCAACTCATGTGAAGCATACACAGCACTTCACTGGTGATTTCCACCTAGGCAACCAAATTGGGTCTTGGGGACAAAGTTTATCTTATTCATTCATTTATTCATTCATTATTTTATTGTATGTTCTTAAGCAGTTGCATCGTATTTGGATTTGGGAGTTTTAGGGTATAATTCTGACAATAATATTTGGGGTGAGTTATATGGGGGGTGGAGATGGAAACTGAAGACCACCATAAAGTTTCTTTTGGTGACTTCCTTTGTTTTCCCATGTAATCTTCCACTGTCATCTTTCCAGCACGATGGAACATCATCCTTTCATCTCTTTAGAGCTGTTTGTAGCCTCTTTTTCTTTCCATGACCATCTCAGTCAGCTCTAAAATTGTTGTCAATTATTTTGATGATATTTGTGCCTGGTTCAGTTCAGCAGAGATTTAATGAATGTCCACTGTGTGCTAGGACTGAGATAAGTACCAAGGCTTCAAAAGTAATTAAGCCCTAGCTGGTTTGGCTCAGTGGATAGAGTGTCGGCCTGTGGACTGAAGGGTCCCAGGTTCAATTCTGGTCAAGGGCACGTGCCCAGGTTGCAGGCTCAATCCCCAGTAGGAGGCGTGCAGGAGGCAACCAATCAATGATTCCCTCTCATCATTGATCTCTGAAATCAATAAAAATATATTTTAAAAAAGTAACTAAGACATTTTTCCATAATCTAGGGTAGGGGGCCTTCACTTTACCCTGGAGCCATATTTGAGATTACTGTGGATGTGCGTGGAATATCTGAAGGACTGAGAAATAGTTGTTTCAAAGTAAAAATGGTTTACTTCCATTAATGCCTATAGCTAAATTTAAGATAGAAACTCCTCCCTCTACAATATCTGCTGATCTGGAGTATTGAGCATTTACCTACAGTTAAAGAATGGACTGAATTATTTTTCCAAAATTGAGATAAAAACATTTAATTCAAAATGATGATAGTTGAGTTTCACTGAAACATGCATCCCTATACTCCAGCCAGAGTGTGATGGATGTGTCTAGAAATTAATTATAGCTTTAAGCAATGGGAAAGCCCATTTTAAGATGGGTCCCAGGCACATCTGAAGTGCCCTGTGAGATGCACTGTCGTCTAATGTAACTATGAGTGGATCAATAGCAAGTAAAATATTTTGGTGGAGCCAGGACTCCCTGTTGTAGCCTTATCCTCCTGCTATGCTTGAAAGAAAAGAAAGATGCTATCTATCCATCCATCCATCTAGAATTATATGTATTTGCATATATATATATATATATATATAGTCGTGTAACTAAATTTTTTCTAGAAAATAAAAATATAGGTCCCATTTTTCTGAGACTGATCATTAATGATTTTTAAAAATTGTACAGACGTTCTTAGATTTTACTGAACTTCTGCCATGTTCTTATAATGTTATTGCCCTGACAAATCTTGTCCACCTGTCAGGGCACAACAAAACCTACTGGTGTTAGTTTCAAAGCAGCTGTTAATGGCAGCAGCTGACTGGGAGTTGTGCAGGGGGCGTACAAGGAAGTCAAGTGAAGCAGCACTGCTGCAACATACAAAGGCTCCTCATTAGTGGCTTTCTGGCTGCCGTGGCTTCTAACTCCCATGGCAGACAGAACAATTCCCGGGCATTATTTGTTCAGCACTGAATTTGGATCTTTGATTTCTGAAGTCTGTGCATGGTGCCGAACTCATTTTTCTTTATTTTGTCTAGGCTGTCAGTATTTGACACTGGATGGTCATGTTAATTTCCCATTTCTTCCCCAAAGCAGGTGCCCAGGTTTTTTCAGATTCATGGCAATAATATTTGAATGCTTGACGGAAGTATAAATTTTCTTTATCATCATAATAAGGCTTGACAAATGGTCCTAAAGGATCAGGTAGAATTTCCTTGTAGCTGAGTGAGTTGCTTGTAATCAGGCTGTTTCCAGGCAACGGGTCCCTTGGTTACTGGTTTCTTAATGTCTCTAAAGCTAGAATCTCATTCTGCAAAGGAGGGAGAAGCCTTGGGAAAATAATACAGAGAAAGTGATTTCTCGCCCCATCTCTTTAAATGGTTTTTGACTGGGAAGTTTATCCTACATTTGCATTTCCCAAAATGTATACTGTTTCTGTGAATAAGACAGCCAGAGAAATCAGACCTTGCCCAGGGGGAATGACGTTAGCGCATTAGAGAGACAGCAGGCTTCCTTGCTGGAGATGAGGGGAATGTCTGTGATTGAGTTGATAACCCATCTGTGATCCTATAGGCTTGCTTTGGACTGCTTAGCTGCAGATTTTAAGGACTGCCCTCTAGAGTTGGAAGAGATTCCTTCAGCACCGTAACCTGTACTAGTAGACACCTAGCTGTGGTGAGGAAAAGGGGTGTCTCTTATGCAGAACCCAGAATCATAGGTGTATTTCCCAGCACTGTCAAAGCCTCATCAATTGATTTTCAAAGAACAGTTCACTTTTTTTTGCGTGTACTTGCTTTTAGGAAAACATGATGTGTTAACATTTGCCATCTGCTTTATTTTCCAGGAAGCTGAATAGCTGAGGCCCTGTTCTGAAAATCTTCAAAAAAAGCTGTGGTCTCAAGTTCAGGCTATTTGTGGGTGTGTGTTGTTGTTTGTGGTGGTTGTAGCTCTCCTAGCTGCTATTCCGAAACCCAAATGTCGCTTTGATGAGGGAGTGGCTCCAGGGTGCGAGGATGATGGAGCTCTAAGCTCTCAATATGGGAGAGAGTCTCCCTGGGGGTGAGAACTTCCCATATGGAGGTTGTCAGTGACTAGGCTGCAACAAGCCATTTCTGCCACATAAAATCTCCTCTGAGGAGACTCACCGTTCATCCTAGAGACTTAGAGCTGGGAGCGACATTAGAAACCTGCTAGCCAAATGCTTTCCTGTTATAAGAAAAAGAAAAAGTCCAAATAAGATCAATTCTTTGTTTGAAGTTATAAATTGTTTACTACCAATTTCCATGAAGCTTTGTATTTCCTTATCTCTGAGTCCAATGCCCTTTCCATTTAGAACCTTCCACATACTTCTTCAACTTGGTTAAAAATATATGGTGGAGAATTCCAATAGTCTCAGCAATTTTTCCCCTTGTGTTGCTTCATCCTGACGTGGAAAAGAACTGTATCCGATTCATGAGAAATGGAGTTGGGTGCATATTTGTAAAAATGCATAGTCACTAAGCCTTTGCAGAAATTCCGGGCATAAATCCTGTTTAGAATTAAAAATACAGTTAGTGTTTTTGTAATTTGTCTTTATATCAACAAATGGAAAGTATGATAAATTACAAGCCAGGTTTATACTGCCTGATAAATTTTAACACTCACAATTGTAAATCAGAATTCTTCTAAAGTTTCTTTAGTAGGCAACTATATATTTGGGCATGTTTATAATAAAACAAACATTAGTTATGTGTCTTTTTTTATATTACTTGTATGGCCCAGAGTTAAAATGCATTAGTAATATGTATTACATTGCATAGGAAAATTCAAACAAACTTGACATATGAAAATCTGAATACATTGTTCAGGGAATTAGTCATGTTAAAGGAATTCTTGTTTAGCAAAGATAATTATTGTAGCATTGTAATGCCTTCAGATATTTTCTCCTCTACTAGACTATATATGACCTTCTCAAGGGCAAAAACTATTTTCTATACATTGCCTCCCCCGTGCCTTGACACAGTGACAGAAATCTAGTAGTCACTACATTAATGTTTATTGAATTGTCTGATAAAAATTCTCTCTGCAAAATAAACATTTAGAAGGACAGATTGATTTGGTAAGCATTTTTGGAAAATTTGTACAACATATAAATACTGGTCACTTTAGATGTCAAATTATTGAATCCATTCTACAGTCAAGCTTACAGTCTTGTGGGGGGAGAAGTTGTAAAGATGACTGATTACAATACAAGGTGCTAAGTGCAGTAATAAAGATTTGTTATTGTGTAAAACCAATTAAGCCAGTACATTAAAACCAGCATCTAAAACTGCACAACCTAAGGCATTTTTAATGTTAGTATTTAAGGCATATGCTCCCATAATGTTCAAGCCCACGGCTATGATAGCTGTGCCATCTCTCAACTTGGACTAGGAGGGACCTAGACCAGTTTTCTGGGCAACTGCCTTCAGCTTGTCGGACTCCTTGAAATGGCCTTATTTTCCCAAATCCTCATGATAGTCACGATCAGGAATCCTTCACCTAGTCAGTATATTCAGGGTCGTACATTAATTTTAATTTGATTCAAAATGTTTTTAAATAATTTTACAAACTTTGAAATGTCTTAGCATGGACAGAGGCACTGGTTCACTCCTTCTGATGAATGTATTGTTTGTTTTATTCAGGGATGACTTTCAGTAATTAGTATATTGCTTAGTGTTTAGTAATGCTGGACTTTCTATCCTGCCCGATAGGACTGTCCTTATAATGTATGTGTCTGAACTAGAGAAACAGTGTAATCCTGGTAATTGACTGTCTGGTGACCAGCCTTTGTGGAGTTTATATACCTGTGAGAGTTTATCCTAAAAAGACTATCCTTAAAACTTTCAGAAGGAGGTTGGGTAGCAACAAACCATGTTAATTGATGTCATCCATTCTAGAACAGATTAATCCTAACATACCCCATTAGCAATACCAGAAGTGTTGTGGAACTTTGTTCAATCCTGAAGCCTTGTTCAACATCTAAGGCCTGTAAACCTATTTTGGCCAAACACCCACTCACCCCCCACTTACATTTTCCTGCCCTCTGTTGTTGCTTCACTCAATGATACTGTCAATCCCTACAGAGGGAGTTTGTTAAAAATGAACATTTAGGTCCTGGCTAGTGTGGCTCAGTTAGGTGGATTATCGTCCCATACACTAAACTAAAAGGTCTCATGTTCCATCCTGATAGGGGCACGTGCAGGAGGCAACCAATATATGTTTCATTCTCACTTGTTTCTCTCTCTCCCTCCCTCTCTCCCTCCCTCCCTCCCTCCCTCCTTACCGCTCCCTTCCTCTTTCTCGCTAAAAAAAATCAATTAAATTTTATTTTAAAGGGAAACTTAGGGGGCTTTCTTCTGAGACTTAGCATTTTAGTATTCATCAAAGAATATGCATTTTTGTAAATAATTCAGGTGCTTTTGATGTAGGTGGTTCAACTTCAGTTCCCTTACCCCCACCCCATTCCATCCATGTAAGCAACACCTGAGCTCATAAATCATGGGTGGAATGCTTCGCTAAGCATATCAAAACCCATCCTTGCTCCTTCTGATAGATAGAACCTTCTCTTTTCTGGTTTTCTCTGATTGCTCTAGTTTTTGAAAGAAATGTGAAAGCAATGCATTCTATAAAAATCCTTATTTCAGCTTATGAATCTTCTTTAAAATGAGCATGCCTGTTATTCATGATGGTTGAGAGCTTTGTTGTAGCACGTGAACTCTGTCTAATTATCTGCCTGGATGCAAAGGACCAGACCATTCAAAATCTCCTTCTCCTAGGTATAAAAACCAATCAGTCACTGAGACTGTTAACTTTGCAAGTGATCAATAGCAAGGAATTGATTTAAGATATTGCTGGTGTACATCAATTTGTCTGCAGGTACCTTTCCACTCCTGTCTCACAGTAGCTGCTGCTCTATTGGGGTTCTGAAAGCTTTAAAAAATTGCTGGCTCATTGTTTTCACCTGCTTCACCTACCTCCACTCAGACATTCAGATTTTTATGAGATACACTAGAGGCCTGGTGCATGGATTCATGCACCGGTGGGGTTCCTTGGCCTGGCCTGTGGGGATCAGGCCAAAACTGTCTCTCTGACATCCCCCAAGGGGTCCCAGGTTGCGAGAGGGTGGTTCTCGGTGAAGCACCCGAAATCAGGCTCCCTCCTCTCTGGTTCCGGGTGCGTCACCTGAGAACCGCAGCTGCCAAGTCACCGCAGCTCAGCAGCTCCTGCACTGAGCGTCTGCCTCTGGTGGTCATATGCATCATAGCTACCGGTTAGACAGTCGAAAGGTCAGATGGTCACTTAGGCTTTTATATATAGAGATACTTATAACAAGGTGCATGGCTGAAATACTGTGCAAGTGCCTTGCTGTTCCGGATGTGTTTATCTCAAATTGGCTCTGTTGATGATGTAGAAGCCTTGATTATAACTGCATTTGGTGTCCATTAGTGCATCTCTTCAAGTCTCCTGTCCCTCCAGCATGCACACACCTCACCAGCCTTCAACTGCATTGTTTGTCAGGAATAATTCTTTCCTCTTCTCTTTCCAACAGTGGTGATGACAAGGGAGAAATGAGAAAAGATATAGAAGCACCTAAGAGGTGATATTTTGTCATCTTTATGTTTGAGAGGTGTTTCTTTCCTTCTCTCTCTCTCTCTCTCTCTCTCTCTCTCTCTCTCTCTCTCTATCTCTATCTCTATCTCTCTCCCTCCCTCCCTCTCTCTCTCTCCCCAAATTTCCTAATGGTTAGCTCAGTAGAGGTGTGTTATATCCCAGAAAGTTTTTATGTATTTTCAATGACCAATTGGGGTTATGGACAAAGGAAAACTTGGCTAAGTCTACTAGAATGGGAGAAGGAAAGAAAGCATTTTTTTTTTTCTCTCTCTCAAATTAAATATTGTGCTTCAAAATCCTGCAAGATAAATTACTTTCATGGAAAGAATTTATCTCTTCTTTGTTCTAAGTAGTTTTTATAGGAGCTGGTCTGATTTTTGGTGTTTTTACTACAAATCTCAACCCGAGGCAAGATAAAGTGAGTAGTACCAGGTGTTCTCATTGTTTTAAACAACAATAACAATAGCAACTTCTAGACAGTTGAACTTTGAAGGAAGTTTCTCTGTAAATTCCGTAAATATAGGATTAATATCTTTAGCAGGAACTCTTGCAAGTGTTCTCTTTTTGGGAGATGAGGGACTTATTTTCATTACTTAGTAGAAAAATGAACGAAATAGCATATCAAGGTCATGAGCATTTTGGCAATTCAGTGATGCTGAATTGTGTTGATGTGATTTAGTTTTCAAATTCATGACACTCACTTATTCACTTCTTTAATGTGTTTTTCTGTCACCTTTGAAAATAATGTGCCATAGTTTCTATGTCTGTGCACATGTGCTCTACAGCCGGGATGCATGGCTTCAAGGCCAGTTACTCACTGGCTTTCGGCAAATTGCTTTACTGCTCTGAGTCTGTTTCCTCATCTGCAAAATGGGTATAATGATAAGCACATTACCACATAGGAATTTTTGGGGATGTGTGACAGGACAGTCAAATGAGAAGACTCGGAAAGGATAGAGCAGAGTATCTGATGCATAGTAAATGCTCAATATGTGTTACTCTTTGTCACCTTCTCTCACTGCAGCTGGAGTTGAGATGATCAGATGCTAAAGGATCGCCAGCCTCCAAAAATAACATTTATTATTAAACTAAGCTTTAGATAGCATGTGTTATTGGTGCATTGAAAGTATGACTTGGTTGTCATTTGTTCAACTTGTAATATTTTAATAACACATTTGCTTTATGTCACGTCTCTCTATAATTCAATAGGAGCCAGGACATTGTCTACTCAGCATTGCTCAGTGGCTGGCACATAGTAGATATTCAATAAGTATATGTATGAAAGGGAGAGAAGGGGTGGGGGGAAGCGAGGGAGATCATTGGTATCTCTGTTGCTTTCCCTGGGCTTGTGCCTGTAAACCTTTTCCCCACCAGTGGAATGAAAAGATCCTTAGAACAGAGGGCATAGACTGAGGAGATAAGGGAAAGTGATTTTTCTTCGTAAGCACAAGGAAGTGCTGATGGATATGGCACAGTCTTAACCTTCTCTTTAGTTCTAATGATTCCCTGGGATGTGTCACATGTCATCTCAGTGGGAGAGTCATTGGAGGGGAAAGTAGGACACTCCTAAGTTCCAAGAGGAATAAGTGAGTTGAAATTTTGTCATAATTCAATAAAAGATGTCCCCTTTATTTTTTTTATGGCAAAATTATTCTGTGGAGGAAACAGCAGGGAAAGCAGGTCACTAACTGTTATAGGCTTTTTCATTGCTCTGTGTAGGAAATCTTATAACTGGCTTCATAGGATGCAATACCTCCTTTAATGGCAGAGTTACAAGACAAAGTGGAGAACTCTGACATGTGCTGGAAGAACACTCATCTTTTGGTGATGAGCCCTTTCCCTTTCTCCCTCTACAGGTTGGCCTGGAAGCAAAATTGGAAATTTGGTTCCTGGATATAAAAAATTTTTAACTAATTAATTTTAATGCATTAAGTATTTATTAGATGTCTGGAATAATAATAACCATAGTAATTTAAAGGAGGAATAATAATGGTTAATTAAGCTCTCATTAACACTAGGCAATAATTAAGCTATATACCTTCTATGTATTATCCCACTTAGCCACAAAAACCAATGGTATAGTTATCATTATTTCACAGATGGAAAATTTTAGTCCAGAGAAATTAAATAAGAGGTAATTAGTGGGAAAATAAAGTAGACCTGATCCCAACTCTCTATGACCCTAAAGTTGAAAACTCATAATCCAGAGAGTGTTTTAGGAAAGTCAGGAAATTAAGTAACAAGTTGGAATTAATTAGTAGTAATGCCATTGAATTATAGAAGCTAGTCTGTTCTGACAGAAACTTGAAGAAGTAGAGAGAGAATGCTATTATTCATCTTAACATAAAACGGGAGGCTGGCCCTAAAGCACTGGAGTTCGTTTTACTTTTTGAAAAAAAATTTTTAATATCTTCTTATTCATCCATTCATTTATTCAGTCAGTCATTCACTGGTACTAAACAAATACCAGACATTGAGGGCATAAAACAAACAAACAAACAAATATTTTAAACAGGAAAAGGAATAAGGAAAAAAAGGTAAAAAATAAGATCCCTTCCTTGTTTTACAGATCTAAGATTCTAGTGAGATGGTGACAGAAACTAAGAAGGTAATGTGTGTGTGTGCTAGGTTGTGATAAGGACCATGATAAGGTTAATGCTAAAGGGAGGCTTCTAAAAAACCTTCAGAGGTCAAAGGAGGCCCAGGGAGAAAGTGATTAGGAAGAGGGTTTACAAGAAGGAAGCTTCCTAACTGACTTCCATCATACCATGAAAGCCCACCCACCCTAGCTACCACATCCATCTTGGAGATTTGATGTCCCCATATCCCCTTGGCACACACTTATGTGCACACAATTGAAAATCACTATCATGGCTGTAAGTTTGTTGTTTTTGGAAGTGTTGAGGTTTGAGATATATTTAGGAATTTTCAGAAATGTTTTTTTTAAATATATTTTATTGATTTTTTACAGAGAGGAAGGGAGAGGAATAGAGAGTTAGAAACATCGATGAGAGAAACATCGATCAGCTGCCTCCTGCACACTCCCTACTGGGTATGTGCCTGCAACCAAGGTACATGCCCTTGACTAGAATCGAACCTGGGACCCTTGAGTCTGCAGGCCGATGCTCTATCCACCAAGTCAAACTGGTCAGGGCCAAAAATGTTTTTAAAGACTGGATGTGGAGGTGGGAGAAGATATGGTTGGAGTGCATGGTAGCCTGACAAGAAAGGAGCTGCAGAAGGAGAGGGGGTTTAAGGGGTAGAGGTGCTTCACAGGAGCCTAAAAATCCACTGGAGGAGAGCCCTCATTAGAAAAGTCTTCATAAAGGATGTGAAATTCTGAGTCTGGGGGAATAAGTAAGATTTGACTGATAGGGTGAAGGTAACCAAGAAAAGACAGGGCCTATAGTTGCAACAAGTAATGAGTGACGAACATCTTTCCATGTGCAGTAAAATACAAGGTCCCTTCTCTGAATTTACAGAGTCTGGGTGCTTTGGACTCTCGCATTGATGAAAAGATGTGCTAAATTTGCGTAATAACTCAGTGAAGGGACAGGATTCATTTTCCAAGCTCCCAGTGGAATACTCAACACCAACTTGAGGCCTTTGAAGAATAATGGATCACAGGAACTGATGTGTTTGAGTAGTAGAGGATCAGGTTGTGTGCAGTGAGATTTTAAAAAATGACCTATGTGCAGTCACCACTAAATAGAGTTTCTTGAAGCGTAAACTGAGTCTATGATCTGCTTGTGCAGAAGCTGTAATTCTCCTGGAGGCAGCTTCCTGAGACTTGATAAGTGGAGGAGAACACTTTTCCTCCAAATAACTGGTGGTGCTACATAAACTAGAGGAGCGATATTCACTCTGATCATCTTTATCAGTTGTTGGGTAACTAGATGAGTTAGATAGATTGATAGTGCTGCGCTGCACACTGGTCAGGAAAGGTTCCAGATTAACTAGCAAAACTCTTGCCCACAGAGGTTCCCATCTCTGCTCTCCACAAAATGAAAGAGCATAAGCATAGTTACCCTCATTTCCTAAATTGAAACAAAAGTAGCCCACGAGGGTTTATTCTGAAGCTTATTTATGTTCCTGACACATCTGCCCTTCCATAACTTTTATCATGCACTTTCACAACATGTATAATTTTCAGTGGACTTTCTTATGCACTGCCTCATTGCATTCTCCCCAACTATGTGCTTATCTGATTGATCCAGTTAGGGGAAATGCAGAGTCATTACTTTTTCCCCGATTACTATATGCTAAGATGGTATAAAATTGGTGCCTGATTCCTTAACCAATACTCTTGTTTTACGGCAGTGTTCTTGATATGTGTAAGTTACCTAAAACTTAGGCTGAGAAGACATAGTCCTTATGTAGAACACACCGCATAGGTGTAACCTCAGAGCTTTGGAAGTCTCTGAGCTCATGCTCCCGTCAGTGTGACTGCTCAGCAGGATGTTGCACCCAATGCACTGTGAGATTTACCAGTTCTACTCTGAAACACACAGAAAAGGACTTGCGCATGTGTTATTTATTCTTATCTTGAAATATGCATAGGCGACCTGATTTACTTCAAACATTTTACTACTAGAGGCGCAGTGCACGAAATTCATGCACTGGGTGGGGGGTGTCCCTCAGCCCGGCCTGCGCCCTCTTCGCAGTTCAGGACCCCTCGGGGATGTCTGCCTGCCGGTTGGGGCCCGATGCCCAGCATCAGATATCCCTCTCGCAGTCCGGCTCTCACAGTCTGGGACCCCTCGCTCCTTACCGCCTGCAGCAGAGGCAGGAGAGGCTCCCACCACCGTTGCTGTGCTCTCCAGCTGTGAGCCTGGCTTCTGGCTGAGTGGCGCTCCCCCTGTGGGAGTGCACTGACCACCAGGGGGCAGCCCCTGCATTGAGTGTCTGTACCCTTATGGTCAGTGCACATCATAGTGACCAGTCATTTTACTGGTGGTTCCACTGTTTGGTCAATTTGCATATTAGGCTTTTATTATAGAGGATTAGAGATGATTTATTATGAGTATTATTGAAAAGTGTTTACTGGTTTAGAAGTCACCTGTGCATATCGTTACTCTCATATTTATGTGTTTGCCAAGAATCAATAATAGTTTCTTTTTTTATTTTTGGCCTAAAGATAATACTCATGTTAGTTAATAATGCTAATAAACCCTCGTGAGTAGTTTTCTGACATTTTTGCTTGGGCCACGGTCATTTTATGTGATGAAAACTTAAGTCACCAACCAGCCAAATAAATTTTCTCCCAACTGCCGTGTAGAAGATCCTCATGCTGAAATAGATCACACTCCTGTTACTAGTCATCTTAGAAGCATCGCTTTATGATTAGTTTGGCGAGAACAGGTGAATGAGAGCTCTCAAAAGTGGTTTTCCTTTTAGGTTTTGTGTGTGTTTTTTTCACCTGACATGACATTTCATGACTGCATGACCTGTGTGGACAAAAAAAAACACAAAAACAAAAACAAACAAACAAAAAAACATGTTACTCTGGAATGAAGAACAAAGAAGCAGCAAAGAATGCCACCAATCTTGGGGGTGGGGGTGGGGGGCAGAATAATGATTATTTAAAAATAGCTCTTAAGAATGATGACTTGTTTCTTGCTCTTTGATGAATGAAATTCCATTTCATTAAATGATAGATAAGCCTTTACCTTTTATTAGCATCTAGATTTGGTCTTTCAACGAATTAATCTTGGTCACTAGAGAGTCAGCCATTAAGTAAAAGCCAGCAGTTCTAAGCACCCTAATTGCACTTTTGCCATAAAATGACATGAGGCATAAGGAACAGAGAACCCAACAGGCTTGAGTCTAGGAAAGGGGTGTTTGCATCCAAGTGTTGGGGCTGTTCTCTGCTGAGTTTGTTAAACTATTTCTGCTTCATATTTTAGTTTTAGATAAACTTACAATTCTCAGATGGATAAGGACCTCACTCACTCCAACTGCAGACTTCACTCACTTCTGAAATAAAGCAAGGCAAAAGAGCTGTATATGACCTTCTAAAAGTACATAGATTCCATCAAGTTAGACAGTGAAAATAGTGCCATTCTCTTTGCTGCCCATCTCACTTTAAGCATGTCAGGAGGTTATATGGGTAACATTGGAATTAGCTTCCAGTTCTTGGCAATAGAGAGGCCTCAGATGTTACCTCCCCTGCCACTAGTCTTGTGCCCTTCAATTTTTCTTTGGGCATGCCGAGTGGAAGGCCATCCATGCTTGAGCACCATTCTAGTGACAAGATAATTAGTAGGTTTCCCTGGTATTACTGTCCTATATTCAAATATCGCTCAGGTATTGCTGTACTAAACAATATTTAATTAAGTGCTTTCTTAGGAACTTTTTTAAAAAAGGATATAGTGTATGTGTAATGAAAAATATGAAACTTCTACATTTCTTTAGTTATTGCTTGGGGAGGGTTTGTCTGGTTACAAAATCATTAATTTGCTCTCCATTTCCTACTGTCCTCTTTCTTCCCATATTCTTTCTTTTTTTCTCTATCATAGACCTCACCTTCTATTTGTTGGTTTGTGTACATGACAAAGTTTTCTGGGATTTTTTTTGTTTATTTTGTTTTGGGTGGGGTTTTTTAAATTAAATTTTACTTGAGTGTCATTGGTCAACATGAATATGTGTGGGGGTTTTTTATTGATGGTATAACCATTTCTTCTTAATTCGGGTACCTGAACCTGGATGAAGGGTTTCATGATTTCTGTGGAATCTTGTAAAAGGATAATGAATAGGTGCTTCATTCACTATTCATTTGAGATTTTTTAAATTATAAAAATGAAAAGAGCCTGTTCCCTTTAAAAGTCAACGAAAATTTCATTAGTGCTTTGGTAATTGGGCCTGTTTTGAGGATCATTGATCTTCTGATTAGATATTGATCTCACTTTTAAGTGATTTTACTGTTACTTTAAGATGATCCTTGTTCATCTTACATATATATATATATATATATATATATATATATATTCTCTTATTTATAAACAAATAAATTTACAGTTGATAATATTGTGTTGCACAGTTAAAAATCTATTTGGCTCCATTTACTAAGACTTGAATACAGAAATCCTATCTTTCAGGAGGAAAAAGATTAACTTCAAAGTGTCACCAAGAAAACCATCCCATTTAAAAGCAAAACAAGGTTTCTCACATCAGTATGCCATGCTTCTTCCTTTTTAAAAGCATTCTTTAGCTACAGCCACACAGTCATTTTTCAAAGACTGCCAGTTAGAGATCAGGCTTTCCATTTTAACACATAAGTACCCAACACAGGTGGATTATATTTACCATACATTTATTGATATTTATTGACTTTATTAGGATTATACAAAAAGTGCTCTACGGAGGAAAGTAAAAAAAAAATCTGTAATTTCAACATTGCTAAATCGTGATTTTATGTCTAATCTTTCCATATGTATAATGTTAGCAAAAATTTTTTGAAATCACATGGATCTTGATATATCAGAATATTTTTCTATTCCCCTAACATTTTTTTAAAATTAACTGCCTATTCTCTATGCAAATATATTAATATACTTGTACGTTTACTATTGTTGGTTATTTGAGTTGTTTCCAAAGCTTTGCCTTTCTAAATAATTCAGCAATGAACATCTTTGCGTGAAAGACACTGCTTTTCTTTAGGATAGATTTCCTGATGTGAATGGATAGGACAAAGGGTATGAATATTTTTAGGCGGTTGATAAATATCCTTAATAGAATGTTGGAAGTGACTATGTTTATTTACCTGATGGAGTCTTAGTGGTTTTCCTGTGATTCTGTGTGAGTTCTTTCTACATAAATGCTGCTTAATATACGTGATGATAATTTCCATTTGAACGCAAATGCACTTTGCTTTACTCTGTCTGGGCTTTACTGCCATAAACGTATTTGTGAGCTGGGAAGTTCAATGCTTATAATTTCATTTGGGGTGAAGCCATATCTAGAGAATAGGGGAGACAGACTCATGATGGATGACTTGGCTAGCCTCCAGTTTCTCATTGTTGAGGAAATAGACAAGACTAGGGAAAGATCCCTGCAGGAGGGGACGAGATTGTAGCAAAAGGAAGTGTAAAGAAGGGCCTGAGGGTTTTATACAGATACTCAGCTCACAATTCTGCTAAGTCTCTTATAAACATTGAGCAAGGTAACTAGGTAGGCCTGCTCTTCCTTATCCCACCCCTACTTCATTTCCTCTCAAAACATTTTTGTCACTTCTTTCACTTTAAAAGTGAACTTGATTTGCATTTTATCCTAATTTTACTACATAAAAATATAGTATGTTAGAGGAAAAGTGTCCTCGTAGCATAATTCATCTCTCCTCCAGGATTGGCACTCATTTTAGGAAAGTCCCCCACATTTTCAGAGAGTCATTTGGCCCAGGATTTAAGAACAATTGGATTCCTAAAGGTTATTATTTCTATTGTTGTTACTGTTGGTTTAAATATACAGTGTGGCCCAGTTTGAGTATATCTGCTATTCCTCATTCTCCTCAGAGAAAGCAAGAGTGGCTTGCTCTTCTCCAAGTTTAAAGCCCACCGTTTTGTGAATTTTCATTAGACCTAGAAGCAGATGCTAAACGTATTTACAATAAGTAATAACGATGAATCCTATTGTTCTTGGGGGGCAGCACTCTTAGAACCAGTGAGTTTTACCATCTGAGGAGAAAGAAGAACAGTTCCTTAGGAAGGAGTTCGGTGCTTCAAAATGAAACTCTGGTTTTTGTGCTTGATTTGTGGTACATGGGTTACATAATGTTTGAACATGGGTTACAGAATTTCCTGCCACAAACCAGATTGGAAAAGCTGGGCCAGATGTAGTCACCCATGTTTCAGATGTGCAGACTGAGGTTCCACAGGTTATGTGTCGTATTGAGGATCAATAAGGGGCGGAGGTGAGATTTCTGAAGGTTATAGTTATCTAAAATATGGCTGTAAGGGGGGCGGGGGTAGGGACTGGCTGGGAGACAGGAAAATAAACCGATTGATCAAGGAGAAGATGAATGTGGGTCTGAAGAAACAGGGAGATTTTCCACTGAAATGAGACTAAGTCACTTCCAAAAAGGTAATGGTTTATCTGCATCAATGAGAGATACTAGTGAAAGTTAGCTGGTGCTTCAGACAATCATGCGGCAACTTGAACCCTCACAGTCAAGAAAGAGACCCAGTTTTCAAAGTGACTTGAGAAACCAGATGAATGTTTTAAAAATGTCTTGTGTTCAATAAATATCTGACTTTTCCACAGAAAATAAATTCCAGTTTCTATATAAAAACAACTTGACATTTTTCAGTAATACTTTTTAATGAGCATTGCTCTGAGCTATAACATAATGAAATTTGCTTAAAAGTAGAACAGGCTGGTAATGCTTGGCAGAACAAAGAGGCATATGGCAAAACAGTTGTGATTTATTGGCGGAGGCTTTCAGTTTTTGGAAAGCTAGAGGCTTTGGGCATAGTGGACTGCATCTTGATTTTCCTTCCTGAAAAGGAACCACAGCAGAACAATATGCTTAGATTACGCTAGCCTGATACATAGTTAAAGCATTTCCCTCCTTGAATCTGTGGTTACAAATACAGGCTGTGTTCATATTACGAAGTGAAATAGATAATTGAGGACATTTTCTTGGTAATGCCCCTTCTATGCTGTTTCATATGACGTACAGAAAATTGTGGCATTTTTGAGGAAAAGGAGTTGATTGGGAAAACAGCAGTTATTTCTCTGTCTTACTTTGTGTTAATAAGTGTGAAATGTTGAATTTAATCTCCTACAAATTTATTTTAAGATTTGATTTTATTTTATTGTCCTAAGTACATTTAACATGAACTCTACCCCTTTAATAGGTTTTTAACTGTGCAACACAGTATTATTAACTATAAACTTATTTGTTTATAAATAAGAGAATGCATATATATATATATATATATATATATATATATGATGAACAAGGATCATCTTAAAGTAACAGTAAAATCACTTAAAAGTGAGATCAATATCTAATCAGAAGATCAATGATCTCCAAAACAGGCCTAATTACAAAAGCACAAATGAAATTTTCTTTGACATTTAAAGGGAACAGGCTCTTTTCATTTTTATAGTTTAAGAAATCTCAAATGAATAGTAAATGAAGCACCTATTCATTATCCTTTTAAGGGATATTAACTTAATATTTTTATAGAGCCATTTTTTCTGTAATACTATTATTTTATTCTTCAATTAAACAAGCACTTTAATGCCTTTAGGAATTTCCACTAAACCCAACTTGTCATAAGTATTTTATTGAAATGCAGAAAATGGTAAAATAAGGAGCTGCCGAATGGCTTCCTTTTGGTTTCACTAATTTATGTGTGTGGTCTGTTAGTCACAGTTTACACACAACTAGAGATTTGCTGCTGAAAAAAGATCAACCACTTAGGGATTACTTTATCAGACTGCATGGAACATGATGTAATCATTGCATTCTTTTCTCCCCCTACCTAAACAATCTTATTAAAATTTCCCTGAAAACATGCAGTTTTTCCTGCGTTAGCCTTTTTGGGGCACTTATTTCCTTCCCTTTTCAGGTCATCTCTTTTTGTAATGGGAGAGCGATGAGAAGAGGAATGATAACTGGGAAAGGCTATAATAATGCTGCTAATACTTATAGTGCACCAGGTGCAGCTGGCCTGTGAGTGGCTGACAGAGTCCCGGAGGTTTCGCCGCCAGGCTTCACTGAAAATCAAGAGTGCACAGGAGTGATTAGTTATTTGTCGGCTGCCACGCTGCTGTCATTCTCTGTCCTCCTCCTGCGCTGGCCGTAATGGAGCGGCAGTGCAGCATGGCATCTGTCTTTGCTGAGAGCCTTCCCTGTTCTACATGCTCAATACGTCTACCTCCCACTTGTGACTTCCTCAAAACCTGTTTCATATATATCTATAATAATAAAAGTGTAATATGCTAATTAGACTGGATGAACTTCCAGGCGACCTTCCAGAGACCTTCCCGACGACCACACTATGACACCCACTGGTGCTAGGCCAGCCAAGGCGGGTGCAATGTGATTGGTTGGGGACCCTGCCATTGCCCCATGATTGCCCTGCAGAGGGAGGCCTACTCTTGCGCGGATATGTGTGTGTGTGTGTGTGTGTGTGTGTGTGTGTGTGTATGTATAATGTAAAATCATGAGGATTATGCCATTTCAGCCTTATTTTATTTTAGTTTTGTTCTACAATCATAGCTATCTTGAAAACCTTAATAAAGTACATCTTTTTTCCCAGATATTAAAGGTAGAAGGAAGAAACTTTACATATATTTCACAAAGTTCAAATTAAACCTTTAAACTTAGTAAGCATACAAGTAATTGAACAGCAAATTTAAAGAATACAGCTTTTGCCATATGTACATTTTTCCTCAGATGAAGTGTAATAAATAAACCATGTAAGTTATAATAGGATTCAGTTGAATAGTATTTCTGTGATGAATATACCCAGTAAAGATGGTTTTTAAATTAGAACTAAATGCATCTAATCATCAACTATTGCATTTCTTAATTTAGGGGCAGTTTGAAGGAACATAGACTCATTTGTCTCACATGTTTTAAACAAATTGCAGAGAATTAG
This sequence comes from Myotis myotis, assembly GCF_014108235.1. NCBI lineage: Eukaryota > Metazoa > Chordata > Mammalia > Chiroptera > Vespertilionidae > Myotis > Myotis myotis. The sequence goes on from NW_023416318.1 coordinate 27,541,475, forward strand.
AAATCACTAAATTGTTACCAATTCTTTCTAGTCTTCAAAACATTCTAAGCATTGCAGCAATCCCTGAATTTCCAATGCCTCTGGATTCTGGAATAAAATAAAATAGATGCCTTGGGAAAACCCGCTATTTGTTCACTTCTATCATGGTGTTGTGTTTAACAGGTCTTTAGTTGAGTACACATAATGGGGAGAAATCTGTTCTGAGATTTAAATTAATGAAAGCTTTCCGGAGTGGCTTCCAAATAAAAAAAAAAACTGTAGGCTTCTTTTCAGAGCCTGGGTAAGGATGGGAATTCTGATTAGCCACACGATGTGAAGGGCTTTGAGACTCATCTCTACAAATCAGCAGTTTGAAACCCTATAGTTAGCGTTGGGTGCTCTCCAGTAAGATTTTATGAACATCAGCTTGGTATTTGGCAGAAATACAATGTCAGTTGTCCAGACATCATTTTTCCTCAACGAGCACATGTTTATACGTTAAATGATCACAGGACTGAATCAATTACAGTTTTATTTCTGTTGGCAGACCCGCATACCCTGTGAGGTGTATTTACATCATCAGAAGGCCAAGCACTGTGAACCTTGCAGGAAAGGAATAACTGTGTAAATGATCGGCAGGCCAAAGGATTGCTTCTCCAGGATTTGGAGGCTCTTTCACCTATTGTTAATTTATCTGAGATTATTTCCCAGGCTGACTTTGAAAAAATAATTCAGTTGGATTAAAACTAACAGTGCTGAAGGGGCCGTTTGAATCTGAATCACAACACTTGTAACAGCCTATATGTAAACTAGCACTTTAAGAGATTCTGCGCTCAGGGTAACTGTTCTCAAGTGGGCAGAGCGACTTTAATTTCAATGTGGGAACCGTTTCCTTGTTCTTACTATTTGTGGGGCACCCTGTGTGGTGGCATACGGTGTGGGAGGCTTTCGCTCTCACTTCTCCAGAGCAGGTCTGATGGGCTTTCTCCTTAAGCCTCCTGGAGAAGTGACACCTGCAGGGAGTTTCATTTAAGTGAGTCATGTCCTACGTTCATCTTTAGTCTGGAAAAAAAAACTGATTTAATACGGGTTCCCCCCCCCCAACCCCCCCTCCCCCCTCCGTCCTTCCTGGCCAAGATCAAGTAGGCTGTTAGAGAGCTGAACAGCGATGCTATGCTCTCACTGTCTGATCCTGGAACCCTCATAAGAGCTGGGATCATGCTCATCTTCCCACGCTTTTTTGCACAAGGAAGGAGCAGGAGCATGTGCTGTCCCAAGTCCTGTACCTACAAAGGTGGTATGTGGGGTGGGGCCTGTTTCTGCTCTGAGAACTGCAGCTTCCCGCATGCTTGCTGGTGAGCTTCTGTTAATTCCCATGCAAGGCAGTTTAGCTTCCACAGACAGCTGGGTTCTGCTGCCATCGCTGGAAGTTTAATTTCCCTGGTGTCTGTACAAGCCCTACTGTGGGGGAAGATGGAATCAAGCCCCAGAGAATAATCTTTCTCTTTAAGAGACAGCATTTTGCTAACTCAGTCCTACCTTCAAGGAAAGTACAAATGTAAGTGTTTGATCACAATCTCAAATGTATGCAATAGTATTCAGGTAATAAGTTCTTATACACTCAAAGCTATGAAAACAGTTCCATAAATGCAATTAAAGACATTACATCCAAAACGTGTATGCATTGCAGGCCCAGCTTTGTACATGTCATCCACCTCCCAGATCCTTCAGGCAGAGCTTAGCTGTCACCTGCGCCACTTCCAGCTCTCCCCTTCTCCCCCTTCTTCTTAAATCAGAATCTCTTCTTTTGTCTTATTTTCTCACAATTTGTTCTTACTGTGTAGTGAGGTGTTAAGAAAGAGCAAATACAACAGAGAAAGGACTGACCCTGCAGCGTTATCCTTCAGGGAATATGTATCTCAGTAATGCATGCTATGTATTTGCTTTAAAAAGTATAGTTGTCGAGTATTTATTTTTTATTCCCTTTGAAACTAGAAAGGTGAAGATTGTTTTCAATTTCAAGGAAATCTACACTTAGGCTAGCTAATTAGAGCTTGTAGGGGTCCTTGGGTGGTGGTGCTAGACTAGGAAACATTCAGTGAGAGTCAGGAACTAGACATCACTGAGCAGGCAGGGAACTTCCAGATGCTTTGGTTTCCTCTCTTCCTTTCTCTTCTCTCCTCTTTCCCCTTTTCTCTATTTGTCAGCATTTTGTGAACTACCTGTAAGAGCAGTCAGGTTTTATGTGAAATTTTATCATTTTTAACCAATGGTAGCTAATTCAAACAAAAAACATTTTTTAAAAAAAATGACTGAAGGTCAGATAATATTGTGTGATAAGTTCTGCTTTAAAATAAAATAGGCTCCTGCCCTGGCCAGTGTGGCTCAGTAGTAGAGTGTTGGTCTGTGCACAGAAGGGTCACAGGTTCTATTCCCAGTCAAGGCACCTGGGTTGCAGGTTTGTTCCCTGCCCCAGGAGGCACATGTGGGAGGCAACCAATGGATGTATCTCTCTCTCTCCCACTCCCTCCCTTCCACTCTATCTAAAAATCAATGGAAAAAATATCCTCAGGTGAGGATTAACAACAAAAACAAAATACATATAGGCTCCTGTCATTATCCTCTATTATTATTTTGATTATTGTTTCTAGAGGCACAGTGCATAAAAATTCATGAACTAGGGCAGTGGTCGGCAAACTGTGGCTCTCGAGCCACATGCGGCTCTTTGGCCCCTTGAGTGTGGCCATGAAGTTTCAATCACACTGTACGTGCACACCCGCATGTGGTATTTTGTGGAAAAGCCACACTCAAGGGGCCGCAGTTTGCCGACCACTGCACTAGGAGGAGGGGTCCCTCAGCCTGGCCTGCCCCCTCTCACAGTCCGGGAGCCCTCAGGGGATGTCCTATTGATGGCTTAGGCCTGTTTCCTCAGGGAGTGGGCATTAACTGCATTCTGGCCTCCCTCTGCAGGAGGCGACAGGATAATCAGGGGAAGGCGCTGCCCCCATCAGGGAAGGTGCTGCCCCCATCACCCCACCGCTGTTGCTGCTGCTGCTGCTGGCCTTGGCCCTCACAGCTGCTGCAGCTTTGTCCAGAAAGACGAATGGCTGTCCGGTTTAATTAGCATATTATGCTTTTATTATTATAGATTTTAGTTTGTGCAAAATTTTCTGACAATAGAATATGAACGTTAGTAGTTGGTAAGATCCTATATCCCAATATGTGACATTTTAGGTCACAATGCTAGTGTGACCTAATGCAAAAATTTTAGTTTTGCCTATTAATAGTATGGAGAATCCATGCTAACAATGACTATACATTTAATAGTGCCTATTATCATCTCTCTAATAAACTTTTAAAATTGAACTAATCATTCAGTTCGAGAGTGGTGGCAGATAGTATTGATGGTTAAGAACCTAATCATCAATAACCTTGTACAAGTTATTACTCTTTCTGAATCTCAGCTCTATCATTGGTAAAATGGAAGGTTGGCTTCTGATAACCTTTAAGGTTATCTTCATATCTTGAATATTATAATTTTACAAACTAATTCATGTAAATGGCAAGTTAAATTGATTTCCACCGACAATTATTTATCTGAAGAAACCAATTTATGAATGCAGTTTAAAATGGTCACAGTGTGCCTCTTTTTTGAATCCTTTAAAGATGACCACATTCTCTGTTATAGTTGATGCAATGATAGGCATTTTATTTATTCTGAGCCTTTTTCTGCTCTCAAATTGTTTCTGAGGCCAGGTAACTATTGAGGGTTACACACTAATTCCTGGGAAATTATCCAGAACAGGAATGGAATTGGGAAAGGATATGGGGTGCCAAGAGAGAGTGAGTTCTGACCCACTTCTTAAGTGGCAAACAGAACAGGATTCCTTGACCTCTAGACTCTAACATAGATCAGGGCCTCAGAAGCCAACTAGGCCAGTTTTCAATGATGCAGAATGGATTACCAGGCTGCATCTGGAACGGACCACTTCTGCTGCAGCTTGTTGCATATTTGGCCAACTATAGCAGTAGTTTTTTCAGGTAAAATATGTAAATATAACCATTTAAAAAATCCAACATATATCAATGTAGATGATTGATAAAGATGTGAAAGAAAATCTGAAGATGGATTGGGAGATTTTAAATAAGATTCAGAGGCCAGTATTTCCTAAAGCATCAATTTCTAATGTTACTTTCAGTCTGCCCATTTATCCTGCCTACATATGAGATTGAGCCAACCGGAATCATTCTTTGTTGATCTCTCAAGATTAGACATCCTTGCTGTATTCAGCATCTGCAAAACTGAAACTAGACACTCCCAGACAATAGGTGTTATCTGAAGCAGTATATTGTTCAGAGAATTGAAAAGTTGCATATCTGATTGGGGGGTGGGGGTGGGGATGGCTCTTGACTCAGCAGTTAATTACTTTTATTGCCCTACAGGAATTTGTAGTTGTCAGTGACAGTTGGAACTCCAATTTTAAGCATTTGCTTACTTAGGCACATTAGTGAATGGGTGATTCTGGGTGAGGAGCTATCAGTTACCACACGCTCTTCCAGCCCCCAAACTAGACGTGTCCAAACCAAGGAAGATGAAGGAGCCTTGAGAACTACCTAAGGGATTTGGGGATTACTTGTAATTTACCATGGAGTCTTTGTTGTATTGATTATAACTTTGTGTGTTTATGGGGATTAATTAATAGGACTAAATATGAAAGGCTGCACACTAATGATATTAACAGGAGTCATAATTACAGAACATAAGTGCCAATAATTCTTCAGTGGTTATTTGGTAATCAGATTCTTTTGAGGTTAAATGGAAATCATCTAGATGTTTCGTTCATAAAGGTATCAGCAATGCAGTGATGCAGAATCACACTTGCCATTTCAATCATTGATGTTGAACAGTATGCTCAGAAAAAACTGTGTGTTTCCATGAGTAGGGGATGGACTCTTTCTAGAGGGCCAGGATGGGATGCCTTTGGAATCAGAGACATGGTTCCAGTCTTGGTTGTGTTGCTTACGAGATATGTGATCTCTGCCAATCCACCAATCCCTACCAAACTGTTGTTTCTTCATTTATCAATGGGACAATGCCTAGCTGATTTTGTTGTTTTGAGAATTATGAGAAATGATAGTTAAGAAATAGTTAATAACCTATCTTATGTATAGTAGGTACAGCTGAAAAGGGAGGCTGTTGGTGGTAATTGCAGAGTTGCTGTTACTCAGCCGCAGTCAGGACATGTTGACGACATGGATAAGACAGACGCTTTGGGCTGACATCCCGTAGACATCTCCTTGTGGCTTTAAGTCTCAGACAAGTTCTCAACCCCCAGTGCTTTAGTTTCCGCATCTATAAAGTTGTGCTAGTAATTTATTTACCTGATAGGGTTGTTCATAAGATTGAATGAAATAGTATGTGTAAAGGGATTAGCATATAGAAGTATTTGTAATTATTGGTATAGTTATTATTATCCATGTAGAAAATTATCAAAGGATGTAGAATCTTGACCCAAGTCAAGAAAAATTGTCAAAAGTCTGTCAGAAGAAGATGAGAAGATGTTGGCTGAGCCCTCACTGGCTTTGATGTCTAACTCAAACTTGGAATACCACCATCTAGACTGGCTTGGGATGAGATAAAATAAGATGAAAAGACCAAAGAAGGAGATAGAACCTTCAAGAATCCAGCAGACATGGTTGATTATGCTTTACCAGAAAATAATACAATTAAACAAACTTTTTTTAAATGGAGAGGTCTGTTTCCATCACACATCCACACAGAAATCTGTAGGAATGGGGAACATCCCTCCAGATGTGAATAATCTCTGCTCTCTTCCTTCCCTTCCTACTGCCAAGAATATACCAAGTACACTCTGAATGGAGGGGGAAAAGTTCCTAAAAAAGACTAGCTAGAGGTCAGGGGCCTGAGCACAAAACCACTTCTGAGCTGTGGTGATCATTGTCTGATTCTTGTGCAATCTAAATGACCTCCTGCATGAAGAGTATGTATTGAAACTACACCCTCTAATGCCTATCTCTGGCTTAACTTAATACTCTCTTCTGAAACACAGAGCATCCAAGAAGAGTCTGTTTGTTGGGTTCAATATACTTGAATGCTTCCTGGAGTAGTCTCCAGCCACCTCGAATGGGTTAAGGAAGCTAACTGGAGTATTCAGCTGTTCCCCGTATCCGCTTTTTTTTTTTTCTTTTTTAATTCTGCTTTCAGACCACTGCCTTCATCTATCTTCCACAACCGGATATCGATCAGCTCTTGTAATGGTCTTTCTCATTTCTCTCCCTGCAGATACTGTAGGAGTGGAAGAGAATATGGTTCTGCCCATGAGATGTATCCTAATTTCAGAACTGAGCATTAAAAGCTTCTGATAAGGGAGACAACATGTAACAAACCTGTAGTGGCCAGAGAGGGCTCAGCCAACAGCAAGAAAAGGAAACTCAGCCCCCAGTCTTTGAGTGGATTGTGTTTCAAAAGAGCCTTTGTGAACTGGTTGCTTGGAACTCAGATATCATTTTTTTTATTGATACAGCAGCATACTATGTTTTTTGTTCCTCAGGCCAGTTATCTCTTAGAAGCCTCCTTAACCTTTAATGTCCCTGATGCAGGTACAACAACCCTAGAACTTTGTCACCTCACATACCAATTTATCTATGGCAGAGTCGTTTTAGAAATATTACCTTGCATACCAAGAAACCATGTTGTAGCTCAGAAATTGGAATGGGGCACCCCTAGTTTTAAGTTGCTGCTAGATGGTCCAGACATCTGAGCAGGGAGGTGGCTGTGCCCAGGGGATCCATTGGCAGTGAGAAGGAGGGGTCCTATTGTTTGGTTTCTTAATTAGCAGCATATTTCCCACCACCATCTGTGAACCTGTCTAAATCAAGACATGATGGTCTAGGGTCCATGGTCGGCAAACTGCGGCTCGCGAGCCACATTCGGCTCTTTGGCCCCTTCAGTGTGGCTCTTCCTAAGCCTTAGGAGTAGCCTAATTAAGTTAATAACAATGTACCTACCTATATAGTTTAAGTTTAAAAAATTTGGCTCTCAAAAGAAATTTCAATCGTTGTACTGTTGATATTTGGCTCCGTTGACTAATGAGTTTGCCGACCACTGGTAGGCCAAGGCAGAAAGAAGAAGGCTGTATTCAAGTAAGACTTGACTTCCCTAATTGGAAGAGAAAAATGAAGGAAAGGAAAGGAAAGGAGAGGGGAGGGGAGGGGAGGGGAGGGGAGGGGAGGGGAGGGGAGGGGAGGGGAGGGGAGGGGAGGGGAGGGGAGGGGAGGGGAGGGAAAAGAAAGGTGGGCTCTTATTAACAGTGGCTCCTGTGGAGGAAAAAGCTAAGTGGTTCCTTTGAAAACCAATGGGGCAGTCATAAATGTAAAAGCATCTTTGATTTACTGAGTTCATACCATGGCCCACAAATTGTGCTGGGCCTTCACTTGCATTACCTTAGTTAATCCTAGCAATCAAAGTTTCATGTAGATACCATTATCAACTTCATTTCATGGATGAGTAACAGAGATTGAAAGGGATTAAGTATCTTGCCCAAAGTTGCATAGATAGTGATTGATGAAGCTAGGATTCCACCATGTTAGTTGGATTCTGAAGCCTATGTAATTAACCATGATGGTGTAAGCCCTCCAGCCACATATTCCATTGCAGAATGCCTGCCTATAGTTGCTTTTCATTGAGAGGACAGAATGTGATGCATGGAGCAATGAAGAGAGAAATGTCAAGTGATTCAGTCAAAAAAATTATGATTCAGTTAAACCCCTTTTAATTGATGAAAACTCCTTTGTATACATTTACTGCTATATTTTGATAGCAAAATAATTTGATCCTTGCACTATTCCATGCTGCCTTTAACATTCTGTGTTAAGCCTACATTTATTTCGTAAGAAAATAATAACTATAATTATATTATAAATACGTATTGGTAATCGAAAGCTCAGTGCATGGCAGTTAATTAAATAGATAACACATCTTTGCTTCTATTTGTTTTAGGGAAGTCACTTAACTAGTCTGGATCTGAATTTGCTGATCTATAAAATGGGGAAAACAGGTTTACAGAGGTTCATAGAAATGTATAGAAAGTGCTGAACATAATGCTTCAGATACAGTAGATTTTCAACAAATAGTAGCTGTGATATGAATAATGTTGATAACTAGTATTATTATTATTGTTATTATTATTAGAAATAAAATATTTCCTGATACCACATACCGGTTATTCTTATATGGGGAGATGAGCACCTGTGAGAAAGGTCCCCTCTGCTCTCACATACTGTTCATTCTTTTCTCTTTCTAGATTGGAGCTTTCCTGTTTTTACAAATGTTCTCTTCCTAGATTCATTATTAAAATACTGTTTTGTTTTAATCAAAGCACTGGAAACTATGATAGCTTTTATATTACAGTTGCTTTTTTGTAGTACAAAGCTATTCTAATAGTTCTGAGTACAAACACATAGCTTATATTTTAGAAGTAATATCTCTTAAATTATATTGATCAGGTCTTGCTGGTACATAAATGTTGTCAAAAGGCATGAAGACAGAAATAACATATAGAAGAAATGGCTCCGTGTGGGTGAGAATTCCAACCCCTCACAGTTACGTGGTGTCTGTAACGACCATTTTTGTGTTGGCTCTGGTTTCAGGGTAATCTTGAAATTAGGTCCAAGACTGGTGAGTATATGGTGATTCTGTAAATAGGAAATGACTTGTTTTGATTACTCTACGTTCAATCACAAAGGTGTAATTCCCTGGAAATTTGCTATAAATGTCTTTGCTGTTGAGTAAAATTCAGTATAAAGTAATTATTTTTCACCCTTGTCCAAGGTATATTGGTATTAAACACCAAAAAGAATTTTAGGGTTATCTTATCAAAAGGAAGCAATGCAAAAGAAAGAATTACAGTGAGCTTTCTGAAGACCATGTGTCTTATAGTTGGAAATGGTTCAATTTATTTATTTATTTATTTATTTATTTATTTATTTATTTATTTTTATTGTCTAAAGTTTTGCATATGTCTACTTTTCCTGCAATTGACTCCCCCCCCCCCCCCCCAAGCCATTCCCACCCTGAGCAAGCCCCACCGCCCCAGTGTCTGTGGTTCAATTTTTTAAAATGTCTTTGTCATTTTTTAATTTAACTGATATTCAAGTTATATATTTTCATCTGAAAATTGCCTTTCTCACTGGGCTTCTGGAAAAACTAATTGATATGGAAAGTGCTTGGCATTAAATGTACTATGTATTTAATGCTCATTAAATATTTCCCTCCTTCTTCACACATTCATTCCCCCAAGTCCCCTTCACCCTTTCTCAGCTAACATTAACTACTCAACCAAAACATTGTCTTATTTGAAATATTTCCTGACAAAGAGTGCTGACCAATCCCCTAGATTTAATTTGCCTTCCTCCATTAGCAACTCTTTATTAATTCTGTTAATAGAGTATGCATTTTTAAAATTTTAGTGATTTCAAGTACATAGCTCACTAATTCCTAGAAGGAAACCAGGGCATTTATATTTACATTGGGTAAACTGATAGCAGCAAAAGCATGTAGTAAAGATCCATTTTAACTCAGTTAAAGTAGCAAATGATTTCACTAATTCAAATGTAAAAACAAGTTCTGACATAGTAGACAAAACATACCATTTTCAAGAATACTTGAATGTTCTAATTGTATTTTCTGTCCCTTCCTAAATGAAAATATCAGTATTACTTTGGAAATATTTAAACTGTACTTAATTTTTCTATACCTTGAGTATAAATTATTTAAAAAGACCAAATAAGTGATAAAATTACCTACACTTTAAGATTTTTGATCAATATTTATAAACCACTTATATATCTTTCTTTTTTGCTTTTTGTTTTTAGTGATGTGACATCCATTTGCATGTGAACACCAGCTTGTTAAAACTAGAATCATTTGAATGATTTTTAAGTTGATAAAAATATCACATCACTTAGGGTCCCATGTCTCAATGCATAACAGGGAGCAGGGCCAGGCCCATGAAAGGACAGAGCAGACAGACTCCAACCCTGTGTTTTCTCTTCCTTGTGGTCAGTGTGTTGGACATGATTAGGGGTTAGGGTTCCAGACTTATAACTTTAATGATGGTTACATTTTCTGGGCTTGTTACCATTTTCTTCATTGAGAGCACCCCGTGGAAAGATATGTAGCATGACGAACATGGAGAAATAATGGAAAAGAAAAAGAGGTATGGGACTTTACGAACTTGAGGCACACCCTGCAGAAACACCAGGTGAACATCATGCTTCATCACTTTTACACTAAAATAACTGTGTAAGAGCATAATTAAATAAAGATATATGAGTTTTTAAGATAAAATAGAGATGTCAAATACATTTTATACTTCCTTTAGGGCACAATGATTCCAAACTTCTGCAAGACATTTTTTATTCTTATATTAGAAGTATTGGGGATGGGTTGGCCTAGGGTGAAAGGACCTAGAGATTACAGATGTGTGATCAGAACAATTTTAAATATGGCCACGTCTTACATAGTCAAGATGAAACTTACAGGTAGACATCAGCTCCTTTTTTGAGGTTGCATTATAAATAACTGTTCTTAGAAAATCAGGTACTTAGACCCACCCAGGTAAGAAACATTTAGTATTATTTGGAAATGGAAATTGGGTAAGTCCAGACTCTGTTGTGTGCCTTTCATAAACGGTAACCACATTTTGGAGAGACAGCTAAATAAGATAATGAGGACAGTTTTGATCTTTTTTTTTAATTAATAATGATTTTTATGTGTCAGTTTTATACAGCCAGGGAGGCACAATTATGCTCTAAATGCATTAAATCATACCCTTCACAGATTTTGACAGAGAGAAGGAGTATGTTTAGTGGTAGGAGTTAATTTGGACTGGCATTAATGCATGAAAAGGTTGGTGATGATGTCTAATTGTTTCCTGTGTTACTACTTCAACTAAAAATAAGGTTCATGAACCAAGCTGTGGGACGTTATTGACTGTGACAGTTTCTCCAAAAGTGAATTGCTTAAAATCACTGTTCTTACTAATCAATTTCTTATTCTAAAATGAACTTCTAGTCCATCTTTTCTCTTCCCTTTTCTCACTCACTCTTCTAAATACTGGAACATGTATGAAAAGTGGAGAAATTTATAAGCTACTTTCATTCTTTTCAGAAAGAAATGCTAGGAAAGAATTCATTAAAAAATTCAGCATTAACTTGCTTATTGACTACTTTATATGAATATAGACACACACATTCACACAAACGCAGACATATCTGTCATTCTCATTAAATTGATACTATGCATATACTCAATTTTGTTGGAAGTGTCAATAATCAGTTACACTGAGTTAGTAAAAGCTTAGCTTCATCATATTGAGATGACCTTAAAAAATTGTATTCTCATTCATAAACTCAGTCATAATGTCCTGAATGCTTACTTTACAATCTACAACATATGTACTATTCTTTACTAGAGTCTTGAAAAGTAAGATTGACAGAAAATGTTAAGGGTTCATTTTTATCTGTGTCAGGGTATTTTCCTCTTCAAGGAATAAAATATGCAAGTTTATTGTGTCATGTGACCAAAATGCAGAGATCAGATAATTTGACACTCCGGATTCTTTTGAATCTGTCCATCTTCACTCTGCCATTTTCAGCATATTTGCTTTTGTCCATAGGTATGTCCAGTTGTGATCATAAGATGGGTGCAGTAGTTTTATGCATCATATATATGTATAACCATATCCTTATATTGACTAGGGCTCTATGTGTGTGTGTGTGTGTGTGTGTGTGTGTGTGTGTGTGTGTGTGTGTATGTGTGTGTGTGTGTGTGTGTGTGTGTGTTCCTTTCCCACAAGTTCTCTACCAGTTTCCCTCCAGCCTCATTGACCCTTTGCTAAACCAATCACAGGCTAATATGATTAGAAGGGAATTGTCAGGAATGTCTTAACTAATCAAGATTCATGCCCTGGGGATTGAGCAAAGGTCATGAAGGTCAAATCTCCTTAGGAACACGTTGTCACTGAATGCCTAATAAAAGTATGGGGGGAGGGGGGGAATGGATGGCACAGGTTTACATGATACTTAGAGGTAAATACAAACATTCAAAACCCCCAAACTTTGCCTGAGAAATATATAAAGCATCATGCATTGTATGTATGGGTAAAAAGTGATATGGTAAAGGCTAAGGGACTTAGAGAAATCAACATATACTGACAGCTATGTTTGCACTGTCAGCTGATTTTTAAATCATGGATAATTTTTCAGGATTTGAAGTGACAATAAATGTAACCAAATTCTACCATGTGTCAGTGACAATAAAAGATACATGTCTGAATCGCTTCACATATTTCTCTGTGTACATACAAGTTTTGATATCTCACTATTAAATAATGAAGGCAATGTTAAAATCCCCTCCTGTTGTGAGCATTTATAAAAATGCTCATATAACTAAGTGTTGATTAAAACTTTGCTATTATGTAATAGGGAAAGATCAATGAAATTGACTGAGTAGCCCATAAAAGAGAACTTCATTTAATAAGGCTTCTAATAATGCAGGTAACCATATCGATTATTGAATTTACCTAACATTTTAATTAGACTTATACACACATGTAGGTATACATATATACATATAGACAGGCATAAGTAGCAATTGTGCAGGTTACAACCTTATAAAATTGCTAGTTTGTTCAGGAAAAAGAAGATTAATATCAGAAATTTCATATGGCTTAATCAAAGATTTTTAAGCAGGTGGGATGCAGAGGAGGTATTTGGAGGCAGTAAAGCTGTGTTTTACTTTGTGACTAGTATACTGTGTGTTCAGTCCCACTGCATACTGAGGATCTCTTAAAAACAATATTAGCCCGACTGGCATGGCTCAGTGGTTGAGCCTCCACCTATGAACCAGGAGGTCACAAGTTCAATTCCTGGTCAGGACACATGCCCAGGTTGTGGGCTCGATCCCCAGTGTGGGGCGTGCAGGAAGCATCCGATCAGTGATTCTCATCATTGATGTTTCTCTCTCTCTCTCCCTCTCCTTTCCTCTCTGAAATCAATAAAAATATATTTTAAAAAAATATTAATATGCTCTTTTAATTATAGAATGTCTCCTTAATACCCATATTCAATAAATCCAATGCCCTTGGTCTATTTTTACTAGGACACCAAAAAATCTACAATAATAAGAATTTTAAAAGATTTTTGCCACCTATAGATTTACAACATACAATGTTACAGAAAATGTCAATGTAGCAAATTAGAACTCAGAAACTTAGAGTCTAGTTCTAGCTTAGGTTGCAGGTAATAGTCCTACGGACAATTTAGAAATCCTGGTATTTTAAATCTGGTGTTAGAGAGCACTGATTCAAACCATATACCAAAGGTGGAGATGGTGAGGCTCGGAGACATTTAGTGACGTATCCAAGACAGACCTGGTGACAGTTCTGTCTGTCCCTCCAGAGCTCTTCTCTGATACCAACTGTGCAGTCAGGATGCCACCCTCTACCCTCTGGGGTTCTGCTCACCTTTTACCTTCACAATTGTGAGAATTTTTTTTTTAATGTTTCAATTATATTTTGTTATTCTTGGAAGGTGTAAGCATGTTCCTTAGTTCTTAATATATCTGAGAGTCATTGGGCTTTCCTTGAATTATGTTTGATGCATGATTATTGAGGCAATTTCTCCTCCCTGCCTCAAATTTAAAGCTTTTATTGGATTGCCAATAATTTTTTTTTAATTGTGTGAGATTTCAGAAAAGTTGCCAGTATCTGCTGGTTTCCACAAAGGAACTCACACGCTCTGTGTGAACTCTCTAATGACTGAGAGTATTGCAATATTTTGTTATTATTGCTCAGAAATAACTGCAATTTCCATACCTTATTTTTTAATCCTCACCCACAGATATATTTTTTCATAGATTTTAGGGAGGGAGGGAAAGAGAGAGAGAGAGAGAGAGAGAGAGAGAGAGAGAGAGAGAGAGAGAGAGAGAGAGAGAGAAGAGACAGGCAGGGAGAGAAACATCGATGTGAGAGAGAAACATTGATCAGTTGCCAATGGTATGCGCCCTGAATGGGAATCATACCACCTTTCTTTGTACAGATGTACAGGATAACACTCTAGGCAACTGGAGCCATTCGGGCTGTAGTTTCCATACCTTTATAGTACAAAAAAAGTAGAGCTTTTGTGTGACATCCTGTTAGTTCTGAATAAGTTAGACACTGGATGGCTATGTATTGTTTAAAGGCAGGCAGAGAGCAGGCATTTGATCCAGAGAATTGCTTTTATCATTTGGGATACACACAATTCCTACTTCCATCAACCTAGGGAGGTCATTGGCAAACAGGTCAGAGTCAGTGGAATATTAATGCAGTTTAGTAATGTGATGCCATTTATGTGAAAATTTACCAAGTGCATCAGCAATATTGAATTTTTTAAAAAAATCAGCCCCAATGGGTTTTTCCTAAAACAAGTAATTTCACTGAATTCAGAAAGAGTTATTAATTTTTTTAAAAAAATGAACATGATCTAAAACTCGATTCTTAGAAAGGTCATACTCTGTGGTTGGTACTCTGAAAGCCAAATGCAACTCTATCTTCAGTTTTTTTTTTTTGTTTGTTTTGTTTTTCATTTATGCCATTGTAAACCAGAAGTTGCCCTCAGAAATAGCATTTAGTCTAAAAAGTAATTCTGTAATTACATATTTTGCAGCAGGCACATTTTCTAAGCAATTTATAATACCTATTTGTAGTCATTCTCTTTAGAATTTATATGTTTGTAGAAATGTGCTTTCCATACATCTTCCTGGATAAGCCTTTGCAACTCAGATATGTTGATACTCTAGTGTTTTCTTACAAAATTCTAGCACCCTTGATTTAAAAGCAAATTTTTAAAAAAATAAAGACCTTTAAGAGAAAGACTATCTTCACCATGGGATCCTTATTATAATGTCTTTGGGTACAGTCAGTAAGCTTCTTTTTTTTTTTTTTTAATATAATTTTATTGATTTTTTACAGAGAGGAAGGGAGAGAGATAGAGAGTTAGAAACATCGATGAGAGAGAAACATCGATCAGCTGCCTCTTGCACATCTCCTACTGGGGATGTGCCCGCAACCCAAATACATGCCCTAGACCGGAATCGAACCTGGGACCTTTCAGTCCGCAGGCCGACGCTCTATCCACTGAGCCAAACCAGTTTCGGCGGTAAGCTTCTTTATAATGAACTCTTTTGGCCATTTGAGTAACTGAACTTTCCTTGAATAACCACATCTTATAGGCAATAGTGTGACTGAAAAATTGCAAAATATCACCCTTGTATATTTATTTGCATGGAGGATAGAACAAGGCTCTTCTATATAGAAAGTTATCCTCCAAAATTATTAAGTGGTTGAGAATTATTCACATTTGAAAGTCAGTCATGGCCTCCTCCCACAAAGAGTCTCCTGAATTCAAAAGTTACTAATATTACATAAGCATAAAAGTTAAGATCATTAACTTCAGAATTACTACAACCTTGCTTCAAATTCCAGCTCTAATGTTTGTATTTTGCAACCCCCTTTTAAGCTTTTTAAGTTCAGTTTTCTCATATTTAAAATGGGAATAATATCATATGTCTCAGAGAGCAATGGGGATAGTCAAATAAAATAATGTGTCTGAATGGTGCAGTTAGAGTTCCATAAATGAGAGTTTGTTGTTGGTCTCAAGCGATTATGTCTTTCTTTTAATAATTTTCAAGCACTGGCCTTTTATCCCATTGTCAGAATTATGTGTCAGAAATTAGGACCAAC
The DNA here is from genome assembly GCF_014108235.1 of Myotis myotis. Taxonomy (NCBI): domain Eukaryota; kingdom Metazoa; phylum Chordata; class Mammalia; order Chiroptera; family Vespertilionidae; genus Myotis; species Myotis myotis. The sequence continues at coordinate 27,557,260 of NW_023416318.1, forward strand.
ATCTCAACTAGTTAATTGTTATGATTTTTAATTTAAGATATTATTGCAAGGTCCATTTATGTATTTGACAAATATTGGCCATGCACTGCTGTAAGGCCTGAGGGTGTAGCCATGAGCAAAAGCACACATGGTTTCTGTCCTCCAATATTCTTAAGGAATAAAGACACTAGGGAGTTTTACAAATAAATCTAAGATTGGCAGCTAGTTCGGAGAGAAACACAGAGCTGTAGGAATCTCTCCTCCACTGATTTGGCCTAGTCAGAGGCCCTGAGAAAGTATTTCCAAAGAAATGGTGTTTCTGATGGAATGGGAAGGATGACCGGGAGTCAAACAGGGGAAGAGAGAAAAGCAGTTCCATGTGGAGAAGATCAGTTGTTCAAAGGGCCTGTGGTGGGATGGAGAAGGGAGAATGCAAGTGAAAGGTTATCATCGCTGGAACATAGGGAGCAGGGGGACCGTGGTTTGAAATCAGACTGGATTTTATTTCTGGAACAAGCCAATCCAGTGCTTCAAGGTTATATTAAAGAGTTTTACTTTTATTCTAAAACTAGGGGCCCGGTGCACAAAAATTTGTGCATTCGAGGGGAGGGAGTCCCTCAGCCCGGCCTGTGCCCTCTCGCAGTCTGGGACAATCTCGGGAGATAACGACCTGCTGGCTTAGGTCTGCTCCCAGGTGGCAGAGGGCAGGCCTAATCCCTAGGTGCAGCCCCTGGTCTGGCTCAGAGCAGGGCTGATTGGGGAGTTGGGGTGCCGCCTCCTGTCATGCACAGAACAGGGCGGATTGGGAGGTTGAGATGCCACCCTCAGTCACACTCAGGGTTGGGCCGATAGGGGGGTTGGGGCACCGCCCCCTGTCACACTCAAGGCAGGGTCAATGGGGAGGTTGCGGCGCCACCCCCTGTCACACACAGAGCAGGGCCCATCAGAGGGTTGGGGAGCTCCCCCCTGTCACTCACAGGATAGGGTCGATAGGGTAGTTGGGGCACTGCCCCCTGTCACACACAGAGCAGGGCGGATCAGGGGATTGGGGAGCCGCCGTCTATCACCCACAGAGCAGGGCCGATCAGGGGGTTCGGGTGCCACCACTCTCACACTCAGGGCAGGGTTGATGGGAGGTTATGGCTCTACCCCATCACGCACAGAGCAGGGCCCATGGGGTGGGGGGTTGGGGCGCACCACCTTGTCACACACAGAGCCGCAGGGCGATCAGGGGGTTGGGGAGCTCCCCCTATCAGGCACAGAGCAGGGCCGATCAGGGGGTTGGGGCGCCTTTCCTGTCAGGAACAGAGCAGGGCCGATAGGGAGGTTGTGGCCCCGCCCCCTGTCACACACAGAGCCGCAGCGCGATCAGGGGGTTTGGGCGCTGCCCCCTGTCACGCTGATCCCGGTGCCGGGAGGCCTCGCGGCTCCGCTGATCCCGGTGCTGGAAGGCATATTACCCTTTTACTATATAGAATAGAGGCCTGGTGCATGGGTGGGGACCGGCTGGTTTGCCCTGAAGGGTGTCCTGGATCAGGGTGGGGGTCCCCACTGGGGTGCCTGGCCAGCCTGGATGAGGGGATGATGGCTGTTTGCATCTGGTCACACACCCTTCAGGGTGGGGGTCCCCAGTGGGGTGCCTGGCCAATCTGGGTGAGGGGCTGAGGGCTGTTTTCAGGCTGGCGGGTGACTGAAGCTCCCAACTGCTCTTTTTTTTTTTTTTATTCTGGGCCAGCTTTAGCTCTGGCTCCAGCTCTGAGGCCTCAGCTGCTGAACGCAGGTATCTGGTTTGTTTCGGTTCTATAATCGAAACTCTATATCAACTCCAGCTATGAGATCCCGGCTGGCTGAAAGCAGGTTTCTGGGGTTTTGTTTAGCTTCTACCTTTGTTACAATGTTTCAAACTGCAGGCTTCGAGGCCGGCAAGGCAGGCGGGGAATGTTGGTTTCCTCCGTCACTGAAGCAAGCAAGCTTCATGTTAGTTTCAAGCTGCCTGGCTGTCGGCCACCATCTTGGCTGGCAGTTAATTTGCATATCTCGCTGATTAGCCAATGGGAAGGGTAGCGGTCGTTTGCTAATTACCATGTTTCTCTTTTATTAAATAGGATAACAAAGGTTTTGTGATGAGCTAATATGATCAGATTTGCTTTCACAGATTAGGGGTGTTTGCAATGAATGTGTGAGGACCCATTAGGAAGACATTGTAATAGTTCCTATTATAATGCCTTGGACCTGGATGGAGACAGTGAAGATGGAACGTTGGCCTACATCTGATGTATATATTATAGGATGAAACAGAGAGTGGTATCATGAATAACAAAGAGAAGATGCCAAATAGGCAGTTTGACCTGAGAAAAGAGATCTGTGCTTGGATTAAGTATTTGTGAGTTATCTGGGTATAGGCACTAATAGCGGGGAGTTGGCATAGAAAAGGCAAAGGAAATTACTGAGCTCTAACAAAATTAATGTTTGTTTTTTTAAAACAAGGCAATGAAAAGATAGAGGCAAGAGTTTTACTAAAATGAGTTTTAGTGCAATTTCTCAAATGGACATTGGATATACTGAGCTCATAGTTAATTGTCATTTATTGGGATCTAAGCTAGTGCTTGCAAATTTTTCAGTGACTTGTAGAGGTGTTTGTGGTACAAGGAGAGATACTATGTGTGGAAGGTAGTCTAATGGAATCAAATGTCCTTTGAGAATCCCTCAAGAAAACAACCTATTCTCTCTCCCACCCTCCTCCTCCCTTTTCTTCCTCTTTCTGCTCTCCTTGCCCCTATCCATCTCCCTCTCTCGGCTTCAGCTAACTTTAAAAAGTATTTTTAAATGAGCAAGAATCAAATATATAAGCCATCTCTGAAGTCTTTAGGATATATGTTATGTGCTCTTCACTCCTGTTTCCATCTCATTGTTCTTATTTTTCCTTTTTCCTATATGCTTGGTTGATTTTATTACATTTTAAAATTTATTTATTTTTTGCTATTTTGTGTCCATCTTTCTTAGCCATAAAGTGGCTTATAAAATATATATTTTTGAAATATGTTAGAGTTAGAGTATTGGTTTGGTGAAGTTTTCCCTAAATATTTCACAAACGTATCTAGCAGGCAAATGTGTCTTGGCATCTTTCTCCTTGTGAATTTGTATTTAATATTGACAATAAAAGAAAGGGGTATTATCTCTTAAGAGTTCAAAATTCTATTCTGCCTTTTTATTTAAGCTTTTACATTCAATATAGATAGGCTAACACCACTTCACTCCAAAGGCCACGTAGAAAAATTTGAAGAAGTAGAATATCTCCCAGCACATCCTTCACCTTGAAGTGGATTTTTTTTAAAAGACTGTTTGTACATAGGTATGTTGTAGCCAAAGAGTTGGTCTTGATACATATCTAAAGGCTGGTTTTTCAACTGGTTACCATTTGTTGACATTGGACATGTTGGAGTCCTCTGTCTTTCTTTCTTCCTTCCTTCCTTCCTTCCTTCCTTCCTTCCTTCCTTCCTTCCTTCCTTCCTTCCTTCCTTCCTTCTTCCTTCCTTCCTTCCTTCCTTCCTTCCTTCCTTCCTTCCTTCCTCCTTCCTTCCTTCCTTCCTTCCTTCCTTCCTTCCTTTCTTCCTTTCTTCCTGCCTTCCTTCCTTTCCCTCCCTCCCTCCCTCCCTCCCTCCCTCCCTCCCTCCCTCCCTCCCTCCCTCCCTCCCTCCCTCCCTCCCTTCCTTCCTTCCTTCCTTCCTTCCTTCCTTCCTTCCTTCCTTCCTTTCCTTGGATTTATGTGCTTGAAATAATTCATTTGTGAAATATATTACCTGTATACCTTGAAATGTGTCTGCTCTATCTTTTTTGCCAACAGAAGAGAGAGAAGGAGTTTTGTTGGTATGTGTATGTGTGTGTATGTGTTTTCTGTTGAAAATGTTTTAAGTTTTAGGTACACTGTTAGAGAAAGCATTTCTCTACAGCTCATTTATTTTATAGAGACTGCCAGAGTGGGTTGAGGACCTTTGGTGAGCTGGCAGTGGGTCTTTGAGCCAGGTACTTGTTCTCACTTGTTCTCACTTCCTTATGATGATATTTGATGGTTCATTAGAATTCTGTCTTCACACCTAGGGAAAAAGAAAGAAAGCATAAGCAGGGTGTTTATTGTCAAGATAAAGAAAAAAACAGGTAAAACACTTAGGGCTATTGAAGTTTTATCTTATTACAGAAGACCAAAGAAATACCAAGCACGCTTCCTAGAGAAAGGGAGGGACCCCATTTATTAACACTAGTGGACTCCGGGAATAATTTCCAAATCAGAGTGAAGAAACATGCAGAGAGCCCGTCTATATATATCCCACTGGGGTCTTTGTCTTGCAGATATGCCCCCTGCCCCCTTTGTGGCCCTGCAGGAAGGCCCCCAGGTGTCAGGCCACATCCAATGATCTGTCCTGGCACCAGCATAACAACCCTCCCCCCGCAGGGCAGTGCATTGTTCACAGTTCCATGGCCTCTGCATTTAGATAATAAGTTCTGCAAGACCAGTTTCCTCCTCAATCTTAGTCACTTTATCTTGGAATGGTGACTTGCCCTGGTTTTATTCTGGATCCACATTGACTAGGATCAGTGCAGTACTGAGGAAGACAGGGTCTGCCTGGAAGCAGCACCTTATGTTCCACTGAAAAGTACTTCTTTTTGAACTAAGAATTTACTAGAGATTAGGGTCAACGATCAAGGTTTAGGGCAAGGTTTCTGCAGTTTGGTATTGTAGACATTTTGGTATAGATAACTCGTTGCCATGAGTGCCTATTCTGTATATTGTAGGACATTTAGCTGCATACTGTGCCTCTACTCACTATATACCAGCACCCTCTCCCCCACCACACACACACTTAGTTGTGACAACTAAAAATGTCTCTAGACATTGCCACATGTCGGGGCGGGGGGTGCAAAATCACCCCTAATTTATAATTCTAGCTTCAGGTAATTTAAGAATAACTTTTAATAGTTAAGGCAAATTAAAATCTGTGATCATGAACATTTCAGACCTATACCCCACTCACACATACATGCAAACATAAAAAAAATATAGAACTCTTAGGTAGTTAAAGCATTTTAAAAATATACATTACTCTAAAATAAGAATGAAAACAGCATCTTTGTGTGTTCAATCTAATTTTATTTTTAGAAATATCCTAATAAACCATTGACTAAACCTGCAGAAAATTGGTTTTCTTTAATCTCATTTTCAATGGTTGATCATTATCAAAACTGTATTATAGAGCGTTAATCCTCTCTAAAGATTAGCAACGCTGGAAGATCATGCCAATTCTCATTACATGTTGGTGTCTTTATCCAACAGTTGATTCTGGTAGTCTGATAAAAATAAGTCATGACTATATTTACTTTTTCATTAAGTGCAATTGTATTATCTGTCTAAAGGAATGAAACATTACAGAGAAAAGAATAGTCTGCAGAGATAAGTAACAGTCATTTATCACGATTGGCCATTATTCGCTTAATGCTCATTTTTCATCCCAAATAAGTAATTGTTAGGAAAGTTGGCTTTTTTGGGGGTATATTTTGTTATTGTTGTTTTCTTTCATTTGTCATAATATAAAAGAAACATAAATTATATAAGTTGAGAAAAATTTTGGCTCAGTCTATGATGTGGGCAATAAAAATAAATTACTTTCTAATTTTTACTTCTCTTATTTTGGGTTGTTTTCATCAGTTAATTTATCCAATTAAATTTGATTTTTCTATAAGTGTACCACACCTTACAAAGTGCTGGTCCAGTCATCAGTAAAATTAGGTTTTGGTCTACACAAATGTTTCCCTATTGCATCATTTAAACCTCTGAAATGTTAAATGTTTATTTATAGTATAATTAAAAAAGCTTTCCCCTCATTCAGTATTTCACTCAGTGAATGACAGGGCAGTTATATGAATAATTCTAAAGTTGGAGTAGCTCACTGTATTTTTAGTTAAGAATAACAAACTTGAGTCTGGTTTTGAGGGCACTAGCTCCACTGGAATCTGTGCTACTTGATGTAATAGCATATAAATATTTGGTTGTAAATCAGAAAACAGAATCCTGTGTACTAGAAGAACATTTACTGAGATCAAGCTTTCTTTTATTGTTCTTAGTTCAGTGCTTCTGATTTTTAGTTTAATTTGGGAATATACTGGGTCAGAAGAGCAATGGATCCTGCAGGTATAAGAAGTGGACATAAGTTGTCCAGCCAGTATGGCTCAATGGTTAAGTGTCGACCTATGAACCAGGCCAGTTCGATTCCAGGTCAGGGCACATGCCTGGGTTTACTGACTTGATCCCCAATAGGGAGTGTGCATGAGGTAGCCAATCAATGATTCTCTCTCAGCATCAATCAATGATGTTTCTATTGCTCTCTCCCTAGCCCTCTGAAATCAATAAAAATATATTTTAAAAAATAATTGGACATAAGAGTGTTCTGTACATGGAAGCAGTAGATAGAGGCAAGGAACAAAGGTTTACTAAAATATGTGTTTCACCAACATAGATAATCCTTACTTGATTCCTTTTTCTATAATTTCTTGAGAGGCAGATTTAAAAGAAAATTCAAGTCATACAAGTTTTACTGTATTTTACTTTAAATCTGGGAGGATTTCTGACTAAAAAGCTTTCCTTAAAATATTCCTATGGTAATCTCATAAGTACATATATATCTGCAATTCTAAGCAAGTATAAAATTTTTAAAAAAAGATGTGATTTACATATTCTAGGCTCACTGAAAGTTCAGATGGTATTGCTTACCTTTTTTACTACTGAAACTCTGGTAAAGGATCGCTACTACTCCTCTGAGCAGCTGATCACCGACCTCAGGCCTTGCCCGAAGTTTTCCTGTTCTAGTAGCAATTATGATGCTCAATTGTTGGCTGAGAACACTGAGTTGGGCCCAGTACATTCCCAAAAATGTCTTTTCTCTCCTTTGGTTCCCTTGAGTGTTTTCTTTTCACTTTCCTTATTTTTCTCTCTTCATTCTAGGAAGAAAATCATGGCATATTTTTCATGTCTATATGCAGGAATATAAGAAATATTATACTTTTAAATATTCACTTTTCTACTTTATTAGAGATTTGAGGAAGTACATGTGGTTGTATATCTAGCCTGAAAGGCGGTATATAAACCCATTGGTCACATACATATATGCATGATACTGAGATAGTTATCTGAGAATGTGAAATACTTAAAGGTCATGCCTAACTTTATGATCCGGATAGAGGCAGAAATTTCCGCTGAGACTCAAATTAGCCTTTTCTCTGGCAGTAACAGCACAGACACCAGATATAAAGATCTTGGCCCATCAGGTCATCTGCCAAATGAAAACAAGGCACAATCAAAGGATTGGTTTAATTCCAGACAGTACAGAATTTGTGAAAGAACAGAAGAACACACTTTGGCAGGATTCTGGGCTGGGTTTATTTTGACCTCACAGCTAAGGTTGAAATGGCAGAGTGAGATGAATTAAAGAGATGTGCCAGTGCATGATTATCATCATCATTATTATTATCATTTTACAGAAGTTTACTCCTAAGTGTACAACAGACTCTAAGAAAAACACTTCATTCTCGCTGCAGGTGGCAAGAGATGTTATGGCAGGGAATCCAGGTATTAAAACAGGAATGGAATTAAGGATCACCATTGCCCAAGGCACAAAGAACAGCTCACTTTTTACCAGATTTCTTAATTCCACCTGTGGCCAAGGGAGCCCTTCCCTGTGGCCTCCACTTTTACTCCTCGAGTTTCTTCTGTTCCTCTTTTTTGCTTCTGCTTGAACCCCTATCGTCTTCATCCACCTCCTTGGCCTGCTTCTTGGGCTGCTTAAGCAGATTCCTTTTGCCACTTTCGTAGCCAGACATGGTGCCTGTGACCCCTTCCCCTGAATAGAAGAATTCTTAATGCACAAGAAGTAAAGGACCTTGGTTTGCACCTTTATTTTAGTTTTCATAAGGTTCTGTATTGATTATCTATACATCGAAAGCTATGAAAAGTGTCTCTAATTCAGTTGCAGAGTCCCGGGGGTTCTTTGAAATGCAGATTTCTGGGTTCCACTCCCAGAAATTCTGACACAGTAGGTCAAAGGTGGGTTTTGGGAATGTGCCCCTAACAGATAACTATGGTGATGCTGATGCAAATAACCCCTGTTATTCCTTAACTGCACTTTGTGAGCCACTGCCCACTTCTCTAGGCCATTGGTGATTTTGGCCTTGTCAAGATCCAATTAGGTAGCTCAACCCCTCCCCTATTGTTACTGGACTAAAGGGGTTCATTTGTCTTTGTGTATCAAAGCTCAATCAGGTGCACGCAGGAGTTTGCAGCAAAGAAAGTAAAAGTTCTTTTAAGGAACTGGCACCAAGCCCAGAGATACAGATAAGCTAATGCTCTATGACCTGGCTCTCTGATGGCTCCTAGGGGATAGATCATATAGGGGAAAAATCATTAGACCTGGTGGTTATGGGAGTTGGGGTACTGGCCTCCGCTGATTGGTAGGGCCTAGGGTAAGGGGTAGTTGATCGTTGCTCCAGGTCCTGATGCCAGCCATGGCATGGTCCTGTCTGGTTTCATGAGGATGTGGTTGGTATAATCATTCTGCTTCATGAGTCTGGGGTTAAACATAACTGAGGTCACGATGCTATCTTCAGCATTTAGTTTGACTGAAATTCTATTTCCATGGTCAATAGACCTAAAACCTTATTCTTAAGACAACTGATGCTAACCAAAACCTAATTTCCTAAGGACTTAATGATTAAGGAAATGGATGTACAGTTTGTGCAAGGGTGGTGAAAGGATTTAGTTGAAAGAATTTAGTTGAAAGTGAGTCATAGTGCTATTAGACTGGACAAAGTTGGCTTGAATGAAGACAAAAGCCATATTAAAGGAACAAAGTTCTTGTGTGGCTCCATGCTCGCTCTATTTCTCCATCTCCTTGAGAAGCGCTGCTCTGACTGTGTTTTAGAATCTCCATTTGCCAGGACTATTTCCCTGAATTTGATAGTTTATATAAATATTTTTAAAACTCTAAGCAACTAACCTATAAAAGAATAATCAGAATACCACTTGTTTTTTACTTGGGCATGTCCTATTCAGTTTTTGTAGCAAATTTAGTAATTCTGACTATTTTAAAAAGCTTCCCGAATTCTTATTCATTCTTCCCTGTGTTTCATTTCAATTTCTTGTCATTTTTATTTGAGTTGATGTGTGCTCATTCTTATGTTGGAAGGAAAATATGTATTCTGTGAAAGGAATAACCACAATTTCATTTCCTTGCTTTTTGTCAAAAATTAAAATTAACTATGTTGTGGCTATAGCAAAGATTGAGGAACAAGGGTTGAGAAATCAGGATCAGAAGACTAATGGAGGCTATCATGAGTAATTTGAGTTTCAGTCAAGGAGGACTCTGGAGGTTTCGCAGTGAAGGAAGTCACGGTAAGAGAGATAAGGGACATTTTTTAAGGAAAAGTAGAAGAAAAACCAAAACCAAGTTATAATTGTACACAATACACCCCAATAAATTGCATAGCATCTGAGAGATGCAGGAAGACTCCTTCGGTTCTCTTTCAATGCTACACTGGTCAATAGGAAGATGAGAGGGGGTGGGGCACAGCCCTGATCTTCCCACTGTCTAGACACATTAAAAATAGCTTCTTTTAGGCAAAGGCACACGGTCTGAGAAATCTTATTAAAGTTATGTTTGATTATTTTTGTACTGTAATAAATAGTTTCTATAGACATCATATTTTATTGTGGCTCTAATGACTCTTGGTTGAATCTGACAATATTGATATCACTTCATAGTGCCAGTCAGACTGACAGTAGGAGAATTTTTTAAAAGAGCAGGACATAGAATCTTCCAAAAGTGATACATAAAAGCCCCTTCTCTCAGTTGAGAAAAAGGAGCTCAGTTCAAGAGAACCCTGGCAAGATCATCTTCTTGGAGAGTTATGTTATAAAATGTGAACAAACTTTTCTTCAGTGTCATTCTTGGGATTCCAGCCTGTGTTTCTATTGATAATATGGAAATGTTATGGAAATAGAACATGCGGTGTGTCTCATCTGTCTCACAGAGTGGTTGCAAGATGACAAAGGTAAAGGGAAGAACGGCTTTAGTTGAAAAGGTAAAGACAGGGTGAAATCTCACTAGGCAGCAGCCTGTGGATAATGAGCTTGGGCATCTCTGTCCTGTGAAAGGAGGTATTGTGTGAATGTGAGGGATTGACAGGCTCAGACAAGAACAGAAATTTTGAGCCTTGCTTTCCAAACCAAGCCTTATGAGAATTTTGAGTCTGAAGCAGACCCAGGGGCTGATGAATAGAGTTGTCAGGGAGAATGCAGAGCAAGGTGTGAATTTTGGTCCCAGAGGGATGCTGGTCTTTATGCTGATGAGAGGGTGAGAAGTGCTGATAGATCAAAGAGAGGCCTAAAGACAAGTGGAACAAATCATTGAGGACTACTGGGAAGCATTTATTCATCATTTTCCATAGCGTTCAGAATTGCCATATCACTTTCCCTCAGAAGATCACACAGAGCAGCTTCTTTGCCGTAGTCCAGCATTGTTTAGCCTTGTAGTTAAAACTGCAGGTTTGGAATTAGGGTCTCCGGGTTCAAATCCTGGCTCTATAGCAGGGGTGGGCAACCCCTGGCACGCATACCAAATATGGCACGCCTACCAAACATGGCACGCCATTAACTTTTGCTGGCACGTGAAACCCTCTCTTATAATCTTCCATTTACAGTTTTTTTCTTAATATCGACTTTTTTATTTTTCAGATAAATTCAGTGTAGATGCATCTTAGATAAATAAATAATTTTACATACCAAGTTATCTTAAAGACCATAGACATGGATTGACGAGAGAGGGGAAGAGCAATTTCTATGCCTCTGCCTTAACTCTCCCTGCCTTCCTAGATCCGACCAGTGTTTTGGTTTCATCCACATACGGTTGTGAATCTTTGTTCTCAGTGATGAATTTTGTTAAGTCTCATAATAGGAGTAGCCTGATGGATGAAAGTAGTAGCTCGTGCATATCTCTGAAGGTCACAAAATATAAACCTGATGTAAAATCTCTGTCATCAGTGATGCAGCAGCAAAAGTCCCACTGATAATATCAAACGGAGTCATAAAGTTTTCTGTCGGACTACCAGTGTACATGTATACATTAAAAAATAAATGTATTTTTCATCATTATATACTGTGTTTTTGTCGCTCGAATGAATTTTATTATTTCTTCAAGGTTCTTCACATATGTACACCTTAAGAGATATCAAGTAGGCATAACATGTTCTCAAAAAATTAGGGTTGGTATGCAGAAGAATTTTGAGTGAGAGATTTTTCTGGTTTTGGCACGCACTCACAAAAAGGTTGCCCACCCCTGCTCTATAGAATGTGATACATTCCTCACTTTTGGAAAAATTGCACAACTTAAATCATGCTTATCTTTATTATTTTATCTATAGAATAGGAATAAGTACTTTATCCAAATTACAATGTCATTTGGGTCAAATGAGACAGGTTTTGTAAAGTGTGAAGAGTATTAAAGAGCACAATAGAACCCTAAATAAACATATGCTATCAAACTTAATTGCTGGTCTAAAATTTCAATTACAGAGCCCTTCCAGATCCCAGAGAATTTATAATAAAGAGAAAGAGTCCATACCAATTAAGATATAATTATTGACAAAAAGAAATTTAAAAAATTACTGGAATATAAGCATGCAACTTTAAAAAATCATTTGAGAGCAAAACTAGTTGAAAATTGGTATAGATTAGAGTAAGCATCATGCTCTATCCAGTTGGGAAATGTATCACATGATTAGCATTAAAATAATGTTATTCTATGGAGGTAAAAATAATTTTAAAGAACATGTTTTACAGTAGTATAGTAGACCCTTCTAAAAATCATAGATAATAACTGCGTCTAGCATAAGCTTTCCCAGTGTGTTCAGTAAACTCTTATAAACCATGCACTCATACTTCTTTGACTCAGAGCAAAGGAAAATTTAGTAAATATACTAGCTTGGTAGTTTTGAGCACTCTTTTCTAATACACACTAGCCCTTATTTTAATACAACACTGTTCCTTTATTTGGTATGTGGAAGTTGTACTAGTGGATCCAGAAATGCAACAGATAATCAGTGTTGCTTTCCAGAGCAAAGTTGCAGGTGCTCAGCTGATACTTTGCTTTATCAGCTCTGTATTTAGAAGGCAGCCATTTTCTTAACCTTTTAGGTACTAGGTGATATCTGCTGTTTCCAAGAACAAATATATCCAACAGAGACATTCAATATTAGTAAAAGATACTAGAGCCAAAAAAGGTATTAATATATTAAGATGCGTTGATGCCAAAAAAATGTCAAGGGAATGTGGAAAGTAAAAAAAAAAAAAAAAATCCATAATTTCATTTACGTACACATATACACAAGTATATACCTTGTTGATGATCATTTTTCATCTGTAGTGAAGACACATTTTTCAGTGTGAAATTCTAACTCGGGCCAGTTTTAAAATTTTGTGATCCTCAGAAATGGACTACCTTATATATAAGTAAAGCAGATCACTACCTTATTATTAGTAGACATATTAGGATAAGTGGAAATGTTGATAAGTCTGGGACTTGGTTTCCTGAAATGTCATCCGTAGGCAAAATTTTCAGGCTCTTTCATAGCAGTGAAAGGACAATGTGGGATGAACACATGAACACGTGTGTATATGGCAAGGTAAAGAAGTCTCTGTGTGGGAACGTGAGAATCAGGCCTGCGACAGCTGGTTATAGAAGGCACTATGTCATCCTATCTAACAGGGTACAATTCACATTATGGATATTGTTGATTTGTATGCATATTACACCAATTGTTAGGAAGATAATGGCACAGCATGTGGTTCCCAAACAGTAAGTATGTTATGACAATTTTCCTACAGATGGAAATAATGAGTCTTGATAAAGGGCAACTTCTTTCTAATTTGTAAAAAGAGACCCTATGGATAAGCAATAACCCTGACAGAGCTTTGTCAATGGGATGGGGATTTCAGCTCAACTCAATATTCTTCCCCTCTTACTCCCACCCACCTTTTTCTATTCAAAGCCTCTTTTTTCTCTCCTGATACATGGAATGGTAGCTTTATTAAATCTGACATTGGTGCCAATATCTTCTTCTCCTATGTTGCTTTGGTAATAGATTTAATTAAAAATATAAATCTTCTGAGTAGATTGAAGTCTTTAGAGCCCTTTCTACATGCTTTCATTTTCTCATTATGCTAATTATTATTTTTACTATTGTATTTGGAAATCACTAGCTATTAGGTTTTTTTACACATTTATTTTCTTTAAATAAAAAATTATCTTTAGGGGATCATCATGATCAATTTTTGTTAGTGTAGTGGGCATGTGGTAGACGAAAAACAAACAAGTAAGATATATTTTTAGTTATGAGGAAGGGTGTGGGTGTGTGTGTAATACACACTATTACCATTGGTAGAGTAGCAAGAGTTGGTTTCCAAATTTCATAAATAAGCAATTGTTGGGTCCTCTATGGCTCAGACATTCATATTATAGCATTAAGATACTGACTCTTTATTTTGTGATCAGAATCTTGCTTACAATAAAATATGAATTGTTTAACACAGGACTTCAGAAGTGACAGTTTTCTTTCAGAAAAAAACTATTTAAATGTCATTTAATAGGGATTATTGTCCTTCAAGCATAAGGGATTTTTGATAAAAGAACTATTTTAAAGTTATCTTTGATAATTATTGCATCATAAGTTTAAAAAACTATGTGTGTATGTGTTTTTTGCATGTGAAATACAGAGCCTCTACATGCTAACTCTTTTCATAACCCCTTCCAAGTCTGTGAGCTCCAAAATTCATTTAATAACACTTAGCATGCTTCTTATTCATTTAGTCATCTTGGATAACTCTTTCTAGCCATATTTTAACTTCTAAATTTGTCAAATTATATTTATGATCATGATGTGTTATGATATTGATGAATTAAGATTCAGTCTTACTTGTGTATTTTCCTTTAAGTACAGGATCTAAGTGAGTGATTTAGAATTGATAGACTTTATATTGTATAATTTATATCACTTCTCTTTCAAATAAAGATTGGAAATGAATCCAGTGGAGTCCTGTTGAAACCATGAGTCAATATAAAACTATGTTTATTGACAAAAGGAAGTAACATGATTCCAGATGTAATTCTAAGTAACTTACATAGTGGATCTGTCACTTTCTGTGTAACCTCAAATAAATTATTTTTGCCTTTCTGTGACTCAGTTTTCTCCACTTTAAAAGGGACATAATAATAATAAGACTTATTTAATAGGGTTACCATGAGAATTAAATAAGTTAACAGATGTAGCATAATTAGAATAGTATTTAGCATATAATAAATAATAAAAAGTCATTATTTTCATTGTTATCTTATTTATCCTTACAAAACCTTATGATGAAGTATTTTTCTTGTTCCCATATTGCAGATGTGGAAACCGAGACTCACAGTGGTTCCTTCCTTATTTATCTCTAAGATTTGTTTGAGATTTAAGCAACATCAACGATAGGAAAGCACTTTTGAAAGCATAAATTGCAGTGCAAATGAAAGGAGATAAGGGATTGTTAGAGATAAAGAAAGAATAATTACATTCACAGGTACTTGCTAGATGTACAACCAGTGAAGTGTAAAAGAAGCAGTTTCTCCATATGGTCTACATTTTATGAAGAATATGATTCCCAAGGACTCTGGAATAGTAAGCTGTGCTCAGGACATCCCATGGTAAAGCTTCTGTAATACTGAGAGTTAAAGCTTTTTATTCTGCCATTGGTTTATTTAAAGCATAAGCAATTAGAAAGAAACAAATGTCATTTTGTGGTCACTCCATGCTTTGTTGTTCTTTAATGAAAATACTAGATAAGTCAAACATAATTAATTCAAAGTTTATTTTATGGATATTATCTTTAATATTAATGAGGTTTGTCCATGTCTGAATTAGTCACGATTTCTGAGAATTCTTCTTTTGTTCCCTACTCCACAAGGAAAGCTGAATAAAGGAAGACTTAGCTAAAAGGTCTATCAGTATACACAGATAATTTTGTACTAACATATAAAGTGTGTTAGTGTGTGATTTTTTTTTTTTTTTTTGCTTATTTTATCTAATGGTAAAACCTCAGATTAGCTATTGTAAGAATTGCATTTTCAATGTGTATCATCCGACTGATTATGTTTTTAAAAAAATGCATTTGCCCTTTGTGCTGGAAAAATTACCCAGTTAACACCATGATAATAGCAGTGATTTTCAGGAGTTGATTTGTGGGTCCTTCTCTCTGTAATTTGCTTGCTAGTTCTGACAACCCTTCACAATGGCTATAATCAGTGCGGTGATTTTTCTCATGAACTTTGCTTGGAGCTGCCCATCACTGCTTCACCTACATATTTTTAAGTGCTGTGATACTTATACTCTCTCAGTTTGCTCTTGATTGCAATTAGTCAGAGTTATTTTTTATAGCTGTTAAGAACTTTGCACTTATAAAAAGTATAAACATGAGTCAAGACATTTTTCTCTCAGTAGGAAACACAAAATTATTGAATTTTATAACTTAAATTGATGTTAGAGATCATCTAGTCGTAGCAATCAACACATTTAAAAGATGAAAAAAAGGGGGTTTTCAGAGGTTAAGTGTCAAGGCCAAGGTCCTACAGAGATTACTCTCATGGCTCCCATGGCTCTGTAATTTATACATAAAGTGGATTAATAGTGAACTAAATCTAAATGTGTAGATACAAATAGAGATAATTACTGCTTGTCCCGATAATCATAGAGAAAGACCCAAGAGAGCAGACACTTCGATGCTTTTGTCCATTATTGTATTCCTAGTATGTAGAATAGTGCATGTCCTACAGCAGATGCTCAGTAAATATTTTTGTATAAAAAATTAATGGTTATTTGAATAATACCCCATCACATACACACTTTTTTAAAAATATGTTTTTATTGATTTTTAGAAAGAGAGGAAGGGAAAGGGAGAGAGAGATAGAAACTTCAATGATGAGACAGAATCATCAATTGGCTGACTTCTGCATGCCCCCTAATGGAGATCAAGTCTGCAACCCGGGCATGTGCCCTGACCAGGAATCAAACTGGTAACCTGTTGGTTCATGGGTTGACACTCAACCGCTGAGCCACATGAGCCAGGCTTTTTTTTGTTTTGTTTTTTTGTTTTACCTATTAATATCTGGGTTTTCAACTATGTTAATTGTGTTTTATTTATATCTTCAGCTGTCCAGATAATTTGTTTTACTTTTTTTTTGTTTATTATCAGCTAAATATTTGTATACCATATGTAATCTCACTGTCACATTAATGGTGTAATATTCAGCCAGTCAGCCAGTATTTTACCATATGAAGTCATACAAATGTGATTTTTTTCTGCAGTTTAATTGACTAAATGCATTCATTCATTTGTTATTATGTGTTGAGCAGTTTAATTTTTGTGATGTAAAAAGCCAACAACTGAAAATAATTATTACCATTATAAATCATGGGTTAAAATTCCCTAATATTAAATCTAACTTGATGGTGTTGCAAGTGTCAATGAAAAAAAAAACACAAAGGTTTAGAAACATTTGCCAAAATAGTAAAACTAATTCTGAAGTCTCCCCCAATCACAGCCTTCGTTGCATGTGAAAGTTTCCAGGGAGTGTTTTATCATCTTCTGTCCCTTATTCAAGAGGATCTAGGCACCTTATATAGGCCCTGCTGCTAACATTGGGTGATATTTTTTTTTTTTTGTCTCAGCTCAGATACTAATAAACCCAGAAGATAGCTTAGCTTAAAATATAAATTCTTGGTAGCTTAATTTAGCGAGTGTCACCCTAGAGAATCTTATGATTAACCACAAGTAGGGGTTTCAGTCTAACAAAAGTAATAAAGATCATCACAATGAATCCTGTATTTGAGCAAACACCTAAAATTGTGTGCATGTCTGTTCATCTATAACAAAACAACAACAACAAAAAAACCAACACAACCCAAAACCTAGAGAAAGAGAACAGCAGATAAAAGATGTAAGAACCTGTATTCCTGTCATCTCTTTGCTTTAGTGTTAAATTAACAAGCTGGTGATATATGAGCCTGTATAAATTAGGCTGTTTTTCAGTGCACATTGGGAAAAAAACGCACACAAAAGCACTGGTTGGTACACAACAGATCATCCCCAGTGCTCTCCGGAAGCAATTTCCTTTTTCCCTGAGTCTGCTGTTGGAATGCTGGCCGCGTGGCTTCTGCTGCCCAGGCTGCACCAGGGGCAGCCAGCAGCCACCCACGCTGTGAACGATCTGAGCTGGCGATCTGTGCTCAGCCACTGGGAGAAACCCGTTCTTCTCTAGACTGTGGGTAACATTGTGAGTTCAAACCTGTCTCCAGTTTTTGAATTCAGACAAAGTGGTTCAAAGACATTGAGAGAGTCCAGCTTTTCACATAGATTTGTTGGTTGTTAAAAATTCTGACTAACCCAATAATAATAATTCACATTACTCTTTCTTTTTTCCCAGTGACACAGTTCAAGATGCATGAGTAAGGTCACTAGTCATCAAAACACAGGAATTTGAAGAGAAACATGTCAGAACTTTTTGGCTATAAATAGAAAACTTTGGGTAATAATTCTCCAAGCCGTAGAAGACACATTGCATCCTTGATCAATTCTTAAGGCTTTCCATTTGCAAGCTATGGTCAAGCACTTCTGCACCCTTCCATAAGCAGGCTGACACTCCAACTGTTGAGCCACACTGAGCAGGGCATAATGACCTTTTTTTAAACGAATGTATATTTTTTTATTGATTTCACATAGAAGAAGGGAGAGGAAAATAGAAGCATCAATGATGAGAATGATTGATTGGCTGTCTCCTGCATGCCCCCTACTGAGAATTGAGCCTGTATCCCAGCATGTGCTCTGCCTAGGAATCGAACCAGTGACCTCTTGGTTCATGGGTTGATGCTCAAAAAATGAGCTGCACTGGCCAGGCTTATCCTTATGACTGTTCACCTCATGTTTCTTTCCTGGGTTCTGTCCAATTGTAGATTGTGGTGAGTTCTTGCTCGTCTTCTCCTTTAGCGCTTTCGGGAGTTGCAGCATGGCAGAGAGAGAATTGAAGTCCTGCATATCTTGGTAGGAGATGTATGTTAACTGGGTTAAAGAAGTAACCAGCACTTTTACCAACAGGATGATAATACACAACAAAATGATCTGCTCATTTCCAAAAGTTGCCAAGCAGAAGAGATCCTCTAGTTTAGTACTGCAAATATGAAAGACCTTTAAGATCGTGGTGGAGGATTTAGACAAAGGCAAGATACCACATTTGGCATGATTCCAAAATATTGACTAGAAATTCAAGGCAGTAAGATTAATCAGAGTGAGGCATTTTGGAGCGCAAGAGGCCCTCTGTGAAAATAACTGTTAATTATTTTAAGAATTTTATTTTTCCTTAATTTGGAGAAATTTCAAATAGATTTTTTGTTAAGTCATTGCTAACACTTTATTTGAATTTTTTTAAAAAAGCATTGGATTTTTTTTCTGATTACAAAAGAAAAACATATTCACTGTAGAAAATTCAAAAATATATAAAAAAGCAATAAGCAGAAGAGATAATGATTCTGACCTTTATATAACCATTAATAACACTTGCTGAAATGTTCTCTCCATATATATACTTTTAAATGAAATTATATTGCTTATATGTTACAGCCTGGTTGTCCACTTAACAATACATATCAAATAAATTCCAAAGTCATTAGGTATTCTGCTACAATGGCTGTCTAGTTTTCTATTACAAGAATATATGATAATTTACCTGGCCAATATCTTCTTGCTCATTTAGGTTGTTTTTAATTTGCCACTGTTATTACTTCTTCCTTTATGATCTCTTAGGACTATGCTCATACTTATAAAGCACTAGATTACATTATATTCTGGTCAATTGTACCCCCTTTTCCTATGAACACCTTTAGCTTAGAGATTTGGTTTTGTTTGTTTTTTTGTGTGTGTGTTTTTTTAATCACTTGCTACCAGCATCTAGTCCAGAATCAATGCAGGAATTGGTAGGTGTATACTCAAAATATACATACAATCCAAGAATTAGGTTTGCAATGCACATAGATTTAATAAGTTTTTGCATATAGTAAATACTAGAAAAAATATTATAGTGTCTAATGTGGAAGACTAGATTTGTATGGAGATACAGCTCTTACATTACAGTCATCACCCTTTCAAAAAGCAATGGAGGGTCTAGAGCCCTCTGCAGATAAGAGTTCCTGATACCTGTCTCTTTTCAGAGGTTTTTTTAATCAGGAACGGGCATTTCCTGAGAACTCTAATTGCAAAAATCATAGTTTGACTCAGTTAAATAAATTCTGGCATATAGACTTTTTTAAAAAATATATATTTTATTGCTTTTTTACAGAGAGGAAGGGAGAGGGATAGAGAGTTAGAAACATCGATGCGAGAGAAACATCGATCAGCTGCCTCCTGCACATCTCCTACTGGGGATGTGCCTGCAACCAAAGTACATGCCCTTGACCGGAATCGAACCTGGGACACTTGAGTCTGCAGGCCGACGCTCCATCCACTGAGCCAAACCGGCTAGGGCTGGCATATAGACTTTTTAAAAATATATATTTTCATTGATTTCAGAGAGGAAGGGAGAGGAAGAGAGAGAGAGAAATATCAGTGATGAGAGAGAATCATTGATTGGCTCCTTCCTGTATGCCCCACACTGGGGATCCAGCCCGCAACCAGGGCATGTGCCCTGACTGGTATCATACTGTGACCACCTGGCTGGCTAGATTGGGTTTTTAATTCCAGCTGTGTAACTCACTGGCTATATACCTTTGGGTAAGTTATTTAACCTCTTTGCTAATTGCTTTTTCCTATCTATAAAAATGTGAGTAAAAATATCCACTCCAAAGGTTTATGAGGAAAAATTAATTAAGTTTTTAAATTACATTAAAAAAATACCATGTTTCTTGCACGTACCAAATAATGAATAAGTATGACTCCTTAAACCGCTTTTATTTTTCCTTTCTTTAAATCCTCTTGACACTTACGACTAATTCCACTTCAAACAGTCAACGACTTGGTTTCCTGAGGATGGATGCTTCACATAGTCCTCATCTGTTTGGCAGAGGCCGGGGCGAGGGAGTGCACTGTGTCCAAGAGAAATGAGGCATCTCTTGCTTTCTTATTTTCCCTTCTTTTAATAGCTATAAATACAGAAACGGTTCTTGCACGTCAGGGGAGCCTGAGTGCTATGCATGTGTAGTTCATGCAGGGCAAGGCATGCGACCCCAGAATGCATGCTTCAGGATCCTGCTCTACCTTCTAGAGTCCATCTCAGAGGAGAGCTGATTTTATAACAGGATAGACACAGGAAGGAACATTGTAGATTAGCCAAACTGCTAAGGTAGAAGCCTGTGGTTGGACGCCCAGGGAAATTGATGGTTCCTTGGACATCTGGCTCTGTGATTGAGAGAGCAGATGTGTGAGCTGCCCTCAGAAGTTGAACAGTTCACTCCTGCTGCGTTATCTCGTGGCTAGACTCGGGCCCCAGTCTCCAGGGCCACATCCATTCTTACAGAACTAAACCTTCCGCGTGCTTGAAGATTACAAAGATGGACAAGGAGAGTCGTGTGAGCCCCAGGAACTGGGTGAGTCTTTGCCATTGGATTCTTGGCTGGAATTGAACTGTCAGTCTAACAGCCGCAGTGACATGCGGGCATTGGGCTGCATCTAGCAGTGACTATCAGGCTGTTCATCTAATTGGCTGGTTCAGGTTTCAGTGACGGCGTCCAGGGGAAGGGTCCGGAAGGAAGGATCGCTAAGTGGCGCCTGGGAGTTCTCCTGGTGTTCTTCTAGTGTTTCTCTGAACCGTAATTAGTTTCATGTATTCAAAGACTTAATAGCAGGAATGGAGAATCTCTTGGATGCAGTGCCTAATCTATATTTGTGTCTGTCTTTGGACATGCAGGAGATCCCGGAGAAACTGCAATTAGTGGTTTACAAATGCAAACTAGCACATCGTGGCAGGGCATGGATCCTTTGCCCTCCTGAAAGCTCTAAGTTCCATGACGGAAACATACAGCCCTTTACTGTCCGTAGCAGTGCAGGTACCTGTTTCAGCCACTGCTTCCTGTCCCTTCCCTCCATACCACAATACTGTGTAACAGAAGGAGCTCGCACCAGCAGAGCCCGGTGGACGCAGAGCTGTTTTGTTGGCTTATGGGTGGGTAGAAACAGGCAAAGAGTTCAAATTCACTGGACGATGCAGCTCAACTTTTTAAAATGTGTCTGATGTGTAGCTTAGATTGTAGGAAAGGAGGCAAGCTGGAGGAGACATGTTGGAACCAATTTTACATACATTCTGCTCTATTTTATTTATGGGAATTTCTTGAACTAAAAACAAATAAACAAAAATTTGGAGGAACAATGTATGTACATTTGTGTTAGTTATACAAAAACTGCATTTTCTAATCCAGAAATCAAATCACATGCTACACAGATTTGCAGCATGAGCCAAATTAGACATTCTATGCAGACTGATAATTTGACATCCTAAGGAGATCCTAAGGAGATTTATGATTTAATGCTTTTGTTACTTGTTCTTTAAACATGTGCCCGTATTTATTTATTTGTCAGTCTGAGGGCTACTTTGGGCTTATCTAGTGACTTCATTCAGCCTCACCCCTTCTCCTGTTCCGTTCACTTGATTTGAGATGAGGAGGAGAACTCAGGAAGCCACTGAATGTAAGTAGGGTTTTGGAAAGAGAGAAAGAATTTAAATTAGTAAAGTTGGCCTAAGGAAGGCTTTCAAGGTTAGGGAAGTAAAGACCCAGAAGTTTCTGTTATATGCAATCTCTATGAAACCTCCATGCTGATAGCCACAACTAAGAAGAACCCAAATGGTTTTTATTTTAAATAATACATTTCTTTTAGAATGAAATCATTTACTTGTTTCAATGTCCTTTTTTGCTTTTAATGTGCTGATTATATAGAACAAGCAGTATTTTCCCCCAAATGCAATCCATGATAAGGGTTCATAATCTGGAGTTATGCTAAGAGCTTTAACGAACAGAACATAATACAAACAAGCATGGTAGTTGAGGGATTAAGATGAAGATTTTCCCACCTTACACTGGCCAGTCTCCAAGTCTTCAATTTTTAAAATACCCTTCAGGGCATTCATAGTGGTGAAAGCTATAGGATTTTTTAATTTATAACATGTTTGAAACACATCCAAAGCTGTGGTTAGAAATGTTTTGTTTTGTTTAATCAATTTAGTGATAAAAGAAAGAAAAGACGGGAGGATGGAGGGAAGGAGGAAAAGAAGGGCATTGAGTGTTCATGGCTTTTGTTAGGTTTCTGTGTTCTCTATTTTCCACAGTTCCCTCGTGTATATACCACACTTGTGTGCACATACACATGCATGTACACACATATACACTTTCATACTCATACCCAACACTTGCATCTTAAAAGCTTTGAGCTTGAAACCTCTGCTGAACGGTCCTTATTTTCCTGATACTGCAGTTAATGGTGGCCTTTTGTTAGTTGTCCAGCTTTGGATTCATGTCACATTCTGAATGCAGTGGTTGTGTGAAATGTGCATATCACCTAAAGTTTCTGACCCTGGTTTCCTCATGTGTAACACAAACAGAATACAGATTAATAACTATATTGTGTTGGTATCTAATACATCAACATAAACAGTTTGTCTGTGGTTGTGTGAAATGTGCATATCACCTAAAGTTTCTGACCCTGGTTTCCTCATGTGTAACACAAACAGAATACAGATTAATAACTATATTGTGTTGGTATCTAATACATCAACATAAACAGTTTGTCTGGATTTTGAGAGCAGAATAACTTCATCTTTCATTAATCTGCAAACATGTTATCCTCTTCCCACTGCCTTACACTAGCCATGGTGTTGCCTGTGTGTCTAAGCCAATCTACAGTCAATTTTATGAATGATCAAGTGGCTAAGCCAATTTGGGGGGGGGGGGTTCATACTCAGATACATAGGCAAAAAAAAATTTGTATAATACACATATACTTTATTATCTGGCTCTGGAAAAGTTGAAAGATAAATTTTTCTGAGAAGAGATAAGATTTCTACAAAGATCTTTTCATTTTTCTTTGACTCACAAACAAAGATGTGTCATTTGATGAGCACTTATTGTATGACAGGCTCGGTATTAATGTTTATATGCATTTTTATAAAATAGCTTTCACAAGAATCCTAAGAAAAGGAAACTATTTTATCTAAAGACATGTCTTTAAAAACGCATGCATGTAACCACTACGCTATGCTGCCTTTCAATGCATAGCAAAGAAAATGTCAGGTAATAACTGAAGATATGGAGACCAGAGATAAAAAAAATACTGCCCTAGCTTCTTGCTGCCTGAGAAACATGCACAGGACGAGTGAACTCTTCTATCTTATATATAAATAAGAATTCCTATTTTCAAATGCAAAAATCTAACAAAATAATTAAAGGGATAGTCTTAATAGTCTTGACTAAGGTGATGTCTATTAAGAAAATGACATCCTGTTACTGAGAATCTTAGCAAAAATCTGCACTAAAAGCTAAACTTGTCATTATTTTAACAGAAATCTGACCTAGGAACTTGTATGAATGATTGTGTTTCAATAGAGGTGGGAAGGGTAGAGGTGGGTTACGTGGAGATTGGGAAATGCCAACTTATTGGACCTTCCTTTGTGTCTTTACCTCTAATTAAGATGGGATGTAGTGTTATTCTTAGAATAAACATTTAATAATTTTAAGTTATTAAATAAATATTATTTAAAATAATAATGACATCTAAACATTTTAAAACAAACTAACACATATCTTATTGAATGCCAATTTTGTGTTAAGTACCTATCATGTTGCATACTGCAGAGGATGCAAAGAAGCAAAATTAAGGAACTAGCTACCCAAGAAGATAATAATCTAGTTTGGGTGCACATATGTAAAAAGAATGGAGGAAAACCAACATGAGGGCTCTATTAGGTAATGGACTTTGTCTTATCTGGTAATCTATGTCCAGAGCTAAATATGATACCTGGCATCTAGTAGTTACTTAATAAATATTTAACCAGAATAGATTATTGGAAGGATAAGAGAAATAGAAGTTCTCATAAATAATAAAAGAGATATCACTAAATAGTACAGGATGAATGGTCAAGTTAATGATTAAGTAAGTAGTTAATGAGTTCAAAAGATGACTATTGAGAAATTATTTTTGTGCAGGTGCCCTTTATGGTGTCTGGTATTACCTAAATCCTAGCAATTGTTGGTGGTTAGCTCCTGGAATCTAGTATAGTATTTGAGTAAATCATGTCTTTTTTGTACCTAGAGATGGGCATCTATGGATTGAGATATATAAGATCATTTAGGTCAGCTGGAATGAAATAAATTCTTTTTTTTTTTACGATAGCTAATGGATTGACAGACAGGTGATCACTTGCTTATCTAACTAAATTTATTTTCTTTGTTCTTATTTTATAATTTTTATCTGGAATGCAGACTGTAATTATCTTTCACCCATGTTCTATTACTTTGTTTTCCATTATTACCTAGCCAATTGCTTAAGTCGACTCTTTTTCATCAGTGATTTGTGTTTTAATTTGGTCAATATTGGATGGATCCTGTCCAAATGTACTATGGATTGTAGCTTCTTAAGTGCTTCTCCCTCCTGGACATTGTCGAATTAGACTCCCTCCACGTTCTGCATGGAGTAGGGTTCAGTATCTGAAAGAGGAGCCGCACAACAAATGAGAGAAAAAGACACGAGATAATTTTGCAATATTGGGGGACCAGGTGGGCAAGTCCCGAAGGACTTTCTCCACTGCTCAGGCTGCTCCAATCTTTTATTGATCTAGAGTAGCCCTTAGGGTAAGGAGGTTTCAATGACACACAGATCAGCAAACAATTTCCAGGAACAGACAAAGTATCTGATTAGCTCATCAATAGATTTCCGGGAGTAGGCAGAGTATCTGATTAACAATAATCAACAAGGATCTACATAAGTATCTAAGGAATTAAGTGAACTAAGGTGGGGATGCTTCAACTATTATTACCTAAATTAACTGGGTGGTTCCTAGATTAACTGGGTGGTGACCTTTGCTAGGACTTCAAAGGTTACTAGCTTTTGGGGGTCTCTGTCTAAACTCAGCTAGTGAAGACAATGAATGGACTCTGGCAGACAGAAATCAGTTTGGTTTTAATTGGTGGTGGCCTTCTAACTCTGAGATGGGTTGTTTTATATCAGGCTTTCTTCTGGCAATTCTGTTTGACCTATGTACACTGAAATGTCACACTATGCCAATTGCAAATGGAAAGTCATTTTGGAGTGTATTTTTAAAAAATATTTTTTTAAAATATATTTTATTGATTTTTTACAGAGAGGAAGGGAGAGAGATAGTCAGAAACATCGATGAGAGAGAAACATCGATCAGCCGCCTCCTGCACATCTCCTACTGGGGATGTGCCCACAACCCATGTACATGCCCCTGACCGGAATCGAACCCGGGACCCCTCAGTCCGCAGGCCGACGCTCTATCCACTGAGCCAAACCGGTTTCGGCTAAAAAAAATATTTATTGTCAAATATGTTCTCCCATACAGTGGACTTCCTTTTCATTTGGTTTCCTTTGCTGTGCAAAAGTTTATTTTTATTTTGATGTACTCCCATTTGTTTATTTTCTCCTTAGTTTCCCTTGTTCTAAGATAGTGGTTCTCAACCTGTGGGTTGCGACCCCTTTGGGGGTCGAACGACCCTTTCACAGGGGTCGCCTAAGACCATTGGAAAACACATATATAATTGCATATTGTTTTGTGATTAATCACTATGCTTTCATTATGTTCAATTTGTAACAATGAAATTGGGGGTCATCACAACATGAGGAACTGTATGAAAGGGTAGCGGCATTAGGAAGATTGAGAACCACTGTTCTAAGAGCTGTATTGGCAAACATGTTGCTATGGCTCCCATGGCTCTGTAATTCATACATAAAGTAGATTAACAGTGAACTAAATCTAAATGTACAGGTCCAAATAAAGATAATTATTGCTTGTCCCAATAATCATAGAGAAAGTCCCAAGAGAGCAGATACTTTGATGCTTTTATCCCTTTTGAGTTTATTCTTGTATAAGGTGTAAGTTGGTGGTCTAGTTTCATTTTTTTGCATGTACCTGTCCAATTTTCCCAGCACTATTTATTGAAGAGACTGTCCATTACTCCATTGTATACTATTGCCTCCTTTGTTAAATATTGAGTGTACTTTGGTCAATTTCTGGGTTCTCTGTCTGTTCTGTTGGTCTCTATGCTTGATATTGTGCCAGTACCAGGCTGTTTTGACTCCAGTGGCTTTGTAGTATAACGATATCCAGTATTGTGATCCCTCTAACTTTTGTCTTTTATCTCAAGATTGCTGGGTTACTTGGGGTCTTTTCTTTGTTCCATATAAATTTTTGAAGAATTTGTTCTAGATCTGTGAAATATTGGTATTTTAATGGGGATTGCATTAAATCTGTAGACTGCTTTGGGTAGTATGGACATTTCAATTATGTGAATTCTACCAATACATCAGCACAGCATTTTCTTCCACTTGTTTATATCTTCTACCTCTGAGCTCCAAGCTTTTCCCTATTGTTTTTTGTGCTATAAAATGAACTAGTTAACATTCATCTATTTTTAGCTCATGCACCCATACACTATGGCTCTTCCCTTGGCTAATAATTGAAGGAGGGATGAAATATCTTTCACTTCCAGGATGAGCTGTGTAGCAGAAAATTGGCCATGACCCTGATGTTGGACATGCACCAACCTAGCTGTTCAGTGCTAGAGACAAGAAAGGGTTATTTTCCTAAGCAGTGACACTAACAAGTTTCCCATAATATATTACAGTGAATTCTGAATTATGGTTTTCTTCTCTCCTCCCTCTGGCCAACTGTGAAAGATTTCATTTGGCCTCTTGTAATTTCCACAAGGATTAAAGTACAAATCATATAGCCAAGGGACCCATTCATGCCAATAGAATAGAGTTAGTTAACCTTCACTAAAGTTAATTTTGCTACTGGAAATGGTAACAGGCAAGGGTGTGGAAGACAGATGCCAGCTAACACTATGCATTATTGCATATTTTACCACTTCTATAATGTTTCAACAATTTTAAAGTTAAAAAGTTATGCCTTATTCACTAATAGATATTAGTGTGTAGCTTGCACATCTCTCTTTACCTTTGGTATTTATATTATCATTGCTCAGATGTGATAGTATGGCTCAAATTCAGCAACACTTGAATTTGCTAAACATTTAGGTGGTAATAAAAATATCAAAAGCAAATCACATTTCTTTTCTATTACACTTTTCCAAGGAAGACAAGGATCGTGCAACATTTTATATTGGCCTAGGAATAATCTAATATAGTTCAGGTTATTCCTCAATAGACCAAATGGAGGTATATATGGGATGTTATATGTTTTGGCAAATACCACTGTTAATTACTTGACTCTTTCTCTTTATTTGTTTTTTGTTTTTGTTTTTTAAAAAAATATATTTTATTGATTTTTCACAGAGCGGAAGGGAAAGAGATAGAGAGCTAGAAACATCGATGAGAGAGAAACATCCATCAGCTGCCTCCTGCACACCCCCTACTGGGGATATGCCTGCAACCAAGGTACATGCCCTTGACCGGAATCGAACCTGGGACCTTTCCGTCCGCAGGCTGACGCTCTATCCACTGAGCCAAACCGGTTATGACTAAGTGCATTTAGATACACACACAATGCTCTTAACCAGTTTCTCCTCACACATTTGTAAATTGGAAGTAGAAGAGAAATTACAATGTGCATTTGAAAGGGGCAGGATGATTTTGTGTTTTCTCTTCCTCTGACCTGACTTCAGCGTGCCAGCCATCAAGCCAATCACGCCCGGTGTGGCTGGAATGGCCCAAGTGCAGAGCCTCTGCCAGCCTAGTACTTGCCAGATCTCTGATCTACTGGTTCCATGAAATGTTGCTGTGGAAAGGCTTATGGTGAGATTCTGTTGTCACGTGAGAAAACATTGCATTAGAATAAGATTGTTTCCAAATGGTCACCAGGTTCAATCAGCCACTGTAAATGTAATATTTTAAATTTAATACAACTATCAGATATATAAGCACAGAGGATAGGAAGCCACAATTTGAAACTGAGAAATAAAAAAAGTAAGTAAAATATATCTTCTTCATCAAATGAAATGCTTAAGTTTGAATAACTGGAGAACAGTTTTTATGCAATTAAGTATTTTTCCAGCGAAAAATAAATCAAGGCATTTCATCCAGATCCCCCTATTCATTTCATCCTTGGTTGGGTGGGTTGGTCCCCTTGGACAGAGGCTGCAGTCCCAAGGTTATACAGGGACACAAAGCCACCAGGCAGGAGAACAGCTCCAATAAATTCTGCTTATTAAAATGCTGAGATGATGATGCTTCTAAATTAAGGAGCAGAGTGAGAACCCTGTTGTGACTTTTGGTATTAAGAGAGAGAGAGATGTCATCTATTGTGTGTGATCTATTAGTGTTGTTAGAAAAATCAAATGAGATAATGTATCCACAATCTCTTTGGAAAGTGTCTAAAGCTACAGAAGGACACGGAGCCTGGCTGACCTACATTATACTAAGATCTTTGATTAGCTGAGCAGTTGACCAAATGCTAACAAAGAGCCTGGACTACCATCGGATTCTGATAAAGAAGAGCTTGTTGAAAGGATGGTTTAAGTATAGTTGGTATACACTATTACATTAGTTATATTAGTTTCAGATGTATAATATAGTGAGTTGACATTTTTATATCTTACAATGTGATTACCCCACTAATTCTAATCATCATCTGTCACTCTACAAACATCCCATATTATTGACTAATATTCCCCTTCACCGTTTTCACCCATCTCTTTCTCCCTTTCCCTTCTGGTAACCATCACTTTGGTCTCTGAATTTGTTTTGATTTGTTGTTTGGTTGGTTGCGACTTTTCTTTCTGGGACCTGATTCCCATAATATAATGTGTGATTTCAGTCAGGTTAAATTAAGCTCTCTGAATCTGTGCAATAGAGTTAATAATATTTAACACATGATATCTTTGTGTAGATCAAATGATTTCACATAACATATAATGCTTAATGTGTGTCTACCAGTTAGTAAGCCTGAAGAAAACCTTAATTCCCTTCCCTAACATTAATAATGTAGGTGAGTGTTGCAAAAAGTGCAGTATTTGAACCAGTTTTCTCGCATGACAACAGAGTCTCACCATAAGCCTTTCAACTAGAGAGTCCTGAGGCCTGTTCTGGACCTTCTACAGTTGGTCCTTGGAATGGATTTTTAAATAAACATTTTAATTAATTCTTAAACTTACCACAATTGCACTTACTGATTTAGATAGAGCCCTGTGGTAAAGGCTAGTACGTGCTAAGCAGGGTTGTTGAATTTGAGAATACAGGAGCTGAATTTGAAGTTGGACTGACCCAGTAGCTGCTTGGAAGTTTCAACTTTATACTATTTATTTCCCCTTTGTGTCATTTGCTTCTTCATCCCAACATCCAGAAAAGTCATTAAATTTTATTTCAGGGGTCTTAGTAGGTAAAGGTTTTTGTGCTTTTACTGCATCTGCTTGCAATTTAACATTAGATACAGTTGCAAACAGAAAAGAACTTAATGAGAAAAAAAGGAATATTGAATTCGACATATCAATAAATGAGTGTAAAATCAATAACCAAGTTAACTGTGGTCGAATAAAGATTTGTCCTTTCCTTGCCAAAATGTCAAAGAGGCAAACAAAACTATTCTAGCTCAATCACCAGCAAAGAATTGGGCATACATTTTTAACATGTGTAAGCTAACTGTTGAGTCTATGTATTCTTGACACTTTTTAATATTTATTCCTAATCCTTTAAAATGGGTAAAATATGTTTAGGCCAGTGGTCGGCAAACTCATTAGTCAACAGAGTCAATTATCAACAGTACAACGATTGAAATTTCTTTTGAGAGCCAAAATTTTTAAACTTAAACTATATAGGTAGTTACGTTGTTATTAACTTAATTAGGGTACTCCTAAGGCTTAGGAAGAGCCACACTCAAGGGGCCAGAGAGCCGCATGTGGCTCGCGAGCCGCAGTTTGCCAACCACGGGTTTAGGCTAAAAAAAAATGTCAATTTGACATTAATTAAATGCCTGAACCTTATCCAATGAATAAACTATTGAAATCACAGAGAATATTAATGACATTTAATAGCCTGTTCAGAAGCTATTAAAACTCAAAAGCAGAGAAAGCAAGAATAGTATTCATAAGGATCTGTCTGTGGAGAGGAGGTGTGTGTGTGGGGAGGGGAGGGTTGGAGGGAGAGGGTGCCTCATGAATGAAAAACAGGCATATATTTATAGCAGCAGGAATTGAAATGTTCTCTGTAGAGGTCTGGAGTTAATGCATTATATGAGCAAGATGTGAGTTTCTAAATTTCTTCTCTTCTACAGCTTGCTGAAGTTTCAAGGCCCTTTGACAGTTATCAGGAATACCTATTTTCTGTTCAAGAGGTTCTTTCCTGGCATGTAGTCAGCAGTAGAATTACCTTCAATGGTAATAGAAGTCTACAGCTCCTTTGAAAGCTCTCTGTTCACCCATAATGGAAAGCTGCAAGTAGATGACTTTACCTGCTCTCCCCGTTTTCACCAGTCTTTCTTTTTATAAGAGAGCCTTGTTTATCCACATGTTCTGGTGGATGCTTTCTAGCCAATAATCCAGATATCCATAGATCTTTTCTCACTCATTGATCGATAAGAGTATAGTCTTAGCTCACATACAGATTGCTGTGGAATTGGATCACCAGAGTGCCTCTCTTTCAGCAGAGTTCTTGATATTCTTGTGATTTTAGAAGAATCTCTTGATTTGGCAGGTGGTGGCCTCCTTCTAGGAATGTACAAATAATTTAGGATAAGCAAAAGTTCTAACAATTTGGCATTAAACCAATGGATAGTTCATTCCTTAAGCATAAAACATCAGTTCTTACCCAACGTGCCAAGAAGTCTGCCAGGATCAATTTTAAAAAAAAAGGTCCCAGGTCAGAGAACAAGATGTTGGGTATTTCCAGATTTCTCTCAGTCTTTCTGATTTATTCCTTCAGGGATAGTTAAGGTTACCAAATCCCTGGCTGTGCCTTTTATCCTGTGAAGTTTGTTAATGATGCCCCTTCTCTAAAATGACTCCATATCTAAAGTGCTCCAGTTTGGATGATAAATTACCCAATTATATGGCCACTGTTATCATGCCTTACAAGTTATCCTTTGGCAAGCCTTTCTTGACCCTCTAGGGTGGACTAGATTCTCCTGTCGTACTCTCTCATAGCATTATGCATTTCTACTTCCTTGCTTTTATCATAATTATAAGTAATTTGGGATAAGTATATACTTAATATATTTTTCCCTGATAGAATATAAGCTCTATAAGATCAGAATCTGCATGATCCAGGGTGACATACAGATGTTTAGCAAGCATACAACAGGTGTTCAAAAATTAACTATTGACCCTCGCCGATGTGGCTCAGTAGTTGAGCGTGGACCTATGATCCAGGAGGTCACAGTTTGATTTCCAATCAGGGCACATGCCCGGGGTTGCAGGCTGGATCCCCAATAAGAGACGTGCAGGAGGTAGCTGATCAATGTTCCCCTCTCATAGGTGTTTCTATGCCTCTCCCTTCCTCTCTTTCTAAAAATCAATAAAATAAAATATTAAAAATGGTTTGTTGAACAAATGCATGCATATACCGCATGCCCTTTCCCAAGGCCAAGCCTGTTTCTCAACAAATGAGCCTACATGGTCATCTATGAAAAAGTTAATGCCATCGGCTGGTGCTGTGAGGGGCCGGCACTGCCCTTAACCCTTCTGGGTGGCTCCCCTAAAGGTGGGCTCTTAGGAGGCCAAGAGCAGAGGAAAATCCCCTTTAAAAACTACTAGAGAATCTGATGTCCATGTTCTTAGTGAAGGCCAGAGGTCACGGCACAAAGAGGCCTGCTGTTGAATCTAAGGAGACCGCCTGGCTTGGAGCTAAGACTGAAGGCTCACTTAGTGGTCTTGACTCTGGTGTTAGTAGCCTTGAACTTCTCCCACCTCACTAACCACCTACCCAGGCTCCCTACTTGAGTAGTCTCAAAAGAAAGGCAGTGGGGCTGGCATGAGGGATGAAGAGAAGCAGAGTAGATCCCACTGGTACCTAACACCATAGATTTTATTTTTTCCTCCTCTGTGACCTCATGCTTCTCAACCACTTTATGCAGCTGTTGTGGGCAGGGATATCATGGCCCATGGGGAAGTAAGTCTTTTCTTGGGTAACTTAGGTACCCTCCCATTAATGAGGACCACCTCCCAAGGTCATGAAACTCCTCTTAAACTGTGAAGCTTGCCTTTTCCCAGGTCATGTCCAACTGCAGCGAACTTGAAATCCTTTATCCTGGCAGTGAGGATGTGGCAAGTAAACCACAGCCCTGTTCCCAGTAATGAGAACGAAAAATCTTATCACAACTAAAATTAATTGGATGATAAGAATAAATGCCAAGCTATGCCACACCAAGCTGATATAATTCCAACCAAACACTGATAAAATTGACATTTTAGTTCACATGTGCAGTCCTTTCTGTTACAATTGCTATAATAATTTTGGAAATATTGAAAACAGTCCACAAAGCACCTGCTTATCCATTTCCTGAATACCGAGGAACCTAGACTAACTAGGATTCATTACACAAGATCATCTTTTACTTACAGTTCCTTGGCTCTCAGCCTCATTCATATTAGTTCTAATTTCCAGAGTGTTGGCCAGCCTAGAAACACCTGACTTTGTGGTAATTTTCTTCAGTTAGTCCTAAAATACTAATGAATGTTCTATTTCTGTATAAATCAAAAATTAGTAGGCTGCTTCCACACAATGCTTGCAATCTTTATGAAATATGGAATGTTCAGTTAGCAGTCTGCATCTTTAGGAATAGGGTATGTAGTGATGATGGGCAATTCTAATATTGTTGACTGGAGATTGTGCAAGTATAACTGATAACAGATTTAAATGCAAAGCACCATTAATGCAATACAGGGAAATCTATAAGATTTACCAGAGTCTAAAACCCAAATGGTGGTGAGCTTTATCTCTAGGCAAAGAATGAAGAGGGAAACATTTTTCAGCTGGATGGGATATTCTCTTCTGTGCAAGTCCCCAGAGTTCATTGCCACTGGCTTCTCCTGGATCGATCACATTGTTCTAAATGAATGATGCTGTCAGGGCTTTGAAGGATGACACGGAGTTCTGCGGTCAGGTCTGGATATAATGAAAGTGCCCCGGCAGCTTCCTTGGCTTTAGGGCAGCGGGATTACTTTTGAGCTAGAATTTTGAAATGATCAAAAGCTCCTTGACTGCATTTTCAATATGTTTATCCGAAAAAAAAAGCTGAAAGTGCAAGATAACTTCGGCAAGAAATTTGGAAGTTGAATGGGTATCCGAACCCTCCAAAGGGAATCCGCTGCAGTCGAACATGACTCACGTTTCTCCCGCCAAGAAGCAGCCCTGCACTTTTCTTCCAGAATTATTTTTAACTAGCTTGGAAGTCATCCAGGTTTGAATCTCCCAAAAGCAATTTTGTAAATGTGAAAGGGGCTAACTGGGTTCTGAGTCAAAAGACAGGTGCATCTGGATGTCTTTTGTACAGCTGTGAAAATCCACAGGATGGTCATCGCTTATTCCACAGTGGAACAGCTTACGTGTGAAATGCGGTTTCTTCCAAAGGTGATGAAAGCCCAGCAAGACAGATCAAAGTGAAGCCAAGCAAATACATGCGCCCATTTTCCTTTTCTTCTTCCTCAGAAAATATCCAGACAATAACGTGAAAGGTTTATGACCAGAAACGTGAGGGACAGCTGCATATCCCCAACAGAAGTTACAGTTACCACTTAAACCTATCTAAAGGATGTGTAGGTTCACTTGAAATCTGTCATGAGATAAGATAAACTGGCTACTACTACCATATCGTGGTTGTTCAAATTTTATATAAAACAAGGAAAAGTAGGAGGCTTTATGTTCAACAATGAAGGAAAAATAGGCAGGATCTATAATGGCAAGTATTTTGAATGACCCTTCTTAGTAAAAAAAAAAAAAAAAAGAGAGAGAGAGAGAGAGAAGAAAAGAAATTATGCCTTTTCAGTCATAACACTGGAGTTGTCTTCTGTTATCACTTTGAGATTAAAGATGTCCCAGACATTGAAAGCATTTGTATTATGTAAAAAATAAGTTTCGTGTAAAATTTACACATATGCTTAAATATCGTCAATATATATTATTGAGGGAATTTAAATATTTAATAATCTTCTCAATTTGTCATAAAGTACAACTAGTATATACAGTTGTCTGTGAAAATTTCTTTTGAAATCAACGTTCATCTTGAACAGTTTTCAGGAGAGTTGGTTATCAATTGGAGAGTCTCTAATTGCTTTCAAGATTGTTTTTATCAGTTAGCTAAGATCATTGGTAATGTGAGTCTCCCTGCCATTAACAGAAATTTTTGCTAGCCCTTTTGGATAAAAAAATACCAGAAGGGGAACCATGCACCGTGTGATTTTTGCCTTAAAGGTTTTCTCAAAGTCAAAACAGGAAATGAATAAATAACTCAGCAGGTAGATACATTAAAAAAAAAAAAAAAAGAACCCCTGCAGTTAGGAGACTATGTTGTTAGTTAGAAAAAGACACTAATGTTATTTAAACAATGGAATTGCATTTTAAAGATTGACAAAGAAATGGAGTAGATAGCAATCTACTTGCATAGGCTTCAAAAAACAAGCAAACCAAACAAGAACCTCAGGGTAGTGGAGTTTATAGAGACCAAGATGGACTTCAGCAGTTGGAAGACTGACTGGGACCAGACAGAATGTGGGGTCACTGATTTAGTACTCTACCACTAAATGATTTAATGGTTCAGTTTGTCTTTTCTGTGATTTTTCTGCTTTTCCTTTGACTAATTGACTTTTGTATCTCTAGTTTGAATTTGTAGGAGAGATATCATTAGATTTAGTTGTTTATCTGTTTAAGCATCTTTCTGTCTGTAGATCTTTGATAAGTGGGCACATTAGAGCAAAGGCCAGCCTATATAGGAACATTCTTTGTCTTTTTTTTTTTTAAATCTTATTGTTGAAAGTATTCCCCCCCTTTTTTTGTCCCCAATGACCCCTTCTTGCCCACACCCCCGCTGTCCCCCACCCCAGGCCTTCATCACACTATTGTCAATGTCCATGGGTTATACATATATGCATACTAGTTCTTTGGTTGATCTCTTTCCACCCCTCCACCCACCCCTGCCTTCCCTCTGACATTCAGCAATCTGTTCCATGCTTCTATGTCTCTGGATCTATATTGTTCATCAATTTATTTTGTTCATTAGATTCCACATATTGAGTGAGATCATGTGATACTTGTCTTTCTCTGACTGGCTTATTTTGCTTAGCATGATACTCTCCAGGTCCCTCCAGCTGTCTCAAAGGGTAAGAGATCTTTTTTTTTTTTTTTTTTTTTTTTTTTTTTTTTTTTTTACTGCTGCATAGTATTCTATGGCATAAGTGAACCACACCTTTTTTATCCTTGGATCAGGTGACCCACAGGTTGATCAACTGTGGCCAGGGGGTATGGCAACTAGCAGCCCACTCATGTAGATGGAAGCACTATGAAGTAAATGTTGTAATGAGGAGGAGTGACAAACATTCTGAGGCTTAACTTATCTTTCCCGCCCCCCCCCGCCCCCAAATGATTTAAAAAAGACATTATATGTGGAAAGTTAAAAATAATTCAGTTCCATAGTTTAGAAGATTTTAAGTAATTTTAAATAATGAAGGTTATGATATACTTTCTGGTTTGGTACAAAGGAAACATTGTTACTGTCATATTTATTGGGCACTTACCAGGTACCAGACACTTTGCTGAATATTTTCACACATTATCACTAAAGTCCTGACCATAAAGCATCAAATGCTTTGAAAGGTTTAATATAACTATTGATACTATCATTCTGATTAAATTTAATCCATAATACTCAATGAAATCAGATTTATTACTTTAAATAAAATTGACAAAACATGGACCAGTTAAGGAGTTAGAAGTTTAGACCATTAGAGCTATGATTCAAATAAGTCTGATAAAACATAAATGTTTGTCTTATTTGCTATTATAATTAATATATTCTCAAAAAAGCAGTTTGATATCAACTAGATAATTATTTACTCAATTATGAGTTGCAGTAGATGTATGCTAAATTTAGCAATTGCTTGGGAGAGTTATGCTTTATATATATATATATATAAATTTTAAAATATATTTGTTATTTTTGATAGTATTACAGATATCTCCTATTTTCTCTCACTTTTCCCCTCTCCTCCCAGCCTCTACCTGCCTCCCCAGGTCTTCACCACCCTGTTGCCCATGTCCATGGGCTATGCATATGAGCATATAAGTTCTTTGGTTTATCCATTATTCAGCTGCATCACTTTAGGCAACTAATTCTACCACTTGGAAACTAATTTCTTTAGCTGTAAAAATAATTAATTTCTATCTTCATAACTCACAGTTTTTGGTGAAAACAGATGAAAAATATAATTACAAAGTTCTATAAATTGTAATATTATACCTATTAATAAGCCCCATTAATTTTGATAGGAAACCAGTTTTTGTTATTCTTATTAGTATTTACCTTGGGATTAACAAGTTTTGAAACATTATAATTGATTATGAATAATAATGAGAAAGAAGTAAAGGAAATGAAATAGTAGAAACTTAAAATATCAATATAAGGCAAATGCTCTCATTTAAACATATAAATTAGCCCTCAAATCTTAAAGATTTAGAATGATGAAAACAATAAGCTTATGTTATTTGATATGATTTTCTAATATAATACTTTAAGATTTTTTCAAAGTAAAATCATGATTTATCAATTCAATTTTCAATTGTTTAACTTCTAAATTAAAGCCTTAAAAATCTTTATTTTAAATATTTTTACAAGTGCTCTGTAGTATCCAGATCTAATAATCTTCTCCATGTTCATTTTTTCTTTTTTTTAAGGTGACACATTCCTTCTCCCTTAGAAATAAGAATTTTTATAAAGGAAACTTGCCAAAAGATGAAATATATATATGAAAAAAATCAGACTTGACCCAATTTGAACCATAAAAAGGATACTTTGGAAACAGTTCAAAGGGACTATATTTGGATTAGCAGA
Source organism: Myotis myotis (assembly GCF_014108235.1). Taxonomy (NCBI): domain Eukaryota; kingdom Metazoa; phylum Chordata; class Mammalia; order Chiroptera; family Vespertilionidae; genus Myotis; species Myotis myotis. The sequence continues at coordinate 27,594,570 of NW_023416318.1, forward strand.
AGTCTTTTATAATCCACTTTATGTCCACAGTAGTATACTAGTAAGAGAGTGTATACCATTCTATAGGTAGGAGATAAAAGAGCGAATGATCACCAACTCTCTTCTAGAATCTGATCCAGTTTACACATTTCTACAACCATGAACTTTCCCATTTATAAGTTACTATAGCACAGCCAGGCTTGTCAACACTGAAATCCATCAGAACCACAAGAATTTATATAAACTACATATATACAACTCAAAGTTTGCTCCCGTAGATACCTCTTAGTCTACTCACTTTTGCTTTATTTTATTTTATATGATGCTAAAGCTTAAAATTTAGAGCTCTGGGTTTGATTCCCGAGTTTGCCACCTAGCAGCTATATGACCTTGGGCAAGTTTCTTATTTATTCTGTTTCTATTTTCTTATTGCCCAAAATGGGTTACTATGTCTTGCAGTTCCGTCTATAGGATTCAAGTGGGTATTCTATAATCTATGTTAAATTCTTAACATGAAGCCTGACATAGTGAACCTCACCTATAGTTAGCCATCCTCATTGTTGCATAGCTCTGATCTGAATTAAATTGCCATTTAACTTTCTTTACTAGTGAATATTTTTTTAGGTGGATTCTTACAGTAATGTCCTTCATGTCACTCCACGGGTTTCTCTACCTACACAAGGGCCTATTTCAGCAACCAATTGATCACCAAAGCAGATCTGATTGAAACATGCTCAAACAGACTATAACACATAAACAAGTTCTATAGAAAATGACATTAGCACCCAGCCTGTGTGCTCCAGTGGCTGAGTGTTGAGCTATAAACCAGGAGGTCACTGGGTTGTGGGCTACATCCCAGGTGTGGGGCATGCAGGAGGCAGCCAATCAATGAATCTCTCTCATCATTGATGTTTCTATCTCTCTCTCCCTCTCCCTTCCTCTCTGAAATCAATAAAAATATATTTTTTAAAAAGACAGTGACATTGATCTCTCTCTCTCTCTCTCGCTCTCTCTCTCTCTCTCTCTCTCTCTCTCTCTCTCTCTCTCTCACACACACACACACACACACACACACACACACACCTTTTTTTTTTTTACCTGAAATAAAACTTTTAGGATAAGATTGTTCCCTTATCTTAATTGTCATCCTGATATTAGAATCACATAGTGCAGAAATCACTTACATTTATGCCTAGCAGCAGCCATCAAGAAAACAATTACCTGGTTTCATTAAACATATTCCAACTTCATGACAGGTACATTTTAGTCTTGGTCCCCTCCCCAACCCCACCTCTTTCTATTAAAAATTGTATTTGCTTTTTCTCAGTTGACTTCCCCAAGCTATAGACATTCTTAGAACTGTTTGTCCTTGGGAAGATTTAGCCCTGTCATTATATTGCTTTGCTATAAATTCTGCCTTATTTACAATTTAAATGAAATAGCAATCTTAACAGTAATAGAGTGCTATACCAAAACATAAGCTCTTTTTTTTTTTTTTTGGTAGGTTTTAGTTTTTCCTCCCACTGGAGATTTAGCTATTATCTATTGTTCATACCTTGTTATTAAGGAGTATGGAAAGAGTAATACAAAAAGGACATTTTTATAGTCTTTCAGTCAGAAATAATAGAGAATTCTGAAAATATATTTGTGTGTGATTGTTTATAACATTAGGGAAACAATGATGACACTGATAATGAGCAAATATTATTTTTCTGTTATATGTTGCTGTAAAAGACTGTCCAATTAAGAAAGCAAAATATATTGGCCACTTTTATTTTTTTAACTTTCATGAATGCATCAGAGGAGTTAGTTAAAAAACAAATAATCATACAATTTAAATACAGCAATGCGTGATCTCTTGGCTAAGAGAAATTTTAAACTATCAAGGCCGTATGATGGAATATTGTTTTAAATTTTTCAGTCTGAGCTATGGAGGCCAAAGCATTATAAATTCAAGAAAAGTTATGTATACAATTGCATGCATAAAGAAAATTTTCCCTAGTATTGAGTTATATTGTGATGAGCTATGTAGCTTTGTGAAGCTTGTAAAAGAGAACTGAGCTATTTATGTCATTCTTCTTTCTTTAAATATATAGATATCTATATCTATATCTATATCTATATCTATCTATATATACATTTATTTCAGAGAGGAAGGGAGAAGAAGAGAGATATAGAAATATCAAGGATGGGAGAGAATCATTGATTAGCTGCCTCCTGCAGGCCCCACACTGGGGATCAAGTCTGCAATCCAGGCATGTGCTCTGACTGGGAACTGAACTGTGACCTCCTGGTTCATAGGTCGACATTCAAACACTGAGCCATGCTGGTGGGGCCATGTCATTTTTTTAGCTATGCCTTTTCCTCTTTGTTTTATTCATTTTCAATACTATTTACTATTTTTCACTACAATGTTCTTTAAGAAAAACATTTTATAACATTCTTACCCACAGTATGGTTCATGAAAATGATCTAAAGGATGTTTATGTATGTTATTTGGAAAAGGGATTCCATGTGCAGATATGTTTAGGAAACACTGGTTTAAACAAAATTATATTCACTTCTTAGAGCTTTTTAGATAATAAGGGACATGGTGAATTTCTAAGAATATGTAACGTTTCCAGAATTCACTTGATCATGTAATGCCTTTTCTTCAAAATACCTTTAGTTCTTATTTCCAATGAAATTATATTTTCAGAAATCAAGTTGAAGAAGTCAGGCTTTATATGATCATTTTCAGTCATTGGTATATAGTTAAAGATAAACAAATTATTAACCTAATGCATATTTCATAGTGAATATTTATCAAATAGATGAAAAATCAACTATGACCAAGCACTGGGGTCCTTCCAGAGACTCAGTATGAATGATTCTTATAGTCACTATAGTAATTCCGGTTGGGAAGACATGTAAGTATATTTCCAGACATAACTGGAAAAGTGGCAGAAGAGAGAAAAGAGTAGGAGAAAATGTCTCCCACCCTTAAGGTTGTTTATTTGTTTATTTGTTTTACCTGTTAGAGGCATCCAGGCCTTGAGGAGACATGGATGATACCATGTGCTACAAACATTGAATGGATAGATGGAGATGAGCCCTAAGAACCTTTCAGTCTAAAAATTTGTCTGCATAAAACTGACATAGAATATTGCATGACTGTAAGCAATCAAGTGCTAGGAAAGGAAACAAGGGATAGGAGAAATAGAATATGATTCGGAGAAAAACAGACTCCAAGTTGTCAGTATAAAGCCAGGCAACAGATTTAACTTTCCCGAGCCTCAGCATCCTAATCTGTAAAATAGTCCTAAGAACTGCATTCCTCTATGGCAGTTAAAGGAGGTAAATGATGTGCTGGGGCAGCATGATATATATTCATGACTTTCAGATCATCCTGGAGGCATATACTCCAAGGGTTATAGGAATTTCGTGCTGAACTATTCTGAAAGATTATATATGTTATGTTTAAAATTACTCATGGGGTGGAATAGTCTGTAAAGTTTGTTCCCACATGTCTTAAAAAGACAATTCATGTTTGTTTTTTGTTTGTATATGCCTGAAGCAATCCTGGAAAAATCAAAACAATGACAACACAGCAATAACCATTACCTTGGAAGGTGGTGACGATTTGGAGGGGAACTGGACAAATAAGAGACAAATGGGAAAAAGACTTTTCTTTCTATATTTTAATTTTGTACATGATGAAAATATTATCTATTAAGAATAGAGAAGTTATGATGAATAACTGTTAACTTCTAAAGACAGGGTTCTAGGGAGGACTAAAGTTTACTTCTCTGTTCAGGTGCCATAAATGCCAGGGTCTTTCTCAGCATCTACTAGGGTTCAGGAATCTGGAAAAGGGGCTGTACATAAATGAATGAAGAGACTAGAGAAGAAATATGAATTTGGAAGGCATGGGGAAAGCCAGACGGAAACTCAGTTCTAGTGACTAAGCTCTCCGAATGTCCTGACCCCTAGCTTTTTATTTACACACTAGAGACCCGGTGCACAAAAATTTGTGCACTCAGGGGGGTCCCTCAGCCTGGCCTGTGCTCTCTCACAGTCTGGGACCCCTTGGGGGATGACCACCTGCTGGCTTAGGCCTGCTCTCTGGGGAATTGGGCCTAAGCTGGCAGTCAGACATCCCTCTGGCAGCCCGGGAGCCCTCAGGGGATGTCCACTTGCCAACAGGGAGCAGGCCTAAGCTGCAGTTGGACATCCTTAGTGCTGCTGAGGAGGTGGGAGAGGCTCCCACCACCACCGCTATACTGGCAGCTGTCAGCCTGGCTTGTGGCTGAGCAGAGCTCCCCCTGTAGGAGCGTACTGACCACCAGGGGGCAGCTCCTGAATTGAGCGTCTGCCCCCTGGTGGTCAGTGTGTGTCATAGTGACCAGTGATTCCCAGTCTTTCTGCTGTTAGGGTCAGTTTGCATATTACCCTTTTATTATATAGGATAGAGGCCTGGTGCACAGGTGGGGGCCAGCTGGTTTGCCCTGAAGGGTGTCCCGGATCAGGGTGGGGGTCCTGCTGGGGTGCCTGGCCAGCCTGGGTGAGGGGCTGATGGCTGTTTTCAGCCTGGCCACACCCCCTTTAGGGTGCGGGGGTCCCTACTGGTGTGCCTGGCCAGTCTGGGTGAGGGGCTGAGGGCCATTTTCAGCCTGGCCAAGCCCCCCTGGCGACAGAAGCTCCCAACCTCTCCTTTTTTTCCTTCTTTTTTTTTTTTTTAATTCTGGGATTTATTTACCTTCTATAATCGTAACTTTTTTGCCTTTAGTGGAGCTCAGAGCCGGCTCCTGCTCGCTCAAGCTCTGTGGCCACGGCCGGCTGAAAGCAGGTATCTGGGGTTTATTTATCTTCTATAATTGAAACTTTGTTGCCTTCAGTGGAGCTCAGAGCTGGTGGGAAGCTTGGCTTCCTCCATCAATGGAGCAACCAAGGCTCCTACTCACTTCAGCTCTGTGGCTGCGGCCGCCATCTTGGTTGGGTTAATTTGCATATAGTCGCTCTGATCGGCTGGTGGGCATGGCTTAAGGTGTAACAAAGGTATGGTCAATTTGCATGTATGTCTTTTATTAGATTAGATTTAGCCCTAAAGCAAAGCAGATATACATATCAAAGGTAAGGTTTGGTAAATAGTAAAAGATTATCAGGTTGGGGGAACTGCCCTCAGCTGTGTGGCAGCAGGCAATAATATGTAGATCTTCAGCCCTGCTGAAGTCCCAAGGTTTATCAACCTTTTGATGAACTTCTTGATTTTATGACCTGCTGGAATTAGCCTCCAGCACTGTGGTATGCTGGGAAGACCACCTTTTGGACAGTTAAGGAAATTTAAAACACATCCTGAGTTCTTTCTCCTTGCTCTTTAGACCTCTATTGGTCTAGGTATCAAAATAAAAACGTATCCTCACATTTTTCTCTGAAGAATTTCAGAGAAATTCTTATTCAGTCAATAAATACAATCAATAAATACAGTCAATAAATACAATCTTTATTTCTTTACTCCAAAATGACATACAGTCAGAACAAAATCCATTTTATTAGCACTTAGTTAATGGTCTGTCCTATAGAAGGATCCCAAGGACTTTCACCTTGATGCTATTATTACTGGTCCAACAAGGTCACAGAAACTGAGTTTAATGGCATCAAAGTGATGGTTTAAATTTAGGACACCTGGAGAGCATATCATCTTTTATCTTATTTTTTTTATTTCCCCTCAACTTTTCTTCTTTGTTTTGGCCTCACCATTTGCAGAGTGTCTTGTCCAGAAAAATTACCATTGGCCTGACAAAGGATACAGGCAAGTCGATACTGATTTCATATAAATTAAATGGAAGAGTTGTGCTCCATCACTTTGACAACTAAATTACATGAAACTCAGCTGGAGATAGGTGCTGCTTGCTTTTTTAAGTGGAGCTTCTGGTGAAACAGTTCCAGTTGACATTATTAACAATTCAGATGGCTTCAGATTTGAACATCCTTTTGGGCACACTTTTAATTTTATTTACCCAAAAGTTTAAGCATAAAGTTTCATACAATAACCTGGCAAACAGGCCCTTATCATAGGACAAGCATACATTTAGAACAAATAAGGGGAACAAAACAGTAAAAGTGACTATTCATTACTGTTTTTACTCAGTCTTTAATCATACAAACATGCCTACTGTGTGCATAACTTGTATGGTAAGGAGGCAGCAGGGTGGGCGAAAAGAATGAGGTATATGGAGTTTAAAGGACATTGCTTGTGTTTTGTGTGTGCTATAAGAATATTTGCATTTAATGTACCATAGATGCTGTATTAGTTTCCTGTCATTGCTATAAAAATCTCAACAGATGGCTTAAAACACCACAAACTTACTACTTTACACTTCTTTAGGTCAGAAGTCTAGATACAGTGTGTTTAGGCTGAGTCTTCTGCTTAGGCCAAAATGAAGGCGTAGGGAGGGCTGCATTCCTTTTTGGAGGCTTTAAGGATAATCTGCTTCCAAGCCAATTCAAGGTTTTTGGTTGAATTCAGTACCTTGGATCTGAAGGACTGAAGTCCAGTTTCCTTTCTAGCTGTCAGCAATGGGGTGGGTTTTGCCCTCTTTCTCTCTCATGGTGCCTTTCCCCCTGTTCCCATAGGAATATCAAGTCCTATTGATGGTTCAATGCTCTCTGACTCCCCTTCTGGACATCTCTACTGCTTGCAGGCAAAGTTCTCTGCTTTTAAGGACTCATGTAATTAGATTGGGTCGCCTCAGATAGTTCAGGATAAAATCCCTATTTTAAGATCTATAATCTTAATTACAAAATCCCATTAGCCATGTAAAGAAATATTGATATTACCCAGGGATTAGGGTGTGGATATCTTTGGTGGAAGTGGTGGTGAGAATTCTGCCTACTAGAGGTAGTAAATCTCCAAAGATACAAGTTGTAAATAGTATATTGCAATTCTGTAATTTGGGGTGGAGATGTAATTTAGTGTTGTTCCTATTTAATCTTTATTGTCCCATGCTCTAGGTTTTAAGATAAGAGAGTTTACTGAGGGTAAGGTTCTATTTTCCTTTTGTGTTGTCTGCATGGTACACACTGGCTTCACTATTATTATCTATGAAAGATCACTAGTTCCTACCCACAAAAAGGTTTATAGGAAATTTGGGAAGCTAAATAACAATACAAGTCATCCTATATAATTAAGAGGTGATATGCAAATTGACCATCACACCATTGCAGAAGATGGCTGCCCCCATGTTGTCAAAAGATGGCCCTCACAAGATGGCCGGCAGGGGAGGGTAGTTGTGGGTGATCAGGCCAGCAGGGGAAGGCAGTTAGGGGTGACCAGGCCAGCAGGGGAAGGCAGTTGGGGGCAACCAGGTCGGCAGGGAAGGGCAGTTGGGGCGATCAGGCCAGCATGGGAGCAGTTAGGCGTTGACCAGGCTGGCAGGGGAGTAGTTAGGGGGTTATCAGGCTGGCAGGCAGAAGCAGTTAGAGGCAATTAGGCAGGCAGGTAGGCAAGCAGTTGGGAGCCAGCAGTCCCAGATTGTGAGAGGGATGTCCAACTGCTCGTTTAGGCCTGATCCCACCTAAACCGGCAGTCGGACATCCCCCGAGGAGTCCCAGATTGGAAAGGGTGCAGACTGGGCTGAGGAACACCTCCCCCCCAAGTGCATGAATTTCGTGCACCAGGCCTCTAGTTGAATGATAAAGGTATATATACAGAGAACTTTTGGTGCTAGAGCTGTGGGTCAGATTTCGTGGAAGAAGGAGTATTTTAGACAGTTTCCTGTCTGCTTTACCCCTCTGCCTTTGCTTTCCTTGTCTTCCATATACCTAAACATTGCCTTCTTTACCAAATTATGATTTAGCTGAGTGTAGAGGCATGTTTAAAAAGTTTTATAGACCCAGTTTCCCATTTCTAACTCTCCATCAAAATAGTGCTTACTTTGGGCGCTGCTTTTTACTTATGCATAAGAAAGGAGATTTATAAAACTATTGGTCATTCGGGTGAAGTAAGGGGTTGAGTACAGTTTATTTCTCATTTTTATCTCATATGTATAGAACATTTTATGGTCTTCAAAGCTTTACCTTTTATACTGTCTTTTAAAATCTCCATTCACTCTGGTTAGGCTTATCTCACTCTGACTTTTTTGAACGTTAGGAAAACTGAAACTCGGGAAATCAATGCACAAAGTCATATGGCCAAAAAGTGATGTCTAGATCTAATTGTCTTCAACTTTTCCCACTATATCATTTTGACTTTTATTACTGTGTCCTAGTAATAGGGCATAATGGTTAATAAATTTTATTATTTCAAATTCTGTTTCTGTTTGTAGTGTGTTCTTTTGTTTTTTAACCATCACCAAAGGATTTTTTTAAATTGTTTTTAGACAGAAAGGTAGGGAGGGATGGAGGGAGGGAGAGAGAGAGAGAGAGAGAGAGAGAGAGAGAGAAGCATTGATGTGTGAGAGAAACATCAATTGGTTGCCTGCCATATGGGGATTGAACCTGCAACCCAGCCATTGCCCTGACTGGGAATCGAACCCACAACCCTTTTGGTTTATTGGATGAGGTTCAACTAGCTGAGTCAGCTGTTGAGCTCTGTTTCTTTTATTGTACAATTGTTTGCCTTAATTATATTCTAACATAATTATGTAATTAAATTATTACTTGGAGGGAGGAATTCAATCATTTGGCCAGTCTTCCCAGAGAAAAGCAAAGGGGAGCTGGTCTAATCTCCTTGTCAACTAGATCTTTGGGTAAATAGACTAATGATATTTGCTCAAAGGAAGTTGTTTATGTCTACCCTTTGCAGGATGTCCCTGGTTAAAGATTTTCTATACTAGTGACTAGAATACAGGATCTATGAGGCAGGGCTGCCTTGGGCATTTCCCATTCACGATGGGGTACAAAATGCTTCATCTGAACTCCTCAATTGCTTATCTCTGTGAAATTGCTCAGCAAAGCTTGATACTGGGTAAGATCTTTAATTCACATGAGTCTGATTTAACATTCTGAATTTGGCATTTGTCAGTGATAGTACAGTAATTTATTCTGAAGGAATCTCAAGTAAAACCTCTGAGCTAAGAAGCCATTTTGTTTCCTTTGCCCTTATCTAAACTGAAATGTTACTGACACAGTATGTTGGTAAATAGCCTCCCCGTTGAATTGGTGAAATCAAAGTGACCCTTTTAGGCAGTGAAAATGCTTGACTTGATTTCAGTAGTTATAAATCAAAATTAAGCCTAGGAAACTGGAACCAAAAATAGCTGTAGACAACCCAGCTGCTGTTGTTCTAAAGACACTGTCAGACTAATTTGCATGGAGGTGATGTGGCTGTGAAATAAGGGAATTCTCTTTCTGACCAGTTAGGAGCAGTCACCAGGATTTAACATACCCAAAGGGGAGAGAAACCAGCAATTAATTTTTTAAAAGTCAAGAAAGGTTGTAATGCTAAAATGACAAATAAAATATTTACTTTTGTAGTGGTCATTTTTGTTTCACAGAACATTTTCTTCTGGATTATATAAAATGATTGAAGATAAAGGGAATATCTGATTTCACCTCAACATCAATAAGATTAAGAATGTAACCCCTCTTAATCAAATTAATTGGTTTGTCCTTTGGTAGAATTTTTTCCCTCTACCTTGAATTTAGCCCAATAAAAGGATGCTTCTTAGATTTTTGACTTTGTACAGAAAAGACAAATCAGCCATCTTGAGTTTTCAATTTTAAATAGACAATCCTCAGGCTTAGAAATAATAACTGCAATAAACAAATAAAGAATGTGATGGCCCAGCTGCTGTAGCTCAGTGGTTGAGTGTCCACACAGCAACCAAGAAATCTCCTTTCCATTCCTAGTCAGGACACATGTTCTGGTGGGGGGCTGCATCCCCAGTAGGGGGTATGCAGGAGGCAGGTGATTTATGATGTTTCTTTTTTGTTGATGTTTCTATCTCTCTCCTTTCCTCTCTCTCTAAAATCAATAAAAATATTTCTAAAAAGAATGTTATGGAAGGATATAATGAGAGACACATTTCAAGGTTTTTTGTTACTTATATCAGTTGTTCATTTGTAATATATAGCTTAGAAGTTGACTCAGATTATGGTTTAATATATTTGTTCTCTGTCCTTTGAATTTTTGCCTTTAAAACGTGCGTTCTTCTGTGATATGAAAACCCTTGCCCCATCAGCAGCTAGTTCAGTGTCAGCCTTCAGCACAACCAGCAGGGCCAGTTTGGGGGAAGGGAGCTTGGCAAACAGTAAGTTCCCGGACTTAGCGTGGAATAGGTTTTTTTCTGTTCCACACATGAATGATGGTGGCCCTGCCACTGATCATTTGGCACAACCCATTTACAAGAATTCACTACAAGTTTTGTGTCTTTCCCAGAGTGAACTTTTTACATTAAACAGGAAACTCCTAGCTCGTCACAGATTAGGACTCAGGGCCAGTATTCACAAAACGAACATTTTGACTGGCAGATGAAGGAATGGTCTTATGTGTTATGCCAACATGAGAAAGCTGACAAGGACAGTGGTGTGAGTAATTGTTTAAATGCAGCACTGACAGTGACTCATACTACCCCAAAGAGGGGGAGTGGGAAGAGGAAAAAAGAAAACCCTCTCCTTAATTTTTAGTCCTTGGTCATCTTTACTGGCAAGTCTAATGAGATTGATTACAAAAATAGCCGTATGTTTATGGGTCATGAAGTAAACAGTGACAAAATCACGGTGAATGAATGATTTTAGATTCTCTGGGTTATATATTTGAGTGAGGCCCTTTACACTCTGATTAGAATTTTAAACATGTCTGGGAATTAAGAAGAAATAGAAGCGATGAAAACAAGATCTCCACAGAGTAGCTTCTTAGGCAGACTGGAGAATGCTTTGACCTTGAAAAGACATATCCAGAACAAGCTAAAAACAGCACATAATATTACTGCTAACATACTATGCATAGCATGCTGTTGTATCACAAAGGAACAATAAAAAGAAACATCCAGAAAATAAATTTATTTTTAAAATAGGATGATATAATGATGCACTCTTTAATACTATTCAAAGACACTTTTATTCCATTTATGAACTAGAGCCTGCTTTTCTTATGGAGGATCATTTAGATAAACATGTTGCAACATAAATTTTCTATAAATATTTTGTTGTTAACTAAACTTACTTGAAAAATTAAAGAGGAAGGGGGAATTAGTAAAGATTAGATAGACTTTCTCTCTCTCTCTCTCTCTCTCTCTCTCTCTCTCTCTCTCTCTCTTAATGATCTTAAGTCATTAGAATTTGATATATTTTTCTTTGTTTCACACCAAGATATATCCCCCCAAATCAACCTGAATTACTACAGGATATAAATGAAAGTCTTTTCTGATGAGTGTAGGTAGCTTTCCTTTAGATAGCTTCAAATGTATATAGAAGTAAAACTAAATACATTTTAGAAGATTATGCAAAGGAATAGTCTGTCTTCTTCATAGGGGACGGGAGCTGTGGGCTATTGTTATAGTTCAGAGAGAGAAACCAAAGGGAGGGCTTTCTATGGAAGTAGCCCTGAGTGGTACATGGGGTTTTATGGCCACAAGAAGATTAACTGACACCAAGGAGGGCTATTAATGTGTGATGGGGTGAGTCCTAAAAGGAAGTGGGTGGTTGGTTTTTCAGTGTTTTTATTTTCTGTCTTCTTTGGTTCCATCTGTCAGTTCTATAAAATGCGGTATTACTCTGCAGTGTGGAAGCAGCAACCCTGATTGTAAAAGTAAAAAAAATAAACAAAAGCATTACAAATCTTTACAATGGCATTTCAGAACAAAACTGGTCATGTGTATTGTTTCCACATAAGAAAATAAGACAGCTTTATCCTTCCTAATGAAATAAGAGGAGCATTTAAAGAGATTAAGTTTTTGTTCAGCTTCGATATTAAAAAAAAACAAACCCTCATTTATTTGCATTGCTTTCAAAATATCTTATGAGATAACAAGATCAATCTGAGCTGTTTAGCTCAAAGGGAAGCCTATAAAAACAATTCTGAGAACATGCACTTCCGTTTCAATGTAATATAGTTACTCAAGTACCATACAGATGGCCAAGCCCAGTCCTGTCTTCCTGAGATCTCCTTTCTGCACGTCAGACCGCTTATTCATTTTTTGTTTACTTTTATGCTAAGAAATTTCACTTCTGAAAATCGCATGGTGTATGAAACCACCTACGCATGACTCTCCTCATATCTTTAAAGCCTCTCTATATTTGCCTACAAAGACGGTGTGGCCATTAGAGATTTCTGTCATGCCTCCATCTAAAATGTAATCATTGACTTTTGAAGTATTGAAAGAAAACGCCTTTAGAAAAATGTCACCCCAATGCAGTGAGTGACTGCACCAGCATCCTAAGTGACACATGAGCTTAATACAGCATTGCATCTACTGTGCTTGACAAGGGCCAGATATTTCACATGGATAAGGCGGGGAACCTAGTTAAGTACTTCTCATGGCTAAAGGAAAAGAACGAGGAGGGCAGTGATTAATTTAATATTTGAGTGTGTTTGTGAAAGAGAGAATCAGGAAACGTACTTACATATTTATCTCCTTTGGTTTGTGCCACTTAGACCAAAGAAATGGTAGGTTTCAAGCCCAGAGTTTGATCAGATCTGTGCTGCAAGACGGCATTTAGGATGAGTGCTTCAGCACAGATATGTACTGTATTTCTACACAAATACATGTCTTCGAGGCCACTTGGTGACTGTGATATTGCGATAGGAAATTATAGATAATGGTCTTCTTCCCTAGGTCCTTGCACAGTTCCTGAACCCCTTGGGATTTCCTGAGTGATAAGTGTGAGAAGAATGACTCTGTTGTTAATAAAAAGCCCTTTTCAGCCCTAGCTGGTTTGGTTCAGGGGATAGAGCATTAGCCTGTGGACTAAAGGGCACCGAGTTTGATTCTGGTCAAGGGCACATGCCCGGGTTGTGGGCTTGATCCCCAGTAGGGGGCGTGCAGGAAGCAGCCAACAGTGATGCTCTTTCATCATTGATGTTTCTATCTCTTTCTCCCTCTCCCTTCCTCTCTGAAATCAATAAAAGTGTGTATTTTTTTTTAAAAAAGTCCCTTTCAGCCTTACTGTTTTTATGCTAATGATATGACTCTAGGACAGTGATGGCGAACCTATGACACGCGTGTCAGAGGTGACACGTGAACTCATTTTTTTGGTTGATTTTTCTTTGTTAAATGGCATTTAAATATATAAAATAAATATCAAAAATATAAGTCTTTGTTTTACTATGGTTGCAAATATAAAAAAATTTCTATATGTGACATGGCACCAGGGTTAAGTTAGGGTTTTTCAAAATGCTGACACGCCAAGCTCAAAAGGTTCGCCATCACTGCTCTAGGAAAATGGGATCTGGTTACCAGAGGAACCAACTATGTAAATTACATGATTGGAACTTGTAGCATCACCTGCTGACCCTCTGAGTTCAATCACCACTGGCCAATAATTTCATCTATCATCGCTTCATAACAAAGCCTCCATAACAGCCCTAACCGAAGGGGTTCAGAGAGTTTCCAGGTTAGTGAACGCATCACGGTGTTTGGAGGGTGGCGCATCTGGGGGGGAGAGACCTGGGAGCTTCATGCCCCTTTCCATATACCTTGTCTCTTCCATTTGGCTGTCCTGGGTTATGTTCTTTATAATGGATGGGTAATAGTAAGTAAAGTTCTTTTCTGAGTTCTGTGAGCTGTCCTACCAAATTACCAAACTTGAGAAGGGGCTTATGGGACACAGAAGTCCAGGTAACACAAGTACAGTTGACAACCTGGGACTAACAGTTGGCATCTGAAGTGGGGAGCAGTCTTGTGGGACTGAGCCCTTAGCCTGTGGGGTTAGGTCTAACTCCTGGTAGGTTGTGTCAGAATTGTAGGTCACCCTGTTGGTGTCCAAAAAGTTGCAGAATTGGTTGGTGTAGGAACCCCTCCCTCCAATTTTGTGTTAGAAGTGTTGGGAGTCAAGGAAACTGGCAGTTCTTTTTTGGGGGGTTGGGGGGATGACACATGATAATTCACTCTTGACACACTCACTTTCATACCCAGGAATGTAATTGTGTGTGGCATCTCTTAGTAAAGAGCCAGAGAAATCCAGAGACTTGCAAATGCTTCCCTATTCCTCCCAAGTCTCACATGCAAGACTCCGAGGCTTCATGGTCTGATGCACGAGAGAATTCATCCATTCTGTTGCTTCTAAATGGTTTTTATTCTATACATAAAAAGCGCCATCAGAATTTCATAGGTCTGTGTGCTGAATCATTCATAGAATAGACCATTGAATACATATTTATGAATGCTTGGAATATTCTGTTCTATAACACCATGCTTTTCATTGTGCTTTGCATTTCAGGTTATGCACAATTATCGACTAGCCTAGCAGCAAATTGTATCAGTTGGAAAGTTGAGTTTGACCTAAAATTTTATGTAAAAATGCAATGTTAATATCACAGCATTCTGTTTGCAGTTGTTATTCAAAGTACAAACTGATGTGAAACCGCAAATGGCTTTATAAAGTTATTAGCCTTTGTTTCTTCATTTCAAAACAACTGTTTTTGTAGACAGTGCAATGGATAACAGTCTTGAATGCAATTCCACCACGACATTGCACTCTTTTCTATGCACTTCTGGAGAATATAGAGAGTTTATTACTTACTAGGGAAGAGATCATATGGTGAACATTGCCACAACCACAGTGTGAAACCCAAGCAACCCTCCTATACTTAGAGACAAGATATAAACCGAGGACTTCTGGCTGGGGAATCTGGATAGCTTATTAGAGGATGTGATGTTGAGCGGGCTTTGCTCTGCAGAGAATTTAAACAATGGAGCCCATTTGTCTATATAGGCACAACACTTAAGACATAATTGTCTTGGTCTATCCAAGTGATTATCTATACTTACGTGTAGTTGTACTGATTGAAATCTGTGAAGCTGATGGAAATGTTAAACTGGTTTTGTTTGTAAGTCTATTGTTTTTGTCAAGCTTCTAACATTTTTGGAAGAAGGGATAAAATGAGGGCTACAGAGATTATACACCTTTATTTATATACAGTGATATTTTATTTTACTTTTATTTTGATGTAAAAGTCTATATATAATAAATCTAATTGATTGTTGATTCAAAAGGTTTTGATATGGATTTCAATGCAATGTCTTAGGATAAATTGATTACCTGGAGTCATGTTCATATAACTTAAATCCAATTGCAGAAAATCCAACTATTAATAGTCAAGGGATATTCCTATTTATTTTTAAGTCTCAGAATGGAAAAGATTCTATTGCAGTGTTGGGAGGATGCAGGCATAGCTTCATGTAGTGCAAAGGAACTGAAATACAACCTGTCACTAAGAGAAAACCCCTGTGATTACTAGCAGCAAGCCCATGGTGTTTCCCTGTGGCCTTTGAGCTATGGGACTAATTGTATAATCAATGTTCTACTGGATTTTACATTAATTTTACTGTTGAGAGTGTTGGGACATGGAGGGTGCTGTTTAGCACATAGGTTGTCATTAAATAAAAACAAAAACACATCCATTGTAAACCCAAGCAACCCTCCTATACTTAGAGACAAGATATAAACCGAGGACTTCTGGCTGGGGAATCTGGATAGCTTATTAGAGGATGTGATGTTGAGCCGGGCTTTGCTCTGCAGAGAATTTAAACAATGGAGCCCATTTGTCTATATAGGCACAACACTTAAGACATAATTGCAAAGAAGGTAGTCTCTGAGAAGGCAGGAATGCTATTTTCCTTTGCTTTTATCTTTGACTCTGGGAACTCTTTACTGATTAAAAGTAAAGACCTTACAGCAACTGGGCCCTGGGGTACAGGGACAGGCAAAGAAAATCTATTTCTACTTCCCACCCAGCCAAACACCACCCCATCTGTTTAAGAGAGGTGGAATCCCTTTAAAATGGCAAAGATTTAAAGAACACAACACGGAGTGCGCATGCATAACTGACTTAAGATCTGTATAGTGGAATCTGAAGGGAGGGTTCTTGGTGCTAAGCCGTCAAGATGAGGTCCTTCACAAACACATATGAGAATGGGTAAGTCTATGTTTGAGCACAGGCCACAGGCATTTGGGGGAACCCATGGCTATCCTCAGGGGCAGCATTAGACACAAAGACAGAGAGACCTGGGGCAGGGGTCCCTTGGGCGTTATCCTAAAAGAGATGGAAGTGAAGCGGATAGTTTACTATATGTGAAAACACAGCTACTTCTGGGCTTTCCCTTTCCTAGATGACCTCCATCTCACCAGGCCAACACTCTTTTATCAGGGCTAATGATGCAATTCCAAGATTCCAACAGGAAACTATACATTTTACCTATTATTCTTTGATTTTAATTATTCTGTAGATTGCCCACAATCTCCATATGAAGAAGAATGGGACATCTTCTAGTGGCCCAGGGAATCTTTTGGGCTTCACAGTTTCCTGAAGGTTCAGATGAGGCTCCCACCCAATCCCTTTGCTTCCAGAGGGTCTCCTCAGCGTATCTTGCCTGCATCATGTCAAAAGTGCCTCTGTCTGTAGAGAAATCTTTTGACACTAAATGCAGACATATTCTACCAATTCAGATAACAACTTCACCCTGGGGGTTGCTTGAATATGAAATTAAGTGGAAGAGCTTCTGCATATCCATGATAGTTTTCACAAAAACTCCACCTTAGGGACATGCAGTTTATCTCTTAGCGCCTCACTCTGAGCCTTATTGACTTTTATTCAGCATGTCATTCTTAATGAGCCTGGTTTTTGGGTTTCCCAACCCACAATGGATTAGAAACAGCAAAGGAGAGGCTGGGAAGAGGCACAGAGACAGCCAAGGTGAAAGCTTGGCATTGAGGGAGGAGAGAGGAAAATGATACAATAGACATACAGGTAGCTGTATAACCATATGGCATAATCATGAATGCTCACCAAGATGACCCCTGAGTCATCAAAGATATAAAAAGGATAATGTTATGTTTAGAGATAGCTATGTGGGAAGGCAGGGAGCCAGTGGATAATATATTTTATAAAGATTGCCATCTAAAATCTGGGCCTTAAATGGGCAGAAGCTTTAGCTCCATGGAAAATTCAGTCTCCAGAACTGCCCTTTCCCAGGATATACCCAGGTAAATGAGGTGTTACTAATCTCATCTTTAAATACCCCACTGATTTTCTCCTACAATTTGGCCATAAATGGCCTCACTGTTCACTGGTTTTCAGCAGTTACCTGAAATATAAACCTAACGCCGTTCTAATGAAAGCTGTTTTCTGTTTCCACTCAATGCTAGGCATTTTGAATTCTGAGTTGAAGCAATTGATAAGTCACATACCAACTAGTTAATTATGGAAATATTAAGAGTCTTGCATCCTCCTCCCAACACAGACTTCAGAGAATTGAATTGAGGGTTAAGTATAGGGTTTCTTTTTTACCACACTCAACAAAAGAGCTGCTGGCACACTGTGGACATTCATTTCCATTCACATGCATAATACAAAAGATGCCTGACCTAATCAGCCCATCACCGCACGTTCTGATGCATCTCTGGAGAGAGAGCCCTCCTCTCATTGACTTGGCAGCAGTCCCTCCCAGTGACCTTTAATGCTCTTATGCTCTGCCTAGGGCGGGAATGGGGATGTGGTGGACATAGCGGAATCAGGCCTTTCAAAAAATTGGATTTGAAAGCAGGATTTGGTTGGATGTTGCTTTTTACTTGTATTTTAATGTGGTTTTATGTAGCATTTTATGGAATGAGGTGTGGTTTTTTTTTGTTGTTGTTTTTTTTTTTTTTTTTTTTTTTTTTCAGCTTTCATTTATCAAGTAAGACCAGCAGCAGTATTTTCACAGGTGGTCAGAGGACCTGGAGCAAGTGGGCTAATTATTTTTTTCTAAGTCAGGCTAGCATAGTTGTATAGTGGCATGATTCCCTTTCATCTGTATGAAATAATGTTATTTTTCTCCAAGGGAGCTCCTTTTAGAAAGGCCCAAGAAATGGGAAAGGGAATTTGATGTAATTTTCAGTTGCAGCCTCAACTAGTTACATATACGATGGCAACAGTGGACTTTGGGCAATGAAACATGACAGCACCTCCGGGAAGCCGAAGTGGACAGGAATGCATTGCTTCAGTTCAGATTGAAATCGAAAACTGTTCTAACCTGGGCTGGTGTCATTTAAGCTCTGGATTATGGGATAGCCTGTTCTTTCTTAGTACTGTTTCTATCTCCAGACCAGTAACTATCTAAGCTCTTTCCTAACATAATTTGGAAACAGATATTTTTCTTAAAATGCTATATTGCTGGCATAGTTTGAATTTAAATTGGAGTTTAGAAACTGACTTGCAGAGTGTTTGATTTTGCTAACTTTGTGCAAAAAAAAACCACACAAAACAAAACACACAAAAAACAAACAAACAAAAAAGAACAAAGTAGTTGCCCAAGTTTATAAATGTTAAGTTTCAAATAAAATGAAGATTTCATTTGTATAGTGGCATGATTCCCTTTTATCTGTATAAGATAATGTTATTTTTCTCCAAGGGAGCTCCTTTTAGAAAGGCCCAAGAAATGGGAAAGGGAATTTGGTGTAATTTTCAGTTGCAGCCTCAACTGGTTACATATACGATGGCAACAGTGAACTTTGTCCAATGAAACATCACAGCACCGCCGGGAAGCCGAAGTGGACAGGAGCTCCCTTGGAGAAAAATAACATTATTTTATACAGATGAAAGGGTACCATGCCACTATACAACTATGCTAGCCTGGCTTATTTCAGAGAGGAAGGGAAAAGGAGAGAGAGAGAAAAACATCAATGATCAGAATCATTAATCGGCTGCCTCCTGCACACCCCCTGCTGAGGATCAAGGCCACAACCCAGGCATCTGCCCTGACTGGGACTCAAACCATGACCTCCTGGTTCACAGGTTGATGCTTAACCACTGAGCCCGGCCGGCCAGGTGGCATAGTCCTTATAATAGAGAGAAGCAAGCAGGGCCAAAACCTCACAAAAGAGTGAAATGGGTCATATTTGCCTGTTATCTCAAGGCAGTCTGTTCTAGGTACTCACTCCCCACCCCTAATCTTTTTTTCCTTTTCCATAAATATCAGCCAACTCACACTCCATTTGGATTCTATTAAACCCAGCCCTGAAGAAACTAGCTCAAATGCTGTTCTTTATAAGATGTAAGTGGCCAATGATATAAAGAAGAGGGTATCAGAATCCAGTGCCCGGCAGGTGATATAGACGAGTGAAGCTGGCTCGTTGTAAAATGACTTGAAGGTACTGTCTGTGAGTTGGAGAATCAAACCCATGATTGAAATCCCCCTTATTTTATTATGCAGGAAAGAAGACCTGACAAGGCTAGGTATTTTGATTTTTTGAGAAAAATGAAATCTTAATTTTATTTGAAACTTAACATTTATAAACTTGGGCAACTACTTCATTTTTTTGTTTGTTTTTTTTGTGTGTTTTGGTTTGTTTTTTTTTTTGCACAAAGTTGGCAAAATCAAACACTCTGCAAGTCAGTTCCTAAACTCCAATTTAAATTCAAGCTATCTTCTGGCATTATTTTGTCCCTAGGAGATGTGGAAGGTTATGAAGATCCAGCTTTAAGCCTGAAAGAATATATTTTCAGTTGTGCAACTATGGGCATCAGAAAGAGAGGGGGAAGGAATTTGGGAGGGAGAAGGAGGAAATAGCTCTAAGCCCCAGAAATGAAACTTTACAGAAACCTGTCTACTGTTATGACTGTTTTAAGAAGCAATATTTGTATCTTGAGCTTGGACAAGCTT
The DNA here is from genome assembly GCF_014108235.1 of Myotis myotis. NCBI lineage: Eukaryota > Metazoa > Chordata > Mammalia > Chiroptera > Vespertilionidae > Myotis > Myotis myotis. The sequence goes on from NW_023416318.1 coordinate 27,614,333, forward strand.
GAGTGTAGGAGAAAAGAACACAGCAGAGCAGATGCTAGGTTTGAAGCCCCTGGTGGTGACATTGGAAATAGAGAGATGTTAAAACAAATCTGCTGTGATTTTTCAAATGCAAAAGAAACATTGGGATTTAATGAGGCAAAGGACATAAGTTTATTCTTTCCACCTCTGCTTTTAGGTCAGAAATAAGAAAATGGAACAAGTTGTTCAATTACTATTTTAAATATGATACAGTCAGGATAAAACCAAGTTAGGAATATTCATTGTAAAATGGATTTGAAGAGAAAAGAGACTGGAGTCTGCTATGGTAATTCAGGCCTGAACTTAAGAGGTCCTATGCCAATTGGATGAGGTTAGAAATGGAGGAAAAGCACTGGAAACGAGAAATATTCCAAAAGGAAGTGACAAGACTTAGTGTCCAAATGAATATAAAGGATGAAAGGAATCGGATGACTCAAGAGTTGTGAGGCCGTACCAATAGAGACAGTACTGGTGTCCAGAAACAAGTTTGTGTGACAGAAAATGATTAGAATGTGGGTCCTATCAAGTTGTAAAGGGTATGGTCTCCAGATAGAAATGCCAGAAAGACCATGCAAAGAAGATAGTAAGATGCAAGGGTGTTGGGCAGTCCTCAGAGTGTGAGTTAAGCCCCAGAGATACTTTAACTTTAGAAATAAAGGTGAAGGCTAAGGGTTAGATCTTCATTGCGGCAGCATTTACAGGACAAAGAATGAAAAATGATATCAAGGAGAACAACCAATCTAGTAAAGGTGCAAGGATACTAATTAAAACAATAGCAACAACAATAATAATAACAATAATAAATCTTCCTTGAGTGAAATGTTCGATTTCTGGAACATATAAAAACTGGTTTCATTCATCTTTGAGACAGAAAAAAAAAATTAAATCAACTTATAAAAATTTGTAATTGATACTAATTCTTAGAACTCATACTTTGAAAAACAGTTGTCTTTTCCCATCTTTGTTGCTTTTATTAGTTAGTGGTCCAGTTCTCATGTAAAACCCAAAGTACAAGTTCTCTTATTCATCTTTTGTGCTTATTTGTCAACAGGGATGGGGGGAAACTTCCCAACATAAGAAAAATGTAATATATAAACCAAGAATTATATAATCTTGTGAAAACTAAACATGCTAATCCACTCTTATCCAAAATGAAGTGCAGCACACTTGAAACAGAAAGTGGGATTTCCCATATTTTCCTTAATAATTGAATATACAGGTAAGCTGGGGATCTGGGCAAAGGCCAGGTCTGAGTGTATCATCACCTGCATATTGACATATATTAAATAACCCACAAAGTTGCTGAGGGCCTGTCATTATGTCTCAATTCCTGGCTGCCTTGAAGGCATACAGAGATACTTGGGAAACAACTCAATGTTAGTAAACCAGAAACCCCCCAATACTATGCATTTCCTGGTTCAATTTTTCTGAGTTTTCAAGAATGTATTTGTATGGAGTTATTTAAATTTGTCACACATTTAAGAGTTAAAGTAAAATTACAAATGAGAGTTCAGCCCTCATTGTGAATTCCGTTTACTAATTAGCATACTATATTATAGTTGGTGAGATTAGCTATAGCTGTAGTAGTGGGTAACCCAGATAAACGAAAAGAACAGGAAATTGCAGGAAATGAGATACTTAGATGGATAGATGAGTCCATATAATAACTGTCTGATGCCATTAGAGAAGATTGTTTTCCAAAATGAGCTTTCCAGATAACTAATACTTTCCATTTTATGCAACACAACTTCTCTTTTTCATTTCGCCATCTTGAAAATAATACACACTTTCTACCTTGTTCAATCGGACCTGCTAACATAAGTTAACCTTTTTGAGAACTCAAGGTCATCATTATGAGCATGAATCACTGTCCTGAGCTAAAATACAGTAATTCCTGGGGGTTGCTGAGGTGTGTAAAGCTGTTTGCTCTCATGCTAAGCTGCTATGCTTTCTAAGTTCCTGTATCTATCTTTTGTAATTCAGTTTTTTAAATCCTCCTCTCTTATTAAGAGAGCAATTGCTTGTTGTTATCAGCAGTGCGCCTGCTTATTGAAGCCACTTCCATGCTAACGCAACTGTTTGCTTCTGATCTGCTAGGCTGGAATGCCAAATAGCACAAAATTTTAAATTGTGTCAAAGATAAAGCTAATACATTACAAAGGAGCTCCTAAAAAGCACTTCCATGGGCAAGGTGAATAGAGTTCTGTGAAGGAACTTAATAATGGTTATTTTAGTTTCTAGATACTTTATTTGCTTCCTGATTCTTATGTATACTCCAGAGCTAGGTTTCAGAATAATCACCTTCAGGATAAGTTCAATCTGTGTTCAAAGCAACCCAAACTGGCCTCCTCTGTATTATCAAAGCATACCACACTTAGGTCCTCCATAGCTGATGACTAAGTATATGTTTACTTATATAACTGTATCTGTATGTAGACAAATATGCACATATATTTAAAACTTGTGCATAAGTGTGTTACTATATATGAGGCTACATTATAAAGTATTGAGATCACTCCCCCAAAAGTCTCATAAATAATATAGCTATTTAGGTCAATAAAAATGTGTATAGGAGCTCTATCTTTTTAAAAAATCTTGTTGAAAGTATTACATATGTCCCCTTTTTTCTCCTATTGACCCGTTAAAGCCCGCCCCGGCCTCCGCTTCAGGCCTCCACCACCCTATTGCCTGTGCCCATGGATTATGCACATATGCATACAAGTTCTTTGGCTGATCTCTTCCCACCCACACTTTCCCTCCGAGATTTAACATTTGAACTCCATCTTTTAAAATTACTTCTGTATTACTGATATTGTGTGATTCCTTTCCTAGGCCTCGGAACATGGTATGTACTTTCTTGAGGGGTATTTTATTTTGTCTTTTCCATCACCATTTATTTCCTCTGTGCCCTCTTCCACCTCCCGCACTTCTTCCACATCTCCTACCCTCCCGCATCATGCTGTTGTTCATGTCCATGAGTTCTCTCTCTCTTTTTTTTTTTTTCCCCAATATACTTTTGCATTTTGTCTTGCTGGACCCTTGGAAATATTAGCTACTGGAAATGGAATTCTATGTCAGCCTGTTGGAATGGGATGTAGTTATCTACTGAAAATTAAAACAATATTGCATGTCACCATGACTTTTGTTTTACCCTTTCTACCTCTGGACTGACACCAAGCTATAACACTGTTAAATGCTAAAAACTAGTATTGCTCTGTCTTTAGTGCTCTTACACCACTAAATGCATGACGTCCTAACACATTTTTTCCTCCCTTATTTAATCTCAATAAGCCAAGGAAATTTGCCACCAGAATTGTGATACTGTTACCATCCTTCTGTGTTGAAAGTCAATTCTCACCTTCTTTTAAAAGGTAAAAAGAGATTGGGGAGATTAGATGGCATAAGTGAACAAGAACATTTTAAAGATGGGTTGATTGTATATTATACTAAACTAAGGGCCCAGTGCACAAATTCGTGCACCTTGAAAGGAACTTTGGACTGTGAGGCTGCGGTGGGCACAGGGGTTGATCTCGGCCCATCCTCCATGCCCCTGTCCAGCCCCTCCCACACAGAGCAATTGGGGCTGGTGCCATCAGCAGGTGCGAATGGCGGCTGCTGCCCCGATAGCCCCTCAAGAGCCAGGGGTGTGGAGAAGCCCACAGGAGTGATTGGGGCCAACAGCCACCACCTGCACCCACTGACAGCTCTGAACAGTCAGGGCTGGTTCTGGGTGACGGCAGGAGGTGCAAGCAGCAGCTTTGGCACTGGCAGCGGGTGCAAGTGCCAGGTGGTACCGTGGTGCAGGAACAAAGAATTTTTAGTGACCATTAGAGGCTTGCCCAGATGACAGCAACCAGTGCCCTGCCTTGGTCTGGTGTCCCCACTCACCTCCACCATCCCACCGCAGCCAACGCCTGCCATGTTCTGCACTCTACTGCCTGCTGCCGATGCCTGCCATGTTCCCTGCGTGCCCCTGGTGGTCAGCACATGTCATAGCGACCGGTTGTTAGGTTGTTTGGTTGTTCCGCTGTTTGGTCTATTTGCATATTAGCCTTTTGTTATATAGGATGGGCTAAAGGTTTATGGAGCTTTTCTTGGGAAAAACTATGTATTTTTTGTAGTAGAAAGATAAAGTCATTGTCTTCAGTTTAGGTAATTTGCTGGGGGCATACCCATGGTCTCACAGGGGTCACAGGTAGTGATACAGTATTAAGCCATTTTAGGACACGGGAAAGGGGAATTAACTAATCTAGGTGGAAATATAAATCTGTAACTTTGGCACTGTGACCTAAACCTATAAGTTGATAGGCCTCGTATTTATTTAATGCCTAACAGCTGCCATTTACTGCCTTTCATCCTGTGTCAGGAACTGTGCCTTCTGCTTTATATACCATTTCATTTAATACTCACAAAAGCTCTATAAATTGATATTATCAGTTCCTATTTATAAATGAGGCAACTTGACATGAAGAACAATCAAGTGTCATGCCCAGAATCACACAGCTAATATGTCAGAACACAGTTTTAATTACTCTGCTGATTTTCAGCCATAATGTAAATGTGACCACATCCAATAAGTCAAATTTACATAAATACCATTTACTTAACATCAAACCATTTGCTTTGATTAGTCATAAACATGGCATGGCTGCCAAGTACCAATATTTATCACCATCAAATAGTTCAACAAAGCAAAATTTCTGCTTCCCTTTTGTCTCCCAAGTCCTATGGTTTGGTGAGTTCCAGGGGAGATGTCATACTAGATTACACCTAGATTAATATTAGCTAATTTGTACTTAATAAGTTTTTCTTATCACTGTCTACAAGAATACACATTAATTAGTATTCACTGGAATGTCTGTAACATAAAATCTGCTGATGTGCTTGTTAATTCACATGTGCCTAGGTACAATCAAAGTCCTAGGCAGCTTCTGTATGTTCTTTCATGCCCACCTAAACTGCTGTTCAGCCCAATGCCTGGCCTGACACACAAAAATAGGAGAATAAGACACAGACTACAAATTCTTTGTCCTTTTTCAGATTCAGTTCTCTCTTAAACAAGAAAAAAAAAGAGGTCAAGGTCATTCCATTTCCACTTGGGCTAGTCTTCTGAGCAAGTAATCTATGCTTCAGAGACACTGGAAAAATAAGTAGTGATTTAAAAAAAAAAAAGTGGAGAGCAGCACAGTTTTTGCACATTGGTTTTTGTTTGTTTGTTTGTTTTTGTTGTTGGTGGTGGTGGTTTCATGCACTTAAATTTTGCAGATAATGTAAAGACCAATTGCCCTGAGAGACCCACTTCACTGTTTTCTCATGTCTTGGCTGATGATGAAGCCCTTGGATTTGCAATAGGCAGTGATAAAGATGCAGAGATATACACAAAGATAGATATTGGGATTATTTAATTTAAAAAACTGATCTGTTATTATTATGATATTAGAAAATTTAGTGCTAAAAGATGTAGTAGCCAGCATCCTAAGGCAGGTCTCAGTGTTCTTAGTGGGAGACGACTGAGTGTTCCTTTGCTCCTCTGTGTGGCCCAGTCTCACACAGTCCTTTGGAATCACTTTAAACACCATGTCTTGAGGAGCTAACACCACTAAAATGGACCTCACTAATGCCAATTAACTCTCCTCAATCTCTATTCTTCCACCTCTGCCTCTTCTGACTTTCTCTCTTTTTCTAATCATCATCATCATCATCATCATCATCATCATTCCAGGTATATCTTATAGTACTGAGTTGGAACAGTAGAAGAGAAGAGAATATTCCCTCCACTAGTAACAAGCAGTAAAAAAATGTCTCAATTAGAGAAGAGTACCATATATATGATTTTAAAAGATTCTCTGGGAATAGGGCTCTAGGGTTAACTAGTCATCAAAGGTCCACATTAAAAGGATACTAGAAACTTAAAAACAAGATTTGTCAGTGCTGGTCAGTGAAAAGTTGAAAACAGATTCTAGTTAATTCTAGTTTATTTTAATGAAAACATGTACAATAACTGTAGTTTCACTCAGAAAGGAGTTACTTTTCTATAATTTCTGCGCTTTCCATGATAGCTGCATTGCATTTTTACAAGCATGCCATTTAGATCAATCGGATATTTTCTTAAGATTTTCAATAACAAACCATATTCATCTAAATTCTATGAAGAACATTTTTTTCTTTTGCATTGGAAATATAATTTAAATTGTAATGCAGGCTTGCATCTTCATGTTATGTTAATCCAAACAATGCTTGCTCATAATGTGTTGGTGAACTTGCCACACAAATCTGTCCTGCTAAACAAAACACCAGATGCAATGCTTAGAATGGTGACTTGATAAAATTAGATTCATTGGGCAGAAAATGCAGTGTTCTAAATAAATGTCATTAGCAATTGTGAGGATGGAAGAAAATTGCTCTGATAATTTCTCAGACCCTACCCAATTGACATTTTTTAAAAAAATGTATTTTGAGTACTAGAGAGGATGATAGAATTTTAAAAGAAAACATGGGAAGGAAAATTTAATATCATGAAGATGCCTTGTAGAATATATCTTCCTGTTATTCACAATTCAAAATGATTTCTGAGGTGGCATTTCAAAGTAAAAGGTGATTCGTACCAATATCAGAATCAACATCAATAATGTTGTATGTAATAAACTTCTTGTGTTATATATACTCCATGTGCATGAAGCCAGGGTGGGCTTGACAATGGAAAGCTAGAAGAGGGAAATTGTTTTTCCAGATATTGACCTGAGAAGGGGAATATCTATTTAAAAGGTTGTCTTTTCCTGGGCTTTTTTTAATGCATATTTTCATGGCCTAGATATTGAAATTTAACAATAAAACAATTGTCCTTTGTATATACTCAGAGAATACATTTCCTGAAGTCCGGTCTAGTCATTCAGACAGTTGAGAAAAAAAAAAAATCAATCAATTCAATGAAAAGTTCTTCAAACCAATTGAATTAACTAAATTGGTTGGCTGGGTGACTGAATTAGGCCAGTAAATTTAGTCAAAACCTTAGCCTTTGCAACTGAGTGCTCACACAAAAACCTTGAGTAGGCAAAAGAGGTTGAAATACAGTAGAGTTTCTTAGAGAGAGTCAGGAAGTAGGAAGGCCAACTTAAGACTTGTATCCTTAAGTTACAATTCAACTAACCTATTTCAGTCTTTCAATAGCCTGCACATAGACATTGCCAAAGTTAAATTCTGGAAGACTATAGATTCTATGTTGACTGTTGAAAAGTCTGAAATTCTGACCATGACAGAACAAAATGTATGGGAATGTCCCAAACAAGCAGTTTCCTATGCTTTTTTTCTGCCTGGAATACACTGTTTCTAAAGATGCAAAGAGGGAGAGAGAGAGAGAAAGAGAAACATCAGTGATGAGAGAATCATTGATTGTCTGCCTCCTGCATGCCCCCACACTGGGGATCGAACCTACAACTGAGGCCTGTGTCCTGACTGGGAATTGATTTCCTGATTGATAGATGGATGCTCAACCACCAAGCCACGTAGGCCAGGCAGATTTTTCACAGGAGTGTTTCAAAAAGAAAAGACTGAAGGAGATACATAAGCCAGCATGCCCCTTTGTGGCTTTTTATATAGCTGTGTTTACTGGGTAGCAAAGGCCTGCTGCAATGAAAACAATGGTGTATATCTACCTTTTGCTCTTTGAGACAAACCCTTATTTTAGTTTCTCTTGCCACCTTACGGTCTTTAACACCTGGTGTCAAATAATGGCTCAATGTTTTTACATCTATATATATAAAAGCCTAAGCTGCTGTTACGACCAGACAGCCTGCCAGTAGCTATGACATGCACAGGTGCTTAATGCAGGAGCTGCCCCCTGGTGGTCAGTGCACTCCCACAGCCAACCTCCCATGGCCTGCCAACCTTCTGCGGTCCCTTCCTCTGCTGGCCAGCCCCAATCACTGGCCAGGCCAAGGGACCCCACCTATGCATGAATTAATGTACCAGGCCTCTAGTGTAATTTAAAAATTAATTAATTCTGAATGAATGATCATGGATTTATAAAGGCTTTTTGTTTCCTCACTACTTCACAAGCTTACCCTATTTTTAAAACCTCAATACGTAGTCTTTATGCTCTAGGCCCAATTGAACTTTCACTTTTTTGAAACCCTTTAGCATTTTCATATTTCAGCAATCCTATATAATAAAAGGCTAATATGCAAATAGACTGAGCAGTGCTGCTAATTGCACTGCTTATTTATACAGACAAGTCAAATCTAGTTGATTTTCTCATAGAGCCTAAATTTAAATTATGTTTTACAAAAGCTGTGGTAGTCTAACACAACAAATTAAGTCATTCTTGAAATCTATTTATTTTTCTATTATTGACTGAACAGTGGAATGACTGTTCCACTGGTTGCTATGATGGTCACTGACCACCAGGGGGGCAGACGCTCAATGCAGGAGCTGCCCCCTGGTGGTCAGTGTGCTCCCACAGGGGGGGTGCTGCTCAGTCAGAAGCTGGGCTCAAGGCTGGCGAGTGCAGCGGTGGTGGCAGAAGCCTCTCCCCTCTCCACGACATCCCCCGAGGGCTCCTGGACTGTAAGAGGGCACAGGCTAGGCTGAAGGACTGCCCTCAAGTGCACAAATTTCATGCACCAGGCCTCTAGTAAGTTATAAATTGGTATAAAAATAGTCATTGCTATTATTATTAGAACTAACACTTACTGGGTGGTTAACATGTGCATGGCACTGCCCTAAGCACATTGTATGTATTCTTCTTATTTTTTTTATTCTCATAACAACTAGCGAAATAGACACAAATATTACCACATTGTCTAGATGAGAAAATAGGCTCAGTGAAGGTGAGTAACTTGCACAATAATACATAGCTAGCAACCAGTATAACCAAGAATCAAACCCAAAGAGTCTATATGAAGACTTAACTCTTTATTCTGCATAGTGCCCTTGGTAGAGCTAACTACAATACAAGTCACTAACACAAACTTGGTTTATTAATTATGTATATTTTTAGCTAATGTAATTTTCATTTTTATTATTGGTCTGATGATAGTTCATACAATTCAGATTTCTAAAGAATGGTATGACTGAGTTTGACAACTGTAGTGTATATTTGTACCAGGTTGATTTTAAATTAGAGTAACTATAATGCCAAAAGTGATTTATGGTTTAGTTGGTGAATTTTTGAGATTATGTATAAATATATTTTTTATTTACATCATGTTGAAATAGATTGAGTTAACATATTTCACTGTTATTCCAAAAGGAATCTTCTAGTTTATCATCACTTTGCCAGCCAAATGCAAATGCTTATTTTTTCCTAATTGTGCTGCTTATTTATACAGACAAGTCAAATCTAGTTGATTTTCTCATAGAGCCTAAATTTAAATTATGTTTTACAAAAGCAGTGGTAGTCTACCACAACAAATTAAGTCATTCTTGAAATCTGTTTATGTTTCTATCATTGACTACCAGCCCAAAATAAATGAGCAGCCTGTTAGAAGCAAATAGTATTGCCAATCAATTAAAAATCTATTGATTCCCCAAATAGCATTTGTGATTTATGGGATTGCTGAGCTATTTTCTTTTTTTTCTTTCTTCTTTCTTTCTCTATTTCTTTCATAGCAAGTCTTTTTCATTTTAAATTCAACACATCTAAAATTAAACTCATTATCCTGGCTCCAAATCACATCCCTCTTTCTTTATTTTCTCCTTGTGTTAACTAGGCCACCATTCATTCAAGCCAAAAACCTGGGAGTCATTTTCAACTTTTACCTCTCTCTCATCTGTATGGATAAGTGATCACGAAATTCTGCTCTCAATTTCTTCCCACTTCTCCATGTCACTGCTGTGGCTACACATATCATTTCCCACTGCAGCTATTGTAATAGCCTCCCAACTGACCTCCGTGACTCCTGTTTTGTCTCCCTTCCATTCGCCACGCTTAGTAAAAATGAAATGTGATGATGTTTCTCCCAGTTAAAAAATCATTTCACATGTCCCCATGGCCTAAGAATAAATGCCAAACTTTATGGCAGAGCAGAAATGGCCTCCTGGATTTAGCCTTGGCCTAAGCCATCTGCTGTGCCTTCCTTTACTGCTCCCACCTCCACCCCATCCTTCAGCCAGCGGATTACCTGGCAGTTCTCTACACAGCCTTCCTGTTTTGGGCCTTGGTGCTTTCCTTCAGGCTTTGATCTCTAAAGCAATTTCCCTTCCCTTTTTTCTCTTTTTCCTTCCTGACCAGATCTCCCAAGTATTCCTTACCCTTCCCTAAGTGCCACTATACTTTGTACACATCTTTCTGAAGGTTTTATTATATGTTATTATAATTACTTACCTGTTTCTCTTTTCTATTAGGTGATAGTTTTTGAAGATGGTGGTCTGTATCTTCTTTATCATTGTTTACCCCTATCTAAAATAAAGCCTGGGCCCTGGCTAAGTAATTCGGTTGGTTGGAACGTATTCTCATATTCCAGGTTTGTGGGATCAATCCCCATCAGGGCACATACAAGAAGCAACCAATGACTGAATAAATAAGTGGAACTATAAATTGATCTCTCTCTCTCTCTCTCTCTCTCTCTCTCTCTCTCTCTCTCTCTCTCTCTCTCTCTCTCTCCCTCCCTCCCTCCCTCCCTCCTTCCCTCCCTCCCTCCTTCCCTTTTTCCCTCCCATCCATCCCCCTTCCTCTCTCTCTAAAAATCAATTTAAAAATTTTAAGTAGAGCCTGATAGTGTATAGTTACTTTTTCTAGAATATAATTTTGCTAGTTAATTTTCTGAAGCATCCTAATAATTTAACTTAGCCATCTATGATTCCTATACTGCTTAATGTAAACATCTTTTAGAGGCAATTCTGCAGATTATCTTTCTCTTGTATCCTATGTAGAATTGGGGAGCTGAGTGTGTTCACACATTCATTTCCACTTGAAGAAATATGATACAGTAGTCATTGCTATAAAATATAACTCCAAAGGCACTGGCTTCATATTATTTTTATTCAAGTAGATATAAAATTTGGTACTTATTTGTTAGTATTTGTAATAAAACTAATGAGTTTGAAGCATTTTCCTTTTTGAAAGTTTCAAAAGCATCATCATTTATAAACTAATAAATTGTATTTAAGGATATATCTGGATAATCTGGTCCATAATATAGATGCATTTTTAAACAGGGAATGCTTTGGACAACCACTCTGTTTCTCTGTTTTATTGTCCCACATAGCTTATAGTAGATGCTCCAGGAAAACCCCAAGAGTATAGAGTTGGCAAATCAAATATGGCCTTAGATAGCTGAAAACAGATTCCTCAGGTGAAGAAGAAGGGGAATAGGATATATTAGATTGTGCGTTAACTACCAGGACTTAAGTGCCATCCAGAGTTTTTTATAGTTTCCATTTTTTTCTAAAAGGCAGTTTATCTTATTCCTTATTGCTTAAGGATAAAATGTCATTATATGAAAATTATATAGAATTCTTACTTGGTTCAAGGCATTTTGTTCGATCAGCAATGACATAAAAATTTGAAAATTTTTTTTCTGTGAAAATTTTTATGTACATAATGACAGAGATGATAGTAAACTTTGTGAATGGGACATAACCAACTTCAGAATTTGGTTTGAGAACTCTGGGAACTTTTAATGCAATGAATAGATAAAATATACAGAGATGCAATAATAGGTAGGAATATAAGGGTATGTAGGGATAACATAGAGACATATAAGTGGTAAAGATAAGAAGGAATACTGTGTTTTAAATAAGGAAAATATCATTTATAGCCAGAAGTAAGAAGAAAATGTTTCCCAGAGAAGTTAAAGCTTGAGCTGAACATTGCAGGATGGATATGAAGGGGAAATTCAGAGCTCAAATCAGATGTGGCTGTATCTCAGTGAACTTCTTTTGCTCACTAAGATGACGTTCTGTCCTCGTTCTCACACATTAGCAAAATAACCACTAGCCCTATTAATGTATCAGTATGTACAGATGCTATTTGTTTCACAGCAATTGTAATATTGAAATAAACTAAAAATATCTTTCTAATTCTCTGAACACGTATAACCAATATTATGTCCTTCTCATTTGAAGCCCTTCATTCACCCAGTGCTATCTGTGACACTTTACTAAATGTTAACAAAAGCAGTCCTCTGTTATTTCACTTCTCTGAAGACAGCAATTATGAAATTATCCCTGATGAATAGGAAACCATGCTGATAACATGCAATTAAGATCCCTCATCAAAATTTACTTGACAGAATTAAATTTTTAAAAAGTGAAGAACTCGTTTTAATTCTTCCTGATTTCTCTATATTTCTCATTTATAGTTTTTGTCTCTAGAATAAAACATAGTTCATAAATGATTAAAACATCCCAATTGCTTTTGAAAAACAAAGCAAAAAAAACAAAAAAACCAACAACAACAACTCAAATCACATTAAGGTAGAACAAATACAACATAGCTTTTCCTTGGCTATTTAAAAGCAAAATGAAGTCATTTCTCAGCTACATAGCCTTCTCTTTTATATATCCTCACCATGCCACCCACATGTTCTCTAAATCTAGACTACATAAGTTTGTTAAAAAGTCTTCACAAAAAAGAAAAAAAATGTATATTGTATTATGCTCTGGAACTTGAATATCGTTTTCCTTGTTTGACCTAGGATGCTGGGTCAATAGTTCTAAAATATCTCAACAACTATTACCACAAATACTTAAAGCAATTCTAACTATCTTTTAGTTGCATAATCTATTCTGAATGTCATAGCTTTCTATCTTTTTATCTGTACTGTGCTACTTCTTGTTGCTATCAGGTATGCTCTTTAAATTTAGTTATTTATCTATGAAATGTTTTGGAAATCACTGATGTGCTTCAAATTTTGTCTTTCTAAATAAGTAAGCTTAGCTCTAATTTGTTCAAGGCATATATTTCCTGATTAGAAATAATGCAAAGAGAAAAAATGAAGTATCAGTTTTTGACATGCAAAACAGAATGACAGGATAAAGTACCAGCCTCCTAACAATCCCAGTGTTCTCAAGTCTTCCCAGGAAACAGATAAGGCACTTGTGATCATGCTCATACCAAGTGTGAGCAAGGCAATGGAAGGTCTAGAACTCTCCTGCACTGCTGGTGGGAATGTAACATGGTACAACCTCTTTGGAAAGTAGTTTGGCAAATTCTTAAAAAGTTAAACATCTACCATATAATCTAGCAATTCTACTCCCCGGTATTTGCTCAAGAGAAACGAAAGCCTTGCTTTACTACAATGATGTATATTCAAATGTTTAGGCTACTTTAATTGTAAGAGATAAAAACTGGAAGCAGTCAAAATGTCTAATAAGTGGATGGATAAATAAATATAGCATATCCATACAATAAAGCAATAAAAAGGCATTAATTTTCATTACAGATGATCTTAAAATAATTATACCAAATAACAGCGGTAGTCAGGATTATCCAGAAAAAAAGAACCAATAGGAGAGATAGGAAGGTAGGTAGGTAAATTAGATTTATGAGAATTGGCTCACAGAATTATGAGAGCTAAAATATGCCAGTATCTGCCATACACAAGTTAAAATAAACCTGGAAAGCTGCTAGTAGGACTCAATCTGAATCCGAAGACCCAAGAACCAGGAGCTCCAATGTCTGAAGGCAGAAGATGGAAACCCCAGCTCAGGAAGAGAGTGTGGATTCATGCTTTCCCTGCCTTTCTGTTGTGTTGGAGCCTTCAAAGGATAGGTGCCCACCCACATTGGTGAGGGTGGATCTCCTTTACTCAGTGTACCACTTTAAATGCTAATCTCCCTGGAAAAGCCCTCATAGAAACTCCCAGAAATAATATTTTACCAGCTGTCTGGGCATCCTTAGTAGACATAAAATTAACCATCCCAGTAACTGAAGCCCGACCAAAAAAGCCTATACACATTATTGCAATATTGGTTGGAGACCACACAAAATCTGCATTTCTGACTTTAAGTGGTAGGTATATTGTTTGATTAATTTGTTCTAGCCTATTTGATCAGTTGCAGTTGCCGATAGATCAGTGATTAGACTTGATGGAGTATTTAACGAGCAGAAAAATTTCGTAATAAAATATAGACGGTTGAGATGTAGCTCTGCACTATGTAAGTTAATTCCATCTGAGATTAATCAAAAGATTCAAGATCAATAACAATATAGAAAAATCCCTTCTACTGGTCTTCACTTCTATTCCAACAGAGTATCTTTAGATATAAAAGGGTTGGGTTCTCTCCTTATATCCCAGACAATGCCTTAAAGTATATTTATTAACTAGTAGGAACATAGAGAATCTAGTGCATGAAATTAGCATAATAATTAAGGTCTGACCTTACTGTAGGTCACAAAAATTGTTTAATCTCTTTATTCATCTGTTCATACTGAGAAACAAAAAGTCCTGTGGAGACACTCCTAAGCTGGGATCTATCAAAGAAATCATGTTATGTTAAAAGAACAAAGTTAATTATGCTTTCGGTTTATCACTTTTCTTTATGCTGTAAAGGTTAACATGATTTATATTTTTCTCTTCAAAAAGCTTACATGTGAAAGAACCAAAAATTACATGAAAGCTATTTGAAAGATAAACATCTCTGCTTTTTTCTTAAGATTCATTGTTCTGTACAAAAGGTAATAGCATTAAGCTCCTTTTATTGCAAAACAAGACTGAAATCTATCCCACAACTTTATATATTAACTTATTTTATGAATATCAGCCCTGTTTCCTATTTTCTGAACCTAAAGTTTTATCTCTACTTCAGAATGAATGCCCAAGTATGTGATTTGGTTTATATATAAACTCAAGACAGTTTCTGGTAGAGATGAGATGGCCAGCTTCTGTATGCCCAGGCAGTGAAGCTCATTGTACAAATCAACATAAATCACAGACACTTTCCTGCTAAGTCTTCCAAAAGAATCCAGTGCTTTGCCTCTAGTTCCACATGGTAATTCTGGGGCCAAAACTGGAGAAATACATTTTACTAAAAATGCAAAAAAAAATAAAAATAAAAATAGCCCAGTGCCTACCCTTCTCTCCCCTCCTCCTTGTTATAGACTGTCTTAAGTTTCGAATTGTCAAGAGTTCATTTCTAAGCTGGAGACGTGGGATGACTATTGTCTGCTCGATGGCTTTTGCAAGTTTCTCTGAAGCGGGAAGCATGCCATTCTTCAGTTTGTATTAAAATTATTTTCTTTTTGAAGAGAGAGAAAAGCATGCATGCTGATTTGCAAATGTAAAATAAAGATTTTTTTTTTTTTTTTTAGTTTCAAGATCCCCTTACTATTTAAAAGTTATTTAAATAACTTCTTTGTGTGACTAGCTGTTTGCCGTCTCTCTGCCATATTAGTTTGTAAGTTCCAAGAACGTTTGTTTGTTCGCATCATATTCCTAGCCTCTAAGCACAGTACCTGACTCATAGTAGGGGACCCTTAAATACTTTTTTATTAAAGACAGAATTAATGAAATCAATGAGCAAAATACAGTCTCAGATTTAAATAGCAGTTTTCCCAGAGATCAATGCGGTTGAAGCTTTCAGATGTTTATATCTAGAAAGCAGGATTTTGGCTGTTGGGAGACAGGTGCTAGATAATTCCATAGAGTTAAGGAAAGTATTCTTAAATACATTAAACTCAGAATTATATTTTGGGATACAGAAAACTTCAGTACCAGAAGAAGTAGCCCATATTATTATACGTATAGATTGTGAATTTTGATGTGTACATATGCAAATTATGTGTCTGCTTTTGAAAATTCCAGGTTTATTTTCTCCTGGAACCCAGAGTGAGTTGGGATCACCTGTATGGCGCCAATTGGCATATGTTCTAAATGAATGCAAGGAATTGTGAAATTAGCAAAACCGAATTAGAAAGGCAATTCTAAGTCAAGATAATGTGTTTTTCGCTTTCTCTCATATTTTATTTGTCTGAACTTTACTGTTTAAGTTAAATTCTGTCACCTTGTAATATAAAGGCCCCATAAGGTCAGCTTTGGAATAGACCTTTATTTTTATTTTTTTATTTTTTTATTTTTTTACCAGATATCATGGATAGGAGGTCAATGCACTAAAAACAGTAGATGGAGCTGAGCTAATAATTGAACAACAACAATAACAATTTCTAAGAAGCAGAAAAGAAAACCAGACAATCATTCACCTGACTGAACCAGAAATCTTCTGGAAACCCAGAAATTTAAAAGACAGATAGATGTGAGAACAAGCAGCAAAGTTCAGCAGGATCAAGTAGTTTTCTAGAAAAAAAAATTCTTTTGGAGATAATGAAAAGATGGTGTCTGGATGGCATTTCAGTGAGCAAGAATATAGGATGCGCAGTTTAAGTCAAAAGAGCATGTTAGCAAGCCTAGCCCTAGGGGACACTGTGAAGCAGATTAAGGTGTCTTAGACCTGACTTCTCCTCCTGGCCTCCATTCTCTGTATCTGGTCTACTATCCCTAAGCATCATTTCTCAAGGAGTGGTTCATGGACCACTAGCATTAGTTAAATAATGAGGCTTCCCAGATGCCACCCCCAGTCCTTCAAATGAGAACTGGGGCTGAGGTCCAAGAATCAATATAATCTCTAGAAGACATATCCTCTCTCAAGTTGAGAAGTCTTGGATCTAAACCTTCCATGCTGGTGTCCTCATCTTGCCCCATCAGCTAAAATTAAGTTGACCCTCTTCTGCTACATAGAAATTTCTTGACCCAAATTTTCATTGTTTCAAAAACAAAATAACCAAAATTTGATATTTCATTCCCTAAAGCCTAATATATTAACTGGAGAAGTAGTAGGCTTTTTTTATAGGAAATATATCTATGGACAATCCCTCACTCTCGTAATAGTTTAACCATTCATATTTCTCTTGGCCAGAATTTAAAGACTGGAAAGTGGAGCACTGAGTACCTAGTGGGGATATGTTTGTAACAAGATGATTATTTCTGTACGTTTCAAAACACCCTGTGTAGGTGGCCACTAACTCTGCCTGTGCAAAGATCTAGCCCTGAATATAGCAGGGCAGGCCTAGTGTTCCAAATACTGAAGGCAAAATAGAACCAGCAGCTCTTCCTTGCAAACGATATACTTTTCTAACTTGTACAAGCTGTGGCAAGGACAGCCTGTTTAGTTCGTTGCATTTCAGTGCCTGTGGGAGGAATTGAAATAGACTTTATACATGGCACCCTCAGACTCTGGAAAAATATATGCTGTGTACATTGTAATAATAAAACTGTCACAGAGTCTGTAGGGAGTGAAAGCCCTAAGGAATCATACAAATAACAATTAGGAGGAATAGCAGTGATGGACAGACCAAAAAATTCCTTTCCTTGTCTCTGCAAGTCTAAGGAGCCTTTAGGAAGCATGTCATGAATATAGTAACGGCACTGACTGCCTGGGGTGGGCAGCTCCTGCACTGTTTGCACGTCAAGCATTCCAGTGTTTAATTAATATATAAAAGTATCTGAGATAGTCTTCAGACGATGCATCAGCAGAAGGGATGAAGCTGTTTGAGTCTTAAAAGCCATGAAAAATGTAAAATTATTTCTGAAGTAAGGGGAAGCCCTTCCTTTTATGAAGGCATGCTGGGGCTGTCACTCATGATACTGTACCACAGAATTTTCCGAATGTAGCAAATAGGAGACCAAACCAGCCTCTAGGCTGTGTGTCTAAACAGCTGATGGGTAATTATTGGGAACCTTTAAGGCACAAGCTGGGAAAAGTGCAGGCAGTTAAGAATAAGTTGTAGTTGGTCATTGTGATAGAGCCAAGCCCTATTTGCATTTGCTAAACGAAATGAAAAAAGATTCTGTAACAGGAAAGAGAAATTCATCCACATAATCTGTTTTTAGACTCAGGCATTCCATGCTCAACTGAGGCTGGGATGAGGGAGCAATCTGGGCAAAAATGCAAATTGAAAATGGGGTTGAAGACGTATTTTATTGTCAAGGTCTCCTGTGAACCCCTTTCAGAACCTGCTTTTCCCTGATGGGTTAGGCTTTGTAGACAGACATGTAGGCTTGGCTCTTATCTCTGCAATGTACTGGCTTTGTTAATTTTAGGAAATACAGTGTCTTAATGGCTCTCTTTCCTCATCTGTGAAATAGAGGCAGTAACAGCTACAACAAAGCATGTCTGTGCTGGTGGAGGGGATGATGTGTGCAAATCACTTAGCCTCATTCCTGGCAGAGGAAGAGCTGCCGACCTTCCACCCCTCCGAGGGGTGAAGTGCAGTGGTGAGGAGGCATTCACTGAGCTGCTGTACTGGTTGTTGAGAAGCGCTGTCTAAGGGGACTGTTCTCCTAGTAGAAGCTGGGATATCGCTGAACAACACAGACAAAAAGTCTAAGCGCGGTGAAGCAACTTTAATGGTGCTTCTGTTCTTCGATGTAGAGTAAAAGGGTGCTTCATGCTCCCATTGCACCTTCAAAACCTCCGATCTTATTAAAATAGAAACTTAATTTAGGGCGAAATCAAAGAAAAGTTAAGTGTGAATAGTGGGTCTAACTAATTGTAAAATGTTAATCAAGGTACTGATTAACTTTCACAGGGACAGGTTATGTTTACGTTTTTCAACTTGTAGATTCAGAAAAACAGAAGGAAAAAATACGAAAGCCGTAATTTATATTGATTAAAGAATAAATTGCTAATTTTTTTCTTCAGGAAACTAAAAATAATTGTATGATTCTTAATATACATACCTACATACATATATCCTAAAATAAGTTTGGCGTTTATAGAGTTGTCTTTGGTTTGAAATTTCAAAAGATTTATGTCTTTTTAAAATTAGGGAATAATGAATAATTTATGTCACGAAATGGTTTTTAAATAGGATATGTTCATTTATCAAGCTTATCAATGTGCTGCATTCTCCCAAAAGAGTAATTTTTAAACTTCTTGGATCAAAAGTACCTCACTTTTTTTCTTGAAAGACATTTATTATCCTCTGAATTCAAATAAAATGGGTCAGGTAATAAGCCTATCAAATCAAACATGCTTTCTGTGCAGGAGAAACTACACATATTAAATGTAATGAAGCCCTCTGTAATGGGTAAATGTTGTAAAAAGTGCCCAGCAAAATGAAAAATAGGTCACTAAATAAAAAAGCGTGCATTGGCCAAAGAACAATTGCTTATAAATCCATTTGCAGCGCAATGGAACCTTAAAGCAATGTGTTATTGATGCGTTTAGCATTTGCCCTTCTTGATGGAAACAGACAGCCATAGCTCATGCCATCCTGTGTGCGTGTGACAGATCAATGGTGAGCAAAATGAAGGACTGGGAAATAGCTAAGAGGGCTCAAGTTGAGTGGTGAAGGGAGGCCAGTAGGTGCTTCCTGCCACCACCCTCTCTAATAATCCACCTGAGGCTGTCTTTTGAGCTGATGGTTCATTCTTCAACTATCTGTTGCTTGCCCACAGTTTAAAAGGCTCTATTATAAGTGCTCTGCTGCGATGCATTCTGTCTGGATAGTTTGGTATTTTATAGCCCGTCCTCAGGACACTTACACAATTCTAAAAAGGAGGGAGTGGGCAGCATATGATTAGTGAGGGGATGGCAGGAAGCACTTTTACTCATGTGACCAAAGAAGGGGGTGTTGTTTCTGACCTGGAATCTGGCAAAATTCCACAGAGCTACTAAAGATGGCAGAGAGGTAGCAGCAGTGGCCAAGGCTGAGGAACAGGAAGCCAAAGTCAGAAGGAACTCCAAAGAGTCAATGTCTGTGAATAATGCTGACAGAATAAATGCCAGGAAATGGACGTGCAAAAGTAACATTTCTAGAAGACATTTGTAGTAAAAATAATTTAGATAAATTTCTCCTTAATAGTAATTGTACCTCCCCACAAAGTAAACCAAAGCAGCGAATGCATTTCCAGTAGGAGCTTTGGGTTCGGATGTAAAAGATCTGTGTTTGTACCTTGGTTCTGAGGCTAACCAGTTAGGCTGCACTGGGCAGGTCATTCCTTCTTCTGAAGTGAAGATGCACCCACCTGTCCTCACCTCAACTAGGGTTGTTTTGAGGTTGAATCAAATAAATCGGATGTGAATGCTTTCTGGACCCTGGGATGGGCTGTATGAATGTAGTGTGTGTGCAATAGGATGCAATTAAGTAAAAGAAGATTCAGGCTAAGCACCTGTACACTGAACTTAGCAAAAGGCAACAAATAGCTGAAATGAAGGAAAGGCTAAGCCTTGCTGAAAGCATAGCAATAAAATAGCCATTCTCGCCTCTTTATTCAACAGCTAATTCACAGGCTAAAAGCCTCCCTTGATGATGGAGAAGGAGATTCCTGTCTACTTGCTAATTCACTGTCCTCTGATTTGTGGCCATAGTTTATTGTGACCATATAGACGAGGAAATGTGATAACGGGTTTACTACTCCTGGCTCTGCCACTTAGGGCCTCAATAAGCCCTACAGCCTCTTTCTTTCTCTGTCAGTTGGGGATAATAGTAGCTCAGAGCTTTGTTAAGGGTCAGCCGATTTCCTTGTGGTTTAAAGGAAGATGGGTATTTCAAGTGTAAAAGAGTTAAAAAGACATTCAGGTTTTTTCTGTTCTCTTTTTGAGGGCAGAACCAGAAGTCTTATCTCATGTCTACCCTCTACTACAAACTGAGCCCTAATAGGTTTTAAATAAAAGGGCTTTAGGACTCTGTGTCTGCCCTTGTTTTTGTTTGTTTGAAATATATTTTTATTGATTTCAGAGAAGGGAGAGGGAGAGAAAAAGAGGGGGGGGGGGTAGAGAGAGAGAGAGAGAGAGAATCATTGATTTGCTGCCTCCTGCACACCCCCCAACTGGGGATTGAGCCCAAAACCCGGACATGTGCCCTGAATGGGAATTGAACCATGGCCTCCTGATTCATAGGTCAACGTGCAAACACTGAGCCACACTGGCCAGGCCATGTCTTCCCTTGTAACACAAGGAACAACCATCATTTAAAACCTATTAGGTGAGTATCATCAGTCTAGGCCTTGTGGAAGCTACTGAACAGACAAAAAACACAGATCGTTGTCCTATGTCAATTGCTTTCTATTGTGGTAGATGAACAAGTATTAGCATAAGTAATTACATACTATATTAGAAAGCATGTAAGTTCTGTGGAGAAAAATAAAGCAGGGCAAGAGGAAGGCAAAGTGTGAGTGATATTGGAACAAAGATTTTAAGGAGGTGAGGGAGCAAGACATGCAGATACCTGGGAAAAGAATATACCAGGCAGAGGAAAGTCGGTGTAAGTAGTGACCTATGGGACTGTCTGGCTTGTTAAAGAAACAACCAAAGGGTTGGTGGATGTGGCTGGAGCACAAGTGGGGGGTGGGAGGTTGGAATGGTATTGAAGGTGAGCTCACAGCAAGGGCCAGGCCCGATTTAGTTGAGTTATAAATCATGCTAAGGACTTTGGCTCTTATTCTGTGAGAGATAGGAAACCAAGAAAGGGATTATTGTTATATTTTATGCTTCTGAAGAGTTTTTAAAGAGGAAGGAAAATGTGTATGTCATGTTCAGTGGGTAAAGCATGTACAAAACAAACATAAAATATTAATAGTGTTTATTTCTGGATGGTTATTAGTAAATTCTCTTCCATTTAATTTCTTTATTTTCCAAAGCATAAAAAAGAAAAAATGCTCTAAAATAGCCTTATTATTTTTTAACCAATGAAGTTATTTCAGTTTAAATGGTGGCATATCTTATAATGAAGAGATTTTATCTCATGTGTGAGATTCTATTCTAGCTGTGAGATCTGCTTTATGTTGTTTTATTTTTTCTTTGTAGGCTGCTACTTTGCTTGAGTAGCCCTTGAGATGGGTGGAATGGTGGGGACTTGAGGACTGTGGGGTAGGTTGTCCATCATTCATGGTGACAGAACACTTGTCATGTGGATTATGAACAGCCAAGAGACACAGGCAAGGCTACTAGATATAGTTGTGTAACCATGCTTTTCTATGCAAAACAAACTTACTTCGATGATAAATTAATTTCATTTTCCACTTATAAACCTTAGTACAAATGTTTAAATGGAGTAAAACCATATACATTGGAGATACTTTATAAATGACTGTTTCTCTAAATAGTTAATTATTTATCTTGTCTTTACCTTTTGACTTTATCAAATCATCTTCATGACTTCTGGCTGCAGCTACTAGTATTCTAGGACAGATTGAGCTACTCTTTAGAATATAAGTGTTACTCATTTTTATTAAGTTATTTTTATCTAGAGACCTGGTGCATGACATTCGTGCACTGGGGAGTGTGGGGGTCCCTCAGCCCGACCTGCACCCTCTCCAATCTGGGAGCCCTCAGGGGAGCCCTCTCCAATCTGGGAGTTTCTCTCTGTCTTTGCAATCATATGAGCAAATTGTCTGAGACCCCAGGTCAGTTTGGTTTGTTGCTCACAGAATAATAGAGACATTTTTTTTTTCTTTGCTTCATTGGTGGAGATTTCCTGGAAGTTTTAGGATATCTTCC
Organism: Myotis myotis; assembly: GCF_014108235.1. Lineage (NCBI taxonomy): Eukaryota > Metazoa > Chordata > Mammalia > Chiroptera > Vespertilionidae > Myotis > Myotis myotis. Next base: position 27,636,788 of record NW_023416318.1, read on the forward strand.
CTTTATTTTTCCTAGACACTCTGATTTTACTTATGTCCCTCACCTTTGCTTTCCCTCCATCCCCCACCGCAACAGTAACTTGCTCCAGGCTCACTTTGCTCTAGTGTCTAGGAGATCCATCTGCCACCAGGGCTATGATTCCCAGCATTCCTGGTGCTCCCCACACTCTTGGTTTTCCCTTCCTGCTCTGTCTCTGTCCCATGGCCTCCCACTCTGCCAAGTCCTCCAAGCCGCTAGCTCTCCCTCTCTGCTCTCCGTCTGGAGGCTTGGGGAGCCAAGTTCCCCAAGCTGATCCACTCTCCGCCGGCTCTCCCGCTCTGCTCTCTGCCCAGCGCCTGTCTATGCAAATTAACCCACCATCTTTTTTGGGTTAATTTGCATACTCCTGATTGGCTGGTGAGCGTAGCAGAGGGATGGTCAATTTACATGTTTCTCTTTTATTATATTGGATTATAGTTGACAATCAATATTATATTAGTCCCATATATACAATATAGTGATTAGACATTTATATGCCTCATCACAGTAATTATAGTATGCCTCTGGCACGATACATAATTATTACAATATTACTGGCTATTTCCCCTATGATGGACTTTACATCCCTGTGATATTTTCATAACTGGTGATTTAATTGACAACTCTTTTGTTTCTAAACCAAAAGGGCTACTTAATTTCTCATTTGGGTGGGGTGGGTTGGGGTGGGATGGAGTGACATGATAGGACTTGCTTTCTTGGGGGTGGGGGAGTGAGGGAAGGGTGGACTCAGTGACACCAGCTTGGAGGTAATTACAAAAGTCCAAGGGAGATATTGGTGGCTCAAATGAGGGTGGCAACAGAGGAAATAATGAGAAGTGGTTAAAATCTAGATTTATTTTGATGGTAGACTGACAGATTTGTAATGATTTTACCCAAGCTTTCTGAAGCCTAGTGGTCAATATCTTAACATTTCTTTGTATTGGTGATTAGATTGAAAAGTAGTTTGAGTATAATTTTACCACATTTATATGTCAATTTACTCTTAAATAGGTCTAAGAATTCCTTTCCTTCTTTTTCCTTCCTTATTTCCCTCTCTTGAGAATTATTTTCTTGTATAGACTTGTAATATCAAATATAAGTGTTAATTTACACTACTACAAAGCTCAAATAATATATATCAGCTATCTTTATGTGATGGGGGATTATGTCCTAGCTTTCAACATTGCCAAGTTCTAGCTCTCTCCTATCCTCTCTCTTTCCCTTGCCCTCCTAAAACAAAAACAAACACCAAGCAAACAACAGCAAATATCCCCCATTCACAAATACTTTGTTCCCAATAAGATGACATGTTGCAGCTCTTAAACTAGGTCATACCGGTGGAGCTTTTTAGCAATTAGCAAATATTGTTTAGGTTTAATTTAAATGTAATTTTAAACATTCAAATACACACTACAAACATGTCAGGCTAGTCTATCTCAGGTTTCATTCATTTTTTTGAACACATCCTGATAGGAAAGCATATATTTTCATCCCTAACTTGTTGGCTAGAATAAATCTGGGCTCCACAAGCAATGGCCTTGAAACACGGGAAATGTTGTTTGGAAGGTAAATTAAAATGCATCAAATGAAGTCCTTCTTGAGTCTTTACTAAAACCTAGGGGAAAAAAAGTTTATTTGTTTTTTTCTGGAAGGAAACATAAGGAGGGAATAGAGACTATACCTTTTCCCAATGCTTGTGACTTTCCAGAAGAAAAATGTAGACTGATCAGTCCAATATGCCACTTAATTATACTCAGTTTATTGATCTTCTTAAATTAGCCAAGCCACCATGAATTGAACAATTCAAGTTTTCCAAACTTTTCATTTTACATCAAAATCTGCCATGTTTTGACCAGGTGGCAAAAGATATAATTTGACTTTTCTTGATCTTCTGTTCCCTGTTTTGTTCTGTTTTCTCCATGTTTGCTTGGTTCCACAGTGTGAAATGGATAATAACTTTTGGTTAAACATCATTTGAACCTTTGTGTGGAGTCATCCTTTTGGCTACTGATTAGATAGGGCAGTGGTCGGCAAACTGCGGCTCGTGAGCCACATGCGGCTCTTTGGCCCCTTGAATGTGGCTGTTCCACAAAATACTGACTTCTGCACATGGGCCACGAAGTTTCAATCGCACTGTACATGCGCACCCGCACGTGGTATTTTGTGGAAGAGCCACACTCAAAGGGCCAAAGAGCTGCATGTGGCCCGCGAGCTGCAGTTTGCTGACCACTGAGATAGGGAATTGAAAAATCCAGAAGGGAAGAAAAGAAGGAGGAGACAGTATGGTTCTACTTCTGGGTCTCAGGTGCAGCCATCATGTCACAACAGAAAAAAAGAAAAGAAACGAGGGAGCTGGAGAAGATAGCAATGAGAGCTGTGTTTTAAACTGACAGCATTTCCAGCTAAGTAAATCCCATAACTATGAGGCAGTAGGAGAACAGGAAAGTCTGACCATGTGGTTAACATATTTACTTAGCATCCAACTGATTTTACTGTACTACTACTTTGAATTATTACATGTTAAATCAAGGTAAAGTTGAACTTCTGTATATTATTTATGTGTAAATTTAAAACTCCACTTCCTTGCCTCTTTTCTAAATAAAAATGTGACATCAGGAATTTCATGGAGAGAGACTGAGAATCAGCCATAAGCTTCAGGTATTTAATACAGGAGTTAATTACATATAAGTGGGAGTCAACATAAGCCATGTAGATAAGGAAACAAGTATAAGGGGGGAAAGGGAACATAACAAAAATAAAAGAACTTTAAAAGAAGAGAAATAAAAGAGAAAAACAGACACAAAGGAGAGATGATCAACATAATAAGCCAGGAGGCAGCCCATCAGTGTTTTGCTCTCACATTGATGTTTCCCTCTCTCCCACTCCCATCCTCTCTCTCTAAAAACCCTATATAATAAAACCCTAATATGTAAATTGACCAAATGGCAGAACGACTGGGCGCTATGACACACACTGACCACCAGGGGGGAAAGACTGAACGCTGCAGCTGCCCTCTGGTGGTCAGTGTGCTCCCACAGAGGGAGCACCACTCAGCCAGAAGCCAGGCTCATGGCTGCTGAGCGCAGGGGGGGTGGCAAGAGCCTTTCCTGCCTCTGAGGCACTGCTAAAGACCCCTCAGGGGTCCTGGACTGCGAGAGGGTGCAGGCCAGGCTGAGGCACCCCCTCACCCACCCCAGTGCAGAAATGTGCACCAAACCTCTAGTATCAATAAAAAATCTTTAAAAAAAAATCACCCAGCAACATTAAGCTAAGTGAAAGAAGTCAGACAGAAAAGACTACATATCATATGATTCCAAATTAACTGTTCATAAAAGGCAGCTTTGTAGGGACAGAAAGATTAGTGGTTGCCTGGGTTGTCCTGGGAATGGGAATGAAGAATTACTGCTAATGGGCATAATGTTTCTTTGGGTGCAGTGGAAATGTAGAATTACACTGTGGTGATAATTGCACAACATTGTGAATTTACTGAAACTCGTTGAATTGTACACTTTAAATGAGTGAATTTAAGATGTGGAAAGTGTACCTCAAAGAAATCTGATAAATATTTTTTAAAGATACGAATGAGGCAAAGCCATAAATATAGAGAACTTAAGGTCAAAGAAGGCAATGCTTCTCTGAAGGGTGGGAATGATCAATGGTGTCAATTTCGGGAGAGAGATATAAAAAAATAAAATAGAAAGGTATTAAACCATTGTCTCTCTGATTTTATAAGGAAGCCATTCTGCTGGTAGCCCAGCCGGCAACTGTCTGCAGGAAAACCCTCAATCACTCCAGGCTACCATTCCTGCCCTGTTGCCATGGAGCAGCTCAGAAAGACAATCTGCTCATTTACTGAATAGGGCTCATTATGAATAGAATGTTAGAGTTTGTTTCTGTTTTTATTTTTCCCAATTCAATCCTGGGTAGGCTATTATTGTGCAGTGCTTATTTTTTTTTTTTTAATAAAAAAAAGTTTGTATTGATTTTAGGGAGAGAGGGAGAGAGAGAGAGAAACATGGATGAGAGAAACATAGCTGACTGCCTTCTGCACCTCCCCCGACTAGGGATTGAGCTGGAAAGGCCAGCATGTGCCTGGACCAGGAATCAAACAGGCCAGGCATGCAGTGCTTATTTTAGCAGGAGTTAATTAGGACCAGAAAATTGTCCTTGTTTATTATATTCTAAAGCCCCAGTACAAGCTGTACTAATCCTATAATTGTGAGTGATGGGGGGGGGGGGGGGGAAGAGGAGGTAGGGCTGGGGAGGAGGAGAATTAAAAAGAACATGTTCTGTCCGCAAGTTCACATTCTTTACTTCATAGAGATAATTTTTCTTTAGAAAAGCTCCTAAGAATAAAGTCCACTTTTACTTTTCAAAATGATCAGAGAGATTCTATGCAAAATAAAATTACTATACACAGGCACAACACATAGACCACTCATTTCTAATGAATTAAACATAAAATAAAACAAGCCTCGTAATGAAATTACTAAGAATTACTTATTTTCCCCTACAACCTAATTCTCAGGACTCCACAATGTGTTGACGTCATTATTATGGATATCACTTAGTTTCTTTCCGGTTATTGAAGGAAAGTATTGCCGAAAGAATATTCTGAGTGGCAGGTGATATATTTTGCTATAATCAAATTTACTAGCTACGAGAAACCATAGAAAAATGGGTTCTTATTCTGTAGTTTTCTACCACTTAAAATTGATTCCAAAGTGTTGGGCTAAAATGAGTTGCCTACCATTTATTTTTTTTATCTTTTTTTTCATCTTCAAATACTCAGAATCATAAAACTTAAAGGTAGATGGTGCTAAAGATAACTTTGTACTTCTCTACTGACATTTGTAGCTTATAAGTCAGCAGTTAATTAAGAACACAGTGAGGGGTTTTTAAAGTAGGCTATGAGAGACCGGTTTCCGTTTGTTGCTTTGTTTTAATAGCTTGTATTAGCAAGTGTTTTATCACCCAAATTACAGTGAGGCACAAAGAAAAATCCTAGGTTTTATTGCCTGGCATTTGGAAAGGCGCCGGTTTTTCTGCTTGCTCGCACACGCACATAAGGAGCTCACAGGGCGTTTGTTTTCCTGACCTCTGGAATAAAAAGCAACCTGACATTAAAGACAAGGGTAACATACAAGGCTGCTGCCGATAGGCCTACTGGTGTGTTTGCTGCCACACTAATTGCTTGGAAGCATTTTTAGTCGATGTTGAAGTTTCAGAGCAGGTTCTCAGAGGATCCAGGGGAAGAGAGCCTAGAACCGGAGAGTGGATCATCCTCTGAGAACTGGGTTGACATCTCCACAGAAACAATGTGCGGTGTTACCACAGGGTGCCAGGAGCCCTGCACTGCCTGCTCTGGCCGAAATCCTATTTAATCACACGTGTAAAGGCCATGACAAGGAGGCCTGGCGTCTCGAAGCGGGGGGCCTCACGCTGGGATCTGTTTTTGGTATTGGAGCCACTTTTCTAACTACCTTACAATAGCTTAAATAAAGTTCCGTAAGTTATCATCTCAGTAGAGGTTTATGTTATATCCAAACACCCAGAGGACAGTGCGCCATTGAGGCAGTCCTTCCAATTCCTCGGGAACGAGAGGATTTCTGATTGGAGTTGGTGAAATTGTCAGAAAGAAACTGCTGGGAAATAAATGCCAGCCGTGCCCACTTAAATTTAATCTGGATTTAGACCACTCGTGTCTGTCGGAGCAAATGCAGATGACCAGAGCGGCCCCATTTTTCTCCATTTTAGAGACAGAGCAAGGGCGGGGATGGCATCTAAGATTCATGTCCATCCATCACACCTGTCAGTCCCTAATCGGGGAAATCTGTATTGTGTGCCAGGAAGAGTGCCCTGAAGGAGTCATCCTCTAGTGTGAGAATGTTCAGACAGTGAAATATAAATCCGTTTCACTGTGATTGCACTTAATCTTCCCGGGAAGCAAGCAGTGCAATATGTATTACCAGTGCCATTTGACATGATTTCACAGTGAAACAACTTAGCCAAAAGTCACAGTGTCATTGGCAGAAAGGGACCCTGACATCCCCCAAGCAAAGGAAGGCCGACACACAATAAAAAGCAAAATCCATCTATCGGTAAATAAATGAGCACATTTCTGTAAACAGAAGTTTCTATTGGATTCTCTCTCTCCGGACTCCTCATGTGCTGTGCCTTCAGTGATGTCTTTTAGGAGCTGTAGAGTGTTTCTCTGCCAGGAGAGGAAGCCAGATGGTAATCTGGAAGCATTTCCGTGTTCATGTTCCAGTAAATACCTAACGCACTCTCTCTGGCAACTGGCATATCCACAGATTAGTGGTGATTGCTTCGTTTGTGTGCGGGAACCTAATTTTGTTTTGTTTTTTTCCTTGAAAGAGGACTCCCCGCCCCCACCAAAAAAAAAAAAATACACAACTCAGACTATCTAAAATGTGAATTAAAAAATCTAACTGTGTCCATCAGCCCTGTAGGCTGATAAAGGAAAACTAAGGCTTTTCAGACTGTGTGGGTGTTCAGTTATGCTGAATCCCCTGTTGGGCAAAGCCAGGAAAGCCTGACCCAGCACAGCAGTGTGGGGACTGGAGGGAGAGAACCCCAGGTGAACCAACCAGGAAAACACAGAGGCCATGGGTTTTGAGAATTTACGTGGATAGATCTGTATAGAAGAGGGAGCAGGTGGTCACAGGCACCAAAGGCGAAGGTGGACTCTGAGGGTGAGGACAAGTCCTTGGCTTCTCAGTCCAGCAGGCTGGGTGACAGTGGAGTCGAAATAAAGACAGGCCATTTGCTGCAGCCATGTCCATTCGGGGTTTCTATGAACTTTGTTGATCCACCAAGCCCGTTGGCTAGGTACAGCTAGCACACTTGAATCACAGACCACAAAAAGTTGCAAATTGTCATCAAGCTACTTTTCTGGTATAACTGGTCAATTTTAGGAGAAGTGATTGCTCAGGTAGCATCTTTTTAGGCTCTCACCACTTGCTATCTTTCGGTCTCTCACACCCTCCAAATACAGGGTCATGTGTGTGGTGGACAAGCCCAGAACAAATGGCCTTTGTCAGTGCGATGGCCAAAGTGAATTCCATTTGATAAAGAAAGACGCTCATAAATACTAGTCCATGCTTTATGTACTCCGCTTTAAATTTTGTCAGCCTGGATAAAAGGGTAAGTCAGGAATAGATCTCCTAAGGGCTTTTCCTTGAAAAGGCACGATGGAAAATACTTTCTACTAATGTTCTCATCTGTAGCTTCTCAGTATTTCCAACTGTTATACATTGCTGAGAAAGATTACAGTGTTGTGTGAAAGAGAAGAGGGTCTCTGTGGGAGGTTTTGCATTATGTCATTGTTGGCAATTGAGTCTCTTTAGAACCCAGTATGGTTTGGCATCTCTGGCTGGTAACAGGGAGCTATTTATGTAGGATAATTCATGAGCATGGCAAAATGAGTCTCAATTAATCCCTTAATGTTATTAACATTTTCTGGTTATAAAAAATGCTTATAGAAAATTTGGAAGATACAAGAAGATTTAAAGAGAGAGACACACACACATTTTTTACATAACAGAGATGGTAACATTCGATGTCTTTCCTTGCAGAAATGTGTTTATATGTGTATGTGTGTATGACATATATATGTACATATATATTTGTAGTCAGCTTATAATACAGTGTGTATGTCCAAGCTTTATTTTGTTTAGCTTTATGCAGTAGGTAATTTTTCCCCCTCAGTGTTAGAATGGGAAACATGATTTTTAGTGACAGCAAATTATTCCTTTTTAATGTTGCTTCATAAATTATTTAACAACTTCCCAGTAATTGAATATTTTCATTATTTATAATTTTCCTGAATTTTAGGGCTGTATTGTATATCTTGCTATACAAATTTGTTTTTCATGTTTCTGATTTTTTTCCCATAGCTGTGTTATTTGGGAGTAGAATTATTAGAATAGGGGTAGAAGTGTTCTTTGAGTGTTTAAAAAACTGCCAATTTATATTTCCCATACTTGGTACCACTTTGTACTTCTGCGGGTTAAGATATGAAGTGTTTGTCTTATTACATGCCACTAGTGTTGAATATTGTAAGCAAAACACAAAGACATTTCTATTTTGTTTTCCCATCCATTTATTTGAATGCCTGTAAAGTTGTACAATTTTTCATGGATTTACATATCATTAGTTTTTAATTCCATGGATTTATTATTCATATTCTTTGCCTATTTTTCTGTTGGAGGGCCAAGGCATTTTTCTGAATTGAATTCAATGATCTAGAAGATTTTACACCTTCCATGTATATCCTAAGCACCTAAAACAATAAATATGAGGTATTGAAACTGGCTGAAAAATGAAAAACATTGTAATTTCCCTTGGCCTACAAGTTTCTACTCTTTCTTCTTTAGGACAGTCTCTACAGAATGACCTAAACAAACATGTTTAAAATTGAGATGTTTGATAGCTGTGATTTATTTGGCAAGTAATCATTTGAGAGGACCCCATTTTGCATAGATATCCTATAGAAAAGTATTAGCAGAATGGTCAGATTGAAAAAATGTTCTCCCAAAGAATATACTGTTTGACCTTGAATTGGCCTTTTAATCTTCATTAGAAATGTTCTTTTTAGAAAAATGCATTCACATGTGTAGTCTTTCTCCTTCTTATCTCTCTCCTGCCTCTTTCTCCCCTTCTCCTCAGGAATCATATATAATTGAGGGAGGAACTGTGTAATAAAGGGTATAAAATATTGGACAAGGTTGCAGGAGGGAGGCATCAAATACTAGGGGTAGAGAAGGATCTTTGCGATGGGACTTGAGTTGATTCTGGAAATATGTGCCCAATGGAACAGGTTAGAGAAAAACGTGGAAAGAACGTAGGTAGGAACAATTATGGATTTGAGGAATCATAAGAAAAGTGAGTTTTCCATAGCTGACTAAGTAAAACTAATGTGTGTCACTAGCATTAAGATAGATTGATGAGGTTTGGCTCCCTTTTGTCCTCCCATAGAAAGATCTCAGATCCACAGCCAATGAGCTGATTCTCCTCAGCCTGCTCTCTCATGCAGAGGTTGCTTATGAAACTTGGAAAGCTATCTAAGGAACTTTCAACTTTCTGAATACAAAATGCCTTTTTCCCACCAGCAAGGAGTCACTGTCACTCAACAAATCAGCCTGTTTTGGAGTCTCTCCTGTTTCCACTTGTTACTGATGCCGCATCTGGCTGGGACCAGAAGGTTCTGAGAAGTTCCAAGGCCTCCAGCTGGCTGGCTTGGTGTGAGAAGAGTCTGCCAGCGGAATAGCTGCCTTCCCTCTGCTTTGTCCTGATTCTTTGCTCGTGCGGCTCAGTTCTCCTCGCTTCTAGAATTTGCCAAGATCTTTCTGGCCTCACAACTTTATAGATATCTGTGTAGACCTCTAGAATGTCCCTTGCTTTCCCACCTACCTTATCTCTTCCTCTTTCTTTCCGTCCCTGAGAATGAAACATTTCTTTACAGGGAAGCCCTTCCCAGTGCCACTTGAGCATCTGTCCTAACGATGCATTTCAGTTTTTCTTCTTTGGTGGGACTTTGACAAATGTAATTGAATGGTTTGTTAGCGTGTCATCAATATCTGTTTTCCCTCCTTAGCCTGGGAGTCATGGAAATAAAAATTATTCCTGGAGTCGCATTCAGGCAGTAGCTTTTCTTTAGCGCTCTAATCGAATGTGATTTTTACTTTAAAGGACAGTAAAGCTTTAAAGGTTTCACAGGTTAATGACAGAAAGTTCCATGTATATTTTGAAATGATTTATTTAGCTGATCTGTAGTTCTTATGCACATTTAAAATGAATTATTTATGAATAGTCCAAAAAGTTAATAGTTACTGAGTGCCCCCTAGGTGCTAGTCACTGCTCAAGTTCCTGGCACATAGTGGAACACAATCACCATGCCAGTGACAAAAACAAAATTCCACATCCACGTGGAGCTCACGGGTTAGTGGGCGATGTAGAGATAAATGCAGATTGCATAATTTAGGTAAGGATAAATGCTATACGGAAAAAAATATGAAGCCCAGTAAAGAGATAGATTCAGGTTTTATTTTTTATTTATTCTTATATTGCTTATTTTCTTTTAGAAATGAAAATTAGGGACACCTTTGTATGTATAGAAAAGTGTACTTTATAGAAAAATACTAATTTCTGAGATGTGGCTTTGAATGGTTTTTTTTGGGTTACGTTTGGACCTGTAATTGACATGTTCTTTCAATATCAAGAAATTATGTATCTGTGCTTTTACAAAGAAAAATTATATGTAATAAACCTGTAGATGCTCCCCAGCATCTAGAATTGGCTTAAATTGCAGCCCTTTTTCCCCCCCTGAGTTAATGTGTTAAGTGCTGGACCTCAGTAGTACAATTGCAGGCGGAAGGTGGCTGTTTGACTTTCAATGTAATTTTCTGTCCCTCATGGTTGTTATTGGGCAGTCATAGTGAATAGTTATTTTTCTTCAACCTGGAGGACAGACTAAATGAAGAGATTAAACTAGGAGAAAAGAATGACCTCCATTGAGGAAGAGAGTTCCATCCCATCCTATAAAAGCATGAGATTAAACTTGAAAACCATCTCTCAGGATGGTGTAGTCCTAACTTTTTGACTGTAGTTCATGGTGATTAGACATGTTGGGGCTGCTTCTTTGTTTTTTAGTTAAATGATGTGTTTTCTTATTGTTTTTATGCTTTTGATAGTTTCTTCTGAAATACATAGGAGTTGTTTCTTGCCATAGATATAATATTAAATAGTATAGCTTGATACCTCCCAAGATTCATATGTAAGTCTGATGAAAAAAAAGCTATTCTTTTTAGATCCAAAAAATATAATATAAAGAATAAACATTTTTCTTATGAATTCAGTTACTTAACATAATCAGGATAGAAGGCTAAAATGGAAAGACAAAAATACTGATGGAATTTTCTTTCAAATCATTAGGCATATTAAATGAATGTAAATGTTTAAGTAGTTGGGATTTTTTACCTCATTAAGATTTTTAGGAATATGAAAAGCTTACCCAAACATTAAAAATACTGGCCTTGTACAATATTTATATAAAGAAAATAAAACTTTACTGCAAGATATAAAACAGGACTCAAATACATGAAAATAAACCATATGTCCCTGCTTAGGATGATCCAAGCTTGAAATTAAATTATACATTTAGGGCAATTTAAGTCATAATCTCATTTTGAGAAGACAGGTTGGGAACTTGACAAACTTATTAAAAATTAATAGGCAAGCATATATTTACATATTTTTTGAGCATTATAGTAATTTGGGTAAGTTTCCAACATGATATTAAAGGATACTATGAAATGCCTGTTATTAAAACAGCCTGGTTCTGGCACAGAAACAAACCTGTGTGTGGAAAAAAATGGAATCTCGAAATAGATCAAGTACATTTAGAGTTTATGATGTTATAAATGTGGTGTTTAAAAACTGTAAGGAGCCTGGCCTATATGGCTCCATGGTTGAGCATAGGCCTATGAACAAGGAGTTCACAGTTTGATTCTGGGTTGAGGCACATGCCTGGGGTGCAGGCTCCATCACCAGTGTGGGGCATGAGGAGGCAGCCGATCAATGTTTCTTTATCATTGATCTTTATCTCTCTCTTTCTCTCCCTTTCTCCCTAAAATCAATAAAAATATATTTTTTTTAAATTGTAAGGAAAAAATGTAGTACTTAATAGATAGTATTGGAAGAACTGATTATACATGTAGAAAAGTAAAATTAGGTTCATCTCACATAGCATTCATATGAGTAATCAATAAAGGGATTGTGATAACATAGAAATAAAAAAAAAAGAAAACAATCTTTATAATTTTGGGGGTAGGTAATATTTTCTTAATCAAGGTATGAAAGCAGCTCACCATGAAATAAAACTGATGGAATTGACTTTATAATATTTAAAAATCAAATGAACTAACACTGTGTACTGGAGAACTGGATGACATTTGTGGCCAGATTCTACATTAATAATTTTACTAGAGGCCCAGTGGATTCATTCCCGGCGGGGGGGGGGGGGGGGGAGGCGGGGGGGAGTAGGAGTTCCTCAGCCCCCTCGTGGTCAGTGCGCATCATAGCAACCGGTCATTCTGCCGTTCGGTCGATTTGCATATTACACTTTTATTATATAGGATAAGCATCAGCTCATTAAGCTCTGGGTAAACTTGCCCCTCGTCACAAAACTGATAAGTGATGGAGTGATTTTTCTCCTATGATTCTGGAGCCTGGGCTGTTTCCCTCAACACCAGGAACCAAGTCAAAGACAATGTATTCAGGCCCTGTGTTCATTTGCCCTTAAATTTATCCTATCAGAAAAGTTGGCTTTCACATAGGACATTTTAAAAGAGTACTTTGCCCTATTATTTATTGTATGTTCAATATGGTAGTTTTTAGAGCTCTAAAGGCTTTTTATTATATTCTTTAATCATATTTAATGCAACTTACTAGAAAATATCTCACAGTTAAATAGAATATAACTTAGTTTTACTTTCTCAAATCCTTAGAGCACAATCCTCCTTGGCAGATAATGCAAAGTAATCCCTTTTCACATGAAGTCTTTTTCCTTATAAATGTTTGTCTATTTGATAGGGAATAAGAATAAAAATATCTTTTGATGGACCATCCATCTGTTCTTTCCCCCTCTGAGCTAAATCTGAATAGTGCTTTCCAAATGCTTAACTCTCCTTATTTTTACATGGAAATTATTACCTCTATTTCAGGTAGACAGCAATGTCCAAAACTATTATACTCATGACAAAAAAATGTGCATTGTCCCGCAATTTATGCCAATCAATAATTCATCATTTACTCTCAGGTGGATATTCCTGATAAAAATATCTGGAATGTCTCCTCCCTTTATAAAGGTATTTACAATTCAGCCTGTGACAAACACCCTCACTTCATTTGCAATTCTTCTCCTTCATGCCACCTTAGTTCTAGTCAAATTTCATTAATTGTTTGGTTTCTCACCTCAAAACTTTTACTCATATCCATCACCTCACCTGGAATGGCTTTTCCCTGAATCCCCTAAATTCCAAATATGTCATCCTTCAAGTTGTTATCTAAGTTTACCTTCTGTATGAAATGTATCTCAACACTTTGGAAGTAATCTCTTCTTTTTCATTTTCATGGCCTTTTCTATGCCTTATACGTCTTTGCATTTTGAACCTCTTGTAACATATATCTCTGTCTTATTCATTTTGTTTTCCTCAAAGCAATTAACAGCCAGCCTGACACATAGTAGGTCTTTAGTATGTTTTCTAATTAATGGTTCAATTAATTCCTCAGGGATTCCATAGCTTCTTTTGCAAAGAACACACGTATTCTAAAATGTTAAGTAAGACTTTGAAATGCATCAATTAAAAAAATATATATTCCCCCTGGAAAAGTAACGATTTAGTCATATCTATATGACTTGATTCATGGAAGTATTTCTTTGAAAGTCTATGGGGTTTTATACATACACTTAAGTATAAAGGGAATGTGGTTGTCAGAGAGCAGAGCAGGCAGCGCCAAGAAGGTGACATGGGAATACAAGAACTCAGTGGCTGTCAGGGAGGTCTCCACAGACAACACCTGCAGCAGCATCTGAAAGTGTTTTGACGGCTTGGAGTGGCCATTCTGCTGAATAACTGAATATCCACAGAGCCAAGGTCCATGACCTTGAGTTCAGCAGATCTTTTTTGCTGAGTATGATCTTATTCCGACAGAAGTCAAATTATTCTTCCTGGTCGCCAAGAAAACCTCAAAGCTTTCAAACCACTTTGCTCTAAGAGATGCCTCAAATCTGCTCAGGCAGCCCACAGGATGCAAGAACCACAGAATGTACTTGAATTGCTTGGGAGCATGAGACTTTCCATTTTGTACAGAATTCTGATGTGTCTAGGTTGTGTGCCAAGTATAAAAAGGACTGTGACCTGAAGTAGGAAAGGCTGAAGGGCTGCTTCTGTGCCTTCCTTGAATCTGAGCTAGAAGAAGAAGAATAAAGGATTTGTTTTGGGGCAAGAGAATCATGAGGCCTGCCAGAGCCAAGGACATTCCATCTTGACCCGCCTGCCTACTCTTCCCTTTTCTCTCCTTTCAGCATTCACATAGTCTGCTTTTTAATTAGCCAGGCAAGCAACAGCCAGTGGGGGGAGTGGGGAAGAAACTCTTTGTTTTCAACCTGCAAGACATGTAAAGAAAACACAAGCAGAAACTTACTAAAGGCTTTTGTGAGGAGGCTTTTAGTCAGCATTTGCCTTCGTTAAAATCCTGAGCCGATTGTTTATCAAGGCACAGCAGCAAGAAAAGCAAAAATCAGCCCTTTGTGCATTTGTCTATTAGAATGAGGAAGAAGGACTTAGACATTTAAAATGTCAGCCTGCAGTGTACAGAGACGTGCCAGTGTGTGAAAGAAAGATGGGCCTGTCAAGGCGGCATTGTTGATGAATGGCTGTCAGCTCCTCTTGTTAACTGTATCAGGACTAGCTCTTGTTCTGCATCTTTCTCTATATACTAGAGGCCCGATGCACGAAATTCGTGCATGGGTAGGGTCCTTAGGCCTGGCCAGCAATCAGGGCCGGCAGGGCGATTGGGGGACCCCCACTGGCGCCCACCTTGGCCATCCCGGTACCACCTGCTCACTAGCCCCGCCACCTGATTGTCTCGCTGCCACCACCAGTTGCCTTCCTCTGCGGGAGGCAACCAGCAGGGCAATCGGGGGGTGGGGGAGACAGCACCCACTCACGGGCCAGCCCCACCCCCCACTGCCAGTTACTTTCCTTTGCAGGGCAACCAGCAGGGCGATGGGGGGGCCCCTGCTGGAACCCGCCTTGACTGGCCTGGGGTCTGTGGGCTGGGGGCAGCTCCTGCATTGAGCATCTGCCCCCTAGTGGTCAGTGCACATCATAGCAATCGTTCTGCCGGTTGTTCTGCTGTTCAGTCAATTTGTATATTAGGCTTTTGTTATATAGGATTATCTATTTTCCCCCAGGACTTCCTTCTGTGACTTTCTTTTCAGAGTAGAATATCCTTCTTTTTTTTTTTTTTTATCCATAGTGATATATATATATATATATATATATATATATATATATATATATATATTCATTCAGCCTCAGGTTTAATTCTAACCAGCAAATAAAAAGCACAAGTTTTTAAGGATTTGGAACATTTTTCTTCTTTGAACATTTGCATTAGGTTTTTCAGGAAATACTTGAACCTTATATATTTGTATAAGTAAGTTTTGGGGACTGGCTTCATTTTTTTTCTTTTTTGAGTTTAAAAAAAATGAAAACAATTCAATTCAGCTCAGTAGGGATTGCTATACATTTGGCTAATGGGATTAAGTGTTTGCAAGATATGTATGTCAGATCAGCACAGGGTTTAGCTTTTCATACTATGCAAAGGGGTTGAGTACTCATTGATGTGATGTTACATAGAGATTAACTGTGAACAAAAGGTCTAAAGTCAGTCAGATGATGCATTCTTGAAGGAGAGGAAATGCACTTGTGTTCCCAATTTATAAGATAAAGTATTCCAGCCGAAACCGGTTTGGCTCAGTGGATAGAGCGTCGGCCTGCGGACTGAAAGGTCCCAGGTTCGATTCCAGTCAAGGGCATGTACCTGGGTTGCGGGCACATCCCCGGTGGGGGATGTGCAGGAGGCGGCTGGTCGATGTTTCTCTCTCATCGATGTTTCTGACTCTCTATCTCTCTCCCTTCCTCTCTGTAAAAAATCAATAAAATATATTAAAAAAAAAAAAAGATAAAGTATTCCAACTGCTCATTAATTAATCAAGCAATATGCACATGTAAAGCAGTACTATATATGGGCATAGATAAAGTGTAAATTATACCTCAATGAGCCATATAACTTTGATACATTATTATAATTAAATTAGTACACTTATATATGCACAATTATTACACAATAAGTAATTGCCTAAGTCATAGCTCTCTAAACAATTGATTCTCTCCATGTCTGCATGATATCAGCATGTTAGAATCACCTGGGAAACATCTGAAAATCTCAGTGCCCAAACCATACTCTGGACCAATTAAATGAGAATATTGAGGTGTGTGTTGGGAGGGGACCTAGGCATCAATATATTTCTAGGCTCTTTAGGTGATACCATTGTAATGCCAAGTTGAGAATCACTATGAATATTAAGCATTTTGTTATATCACCTCAGCCAGACATACCTAATTAGTCAGTAATTAGCATATTGTCAACATAGTTATATGTATTCAGTTTCTTTTTATTTTTATTGTAAAATGATGTAGCTTTTTTCACATGAGCAATACTGTAGACTTAAAATTCATTGTCTGTTTTGGAGGAATATCTGAACATTTGAGTCATATGCTTTCATTATAATGCTATATATTTTTTAAAAAACTACAAAATTCAAATTTTATGATGAGAAAGTTAACAGAATTATTGCAAATATGGTGAGGGAGTCGAAATAATTATTTCACTTTGAGATTATAGCTGAGAAAAATAATATTAATATTTTTGATCATATGAAAATTATAAAGCTAAAATCTTATATATTATCTCTCAGAATAATAAAAATGAGATATCTGAGAAGGAGATTAAATTAGGGTTGAATGCCGTGTTTGAAAAAAACCTGACTGTTCTATATTCTTCAAAATGAATATATTCTTCCCTTTGTAACTTCAAAGGTGTTCATTCAAACCCATGCAAAACAGTATTAGAAATGCCAGAGAAGGTAGAAAAGGCATGGAATTCAGACACAGAGATCCATATTCTAGTCTGAGGCGTTTGCAAACTAAGTGGTTTTTGTGAAATTTCTTACATTCTCTGGGTCATAGTTTTCTTATCACTAAAATGAAGTTAATTTAAAACAATTTCTATTCTTATAAAATATAAATGAATGCATTGCAAATAGAAAGCTGATGTATTGTGTAACGTGGGTAACTGGGAAGAAATGTTTGAAAGCCCTTGAATTAGATTGTTTTAATTTTTATAGTTTTATAAATTGTTCATGGAAAAGGCATGTAGTTGGGGAATGGAGGTGGAGGCTACTTATTGTTAGCATGGAATATAAAACATTTCATATATTCTTGTCATACGGTGTCAAGGCAAATGATCTTTAGAAAGAAAAGACTTGTTTCAAAAGAGCATTTGGTTTGCTTGCAATAAGTAGGGGAGGGGGAAGCATTTTCAGCCTGTGAATGTGGATATGTATCCTCTCCTTGAGACCAGAGAATTCTCACTGTCAGGAGTGAATGGATGTATTGTTAAGTATAGCTGCTGATTCAAGAGGTGGTATTATTCAGTTTGGCCAGAATGTTCTCTCGCCCAATCAGGTCACTTTCAAAACTAAAAAGTGAGAAAGCACTTTGCTTTTTGATTGCTTAGTTTTATTTTATCACACTTTTTGTGCTCACTGTGTGTTGGGAAATGGGTTCTTTCTGGGGAAAGTAAGTTGAGGGAAGTCCTACGACTTTACAGAAAACACTGAGTTTCAAGCTAAGCTGGTTATTGGAAGAAGTTAGGAATTAAAAAAAAAAAGAAGGAAGTATCAATAATACCACCCCATGCTTATTAAATTTTGACTTAAGACAATGGGTGTTACAAATATGCTTTTTTAAAGGTTTTTTTGAGATGACTCTGCTGGCTAGCCCTATTTGGGATCAACTGGTCTAGAAATTCAGTTTCTCATGCCAACTTTACGTATGCCCTATAGATACCAGAGAAGATCTCATAACCTTTATAGGTCTCCCTCTTCCAACTCTAAAGTTTATATTTTGTGATTTACTGTGATGTTTTGATAAAGTTTCACAATTCAAATAAAATTAGTCTCAAATGAGCTAATGTCTTTTTTTTTTTTTTTACAATGGGCCCTAAGACCTAAGTTTATAACATAGGTAAATCTAAAAAGGAAATTGTAACAATTCTTTACATCCTAGAAAGGATGCTCTTTTAGTATTAGGTCCTAACATTAACTTGTTGGCAATGTCAGGAGTTAGTGAATGAGTAGGCTGTCCTGTCTCAATGCTCCCCCCACGTCTGGGATTTATTATCCTGCCATCCCCCTCTCGCCCACCACGCCAATCATAACAGCCTGACCTGAGAGTAAAGACCTCTAACTAACACAAGCTGAGCTAATCAAATTGCTGTCAAGTTATATGAGTGGTGCAACCCCAGAGGAGACCAGGAACTCTACTGTGAGGAGCTGAGACATTCCACATGTTTATTCCTTTCCAAGACTGGTTGGTTCAGTGATTCCTCTATTCTGTGAGCTATTTCCAAAATCTTTCTGATAAAATCTGTGTGTTTACACTGAGGCTTGACCTTTACTTGTGTTGGGAAAGAAACAAAGCTGCACGGAGTACATTTTACATCATGAATTAACTTCTTTCCTGTGTATCTAGAAAGTGCTAGTTTTGTATCATCCAGGGAGAATTAGGAAAATGGTATTTAAATCAGATGAGGGACCTGGGATGAGAAATGCTGAGCTGGACAATGTTGATTTACAATGTTTTCAACACAACTGTGATAGATGGGATGAGGGGATGTTATGGAAGGATCAGTATGTAATTCATAACAATTCCATAAGCTTTATGTTATAGATCCTCGTGTTTAAAAAATAGGAGAGTGTGGCGTAACAGGCCGAATGTAACCATTGTAGAAGGACACTATGCCACAGTCACTTACCTGTGGCCATATAGCACCAACCATAAACTGGAGGACTAATTAATGGCTTCTAATTAATTCCAAGTTAAGCACACTATCCATAGAAAACTGCTATTCAGTATTGACTGATGCTTCTATACTTCTACTGGAGAAATGTGTATGATCCCAAATTAATTAATATAAACTTAAAGTAAGTAATATTCGCTTTCTCTTAAAACATTATATTATTCTAGGAATTACATTTACGTGGATAAATACCTTAAATTTGGTAGAAATAAACGTTAAACATATTCTTTTAACACGCTAGCATACATAGAAAATCTGCCAAAGGTATTGTGGGGGAGCTAAGGAAGAAAGGTGATCAGAACAGAAAGTTTCTTTCTTACAGAGTATGACCAAAACATCTTTCCATGTCCCTTTGTTTTTCTCAATTTTTAAGTCCTTACAGGTTAAGAGGAGAACTAGCTGTGGAAGCCCAAAGAGACAGAGGTTGCTATAAAAATCTCCTTTTAAAAGCAGCAGCCATCAGAAATCTTGAAAGACATTTTAACTCTAGTATGTTGCCTGATTTTGACAGCAGGAAAACAATAGGGCTTGGCACAGAGTTGAGCCTCAGTAAATGTTTATTGAATGAATCAATAAAGCAGTGGCTCAATAAATCAGGAATGTTATAGAACCATCGAATTTTAGAATTAAGCACTGGAGACCACTTAGCCCAGCTATGTGACTTTTCTAGGGAGAAAAATGAGACCCAGTGGGGCTAAGTCGGGTGGCCACGGCCAGAGAACTGAAAAGTGGCTACAGAGAAGCCAGTGTTCAACTCTGCTCATTCTTAGCTCAAGGTTTTTTCCTGAGAAAATGAAAAATAAAATTAAAAAAGCACAAAATTCTCATGAAATCATTTTGCAAATCATCTAGGTACAAACCTGATTAAAAGAATGAACTATTAACAGAGATTTATTTTCCTCTCTTTGTGCTATTTATAACACTTCCATTTCTTTATTACTCCATGAACCTTAATTAACCAAAATTTTCCCGAAAATTAGGGTGTTGAGTATAATGATATAATAGTTAATAAATCATTTTGCTAAAAAGCTGATTAAAAAAAACCTGCTGAATAATCCTTTAAAAT
Organism: Myotis myotis; assembly: GCF_014108235.1. Taxonomy (NCBI): domain Eukaryota; kingdom Metazoa; phylum Chordata; class Mammalia; order Chiroptera; family Vespertilionidae; genus Myotis; species Myotis myotis. Next base: position 27,656,607 of record NW_023416318.1, read on the forward strand.
GTAGTATTTACTTTAATAATGCTTATAATAACTGATCATGGATTGCCCACTATGTGCCCAGTATGAATTTAAGTACATAATGGCACATTCAGAGAAATTTTCCTCATAGAAATATTGACTAGAATCCCCTGAAACAAAAGAATTTAAGTAACCTCCACTTTATAAGAGAATCTCTAAAAACTGACCAAGTTTCACCTCATCACTTAGTAGAAGACGGCAACACTGACCCTTCAACCATTCCTAACATGCTGTCCTTCTCCCCACCTCCCACCTTCTACCTCAGCATTAAGGGACAGGGAGTAGGGGGAAAAGTCATTAGGTCATAGGCCCTGTAAAAATGCACTGTTCAAGGAGAAGTGTGCTTCCTTTGCCCAACCTAATTGGGGAAAGACACTGCTGTAGAATGGCATGTAGAGCCTGCATCCGTATGCCTGCAGAAAAAGAAGGCCGCAATCTATGTTCTGACCCATGGAAGTGCATGTGTCAGACCTGCTGACGTGCCCTGTGCCTTTCTGGGGAGGGCAGAAGGGAACTGGCAGGGCAGAAAGAGTCAACAGGGATATAGCCTACACTCTCAACATTTGGTGTAGCCAGGATAACTACAATCCTAGGGGCCAAGCAGACACTCTGCTTAGGCTGGGGCTTGAGCCATCTGTCCAGTATCACTCACAAGAAGGCCACTTGCTGGGCCAGAGGATTACAGTAGCCAGATGCTCTGGGATATTATGTGAAGACTGGCGCTGAAGGATGAAGCAGGTTGAGGCACATGAATCTCTCTCCCTCTTCTCTCTCTCTCTCTCAATGCAAGAAGGGCTAAAACTTAAGGCAGGTATTAAGAAGATATCTAGATGCTTACCACATCCTTCCCCTCCTCTTCGACTCTGACAATGAGATGAGGGATAAGATTTATATCAGTTGTTACTTTGAAGTTATAAATTAGCCAAAAGTGGCCAGAAATTTAGTGATTCTACATAAGACATTGCACACTGGTTAATGCCGGACTATTAGTGAATTATTTTCCCCTGGTATCTTATGATCTGTGCAGAACTGACTGGTCATGAGCCCAGACAGGCATAGAGGGGCCTATTTGGTTCATAGCACTTGTAGTTACTTAAACAAATGCAAATCATTTGCACAAAATAATTGGAAAATTGTACTAAAGTTTTGGACCATATCCCAGGTTACTTTTTGGAAAAATACGTTCAAGTTTAAGCTGAATTTAGTTTTGGTCATGAATTAGAGGTTCATTTGTGAAATAAGGAAGAGCATGAAATTGGAATCAAGAGGGCAAGGTTATATGTTGATTCTACTACAATTAGTTATGTAACCATAATTTTACCTGTTGGGCCCTCAGTATCTTCATCTAATAAATGAAGGCAGTAGACTAAACAATATCTAAGTCTTCTTTAGCTTTCATATTTAATCACTTCAAGGATACCATCAAAAGTATGCCTATTTTGTGGAGTTATCTGATGGATATTTGGCAACTTATTTCCAGATTGGTTGCCTTGAGATGTACCTAAATTGAAACGAACCCTTGAAGAATTAATATTTTCTAAAGCTTGATTTCTTTATAGTAATATATTGATTGTTTTAATTTATAAATTACATCACATTGTGGCAAGCAAAGCAATGCTATTTTCTATTACACTTCTTAGGGACTGAGGATTTAACCTGATGTGATTTTCAATAGGCAGATTTTCCTTTTGTTTTCCTAAACCTGCTTTATCTTTACAGTTAGAGACAGCCAGGCCTTATTATTTATTTAATAATGTAAACTTCCATTGTGTACCTTTGTCTAGTTAAGAATGTTTTGGCAAAATAGTCTTGTGTATTTGACTTCTCGAGAAGAAAAACAAATGAAGCAAGCCTCTGCCTCAAATGTCTGTTTTTGTTTTGTTTCACATGTTGATCTTAGTTTCTGGCTTGTGTTTGAACACAACCTTAGAATCACATGAATATAGTAAAACCGTACAAAACTGTGTGATTTGAGTTTAATATATGAAAAGCAAGAACAATAATGTAGGCCTATTTCTTGGTATAGGAAAACGGCCTGAAATTCTTCATGTATATAGGGACAGCGGGACGTCTATTTAGCCTCCATCCATTGGTGAAGAAGTTCTGTCAACTTAAAAGTTGTGTCAACAGTCAAATTAATGAGATTTTACCCGATGCATGATAGGAAGGGGCACTGTCCTGAGAATTAATTTCTGTGTGAATTCAGAAGTCGCTTAACCTCTCTTTGTCTAATATTCCCTTTATAAAATAGAAATCAGTGGTGTTTTTTGTTGAAAAGGATCCATTTGTTCAATCTACCATCCAAGATTGAGCACCTTCTATCACATCCCACTAAGTAGTTCAGTTACATAAGGTTAAGTCCTTTAAGTGATGAGAAATTTGTTTTCTATCAAATGGAATGCTCTATGTATGGGTAACTCTGATGGAAAGTATTCCTCATAATGAGAGATATTTTTCATAGCTTTTATGCTTTGATTCTATTTATACCCCTGCTTCCATACAGAATGGAATTATTCTTCTAAAGGACATATTTCCTGATATTTGGAGATGCTGTCATTTTTACCCTAAGTCTTTTCTTCAGAGAGTTCTTCACCTTACATAATCTAGAAGCCTTTTATCATCTTGGCAGACGTCCACATATATCCCAGCTTGTCGAGTAGAAGTATTTCAACAGTCATTAGCTGACCGGCACTAAGATACCGGACCATCCCATCCCTCTTCTAATATTGTGACGAATGTAACCCATGCTTATTACATGGACTTTTTCAGTGCCTTGATCATTTGATGGTTCATATTCTAAATCCTCCAAAGACTTTGCTTTATTTCTTTTTCTAAAATAAAATACTTTTTTATTAATTTCAGAGAGGAAGGGAGAGAGAGATAGAAACATCAATGATGATGTTTCTACTGGGATTGAGCCCCCAACTCCTGGAAATGTGCCCTGACTAGGAATCAAACCATGACCTCCTGGCTCTTGGGTCAATCCTCTACCACTGAGCCACACAGGCTGGGCAATTTTGCTTTACCAGTATTTCTGTTGTGTCTAGGGACTCGTGTTTCCTGTATAGTACTATTACATATTCAGTTGAGTGGTTTTTGGACCAAAGATTAGAACTCATATTTATTCCCATCAGATTTAAGTTTGTTAAAGTCAGCTCATCCAGTCAACATTAAAAGAAATTATAGAATTCCAATTTCTCCATTGAACTTTCCCTCAGAAAATTAGAAAAAATACAAACTATGCAATTTATCTAAGCTATTGGAGGGATGGAAATTGAATAGAATAAAAATACAAGATCACCCTATTAGATTTCTTCCTCCAATTTACAGGAACATAAAATAAATTAATATAGATTATTAAATAAATGCTCCAAGTTTTTGAAGTTTATTTTTTAATGTTTCTCTAATTCTACCATAACATTGCTATGATTAATAATAGAGATTCCCTTCATCTTAACATTGATCCATTGATCAATACATTTAGAGTATGGTCCTTCAAACAATTATAACTATATCCATGCAGCCTAATATATTTCCTCTAAATTTTATGAGGGTATTTTGAAGAACAAATTATATTAATGGATATTACTATTCATTGGAAAGTTTTTTTTTAAAAGCAACATCATTTATATTATTACTATTACTATTATTTTAGTTATTAAATATATTTTTATTTCAGAGTGGAAGGGAAAAGGAGAGAGAGATAAAAACATCAATGATGAGGGAGAATCATTGATCGGCTGCCTCCTGCACTGGGAATTGAAACCACAACTCAGGCCTGTGCCCTGACCTGAAATTGAATCCCGACCTCCTGGTCCATAGGGTGATGGTCAACCACTGAGCCATACCAGCTGGGCTATATTTTTAGTTTTTATTAATAAATGCAGCATTGATGGGAGTAGTATCTTGCTCATCACCCTATTAATCAGGAAGAAAATATTTTATCAAATTAACTTGTTTTATTCTCAATTATCCAAATTACTTAAACTTTTGGATAACAGTTTAGGAAGTGCACATATCATAAGTTTAGAGCAAAATGGTTTTTTTTTCAAATTGAACACATCCATCACCAACACCCAGATTAAGAACAGAATTTTACTAGAACCCCAAAAATTCTCACTAGGACTCCCTCCATTTCTACCAAGGCTAGCCATTATTTTGACTTACAATAGTACAGATTAGTTTTGTTTAGTTTTAAAATTTTTATATACACAAAATCATAAATATGTTATCTTTCGTGTCTGGCTTTCTTCCTCAACATTATTATTGTGAGATTTACCCATGTATCTGACATGTAGTAGTTGTAGAGCATATATTCTCATTGCTGATTAATATTCCTAGTGTGACTACTCCCCAATTTATTTATCCAATCTACTATTGATTGTATTTCAGTATTGTTTATTTTGATATTATATATAGCGCTACTGAAAACATTCTGATGATCTTTGTGTACATTTTTGTCAGATGTATACTTAAAAGCAGAATTTCTGGGTCATAGGGGAACATATATTCAGCTTTAGAAGATATTGCCAAACAATTTCAAAAATTAGTTCCCACCAGTAATTTAAGAGAGTTCTAGTTGCTCTACATTCTCACAAACATTTGGTACTTTTTGTCTTCTTCATTTTATTATTTTTAGTGAAATATATTCATATTTTATTGTGGTTTTATTTTTATTTCCCTGAAGACTAATTAATAAAGGTGAGCATCTTTTCATATGTATGCCCTTTTATCATGGAGGGTCTGTTCAAGTATTTTGTCTATTTTTCCTGTTAATTTGCCGAGTCCATTTTTTATTCTATAAATTCTTAATGTATCCTAGACTTAAGTATTTGTTGATTCTATATTGCTTTGTATCAAATGCGTCTTTGATGTTTATTGTTTTAGCATATATTAGATGTGAGCTAGATATTTGGATATTTGGGCTATTTTCCAATTGACATAGACGTATTCTTTAAGTGTAACAGTAAAGCATATATAACTCTTTATTGTGCTGCTATTTGCATATGACATAACACAAAACTTACAGTAACAGACAAAGAATTGGAGAAAACATATATTATATCGTGGAAAGTAGAATGATTTATGTAAAACTAAAATAATAGCAATAGTAATAATATAAATAATGTTGCATGAAAAACTTTTCAATGATTATATAGTACATCTTCTTTCATGAAAAAGAACATTATGTCTCATTTATTATATTCTAAGGCAATGGCATATTCTACAGAGTGAATATTTCCAAAATTGTGTGGGTGCATTTAATGCAGATCTGAATTACCCAAATTCGAAATGAAACAATACAAAAGGAGTGATACTATATTTTCATTTTTAAGTAAAAGGAATATCATTGTGTTAAAATATCTTAAAAACTTGCCATCTAATGAACTGCAAACTCTGTTTAACATCATTCCCTTTGATTCTGCCATATTATCTAGCAAACAAATCTTTTGTCAAGATTCATCCCAACTTATGCAGATTTGGAATGATAGGAGGTCACGTGGATAAAATGCTACAGCCTTTACTTAGACCAAATCTCTTCAAGTCCCCAAACTTTGTTTTTCATTACTTAAGGGTAGTCCGAAGGCTGAGGTCTAGCCCTGCTTCGGTTACTGGCACACTTTCTGAATTTGGCAAGTCATTTAGATTTCACGGCCTCACTTTCTTCATAATGTAAATTAAAGATTTGAGGTGGACCTCTGAAACTCCCCATGGCTCAGAGACCTGTTCTGAATACTCACTGGGGATGAAAATTTTATAAATATCATCTTCAGATAAGAGGACCACGATATATCATGTATGTACATGTATATGAACCCAAATTCACTTGACTACCCGTCATCTAATGATCAAAACTATGAGCAGAGAGTAGTGCATTGAAAGAACTAGGGAATGTTATTTTTATTGATCATGGTAACCATTTCCTAAGGACTGAGACCTTTAGAAGATGTAAAATTCCCACAGTATTGCATGGTGCCAAATAGCATTTATTATAGTCGGTCAGTTTTCATCTCATCAGCAGTCTCATCAGCAGAAGACAAGAATTACTGTTTATTCACAGCTTTTCCAAAACCTGGAATTGTCCAGTTTTTAAGATTGTTTTTGTCAATGTTATGGCTATGAAATTATATCTTAATATAGTTTGATTTGTGCCTTTTCCTGGAGACTCATAGGATTGAGGATCTTTTCATTTATTGATAGGATATCTATTTATAGATATATATCGCCACCATTAGAGTGAGACTTCTTTTGGTATATGAACCCTCCAGTGGGCATAGTAGAGATGCTATATTACCAGTGAAATGGATTAAGATTCTTCAGTACCACTTGGAGTTTCATGTTTACAGTTTAGCAGACACTGATTCCAGACCATCTCAGTTTTCTTGGCACAATGCCATAATTGCCCAGGATGTTGAGGGAGCTTTTGGCTCACACTCTTCCTTTGGTTAAACTCATTTCATCTGTGGGACAAGACAATTCTTTCCAAATAGCCACATTTCTGTTTGATCTGTATAGCATCTTGTGGGATTCACATTGTTATTCCTACATATGGTAAAGTCTGAATATATAGAAAATTTTGAGACTTCGTTTATATGCTATCCCCATAATGGTGTGCTGGAAATTCCTACCAGTCTCATAAAAGCCAGCCCTATCATCTGTTTGATGAGACTGGGGAATGAATCAACAATCCAGCTGACTCCATTAAGTTTTCTATCACTGCTCCCTTTATCCAGGGAGAAAAAAAATGCACATGATCTATAGGAAATCTATTTACTCCCAGACCAAATTCTATTTCTTTGCTTTGCTTTCCTCTCACCTGATACTTTGTTATGGTTTCTCAGTGATGAATACATTTGGCTCTTCACTGAGAAGATCTTTGAATATAAACATCTTACTGAAAATTAAAATAATGCCTCAGTTGGATGGAGAGAATGTTGCAATGCGTTGGAAACCATTGTTGCCAGCAGAGTAGAACCATCCCATATGCATTTATGGTACCTGATTCATGCCCTGGAGATATCGCAGACCTACTTCTTTCTGATCAGAGCTCTTGCAGTGATACTTAAAAATTAATTGAATTTTCAAGAATGTCAGATTTAGCTACCGTAGTTAATGGCCCAATGGCTGAGGAGGTTGATTGGATGGTATATACTGCCACCTACAGTACTTTTTGACTTTCTTTGACAGAGCTGGCATCAGTCAGAAATGTTTATAAGCCAAAGAGTTAATTTGCAGACTGATTTTTTTTTTTCTGTTGTAATCTGCTGATTTACATAGTCTATTGCTTTACTTATGCACGTATGTATCTGTTTCCCTCTAGGAAAAGAAGAATATATTGCCACTTTCAAGGGATCTGAATACTTCTGCTACGACTTGTCTCAAAACCCCATTCAAAGCAGCAGCGATGAAATAACTCTGTCCTTTAAAACCCTTCAAAGGAATGGACTGATGCTTCACACTGGGAAATCCGCTGATTATGTCAATCTTGCCCTGAAAAATGGAGCTGTCTCTCTGGTCATTAATTTGGGATCAGGGGCCTTTGAAGCGCTAGTGGAGCCCGTGAACGGAAAGTTTAATGATAATGCCTGGCATGATGTGAAAGTCACCAGGAATCTGCGTCAGGTAACAGCGCAGTGGATAAGAGAGTAACTGGCTTTGTTTCTCGCTACAGCCGTGTGTGTGGCACTTGGAAACCCTAACAACATGATCCAGGGGTCCTCAGAGTCGCTTACAAATTAGCTGTTTTTTTTGTTGTTGTTTTGTTTTGTTTTTCTTTTGAGATGAATCTTCCTGCCATACTTGAGCAGGGGCATATCTAGAAAGTTCTGGGGGCCCAAAAGCTATTTTGATACAGCGACATAGGATAGTTTCCCAGAGGGCTGCAAGGATATCTCTGCGACCTGCCCTTCCTGTGATGTGTGTGGTTTTGTTGTGTTTTTTGATTTTTATTTGTTTGATTTTAAATTATAGTTTTCATGGTGATCATTTGGAAGCATGCACATCGGGGTCATTAAATCACAGTTCCTTTTTTGTAGTCAATAAACATGTGTTTGTGATCGGGGATTGTATCAATCCCTGCCCCCTTCCCACCCCCCACCTTTGAAATGGGAACAAGAAAAATCCCTGCGGGGGGCGGGGGGGAAGTGACTTTAAGAGTTTACATATCTCTTGAAGAGTCCGTTTACGAAGTTATCTATTTATTTTATTTTATTTTTAGAACAGACACTTTTAGTTTAACCCAAATGACTCCAGAGAGGCCAGTTCACATTCTAGGTGTCCATTTCTATTTAATTGTATTTTTTTTAAAAATCTTGCAGAAGTCTATATACAAGATAATGGTCCATTCTGTAGTTAATCTATGGGTCCACATATACTGTATGTTTTTAACTGAAACATATTATTACAGTATATATAAATATATATATACCCAGGTGAAAGTGAGTAGATTATGCTTATATATTGAACATGATAAGTTTTGGTTATCATTTGAAATTCATGAAATTACAGTATGTCGTTTTGTGAAGTGTTGACAGTGACTAATTTTCTGCAGTCCATACCGATCTCCAACTAATATCCTTAACATATTTGTTGTTTCTCTGAACAGTTGCAGAGTGATCAATTGTCTCGGGTTTTCCTTTCCTAAAACAGCCCTCTCTTTCTGAGCTGTTAACTGTCTAACCTTTTCTTTCCCACTTCGGAGAGGCTTAGACTAGCCAAGGGAGAGAAGGCAAGGGGGATTGTAGGATAGCAGCGGTAGCTGAGCTAAGGCAGACAAGTGAAACTGAAGGATTCCCGAGACCTCCCCGAGCACCTGTCAGGCCTGATTGGCATGCAGGGGGTCCTGCAGGCATCACACCGGCCTTGGGAGGCGGTCACCCACCCTCAGTACAGCTGTAGAACCCGGACTTCCGAGAAGTCTGTCTCTTCGGTTTTCCTTTCTTTATTCCTTCTCTCAGATACTCACCAAGAGACCGGAGGCTCCATCTGAGAGAAGCACAGAAGGAAGGGTGGGGCTTGAGGAGCCCACTTTCTAGATTTGCCTTTGCTCAGGTTCCAGAGCAAACTCTGAATTGGTAGCTCAAAGGACACCATAGCCGTTCAGCCGGGATGCATGTGTGGCAGGACAGATTAAACACAAACCCATTCTACTCATTTTATGTGTCAGGATCTTTGCTTTGTTTCATTGCAGTAATCTGTGACCCTAAAGTCCATCAATATGACCGAAGGAAGTTTTGGAGTTGAGGAGGAGTCCTTGTATGCTGTAAAATTGAGTAGCAGGGCAATGCCAACCGATTCCTACGAATTTGCTGGGGCTGGGGAGGGCCAGGGCGGGGGAGGTGGGGTCACTTATGGGCATAGGGTGGCAGTGGTCAGCTGATGAGCTTCAGGCCTTTGAGTCCCTTCTAAGCTTTTTAAAATGTCTGTCAGATGTACTCAGGGAGACAAAGGGGATGTTGCCATATGTCTGTTTCTGTCTGGTAGCAAGTTATGAACAAAACTGGCAGGAAAAAATATTTACCTCTGTGGGAGGCCTATTTGTTAGTCTGCTTTTTTCTTGTAAAATTTTTTTGCCCTTTTTCTATGTTACTAACATGCTTAATAACTAACATGTCATTCATGGAATGTTTCATTCTACTAACCGTTACCTGAATCAAAAAAAAAAAATGTACTAACATGGTAGAGACCATCATATTTTTTAAGTAACGATCGTTATTCTGTTCACAGTTTTTAATTTCCTTTCTCCCCCCTTCTCCACAAAGCACTCAGGCATTGGACACGCTATGGTAAACAAACTACATTGTTCGGTAGATATCATTCTAATTGTTTCTTATTTTGGGTTTGCCGTGTGTTTTCTTTCTTTCTTTTAACTGTAGACATCATTAACAAAAGAGGAACTGCGGTTGGTACTCTTCTGCTTACTTTGACCTCCTTCTTTTCATCCGTTGTGGACCTTCTTATTTTTTACCTGTTCCTGTCAACTTCTGTTTTCCAACTCACCTGTAGGGGGCATCGTTAACGTTTCGAACGTTTTGCATCCAGCTGTGGTTAACACGGGATCAGACAAATGGTGGCTGGCCGGAGTGACCGCAGGCTCAGCCAGTCTCTAACCATTCATGACGCATGGCATGCACACTTGATTTGGGAATGTTGGAGATGCCACACCCACTCATCTTTACGTCATCACAAAGCAGTTTTTTGTTTGTTGGTTTGTTTTCCCTTTGGTTCCCCCCGTTTTCTTTCCTTCCCTCGGAACCGTACCGTCCCCCCTGCATGTGCGCATCGGGCGTGCCGCTTCCACGGGTTGTTTTGCCTTCCCTCCCCTTCGGCATGGGCGCAGGCACTTGCATGACAACCGCCGCTCAGTAGTGCCAAGAGTGACGTTGCTGGAAATAGCTTGTGCCTTTTATGTTAACAAGGTGCACGTTGTGATTAGTTAATAACGGACGACTAAACTTTACTAATATGTACACCAGCAAAACTAACCTAGGAAGCATTTTACTAACACCATTTTTGTGTCTGCTCAATAACTTTTGAGTTGCAGTAGGGATGATGCTGACACAGTAGTTCAATAATCAGTTAACTCTCTAACTAGCTTAGCTCTCTTAGGGCTAGTTGAATAGAATCCAAGATAAACCTCAAACAGACATGAAAATGGGTTCCGCTATAGGTCTAAAAACAAAAGACAAAAACAAAAACAGAAAAAAAAAATAAGAACAAAAAAAAAAAAAAAAAAATGAAAAAAATAAAACAAAACACAAACAGGCATATCCCAGGATTACAGTATCTAGGTCTGAGTATAGCGTGTCCTTTCCCTGTGCTTTGTTATCTAGGTGACAATCTCAGTGGATGGGATTCTTACCACAACGGGCTACACGCAAGAAGATTACACCATGCTGGGTTCTGATGACTTTTTCTATGTCGGAGGCAGTCCCAGCACAGCAGACCTCCCAGGGTCTCCAGTCAGTAACAACTTTATGGGCTGTCTCAAAGAGGTAAATATCACCGCCACCAGAATCACTTCCTAATTCATGACCTCATCATTTCAGATCTGGATTGAAAGCACGTTTGCTGAAGACCTGATGTTTGTGGAGTCCATTGACACAACCTTAAGTTCAGTATTCTACTGCTGTTTATGTAGGATCGGGGGGGGGGGGGGCAGCTCATAGGACATTATGAAGGAATTAAGTTCCTCTTCTGAAGTAGACTGTAATTCACAATTAAGATCTGCATGGACAGCTGCATAATAGCTATAAAAGAAAGTCAAACGCAAAGAAATACAGTGTCTGGAGTTCAGGTAACTGCTTTGCTCATTTTTACTTAAATGCCTTGGGCGTTATGTATACTGTACAGTCATGTTTGAGCATTACTGGAAAAAAGTTAGGCTACAAGAGAGAGACTATAAAAAATGAGTCTATATGATGAAACAGTTTTGTTACGACATATTCAATATGTTCTGAAGGAAGTAAAGCTGTTTCATTTGTGACCTGATGAGCTTATTTGATGTTTACTTGACCAACTCTCTCAGGATAAAAGATATCAGTCACTTCATCCTCATCCTTCTCTGTCATGAAGTGCTGTAACGTTTGATGGGATTGGCACTTGTTGGGGTATGAGCAGAGAAAGATCACAGAGTCCTTGAATTTCAATTTGTGTGAATATTTTCCCATAAGAGCTGCCTGTTTTTATTTAGCTTAACCCAGTTTCTTGTGGCTTCTGCAGCCAGAGGTTCCTCTTGCTTCACTGAGCTGAAGTTTGATGGTATAGACCAAGCATGGCAAACTTAAAGGCTAACATGGGCCAAATAAATGAGGCATGCAGCCCATGGGCCAAGACATGCTTGGTATAGACCTCTAAAATGTAAAGTTCAATAACTGAATTTATTACGGGTTAGCTGTGGGTGTTGTTGATAAGCAGTGACATACCTTGAATAATTTTAAAAGAAATATTCTAATCATATAAACTTGATTTGGGCAAGCATCAGTGAAAAACAGTCACTGCTGAGGTCATCCTCACTTGTTTTCCATTTATGTGAACTCACTGGGCGTGGCACTGCCCAGCAAGTAGTGTATAGAAGAGTCCTAAGTGGGAATTAGAAATGCTATAGTTTTAACAAATGCAAGGAGATGTAATTCTGACAGGCTGAATCTAACCATACTTTGTGGTGGGAGGGATCGATTCTTTCCCAGGAAATAACTTCTACTCTTTAAAAATATATAGTATGAGTCGGGATTGTGTTAATCTCTGTGGACATAATAAAATAATGATAATTATTATAATTATTATAATAATGTTATTGACATTTTTTGAGCTCTTATTTTGTTCCTGATACTATCCTAAGAGTTTTACAGGGATCTCCATAATATAGGTGGTAATTTTATTATCTGCATTTTCAGATAAGGAAACTGAGGTTCAGAGTAGGTAAGTTTCTTGAACAAGATCTCATGTAAGAAGTATTGAGGCCTAGGGCTTAATCAGGGAAGTAGGATATCAGAGTCTTTTGTGTTCTTAGCCCATAGTATACAGCGTCCCAACAAAAATGTATGTTAGGGTTCTTGCTGTAGAAAAGTGTACAAACCCTTAAGTTTGCTACAAACTGAGAACTGTTTTTTAGAAATGTGCAGTAGACTGTGAGGAATGGGGTCTTAAATTGTGTGGCCCAGTTACACCCAGTGGAGTTCCAAAAGAGTGAAATGAGAGAGACATCTGGTAGACAAGGATGATACACAGAAGAGTAAGAATATGAAAGTCTTGAAGGATAATTGTGGTTTGGATAGGCAAAAGATAAAGTATTTCTAGTTGGGAACATGGTAAGAAACATAATTTCAAAACATCAGATGTTTGAAACCCCCTCTGGTGATGGGAATTGGGGCTGGAGAAAGAAGCAAGCCACACCCACACTATTTCCTCACTTTCACTCACAGCAGGCCAGCCTACCATCAGCCCCTATGTCCTGCTTATCTATAGGAAGTTAGTCCCCACATGGACTGGAAAAAAGAAGGGGAATCCATGGAACTCTAGCTAAAGAGTCCTTTCAGGTATCCTATAAGAACATGAGTATTTCTGCAGTCAACGCCTAAGTTTAGGTGAACCTCACTGTCTGTGGGTGGGGCAATTTTGTGTGTGTATGAAGCTACAGTGAATTGCCTTAAGCTAAAATTGCAGTTTCAGATTAATGTCTTTCATGTTTAAATGATAATGAGTAGTCCGCACACTTTAGAATTAATCTTTTTTCAATTGGTCTTTCAACCGCACACATAAAAAACACGACAGCAAAAAACAAGTCAGGTGGTCTCTCCGATGGCACTTAATTGGTAGCTACTGAATCCATGCAGTGAGGATTCACTCATACTATTGTCTTTTTATAGGTTTGGGATAGCTATCACTCCTCTTTAGTGATTGGGCGCATCCCTCATCTCTCTTCCACAGCCTGGGGCATGTGTTTAGAGCAAGTGCTGCAGTCGTTTTGATGTGTAATCTCTTGCAGTTTATTTCCTCCCAACACACTAGAGGGTGGAAGGATGCAGGCACAATCAGCCTATAAATCAAAACAGACCTCACTCAAAGGGCTTTCAGATGGTTCATAGCTTCCATCCGTGTCTGAATGACTATTTAGAATGCCCTGCTCTTCCTAACTCTGAAATGAAATTGTGACAAAGTATCATAGATTTTGAGTTAAATCACCTTGTTTCATATAGCCAAGCTTTGTATTATTACTGAAAAGACAGGAACATGCCCATGTTCATTCTCACCACATCTCTCTTAACACTCAGCCCGTGGAAGCCTTCCTGAACTCTGTTGGGCATTCTGCCCTGTAGCACATTGCATGTATAAAACCTTAATGGTGGTTTCATTTATGGCTCATAACATTTTTTTTTTTCAATCTAGTACATAATCCCTCTTAGGATGACCAATCCTGGGGGAGACACTCATAGCACCTGTCTGAAGTCAGAGAAGAAATTTTGGAGTGTTGAATAGAAAGGATCCTGTAAATCGTTCTTCCAGTACAACCTCCTTATTTTGGAAATAGGGAAACTGAGCTAGAGAAGTTGCAGACCCATCAAGAGCAATGAGGGGGTAACAGGATTAGAACACAGAAGCCTGTCAGATAAAATATAATATTTGAATGGCTGGCTCTCTTTCATTGTAAAGAGTGGCACTCAAGGTACAGACTTAACAATGTCTTACCACTATCATGTATTCACATCTTCACTCTTAAAAGATTAAAGTTAAAGAAGAAATCATTCTACATAGCGAAACAATTAGGGCTTTATATGTATGGCATTTGGTAATGCCTATTTGAAATAAGACTTGGTTTGCATGTAGAGCAACCAACCCTTATTAAGAATATTATTGGGGGTGAGGGTTAAATTTCAAAATAAAGTAAAATTAGTGCAACAAAATCTAACCTGAACTTTATACATTATACTTTGTTCAAATTGAGAGGAAAATTTGAATGGCCACGAATTTATAATAGAAGATCAAAGCAGTTTTTTAAAACTTATATTTTTATTGTAAGTACATGAAAAAAATCTTTGGAGAAATGTTTGAGCTACTGAAAATTACTTTCAAAGAATATAAATTCAAGAAAAAATGGGAAATTTTTAAATAATAAATTATTATTATATACAGCCTGCATCTATGAAATCTTTATAGAATAATACACCTTTAAAAATTATGCTATTTCAGTCTGTTGTTTACAAAAGCAATACCAATGCTCTGGCAAGAAACATTTGTTTATATTTTAATTGCATTTTTATAACATTGAGTAAAAGCTATAATATATGTTCCTTAAGAATTATTCATCATTTTGAATTTAATTTTCCCAACAAGCAGTTTTAAGTGACTATTATACCACAAGAGGGAATTGGTTGGCCCTGCAAAAAGATAAATGGCATCTAAGTGGGATGCTTGGAATCTATTTGAAGACATCTACAGACCTGTCCATTCACCTTAGACTACTTGGAATACCTTGTTCTATATAAAAGTATCAGAGATGATTTCTAAGATGCTCATTATAGAGATTTTTTAAAAATCCTCAGAGATGGAGGAACATTTCCCTAATAGGTATTTCTTTCTGAATATTTTGGCCATGAGGACTTGGTGCTGTTAGAAAATGACTTACAAGTAAGGGTCATGCTGCTCTCTCATTAATCTTGCCTTAGAATCTCTTGCTATATATGCATTTCTTTGTGCTTCCAAAATGCTTTGAAGCATCTATTTCCCATTTGCAGAGTGAAGTTTATTTAACACCAGAGGCCTGGTACAGGGATTCATGCACCCGTGGGATTCCTCAGCTTGGCCTGCACCCTCTCACAATCTAGGACCCCTTGGGGGATGTCAGAGAGCCGGTTTTGGCCTGATGGCTGCAGGCCAGGCCGAAGGACCCCCCTGGTGCATGAAACCATGCACCTGGCCTCTAGTATGCATATAAGATCTTTGGTTAATCTCTTCCTGCCCTTCTCCCTTCCCTCTGAGATTCATTAGTCTGTTCCATGTCTCCATGCATGTGCGTTGAGCATCTGCCCCCTGGTGATCAGTGTGCATCATAGCTACTGACCAGTCAGATGGTTGGGCAGTCGCTTAGGTTTTTATATATATGGATCATTTATTAGGAGGAAAAATAAAATTGAAGAGGCATGAAAGGATGGCACTCAATAAAACAACATAGAATTTTGTATTTGAAGTTTGCTTTTTAGCCATATATACCTGCTCTCATCCTTTGAGTGGAGACACTGCCTGTGTGAGGCAATTTAGAATCCTGTCACTAAATGTTGCTTGGGATGAGCCTAAGAAAGGATTCTAGAAAAAAAAAAAAAAAGCAAGTGAAGTACTAGGGAGAATTAAATCCCTACTGAAAATTTCATCAAACTAATTAGATCAGCTCAGCCTTTAATTACTCTGAGAAACTTTAAGCACTAAAAATTTGGAAGATGCTATGAGGTGGATGAGGTTCAGAAAACATGCTCTTATGTAAGCATTTTCCCCGACTGTGAAAAAATAATTGCTCATTGTATGCTATTAGTGTGGTCTCCTTTGCCTTATGCAGCGGTAACACTTTAATTCCCACAGCGTACCAGTATTAGCACTGGGAAAGAGGTGCCATATTTACTTTGTGCAAGTACTCCTTAACCCCTGTTTTTCTTCTTTTGGACAAAAGAGAACTTTAGGAAATTGTGAAGGCTTCTCAATTTACCCCTTCTATGGTGGAACTAGCTCCTCAAATGTGAGTCCTCAGGTGTCCTTCTGTTCGCTTATTTCCCTGTTGCTCAAACAGGAGTAGAATCCTGTAATTTACATGTAAGAACAAAAATCCAGTGCAGAATTTGCATATTACATTACTTTTCCTGGAACTTTGGGAGGTAAGGAGATGTTCACTGGTGTCTATAAATCATGAAGCATGGGGGGAAGGAGAACTTTTTTAGTTGGGGGGACCTCTTGACATAGGCTCCAAGGTCAAGACTAAGCACATTTCTCCCCAGCTTTTCATTTCCTCCAGGCTCTTCCTTCTTGGGGTTCCTGATACTTAGTGATACTTTCCCCCTTTCTTCTTGTTATGTTGCCATGGTTTGTATGTCGGTAGGTAGCATGTTACAGTTTATTTACATTGATCTTTTCACAGGCTTCATTCACTCTTAGGGAAAGAGCATTGCTTTATGCATTCCCAGCTCACTTCTTCCTAGACATTTCATACAGGTCCACATATTTTTGCTCACCATTTTGTTATATAACTAGGGATAATATTATCGTAATTATGTTTGGTAAAATATCTCACTTGAACTGTTTTAAGATAGTTTTTGTTAATGGCCCACGAAATGAATGGATTGCAAACCAAACCAACAAAACCACAAGGGAATTCCCCTAATACAGGAACTCATGCAATGGCTCTGGGCTGCCTTCCTAGAGGCAGGGTCTTGGCTTAGTAACTCATAATAAAGGAGAGCCTGGTTTAGCCCAGCTGGACTGGAGAGGAGAGAAATTGGCCTATAGTGTTTTGAGCAGTTCACAATAAATAAATTTTCTCCATCTGATTTAAAACACAGAAGATGGCAGTTTGCTTTTAAAACTAACCAGAAAGCAAACCGGAGTTTGTGGGCATGTCAAAGAATTTGACAAATTCTTAGGTGCCACTAACCTGATTAATTATAGGTCCTGCCTGCCTCCTTTTGGATCTTGAACGTACTGAAATGCGTTTCCAGTCTTCTGCTGTAATAAAGTGCCAGCACCAAAATGCAAGCTGAGCTCAATTACCTTTGCCTTCTTTCCTTTGCAGGACAGCAGACCACAGCTATTGTAAAGTCAGAAAGCCTCCTTTCATTTTAAGGGTGTTTTCCCAAGAACCCCTGTGATGTAATAATAATAATAATGATAATGATAATGATAATAATAATAATAATAATAATATCCTCATGTGTAACTGAGGACCCTGAGATCTCAGCAGAGCGCCTGCCTCTCTCTGAGTGGTGGGATTGGACTTTCACCTTGGTTTTCTATCTGAGTGGAGTTGTCCTGCTAGTTGAGCGCAGATCATCCAAATAAACTCCAGTAACATAAACTCTATGTTACTAACTATGCCTATGGTCACACCAGGCACCACACAAAGGGATGCTCAAAGTCAGGGCTATTGCTGAAGGAGTAAGGGAGTTGGTATATTCCAGAGTAGCAATAATAATATATTAAATATTTTCTATTTCTTGTAATATCTACAACATCTAGTGTGTTACCTAATAAGCATGTGCCTAAGGTCATCAGCAACACAGCAAAATTAACAATTTACTTGAAATAAAATAGATTAATGGAACTCTGTGAAATAATTTGATATCTTGTATTTCAAACATAGCAGCAAGGGAGTCAGAGAAGAAAAGAAAATTTTTTTTGCATGTGGACTTGTAGCATTTTAGTTTTATTAATACTTTACATAGACGGTACACTATAGCTTTTTCAGTGCTTTGTATACTCAAAGGTAACACTCCAAGTGCGGTAATAGTTATACATTAATACTATCCCTATTTAACACGTGAGGATGTGGAGATAGGAGGTAATGGACTAACTAGGTAACTGACCTAAGGGCAAATAATTACTAAGTAACAGAGCCAAGATCTGAACCTGAGTAACTTGACCTTCAACTGATAACTGAAAACTAATAATTCTTGCCTTTAACTGCTACTCTATTTTGATTTTTCTACTCATAGTGTAATCTCATTTCTTTTTCCTTATTCTCAATATTTTCATAAAGGTAAAGTCATATTAAATGGACTTTACAGGAACCTATGAGGGGAAAGAAATAACAAAAATGCAGCCTAGGTTGCTAGGATGTTGGAGAAGAGAAGGACTAATTGGGGGCAGGGGGGGATGGTGGGGAGGCGCGGGGGAGAAAGAAGGAGGAGGAGCTATTTCTATTAGCAGAAGCTATTAGGTGCCCAGTTATACATGAGCTTCCTGAGGTATTTTTTTTTTCCTTCTAGTGTTCTAGGTAGTACCAAGACGTGACCTCTATAGTTCCGTTCTCCACTCTAGTAGTCCACACACCCTGCTTTTTTAAGTGCATAAATAAGATGATAATGCTTGTCATAAAAGCCTGTACGCTGTCGCCAACCACACGAACAGGATGCACACAGAACACACTGGGAAGAAGCACTTTCCAGGTTTCTATAGTGTTAGCTTCATACATTGCTAAGAGTAAGTATGCTTCTGTGAATTGTAGCCTTAGGGACAAGGGAAATAAGAAATTGGGGCAGAAGCTAGGCATTTTGCCATACACACTTCTCTTGGAGATTGGGTTCAGGGAGTCCCATCTGCTCAGGTCCCCCAGGAGGTGAAACTCAGCTCTGTAGTCCACAGAGCATCTGGCGAATCCTTGTCTGAAATTCAGCTCTTTGAACATAGCAACCTCCCTTCCAGGGGACCCACAGATTTTTATTTCCCATCAATTTCAGCAGATGCCTCATTGCCTGGAACTATAACAGCAGTTGCCATAATGCATTGTCGTGCTGTCAGATATCGAACTAGCCTAGCATGTTTTGGTAGGGGGTTCAATGGCATTTTAATTTTGAGGACTTGATACACTGTATAGTAAATGACATTTTCTAGCCCAGCAGAGAGCAGTAATGAATAACGTCTAAACCTGAACATTTCCTCTTAATTTCAGTACTCACTAGAGTATCTTGTTTTAATGCCTCCGTTTGCTTTTGCATTAAGCCTTGCATGTACACATTCAATAAACCAACATTAATCTGTACCTATGATGTGCTGGGCTCTGTACTAAATACTGGGGACACATACATAAGAAAGAGAATGCACATAAGAATCTGGAAGGATTGCCCGACAAAGAAACAGGAAATTACAAGACAAGTTCCTGAAGTAAGATATAAAAAAATTGCTCTAGAAACACAGCAGAAGTAAAATAATTCTACCCGAGAAAATTAGTAACACTTCCAAAGGTGAAAAGGCAATCTGAGTTATCCTCTCTGTCTCTCTTTACTCAGCTCTTTACTGGGCATGATATTATATGGGAATGCAGCACAATGAATTAGTTCCACTCATAATGGGGAAAGAATAGGAAAGACAAATGGCATGAAGGATTAGGACACACATTACAAAGAATGAAAGTAAAAAATCTCCATATAAATACAGCTTGTGCTTAACCAAGTTCGAGCCATATTTAAAAATCTGAACTCCATCCAAAACAAAGTAAATATTTTGAATTTCATCTTAATTTCTATTATGAGATGATATATTCTTGTCTTTAGTTCTTTGGATCAAGTGCTATGTTTGGAGAAAATTATTCCTGTGAGTGGTAATTGGTCTTTTTTTCAGGAGAATCATCACTATTAAAACACATTTAAAACAAATTAATTACTTTAAAATGAAAATAATACTGTTGTCATTCAAAAGCATGTGATTTAAATAATAGGAAATGAGATTTTTATCATTGTTGAGTCAATATTCTGTGCACAGAGAAATTGGTGACTCTGAGTGTTTAGTTTAGTTCTAAGTGTGTTACATGTCTATGTCCTATGTACCAGCCTCTGTACAAAGTGCCAGGATATAAGATAATTAGGTTAACATAGGTCATCTAATCAAGGTCATGATAAGTGAATTGTCCTTCAAATATATATAAACATATATATTTTTTTCTTAGCCTAAGTTTCTAAATATGAATGAAATGGGAGTGATAGTAACTACTTATAGATTGATATTACATTAAATTGGATAAAATAAATGACTTTGGAATCACAGAGCGCCATTCAAATCCTGGCTTTCTAGTCTTGGTAGTTATTTAATATTTCTATGCTTTAATTTTCATCCCTGTAAAGGATTAAGTCAAAATATGTAATCAGTATAGTACCTGATATATTGTAATATTTTAATATGGTGACTTAAGCTACAATTATAATGCACATAGGGTTTGCTTCATGGGCAGACCCTACAACGGACCCTAAAAAGCCTGATGATTGTCTTGATTGCAGATGAGTTTGAGACATTGCACACATTATATTATTTAAAAGTTATTTTATTTAACTTTTCTAAGATTTTTGTGAGGAAAGTGGGTTAACTTGGGGATCACAAATTATTTGTAACATAATCAAATCCATATCACTAATGTGTAAAGAACGCAGAAGAATCCTCTGGGAACTCTAAGCGCAGTGTGCTTTCCTTGTTCATTCTCCTAAATTATAGTATCCACTTGCCAATGCATCAAAAATTTGTAAAGATGATTGAGAAACATGAAACTTTTAGAAAAGCATGGGTATCTTTTAAGGAACCAAATTCGGAACAATCACTCAATTTTTATAGTTCAAATACAAGTAATTTTTTGCTGTTTAAGGATGTTATTATCATCTGATTCTGATTAACACTACTTTTCAAAAACAATGGCTGCATTCCCTGCCTGTATTCACCACATGTTGGACCAAGTAGAGTTTTCATATGTGAGGCTTAACTGTTTGTTTGAAAGAGTAAATTCACTTTATTCATTAACATTTTCTTACCTAAGGTCCCTAGGCTAAAGGTGTGGTAACCAATGATTGAGATCAATCCTTCCTTAGCGTTACTGTTACTTATTACTTACTAACTAGTGACCTGGTGCACAGATTTGTGCACGTTGAAAGGAAATTAATTAGAAGGTGTCCAGTGGGGCAGGACTGGGTGAGACAGGCTGGACATGCCCTGGAGCCAACCTCCCTTGGTCCCCCCTCGGTGTCTGCAGAGTGAGTGGCGTCCCTCTGGGCAGGTGGGGTCCCTTGGCTTGGTCTGTGAGGATCAGTGCGAAACCAGCTCTCTGACATCCCCTGAGGGGTCCCGGAGTGCCAGAGGGCACTCTGCAAAGTTGCTGTCATGCAGGGTGTGGAACACAAACGCAAGTGTGTAGTAAACCAGATTTGGGTCCGACAGTGCCCCAGCAACAACATAACCCATGGTTAAAGGTGGAATCGTGTGGCCCCGTGAGGAATCGGGCTCCCTCCTCTCTGGTTTTGGGGTGCATCACCCAAGAACCACTGCTGCCAATCACTGCAGCTTGGCAGCTCCTGCATTGAGTGTCTGCCCTCTGGTGGTCAGTGTGTGTCATAGCAACTTGTTAGATGGTTGGACACTTAGCATATTACCCTTTTATATATATATAGATTATTTGCTTTATTTTGTGTTAGCCAACACAATTTTTAAGGTTACTTAGAATTTATATTAGAAGAATTTCTAATCAATGGCATGAAACTGCATTAGGAATTTACTAATCAAGGTGTGGCCTGTAAACCAGTAGCATCAACATTATCTGGGTGCTTGTTAGATTGAAAGACCCAAGCCCTTCCCTAGGTCTACTAACTCTCACAATGCAGTAGGTCCTTGGGTTACGTTGGAGATTCATTCCTACGGCAAGTGATTTTCACTGTAAGTGGGAACCCACCTACATAAGCACCTACCTCACTCACGTGGTAGTGATCACATACATAGCAGTAATGAAGTGAAACCACAAAAAAAAATTTAAAAGAAAGATAACAATTCCTGACCTTTACTCGTGGCAAATAATAAAAAACATAAAGCACATATGTACATACGTCAAAATGACGGAACTTTTTTTTAATAAATAAGTGGGAGATGGCGACATAACCACAAAATGACGTATGTCGAGTCCGACATAACCCAAGGACTCCCTGTATAAATTTTAATAAGATCCCCTGGTGATTTCATATGCGAATTAAATTGGAAAATCACTGAGCTACAGCACCTCAACCCCACTTATTGACATCATTGACTATAAGATGCACAATTATGTTATGAATCACTAAACACTGCCAATTAACTTAGGTTGGAATGGACCTCAGTTGCAACTCAGATCTAGATTTTAGAAATACTAAAATATAAAACAACGTGCAACTTCATAGCTCAGTCGTGACTCTGAGGCTTACAATAAGAACCTCAGCATCTAAAATCTCCAAAGACCCTTGCCTGGCTTGCCGGACAGAATGACTCGGTTGAGCATTGTCCTGTACAGCAAAAGGTTGCTGGCTCAATTCCTGGTGAGGGCACATATCTGGGTTGTGGGTTCAATCCCTGGTTGGGGCATGTGTGGAAGGTGACTGATCAATATTTCTCTCTCACATTGGTAGTTCTTTCTCTCTCTCCCCCTTCCTCTCTCTCCAAGCTCAATAAAAATGTAAAAAAAAAAAAAAAAAAAAAAAAAAGGTTCCAAAGACCCACTGAAACTCTCCCAGGCTGTTTCCTCTGCCACTGGATGGGCTCATCCTTCTGTCCAGAGATGAGCATCAGGATCTTCTGGACTGAGTGAGGGCAGATTAACCACCGGGACAGGATACAGGCATGGCCAGTCCCCTAAACATCCACATCTAGGGCAGCTACAGTCTTGGGGTGACATGTACTTATTATCCAAGCCGTAAGCATTCGCTTCTGATGTATTTGAAACTGAGCCCAGGGCCATTAAAGTAAAATGCCTGTGTGTTTTAATAACAATTGTAAAATAGGTCTCTTAACCTTTATTTGATTTTTAGAGTAGTGCTTTCATAGCACAATTCTTTCCCTTGCCAAAATGCTGAAACTCACTATGTGAAGGTTTCTTAGGCTTAATTATCATTTCTGCATGGTCATATTCTTATGCTGAATTCCATATATACTCTCTATTTTTTTGTTGTTGTTGTTTTTTTAGGCCATGGTTTATATGGGATTATTTTACTGATAACTTACTTCTATGTATTTATTTTAATTTTAATAACTTTGTAATATGAGGGGTTATGCCCTGAAGGAAGTAAACTCTTCCTTGGGTATAAATTAGACAGTTGGGGAATTGAGGCATTAAGAAACCATTAGGGGAAGTGCATGCTTTTGCTACATGAATTTTAATAAAGCGCCCCCTAAAGGCAGCTAAGAAGAATGGCACCTCTCTAAACTGAGGCACACTCAGACTGAAGTTTTCTTGGTGAGTAAAGGCGTGAAGAAATGTCTTTAACTGACATAAATAAAACCATGAATCCCAGGAAAAGTGTGAAGTGTGCACTATGTAATGTTTATAAAAAGATAACTGTTTGAAGCAAGGTGGCTGCAGACTGCAATAGGCTGTATCCTAGAACCCCTCACAATCTCTTTAGGACACCAACATTTTAATGGAATTTTTATATATTCCCCACTGTCTTCCTCTAAACTCAAGTTGTAATTAGAAGCTATTCTTGAAAATATATTCAAACTAAATTTCTTGGTCTTTATTGCATTAGAATAACACTGAAAATGACACCACTTACCTCCATACTCCCACCCCAAGAAATGCAACCTTTTTTTCACTTTATTCTACTTTACTGGCACTTTTAATAAGCTCTTTCATGTCACCTTTGAAATACACATAACACCGAAAGTAATTACATTTGAAGTGAGGCACCCAGAAGTGTGGGTTAAATTATAGGAAAGATTTATCGCATTCACATTAGTTTTTCTTTAAGGAGCACTTAGGATCCTTGAGTAACAACATTTCTAAATTTGTTCATTATTCACTAAGTCCTCACTGAGTGACAACTGCGTCTCAAGCACTGAGTAGATGCCGGATTCACTAATACGGATGCGTTGCATTGCCTTGACCAGATTCTGAAAACAAAAATCATAGAAATGAATTCAGGTGTTTTAATTAAACAACAACAAAATGTATTCCATGGCCACCGTGAATTGGGTCTGTACTGAATGCTGAGTGAGGACGGAAAAGGAATAGGAAAAAGTGCAGGGGAAACAAACATGTAAGCAATCAGTCTCCTTATTCTGCTTTCCCACCTCACTTTGAACTTATCTCTGTCAGAGCACTCATTGCTTCTATAATGAAAGGGTACTAGCGTTTGATGAACGGGACTTTCTCAAGAAGAGTAAACCCTAATGCCCTAAGACATCTGTATGTGACAGTGCTAGTTGCATATCATCCTTGGGAAACTGAGAAAATAGTTACTCCAGTACGTTCCTGTGCTCTGTGGCTCAGATGGGTATGCTGGCTAAAGCTGGATTATGATTCTCTTGAGAGCAGGGACTGTGATTTGTATTTCTTTAGTGCTAGAACCTGGGACTTAGTTGGTCCCAGGTTCTAGCACTGAGTTGCTCTATAACTCTTGAAAAGATTCATTATAATTACAATCAAGTGAGATAAGTTCTATAATAGCAATTATGTGCCACATTATAAGGCAAAGCAGTGTATGGAGATCAGTCAAAAATATCCAAAAAGGCTTTCCTGGGGAGGTATACTTGAGCTTGGGGAGGTATACTTGAGCAAAGCAGCATGTCTCCAAAAGAACAAGGGTGTGAGATACAAAGTTGAGACAGAGGAAAAGTAGGAGGAAGGGCTTGGTTGTTAAAGAATGCTCAGTGTGTTTGGGAGACGTCTGGGGCCAGTCGGATGCTTTGGGGAGAGGTGAACAATGATGCGGAATCAAAAATTGGAGGAAATGATGTTGAATATGGACGAAATGATGACAGGATATGACTGCAGCCATGCTTAGAAGCGTTATGTATAAGAATTACCTGAGAGTTTATTAATCTGCAGATTCCTGTCCCCACAGTTTCTGGTTTAGCAGTGGACCTGCATTGTTGTTGTTTTTCATCCTCACCCAAGGTTATGTTTCTATTGATATTTCCTTTTAAGAGAGAAAGAGGAAGGAAGACACACACAGAGAAACAGAAATGTGAAAAAGAAACATCCATCGTTGCCTCCAGTATGCCCTGTGACCAGGGATTGAACCTGCAGCTTAGGTGTGTGCCCTGACTGGGAATTGAACCCACGGCCCTTTGGTGTAAGGAAGGTGCTCCAGCCTACTGAGCCACTCACCCAGGGCCGGACCTGCATTTTAAACAAACATTTGTGGTGATACAGATACAAATGACGCAAAGACTTCAACAGAGGCTGCTATTGGTTGAAGGGTGCCATGCACTTCTAGAACGGTCTGTGATTAGGGACATGAGTTACTAGGAATAAAGGATCAAGTCAGCCTAAACCTCCAGGTCAAAAAAACCTAAACAGATCAGGGAGAGATGTTAAGGGCAGAGGAAGAATGGAGGATACCGAACAGCCTAGAGCAGTGATGGTGAACCTTTTGAGCTCGGCATGTCAGCATTTTGAAAAACCCTAACTTAACTCTGGTGCCGTGTCACATATAGAAATTTTTTGATATTTGCAACCATAGTAAAACAAAGATTTATATTTTTTATATTTATTTTATATATTTAAATGCCATTTAACAAAGAAAAATCAACCAAAAAAATGAGTTCACGTGTCACCTCTGACATGCGTGTCATAGGTTCGCCATCACTGGTCTAGAGATACTTCAAAGAGAGATCCAGATGACTTGGTGAATTTTGAAAGAATAAAAAATAACAACACAAGAAAAATGTACATATTTCTATGCAAGCAAAGCAATCAAATCAGTTGTTAGTCTTCTAATTAGAGTTAAAAGGAATAGGGACCAAAAGTGGCGGGAAGCACAAAGGAAGTGAGGAAAGCGAATTTCTGAAATGCAGTGTTGATCATTTGGACTGCAGGACTCTGAAAGTTGACTAGAACACTTGAGTGTAACCCAGTGAATTTTACTTAACAGCTATGAGCTCCAAGTTTCTCATCTGTCAAGTGAAGGGATTAAGCTTTGTATACCTTAAAGTCTCTTCCTATAATAAGATTTAAGTTCTGAGTTAAAACCCTTACTGTGGCAGTGGTTGCAAACACAGATAAATAGTTTTTATATAAAGCTATCCTAAAGACCTTTTGCAAAAGTCACCCAACCAAAGAGGTTCTAGCATATCACTCTACGTGACCTTAATTATCCTCAAAAGATAAGAATTTTCCAGAGCCACCACCACCTTCCTGACAAAACAAAAACAAAACAAAACAATAAACAAAATTCTCCTACAATCTAAGACAAAATGTGGGCTGAAAGAGATTCCCACCTGCCTGCTGAGTGCCTTTTTCTTCTCCTCCTTTCCCCCCTGAAGGAGAGTTGGGGAAAGCATCTGGGGTCAGATTATCAAGAAGCAGCACAGACGTTAGAGTCTTTCTTTGTCCAGGTCCTTGAAGCCTTTCTGAGGCAACCGGCTGGTTTGATGCAGGGAGCCCAGCATTCTCATTAAGTTTGACAGGTTTCTATCAAACAAGCTTCATTGCTTTAAACCTGTATCTGGTCCCACAGTCTAGTTATAGGGCAGAAGATCAAAACACTGGTGTGTTTTTTAAAATTCAAAGAACTGGATATGCTTCTACTGCCCTATCCTTCCCTGCATTCTAGCAAGATAGATGGATGAGCTCTGCATGTAATTCCCTTGCAGTCCATTTTTGAGTAACGATTTGGGCCTGGCCAGCTTGGCTCAGTGGTTGAGAGTCAACCTATGAACCACGAGGTCACCATTCGATTCCCAGTCAGGGCACATGCCCAGGTTGTGTGCTTGATCCACAGTGTGGGGCATGCAGGGGGCAGCCCATTGATGATTCTCTCTCATCATTGATGTTTCTATCTCTCTCCCTCTCCCTTCCTCTCTGAAGTCAATAAAAATATAACTTAAAAAATAACAACTTAAGGAAAGTATTTGACTGGATTCTTGGCATAGGCCTGGGAGATATCAGAGGCCACGTATTTCTTTTGATTCATGAAAGAAACATTTTCATACCAATCTCTTCTTCCTGGCTTTAGGGCTGGAGTCCATTAAAGAACAGAAATCAAAAAGCCATCGCTGCTATTGATTTTAGGATCACACTTGCCACACAGAGTGTACGTGTGGGAGGAGCTGAGAGCAGTGAAAGAGATGGATGAGGTTCAGTATGTGCTTCCTCTTACTCTGGGTCATTATAGTCTGTTTCCTTCTTTGCCAGATTCCAAGGTTTCTTTTATTCTGTTAAAAAATAGAAAATATGTCCGTGGGTGAGGATTGCCTCATCATCAGTAGAGCTGGGAAGAGAGATATGTCTTATGATTCTTTTTTTCTTTTGTTTTGTTAATCCTCACCAGAGGGTATTTTTCCATTGATTTGTTTGTTTGTTTTAGTGAGAATGGAAGGAAGAGGGAGAGACAGAGACACATCAATTGGTTGCCTCTCACCCTGCTCCTACTGGGATCCAGCCTACAACCAAGGTACATGCCCTTGACTGGATCCAGCCTACAACCAAGGTACATGCCCTTGACTGGAATCAAACCCAGGACCCTTCAGTCCAAGGGCCATGCTCTAGCCATTGAGCCAAACTGACTAGGGTAGATCCTTGCTCCAGAGTTATTGCAATATAACTCCCTTCATTAGTTCCCATATTGTTAGTGACTCTTCCCTAGCTCCTTGGAACCAGTGAACAATGCAGATATCAAAGATGCCATGTCATAGTTCTGTTTGATAAAACCTGGTTTGTGTTTGACTAACAAATGTGATTGAATTGCCTCAGAGTAAAGAAGGAGCTAAGCCCATCTTATTCAGCAGCACATTTCCATGGTATTTAAATACACTCAAATCTATAATGTGCATGGCAGACATGTCAAACACTGACTAAATTCAAGTGGTTTTTAAATCCTCTAGGTCAGCACTCTACAAACTTAACGTAAGTCCAGTTAAAACAGGTATTAGTGCACAGTAAAATTATCATGAGCATTTTGAAAATTATGGGATTAATTTCAAATTTCTGACGCTTCTCACCTCTCTTTCATGAATATTTTGGACCTTCTTGAACATATGACTTTCTTAGAATTATATTGCAGAAGTCAAGGTCATAATTTCTGAGAGTTAATTTCATAATCATTTGAGTTGACACAAGCCTTTGACATACTTCATTTGACAACATTCATGAGAATTTGTGGTGTTCTAGTAGCATCCTAAAAACTTTCTCTAGCATGCATGTCAAACCAAATACCATACTATTTGAAGGACAGATCTAAGAGTTAAATTTTCAGCCGAAACTGGTTTGGCTCAGTGGATAGAGCGTTGGCCTGCGGACTGAAAGGTCCCGGGTTCGATTCCGGTCAAGGGCATGTACCTCGGTTGCAGGCACATCCCCAGTGGGAGGTGTGCAGGAGGCAGCTGATGGATGTTTCTCTCTCATCGATGTTTCTAACTGTCTATCTCTCTCCCTTCCTCTCTGTAAAAAATCAATAAAATATATTAAAAAAAAAAAAGAGTTAAATTTTCAAATGCCTAAGCTTATGGTATCTTTGTAGCACTTTGATTTAATTTACTTATAACTTCTTTCTTAGGTTGTCATGTTATTCCATGGCATAAAATATTAACATTAGAAGAAAATATATTAGTCATATAATAGTGGATAGGAAAGAAAAACACCCCTCTATTTGCCAAAGTAAGGAAACTGAGGCACAACAAGAGTAAGTGACCTCCCCTTTGTGGTTTTTTCTGCGAAGATTTCTCTAAATAAGTTGAGTATTCTTGATGCATTCAATGAAGTCTTGAGTTTGAACAGAATAATAATCATGTTGGTAAAAGCATCCATAACAGTACCCAATATTTCCTCTAGTTTTTCATTCACAGATAAATTTAGAATGTAAAAAGCATTTTTCCATTGCCAGTTTTTTAATATCAGAATCTTTTGTGTCATTTTTCTCTTTTCTTATTCTTATCAGAACTTTAATGAACACATGATTCTACAAGCATCTCTCAAATTAATCTTGATTTTCTTGTCTGTCATCATCCAACAAAAAAGCTTATTCAGTGGTGATGGAGAAAGGTCACACTGTCATTATTCCTCTAGACCAGTGGTCGGCAAACCGCGGCTCGCGAGCCACATGCAGCTCTTTGGCCCCTTGAGTGTGGCTCTTACACAAAATACCACGTGTGGGCGTGCACGTACAGTGCGACTGAAACTTCGTGGCCCATGTGCAGAAGTCAGTATTTTGTGTAAGAGCCGGTATTTTGTGTAAGAGCCACACTCAAGGGACCAAAGAGCTGCATGTGGCTCACAAGCCGCGGTTTGCAGAACCGCAGTTTGCCGACCACTGCTCTAGACATTTTACTTCTAAGTAAAGTTGTGAGATTTTGCAGGACCCATAAAATGCACTTTTCACATTTAGTGCTATTCCTTAGCATAGAAAGCAAGTCTTAGTATTTCTACTTAGAAGTTCCCACTCCCCCAATTTTCGGTCTCCAATAATAGCCAAATCCTGCAGGTTATACTGTATCTATTACTCAAAGAATGTAACTATGATTAAGCAATAGAACTCTAGTTAAGCAATTACATTATGTGTGTTCTTACCATTTTCAGAAGACAATAAATAGTTCAGGTGTTTTTTTTTGTTTTTGTGTTTTTTTAAAAATATATTTTTTTATTGATTTCACAGAGGAAAGGAAAGGGAAGGGAGAGAGATACAGAAACATCAATGATGAGAGAGGATCATTGATTGGCTGCCTCCTGCATGCCTCACATTGAGGATCAAGTCTTTAATCCAGGTATGTGCCCTGATTAGGAATTGAACTGTGACCTCCTGGTTCATAGGTTGACGCTCAACCACTGAGCCACGCAGACCAGGCTTATGTTTTTTTTTTAAGCTTTCAGCAACATTCTGCAATTGAAAAACTCTTCCTGTCCTAACCGGTTTGGCTCAGTGGATAGAGCATCGGCCTGTGGACTGAAAGGTCCCAGGCTCGATTCCGGTCAAAGGCATGTACCTTGGTTGTGGGCACATCCCCAGTAGGAGGTGTGCAGGAGGCAGCTGATCAATATTTCTCTCTTATTGATATTTCTAACTCTCTATCCCTCTCCCTTCCTCTCTGTAAAAAAAATCAATAAAATATATTTTAAAAAAAACACCTCTTCCTGCTTTTGAAGTCAGGCTCATCTCTTCTAAATTATTATTTTTGTTTCTCATTTAGTCTAAAACAGTTTAGGTAATTTGCAATATTAATTTCTTATATAAGCAACCAGTCTGCTTCCCTCCGTTTGGTTTTGTATCCCCCATTTTCTGCTGTTTCTCTGCTTTCCTTCGGTTAGTTTTCCAGTTATTTAGTTGACTGACATCTACCCCACTGACTGACAAAACAATTATTCACCCTTTTCACCCTGTTTAAAATGCATTGCTACCATCCACAACTGGAATCATAATGCATTTCCTAGCTTCTTATAGAAAACATCAGAACATTTCTGATGATTTCCTTTTCATCAATTGCAACTGCTTCAACCTCAATTAGCAGGACAAATTTTCCAATCATGCATTCTCTGTTCTGGTGAAGAAATTATTACTTGGTTTTAGGGATGTTGACTCATACAACTTTCAATGAAGCATGTTTGCTCTGAATTATTTCTTTCTTATTTCTCCTTGTCTTAAAATTCCTCTTCCGTGCAACACCCCTGGAGTCTTTGGAAAAGCATTGCCAAGTATATTTTCTTTACTATGTCATATTTTCATGTCAAGAACACTTATTGAGTTTAGTGCACTTAGCATTGTGGGAGATATTCACAAACTTCCCCCTGAGTTAGATTACCATAAAACTGGGAGATCAGACTTCCAAAGGTAAGCCATTTTCTAAAGGCTCGTTTTATTTGGAGCTGTATGGTTTATCAATTTTTGTAAGGTCTGAATCCTACTTCTTAGTGAGCTTCCAGACTAAGAGTGGGGTGGTTTATCATCTGGAGTAATTCTACCGAGGTTTGATTTTAGTGAGACCTTGGACAATTAAGTCACGCTCTCTGTTCTTCTGTTTCCTCATCATCTCACCTGTAAAGTAGAAATATACAAGTACCCATCTCACCAGGTATTTTTGAGATAGTTAATGTACCTTTAAAGGAAATAGGAGAGTTGGGAATTCCAGCTGACAAGCAAGTATATGATGGCTGGCACAAACACATTCGTGGTTATTATCGTGTGTGTGTGTGTGTGTGTGTGTGTGTGTGTGTGTGTGTGTTCCAAGGAGATGGCTAGGAAAGCTAAATAATTTCCCTAAGTCTTCATCCTGTCAATAGATTGGATAAAGATTCAAACAAATTCAGTATGATTTTAAAATATTTCAGGGCAGTGACAGGGAGAGTATTGGATAAAGACGGTAAAAATGAATTTTGTTTTACATCATCCATTTATTTGTTCAACAAACTCACATGGAGGAGGTATTGAAGCTTTGGAAATGGACATGCCCATCTGGGAAGGTGATGAGGAGAGGAGAATGGAACGGCCAGAACCTTGAGAAGGTTCCACATTAGGAAATACAAGCAGGGAGAAAAGACAGGGAAGAGAAAAGGTCAGAGGGAGGGAATGTATCCCAGTGTCTGTGGCAGTAGCTTAATGACAGTTAAGACCACGGGGCAGGCGGGGAGGGGGGGGGGAGTGAGGGGGGTTGGAGTCAGTTTGAGAGGGCCTTATGGCTGGGGAGGAAGAGGTATGTCCTTGCAAGTTGATTCCCAGGCTGCTGCAGCAGATCAGAAAGATCATGGACCTGGTAACATTTCAACCAAAAGTTAAGGGTTTGTGATATGGCCAGAGGGCTATTCTCTTCCAAGGTAGCCAGGACAGCGACCTGGATCCATCCTAGGATCGCCCGTGGTCCTCTCAAGGCAGCCCCCTCCATATGACTCTGCTCATTAAAATCCATGTCCCAGGATATTCCCCACAGGCCTCGCAAAGACCCAAGGAACAGCCCAACAGGCTTTTTCCTCCAGACAGACTAGGGAAATCCCTACTGCGCTGTCCCGTGTTGGGCATGGCCCCTGAAGTCTGCCAAGCCAGATGGGCAGATGGGTCCCTCTTCCCAGGGAGAACCAGGGAAGCTCACCATCTGTTCTGCCGGACGCAAAGCTTCTGCTTCACGGTTTTGACCTCACAAGCCCTTTTTTCTAGTAGTTGTGGTGAAATTGTTTCAAACGCCACAGTATCCCAGGCACAATGGAAGAGAGGAGAGAGCTAAGAATCTCGAATTAAACACGTGTGCATTCCAGTCCTGAGTCCAGCATTACTGATAAGTTGCACAATCTCTTTGGATGTGAGTGAGTGTTCTGAGTAATGGGAGAGGTCAACAAGAGGTTATTTTGATAATTTTAAATGCTGTACATCAACATAGAAGCACATAGAGGACGCACCAAGAAGCAGTAGCATTTTTTGGGATAATGGCATATATCATGAATGTCAGTAACTACTATTATGAATGACAAGGATGACTGAGAAAGAACAAAGCCCTGAGTAAAGGTGATGGAGGCAACTCCGAAAGAACAATTGTCATAAGGACTGAGATATGAGAGGTTAAGGAAAAAGGAAACAGCGAAGAGATGGAGGCAGTATTTTTTTTTTTTTTTAAGAAAGTTGGCAGTGAGTAAAGGAGAGAGAGGGACCATTGCCGGAAGAAACTGAATGCTGAAGGGAGGTTTCTAACTCCTAATCGTGACTGCTAAAGCTAAACAAATGGGAAAAATCAGTTTTAATCTAGCCAGGCATAAATATACTTTTGAAAAATTAGTTTTCTTACAGAAAATCACTGCAAAACATTTTAGGGAACCATTAACGGAGAGAAATTGAGCCCTGACCAGGTGGCTCAGTTGTTGGGAGTGTCAGCCTGTACAGCAAAAGGTGGCAGGTTCGGTTCCGGGTTAGGGCACAAACCTGGGCTGCTTTTGGAGCTCCCGTTTCTCCTCCCAGGCTCTCTCGGCGCATGTACTTGCCTCCTAAGAGCATGAAGAAGCGCGACCCGCGATCGTCCTCCTCCTGGGATGGGAGGACCGCACCCGGTGTCAGTTTCTGTGCCAGAGCCACAGCTTTCATCACTGTGCAGCCTGCTTCTACGTTTCTGGTGTCATTTGCTCTTGCCGGGTGCACACTGGAAGCTGACTACTGGGGTTGCAAATGTGGCATTAGTACTCAGTACCGCGTAAGTTTATTTTATCTGTAAAATAGAGGAAGAGGAAGTGCAGTAGCTAGCAGGCACGGCTGATGGTGAGGATTAAAGGCGACACTGCATTCAAAGCGTGCAGCATAGTGATTGGCACAGAGTGAGCGATCCCTGGACTGGGGGTGTTTCTCCCATCCCCGCACTTCTTATGTGTTCTTGGAGCTGCACTGCTGCCAGGGGCAGGGTTGGAAAGGTCCAAATGTGGATCCAGCACAAGAACTGTCTGAGATCCACACAAAGAGTTTCAGAAACTCAGGCCTAGTGATTCTGTGGGAATGAAGCTTCATGGCCAAGGGAAGGAAGCCAAGGCTGAGGGCGCCTGACTCGGGTTTAACAGGCAGATGGAGGTGTGTTTTCCTCACCTGCTGAGGGGTGAGGAGGATGCGCTCTGCCAGCCAGCAGACACCCTCCTTCCCCACACAGCACGGAGACCTCGCCCACATCAGCCCCCTTAGGAAGAGCCCTTGAATGCAGGGAAGAATCCTAATAGCAGGGAAAGGAACGGGCATAAGAGTCAGGGAAACA
This sequence comes from Myotis myotis, assembly GCF_014108235.1. Lineage (NCBI taxonomy): Eukaryota > Metazoa > Chordata > Mammalia > Chiroptera > Vespertilionidae > Myotis > Myotis myotis. The sequence goes on from NW_023416318.1 coordinate 27,690,465, forward strand.
TCAACGGGCCAGGAGACTATAGGCGTCGTGACCATTGAAATCAGATAACCCAGAACTGCCCCGGACCTACATTTCTTACGTCACCACCATCTATGCCCTACTTTCTCCTTTCTGTACATTGCCGTCTCTTCCTCCTTAAAGGCCTAGCTCAAAGGTACACCTGGTAGAGCCTTCCTTGCCTGTCCTATTTATGAAAAAAGATGGCTCCAGACCCTTTATGCTAAATAGACTTTCCTACCTTTATCCACTCATCAAACATTTATTATACACTCTCTATATGCAAGAAATCAAGTTCAGAGCTGGTAATGAAATGTGGAACTTCAGTTCCTGACCTCAAAGAGCTGGCTCTATGTCTGATCTCCCTACCAGATTGTTAGCCGAACCCTTGAAACATCGTGGACACTTTCTTTGCTTCTTTCAGCACATCGATCACTAGCATTTGTACTTATTTCGTTAGCCATTATGTCAAAACTGTAAACCTAAATAAAGCAGTGGAGGGAGCATGCTCAGTCCCGGGCACTCTCATTCGAGATAGGAGTTAGAGTATTTAGATACAGTGAGCCAATCGCTGTGAGTATGTAATTTGCTGAGCTCATGCTGCTTGTCCAGGGGAATGCCCTGTCATCTCCCATCCTCTCGTTGGTTAGGAATAAAAGTGTTCAGATCATGGGTATAGCCGTGCATCCTCACAGAATACTCTGGATTGTTTCATAGTTATAGTGATGTTACAGATAATAGTTTGTAGGCACAATTATATAGAACCAGCACCTCACGGAGCTCCGTGAAACAGTGCATGTTTTGTACAAGCACATTTCATATCCACAGCAGTGTAAGATCCCACTTTTAAACAGCAAATGCAATCTTGATAAAATCTCCAGTTGAGAACTTATCTAATAGGTCCAATTTAGACCTGCATGTAAGTAATTGATTTAAAAAAGCTAACTAAAAGTATCTGAATGTCATACATTATACTTTATTCAAAATGAGAGGGAAATTTAAATGGCCAAGAATGAGTAATTTTCAGTGAGCACAAACATATCTCCAAAGGTTTTTTCATTTATTTATAATAAAAATAATTAGTTTTAAAAACTATTTTGATCCTCCATTTTACATATATACATATATTATTATTATTATTAAGTATATACCTATACCTCTAAATTCCAAAATTGTCTTCAACAAATGTTGGGGCATTAGCTTCTATGTGCCGTAACCCTTTCCAATTAGGGAAATGGTAGTAAAAGAGATATAAGAACTCTCACTTCCACTGAAGTGGGAAGGAGCTTGAGGTTAATGCAGAATGATTTTCAGTAGGGGCATGCAGGGGACTAAATAATATTTCTTAGATATTTCCTTTGGGAGGAGAACTCTTTCATTTAGGCCATTATTGATTCTTTGTATTGAATAAGGCTTTGACCATATATTCATTCATAAAATATCAAATATGTGCATACTGTGAACCACACACTATTCTAAGTTTCAATACAGAAGTGAACAAAAGGGGGAAAATGATGAAACTTATACTGCACTGGAAAGACTCAGGCACTAAACAAATTTTAAAAACATATGATTCATCTGTGTATATGTTTTTGAGAAAAATCAAGTAGGACATCCCTGGGCCAGGAGAGGAGGGTGGCAATCTATATATATAAAAGGCTAATATGCAAAGTGTCCCCGCGGGAGTTCAACTGGGAGTTCTATCACTCGCTATGACATGTGCTGACCACCCGGGGGTGGCGTGGAATGAAGGAAGGCCCTGGCTGGCAACCAGCAGCTGGGGAAGAGAGGCCCTGCCTGGTAGCCAGCAGCCGGGGAAGGGAGGCCCTGGCCAGCGGCCAGGGAAGGGAACCTCTGGGTGGCAGCTGGAAAGCCCCGATTGGCCCTGATCACCAGCCAGGCCTAGGGACCCTACCCATGCACAGATTTTGTGCACCAGGCCTCTAGTTTCATATGATGGTCACGGATTTCTATACTGAGAATGTGACATGGGAGCAACTGAAGAAGTTGAGAGAGTGATTCTTGTGGCTGCATTTAGGAAGAGCATTCTCAGCAGAAAGAAGTACAAACTCTCTGAGGGATGAGCAGTTTGGGGGTGCTCCAGAAAGAGCAAAAAGGACAGTGTGGCTGGAACAAAGTAAGTGAGAAAAGATCTAAGAGGTAAGGGTAAAGGTCAGTTTGAGAAGGACTTTAGCCTGGCTGGGGGTTGAGCATCAACCTATGAACCAGGAACTCACAGTTTGATTCCTGGTTGTGATACGTGATTTTTGGACTGGAATATGTGGTGTTCCCCTGGGAAGGATTGTTCCCTGGATTCTTTGTCCGTTGGAGTTGAAGAATGAATCCACGGATGGTAGTTGCTATAGCAAAGATGGAAGTTTATTGAAGAACAAGTACAGACTCCCACGTGGGGAAGAGGAAAGAATCTCAGAGCACAGACTCCCACGTGGAGAGGGGGAAAGAGTCTCGCTGACTTTGTTTCCACAGTTTATAAAGGCTGCAGTTCTTGTGCCCTAGTATCCCTTCTGATTGGTCAATATTCCCTTTTGAATTGGTTACTATAGTAACTCCTGAGCTCAAAGATCAAACATCACATGGTACATGTGATGCCCTCCTTCTTCATTGTTCTATTCCTTCTGGGCTTTCTTCCTCCTTCTTTATTTTGTAAATATAGACCTTTTGGCTACTCCCAGTTCCCTTGTCTTATATAAATGTGACTGTTGCTGCTCCCTTGTGTATAGAAATGTACCTTCTCCTAGCTTTCTTGTCTTATGGAAATGTAACTTCTCCCAGTCTGTAGCCCTGTGTTTTTTTCCATGAACCCCCAATTCTAAAAATTCCCTAAACCTGCCTATATCCCCGTAAAATTCCTATTTCAACTGGGGCACATGCTGGTTGCAGGCTTGGTCCCCTGTAGGGGGCGTGCAGGAGGCAGCTAGTTAATGATACTCTCTCATCATTGATGTTTCTATCTTTCCTTCCCCTTCCCCTCTGAAATCAATAAAATATGTTTAAAAGTTTTTTTTTAAAGTTAGAAAAAGACTTTGACTTTCTGTCTTCAAATAACACATGTCACCAGCCCGTTTTCTCCAGCAGAAAGAAAATCTGTTGGCTCTGCTCTTGGTAGGTGTTTGGAAATTGTCATCACCTACCAGAATGCCTGGAGAAATGCTTCCAAATATAACTGAATGACGCATCTTAGGAGACTGACACTTCCCCGTTACCACTTACCCCTTTACTGAAAGTCGAGTCATAGTAATCAGTCAGCATGAATGAATCATCTGCATGAGTACAATGATTCACTTGACTGATGCTTCATCAACAACCATCACAGTGACTGAGAAAGAAAATCCTTCATTAAATCATTAGAATTTTCTGTGTGCTAGAGACTTTTGATAATTTTGATTATCATTGAAACAAGAATAGCTCCTATTCGTAAAGAACACTGAATATGCCAATTATTGAGGAAGTAATAGACACACACACACACACACACTAGACGCCCAGCGCGCGATTGAAATCGCAGGAGGAGGCACCCCGAGGGGGGCCAGGACCCGTGCCTGACCCATGTAGCACCGGCCACCCGCGTTGTGCCCACTGGGGTGGGGGCAGACGCTCCTGTGTGTTGTGTCTCCACTCTGGCCCGCCCCCAGCCCCAGCCTCCCCACAGCCTCTGGGGTGGGGGCGGCACGCAATGCCCTCCTGCCCATCTGCGCACGCAGCAGCTCATCCTGAGTGGTCCTGATGCAGCTTCCTCCTGAGCGGTCAGGATGCTCAGCTAATTAGCATATTCCCTGTTTAGATAGATAGATACTTAAATTTGAACTTCACTATAATTCTATTAGGCAGGTGTTTTTTAATAAATTGTGGTTATAAAATAACAAAAATTTACCATCTTAACCACTTTTTAAGTGTACAGTTCAGTAATGTATAGTCACGTTGTTGTGCAACAAATTTCCTTAAATTTTTCACTGTGCAAAACTGAAAGTCTATGCCTATTAAGCAACTCAAGCTCTCTCCCTCCCCTGCCCCTGGCAGCCATTATTCTGCTTTTGTTTCTGAGTTTGACTACTTTGGAGACACATATAAGGGAAATCATACATTATCTGTCTTTTTGTGACTGACTTATTTCACTTAGGGACATTTTTTTATTTGTTTGTTTCCGCTTTGTTTTTATTCTAGTGAAGCAGGAATTTTGGGGGAGGGGTGAAAAAGACAGGTTTTAGGAAATTTTAGAAATTAAAGGGACCATGGAAGAAACACAGGGTTGCAGAGCAGCAGACGGTATATTTCCATAGAATAGAGGAGCTGAAAAGCTGCAAGGGTACATTTCCATTCAGTGAGGGAGCTGGGAACAGCAAAAAGTCTATATTTACTAAATAAAGGGAAAGAAGCCCTTCATCCAGAAGAAGAAGAAAGCCCAAAGGGAATAGGAAAACAATAAGGAAGGGGGGGGGGGAGAATCTCACATGTGCCATGTGAGGTTGACCTTTGAGCTCAGGAGTTACTATAGTAACCAGTCTAAGGGAATAATGACCAATCGGAGAGGATATCAAGGCACCAAGATCTGTCTGCAGCCTTTGTAAGCCGTAGGGAAAAGGGACTCAGTGGGACCCTTTCCCCCTCACCACGATTGAGTCCATTCTGTGGGACTCTTTCCCTCTCCCCACGTGGGAGTCTATACTTGTTCTTCAATAATTCTCCACCTTTGCTATACTACCCTCTGTCGGTGGATTCATTCTTTGACTCTGGCGGACAAAGAATCCGGGTTCCGGTCCAAAAATCCCATAGCACTAGTTTTACACATGAAGAAATGGGTTTAAAGAGTTTAACTTGCTTAAAGCTATTTAGTTACTAAATGACCCTAAGAACTTGAATCTGTATTTGATACTAGAACTCATATGCTTAACTACCACTCCACTCTTTCTCAACCAGAATGCTCAGGATCTGTGGGAAGAGGGTGAGCAATATAGGTTTATTCTTGGGGATCTTTGAAATTTTCTTTTCCATTACAAGTTTGCACACACTATTCACATTTGATAAACACGTGGCCAAACTGAAGGGACTGAGTCTGTAACTTCATGCTAGACTCCACACTCAGCAACATCTCAGACTTCCTCACCTATTACTTTTGTTTGACTTATTGACTTTTTTGTATCTGCTCGGGGCTTAGCTTCATAACTCTCCTGCACATTTCTGTAAGATTCATGTGAGTATACTGTGATTGAAGCATTTGACGCAAACACACCAAGCTATAGTGGCAGTATTGACACTGACCAACTACTTAGCAAGTCCAGATGGCCCATTCATTCTGGTTTCTCAACCACAGGTCAAAGAAAACCCTTTATCTAACAGAGGGAAACTTTTTTTTCCTTGCTTCACCACTGGCACATTTTTAAGTCGTTTGATGTCAAAATAAGAACAATTCGTCATATTCATCTTCTCTACCAATAGGTGCCCATTTGTTCCTTACTTTTTGCAGAAAGGGAGTTAATTTTAAAATTGTTAAATATAAAAGGGAAACTTTGTATGGTAGGTCAGAAATAAATAGAACATTTAGAGTGACTACATTTTCCAAACCAACAAAACCAGGATAGACGGGCTAACGAGTACAAGTGTATTTATGGAGCTCACGGAAAAGACTGTTTGATCAAGACTGACCTAGAAATATAGGAATACATGTCACCCAAATAACTTGGTGTTTTTTGTGTGTTTTTTTTTTCCTTTTTGGCATAGCAAGTTTAAAGGGTAAATGTTGGCTTGCCTTGAATAAAAGTAAAATAATTTCCTTAGGGCAATAGATCTTTGAAGCCATTGACTTCAGGAATTAAAATGCTCTGTGCTGACTCCAACACATAATTTCTTATTCTTCCAAAGCATTCTCTGGCTAAAACTTGAAATCTGACATTTTCAAAATGGGGAAAGGAGAATTGGAATATGCCACGGATTTGATTCAACAAACACACACTGTGTTCCAGTTGTTTAGCTCATCATTAGTTACCTGGTGTCAAGATGAGGAGCAGGAATCAGAAATGTAAAGCACACAAAATACAGTAGGGGAGACACTCAGATGGTTTTAATGTCATATTTTGAATTTCATTATCTTAATTTTTACATATGCCAGAGGAGTGACTGACTGAAACTTGACAGTTGGAGGATTGTGAGGGCTGGAACATCTGTTCTGATTCTTAAAAATCTAAATAAAATTTTACCTTGTGGAGAAGGAATTTCTAGATTCTATGCACCTTTAGTACAATCTCAATAGAATGATACTTGATATGTAGAAAGTGCTCAATAAATTTTGGCTATTTACTCAGCCTTTGACATTTGATGAGTACCATTATATACCAGGTGTTGGACTAGTCACTAAGATACAAGATTTAACATGAGTTATTCTATAACTTCAGCAAACCTGCAGTCACTATGGAAACAGGCAGGTAAGAAGGCAACTGCAAGAATCCACTGTAAATCCTCTGATAGAGGTGATGGGAAATATAAGACTTTTTTTGAGGGGGGCACGGGGAACACTAGCAATCTGAATCTGGGCCAGTAACATGCCTTCTGACACACACTCTTGCTAGCTGATAACTAACTCCATTGATTCCTGTCTTGTCTTGCAGAACCTGTTTCCCAGAATACTCCCATTTTACAAAGGGGTCATAAACAAAGAATGTAACAGCTTAGCTAGAGGGGAGGTCATTGATACCACCCAGACCAGGCATTTAGATACAAATCTAGCTTCCCCATTCTAACTGACTCAGGAGGGGCTGTGTAAGCACACCACAAAAGCAGGGTAGAGAGGAAACAGAACACAAAAAAACTGAAGGGTATAGAGGGGAAGCTTCCTCCATATTCACTCACTCGGATTTGGAGAACTGACCCCCTGAGTCACTGTACTAGTACATGTGACAATAAATGGGTTTACCCTGGATCTCCGAGCACTCCCTGTGTGTTTTCGGTCACCTGGTGACCTCTGAAACAGAGGTAAACCCTTGGTGTTACAGGAGACCCAGAGTGGGGTGTCGGGGAAGGCTTCTCAGCCCTGACATAGTAAGTTTTGTAAGGTGAGTAGGTTAGTCAAGTTAAAAGGTTGAGGAAAATGAGAAATGAAAAACACTGAATGAATAAACAGAGGTGTCAGAGAGAAAGGAGAAAAGAAAGAAATGGGTATAAGGAGAGAATCTATACAAAGGCATGCATTCTTGGGAAACTAGCCAAAGTTGTGATTATACCTTAAGGTTTTTGACAGTGAGTGACATTCTGTGAAGTTAGTGAGGTACATGTGTTATTATGATGGCCATTGTGAGGGCTGACAGGCAACTTAAACCCACGTGAAGCATGTTGGGAAATTGGAAGTCAATGCAGGTGTTTCTGAGGAAGTACTTATATAAGTATTATAGACAGAAACACCACCATAAAGTTGTAAGATACTTTCGTGTTGTTTTTTCTTGGAAGATCCATAAGTATGGTTACCAAAGGACTAAGAAGCTATTCTGACTACATTTGTGTGTTAGTTTTACTGGTGGTCTTCCCTCTCTCTGTTCTTTTTTTTTTTTTTTTAAACATATTTTATTGATGTTTTACAGAGAGGAAGGGAGAGGGATAGAGAGCTAGAAACATCGATGAGAAAGATAAAAGAGAAACATCGATCAGCTGCCTCCTGCACGCCCCCTACTGGGGATGTGCCCACAACCAAGGTACATGCCCTTGACTGGAATTGAACCTGGGACCCTTCAGTCCGCAGGCTGATGCTCTATCCACTGAGCCAAACCGGTTAGGGCCCCTCTCTCTGTTCTTATTCCCTACCTTTGTTTTATCATATTTTATCTTTTATTCCATTTGCTAATTAATTATTTTTATGACCTATGTTTAGGGTCAGAATTTTGTTAGCCATATTTAAAACCAAAATTTAAAACCAAATCTGTAGTTTATATTGAGGGATCCTTTAGCCCTGCAGCTAAGAAGGCTGAAGATCAAACAAAGCTTCCTGGATATTTAACAATATTGACTTACTGTGAACAGGTGATTTGAATGTTCTCAAGCAGAGTCTTATTAATTTATAGCCATTTTTTACCTGAAAAACCATAACATCTCCATGATGGTATGCTGGAGAGAAATTTCACAATGCATATGTCCCCCCACCCCCTTTAAGATTTATTATCCACATGGCATAGTTCCTGTTTCAAAGTGAACCTACTGTATAGTACGTAGTTCATAGTCTTGGGTCTGCAGCTAAATAATGGTATATTCTTGATAAATCAGTATCCTATCCCAGCTCTTAAATATAACCCAGTTTGGCTCTACCATTCCAAGTTATATGTCTCATTGCCCAAGACAGTCAGCTGCCCACTCTGCCCTTGGCACTCTCAAGAGACCTCCAAAGGCTCCTGCTGGTCCCTACCCTCATAATCATGGCCTCCTCACTTGTGATTCCTCCAAGTCCTCCTGCTTAATGCTAAATGCATTTCTTCTTTTGCACCTTCAAAGATGGTCACGGAAAACTATTGTTTCAGGACTCAATACATATATATCAATTTAAAATAGTCATTAAATTCAACCCCTTTGTTTTCTTTCTGGGATGCAAGTCTTTTAGATTACCTACTAGGGGTCCAGTGCACGGATTCCTGCATATTGAAAGGAAATTAATTAGAAGGTGGCTGGTGGGGCTGGGTGGGACTGGGCGAGTCGGGCCAGACACGCCCTGGAGCCAGCCTCCCGCGGTCTCTCCCCAGCCAGCTGCACGTGGGGTGGCACAGGGGCTTGAAGGGCATCTGTGGAGTGAGCTGGGTCACTCAACCTGGCCTGTGGGGATTGGGCCAAAACCAGCAGTCTGATATCCCCTGAGGGGTCCCGGAGAGTGAGAGAGCACTCTGCAAAGTTGTTGTCGCTTGGCAGCTCCTGCATTGAGCATCTGACCCCTGGTGGTCAGTGCATGTCATACCTACCGGCTGGTTGGTTGGCCAGCCAGTCGCTTAGCCTTTTATATATATAGATGTATCTGACGGGAAGGTGAAATACAGCCAAATGTAGTTTTAATTTATTTTTAATTATTTGAGGAGAGATGAATAAGCTATCCATTAAAGTGAGAGGAGTAATATAAGTAGTAATTATTATTTAGATTAGTCATTATCAAGCCTTTGACAAGCATAGATAAAAGATACTGCCACACAAAACTAAAAAGTTGAGGCAAAGTAAGAATATTTCCACTAGCCAAACATTTTTCTTTTAAATCAGTAATCCATTTAGGAAATATTTTTGAGTGCCTACTGTCAAATGTTTTTGAGTGCCCCGCAGTGTTCAAGGCATAAGAATTACCGCGGTTTATGAAACAGACAACAGTCACTGTCCTCATAGAACTCCTATCTCGTCTTCAATTATTATGTTGCTTTTTTAGATGTCAAAAGTATATGGGAAAGCTAAATCTCAAGTGCAAAATTACAATTCTGTTTATTTGTCACAACATAGAATATTCTCCCTCCAAAAGAAATTCCTATTTTAAATGAAGGAATTGTTATACTTTTAAGGTTATATAACCTTTAATTAAGGTACGTTAGTTATGTGTGTAGCCATATCCTCAAAGTTCTTTAGGGCCTCTGGCACTTTCATTTAATTCTCTGTGCTGTTCTCCTGTTAATTTCCCCTTCATACCGCGTGCACTTTTGTGGAAGAGCCGGGTCATAGTAGTGCAACCTGGGTGCATCTTGTATTCACCATATATTGGGCTCCTAGCTCATTTCTCCACCTTCGTACTCCAGAAGCAATCAGGGCTCTTTGTGACTTTGTGGTCTCTTTAGGAGCCTAACATAGGCACTCTCTATTTAGCCATGCTACCTCTAGCAGCAGAAAGTCCAAAATGAAATCAACCCCATTCCCTACTTCTTAGTCTCTGAAGACAGTAACGGAAAATCAGTTTTCCTCCCAGCTTTGTAAATCGAATGGCAAGTGGCCTATATTAGAAGCTTCGCATTTCATTCTCCCCACAGTTTGCTGAATAGGTTTTATGTTGTTAGGGTTAGGATCATTTGGCTTCAATAAAGTGTTAATTTCTTGAGTGATCTCTGTAGAGAGCATGTCAAAATGAGAAATGTAGCTTAAGGGAAAGGGAATCTGAAAATGAAACATGTGGTTGAGGTAAAGAAGTGATGGTTCTGTGATATCTAATCCAAGGCAAAAGCCAGATGCCCTCCCTATTGAGTGTGAGTCAGGGAAGGTGTCTAGTGGGAGATTTAGCCCTTTTAAGTCACCATCAATGCCTCTCTAGTGACTCCAAGTTAAAATCATAATAGTATAATTCCTTGATAGGAGTGTTTTACATCTCAGCAGTATCTAGAGTGTAAATAAAAAGTTTTTAGCATATTTAGCTATCTATATATATACAAAGTGTCCCTTTGGGAGTTTGACTGGGAGACCAGGAGTTAGATCGCTCACTATGATGTGTGCTGACCACCAGGGGCAACGCAGAATGAAGGAAGGCCCTGGCAAGCAGCTGGGGAAGGAAGGCCCCTATTGGCTCTGATCACTGGCCAGGCCTAGGGACCTACCCATGCATGGATTTCATGCACTAAGCCTCTAGTTTTTATATACTGTAATATTCCAACAATAAAAAGTTATGGGATTGTGGTAATGAATACATGAACCTACACAAGTGATAACATTGTATAGAACTAAGTACACCCCCCCTCCCCCGCACCTCCTCCATGATACACACTTACAAAGAGTACAAATGTGGGGAAATCTGAGTAAGACAGGTATATTATGTCAGTGTCAATATCCTGCCTGTGATAACTGTACCAAGATTTTTTTCAAGATGTTACCATTAGGGGGAAGTTGAATGGATCTCTCAACACATTTTTACATGTGAAGCCGTAATTATTTCCAAACAAAATGTTGAAAAATTTATAGGCTGGCAGCAGCTTTAAAACAAGCCTCCTGAGCACCCCCTTCAAACACTGTGGGGCATTCTGGGACTGACCCTGCTCTGAGCCCTAGACACTGGTCTTTTTCGGTGAACAAATAAAGAGTGAGGTATGAGAAATATGAAATTTGTCCAGTTTTGCTCAAGTCCTCTAAAAGTGAAAAGGCCAAGAAAAGACCTAGAGAATATTATGCTAAGCGAAATAAGCCAGTCAGAGTGATACAAGTATCACATGATCTCACTCATATGTGGAATCTAATGACCAAAATAAACTGATACACAAAATAGACCCAGAGACATAGAAGCATGGAACAGACTGTCAAATCTCAGAGGGAGGTGAAGAGGGAGGGAGTGTGGATGGGGAGAGATTAACCAAAGATCTAATTTGTATACTAGAGGCCTGGTGCACAGATTCATGCACTGGTGTGGGGCGTGGCCTGTGGGGATCAGCCCGCTGTGGGAGCACCACTCATCCGGCTCTCCCGGTCAGCTGAGCGGCTGTGGACTCACCCTCTGAGTGGCCGCTGAATGAGGAAATTAGTCTGAGCTGATATTTCAGGGTAATATCTTGGGTAAAGACGTGTTCTGTGTCCTGGAGGAACCCCATGTAGAGCTTTGCACCCCAAAGCCACTTGGTGAATGTGCTTGATGTGTGATGCCAGGTCAGTGAGACCATCAGGGATGTTGAGGGCAGCCGTGCTCCAGGATCCTCAGCCATGAGGACAGCCTCCCTGGGGGGTCCCGATCATGTCCCCTCTTGCCATCTGCCTATGCCAGCTCCCGTGCTCTTTCTAGAACACACCTTAGAGGGCCTGCATCAGCTGGTAGGGTCAGGCCAGAGTCTACGTTGTCTCAGGTATTTGATAGGTGCAGAGATTCAGCTTCACCCTGAGGCTGCTAGCGGCTGCTCCTGCTGTGGGGTCAGCTGCTCATCCAGGTCAACTGAGCAGCGCTCCCACTGTGGGAGTGCACTGACCAACAGGGGGCAGCTCCTGAATTGAGCATTTGCCCCCTGGTGGTCAGTGTGCATCATAGTGACTGGTCAACTGGTCGTTCTGCTGTTGGATCGCTGGGCTTTTATATATACTAGTATAGATATGCCTAACCCATAGACACAGGCAATAGTGTGAAGGCCTGGGGCAGAGGGGCATGGGTGCAGGGTAGAGGGGGTCAATGGGGGAAGAAAAGGGGGACATACGTAATACTTTCAGCAATAAAGAAAAATAAAATAAATACAATAATAATAAAAATTCAATATTGGAACTGGAGATGTTCAGAGCCCTTGTGTTCCTCCTAATATTGTTCATAAATTTGTCATGGGTGGGTGGCACCACATTTTTGCCCTTAATAGTTTTATAAAATGAAGAAAAGAAGAAATAATTCTTTGCTTAATTTAGATTTCAATTTTCCTGCTTTTAATCTACATTTAAATATGATTCAGGGAACTCAGGCCAGACCTCATAATACCTAATATGCTTAAATGCCCAAATAAAAAGCTAACTAGATCATAGTATTACATACTTTAGATAAGCTTATTGGTTAGCACCTCTTTTAAAAATCTCTTATATCTCTTAAAAATTCAGGCTTTCAAATAAGATGTAAATTCTGTATTGCTGTGATGTCAATTTAGTTTTAATTCCTTCAGAAAGATATACCATCATGTGTGTGTCAGATACCTATTACCAGGACTATCTGTGCTGTGGCAGAGTTGTCTCTATATTTGTTCCAAGTCTTCAATCATAAGTATAATAATCTACATATTATAATTAGTTGGTATTTTTATATAATGATCAGCTTAAGATTGTAAAATAATTTGTTAATGTTCTTATGCTAAATATTTAATTACAAAAGTAAAGCTGGAACTTCTTGCATTATGAGATCTTAGGAACTAAAATATGGAATGCTGTTGGGTGCTGACGTGAAGGTAAAATTTGTCTTAAGCATCTACTTAGATTTACATAGTTTTTATCAGTTACATCTTTTTACATAAATCTTCAGCTAGCATATATGCAGTTCATAATTATTATACTGGAGAGACTTATTTAATGTTCACAGATATCAACATGATTTTATTTGGGATTTCAAATCTGTTACTTATGCTAATAGCAGGGAGAAGAATAAACTCATTTGAATTCCATATTTCATTTCTCCACACCATTCTCAGACTTGTCCGTCAGCTGGCATTATTTATTCATTGATTTCTGTATGTGCAGCATCACACTGAGAATGATTTGGAAGTGAAAAAATGCTGAGACTAGGAAATACAATAATGGTCTGGAATATTCACAACCAGTAGGTAGTACTTTATCACTTGCTATGATGGAAATATAGATCCAAGTTCTGGGTGAGAATAAGACTGCTGACCACAAGGAGCAAGTTACTAAAATGGCAGACAGGATTAGCAAGAGTGCAATAAATTCTATTATACAGGTACAGTATTTATAGGTTAGAGTTCCTAAGAAAGGCTGCTTAACTATAGAGGGAATAGGGGGGAAAGGTAAGAAGGAAGCAGGTCAGAGGGATGAGAATGAGAATAAAAAAGAGCATCAGGAAAGCCTTCTTTTAAGAAGACACTAGAGACCCAGTGCATGAATTCGTACATGGGTGGGGTCCAGCTGGCCTGCCCCAATTGGGGCCAATCAGGCCTGGCCAGCCAGGGGGAGGGGCTATGGGCGGTTGGCCAGCCAGACCCACCCCCTGATCAAACTCCTAGTTGAGGGGACAATTTGCATATTAGCCTTTTATTATATAGGATGTTGGCTAAGCTGTCAAAAGAGAGCTACCATTATTTTATGCCTTGGACTAGCCAGATGTGAACCAATTCAGTGTTTACAATGGAGGCCCTGCAACTATTTACATAGAGTATATAAAGGGAATTTGGAGGCATTTTGAAGGTGTGTGAATGTGTTTGTGTGTCTAGTAATTAAGGAAAGTGAGGCTATTAAATTTAAATTTACAAGTAACTTTTTTTCCTTCAGGTAACTTAAAATCAGATCTCTTTGGGAGACCTGTGATGTCCACATAATGAGAGAAAAATAGAGCAAAAACTTGATTCGACTGGAAGGCAGTCAGGAAGGAACTGGGTTTAGTTTGAAATGCAAATATAAAAATTACTTTTAGGTGTTTTTGTGTTTGTTTTTTTGTATTGGATCCTAGAATATGTAGCACTGTCAAAAAATAGACAGTAATATCTGTGATTGAGAATGAAATATACTAGAATTTTTTCACTGAAGTAACTAAAAGCTACAATACACAAAATGTGATTATAAAGTAATAACACTAATTATGTAATATATAGATAAGTTTTTCTTGTACATTTATAGTCACCCCCACAGTATAAACTCCATGTAGGTGGATGCCTCTTTAGAAAATAAAGCGTTTTCTGAAAAAAATGTGCATTGAAAAACACTAAGTTCTATTAATGCTCAATTTATTCTCTCTCTCTCTCTCTCTCGCTCTCTCTCTCCTTCTCTCATTCTCTCATTCTCTCCCTCTCTGTTATTCATATGTTTTACTTATAAATAGTTATCTTCCTAGGTTGGCTTTAAGCAAGCTCTGTAGGTTAGAACCATTTCCTTAAAAAAGAACTGCCAGTATTTACCACTATGAGAGGGGGCAATTACATTAGAAGGAAGTCCTGTTTTGCATCTGAAGTAATAATTTGCTGATGAAATCGTTCTACTGTTAAAGAGAAGCATGACCATTAATGCATTGAATAAATACTTGTTGAACACTCTCTACGGGCCAAGAATGGATACAGGGGAAAATGGGAAGCAAAATAGAAGTGGACTCTGCCCTCTTGGAATGTGCATCTACTTACATTCTGGATAATCCCCCTTCCCCCCAAAAATGATAATAAAGTCTAATATCTATTTTTAGAATTTTCAAATTGCTAGATTTCTAAAAGTTACTCCATCCTTTCATCCAATAAAATTAGACAGTGAAGAGAGAGATTGGAATTATTTGGTCCATTCAACTGTAGCCATGCAGAACCTGTCATTAATGAGAGGACGAGGTTGGAACACTGGAGGTCGGTGTAGGCATAAGGAAGCATCTCCATGTTTCCTGCCCAGGGCCTACCACTACCCCATATGGTCCTGCCTGGAGAACCAGGGCTCATGCTGCGGACTGGCATTCAGGGCTGACTGCACAGCCATGCACACCGATGTCTTCCCTCACTTAGTGTCACACTCAGGTGAAGCTCAGTTACTGAACATGCCTATTAAACATGATGTGCCATTAGTCATGCTTTTCCTGATGGAGAATAGCCCTGAATCCCAAAGATCAGCCATAACAGACTCTCAAAATAAATCTTCAACAACACCCAAAATGTGATAGAGACATCATTTAACACAAAACATTAGAAATTAAGTCTTAAAACATGCCTCTGGCCACCAGTTCTGCCCCACATGGCAATCCACCGTCTGAGCTAGGGAATTTTGTTGATATGTTGCTATCACGCATCCCAGTGAGGGTGCTCCGGGAGCGTATGAGTGCAGTGCATCGTCGCTGGGCGGGGAGGGCTGTGTGGTGGACATGTAGCGGTCCGTGCCCCAGAAGGTACAGAGCATCACTTCAGCTCCTCCAGCCAAAGCTCAGGGATCCCCTGATTCAATGGCTGTGCAATTTGTGGGCTGGGGGAGGAGTTTGGGGCCCTGTTGGCCTTCAGCAAATGTCAATAAGTACAAGTACAGAGAATTATGGGGTCAGCAAATTCTGACAGTGGCAACCCCAACGGTGCAGTGGGACCCTTCTCTGTGCCATTCCCTTTCTGGAAACCATGCTTCTCGTTAGATTTTGCAGAATCATATGAGGTGAAGTTAATATTTGTATTTCTCTCCTGGGGAGATATTAGAAGGCCTTAGAGAGCTGGAACGTGATGATGTTACAGTTAGATACTTCCTTTATGTATGCATCTAACCTCTTCTGTTTGAAGTTAATTTGATTTTGCCTGCATTGAAAAGAAGTCCTGGGAGATGAATTTTTATTAGAGAAATGCTGAACCATTGCATTTCCAAAGTTGTACACCGGAGGAAATTGAAAAGTCCTTGAAGACTGAGGCTTCTGGTGCATACCCAAACTTCACTTCACGTGGCTTTTCTTGACAAAATATCTCAAACAGTTTCGAGGGACATTGCCTTACAGTCACTTGGCAATTTAAGCGAACGTGTCAGATGTCTACCACTTCATTCTATTTCTGTTGGGGAGATGGCATTTCTGACTGCTTCCTCTTATTGACATTTTCCACACAGAGGGTTTCTAATCTCCACGTTAGTGTTCATTTATTGACATACGAGAAGGAGAGAATAAAGGTGGACTATTCTTTAGGGTAAACACAAATCTTCTTTCAGTAGATTATAGCTTTATGAAAACCCAATGTCATGTACACATGCTAGGAAAAACTATTAGAGGATGATTTTGATTATGCAACACAAATAACATTTCAAATGGAATTAAATGTTATATGATATTATGAGGCTATTATCTATATATAAATAAAAATTTTCAGGGTAGATTACAACAGAAATCACTGAATTTTTACATCATCACTTATTGTCATTAAAAACTCTGATGACAGTTATTCGTTCATTAAAGATGTGTTGCCCCAAATAGAATCTTTCCTACTGGGTGGAACATATTAAATTCCATGTAAGTCAGTGAAAGGCCATTTGTTGCTAGATGCACTACAGCCGTGGCTGTTATTTCCCCCCCCCTCCCCCCAGGAAGTCCAGGAAGAGTTTATTAGGGAAGTTAATCCTTGTGCTTGGTCTGTGGCTTAATGACCAGCCATCTTTTATGTGTAGAGTTGCAGAGTGGTACAGCCGGGAAAAATTATCCTATTTTTTCTTCCCCGTAATTTTAAAAGGAGCTTTTATATCAATGTGCACTCACTTTTCTTTTTTCCTTTGTAGTTCACAGATGGTCCCACCCTAGGGTACAACGTGGTATGTAGTGGTGAGGAACTAGGAGTAAGGGTGGTGGAGCCACATTGCCTGGGTTCTAATCTCCCAGTTACTAGCTCTGTGACTGTGGCTGGGTTGGACTAAGCCACCATAGCTTTCTCATACTCAGCTTCTTTATCTGTGAAATGGGGTGATGTTAGCAGTCACCACGTGCGGCTATCAGAATTAGAATGAAATGAGAATATCCCTACAGAGTTCTTTGTGCAATTCCTGGTACACAGAACCTATCCAATAAATGGTAGCTATCATGCAGGTAAGTAACTCAGTTATGAAGAAAACCTAAATTCCCCATGATAGTTTTTGAAACTACTTAGTTTAAATCCTTTTGGGGCTCCATTTCTAATGAGCAGCTGTTTCATTCCTAATCTTTACTGGCTGGTCATATGGACTAAAATATTGTCATATTGTGAGCCTCTAAATCAGGGGTCCTCACACTACGGCCTGCGGGCCACATGCAAATACAAATATTGTATTTGTTCCCCTTTTTGTTTTTTTACTTCAAAATAAGATATGTGCAGTGTGCATAGGAATTTGTTCATAGGTTTTTTTTAAACTATAGTCCGGCCCTCCAACGGTCTGAGGGACAGTGAACTGGCCCCCTGTTTAAAAAGTTTGAGGACCCCTGCTCTAAATGTAAAACATACCTTCTAGGTCAGTGGTCGGCAAACTCATTAGTCAACAGAGCCAAATATCAACAGTACTTCTTCAAAATAGACTCGGCCAGGCTGAAAACCGACTTCTGCGCATGGGCCACGAAGGTTCAATCGCACTGTACGTGCGCCCGCACGTGGTATTTTGTGGAAGAGCCACACTCAAGGGGCCAAAGAGCCGCATGTGGCTCGCGAGCCACAGTTTGCCGACCACAGTTCTAGGGTGTTCCTATTTCTCACAAACCAATTTAAAAATCACCACCACCACACAACTGCAGGTGAGACATTTCCTTCCAGGCCTTGTTTCCGAGGCCTTGGGAGCAGAGATCCACATGCTTCACTTTCAATTTGCAACATTATTTTTGTTTCTGTCTGTTTCACTCTTGTTACTGCTGTCAGCTACTGTGTTCCCAACTCCCTCCATCAGTCTGGAGCTCCTCTAGGCCAGGGACTGGATCTTTATTTATCACTAGAGGCCCGATGCACGAAATTCGTGCAAGGGGCTCGGCCCTTGCAGCCCCAGCTGCCTCGGCCCCCGCAGCCCTGGCTTCGTCCGGAAGGTCATCTGGACAGTTGTTCTGCTGTTTGGTCAAATTAGCATATTAGCTCTTTATTATATAGGATTATGTCTTTAGTCCCTGACCCAGCCCCTGACACAAAGTCCACAAGTTGAAATTTTCTCCCCAGTCATCCTCAGAGCTGATATAAATTTTAGATCTGAATATACTACTACATTTTTGATTCACCATAAAAATACTTTTGAATATCATTCAATTCTATATCAACTAACCCAAGGCTAGAAATACTCTTAATATTGAGAGGGAAAGAAGACAGTTTTTATTCCCATTGATCAGATGAGAAAACTGAAAACCCAAATTTGCACAGTTGGGTAAAATATCATTCTAATGTTCAGTAAGTTCCATCTATTGAAAAAAATGAATACTCCTGGAGATGAATGTTGGATAGGGAAAAAGAAAGTTAGCTCTCACTGACCTCTCTGTACCTCAGAAATTGTCAGCGTCCATTCATTTATTAGAAATCATTTATTGGGATTTACTGTAATATAATAGAATGAGCTTTTATTAGCTGTGTGACTTTAGGAAAGTTACTTATACTATCTGAGCTTTGACTGCCATACTGAAAATACGGCACAAAAAAACCTACCTTGGAGAATTGATATAATAATTAATGACACTTCCTGCTGTGTACATGGACTACACAGACTGGACATTGACCAGTGGCAGCCATTATTGTTATCATTAACTATGAGATTATTACTGTCACCCTCAAAAGAGATGAGCTAAATAAGCCTATTTTTTTAAACAACACGCCACGAGATAGGTTTGCAAAAGCAGAAAAAGTCAGATCAGCCAAGACCCTTACATTTAAAAAAGAAAATAGTATAATTCTGTACTTTTTGCCCAGCGTGTGTTGGAATTTCTGGCAGCAGAATTTGGGCAAGCATCATATTTATCATTTGCTTAGTGTCCACCACGTATTTTAAACATCAGGAAGCTTTCATTATATAGACTGTCTTCCTATTGTATCAGGATGGGAGTAGGAAGGATAGAAAAAATATGCAATTTAAAGAAGATATGCAGAAAAGGATGTAAATTATTTATTTCTCCTGGTAGTGCTCTTGTTCTTAATTTCCCATTCCTGCTAATGGTGGTTTGAGGGCAGGTGATATAGAAACTTCAATTTTAGACCATTCATTTTCTTCTTGTTTAAAAAGCATTTGTTTCAAGTAAATATTCAGTCAACTCAAATTTCAGATTCTTGGTCAGAGTTTTTTTCCTCTTTAGGGGGAATTTCTCTTTTCTCCATCCCAGCATCTGGGGGAGGTATTTCTGGTCTGAAGACTCTCCTTGGGATTCTCTCTGATCTCCCTGTGATGTCCCTCATCCAGCCTGCCCTCTAGCCCTCCTTTAGGTACTGAGACATAGTTATGGTTTGGGCACTGTGGGAGCATGCGCCCTTCAGGTTGTGGGATTTCATGGTTACCTTTCAGTACAAAATTCCGGAAAGCTCCTTGTCTGGACTCCAGATCTCTTCTGGTTCCTCCTACTGTTTCTAGGTCCACCTGTGGACCCCAAGAACTCCTCTGCAGCTTCCTGGAGTCTTTGAGGCTTCCTAAGATGTGCCCTCTGCCATTCCTGCCTCAACTCCAGGCCTCGATGGATAGAGCATCTTTCCCAAAGTGGGGCTCCTCTGAGGGGCTCGCGGGTTCCCCAGGAGAGTGTGGGACCAGCACCAGGAGTTTGTGATTTCTCCAGTCATATCAGGGTGTTCAATCTTCTTCAGGTTCAGCTCTGCTGAGAACGAGGGCCACTCCTTCTGCCTCCTTTCCCTTTGTTTCCCCCCTGTTCTAAGCTCTCCCCGCAAGTTTGGGTGGTTTTCTCCTTCCTATGTGGCAGCAACTTCCCTCTAGTTATTTGCTGCTCTGTGGTTTGTTCTCTGGCTCATGAGCACCTCCCAACCCATGCTGAAATGTTAAAGTGTACAAATCCTTTCAGATATTCCCTTTTCCTCTAGAAAAAATGTGGCTTTTACAAAAAAAAAAAAATTCTCATTTAGAGGTCTTCCTAGTATCAACTAGATTCTTTAAGAAATGGGTTCTTCGCTTTATAGCTAAAGCTATGACCAAGAAATGCTTATTTTTAACTCCAGTGTAGGCATTCTGATTGGGGGTTTAAGATTAGGCCCACTTCTCAAAGAGAGTCTTCATTTGCCAAGTGACCTCTTGTGACCTGGTCAAAAAGAGCTGAACACTGTGATGAAGTGACCGAATTTTATCCCTACCTCTCTCACTCCCCTTTCCCTTGCTGGTACGTATTAAAATAAAAAGCATCACTATGATGTCCTCATTTAGAAGAATGGCCAGGAAAAACACATTATCATTCATGAGAGAACACATTTTTTCATTAATATTTATTTAACACAGAAAGATTTATAATTGCGTGTCATGAAATATAGTGCTAGAGTACATACCTCTCCCAGATCCAATAAAAAAGTGGCCAAATTACAGACAATGCTTTAATTTCAAAATATAATCACGTACCTTACCATGAGGAGGAAGGAGCAGAGATTATTGGATGTACCGCCATTTATAAAAAAAATAATTTTAAATTGAATTATAAATCTCAATTAACACTGTATTATTAATAGCACTGACCTACTTACCAATATTATGGAAATGCCAAACTTTTTGTGTAGAATAAAGGTATTTTATAATCTACTTCTAGATTTTTCTGCCGTTGACACTTCTCCTCAATACTCAGCTGCCAGCCCACGTCCTAACCCTCCTTCCTCTCCGAAAGAATATTTTCCCAAGACCCAGCCTTGCTCCCTCTATCTTGCTCCTCAAAGATATTCCCATGTTGATATTAGTGTATTATATTCCTGAAAAACATAACATCAATAGTAAATACTCTACAGGGCCATTGAAGGTTTTGTTTGTTTGCTTTTAAATTTAGTAGTAAACTAGATATTCAGCAATTCACATGTATGAATAGCATGAACTGGTCACAGTGATTTCTTGAAAGAGTCCATGTATTAGATATGATCTAAAGGCTTTATTCTGAATCCTTATTCTCTTGTTTATAATTCTTTACAGTGCTCTAGCTTCATCATATAATTATAGTGTTGGTCATACTAGCTGATTGATGCAAGAATACTAGTTACAAGCCTGTAGAAGTTAGTCTAACAACACTGTCAGAGGCTAGGGGGTTCTATTGTCCTTTTAGTGCCTGTGAGCTGTTGAATTCATTTTTTATTTATTCATCAGTATTTTGTAAAATTATCTTAAGTGCATAGTCCAGTTTATGCATTTGACCTATAGATTAATTGGTGAATGTCAGAGATCTCTTGAAGTTCTTAAATTCAATATGATTGCCTCTCAAGGTGATTTCAATGGAAAGTCACTGAAATATATATATGCACACACACACACACACACACACACACACACACACACACAGCTTGCAGTTTTGGCTAGTTTCTGTAAAAGTTTATGTCAAGATTTTTATTCTTAGCATAATTATTATTAAAGTTACAGCACTGTAGGGTTAACTAGGGTAGCAGATTGAGGTGGGAAAAAAGCTATATTACTTCATCTTTGAGGGGCTTAATGCACTTCTAAATATTGTTAAGAGAAAGGACCTTGGATCCACACTGTGTTCGAAACTTGGTTCTGCCACTTACTATGTGAACTTGGGGATTCTGATTCTACCGGAGTCACCATATTGCACAGCTGCACAGACATTGTGGTCTGATGAATGCACACTGGGAGCTCCATGAGCCTGTTCTTCTATCTCAGCAGGTTGTCCTCAGGATTAAATGAGTAAAGTGCTTAAACCAGTGTCTGTAAGTGTTAGTATTATTATCCTTTGGGTCAAAGTGGTTGTATTAATGACTAGTGCTTCTTAAAATTAATAGTGGTTTAATTTTAATGAGATCTAATGATTTTCCCCTAAAATAACAACTTCTAGTTACTGTCACTTGTTCTAATAAATAGGTTTCCAATAGATTAAATTGGTCTCTTTAAACCTAGAAAAATACTGTAATGCAATGCCATTCTGGACTGTATTGGGGCATGAAGCAAAGGGAATAAGCAGTAATTCCGATCTTATCTTTACTTACATTTTTAACATTCTATTCATAATGTACTTTTTTTGCATTAACTTAAAATATATTGCATTGAAATATTATTTGTCTTGATTACTCAGTTTTTAGCATTTTTTCTCCACCTTATTTTTTTTTGTATCCGAGCTGAGTGCCTCACTCACCCCACTTATTCTCCCTAGTTCTGGCCCTGCTGTACTGAGTTTGTTACAATGAAAAAAAGTCCCCAATATATGCTGTTGTTGCATCACTACTCCCTTGCTGACTCAATAAGGATGTAAATCTAGTCCCTGGAAGCTGACCCTTAGAAAATTCATTCCTACTAATGCTAAATCCATATTTTATTTTCTAGTTACAAGGTAAATTAGAAAATCTTAGTTTAAGGGATTCCTAAAATTAAAAACAAGTTTTATACTCCCTTGGAAACATGGTCAGGTAATTTGGTCCTAAGAGTGAATTGAGCATAGCATAAGCTTGACACCGACTCAGAGTGCCATGGGATGGGCATGAGAACAATCATCCTGAAATCAAGGGAGAAAGAGAATGGGATGGTACCTAAGGGAAACTTTTACCCGTCGTGTTACGAAAACCACAACTAATCAAATGACCTCTTCGCAGAGGAAGAGAAAAGGCATAAGGCGTCCCTTTACTTGAGAGGGTGAGATGAGATTGAGAAAATGTGTCCAGGACCAGTGCTGACTAAGTAAACAGGAGTCAGCCAATATCCCAGGGGATGATGGGGAGCATAAAAACCCATCTATGAGTCTAGAATCATATACATGTTGAATTGGATTCCTGCTTGGTCATCTATTAGTTACGCAATTTGCACAAGATAATTAAATTCTCTGAGCCTTCCTATGGGGATAAAAATGCCTGCATCATCAGATTGCCATGAGAAATAAGAGAGTTTATGTAGTGTAGCTAAAAAAGCACCTAGAAGGTGCTTAATGGATGGTTATTGGTGCTATCATGACTCATTAATATTATGGCAAGCAACATATCAGCTAATCCAAGGCAATTAGGAGCAAGTGGGTATAAATGGCCAATCTGTGGACGATCTGCCGGGAGGTAGAGGGGTGGTTTAGTACTGAGCTGGGGTAGAAGACAGCCAAGTGATTGGGCCTGGAGAGAACACATGTCCATTTAGCCACCTAAGAGGTGGTGATCCTCCCCTCAGATCAGCATCTATGTGTTGATGAGCCCTGCCCTCTTAACTTCTGAATAAAGAAAGAAAATGACACCAAACAGACAGGAACCCAGGGAGCCATCCAAGGCCTCTGGTGGCCCAAGAATGCAAGGAGCCTTCAGTAAACCAGTCTAAACCTTCAGTAGGAAAAAGAAAGAGAGAGAGAGCAAGGCTGACTAAGAAAATTGTCCTTACAGCAAGGAAAAAGGTTTGGGATACAGGCGAGCAGAATGCAATGACCCAAAAGAAGGCACTGATGACATGATGCCTGCAACAGGCGCTGATTCCACACATGACTGGGTATTCTTATACTGTTGCCAAGTAGGCTGGTGTGATTCATCTTGAATTACTGAAAATACATTCTCATAGTTATTTACTCAAACTAGTGTTTAATTTTTTTTTTTTTAAATCTCCAATCCCGTCCTCATTCTATAGTTCTACTGAGTAAAATACATATAGTTTAGTGGATTTGGGACCTTTCTGAGCCTAGATGATAATGCAGCACATTATCTTGTTCCCAGTTCTCATAGAAAACCTATTTGGCAGCTAGTCCTTATACAATGTCTAGGTACCTGGCCAAATCATTTTAGAAATGTAGCCATCTGAATATTTAGTCTGGGATGCTCAGTAACTGTTGTTGCCACTCAAAAGTAATCATTATTCATGACTTCTTAATTGAAATGCATAAACATTATACCTTTCAATCACTTATAAACAGAGGTCTAGACTGATCTCCATAAGGACGAAACATAGGAAATTAGCATCGTAAGACTTTTACTTTTTCTTTTCTTTTCTTTCTTTCTTTTTTTTTTTTACCTTAGCAGCTAATTGAATTTTCCAAGCAATCCAGAGATATAAGCATATTGTCCTCCTTCAGATCAAGGAGATACCCATTTCTGTTCCTCCCCCAAAACTCCAAAGCATTTCCACCCTTCCTTTCACGGACTACCTGAGATACCTGGCTCCAGCATTCACTTAATCCCGCACACCAGTCAGTTAGCTTTGGATTGTGTGAGTGTTTGGTCTTTGTATTTTTTATTTTCGTGAATTTTTCTTGGCAGAGGCCCTGCTCCTGCCTGGGAGCTGATTGAGCTTCCGCAGAGCCAATATGTTTCTCAGTTCTCCAATCTAAATGCTGCCAAGAACTTCCTATCGTGTACCATGAGAGATTCAACAGCACACGAAACCCCATTCATTAAATACACAGTTAACTAAGCAACCCTTGGCAAAAGGCACAACCCATCTGACATTTGAAGCACTCGGGACTTTCCAAAGGAAATAATTAAAGAACGCATTAAGAAGAAATACCCCAGTGCTTAGCAGTCATAATTAAAAAATAACAGTTCCCAATCTGGAGCTCTCATAATTTTAGGGTCCTTGACATTAGAAATGAAGAACAGTTATTTATGCTCAGTTTTTCAGCAAACCTAGAAAAGGCAACATCCTTGCCCACTCTTATTAGCAAAAGTGAAATAAAACAACTATATGCATCAGGCTGTAAATCTGTCAACTTAGAGTGAGTACACAAGCTACCTTATTTTGTCATTTAGATGCTTTAATAAATTTAAAATGATCCAACTAAGTATCCCTTAGTAAATACTATTTGTTTAGTCGATGGAATCTTTCAAAATGTACAGTTCATGAAAGTTAGGAAGTATTCACCTAAGCATTAGGATTTGACAGTGATTACTTCACAGAATGCTTCTTTGCTTTTTCAGAGACCTAATCACTTCTTTACTTAAATGACAACCATTCCCCTCTCAAACATTTAGGATCTCACACATTAAACCATAAAAGTAACAATGGCTCCTCATCACTCAATGCTCAAGACCAAGAACTCAGTACTGTACTGGTATGTATTTAAATCATCCTACAAAATAAGTAGTTACAATCTCATTTGGCAAAGAGGGAAACTACTTCAGAAAAACTGAGGAACTTGCCCAAGGCAGTGTAACTAGTTAAGTAGCTTGCCGGGGTCCGGCCCCAGCAGGTCCAGGGGTCCCCAAAGGTGTAGACGGAGTCGGTGAAGAAGGAATGACATGGAGGCAGTGTTCAGTTGATCAGCAGCCTAGCCAGGATCTCCAGCCAGGATCTCCAGCCAAGTTCTGGTCTGGATCTCCAGAGAGGTTCTGCTTAAGATCTCCAGCCAGGTTCTGTGTCCATGTTCTCTTGCTAGGTTCTCCAGGTTCTCCAGCCAGGTTCTGTAGCCATGTTCCCTCGCTAGGTTCTCCAGCCAGGTTCTGTGTCCATGTTCTCTTGCTAGGTTCTCCAGGTTCTCCAGCCAGGTTCTGTAGCCATGTTCCCTCGCTAGGTTCTCCAGCCAGGTTCAGTCACCAGGTTCTAGTCAGGTTCTCTTGCCAATTTCTGTAGTCAGGTTCAGTCCAGGATCTTTTGCCATGTTCTCTCCAGCGAAGTTCTTCTGTCTCTAGGTTCTGAGTAGGTTCTGTGTTCTTCGTTCTGTCTTCTTCTGGTTCTGTATTCTAAGTTCTGTGTGTAGGTTCTGTCTTCTTAGTTCTGTGTTCTAAGTTCTGTGTTCTAAGTTCTGAGTCTTGCTGTCTTGTTACAACTGTATTTATACCAGTTGATTCCAATCCTATCAATCTCTATTCCAAAGATTAGGGCGTTTCTTATCTCCATTTTAGGGAGTAAAGATTATGTAGCTTAAGCATGATTGTTCATAGTTAAAGTGATTAATTACCCACCTGGCACTTAGTTGAGGGGTTTTATTCCCTCCCTAACTTCAGGGGAAAATCCCTACCTGGGGAAACAACCTTTCTCAGAGAGGAGACCTTGGTTAAAACACAGTGCCAAGAAGGTGAACAAACATATTAAGAACAGTATGCCATATATGCCAGGTCCCTTGAAACAGCAAGGATGGACCGGCTCCCAGCAGTAGCTGAGCAGGAATTCGAACCTAGGGCTGTTTGAATCTATATCCACACTCGTAGCCATATTCATAACCATATCCCTATCCATATGTACCTATTGATTATGCAATGCATTGCCTTCATAAAATAATATTAACATCACGGAACAGATTTTGACACACGGCTTCTCGGGAACAAGTCTACTTTGTAAAGCCTTTTCATTCAAGATGCTAAAAGCCACAGCGTTGGCTGTCTTACGTGTCCACTTCCCTGTTTCCTTTGAGGGTTCTCAGGTGGTGGTGTGATTGAAAAGGCTGTATATATGCATAACCCACGGATACAGACAATAGTGTGGTGAAGGCCTGGGGGGAGTGTGGGCTAGAGGGGGTCAATGGGAAAAAAGGGGGAATCTGTAATACTTTTAACAATAAGGATTTTTTTTTTTTTTAAGCCAAGGCCAGCAGCTATGGCAAGAAAGGGGATTCATACAACTTAAGTACAGTAACCACAGGTCCGATAACCAGCTCTTGAAATCTCAGGTCCAGGAGGCTTATTAGAGGCCTACAGTTTTTATTGCTGAACGGAACTTAGCTGCCATAAAAACAGTCCCATGGAAAGAAAACCAAAAGAGCCATAGTCTATCCCTGGCTTTGGAGACAGGCATCCACATTCTGTCCACTCCTTCCCCGTTCTGCCCTGCTAGCTGAGTGTTTGGAGCAAGCGGCTTGCCTCTGAAGAGAGCCACACTGCAGTGCAGTCAGAGGCTCTTTGCTGTCTCCCGCACTGAGCCATTCGCCAGGGCGTCCAAATCTCTTCCATTGACGGACCCATTCCTGCTATTTTACTGCAAGATGCTCTACTGGGGCCTCGTGATTATTGAAAAATAGTAATTGGTGTGCTAATTCACTTTTTTTTTCTGATTTTGTTTTTCTCTCTAGTTGTACATTTGTCCTCCAAATAATAAATGATACAATTTTCTGGCATGAGGCCAGATTCACTGATGTGTTAACACCAAAATGATTGTAATCATTTATGAATTATAACTTTACAAATAATTATAATGACAGGACTGTAATTTTACACAAGAGATCATTTCTTTTGCTACATAAAGCTTTCTTTAAGTGAGTGTGAATGAATAATAGCCACCAGCTTTGGCTTGCTACAGCTTGGAAAGCTAGATTAGAGCAACTTCAATGGTTCTGTCACCTATGTTTAACTTATCCGTGCAGAAAACAAAAACCTCTATGATACAATGTATAAACATTATTAGGATAATTAATGTAAATGTCTTGATATGGGGGGGGACTAACATATATTAGAACATATTATTAAGCTATGATAATTAAACCAAGTAGAATTAGATCAAGGGAAAAAGAAACAATGGAATGTACAAGAACAGAACCTTTACAATGTAAGTATTTAATGTTATATCTGGATTTATAAGAATAGCCCTTGTAAGCCTAGATATAACATTTGGTGCCACTATTTTGTTATCAGTTTAAAGACATCATTCTTGGTTCATTGGAAAATATGTTCCCTTAAAAAAAAATAATTGTGGCTACTTTTTTCTCATTGAGCCTGGGAAACAATTCTAACATTTTGGATAAAGTAAGCATGCATTGCCCTTACTAGCAGCATCTGCCTGCTTGGAATAGACACTTTAAGTTATGAGGTGTTACATTCTGCAAGATCATGAAAGACTGATGCGGAAAATATCTTCATCACTTCATTGCAAAATAACAGTCAACATTGCAAGTTTGTTTCTAGTTAACTTTTTCAGTGTCTTTCTAAATATCATTAGTGGGGGAAAGTAACTTGAAGATTTTTTACCCTCAGGACTTCTATTTTTATATTTGCGCTTTAGCTTATTGTGAAGCTAACACAGCTTTAAAATTAGGATTGCGTTTAAGTTAGTTACTTCCTTTTCTGCCTTGTTGCATAAGAGAGGGCTGCTCATTTGTAATTGTTCTCCTCATTCTCCTTCTGTGGTAGAGATGGTTCACTGGTCTGCTTATCTCTTTTAATAAACTTGAAAGAACACTGGACAATGAAGTCTCCGATACTTGTTCATGATCTGAGCTTGATGCCAACTGGGACAGTCCCTTAGTTTATCTGAGCCTCCGTGTCTTCATCTAAAAAAAAAGATTGATCTTAATTTTCAGCTTGTTTTTTTGTGGGTTTTTTTTTTTTAAATCGACACCTCAAATCTCACATTACTGACAATAGTGGTTTTGTTCTTTCATTTTCCCCCATAGGATTACTGAATTAATCTTTTTTAAAAATATTGATTTCAGAGAGGAAGGGAGAGGGAGAGAAAGATAGAAACATCAGTGATGAGAGAGAATTATTGATCAGCTGCCTCC
Organism: Myotis myotis; assembly: GCF_014108235.1. Taxonomy (NCBI): domain Eukaryota; kingdom Metazoa; phylum Chordata; class Mammalia; order Chiroptera; family Vespertilionidae; genus Myotis; species Myotis myotis. Next base: position 27,719,029 of record NW_023416318.1, read on the forward strand.
AGCATGCCCCCTACTGGGGATGTAGCCCTCAACCTGGGCATGTGCCCTTGACTAGAACTGAACCCGGGACCCTTTAGTCCACAGGCCACTGCTCTATGTATCCACTGAGTCAAACCAGCTAGGGCTGATTACTGAATCATTAACGTGAGAAAAATAGACATTCTTATTTAATGGAACTTGAGTTCTTTTGTCACATGTATATGCCACTGAAAGCTTCATTAAATAGAACTGTTACAGGGACAGCACAGTCCTTTAGCTCCCATGGCTAACTTGTACAGATGGTGTCCAATGTTGTCTAAATAACTTTAGGCAGTTCACTGATGATGGAATGAGGAAAGGGCAAAAGCCAGAAAGTTTCTCTTTTCCTCTTGCATTTACTTCTTTTTATGAATAGGATGTATTGAGCATATTTAATTGGAATTAAGCAAAAATATTTATTTTTCTACATGGCTTAGACAAAATATTTTTTTCCTCTCCAAATTTCAACTACTTTTTGTTTTCAAATTAAATTGCAGTTATCTTTACTGAGAAATGATGTTATGGTGGTCTGTTTTTACATTCCAGAATTAATTTTTCTTTTTGTTATGGGGAAAGTTTTAATTTAGGTAAAAATTTTATCTGCACAGACTCTCTAAGTAGGATTAAAATGGGAAAAGATTACCCCTAAAACACCCTCTTATCTTCCAAAATGCTTTATGTAACTCTTACATAGACTTTCCACAATGCTACGTTTTGTTTTTGAAGATGTATTGCGATACTTTATACTGGGCTCGTACATTTCCTACACTTTCCTTCCTATCTGCACCCCGTCTTCATTCACCCCAAATGTAAGTCATACAACTAGACGCACATTGGTCTCAAGTGGACATATTCGAATTACAGGTGATAATGTCTATGGTGTGACTAAAATCCTATTAATCCCTTGGTCAGTTAAATTCAACATTTTACTATAGGCAAATATAGTAAATATATGCTAGGCTCTCCGTGTAAGAAAATGAATTTGCATAAGAAACTTGATCTTGTATAGAAGATAGGACAATATTGAGTGCAGTGATTTAAAAAAAGTGACCACCTTGCTTCTACTCTGCTTTTAGATTTATCTCTTCTAAGGAGCTTTGAGGAAGATCTGTTTAATTTTCTACTTTTTAAAATTATAAAATAATCTTTTTCTGGCTAAAGTCCTTGCTTTGTAGTATGCCAAGTCTATACGTGCTAAAATTTGTTTTTTGGCCCAGACATTTTTATTCCAAATTAGTCAGACCATCTGTGTGCCTTAACTATAAGAACTCTCTAATTTCATACATGTGATTTTTTTTCTGGGCATAATGATAGCAGGTTTGGCACCCTACATATAAACATATGTACATTGGATAGTATACAAATTGTGTGTGTTTATGTGTGTCCACACATATTTTACACATTACCAATATACATGGCTATAGCAAGTATTTAAGAGCTATTAAACTGGTTTATTTTCCTTGAACCATGTTCTTCTATTGCACTGGGCATATGCCCAGGGGAGTGATTAAAATGGTATTTTCTCCAGTACCTCACCTTATAAGTACTTATCTGGTTAAAATGAAGGTGTGAGATTGAAAATGAATTATAAAATAATAAATAAGTTAATGCCGGGGATGAAAGTTGTAACACATTTTATTTCCTTTTTTGAGCTGTTCCTTATCTAGGTCATGACAAAACAAATGCAATTTTCTTCCCACTTTCTGGGGTGGCCCTTGTACTGTTCACTTACTGGCTAACCCTTGGTTGTATTTTGAAATGAGCACATTGCTATGAATAGATGATGCTTGAACAGATCACAGAGAGGAGAAAATAAGAATTAAATTCGGAGAGCATTATGCTAAGTGAAATTAGCCAGTCAGAGAAAGATAAATACCACATGATCTCACTCATTTGTGGATTATAGAGAACAACATAGACTGATGAAAAGAGACAGACCCAAAGACTGAGAAACAGCGATCAGGCTATCAATCCCCAGAAGGAAAGTAGGGGAGGGCGGGGGTAAGGGGAAGAGATCAACCGAAGGACTTGTATACATGTATATAAGCCATACCAATGGACATGGACAACAGGGGGATGGGAGCATGAGTGTGTGTGGGGGGGAGGTTGGAGGTTAATGGGGGGATGAGGACACATTTGTAATACCTTAACTAATAATAAAAAAAAAAAAAGAAAAAAAAGAATTAAATTCGGGCATTTCAAATATCCTCACTTTTTCTTAATAGAGTAAAAGAATCAAATGCATTTACAACAAACAAAAAGTACAACTAAAACAACAGTCCCCTTAGGTAATTCTTAAGCCGCATGGGATTTTGGAATGTATACATCATGAGTGAAATACCTGTTGAAAAACTACATTATAGTCCTGCAAACAGAGTAATAGGCCCCTTGGCTTAAATCAGACTTGAAGAGACATTTTAATTAAGAGGCACATGAAAAATTCCATGAATATTTGATTCATTTAAAAATATTTAATTGAGGGCAAATGAAAGGGAAAATCCTTGTCTTTTGGAATAACCCATGTAACTTATAACAAGGTCATCCATTTGCATGGTGGCAAATAGCTATTTGACTGTGAGTCTTCTACTTACAAAGCAAGTGCAATAATAAATAAATAAATAAATAAACACCTGAGGTTTCATGCTGAGATACTAAGACAAAATTTGAAGTTAACGTCATGAGATATTCAGACAGTATTAGACAGGGTCATGATATAAGACACTCATTGAGCTCTGTGGCCCCACATATTTGTTGATAAAATAGGGTACCATTATTTATTTCCTAAGATGCTTGTGAGAAGTAAACACATAATTCATATAAATCTTTTGTAATGGAGCCTGGCAGAGAGTAAACACTCATCAATCTGAACTGATATGGTTGTTGTTGTAGTGGTCGTTTTTGTTGTTACATGCACAGAAGCCCTCTCCTGAGTGAAAGAAAAACTCCTACAATTGCTACTTCCTATTTGCTGGCTAAGAAACCTCATCTACAGAGAAAGTCTGCTGTATACTTTAAACTACAATGTGAATAAATATCAGGATGTGCAAGGATTCCCCCCAGTTTGCTGTGATCACTTTGACCCTGCTGCTCTATTAATTACTTTAAAACCCTGACCATCTACCAAGTGCCATGTTAGCTGTTACCCTTGTTACGACATTTATATTGTACAACATTAATTCATTTAGAGTGATAAGCCTACCACACAAGCATATCACTCCTCTTCTTCCACATTTAAGTGTGAGGGGCATTTTAAAAAATCTAACAAATGTTGGAGGAAAGGAAAAAGATCATCATAGCAGTGCGTGGAAATTATATGGCAGCGAAAACAAAGCAGCCCCTACCCACTAAAACAGCAAATAACAAATCAATGACAGAAAAACCTACTTTATACTATGACTATCTTTTGGAGACAAATGATATAAGCTTACGAAGTAGGAAGTGAAATTTAACATTTTTAATTACTCTTGAAAAAGTCAATATTCCAAAAAAATATGGATTCCACAACAGATCCAAATTAGTGTACAATAATATATCATCATTGATTATTAAGATGCTAGAGTATATAGAGATTTGTTGAAAGTCGAAACTATTAAATAAATTGCAACTTGTTATAAATAAGAAAAGATATATCTGAATAATGGTAAATTACTGAGAAACATAATAGAAAAAAGCAAAAAAGAGCTTACATGAGAATTTTTAGAAGATGGAGTGCTTACTGGCTACTCCTTGTTATTATAATTGATCTATGTTCAGGCCATTTTAAGATACGTCTAACTTTAGAAAAATACGGTGATTATGAAATCTGGGTCACATGAAGTAATAGTGTAGAGCTGAGAGCTATCTGCCTGCCCATCCAAAATTGCTTTTCTATCTTATAGTGTTGCCTTTCAAAGAATACAAAATGAGAAGGGGGGAAAAAACACATTGTGCTTTTCCTCAAGACACTTCTTCTAGGAAAGTGATTCTACCTCTGGGGAATTTAAACTCAGGTGTTTTTCACTGTAAAAGTAATTGACACCCTCCAAAATGAGGCTTGAAAGTGAAGTTTTCTAATACATAGGCCAGCTTTCCATTTATATGCATAGGAGTTTCTCCATTTTCCTAGAGAAATAGGCTGAAAATAGTAGCTAGGTTATGGTATTAGTCCACAGTACCACAGTCTGTATTGACTTTAGAGAGAAAGGAAGGGGAAGGGATAGAGAGAGAGAAACATCAATGAGAGAGAAACATCAGTCGGCTGCCTCTTGCATGCCCCTCACTGGGGATCGAGCCCACAATCCTGGCATGTGCCCTGACCAGGAATTGAACCAATGAACTGTTGGTTCATGCTCAATCACTGAGCCATGCCAACGCGACATTCTATTTATTTTACTTATATTTGTAAATATTGTTATTAATAGTACTCTGTAATCTGGGATTGAGGTTTTTATAAAAAGTAAAGGAAGAATTTTATTCAACTTGCACCAAATATTTTGTGTGTCTACGCTGTGCCAGGTGCAATGATCTTAGTGCTGGGCTGTAGTGAGCAGGGTCCCTACCTACATAAAGCACAGGATCTGGTGAATATTGATTTTCTTTGTTGGGGTGTGGGGTGGAGGGACAGTACAAGGCTAACACTAAGTAGCATGATCAAGGAAATTCCTATTTTTCTTCTCCATGAACTTAAACCTCCCTGTCACCAGGACACCCAATTCGCTGATGGCATTACAAGTCTCTCACTGAAACCCCCACCTCGATTTGCCCAGTCCCCACATCCTTCATCTTTCAGGTAGCTGATGTGAGATTCGTGTGGCAATATACCCACCCTTATACCCGCTTGCTCATGTCAGAAACACCCAATTCCATTGCTGTGGTTTTATTGCAAAGGAAATGTGTTAGCATTGTTCAGCATGATCATCCTTGTCACTTGGGTCAGAAAATATTCGTTCCTAATCAATATCCATGTCAAAAGAATTCCCAGATATTAAAATACAAATCACAAGTGAAAATGGAAAATGATTTGAGGTGACTTGCACATTATGGCAAGAGGTTATAAAAGCGGAAAATCATCTGTGCACAGCGTTTTCTCCACTTCTAACGATGCTGAAAAATGGCAATTCTAAAGCAGCCTTCCCAAGGCTTAAGAGTTCTTTCTGTTTTCCAGGAAGTATACTTAAGATTTAATCTAATTCCTTTCTGCTATTGCTTAAATTCATTTTCTCTTCTTTTGTTGTTAATAGAAGCTTGCTAAACCATTATACATATTTGTTCAAAGAGTAAGGAATATAATATTCTTTAGCATAATCCTTCCTCAACATAAAGGTAAATTAAAACATTAGGACTAGCATTTGAAATATATGACTTATTTAGTTGGCACAAATCAAGTATAAAATACCATTTATATGAGTGTGCATAATTTGTAAATGTTTCCTTATAATGAATTTATTTAGAATGAATATCGCTGTGTCTACTTAGTAAAGAGAGGATGATATTTGTAATCATGCAGTTTGAAGTAGTTGATAATCTTACCATGTACCTGGCATTGGATTGATTGCCTTTATGTGGATTTTCTCACTTATATGAATTTACTTCTTTAATCATTGCAACCATCTTATAAGGTATTATCTCCTTATGAGGGACAAAAAGAAGGTAATGTTTGAACTTAGGGAATCCAGTGCCAGACCATGCACTCTTAATCACTCTGAAAAATAAAGTATCCATTGACTCCTCATTTCGGGAAACTCATCAGCCACACTAACTCTTGGCTCAGCTGGCCTTGGGTTTGGAAGAATTAACTGCTGTGTTGACCTGGTTAAAGACAGGCTTTCTTACTTTTTCTGTTATATAAATGCAATTTTACACATGGACAAATGAGTTTAGAATCTGACAGTGTTGGCTGCTGTGAAATTTTGAGTGCCCTCTTAAAAGATTTTAGACAGTTGTCTGGACATAGATAACTGATGTACCCTTATGTCGGTATGACCTACATTTTGGGGGAATGTAATTATCCATGATATGCATTTTATTCTTATGTCACAATCGCTCTACATTTATTAAGGTGATGTGATGGCAGATGCGTGATATTGTGAGACCTGCCAGTGGATTTGTCCAGGGTGCTATTTGGATTCCAAAACAACCCTAGGACCAGTGATCAGCACCACCCACCACTTTAGATGAAGTGCCTTAGGAAATGACAGTACAGGACACACTTTGCTCCACATCCGTTATATTCAAAGTGAAATGGAGCACCAGTGATCCAGGTTGAATGGATCCAGAGTAAACACCGTGTTCCAGAATTACGTAACATTATTCAGACAGTTACTAATGTAGGGCAGGGCAAGAGCGAGCTTCTGCACCTTAGTTGTATTTTATGATTTTTCTGTGAAAATGTAGGATTTTTTCCCCTCAACTTGTGATTATCTTATAAATGACATATACGGAGTGGGACGATATAGGTTTACAGCTGTTCATATGGAAAATAATACAATGATTAATAAACAATAATTAAAGAATAAACTGTGTTTCATGTACTCACCATTGTAAACCTACTTTTGTACCATCCTGTATATCACCATGGATATATAGACACTAGCAGAGATTCTGTAGTGTAAGGGACTGTTATACAAAAGTATTTAATTTCAGATAGTTTAGACATGAGAAGACTGAAAAACCTCAATACTTGTATTTAATAAACAAAGTATAATAGTCAACTAATGAAAGCAAATGGCTTTTATAAACCCAAGTCTACACATACTTGAAATGCAAGCTCTCGGCAGATTTATTCAAATTATTTGAGTTAACTACAGGCAGCTTCCGTGTGTGTGTGCAGGCACGTTATATAAATGACATTATATTGGAATGGTTACTGTTCAATGAGTTGATACTTGAATTTTACTTGGCTGAAAAAAATGGCATTATACATCAAAAGGCATTGAACATTGTGTACCTTTTCTTGATCTACTCGCCAGTTACATGAGCTGATGACAACACATTCTAAATATTAAAATATGAGCTGGTCTCTCACTGTTATCTTCTGCCTACAGGTTGTATATAAAAATAATGATGTAAGGCTGGAATTATCTCGACTTGCCAAGCAAGGAGACCCTAAGATGAAGATCCATGGAGTAGTGGCATTTAAATGTGAGAATGTTGCAACTTTGGACCCAATCACCTTTGAAACCCCGGAGTCTTTCATCTCTTTGCCTAAATGGAATGCAAAGAAAACAGGCTCCATATCATTTGATTTCCGCACAACAGAGCCAAATGGCCTCATCTTATTTAGCCATGGCAAGCCACGACACCAAAAAGATGCCAAGCACCCACAGATGATCAAGGTTGACTTCTTTGCTATTGAGATGCTGGATGGCCACCTCTACCTCCTCCTAGACATGGGGTCAGGTACAATAAAAATCAAAGCCCTGCAGAAGAAGGTGAATGATGGAGAATGGTATCATGTGGACTTCCAGAGAGACGGACGGTCAGGTAATTTATCTATTTCCCATGCTGTTTATCTGCTGGAATATCCCATCCACCCCTTTCCTTTCCTAAGGAATTAAAACCAAAACATATTAAAGATTTTCTACATTTCTGTCTTTAGGGTAAAGGAAATTATCTGTTGCTATTTCTGTTTCACATCATAGAAAGAGCTAATTAATCATCATAGTTGGGCATCAAACTCCAAATGCTCAAATGGCTTCTTAAGTGAATACTTATTGGATAATCACGTGTCCAATCTTGCAAGAAATTTTATCTTGAATTTACAAATGACAAAATTTAGTGTTCTGGCATTACCGATGAACATTTACATAATTGGGTGTTTGGAGGTGCCTGAAATGGCAAATCTAAATTATGAAAAAAAATGATTATCCATACAGAGAATCCTTAGTGTAATACAGCACACTTTTTATTCTAGTTAGGACTAGGTAGCAAAAAACACTTTAATATAGTTGTATTTCAAGGACACTGGCAAAACTACTGCCTTCCAAGTCCCTTTCCTTCCTGGTGAAAGATGTTTGGAATTCCACCAATAGGGATTCATTCTACCTGGGTTTTGTTTTGTTTTGTTTTTGCTATATCTTTTCTCCTGAAGCTGTGTGCTTGTGTGGCAGGGAAAGAAAGGGACTTGTAGGGAAGGCCTAAAAGAATATAATTTCTTTATTCTGAAGTTTTGGAGTGGGGTAGGGAGCATAGCAAGGCTGGGGAACGTCTGACCCACAGACCTTATTAGGCCCATGAAATAATTTAGTCTGGCCCTGCCAAACTAAATTAGGGGTGAGGTAATTAAATGTTTGACCAAATATAGCGGGTAATTTTTAAGTTGATAACTTTGTATGGCCTGCCAATGAGGTTATAAATATCCAAATGGCCCTTGACAGAAAAAAAGTTCCCCACTGCTGGGGCATAGGAAGATGAGTAGCATGGTGGGAGGGGGAGCAGTGAGTTGCTAAGAATCATATAGGCAGAGATCATAGCATTTGTGAAAGATGGGGGGGGGGAAAGCAATTTTTTTTATATATACAACTATATATTCCTTCTTACTTCTTTTACCATCTTCATTCTGTGCTTCCATAATCTGATTCTCTCATTTACAAATCAAATTATGTTCTTCTAATAAAAGACAACTGAATTTAGACCTAGCCACTCTCCTCCTCTCCCTCCCCAACTCTCTCATTTGCACATGTACTATACCATCCGCTCTGGATTTTCCACTGAATACCAGTAGAAACTTGGCCAAGGCATTTGGGGGGGGGGGGGGCTTGAATTGCTTGCTGTGTAAAACATATTGGGAGGACCAATTTCATTTCAGATCCCAGACCCAGTGAAGTGGGATCGACAGCGATGGGACCTAAGATTCTATATTTTTGCAAAGCTTTCCAGCAGACTTAATGATCAGCCAAATTTGAGAGCCACAGACCAGATGACACTTAGTGCTTCTTTCAGATCCAATAGTCTGTGATTACCATCCTATTTGAGAGGGGTCATAGACTCATTTGTCACTTGCTACTTCTCTGCAATGGAACAGTTTCTGACTTCACTATTATTTATACCTTGTTTTCCTGTTTACAAATCAAGAAGATTGTGTTTCCCTTCCTAGAAATATCTCTTTTTTGCACAATAAAATAAATATATGGAATGTGTGAAAATTAGGAGGGAGTTGGCGGTGAGGGAGAAGAATTGAAGAAAGCTCAGAACCCCAGGTATCTCAGATACTCTGTTTCTGATTCCTCACTCTCTGGGAACGTGGTCTCTCTATGTTGTCATTCTTTCATTTCTCTACGGAACTCCACTAGGACAATGGTTACAGTTCATGCCATGTCATTTTTTTCCCGAGTGTCTTAGATAATTGACAGTAGATAGCAAAATATTTTTCTTGACTGCTCTACTATACAGATTCCATTAGAAATTCGATTCCTCTATGTTTTTCTGATTTAAGCTGAGAAGAGTACATTGGTGTGAATACAGTGATGCTGCCATAGAGTGAGTGCTCCCTTTGGCTTCCCTCAGCCTATTTCTAGAGTTAGCAGTTAAGTTGCTACTTAAGAACTTTTAAACAGAAGATGTAGAGGAGGATAGGCACATGGACTAATCTTCTGTTTTAGAATACTAACTGGTGGATATCATAGTTTGACTTAAAGCACATTTAGAATAAAATTTTGAAATTAATTTATGAGAATATGTAGGTTTTTAGACTTTATTACAACCTAACACATAACTGATCAAATTAAGTGGACAACATTCGGAAGATCAGAGAGATAAATAATACCACACTTCAGATCAGTTGTATTTCATTCCCGTACAAATGAGGTATTTTCTAATTATCCGAAGAAATACGTGGTTGATGTCAAAATTTTAGGAAATGCAAAAGAATGTAAAAAGGAAAATAAGCCACCCATTATTTATTTGATAATGATGACTTATACCTGGATATTTTTTCCTGTCTTTTCTAAAACTTATTTTAATTATAGTTCATATACAATATTTTATTAGTTTCAGGTGTACAAATGGTGACTTAAATTTAAATATCTTATGCAGTTGTCACCATGATAAGCCTGGTAACTATCTGACTCTTTCCAGACATAAGTGGTGATACAATCTAAATAGTTTCCCCAAGTTCTTTGGGTGACCTAGTACAATAAGGATCAGATAGATACTTTAATCTGCAAGCATAATAAAATCTATGTTGTCTGTTTAAAGTTCTTTAATTCATTCAAATTACCAAAAATTTATTAACTGTCCTTTTTATACCCTCATTGGAAAAGGTCAAAGCTAGATGGAAAGAAGAAAGAGATGTCTTCAAAGAGGGCTAAGAAAGAAAACAAATAAAACATGAGATTTTTGTTGGAATCCAATGGAAAATTTAAGTTACTATGTTTGGCGTTGTTTTCATGGCAAAGTACTTTTACATGATTATAATTTTAGATTAGTGAACTGGAACAAACAATATAAAAACCAAAACTTATTCACTAAACCAAGTTCTCCCCTTTACTAAATTGAAAAAAAAAAAAAAGGAAGAAAGAAAGCTCATATTATGTTGGCCAAGCTCAAGGGAGTTTAATGTAATTTTAATAACTGTAGTTGTTAATATTTTATATATAGTATTTTAATTAAATTCTATATTTACACACTAAATTGGTTTGATGTAAAGCAGACTTTAAAAGATTGAGTGAATCGCTATACTAGCTTTTATTTTTGCGTTAAGCTGGTGAGATGTGAACATTTGTAGCTCAGTTAAAACTAGGAAACATATAATTTCAAGGAGTAATTTATTTTACTCATTTTTCACATCAGCTATATTCAGAAGCTGTATGAAAAGTACTCTTGATATAATGCGGGGAAATGGTGCTGCCAAGACAAGAAGGCAGTGTGGGATGTTTTCTAATTCGTGAACAATGAAGGTCTTATCTATTGATTTGTCTGGGATACTCCTTAGTACTATATTTCAAAACATTTAATGAACCATATTTTTTTCTGTTACTAACATAGAGGGAACCCAGACCTAAGAATTATTCCTCCTGCTATTGACTATGCAAAAATAAGTAGGAATAAGAGCCATGGCCATTCATTTGATGCTAATAACTTTTGGTTATCTTGGTTGGAGATAGGGTTAAAACTGTATTTGGTGGATTGACTTATTTTTTAAATATTCTGCAAACGTTTTATAATGGAAACCCATGTGTGAGAGGCAAATTCTTATTTATGTTTATACCCACAGGTCCCAGTACTTCTTGTATAATAGCAGTGGCTCAATAAGTATTTGTTATAAGAGAAAATAAAGAATAAAAACATGTGAATGGCTTAGTAGCAACCCACCTCTAATGTTTTAAAATAGTAGCATTATCTTTACATTTGAAGAGGAATAGCACCCTTTTAGTTGTAAATGTAACTTTTTATTTTTTTAGTTAATCTTCACCCAGGGATATTTTTCCATTGATTTATAGGGAGAGTGGTAGAGAGAGGGAATGACAGAGAGAAACACTGATGTGAGCGAAACACATTGATTGGTTGCCTCCTGCATGAGCCCTGACCAGGGCCCCGGGCCAGGGGGGAGCCTGCACACAAGGTATGTGCCCTTGACTGGAATTGAACCGAGGACCCTTTGGTCTGCAGGCCGACGCTCTGTCCACTGAATCAAACCAGCCATGGTTTAAATGTAACTTTTTAAAGGAATTACACCTCTGTCTGAAAGCAGTTTACACATTACACTATAGGATAGCAGGTCTTGTCCCTCTTTTAAGGATACAACATTATTCTCCAAACCCAGGGAATGGTGATAAGCCAGGCACAAAAATGACAAGCTTTTATGAGAATAGGACTGCTACCCCTGCTATTCATTAGGTCCCCATGCCTTTTAGCAAACATGTGGGTAGAAGGAAAATCAATCATGAGGGAAGGTGTTCACTCCTTTTGGGCGACTGGGATATACAGCTACAGTTAGCATGGTAGTGACAAGGAAGATAGTCACAAGGATATCCATTTTCTGGTGATATGCTTTTCAGTCCTTTGTTCAATAAAAGATTGGTATATGAGCCCCTTAATTTGATGAGAAATACTGCCTTCATCTGAATACTTTACTAGGACTCACTATCAGAACAAGGAATTGCATTGGGTTATGTGTCCCTGTTTTCAATCTCTGACGTGGGAAGGAGAGAAGCACTTTAATTCCCACACTTTGGTTAATATTGTTTGGGCACAGCTGTTCTCTCTGTGTAATGTAGCTTCTTTCATGCTTAGTCGGTTACCAGTGACATAGGAGTCCAAGTAGGCTGAGCCATGGACGGCATTTTCAGATCCTACCCGACACTGGTAGAGGAAGGACCATGCAAAGTCCAGCCATGGTTTTTGTGGATCAGAGTGTATGACTCGAGTGCCTCCCAAAGTGGATGTCCCCCATGGGTAGCTTAGCAACTTGACCGAGCAAAAGTCCTAACTTGCTGAGTTAATGCATGTGGTTGAAGAGGCTCCTTACCCTGCAAACTTTGCGGGATTTACATTTCCTTATGAGTCCCTCCTCCCCTCCCAGAGTTACTCTTTCCCTCTTTTATGCTCCCAAATTCAACAGAAAATAACTGCAAGGGTATTTAGCTGAAGTGTGAATTGTGTTAAAATTAGGATGAGATTAATGACTGTTTTTGTTTGTTTTTTAAATTGCACATGCTTTTTTTTTTTTTTTTATTAGAGGCCCAGTGCATGAAATTCATGCACTCGGGTGGGGGGGTCCCTCAGCCCAGCCTGCACCCTCTTGCAGTCTGGGAGGCCTCAGGGGATGTCCGACTGATGGCTTAGCACTGCCACGGAGGCAGAAGAGGCTCCCGCCACCGCTACTGAGCTTGCCAGCCATGAGCCCAGCTTCTGGCTGAGCTGCGCTCCCCTTGTGGGAGCGCACTGACCACCAGGGGGCAGCTCCTATGTTGAGTATCTGCCCCCTGGTGGTCAGTGCACATCATAGTGACCGGTCATTCTGCCATTCAGTCGATTTGTATATTAGCCTTTTGTTATATAGGATTTTTATTTTTTAAATATATTTTTATTGACTTCAGAGTGGATGGGAGAGGCAGTGAGAGGTAAGAACATCAATGATGAAAGAAAATCATTGATTGACTGCCTCCTGCACACTCCCTACTGGGGATTGAATGCTTAGCCCTTGACTGGAATTGAACCTGGGACCCTTCAGTCCACAGGCCGAAGCTCTATCCACTGAGCCAAACCCATAGGGCAGGTTAATGACTGTTTTCTGGGGGCATGAATATTATTTAAATTTGTGTTAAGCTCTTTGGCTCAGTCAAGGGTATCCTCTCAAGTATTTTCATAGCCAACTGCCAGTCTTTTTTTTTTTTGCAAACCATCATTACACATTGAAATAAAAAAGAAAACTCATTATTCTTGTCAAAATCTGTGTGTGTGTACAGCGGGGTACAGTGGTTATTCATGGGTAAGCCTACATTTAACAGCTAAGAAGCCATTGAGATTTGAATTGAAGTCACAGAGTTCCAGTTTAAGAACTAGAAATTACAGTGGGAAAGGCACAAGGCTCTCTCTAGAGCACATAATTAGAGGTTTATAGTAATCACTGTTTGATGTGAATAGCACTTTTTAGCGATCTATTACCAGCACTGATTTCTGCATATAGCATTCAGGAATCACCACTCTTAGACATTTCTACTTGAACAACCATTAGACATTTTCTCTGTTTAGATCTTGATTTGAACTTGCCCTCTGACTATAAACATTCCTCCCATGCCTTCCTAGTAGCCTGTTGCATATATTAAAATAGTTTTCAGTAAATTTATAAAACTTCAATTTGTATTCATGTCCATAAACCACTCACCATCAAGGGGAGCCCTAAAATACTTTCTAAATAATGTATCAATTATTCTGATGACTAGATGATTGTTATATTAAATTTTATTAAATCAGTGCTTGTGCTTATGTATTTATTCTGAACATATTTAGAAAGGAAAAAGTCATCAGTCTTCCCTGCTCAAAACATTTTAAATTTGGCACATTGTTTCCAATCTTTGTTAATATGTACATGTATTTTATATAGTTGAGATTACAGTATAAACATAATTCATCAGGCTATTTGTTTAAATTATGTCATAAACTCTTTTTTTGCAACAACATTTATTCTCTGGGAGTTATGAAAATAGCATCTGAGAATCAAAGCTGAGCTTGGCAGAGGGACCTTGATGAGGCTCCCAGGCTTGTAGGAGTCAGTGTATTAACTTGTTTATAGAAAAGAAAATCACAGTGACAAATATTGACCCTACTCACCTGAGAACTGCCCAGGGGCCTTGACTACTTTATCCCAACTGTAGAGACCGGAGACAGGTCATCTTAATTAAGATATAGAAGAATCTCAGAACATCATAGGCTAATATTACTACACTAGAGGCCCAGGGCATGAAATTCCTGCATGGGTGGGGTCCCTAGCCAGTGATCAGGGCCTATTGGGGCCATCTTGCCAAGTCCCGATTGGGACTGGGCTGGCTAGGGCCTACTGGCCTGATGGCTGGGGCCTGAGGGCCTGCTGGCCGGGGCCTGGAGGCCTGCCGCCCACTGGATGGGGCCTGCCGGACAGGGGGAGGGACGGCGGGAGGTTGGCTGGCCATGGGAGGTTGGCTGTGGGAGCACACTGACCACCAGGGGGCAGCTCCTGTGTTGATCATCTGGACCATGGTGGTCAGTATGTGTCATAGCGACTGGTTGACTGATCGTTCCAGTCGTTCCGGTCGTTCAGCCTTACCGGTTGCTTAGGCTTTTATATATATAGATATTGCCTTACTGTGTACTCTTCCTGTTCAGAAGGCATGTTCCCCACTCTTTTGGTTAAGTTTTAGCTCTCATTGTAAGTCTGTTTGGAGTTGAGGGACAAAATAGACCAGCTATATAGAGATGAGTATTCAGGTTCCTGTAACAAATTTTCCTTCATAAATGCATAAATAAGCATAAATTGGCATATCATATTGGCAGATCTACATAGGAGGCATTCCATATCCCATGGAAGTTATTTTCTCATAGAGACTTAATATCTTGGTATTCTCAATTTATACATAGGTTTTATGGGCCTGATGAATATCAGTTGAGCCCTGAAAGATGGAACATTGCTCTCTAAGTCTACCAAATCTTCTGTCTGGACCTACCAGGCTAAGGGGCAGACCCTGGGCTGCTGTGTCAATTGCACTCTCAGGAAACAGGCTGTTATCTGACCACTCCCAGCCACACTGATCCACTCTGTTCAGTGCTGAGTGGAAATCTGTGGAACTTCGGCAAAATAATATTTTAATTGCTACAAAATATGTCACTTGATTGATATTTACTATTTCTGACCATTGTATATGATCATTTTACTAACATGTTTTCTGTGCATTTATTTTTTTCCAGCGAAATCTATTTTTTAATGCATATGTTGCTGTGAGTATGTATGTATTCATGGGCTTACCACATGGCATGTATATACCATAAAAATATGTGCTGTTGGTGAAAATGTTCAGGCAATTCAAAAGTACATAAGTAGCCCTAGGTGGTTTGGCTCAGTGGATAGAGCATCAGCCTGCAGACTGAAGGGTCCTGGGTTCTATTCTGGTCAAGAGCACATGCCTGGGTTGCAGGCTCGATCCCCACTAGGGGGTGTGCAAGAGGCAGCCAATCGATGATTCTCTCTCATTATTGATGTTTCTATCTCTCTCTCCCTCTCCCTTCCTCTCTGAAATCAATAATATACACACACACACACACACACACACACACATATATATATATATATGTATGTATATATTTTAAAAGTACATAAGTAAAACGTTTTCATTTGCCACACACTTCCCTCATCAATTCACTACCTCCTTCATGGTAACCATTAACATAATTTGGTATTAAGAAATTCCCAAGTATTTTTCTATGCATCAATATAACTATAAATAGATTTATGCATATGAAATAAATTTAGAGCTTATTTTTTCCATAAACAAGATCATTTTTCAACAATATTGTGTGACTTGAAAACCTACTGAGAATATTTTCTGTGCCATTTTTTGTAGTGACACCTTATATCCCTTCGTTTGAACATAATACGTATTTACTTGTTCTTTCTCTATTGATGGACATTTAACTTTTAACTTTTTAAAAACTTTCACTGTTTTAAACTAATTTATAAAGGAAGTCGATATTATGTTTTTATGTGTAACATTCAGAATTTTTGTAGCATAGATTCTGATAACTGTAATTGCTGGGTTAATTGCATTTTAATGTTTAAGATAATGACAGGGTTTTTTTTTACTAATCAGGTGTTTGAATTTACACCCTTATCTATAGTGTATGAGCTGCCCTTTTCCTGTCAGTCTTGCCTCTCACAGATATTTTCAAACTTTTATATTTTGTTCCAAGATTTATTTCTTCATATATTGCTTTAATTCCTGAAATCCCTGGGCTTATGAGTGACGTGACTCCAAGTAAGCAGAAAACATATAGTAATAAGTCGAAAACAATATACTATATTTTTGTTTTAAAATAAAGTTTATTTTAGTGCATAATGCAGAACAGGAGGAGTTCTGTTAAACCTAACACATGACATCTTTTTAAAGGACACAGAAAATTAAGATGGAAGAAAGGAATTATCTGTCAGGGCCAGCCTGACAGGGTTGAGCCGGGCTGAGGCAGGGAGGTGGGAATTGAGAAAAGAAAGAAAGACAGGAAAGCGGGGTCGGGAGGACCCCAGTTCTCTCAATGAACTGAAGCGAGTTTATTAGCTATACAATCCTATTTATACACAACACACTGAATCGGAGGTCTGTCAAGAGGAATGTATTCTTTGTTCCTCTTAATCTCTAAGGGAGAGGCACAGCAGAAGGACAAGTTCTCAGTACAGCATATCTCAGTAAATAGTCACAGACTTCTTGGCAAGCTATGAAAGGCTGTTCTCATTCTATAAATGTTACTCCCATTCTACTGATAATCGCTATCCAAACAAGTCTGGGAAAACTGTGTGGGTAAGGGTCCCAGCCTTGCTAGCCCCTGCAGGTGCAAAGACCTTGCCAGCTTACATCTGGCCCCCAACAGATCCCCCTTCTTTGTTTTTTAGGCGAAGTTCATGTTTCAGTGTCTGACAGTTTTTTATGTGTACATGTCAGCAGTAATATTTCAGTTCTGGATGGTGGACAAATGGTGGCAATGCAGGTCCGACCCTCTCTGGTTTGGTCCTGGGCAACTTGCAGCGATGCACAGCTGCTGACTGCTAGCATGATAAGGCGTCTTCACCATCTTTATTTCTGGACTGCTTCTCTTCTCGTTGTCTCATGAGGCCACTGCTATTCTGTGGCTGGAGCAGTCCTGATAATTCCTCTCTGTTGCAGGAATCCACATGGTCTTGGAGTTGTTTTCTGAAAATATACAAATGTATTCTCGACCAAAGGTTAATAAAGGAATCATATCTATAATTTACACTTGGGATTCTTTTAATTTTTGTCCAAATGATTTTCCTTTGGCTTATTTTGACACCACGTATGTTTTTCATGGGTGTCTTGCTATTAGCATTATAAATGAAAAAATTAATTTTCAAGTAAAAATATTAAAGCAATTAGGCATTTACTTAACAGGTTATCATTTACTTAATAGGTTATTATTCCACTATCCCCCCTTTTTTATTTTTTAATATTAGGAGGTTTTTAGAAATTTTTTAGTGTAGTCTTGATAACTTTAATTTTAATTTTTTGTATAAAAATATGACTGCTTTAGGTTTATAGTATGTTAAGCAATTTATCTATGAAATGAAAATTTTGGTTAATACTTTTTGAATAATTACTTATATTAATTAGTAAAATTTAATTAATCTGAAAACTTGACTACTATTTTACTGTTAAATTTAATAATCTAATAACAATCTTAGTTTACACTGTAACTATTAATGGAAAGGATTATTTTGCATCCTTGAGAAGGCCCCGAGCATTCCTGGTGTTAAGCTGGATTTATATATAGGGTAGCTGCTGTTAGCTAAGTCTCTGTTATCTGGGTATCAATCTCGGCTGGGCTAAGTCTCTTTCTGTTATCTGGGTCCCGATCTGAGCTGGGCATGGGAAGCGCAACAGCCATGGGGGCAGGAGACCTCCCTCAGAAGGGGCCAGTGTTCATGCCCCTGCATAGTTGGGGGAGGGGTGAGGATCTTTGCCCCACCTGTGTTGACCCCCAAGTTCTCCCCTGAGGCCCTCTGCGACTGTGCCTGTCTTAGGTTGCCCCTCCCAGAGGGGTCTTACCCGTCGTTGACTAACCAGCCATCCTCCAGGGCCAAGCAGGGTGATGTGAGGTTTAGTTTTGTCTCCTTGGTAGCGTATGCCCCTGTGGCCTCCATGCCCAGTAACTGCCTTTGGATCCCCTCGCCTGCTGGCGGGGCCCTGGCATTGATCATGGGGAACCCAGGTTTGTTCTCCAGAGAGGGCCCAGCTTACGCCATTGGGCAAGAGACAGATCCATGGTACCAGCCACCATGAGGCTTCAACCTCAGTATGAACAGAGAGCTTAGGTAACAGCTGTGGGCAATTGGAAGAGGGACCCCTTTGGCAAAAAGGGCAAGAGAGGTCAATATAGAATGCTTCAGTGCCTTCCCAAGGGGCCTTCCACACAGTGGAAGGGATAAAATCCTTTTATGTTCTTATTAAATTCCGGCCAAACAATTAGTTTGTAAGCTTGTTTGGAATAAATGTTAATATGCTGTTGTAAAATATTAAAAATTATTAATGAGCTTTTGTTATATTAAATTATATCTTATAATTCTACTGCTGTATTTTAAGAAATATAAAATAAGATAACTTGTTTTGCCCTTTCTTAGAGGCAAAAACTTAAAATATATATTAATATTTATTTTATAAAGCTTTCTATGTGATTTCAAGTATATTAAATTGGCTTTATTAAAAAATCTTTTAAGAAAAGAGAATAAACTTTTGAAAACATTTCAGGGCCCATGAAATGTCCTAAAGTCATTCCTTGATTATAGTTTTGAAATCTAACTTAAAAGACTATTAAATATATATGTATATATATAATTTAAAGATTATATACCTTTTATAATTATTAAGAGATATCAATTAAATTAAAACTGATCTTTGTATTTAAAAATTTTGGTTGGGATTATAGAATTTATCCTCTTTTTTCAATTAGATAAATGTTGAAATTTTATTATAATCATATGATTTCTCCCAATTTATGTAACCAGAACTTTAAACTCTTAGCTGGCAAGTTAAATATTTAGTATTTTTAAATCAGTAACATTTTTAAAAAACATACTTTAAAAATACAAGACATAATCAAATAGATTTAATTCTGTCTACTAGATTTTTTGTGAGGGAAATTTAGATTAATATTTTAGCATTTTGTTATTTCAGAATATCTAATTCAATTTAGTAAACTCCTAAGCCTTGGGGTGCCATTCACTGAAAACAGGTAACTATTAAAATGCAAATTAGTTACATTCTTTCTACCAAGGTTGGGAAACTGGGAAGCAAGCCTCTCTTTAAAAGTTGTCACTGGCAGGAAATTTTTGGCCTACCTGCTCTGTTGGGGGAAGGGAGGCTAGCCCTTCCTCTATTAGAAACTGCTTTGGGAAGCCAGCCTTAATTAAAGGGCGTAGCCATCTTTTACCTGGGCTACTTAGATTTTTATAATTAGTATATTTTAATAATTCTTGAGATTTAAATCCAATTTATTATTTTAAGGCATATTCTTTAGCAAATTTTTGTAACAGAGACAATTTTACTGAATTTCCTTTTCAGCCTTGAAATTAACTTTTTAATATTCTTTATTAGTATTTAAAAACTGTTCTTTATTATGGAAATGCCAATTCTGCTGCTAGAACCTAGCCAGCATCTTTTTTCCTTTGGGTTAAATTTTGCCATCTTTCTTAGGAAATAATCAGTCTTGGGTTTTATTTTGTATATTTGTAAAGAGATTTTAGCTTGAAACTCTATCTAAATGTCCAAAATCAGACAATGCGCGCCTTAGTTTCAAGCCAGTTTTCTCTTTACACGTGTACAGAAATCCCAGATGCATTTTTAAATTTCAGATCTGGTGGCATTTGCTGTAGCTGTATCAGAGATGCAAGAAAATCATCATTTCTTCTCTATGTGGGAGGTTTTAAATCTAATGATATTTTGTTTATTTCAGTAGGCAAGGGCAGCACCCAGGGCAGACAGAATGTCTTATTCCTATGGATCCAAGGTCCAGCCCGGCACTCCCGGGGGCTGCTCGGAGTAGCT
Organism: Myotis myotis; assembly: GCF_014108235.1. Lineage (NCBI taxonomy): Eukaryota > Metazoa > Chordata > Mammalia > Chiroptera > Vespertilionidae > Myotis > Myotis myotis. Next base: position 27,739,263 of record NW_023416318.1, read on the forward strand.
CTTGTATCTATTTTGCTCTCTGGGGCGGGCTGGGTGCTGTGCAGCCTGCTGGCCTTGAGATGGCACAGGGACAGGAGGGTAAATAGACAATGCCCCTGTTATTTGCTGTGGGTGGGCTGGCCCCTTTTGGTAGTTTCCCGACTGGTGTTGAGGCAAAGAATTTCCCTGGATATCTGTCTTAGATTTACACTCATTTGCCCAATGTTTTCCTTTTTTACATTTAGGGCATAGTCCAGGTTGTTTGGGACCTCTGCCATTTCCTTTATTAACCCCTTTATTAGAAGGACACTGTTTTGCCATGTGTCCTGTTCCTTCACAAGTGTAACACTTGTATGTTTGACTTTTCCTTGGAACTGGTGCCGCACAAGGCAGCGGAGAGCGGCGGGAACGGCCCCCGCGGCTTCTCTTTTTCTTGCCAAGAAGCTTTAATGTTTCTAAAAAAGATTCCAACACATCTTCTATATCACTGCCCTCTTCAGTTCCAGCAGAAAAATATTCTTCCTCCTCTTTTGCCTGAACAATACCTGTATTATCATCATGACAGAGAGCAGCAGCTTCCTCAAAATCCTCCTCATCTTGAGGATTTAAATTGTCTTTAAAAGTTACATTATTTCTTTTTAATATACTGTCTTTTTTAGACACCTGTTTTGTGCTATCACACTGCTTCTCCTTTTGTTCTGGCTTAAGAGATGGTTGATTATGGTCATGCGTGGGATCTAAATAATCCCATATTAAATTCCATAAGGAAATGTAGACCTCCTGAATGAATTTTAAAAAATTTTCTACTTGCTTGTCATTAACCTTCGTTCCTCTACTATTAAGCATAGACTTTAACATTTGCCCATAAAGGGCATTTTCTCTAGATTCTAATTGCCCCATGCTTTACTCCCGATTATCAAAAAATTGCTCCTCCGTTACCTTAACGAGTGCACTCTTTATCCGGAGGAGATCCTCACGTCGTCTCTCCAAGCCCGACGGAGTTCCTCACCGTCTTTTTCCCAGTTCCTCAGTCCCTGAGCTCGGGCGCCAGATCTGTCAGGGCCAGCCTGACAGGGTTGAGCCGGGCTGAGGCAGGGAGGTGGGAATTGAGAAAAGAAAGAAAGACAGGAAAGCGGGGTCGGGAGGACCCCAGTTCTCTCAATGAACTGAAGCGAGTTTATTAGCTATACAATCCTATTTATACACAACACACTGAATCGGAGGTCTGTCAAGAGGAATGTATTCTTTGTTCCTCTTAATCTCTAAGGGAGAGGCACAGCAGAAGGACAAGTTCTCAGTACAGCATATCTCAGTAAATAGTCACAGACTTCTTGGCAAGCTATGAAAGGCTGTTCTCATTCTATAAATGTTACTCCCATTCTACTGATAATCGCTATCCAAACAAGTCTGGGAAAACTGTGTGGGTAAGGGTCCCAGCCTTGCTAGCCCCTGCAGGTGCAAAGACCTTGCCAGCTTACATCTGGCCCCCAACAATTATCCACTCATAGCCCCAAGACTCCAAAACTTCCATTGTTAATATCATGGTCTTTTTGTCCCCACTATCTATATATTATGAGAATTCTATATTTTGCATTATACAATATAATTAATACTCCATATGCTTTTATCACTTATACTAGAGGCCCAATGCATGAAATTCATGCAAGGGGCTTGGCCCTCTCAGCCCCTCGCAGTCCTGGCTTCCTCTGGGAGGTCCTCCAGACCTTTGTTCTGCTATTCGGTCTAATTAGCATATTAGCTCGATAAAAAAGGATTACCTCTTTTCACTGATTTTGGTTTTGTTAATAGACTATGAATTTTCCAAGTACATTTTTAAGTTTGTAGGTTTTGATTCTCTTCTGCAATGAGAGGTGTATCAGAATTATTGGTTGATAAAATTGATATTTAGCTAAAAGTTATTTTAAGCAGTAACTTCAAAAAATTTTATTCAAAAAGGAACCCTAGTGACCCTCCAGTCAATTCCTTTATTTTTGCACAAGAGCCACACTGGAGCCTAATGAATCCATTATTTGTCTAAACCTGCCAGCTAGTTAGTTGCAAAGCAGGAGCATGAAAATTGGTTTCCTGTGGCCAGGCAAAAGCTGTTCCCATTACAGCCCACCATTTCCTACCCGCTTACTTCCCAGTCACTTATACTTTTACAGTAATTTAAAACTTGAAACCAAATAGACTTATTCCAAATCTCACCTTCACTTCATGTTTCTTCACACCTTGTAAGCTAATCTTTTGAAGTGGAGTAGCCAAGAAAAATTGGATGAAAAAAAAAAAAAGAAAAGGAACAGGTTATAAGTAGCAGATCAAATTGTAAAGTTGATTTCGACTTTTATAACTAAGAACTGTCTTCAATAGTTTGTGCCCTTTTACATACACTTTCACGTAAAATGTGGATTTATTATTTATGCTCAGAAATGTTCTTAAATACAGGGTGGGGATGATATCTGACCCATGCATATGCTGGATGTGACTCCTTACATAGAACCCAGGCCTAAATTAAAGCTTGAGTTCCCCTTGGATTATATTTGGGTGGAAAGTTGGATTATATTCCTTTCAAGTTCTTCCTTGTCTTTCATTGTTGCTTCTTCCCATGAGAATTCTAAAATTGTCTCTCAAAGGGATAATACGGAGCTATGGGAAGAGCATCCTTATCATTATGATAATAACCTCTCAATCCGTGTCTTTACAACCTGAGGTTGAAGTGAATTTGGAGAGTCATGTCTAGCATTTGTATTAAGAAAATTATATAATAGAAAGAAAATTTCAGATTGCCTCAGTGGTAGTAGTGTTCAATATTTTTCTATTAAACTTTTGTTCGTGTGTGTGTGTGTGTGTGTGTGTGTGTGTAAGCATGTTTGCATGTGTGCACTGGTCTATATGTGAAGAAACCTGTGGATCAACTTTTGTGTTGTGATCAGAAAACTAATCACAAAGTTAGAGTTTGGCCACAACAAGTATGTTCATGAAAACATCTCTGAACTCTCTTACAATGCTTTGTTCAAAATAGACCCTAAGACACTATAAGTAAAATCCAGAGCCTAGTCACACATTCTCATTGTCTAACAGTTCATAGGTGATTATCAGAAGTACCTGGCAGCAGTGTTGCCCCTGAGAGTGTGGGCACATTGAATATGGAAACTGCATGGTGCACCCAGCTCTGGAACCATGTGGGAGTCAAAGAGAGTGGGTGTTATGCAAACCACTGAATTTCCTCATCTCGGGGATCCTTCAAGCATCCTCTTAGCATCAGACTTAAAACATCATGAATAAGGACAATACAGTTTTTCCAAGTGTTTCATTTTCTTCCCTGAACTAAAAACAAGTTAGTCCCATGAATAAAAAAGGCATGTGGGAAAAGTTACATATTTTTAAGAACATATTTCCACTCTTGTAAAACTTCTTTATTGTTCACTTGCTCTGTATCTCTCTGTCTCTGAATATTATATATTCACTAGAGGCCCGATGCACGAAATTCGTGCAAGAGTAGGCCTTCCTTCCCCCGGCTGCTGGCACCGGCTTCCCTCTGGCACCTGGGACCTGGGCTTCCCTCACAGCCCTGGCTTCATCCGGAAGGTCGTCGGTCTAATTAGCATATTATGCTTTTTTTATTATTATACATTTCCAGTTGGCCTTCTTGAACTAATTTTATCTTAAAAACACAAGTCACTGTATTCATTGCACCCAATCCTTTGCCATACAACTCTGCTTTTCTCATACAGTATGTTTTTAAAAAATTTTATTTATTGATTTGAGAGAGAGAGAGATTGATTTTTTTCCAGTTATTTTTTCACTCATTGGGTGGTTCTTGTATGTGGCCCGACTGGGGATGGAACCTACAACTTTGGTGTATCTGGATGATGTTCTGATCAACTCAACTACCGGACCAGGGCAGAACATTTCTTTTTAACGTCCACCTTTTCTTTTGTCATTAGCACTCCCTGTCTCATCATTTTCTAACTTAACATTAGCTGCTGAGTGGGAGAGGGGATCATCTGTTAACCTGCTTCCTGTTGGGCATGTTGGACAGTTAAAAATATATGTAATGAAATTCTATTTAGAGAAGTGTCACCATTCACTCTCTCAAAATTATACCTCTCATTTCCACAGATTGCTATGCTTTATATTTTTCTCAGTAGGATCTCATGCTACCTCTTGTCCCTAAATGAGTTTTCCTCTAGATGCTTGCACAGATGTGAACAGTAAAAATGAGTACTTTGTCGCTTTCCCTTTTGCCGCCTCCTTCTGAAATGATGGTTACACGCTCCTCGTTGGAAGGCCGGAATAGCAATACCTTTGAGTGTTTCTCCCCTAGGAGCTTTCTTCATTTCTTTCTGTGGAAGTCTAGAGAGACAGATGTCCTCTAATGACCTGGCCACCTGCCCCGTCTCTGCCGGCGGCTCCCACGCCTCCTCCCTCACACAGACAGAGCCCGTTACACTGCCCGTGCTGCGGAGCCCCCTCTGCTGGGGTCTGGAATGCCCCTGGCACCATACAGAGGCAGCAGCCGTGCCCTCAGTTAGATGCACGTCTCACATTCATCACAGGCCGTATTTTCATGTGGAGCTGGTCTCAGGTATCCCATGAAACAACTGAAATGCATCTTCCCACCCACAGTACACTTCCCCTGCCTGTCCCTACTTCTGTCCCCATCCTCTGTCTTTAGGCCTCTCCTGCGTGTCCGCCCCCTAAATCCCTGAGGCTCTATGTCAGTGGCTGGCATGGCACCAGATGTTTTCTAATCCACTTTCTCTCTTCAGACTCCTCCTGTTAGCCTTTAAGCTCTGGATCTGAGAGAAAACTGGGATAACCCAGTAATGGGTCAGTGTGGTGTTCTTTTCCGGTATCATATTTGCACTTTTACGAAGATCGTTCTGGAGATAGAATATTGGTGGGAATTTGAATAGTCTGGTGGTACAGGAAGGAAGTTTTGATTGTATCTGTCTTCCATCTTTCTTTATTTTCCCCTTCTTTCTTCTTTTAATGGATTCCACAAGTATTTTTCTGTGATCCTCAAGGAATCCCATGTGAATGTCTACTCTTCCTCCTATGCTTAGGACCAGGGTCCTATGTATTTATAAACTAATAGAATTATTTTCTTCTTATATTTGGAGTGAGCAGGGAAAATTTGTCAATTTAGATAAGTAACTAGTTTGATTTTTAAAAAGTAAACAGCAGCCCTGGCTGGTGTGGCTCAGTTGGTTGAAGTGTCATCCTGTACACCAAAAGGTGGGGGCATCAATTCCTGTTCAGGGCACATACCCAGGTTGTGGGTTCAGTCCCTGGTCGAGGTACATGTGGAAAGCAACTGATCAATGTTTCTCCCTCTCTCTCCTTTCCTCTTTTTAAAATTAATTTTTAAAAAGTTAAAAAATATAAACAGCAAATTTAACTTGGTTCTTGTGATTAATCATGACACAGCATTTATTTAGATACTTTACTAGTATTATTTATTTAATACTCAGAACAACCATGTGAGGTAGGTCATATTATTATGCCCATATATGGAATGAGTAAACCAAGGGCTTAGCAGGTAATTGCTTGATTCATGTAGCTAAGAATGATTAAGTCAGGTGTTGACATAGATAATCAGTCAAACTATTATATTCAGTAAAATCAATCAAGTCAGTTTAAGATGGATGCACACGATCTTTCCTTAGTTCACAGGTGCATACCAGCTTTAAAAACGAGTGCTAACCAGGGAGAGTCTGCCTTTATTCCTGAGTGGTACAGAATGTCGATTCCTCTTTTCTCTGTCTCTTTCTTTCTTGACTATTAGTGATATGGAATGCCAATTTCTCTTTCCTTCTTCACTTCCTTCCTTTCTTCCTTTTCTGGCTAAACTATGAGAGGCTGACAAACGCTCTCTGTTGGCTGTGCACTCTGGATTTTATTCCCAAAGTCAAATACAGGCATACCTCAGAGATATTGTGGGTTTGGTTCCAGACCACCCCAATAAAGCGAGTCATCCTTTTGCTAGCAGAGGGTCTTGCCTTTATTTTATAAAAAGTGCAACAGCTGTGATGTGCAATAAAGCAACCTGTGATAAAATGAGGCACGCCTGTAGAATCATTTTAGTTACAGCCTGCCTTAATTCCACAAGTCTCTGTTAATTTCACTGAGAAGTACAAAGACACTAGGAATAGAAAGAAACATGTGAAATTGTGCCCTCCAGGAGATCACCCGGAGGCCCATGAGAGAAAGAAAGGGTCATATGTAGGGCACGGTGCACGCTGTAAAGATCTGTGTGTCTCCTGTCTTGGCCACAGGTACCATTTCTGTCAACACTCTGCGCACGCCCTACACTGCCCCCGGGGAGAGTGAGATTCTGGACCTGGATGATGAGTTGTACCTGGGGGGCCTCCCAGAAAACAAAGCCGGCCTCGTCTTCCCCACCGAGGTGTGGACTGCTCTGCTCAACTATGGCTACGTGGGCTGCATCAGGGATCTGTTCATCGACGGCCAGAGCAAAGACATCCGGCAAATGGCTGAAGTGCAAAGCACCGCTGGAGTGAAGCCCTCCTGCTCCAGGGAAACAGCGAAACCGTGCCTTAGCAACCCTTGCAAAAACAACGGCATGTGCCGGGATGGGTGGAACCGATACGTCTGCGATTGTTCCGGAACAGGCTACCTGGGCAGGTCCTGCGAGAGAGGTAGGAGTCCCAAAACCAAGCCGCTGAGCTCCCCTGAGATGAAAAGCTTCTTGCACACTGACCTTAAACTCTAGATTGACCGTGGACTCCTAACGTGTGCTCTGCTGAAGTGAGCTCCCCGCAAGCTGGGCAGTGACTCCTGACAGGTTCTTGATGCATCCTTAATGATCTTAAAGGACCCGATTCGGGAAGACACAGCTTTTTAAGGATATTGCAGGAATACATATGTGGGTATTATGTATCCTAGGGTATGAGCCTAAGCAGTATGGTAGACAATAACTGCTTTCTCTTTTGCCCAGTTTTTAAATTTCAGGACACTAGAAAGTAAAGGCATGGATTAGACACATTTATGGAATCCAGGCTACTGTCTATCCCCTCAAATATACTAGTAGCATTAGAAGCAGGCTAAGCAGGAAGTTGCAACTTCCCTGACACTATTGCAGGAGAATCAGGTTAGCCTGCTCATTTCACTTCAGCCACCTTACCCAGGTTTGACATTTGAAAAGTAAGCTGACTTTGCATCCCCCCAGTTACACCAGCATTTGCAGAAGTGCGCCCCAGTTTCAAAGGCACTCGCTTACCTTTGCCCCAGACCTAACTGGTCACGGAAGATTCATTGCCTATTCGATATGAAATGAAGGCATTGTGTGTCTGCTGAAGCTCTGAGCAGGCACCTCCATTTCCTTCTCTCTTAGGAGACTGAGCTACATTCCTTCTTCCTTTCCTCTCGATTTAGAAGGAGAAGAATAAGGGTTAAAGGAAGGGTGAAGGGTAAAGGCTGTCACAGTTCATCTGCAGACAGGGCTAAAGGGAGAAATAGCAGAACCAGTAGGTCTCAGCATGTACCTCTATCGATCTAAGAGTTTCAGATAAATGCTTTAGTCGCTACTCCCATTGCCACTCATTTTCAACAATGGAACAAAAAAATCGATATGAAGAAATATTGATGAGTTTTTCCATTGTGCTCTCACACTCTACATAACATCGCTGTTAGCCATTAACCTCAAAGTAACCGGCATCTATTTTTTCAGCTACGAATATTTAGTCTTTTTCTTCCCTCATTTCTACAACAGTTTAATACAACATTAAGGTAACACTTTCTAGAGACAAAGTGGTGATTTTCTAGAATCCCAAGTTGAAATGTGACTTTAGTTCTTGATCTGAATAAGGAGGTTTGTCATTTCATCAGCTCTATTATTAACATGAATCAATATGAAAAATAATAAGAATAAATCCAATACTCACCTTAAATTACCTAACAAAATGCTATCTCTGTTCTGTTCTACAATTAGATGGGTCAATAGATGGGAAAAAATTTTAATAACATTGATGCATTCATCCTCCTAATTGCAATGGCTGTGAATTGTCATTAGGGGTTAGATATCTCTGTGCAGTTTTCATTTGCAAGGTGCATGTGGTCTCTGTAAGTTTTCTCTTCTCATTTTCCCTTCTAATCTCAGTTTGTTTGTGTAGTTTGGTTTTTAGAAATTGCCAAAGGGACCAACAGTAACACCAAAGAGACAAAGCTCACGAGACGTGTTACAATCAGTCATAACGTGAGATGAGCAGACCTGTATGATTGAAGATTTTGTTTTTATTTGAATCACCCAGAGAGCTATCTGATTTCTGATGCCTCCAGCTTAAGTGAAACTAGAACAGGATATAGCTGCACCCTCACAGGAGTTGCAGAAGCCTTCAGTTAAATATGCATGGTGCACCACCCTGTGGCAGTGCCCCGCTACTACACATGGCAGAAATAAAAATAGAAATTGTAGAGCTTCCTGAGGCAGAATGAGGGAAAGGGAATATTTATATATTGCAATAATTAGAAGGAGGGTGGCAAGCATATGCAGATTTGCAAATGAGAATTTAATAGCAAGCTTCATCACTGGGATTCGACATACATTTTTATCTGACAGATGGCTGGAAATTTCCACAGATTTCTTTGTCTCTGGGTTGGTTGTATGTGGAGGAGGAAATGGTCGTCTTGTGTGTATTTTTTTGTTTCTGGACTACCCGGCATATTGTGAGTAGTCTTTGATTTTCAGAGTTAATTTTCTTGTTCATATTCCGGCATCTCCTGCGAGCAGGGAGATGTGGGTGGGGTGCTGTCATGCTCAATACCACAACGTCTGGCTTCTGCCCAGTGCCCAGCTTTGCCCTAGTTCAGTCAACACAAGATCATGCCCAACCCTCGGGGTTTCCTATTCAAAATAAAGGGATTTTTCTCTTTATACTCTAATCACATATGATTGTTGAGCACATAAGAGTTGATTGACAACTCTTGAAGTGAATAAAAACAAAGGCACTTAAAAAGTTTTCATTTTACTATTATTGAGCAATAGTTACTAACATATCAAGATAATTATTCAAAGTAATTAAAAAGCATGTTCAAGTCCATGGACAATTCAGCATGGGGAGTGGAGCTGTAATCCCATTATAGGAAATCTTCATTCTGCATTAAGTAAGCAAAGGTGTTTATAAGGAAGAACAGAATATTTGCTGACGTAGGAAAATAGTATTTTGTCTGTGTATATTGATCCCATAAGGAGGAGTAATATAGAAATAATGTTCAGTAGAATATGAATTAAATGCAGCACCTGCCCTCCCGCTTTATTTATTTTTTTTTAAATAAAACTGGGAATTTGTAGAGATTCACTCATATAGAAGTTATTTTGGGTCATATGTATATGGTATAATCAGAGGTCTACTTTATACTTGTTTGTTAAAATTCTAACAGATGGAGGGACAGATGTCAGAGCAATATAATTTGGCTCCCTGTCTGATTTTCGTAGTTGATCACAACATGTGACTGCCTCTCGGCAAAACTGAGCGCAGGTGTACACTTTAGACGGCAGGCGAGAAGGAATACACAGAAGAGCAAATTTATCAAACTTAAGGACAAAGGAAAAGGAGATCTAAGAGACAAGGTGGAAACTTTTCTGCCCCCACCGGGAATTATTGCCTTGGAATTGGCCATTTAAAGGACTCTTTTGTATTCTAAGTGATAAAATAATTTTACTGATGTTAAAAGGTGCTGCCAAATAGCATAACCTTCAAATGTCAGAATGTTGTTTACCATTTATTTGGCAACGCTAGGCTACAACCTTGTGCATTTTTTATTTCTTGTCTAATTAAAAATTAATTCCAATTATGAGAAATCACTTCGGCATTCATTTGTCGTTTATCAACAGGTTATGTGCACATTGAGAATGGCTTAAAATGACAATCAGGGGCTCTCAAGTTTTATTATTTTACTCTGTTATTTCATTCCTGCTGCTTTTTGGAGAATGGTAAAGGCTAATGGTCCTAATTATTTTTCCTACTTTGGGTTGGATTTCAGTCTGTATTTATGATCCACTGCCAGACCTCTATATTTCTAAAAGGATGTTTCTCTACTTAGCTTTTAATCAAATTAAGCTACATGGCTGTGAATTGTCATCAGGGGTTAGATATTGCTGCACGGTTTTCACTTGTGATCATTTAAAATATGAGTATTGTACAATAGAGACTGATTTACAGACTGCATAACCAGGCAAAAACTAAAAATATTTTTGTATTTTATCTGTATGATACCACAGTAACTGAACAATTGATAATGGCTTTTAAACTTGTATTCACATATTGTTTTATAGACATGGACACTGATTGGCTGTAGTTCAGGATAAGAAATAGTAAAGGTCAAATTTCTCTAAGGATTATACTAGAAGCACTTTTTCTGTTGTTGTTGTTGTTGTTTTATAGAGTTTACTGAAACTTTGCAATCATGTTTTAATTATTTTTGGAGCTAGTTCTCCTAGATTTTTCGGCACTGAACTCTGTGTTTTGCAATATTGCATCTGTCTGGGAAACTTCTTCTCTAATTGGAAAATGATCTGATATAGAACCACTATATTTTAAAGGACTGTATTATTTTCTCAGTGCTTAGGTCAGGGCCTAGCCATGGGACCCCTACTTTGGACAATAGACCCCCTTCCTAATCTATCTTTTGCAGCACAATTATAAACTTCAAAGTAGACTTTAGTATTTTGTTCATATTTATTACCAAAATTAGACTCCACTTATAATAGGCAGAATAAATAATTTTTTTTTAGTGAGCATATATGTAAGCTTGGTAACCAGACTGAAGGACGTTCTTTCATGTACCCTCAGTCTTGAGTGCAATCATTCATTCAGTACGTGTTCGTTGAGCCTCTGCTGTGTGACTAGCACTCTGGGGCTCTGAGCTGCTGATGGAATAATGAATAGGAGCATCCAACCTCTGTCCTCACCACACTTCAGCCCTTAGATTTTATAGGGCAAGGACAGCTAATGCTATATAAACAAAAAAGAAAGGGTCATTAAAAACTCCAGCGGTAAGTAGCTATAGCATAACTGGGGGGAAGGTTAAAGGAGTGCTTGCAGCGTATCTCTCTGAAGTGACATTTGACCAGAGACAGGGATGCTGAAGGAACCAGCCATATAAAGTCTGGGGTGAAGCCTGCTAGGACAGAGTGCAAACACTTCAAATACTTGAGAGATGAAATCAGTGTGTCTGGGTTTTACTAAACTAATGTGTGTGTGTGTGTGTGTGTGTGTGTGTTGGGGATGGGGGGGCGATGCTAAAACATGAGGCCAGAGAGACAGACTGGGCCCAGATCACAGAAAAGGGTTAGAAAAATCCGGGTAGTTTTTCTTTTGTTAGATGATAGTCTTGAGTTTTGAGAACCAATGAAGGAGCAGCATGACTCACATTTGTTTTGCAATATTCCACCACCACATACAGTGTTGAGCACTCAGGGGTGCTGACGATTTCTTAAAGCAGCCAGTTTGTGACCCACGGTTTTCGCTGTTTGCTTTTTTATGTGTTTCACACTGTATGAAGCAGCTTCCCTCAGAAAGCGATCCACTTTCGGTTTAGTAGCACTCACCCACACACGCTCTTCAATCCCACCTGCCATGTCTAGGAAGTACATCGTCGTTGACGTCTTAGTGATAGCTTCGTATTTTCAGGATACCAAGGTTGTGGCCACAGGTAGTTTTAAGTTCTAACTCAGTGCCCTTAGAATCATGAACTTTTAAGGAGAACAAAGGCCTTACAGATCCTGTTCCAGCAAATGAGATCCTCTCAGAGCCTAGGCGGGCTTTACAGAGCTGGTCAGTGGCCGAGCCCCGTATAAACATTCATTAAATAGCTGCCCGAGCTTCCAACCAGGCTCACACTGCTGATACACAGCAGAATCGATCTCTGCTCTTGGAAAGAGAGACACATACGAAAACAGGTATGCTCCAACACGATCAATGCTGTAGGTGGACAGTGCTGTGGGAATGAAAAGGAAAGTGCAGCCATGTTTCCTCCTGGGTTTTAGCAGGTACTTCACGGAGAACGTTCTCCCTACCGTGACCCCTCTGTTCAGCTTAACAAAGAATTGCTCATTTCGGAAGCAGACGAGCTGAGCTTGTAGTCTTGTGCTCTATCTGAAAGACTTTAGTAGGCCGCTCCTTTCCTTTTCCAAGTCTGAGTGCCCTAACGGACCAAGGATGCTTACATTCGTTTCTCACCCACAGAAGCGACGGTTCTGAGCTACGATGGGAGTATGTTTATGAAGATCCAGCTCCCCGTGGTCATGCACACAGAGGCTGAGGACGTGTCCTTACGGTTTCGATCCCAGCGCGCCTATGGCATTCTCATGGCAACCACCTCCAGGGACTCGGCAGACACCCTCCGCCTGGAGCTGGACGCAGGGCGTGTGAAACTGACGGTCAACCTAGGTAACAACTCACCTTCCCCACTGAACTAACACCTTCCACTTTTTGTTCCGTTCTGCCTGCCAACATTGATCGAGTAGCCTGTTTGCCATGGAAAGTTAAAACACTTAATGGTCTCATTTCCATCATTTAATTTAATTTAGGTTTTGGGGGCATCTTTTTATTGTTTTTGTTGTTGTTGTTGTTATTATTGTTGTTTGTTTACCATAATTTACTGTCTTGTGATTCCTACCACTGAGGGTTCTTGAAAGGAAGCCATCCATATCAATGAGGTTAATTGAAAATATAAATCATTAGGCTTGCAGAGGCCTCAAATCGAATTTCCTATTATGATATTTACTGGCATTCTGATTGGCTATAGATGATATCCTTTCAGATATATCTACTGAGATAACATATGCACCAAATGTCAAATTTCCACTTTGTGATCTAGGTCAACAGTCGTTTTTCTTCTATTCCATGGCCTTCTCCTTTCAGTAGTCACCTGTGTGGTAGCTCATCTTTTCTGTTTGGAAATTCTGTGTGGTGATATTCTGCTATCAAACAGCAATCCACAACCCTTCAATGCCCAAAGTCTGCGGCCCTCAGCAAACAGCCACGAGAACACTGAAAACACAGGCTCTTCTTCAGAAAAATAATGCTTTCCTGCTTCATTATAGAGTTAGGCAAGAGTCGCTACAGTAAAACCTCAACAACCCAGATGAAACATGGGGGAAGGCCAGGCCGAATTAAGAAAACCTCTGAATTGTAGAATTAGCAAAAATTAAACAGTTTGATTTTCAGTTGCATTCAAAGCACAAAAATTAATAGCTGGAAAAAAAAATCCTGTTAAGGAAAGGTGTTACTAGGCTGGCTTTGATGGATGGAGAAGAATTATCCATAATTAGCACATTGTTTCATGCAGGTTGGGCCATCAATACATAGTAAAGTAGTTGAAATCAGCTTTCTCCCTAAACTTGACCTTTCACAGTTTGCTTGTTTAATTCTTTTCAGGTGGTCTATAGTCAGACTGAATGAAGAATTATAAATAATCTGCCCAATAATTTTCAATATTATCATTAACTCCAAGAGGAGCACACATTAATGAGGTTTTACTGTATTACCTGGAAGCAGCAATAAACACCCATAAAACTTAATAAACAGAGAAAATAAATAAGCAGAGAAAAATGTGAAACTATGTAGATTTTTAAAAAAAGGAGGAAATGTGAGGAAGTAAGGCATTTATAGAAACCCCACCTACATTTTCTAATTGTGCTCGGCAGAATGATAGCTCATAAAATATATAATTGTTTCATTATATTCAATTAGTATTAGTTAAATTAAGTTAGATAATAAGGGTGTTTTTCAAAGATCACTGAAGAATACACAGGACTCATTTTCTGTTCTGTTAGAGTTCCCTCTAGTGACCATGATAGGTTACTACAGCCAATCAAAATAAATGGACTAATTGCAGTAAAGGGGCTGCTAGCCAAAGTGGAAACACCCCTGGACATTTTCCAACAGCAAAGCATTCTGTGGAAAGAGCGGTGTAGATGCTGGTCCTTGGCTGTTTGCAACCACTTTTCTGATGCGGTTGACGACACATGACAAACTCAGCTACATGGAAACAGAATCTAGGTTTATCTTTTTCCTGTTCCCCAAAGGCATTAAATTCTACGACCCAAATCGACAAATATTTATCTATACATGACATAAGCATAAAACACCCCACATAGTCTTTAAAGATAACCCTTGTAACCACAGCCTGTGTTACTCAGATCAGACATCCTGTCCTTAAAGAACCTGCTCTTCCATAAGAAGCAAGTAGCAGAAAGGGAAAATCAGCAGCAGCATCCGCCGTGACACTTACTGCGTAGAGATGACACTGTTAGCTCCTAAGAGAGGCATAGGCTGAGGAATGTTCTGAGCAGTGACACTACTGCTTCGCCACTAGAGTTTCTAAAAGAAACATAGCCTTTCTTCCCTCCTCTGATTGATACAAGGCGTGGGATCCAGCCAACTTCGGGCTGTGACCTCTTTGTCCAAGCAAAACCAAAATAAGACCTTAGGGTGAGGTGAGAATAATTTCCACTTGCTCTCCATTGACCACCCCGATCCCGAAGGAATCCGATGGCCTTTGTGGGATACGAGCTTTTGGAGGTCCAAGATGTCTGAGCTTCGCTGAGCTTGCACCTGCACCCCGTTGTGACGGAGCACTTTTTAATTACGCTGAAAACACGGATCTGTTCTTTCACAGATGGGGAGGAAGTCGCAGCCAGTCCAAGTCAAGCATCTTTGACAGTTAACAATTCTTTATTCCACTTAGATTTGTCACCATGTAGCTTTGTTTGAATTGGCCATTTTTCAAACCTTCCGATGTTGTTTCCAATGGTGAAGTTTTATAACGATGAATCTGGGTTCTAGAAATATGTAAAGTTATGGAGTGGCCATATTTGCATGTGTCTGTCCCCGGAAGGGTGGACTGTGATTTTATTGGATGTCTGCAGCTATTACCTTGAAGGATAAATTTTCATTTTTCATCTATTCTTCCCCATCTAGATTGTATCAGGATTAACTGTAATTCCAGTAAGTGCCTATTCAAAATTCTTAAAATGTTATTCCTCCATTATGATGTAAGCTAGTCAAGAAAAAAAAGAGCAAGAGAAAGGCATTTATAAAACTCATGAATTCACTTTTGACGTATACCAGTCCATCATCTGGGTTGTAAAAATTCATTTTGAAATCTGTCCAGTTGAAGACTTAACAGCTGTAGTCCCTACCACTAAGTGGCAAAAGAGGCGACAAGTGTTTCTTGACATAAGGTACAAACGCCTCTATAGACCTTTGGATAGGTCGAGTAGAATTTGTATTTTGCCAGATCTAGGACTCTAGTATCTCTCTTCTTCATGACCGAATTTG
This sequence comes from Myotis myotis, assembly GCF_014108235.1. Classification (NCBI taxonomy): domain Eukaryota; kingdom Metazoa; phylum Chordata; class Mammalia; order Chiroptera; family Vespertilionidae; genus Myotis; species Myotis myotis. The sequence goes on from NW_023416318.1 coordinate 27,754,553, forward strand.
GAGAAAATACTATGGATCCTATTTCCTTCACATATTGTTTTTATCTCTTAACGCAAATATAGAAAAACATGTAATTCCTTTCATTTTGAAAGTTAGTATTAAATCTTTCTAAATTCAACCATTTACATAGGAAAATGTGTTTTTTCCAAGTTTTAAATATACAGAAAATTACTTGTCTAAAGAAGTTTTTCTTGTTCCTAACGAGTATTTACATGATGAATTTTTACATCCTGATCATATATCTGCAAAAATAACTAAATCTGTGATATGCATGCCAAATGATTAGTCAGAAAAGATGCATGGACTGAGTTTTATTTGATTGTGGACTAGAGAACCTGAAAGGATATAAGGACTGTGATTTTATTTTGAGTTGTAGTCTTATCTAAAGAGTACATTTATTTCCTTACTTTACATAAATATTTAGATTTTTCTTTTCCAGGTTTTGCTGACCACATTAAAGAATCTCCTCCAATGTTAACAGAATTGTTAGCTATTTAAATAAATGGTTCTCACAAGCTTCTAATCTCTCATGGTCATAATCAGTAAAAAAAAAAATTGCCTCTATCCTTATAAAGTGCTGAAAGTGAGTTGATGGAGTCTAAACCCCAAACCACGGGCTGTGTTTCCAAGTGGTGACAAGCTATCCTCTGAGGAACAAATGGTGGTTTTACGCTGACGAAACAAGATGCTTTATCCAATGGAATTTTTACAACTTCCAACACTGTGCTTCTTATCATTCAGATTTGCTTCACATACATTCAGATTCATTTTAAAATAGCAAAAAAGACGGTCTCTGATCATAGCAAGAAAAAGGTCATGGAATCATGACTTCAGAAAAATTACATTCATAAACTACCATCTCAAACAGAATAGCTCCTGAAATAATCTGTCAAAACTCTGCAAGTGGAATTTTCAGGTACACCCCATCTCTCAAACCCCGTCTCTTCTCTGTCATACTCCTGAGCAGGTGCACAGACTTGCAGCTCGAATCCAGTGGTCCAGTTTGCCTTCAACTCTGGGGCACAGATGCAGGCCAAGTGGCAACTCACATAGATCTGTGCCTTAAGGCAGCTGGAGATATTTAGATTCTTCCCAAATCGTAGGAAATCCATGTGAGAAAACATGTTTCGTTTTAGACTTCTGCTTTATGTGCTCTTACAATAAAACATGGGTTTTACAATTTATAAATGTAACCACGTAAATGCTAGTGTTTGATAGAAATTAATCCAATGAAATGAACTGTGTTCTTCAGCTACATAAATTAATTTTCAAAACATGTTTTTAGTCTAACTAATACATTCATGCATTACCTTCATTTGGCTTATAGGAGTCTGATATTAAGTATAGTCATTTTTTTCTCTGGATATTACTGAGCATATTATCTTTAAGGATAAAAGACTTTGCTGGTGGGTGGCATTTTCCCCCTTTTAAGAGGTGCTACGTTTAAATTACTTGAATTAAATGAATGACTGTGACACACCTTTCGGTGCACACCTTGTACAGGACTGCAAGTGCCTTAACTTGACAGCAGTCCCAGGGAAGAGCATTCAATGATCAGGTAACATTTCATTTCCTTTTCCTTTGTTTTATTTGTGGAACCTTGGGCAGGTTTAACAGGAAGCCCAAGTTCTATCAAGAATTTGTGTTATTACTCAACTTTGAGGAGAGGGAGGACATTTTATATCTAATAATGAAAATCTAACTCACAGTGATTAAATAAGCAGAGATTTCCACCGGGAGTGCATTTCCTACCCCATAAAAAATAAAAATATCTGCATTGCAGTATAACTTGAAGGTCAAGGAAAGTTCATGTATGACATTTATGACCTTTGAGTCATAAGTTTGTATGAAACTGAGATGAATGTACGTTGATTAAATCCCAGCCATATACCACCACCGTCTCTAAAATTTATACCAAACGTAAGAAGATATCAGCTGTATTATGAAATCAATAGGAAATACATTAATTGATCTATTTTAAGAATATTTCCGCTGGAAATATATAAACTATAACATAAAAGATTACCTTGCGTTGAGAGTTAATACCAAACTTTAAATGATTAAGTTTTAATGAAAACCTCCCCAAATTTCTCTATACTCACTCAGAATTGCTCTGTTTCCTATAGTGGCGCCATCCTTCCTCATCTCCATCCCACCCCAGTTTACAGCAGATGTTCCTTGATATGCAAAAGAAGTGAGGCATAGTACCAGGCTGGCCAATCCTTGCTACTGAAGAATAGGCAGTAGGTGAGGGGGGAGAACATCTGGCTGGCGGTATTCAGACCTGTGTGAGGATAAGAGTTGGCAGACATGTTTCCTTTTCAGCCCTTCCAGTGTCAGTAGTTTAGATACAACAACAGACTCTTTCATGGACAGGCTTTGGCTAAGGTTCTTTTGGGAAAGGGCAGATTTGAATTCCAAAGACCATCTCTGTCAGATTCTTTGTGGCCAATATTTCCCCCGTCATAGAAGCTGTCAAGAAATGTTACATGTTTTTATTTAAAACTCAGGAGCTTATTTTTATGTGTGGAGAGGGTACGCTTGAAAAAAGAACCTTCTCTATGAATAGTGGTCATTTCACTGTCAAAACGCATGCTTTGTTGTCTCAGATTACAAACCGAATATCTCTGCAGACATTCCCAGACCAATCTCAGCTCTTTGATGTCCATTAGCTTACGTCATTCCTAAAATATATGTGACATATACAACTTGGAATTAGATTAAGGTCATTGTTTGCAGATTTGTGGACTGGGAGGGGACCAGTGAGGTGTGTTACCTACGGGTTCTCCATTCTCCTTTGTCCAGGATAAGAGTAAAGGCGCAGCCAGATTGCTCTTGCCTCCTTAATCAACTCCAATAGTGAGAACAACAATCTACCATCATAAAGTAAATGCATATGGAAGTTGTTAAAAGAACTGCCATCTTTTAATGTAGATATTTTCTTCCCTGAGCAGTGAAGGGTGCTACAATAAAGAGAGATGGGAAAGGACTGTAAGTAAAGTGACATTCTTTTAACAGAAAGAGGAAAAATTATTTGAATTAACAAAAACAGATACGTTGTAGAGTGTTTTACATAAAATCATTTCTGCAGAAATGTATACTATGACAAACTATTCCTTAATAAATTATTACCAAGGAAATCCAAGTCAGAGTGAATAGTCCTTTTATGACTAACACATGAATTATTTGCATGAAAAGGTGAGTGTTTGATAGTCTCTTGCCTACTCCATAATATTAATTGCCTTAAGAAGTCTTTTAAAGATATAAAGAATGCAAAAAGAATCAAATGCATTAATAATAGGGTCATATTCTGCATTTTTTTTATGTCTGCCAAAGTACATAATGTGATGTCTTGGTCATGCTATCTCAGAGTGACCAAGGCAGTCTTCCCCAAACCTCCCAACAATAAATCCAAAGTCATTAGGCTATGTGTTTATATTGTTTTCCCCAAATTTGGCCTTTACAGTGGCATGTTGCATGCTTCAATAGTTTCTCTCTCTCTCTCTCTCTCTCTCTCTCTCTCTCTCTCTCTCTCTCTCTCTCTCTCTCTCTCTCTCTCTTTCTCTTCTTCTTGTAACTTTTAAAGTTGTTAATGTTATATATACTCTTTGAAGGTTTAAATACATTGAAAATTTGAAAACTAACGTGCTCCTATCAACTATAAGTGGGTCATAATTGTCATATAAATAACTTCTTTAAATATGTAGTGGATGCAAGGTTTGGTTTTGTCAGTATTTTCTTTTTTATTTTTATTTTCAAATCAATGACATAATTTACAGAATCTTCTTATTGCCCACAGGAAGGCTTGAAGCCACCTCCCATCCATATAAAAAATGGATTTGAATAAACTCATAATCTCTAATGCTTGTTTGCATTATTTTTGGTTTCTTTATGACTTTGTACCTGCCCAGCTCTTTCTTCCTACCAAGATTTACTCTTCCCACTTCTCCATTTCCAATGTTGTTTTCTCTGGTTCTCTTTTCTCTTATTTTCTTACAATAACAAACACTCTCTGGAGTTGAAAACAAAATGTTTTATTTGTCTGACCTTCCAACTGTTTTGGGCTTCTTACAGAAAATGGCTTATCTAAGATGCAGAGACAACAAACTTGCAGATGATATTAATATGGGTAGTGTCAAGGGTTGAAGTTCAACTCCTTTTATTTCCAGCTCAATGTCTAAGTATTGGAGGGAAAAGGAATCTAAGGCCAAGTACTTAACCTCACTTTTGACTTGGATATAATGAAAAAACGCCCTGAGTAGTACGTTTTGGAAAAATGTATTATGATGGATGTCTGGAGTGGATAATAAGATCTTCTTATTATCATTTTATTACCAGAATGAAAAGATCAACTGTATATTAGTTATCACCAATTTCTTATGTAGATCAAAGTGGAAAGCAATAAAAGATTGCGGAGTGTCAACTAGTGGCACTTAAGCCATGTTAGATTGCCTTCATCAGGCGGCCACTTGGCAGCTACTTAAAAAGATATGAGGACATTTCTGGGGGCTGGTCCTTGTTAACATGAAAAAAATGTTCAGTTTGGAGCAGCTGCCTGGTACCTAAGAGCAAAGAAGTGCAAAAGGGAGTCTCCTGCCTCGGCTGCGATGCAGCAATCCATCACTTGGCTTGTAGGACTCCATCACTCATTGCCTCTCAGTGACTGCTGCAATTTATCTGCCTAGGATATGAGCTGTTCTGTTTTGTTTCTTTGTTGTTTTCTTTTTCTTTTAAGCTGCAAGTATATATTAAGAAAAGGAATAGGCAGTTTATAAATGATTACTTTTAGCAAAAATCTAAGAGAAATTACATATAAAATATAGAGACCATAGATTTCTGGTGAAAAACAAATGGCTTAAAACAGGCAAAGAGAGCCGGCACATAACAAGTCTTTAGAAAAATATCAAAATTGAAATAAAATTTAAGGGAAGCCCATTTTGATTGTCCACATTTTAAATTTTTGAGAATTATAAAGAAAAGTGCACTTTTTCTTTGCACATTTACGTGGCTACATAGATTGGGAAAATTTTAATGTGAAGGCTTGGTAAGTAGAAGATGGGAGTCTATTTCGGTGAATAATTAATCTGCCCACTGCCTATATGCAAATATAAAATGCTGCAGTGTTTTAGCAGATTACTCTTTTGTGTGGGATAAGAATTCATCTTAAAATCGGCCTCAATTATTAATTTTTCACTAAGGCACTTCCTTATTGCTATTGCTAAATGCTGTGCTCACAGTAATGCAAAATTTCAGACTCCTGGTGACCTGGTTCATCCAATTCTCCATTGTCCAATGTTGGCATTGTAACAATGGCCTAGGTAGATATTGTTGGACAAACCTAGAAAGTTTCAGAAAAAAAGTGTTCTGAACTTGATATTACCTTGGGTTCTGTGAAAAGGAATGTTCCTTTTATACAACCAAATGTCATCAAAGACCACAGCCTGTTGGTCAGATATTTTTGTTTGCTTTACTAGAAATAGCTGGTCTCTAAACATCCACTGTTTCCTTCATAGTCTTGAGTTTCTTCCTTTGTTTGTGTTTATTTATTTACTAGAGGCCCGATGCACAAAATTCGTGCAAGATTAGGCCTTCCTTCTCCCGGCTGCCAGTATCAGTTTCCCTCTGGCACCTGGGACCGGGGCTTCCCTTGCAGCCCTGGCTTTGTCCGGAAGGTCATCTGGAAGGACATCCGGTCTAATTAGCATATTACGCTTTTATTATTATAGATTGGTAGTGTTGTGGGTTCACTCAGCGAGATAGACCACCGACTCAGAATTTAAAATTTAGGAGCCTTTATTAAGCTGGCCAGCTGACTACAGTTACAGCACCCTGCCGAAGGAGAGGCTGAACTGCAGTGCTGACTGCAAGAGTTACATTTTATTATTAAATTCTGTGGAGGCCCAGAGAAAAATGTGTCTTTCAAATTCCGGGTCCCCAGTATGGAGGAAACTCTCTTTATTTATACTTTCTCCAGTCTTTTGTCTCCCAAATTTGGAATGAGACTTCCGGGCCTTCTGAGAAAGAAGGCCTGCATGCTGGGAAGGGGCCATGAGACCATATCTCAAGGCCTGGCCTGATGTCAGTACCTTCCTATCTATGTGTTTTAGGAACAGACAGCACAGCGCGCCCCGTCTGGCCGAAGTGCCAGATATGAAGCCCAGTACAGTAGGGAGGTAACACTGGTTATAGATTCTCCTTTTTCATGTCTTCTGCTTACTCCTCGTGTCTCCTGCTTCATGATTTCTGTTCACTGCTTTGTCCTGTGCATATCTCTTGGCTTTTTGCCGTTCCTGTACTAACTATTGACACTGTATATGTTCTGTATTCAGACTCCCCTAGACAGAGAATCTAGTGGATTCATTACTTATTCTTGTTCTATTGAACAGAGATTTCAAATCATGTCACCTCATAAGCCATTGATCAGATTTTAGCTTTGGGGGCTGATGACACCAGTGACCCAAGCAGCTGTAATTAGAGTGGGGTGGGGGTGGGGCACACAACATACTTCCCTCAAGGGGATGTAGGAGCAGCAAGCTTTCCACACAGCCATCTTTTCTCTAGGTTGTCCGATTAAAACTGTTTTTACTGTCGCTGTAAAATACTCATGTGGATTACAGTTTGTTCACACAATAATGACTAACATATGGTGTATAAGCCAAGTGAGCAAGTCTCTTTAAATCAGGGAGGAAATGCAAGGGGATGTCAAAGAATTTGGAAACTGAAACGTTCACTGTGCTCAGAGCTCTTATCCAGTCTTCCACTTGTTACCAATGGGAGCACAGAGCAAGATGGGTAAGAAGTGCATTTTGAAAACGGGTTTCCCCAAAGGTAAAGTAAGAAATTCTAAGAGTATTTAAATCACTGTTATTTTTATTGTACTTGGACTATTTGTTCTTTGAATGAATCATTCATATAATTGTGAGAATGCTTCACCCTTCCCAGGTTATCAGTCTGAATATAGACTTGAAATATTTATGCATAGTACTATTAAAATAAATTTCAAAGTCGATTATTCTTTTTAAAATAGATGATTATTAGAATTAAAATTGCTTTGGAAATGTAGGCTTTAAGGTAAAGATTATCAATTCTATTTTAAAATTTGCATATGAAGAATGTACATAGCCTGTGAAATTTACTCATTAAATTGTCAGATACAGAGAAGAGTTAGCCAATTTTGGAAATCAGTAAATTTCCAGTGTAAATAAATGTGTACTAATAGGCAATCTGAAGAATTCTGAAATGTTTACATTTTCCTAGGTGCAAAGGAGAGGTTTATGCATGTGAAAACTAAACCCAAAATATTATAGAACTAACACATTATAATGGCACCACAAAATTCCTGGCATAGATTTTTCATGCATTATGAAAGTGCCCAGTAAAACAAAATGAAAAAAGAAAGTATTTAAAAAGTTGTGCAAATATTCCCTTAGAATATACATATATTCACCTAGTAGCATTGAAATAGGCAGACAAAAATGGAGTTAGGACATGATAATGGCTCAATAATGTGAAAAATAATAAAAATAGCAATAATAATCACATATAGGAATTCTGAACGTGACATTGTAGATTATGAGATTCCTGACGCGTTTTAATCAATCATTTATAAATTTAATTATTTTATCTGAAGATTTAGTTCAGTAAGTCAGCTGAGGTGCTTTACCTTATCAAAAATGATATTTTGGTAACTGATCAATTATTTAAACTCCTCCATTAAGTAAAATTACTTTAGCAAATAGGCAGTTAAAAATAATCAATATTTTCTATTTTTGTTATCAATTATGAAATTGACAAGGAGTTGCAGTAGCAAAATTGTTTTTCTACAATGTTTCTTTAAAATGTTTATAGAACCTGATGATGAGATTCTGGGTAACTTTAAATTTCTTTTCTTTTGTTAATCATATATATGTTTTAAATTTTCTTCAATAACTTTTTCCTCTACTCAAGAATTTAAAATAAGCAACCAAAAGTAGTCCTCCCTGGTGGTCTAGTGATTAGGATTTGGCGCTCTCAAAAGTGAATAAAGTCAAATGCTCTGTTAAGATCTAGTTGAAAGCAAAACCACCATTATTTAGGGCAATCTAGGCCTCCACTGCAATATCTGTTTGTATCATGGTATGTATATTTTAAATGTACATTTAAATTGGGGGCTAATTTTCCCACTAATTTTGACCTACAAAATAGTTAGAAGTAGACTTTTTTAAAACAACATTTGGTTCCTAATTAGAATAGTATTTGTTATTTAGAAGCTAGAGGAAGCAAAATATACAAAAGTAGCTACCGTTTCAGTCCTTGGAAAACATTATTAATATCTTAAATGCTGGTATAACACATCATCCTTTGCATATTTACATATTATACCTTGTGTAATATGTATTTCTTTAAAAATACAGGGTCATGGTTTGCAAATATTTTGCACTATGTACTTTTATTTTAGCAACATATTGTAAGCATATGTCAAGCACATGACTATAACATGTAGTATTTTTAAAATCTAATCTATTGTTTACCTCAGATTTTATGCCAAAATGTTATCAAGTAGGTTTTCATCATTGAGCCAGTTGAATAAATCTATATGTACAAAAGTAAGTTCTAACATGATTCATCAGTGACCTCAGAACACTCAAATGGGCACTCTTTGGAAGCATCTGTAAGCAAGATGGAATACTTGTAAGAGAGCAGATACTTCTAGTTATGTTGGTGAAAGTTATTATCACTGACTATAAGCTACTAAGTGGAAGTTTCACTAACATACTTTTACCATAGGGAGATCAATTAGGAACAAGCACACAGACATAATTTATTAAGTACAGTAGTTGGTAGACCACCTCCAAGAAACCTCCAAGCAATAGCTCCTCAGATTAACCAAGTTAATTTGGCGTAATATTTAATTGCTAATAGCCATTGATATAGCGGGGAAATCACCTTTGTAGAATAATTCCTGGAGAGTAAAGCAAGCCATTCCTTTCAGGAGACTTTGATTCAAAGACAACTTCAAACAAAGAAGTGATCCCAATATTTTTCCAACTATTAAATGATCAGAAAGAATAGCATTCAAGTTCATAGCTAACAGCCTGATAAATAAACTAATGATAAAAGAAACCAATTTAGTTTTCACTAGCTCTTATTACAGTATTAAAATTCAAAATAAAGAAGGATTTCATTGCTTGGAAAAAATTTTTTATTCTAATTTTTACATGATGAATGAATAAATTATCATGCATTATTTGTTCATAGCCTTCACTAATGAAAGAAAGAAAAAAGATCAAAACAGATCAGACACTACAGTTCAATGATTCTAAAGATAAAATATTCCTTATCCTATCTCTTAGAATGCATTTTCTTAAAAAAATAGGTTTATAATGTTTACAACAAAAACTGAGAAATAGATATTTAAGCATTATAATGATTTCTTAGATTGTGTGTGGGTGGGAGGAGGGAGGAAGGAAACAAATAGACTTAACAAAACCAGAAACTTAGATTTATTTATTTTTTCTAATATGATTGTTTTTGGAGAAGGTTTCATAAGAATACCTACAAAATACTGAGGGACAGCTGAATTTTGCAAATTTAGTCCTACATTTAATTATATTCAGATGCACTTCCATTGACAAAGATATGGAAAATAAAACGGGTAAAAGCCATTGTTTCTTGAATTATGCAAAAATATAAATTCTTGACTTTTCATAAAATAAATTCTGTAACAATTAAAGTAGTATGTTCAGATAATAAATGATATATTTAATTAAATAATCATTGCATTTGTGACTACAATCATAGCTATGTTTATGGAATATCAGGTAGAATATTTGTAAGTTTCCTAATGCTCAGTACCTGTATGCTTTTACTTTCTTTTTTTCTTCATTCAGATACCTTGGCATTGTGTATTGCATAAGATATGCTTAAATAAGTAGCAGCATAAATCAAAGTAATTTTTTTCTTTTCAAGTTACATTAACATCGAATACGTTTTCAGCTTATGATGCTTACTTAAAAAAGCACATCAACTGTTTAGTGCTTCATTTTATACCTGCAAGCTATCCTTTTATGTGATAAGCATTTCTTGGAAATGAACTTTTTTTTTTTTCTTAAAATAAAGTCACAGTCCAAATTTTTCCTTTCATTATATTAGGTTTATTTTATTCTGCTTCTTCCTGAACTTGCCAGTTGAGCTAGAGTAGATATAGAGAGAGCTGTTTTAAAACATTCTTGTAGCAATGTATTTATATAATTTGTGTTCATTTTTACTGTGTTGTAAATGTAATTATATTCTTAAAAGGTAATTTATATTTCTTAAAATGTGTGTGTTTCACATTTAAAATTTTTTACATCAGATATATTTATCCTGGTCTGTCATAAATGGGTACAATCAATGTCAAAGCTATAGAGGCTAAATGTTTCTTAGTAAAAGACTGAAACATCATTTATTTGCATGATGTTTACCCAGCTATGGAGCAGGAGGTGAGGCAGCTACAGATACAGACGTTTATGTTGTGGATAATAGAATAGGGTTGGTGTGAGTTGGGAAAATGGCAGAGGAATCTCCGTGGTTTTTTTTTTAAATTGTTTTGAAACCAGAAACTCAGGGCGGCCTGCAGGTGTCAATTACAACCTGGGAAGCTCTTCCTCTTGTCATTCAGAGGTAGAAAGTGCTGCTGCCAGGAGCCCTGACTCAGGCATCAAGCCTAGTGGCTTTTGCTTCTGTTTCCCTGACTTTTCTCTCTTCCCATTATTGTCACAAGGACAGGTTTATTTCCAGCTTCTCAGGGGAAGCTATTGTCCTCAAAATCAACTGTCAAGTAAAACTTGGTAGGACCTGGAAAAGTTGATACAGATAAACCTGATTTTACGCACACGCACACACACACACACACACACACACACACACACACGGACACACACGGACACGCACAGATATCCATTTTAATAAAGGCCGTGATTCAGAATTTGCAATTGCCTTATGCCATTTAAAACTGTCTTACATTGCTTTTAGTTTCTGTTGCTGTTGTCATTATAGTTTTTCACTGATAAGAAAATAGGCTAAGTCCAGAAAAAAAAATTAGACCAATTTAGCACCATTACAGATATGCTAGATTTAATGGCAACACTGAATCTAAAACCCAGGTCTCCTGACTCTTCAGTTCTTGAATACTTTTCCATTACTTATTTCTTTATACTCAGTGTAAAACTTTATGAGAAAGAGAAACTTAAATTGTCGATTTATTTATGTGTATCTTACAGGGGCCTGAAAACCAGCCCACAGGTTTCAATAAGTAGTTTTATTGAAACAAACACACATTCTTTGTTTACATATAGTCCATGACTGCGGGAACGTTTAACTCAACTACTGGATGCTATTGGCAATTTAATGACCTAAAAAAGTTGAACAGCCATGTATAAATATAGAATTAATTTATATGTATAAGACAATGCTAAGTCTTTTAAACACTGTATAGCATGACGAAGGAAACTTTAGGATTCATGTCCACGTGATGCTCATCTTTAGCCCAGCTAACTGTGGTTGAAAAGACCCAACTTGTTCTGAACAAAATGGAGCTAGTAGAAGGATCATTTCCAGAAGGCAAACTAAATGGACCCAACCTGCCTCCCATCCATGCGGTAGGGTGGCTACGGCTTTGCAGAAGCTCCCATCAGAATCCTCATGCTCAAGCGATGGTTTAATTCAGAGAAAGAGATTAACCGCTCACATAACACTATGGAGTTATAAAGTAGAAATTGCTTACATTTGATGTTTAAGGCAGTGAAGAAGTTCAGAACCAATCCTTTTGAACATTACTAAGAGATAAGGTACTTGATACAGATGGTCCATTTGCGTATTTAGCATCTTTAAAATATAACTGTAGAGGGAGATGCTTCCTAAAGGGTATGCAATGAGTTTGAGCTTTGTGACTCAAAATCGAAAGGTAATCTTATAGATTTGATTATTCTTAAACCACATCCACCTTTCTGCTCCAGAAACAGCTGTCATTTTAGTATGGTAGACACCTTTGATCACATTGCTTCATAGATTTCTTAGCTTTATTTATTTCTTTTCTATTCCTCTTTACTATTTTTTTCCCCCACTGTCAAAAGCCAGTACAAGTAGGTCACAGGACATTTGTACACAGGTTTTCTTCCAAAAGAAACCAAATATAAATAAAATTGGTTCCAAAATTTGAAAATAAATTTAAAGTACACTTGCAAACAAACCTGAAATTGGTAAATAAAGGCTTGTGTAATCTTGTTGGAGATATAGATGTCACCTAACCTCCCATGAAGTTTTCAGTAAAATGAGTTTGATTATTTGTACATTCCTTGGAAGATACTGTTTTCTTCATTAAATACATTCACTATTAATTTATGCTCAATACTTTTAAATAGAATTTAAAGTGATTAACAAAAGCAATATTAAATAATTGGGGAGGAAAGCCTATGTGCAAAAAAAATTTTTTTAAAGGAAAGAAAAGAATGAAGTTGCTAAATTTATATGCACGCTCTAAATCTCGGTTTCCTGGTAGATAGAAATAAGGCAAGGTAGTCTGTTCCATAACTCACATGACCTCAGAGGAAATGACCTACAAAATCTTCAGAAAGAGTCTATGAATTTGGACCATGTAATAAAGGGTGTGTCGAGAATGCAGGCTAGAGGGCTGATAGTGCAGACTGACCAATAATGACAGCATTGAATACCTCTAGACCGTGTTATGCATAATAAGTGATGTTCTGGTAAAATAGTTCTTAATTCATAAACTACAAAAAAATGTGTATTTTTTAAACAAATCCAACTTTAAAGCAAAGGGTTACTTGCAAACAATATTTTAAAAAGCCTTTGCTGCAGTTTTCTGATGAAGAAAAACATCCTTTATCCAAAGAGAGAAATGAACCCCCCTGAGGAGTCGGTGGAGCCTGGGTTTCCGGGTGATGCCTGCTTCTTTAACTGTGGGGCAGCTCCCCCTTTATATGGTTTTCTAGTCCTTACGCATGATTACAGGGAAGGGAGGTTCCTCTTCTTTAAAAAGAATTATAAAACCACTGCCCTCCTTATCTCCTGGATTTTCACATTGCACAGCAGTAATTGTTCTGAGTAAGGGAAACTTAGAGAGATACTGGGTCAGAGTCTCCAATACTGCCTAGCAAGCCTGACCTGCTTATTTGAACAGGGGAGAGAATAATTTACCGCAGCCAAGAGAAAGCGTTCCTTAAAAGTGACTTCCTTATTTCACCACACAACCGTCTGATTATTTTTGTTTTCTAAGTGAACTTGCCTGTAAAGCAGGGCCATGTCCTGGCCCACAGAATGGTGCATTTACCGCTCCTGTCTGATCCTTGTATTGATCATTTGATGCTATCTATGATCTATGAGGAATTCCAAGAGGACAAAAGCAGAGTTCTTCCCCTTAAAATTTGACTACAAAATTAATAGACACATTTTTTAGGATATTTCAATCTTGTCCCACTGGTTTCATTTGAGTTGAGTAATAGGTCTAGAATAACTATCCTTAAAGTTCTCTCTGCTCTCTGCCTACCCAGGTCAAAACAAAAATGAAATTAAGAATAGTAAAAATAATAATATTGAACATTTTATAAACTTAGAGAACCCCACATTAGAATTGCAGTCTTTCATGTAGCCACAAGGTGGGCAAATAGTACAGATCAGTTCTGGTTCTTCCAAGAATGACAGCATTTAAAGTTTGCTACTGGAGAGTATATGTCTTTATCAGGTGTCCTTTTTTTACAGATAAAAATATAAGAAAGAAAGAAGGTAAATGATTTACTTAAGGTGACACAATTAGTTGATGTCAGTGGCAAAATCCAATTTCCACCACCTCCCATAGTGAAAATGGAGATGAAAAGTAATTAGCAAATGTGGTTATTAACCTGGCCAAAAACAGCGACCATCTTTTAAGTGTATCTCTTAATGGTTAAATCAATACTCTGTAAGAGCAGTAGATTTCAAAGAACTTGCTTAGCGAGCTGTGAATCTCCCATTTCCTGCTGCTCATTAAATTGGGGTTATCTCCAATCCTCTTAGCAGCAAAGTCTTAGCACCACCTGGAATTCATAAGTAGGTACGTATTAACTGAAATTTGTAATATTCTCAACCTTTCTAAAGCTGATTTTTTTAACTAAAAGTTGAAAAATAATATTTCCGTGGCTTTAATAATGATTATAGTAAGAATCAAGTGTAAAATTACATACAAGTTAAAACTCCCTACAAAACACAAGGAGTGATTGTCTTTAAAATAGAAACAATGCTATGAACTTTTAAAAAAATCTTTAAAATGTCGCTCACTATTTTACTCTGCTTGGGCTGCTATAACAAAATACCATGGACTGGGTCGCTTAGACCACAGATGTTTATTGGCCATAGTTTTGGAAACTGACAAGTCCAAGATCAGATTTCTGGCAGGTTTGGTTTTGGGTGAGGGCTCTCATCCTGGCTTGCAGATAGCTGGCTTCTTTTGTAACCTCACATGGTGGAGAGAAAGAACTCCAATGTCTCTTTCTCTTCTTATAGGAGCACTAATTCCATCATGGGGGCTCCAGCCTCATGACCTCATTTAATCCTTTTTACCTCACAAAGGGCCCACCCCCTCATGCCATCACATTAGGGGTTAGCACTTCAACATATGAACAGTTGGTCCATAACACTCACATTAATGCTGGGAGAAAAATATTACTACCAATGAGACATGTTTTGATATCCCCAAAGAAAGAAGAAATCTGAAAAGGAATTCAGATTACTAATGGCTTGAGTGACTATAATTTTGCCATTGAAATCCACCCAAGAGGACAAATGATTCTCAAGCTCAAAATGTCAGTAGTGACGCACCTTTTTCAAAAGTACCAATTCCATGTGTTTGTAAATGTCTGAGAATATGAGATCTCAAAGGTACTGTAAAGATTAGCTAAAGATTGAGACCACCAGAAGAGGAATCTTTTAGCAGAATCCTGATTATGAGTGGAGCATGCCCCAAATTAATGGCCCTTCCTCTAGATCAGTATTCCTAGGTAGAGGTACAGTGTTTGATAGGGTTGTTCTTCCGCCATGACTTATACAGAGGGTATGCAACATTTCCCATCATTCTGATCAATTTGCAAGTCATGACAAGGAGCAGATTTTCTACCCCCTTCATTCAGACGCGGGGATGCTGAAATTTTAAATTGCTAGCCGAAGGTCACGTAGCTGGGAGCCAGGATAATGCAAGGGAAAGTGTGCAGGCATTGGGTGGGTTAATCTGGGATGGAACACTTCTCTATCACATTTTAACTCTATGACCTTGGGACAAGTAGTTTTGGTTTTCTGGGTCTTCAGTTCCACATGTGTAAAATGATAATACTGTAAAGATGAAGTCAATTAACAGATAAAGTGCCTGGAACATAACAAGCATTTCCCAGCCCCCGGCTTCTTTCTTAGTAGCAAATCAAGGACGAGCGACCACAATTCTTAGCTCCCCTCCCGGTCCAGCGCACTCTTTATTACACTTCATGGCGCATAGATAGTGTTGTTTTGAACTGAGAATATTAAGTGCATTTTTAAAAGCCTTGTCTTCCAAAATCAATCTCTTCACATTGTTAATAATGCAAGAAAGGAGCTTGAAGTTGGCCCACAGAGATTTTTACGAACCAAAGGGTTATTTTTAATTGGATTTTGTGCCTGTTGTTATGGAAATTGTTGTTTCATAGATTAAGCATTATGACTTTACTGCAAGATCAAGCCCAGAATGGGGTATAATGATGATATCACCCTTATCCTTCTTTTTCTTGACAAAACACCTTTAAAATTAAGAGAAGGGGAGTGAAGCTGCTTCAAAAGCACATAGTTCTAAAGGGGGGAAAAAAGATCTCCCTGTAAAAATAGCTTTAAAATGATGTATTCTCTTTTCAAAGATCAAAACTAAGAATGACCCTCGCTGCCAGTAGGATGCTAAGATTCTGCAGAGTTATTGAACATTCCTTTTTTCACCATTAAAACTAAAAAGAGTTCCTTTAATGCTGGAACTTGCTTTCAACATTTGGTCTCAAAGCATTTTTGCAGTTGCTGAGCTAACAGGCTTCCTTTAGCTATTTCGTGATAAATCTCCCTAACACTCTTCTATCTAGACAAGCTTTTATTCATGTATCCGGATGAATTTAACTTTTCTAAAGAAACAACAAGAGATTGTTTCTAATCTTCATGATGGCCCTGTGTAGACATGAGGCAGTTTGTCATGCGAAATTTAGCTTAGATAACTGGCTCATTTTAAGCTCCAGTGAAATCTAACTAAGGAATACAGAACTTGTATCACCAGTGACATCCTAAGAGAGAAATCAGGGAACTGGGTGGATTGTCTGCAGTACTAAAAGCAAACAATGAATGATCTCTTGTCGGACTGACTACTGAGGTTTCTTCTTGGTGGTTCCCTTATTTATTTTTTTCCTCTTTTGTTCTTTTCATTGGCATTTTAGTATGTCCTCCTGTGCTCCTTGGACATTAATTGGTTTTGTGGATAGAATTTAGTTGAAGAAATAGTGAAGCGAGTCCTGATCGTGAATTGGATGAAAGTCATTAAACTCAATGACGTCATGCATTGCATTATTGAAATGTACTAGAAAATTTCATGACTTTTAAAACACTGGGATCCATCACCAAATAGTGTGGATCTTTAAAAACTTTTCATTATTTTTCTCAGTGAATCGTAATGTCAGATTGGTAGAAATGCTTATTTTCCTATGAAATCTTTCTAGTTATACTAAAAGCTATTTTCCCTTGATTTGTGTGTGTGGAAGAGGGATATTTGTCTAACTTTGTCATTTCAATAATTTCCACAAAACACCTTTCTGAGATAATCTGTTCTCAGCCTATTTAAGTTCCATCTATCTATGGAATTTACACTTCTATTGATTCACTGGCAGTTACTTCCTTGGTTACACTTCTTGTCCTCTTTCTTTTAGTTTTTACCTGGGAATCCCTGTCCTCTACTGCTGTTTAATATCACTTTTTATTCCTTCCCACGCAATATGTGGCCATTTTGGGGGGGTTGTGACTTCTGTTTTCTTCATTTTTCTAAGAGGCAATACTTTTACCTACACTTATCTTCTGTGCCTCCACTAGTTTAATTTTTAGACACAATACATTTAAGAACTTGGTGAACATAGGAAGTACATGTGGTCAGAGTAAAGAGAGCCCTCACTCAGTATAGTACCCAGAGCAATCTCCTCTAATCCAGCCAGTGGCCACTCCCTGAAAATGCTTAGCTAATGACCTATGGCCAGGTCTCTCCCCGAGGTCAGAGGTTACATGACTGCTGGCTACTACATTAGCAAGAAAGTGATAACTGCAAAAATCAGAGAACTCCTTAGAAAAGTAAAGGTGTGTGTACATGTGGGAGGCTTCCCAGTGCTGTATTGACTGTGCCCATTTATGACAACAGGTTCATTCGCTTGTCTTAGATCAATGCATAGTGTGTTGAAGATTCTTCTTAAAGTGTCACACCAGAATGTCTGCTAACTTGTCATTTTCCTTGCTTGCTATGACTCTAATGGGCTTGAAAATTGATCCAGCCAGTCTCTTCTCTCTTGCTCTCTCTCTTTTCTCTCCTATCTCTCGCATTCCTTTTTCTCTTCTCTCTCCTCCCTCTCCCTCGCTTTCCCCTTTCTTTGTCTCTTTCTCTCACTCTCTGTGAGGTTCATTTGTTTGACTGATGCTGAGTGTCCATAATGACTGTTTGGCATATTCTACAGGCAAAGGTCCCGAGACCCTTTTTGCCGGCTATAACCTCAATGATAACGAATGGCACACAGTGCGTGTGGTTCGTCGAGGAAAAAGTTTAAAGTTAACGGTGGATGACCAACAGGCCATGACAGGTAAACCCCACTGTCCCCATCACCCTCTCTTTTACTGAAGCTTTAGACTTTCCCATTTCTTGCAGGTGACTTTGAAAACCAGGTGCACAACTTGAAGCTGATACACATAGTTCAATTGTGTGTGTGTGGTTTGTCTTTGGTTTTCTTTCTGTTTTAAAAAATTATTATATGTATTGGGGTGAAATTGATTAATAAGATTATATAGGTGCCAAGTATACATTTCTATGATACATAATCTATATATTGCACTGTGTGCCCACCATCCCAAATCAAATCATCTTCGGTCACCATATGTTTGACCCCTTCTACCTCTTACCACCCTCCCCGCCCCCCCGCCCCCCATCCCTCTGGTAACCACCATACTGTTGTTTGTATCTGAGTTTTTGCTTGTTTGTTGATTTGTTGCTTTCTGTTTTATATCCCACTCTAGTGGTTCTTAGCTTTTTTACTGACTGACTTATTTCTTGTAGCATGGCTTTCTCGTTTTAATCCTTCAAATTTAAGTTAAATATCAACTCAGGTATTTTCCCCCAATTCATATTTACAACACAGCAGCCTGTGCAACAAATTCCTAACATTTCTCTGAGTGCTGTCATTATGTATTTAATTATTTCCTCACCTCGTTTTGCCTGCTTTCTCCCGAAAGACTGTGAGTTTTGTGAAAATGGGACCCATGTCTGCTCCTCCTACCGCTCTCTTTTTCATCACCTGACACATGCACATACCACACACGCAGTCACCGTAAGTGAACCAACAAGTTCAGTGTCAGGCTGGCGGGTTGTTTTGCTCTGCAGCAGAAATTAGCCCAGCTCTGAGCAAGGCTGAATCTCAAGAAGCTGATCTTGCTATCAGTTTAGGTACAAAAGATTTTATTTAGATATTGAGATTTTTATGTAAACACACCATCCGGTTGGGTGTTTTTTTCTATAGGAAATTGTCATCCATTTGCTATACGCAGACACTTTGATCAGAGGCATTCTGCTCATTTTAAATTCCTCTTCCCACTAACTCTCTGGAAAAGACTGGATTTTTAAATGGTTGGAGCCTTAAAAAATTTTCTCCTTTAATGTCCTTAATTTTTTTTTCTTAATATATGTGTATAAGAGTAGAGGTGGCTACATTATGTATAGATGATTAAACACTGAAATAAATTCTGAGGAAAAATAGAGTTTTTAAAAGGCAGCCGTTAATGTTTTCTTAGTCAGTGGATAATGGCTTTGAGGAGCTAATTCTCTCCCTGGAGCAGGCGTAGCCACCATTACTGTCAATGCAATTTATATCTGCTTATTAAACAAAGAATAGGCTCTTGAACAAGGGCCATAATGATTTTCCTTGTAATTGGGCCATGGTGGCTCCACCACTGTTTTTGTTATGTATGCTCTGCATACATATCCTATTCCTTTGAAAAGAAAACAGACATTAGGTGCTATTTTTATCACCGAACTTCTCAGTCATCCTAAACAAAATGTGGTTCACTATTTCAGAGCTGCCAAGAACTTGACAATTTGGGGATAATATTTAATTTCAAGCATTAGGGATATTTTTTCTGGATATTTCTTTCCTATCATTTGGCTTGTTAATGGAATTTTTAAGAATAACTATGACAATTTTAGGATTGGGGAGGATTCACTGATTTAAAACTCAGATTTTAATATCATGAAAAATATAAAAATCAATACAAGCCCAAGTGATTTTAAAGCTTTTTATGTTTTTCATTCTGTATGGCTTGTTAATTCAATGTTACTGGTATCTCTAGAGCTTTATATTTGACAATTATTAAAGGCTCATTTGATTTGCCACCAAAGAGAGAGTTTTCCATAGAGCAGTGTAGAGGTCATTGAACAAGAAGAACTGAAGAAGGAGAGAGAAATGATATCCTACAAGAAACCAGAATTGCTAAGAATTTAATCATGTTTTTGCATCAGATAAACAAGGAGGAGACATAGTGGGGAGGAAGGAGGAGGACTGACAACTATATACAGTGGTATTTTCAGCTTTAAAAAAAAAGTTTGCAGAGAGGGGATTTGAACAAACCAATGACTGATAAGAAGACACAGGACAATTGTTACCAGGATCAAGGACTAGTAATCAGGTGTAAAAATTAAGTAGAGTCAAGTTCAGATTAGGGGCAATATTTTTACACCAATAAGTTTATAAGCATCAATTAAGTATGTAGACAATTTTTCTCGCACAACAAAGAGAAGGCCTTTTATATTTTACTTACAGGCATTTCCTTAAAATGCCACCTAATATTTTACTGTCCTGACTAAAGACATGGAAATCTGTCCAGCTGGTTGAAGGAGACCCACATAGGTGGTTATTCAATCTTTATTACACCTGGGGGAAGGTCCAGTGAATTTTCTCAGGGTTTGATCCTGGGATTGGCTCTAATTAATTATTTTATTAATATCATGGATGATGGGATAGTGTAAGCTTAATAAATTTTCCAATTATGCCGAATTGAATAGTGAAGTTAGTAACCAGAAGAACTTGATTGCAATTGTAATGACCTTTTTGATTTTCAGAAGAATGCAAATGTCAGTTTAATTAAACAACAAGATGCTGGGAGTGAGTCACTAGCAAAGATAAGGTACTTTATATTGTATCTTAAAAAAAAACAAGCTTACATCTTTTTTATGTAATTTATCTTCAACCCTAAAGGTAGGTGCGATTATCACTCTGGAGGTAAAGTGATACTAGGTTGGCTCTCAAAGGGGTTTATAGAGAAATTTGGCAGGACGAAGAGGGATGGGGGATGAATTGAAGAATGTATCACCATATAAATATGCAACCAAGCTTCATACTTAAGTGTTTAGAGATTATAACTTAGGTAATGTGGACTACTTTTACTGGTATTCTCAAAGTTGGACATACCTTGAATTTGTGCTCAATTTAGTTTTCCAAAACGTAAGTGCAAGGAAAGTGGCATAAATTATGTAAATTATTCAGCACAGAAAAAGGAGGGTGAAAATGACATACTTCAAACACATTTTCATGGTTCATTATTGGAAACATAGTCAGTAGCTTTTCATTATTTTAATCGGTGATAGGAAAATATACAGTCACATTATTTTCTTTTTAAGAACATTTCTTATACAGAAAAACATCACTATGAAGCTGGAATACATCACTTTCTACTGGGTTGATTTAGGACAATCATTGTCTCTAACCCCTTCCCCTGTCTTCTTTCTTTCCTTCCTTCTTTCCTTCTTCCTTCACTCCTTCCTTCTTTCCTTCCTTCTTCCTTTCCTTCCTCCCTCTCTTCCTCTTTCCCTTTCCTCCATAGCTTTCTCCCTTACTTCCTTTTCTTTTCTCTCTCTCCCTTCCTCTTAAACTTTCTCCCTTTCTCCATTACTCACTTCCTTTTTTTCTTCTACTTTTAAAAAATATATTTTTTTATTGATTTCAGAGAGAGGAAAGGAGTGGGAGAGAGGTAGAAACATCAATAATGAGAATCATTGATATGCTGCCTCCTGCACACCCCCTTCTGGCCCGCAACCCAGGCATGTGCCCTGAACTGTAACCTCCTGGTTCATAGGTTGATGCTCAACCACTGAGCCATGGGCTCTTCTACTTTTTAAAACTCTGTAACTTTGTCTAATGAGGACAATTTTTATTAAGGCTAAAATTTGAACAGAGAGAAACCTCATCTAAGAAAGTTGTATTATGTGTTTCAGCCTTGCCCTTTAACATCACTTCTGTGATTTTACTATATATAATTGAATATCAAAGAGGTATTTGGATTCTTGTATCTTAAAATATGATGTTGTTATAAATTGAAAGTGCCTTCCAGATATGGAAAATAATAATGCATGGTTCTCCCATGTAGGTCAAATGGCGGGCGATCATACCAGACTAGAGTTTCATAACATAGAGACTGGCATCATCACTGAACGGCGGTATCTGTCTTCTGTCCCCTCCAACTTCATTGGACACCTTCAGAGCCTGACATTTAATGGGATGGCATACATTGACTTGTGTAAAAATGGTGACATAGATTACTGTGAGCTCAATGCCAGGTTTGGCTTCCGGAATATCATAGCAGACCCTGTTACCTTCAAGACCAAATCAAGCTATGTTGCCTTAGCTACATTGCAAGCCTACACTTCTATGCATCTTTTTTTCCAGTTCAAGACAACATCCCTAGATGGACTAATTCTATATAACAGTGGGGATGGAAATGACTTTATTGTGGTTGAATTAGTTAAAGGGTGAGTATATGACAGTCCAATGACAAATGAAACTTTGGGGGAAATGGGCCTCCATTTCCAAAAACATACATTCAGCAAAATGTATTGGCTTACAAGGCCATGGGCAGGGGTATACAAATAATATATTCATTTAAATTATGTAAGTATCTTATAAATTAATAGGGGTATTGTGTAGTCTTTTACACCTACATTTCCATATGTGAGATGTTATATGAGATATAAATAACATCAGGTTCTAATTTATGCTATGCATTCCATGAATCTTACACTTCCAATGTGGATTGCCTTACTATCACTAAGCACGCTATAATTCTACAAAATAATTCCTACAAATTTGTAGGCTAATTTTTGCTACGTTAAATAGATAATTCAAGTAATCAGACTTCTTCAATTTTACAAAATCCCATTTAACTCAAGCTGAATTCTATGTCCAAATTCCTTGAAGAATTTAGAAGGATTTTTGTGAAATTTCCTTGAAAGTGTGATAAAAGTTTTATGTAATTTAATTAATATGGGTATTCATTCATTCAGTGAC
Source organism: Myotis myotis (assembly GCF_014108235.1). Lineage (NCBI taxonomy): Eukaryota > Metazoa > Chordata > Mammalia > Chiroptera > Vespertilionidae > Myotis > Myotis myotis. The sequence goes on from NW_023416318.1 coordinate 27,777,145, forward strand.
TATTATTGCATATTTACAATGGGCTAGATAATGTGCCAGGAAATATAAATATATATATACACTCTTGCTACCCCATGCATATCTCAGATTCCACCAACCCCAAGGCACGCATATGCAAGTACTCAATCCTAGGGGCTGTAGGTGAACACATAGATAGAAAAGAAGCACTGTGAAATTTTTTCTAAGATGATCATGCGCAAAGGCTTAGTGTTTAGGAAAAATATGAAACGTATGAGGCAGGGGATGGATAGTAGAGCTGAGACTTGAAGGATGAGTCCACATTTCCATAGAGAAGCCGGCATTCAAGGTGGAGGGGAAAGCAGTGCAAAAAGCTGAGAGGAATTACCAGTTCATTGTGGTTAGCCAAGGCTTGAGGGAGGGGTGAAAGAGGGAATGATATATACTTTCCAAAATCATTTGGTCTGGCCCTGCCAAGGCATTAGGGGTGAGGCAATTCAATGTTTGACCAAATATAGCAGGCTAATTTTTAACTTGATAATTTTGTATGGACCATGAGTGATGCTATAAATATCCAAATGGCCCTTGGCCAAAATAAAAGCTTCCCCAACACTGGTATAGACCCTAATTTAAAAAATATATATTTTTTCATTATTCTTTATAGTGAAGACAATAAAGAATCTGCCTTACTGATGCAGAATAGTGTTTCTTTCTCGTTAGCTGAGTTTTTATACAAGTCACTCACATGACTTCTAGCAAGGACAGAGCCACCTGAAAGAAAAATTCTCCTCTTGTAGCATCGAGTTTGACTCCATAAAAAAGTTCAAAAAGTGATGGCATTTTCCCACTGTCCTTTCTCCCCCCAGGTACTTACATTACGTGTTTGACTTGGGAAATGGTGCTAACCTCATCAAAGGGAGTTCAAATAAACCTCTCAATGACAATCAGTGGCACAACGTGATGATATCAAGGGACACCAGCAATCTCCACACTGTAAAGATTGACACGAAAATCACAACGCAGATCACCGCCGGAGCCAGGAACTTGGACCTCAAGAGTAAGTGCACCGGGTCAGAGCAGCGGACATGAACCCCATGGTCGCCACTCACCTGGCAGAGCTTGTGTGTTGTGTGTGTGTGTGTGTGTACCTTCTGCAAATACTAACCAGAATTTCATTTCCTGCATATAATTAATAATACAACACACAAGCTTCTGTTCCCTCTTTAATGTGGCAGATACATGCATTTTTAATAGCAGCTCAAAACATGCAACACCTAAGAATGCATGCATGATTACATTTTAAAGGGTGAGAGAAATGTGTTTGCTTCCATATTATAAAGAAAAATAGGCATTTGCAAGTTTCCGTTTGCAATCAATGTGGAGTCAAGATAAACAGATACCTAAGGAGTTTCTTCAAGGGTTTATTTGTTTTCTTTCCCTGGTGAGATGTCCTAAATACGTACAGCCCCTCTGACCAACTGGGGTCCGAGCCTGGCTTATGCCTTTGTGCCTCCCACAGTGAATCCTCCCACCACACATGCACCAGTGGGAATGTTTCTTTTACTAGCTTCTAACAAAGTCTTAGCAGACATTTTATTTCCTTATTGATACTTGATTTCTCCAAGTGACCAATATAAACATCTTGGAAAACCTGTCAATAACAGGAAAAAAAATAACACAAGTTTCTATCTCAGTGGGCTTTTGTGAATTACTAAGAACATATCTACTAGTATCAATCCCACCACATTTTTTATAATATATTTTTATTGATTCCATGGAGAGGAAGGAAGAGGGAGAGAGAGCTAGAAACATCAATGATGAGAATCATTGATAGGCTGCCTCCTGCACACCTCTCCCTGCGGATCAAGCCTGGAACCTGGGCATGTGTCGTGGTTCATAGGTCGGTTCTCAACCACTAAGCCATGCCGGACAGGTGATCCCATCACATTTAACAGGACAACCAGCATTGGACGAGGTATCATTAGCATTTTATTGAGCTCGGAATGACTTGCCGAGGGATAAAAATACTGGTACAATTGAGCAAAGACACGTTCCCAGTTTTTTGTTTTTTTAATTTTTAAAAAATATATTTTATTGGTTTTTTACAGAGAGGAAATGAGATGGATAGACAGCCATTAACATCGCTGAGAGAGAAACGTCGATCAGCTGCCTCCTGCACAACCCCCACTGGGGATGTGCCCGCAACCAAGGCACACGCCCTTGACTGAAATCAAACCTGGAACCCTTCAGTCTGCAGGCTGATGCTCTATCCACTGAGCCAAACCGGTCAGGGCACGCTTCCAGTTTTGAACCAGGCCCCTCTATTGCTGCTTCTGCCCTGTCCTGGATGCATTCCATAGTCCTACAGGGACCCTCGTGGTCACATTTTTACTTGGCAAGAGGTGTTCGCTTGTACTGATGTGATCTTTCCCTTTGATTCAAAGAGAGTATACATGGGGCAGTTAGGGAACTGGAAAGAGAAAACCCAACAGAAGTCTTTCTAGAGAAAAGTCCTCTTTCTAAATCAGATAAAAGAAGAAAGAAAAGTGTTTCACTTTCTGTAATTGCAGAACTTGTTTATAATCACCCAACACCTAAAATAAGTGGTAACGGCTGTCTCCCTCTCTCAGAGTGGCCTCTTGTTAACTTCAAAGACATCTTGTTTGTGCCCACAGATCAAGTAGCTTAGCTCAAAAGGTGAAATGCAATTCAAAGGAAATGCTGCTTACCAGGCCAACCCTCTTTCTTGTCTCTGACTGAAGGGAATGGAGGGCATTTTCTGCCCCTGATTTTTTTGTGCCCCGATGTACACAGCAGGCTCAGGCAGTCACTGTGAAGGAAAGGGAGAGATCGTGACACTGAGTGTGCTGGCCAAGCCAGCCGCCAGCTCAAAGCCAAATGCTTTCCTGTTTGTCCTGTAGGGAGGGACCTCAGGAAGCATGAGTGAGCCTCACTAGAAACTGGGCACTGTGTCCGGGACGAAAACAGTTGGAAAAGAGCAGTTCAAGGTCGGTTGAAGTATGTGACCTGCACAGACCTGCCCCTCGAGGGCACAGAGAAGCAGTGCCAGGCAGTGGGTATTGTCTCATCAGACAAGTAGGGCACTGTCTCTGAGACACATCATTTCTCCTTCCTACCTACATGCCTACTGCCATTGGGGGGCTTATCACATAGGACCGTCTATATCAGTGGTTCTCAACCTTCCTAATGTCGCGACCCTTTAATACAGCTCCTCATGTTGTGGTGACCCCCAACCATAAAATTATTTTCGTTGCTACTTCATAACTGTAATTTTGCTACTGTTATGAATCATAATGTAAATAGCTGATATGCAGGATGTATTTTCAGGGGTCACGACCCACAGGTTGAGAACCAGTGGTATGAACTCTTCACTCGGCACTGAGCAGCACTGCTGTCTTCCATGCCAGTCATGAAGGATTCAGCCACTCCAATCTGGCTTGGACAGCTTTTATTTTATGCATTTTTTTAAAAATTTTTTTCACCTAAAAGCTGTATTCTTATAGAGTTAAAAGAAACTCATCAGGTTTATTTTACACTCTCCTTAAAGTCACTGTAGTTCTCAATGTGCAGTCAACCAACTTAACCCCATCGGAGTCACGTGGAGGGATTTACTCAATGCAGATTCATGGGCCCCATCTCAGACAGACTAAGATTGATGCGTGCGGAACAGGTGTCCGTATTTTTAAAGAGCACTCACTAATCTAAACCCTGTGCTTTTCAAAGTCCGGAAAAATGCGGTATCTATGTTGAGGACAAATTTAACTCACTTTTTAATTTTAGTAAAAATCCTGGCTTTGCCTTTTTTCCCCTAAGAATTTTACTTGCTTTGTTTTGTTTGACCAGTCCTGTGCTGAGATGATATGGGATGCCTGGGGATCATGAAAAGTGTTTTTATTTCTCATGTTACCATCCCTTAGAAAGACACTAGAGGGCGGCATATGGCCACAAAACTTGCCATCTGGGATTCAGGACGGGGAATGCTCAACAGGCTCCTTTTGTGCTAGGAAGCAGAATTTCTTTGTTTTCCCACCATCCCAGATCCCAGTTAGCCTTCTGATAATGCATGATTTCGCCTGTGGCTCTGTTTCATTATATGCATTGGACCTGACAGTAGAAATTTGAAAGCTAGGGAACATGTGTGCCAATCCCTACCTTGACTTTGAAGGAGATGGTCAGAAATGGGCAGCAGTCGAATGATCTTTCTCTGAAAAAGAGAATTCTATGCAGGTGACCTTGTTCAAATTATGTTTCCTGACACTGCGGGGTCCTCAGGGGAGGTGTGTCTCTCCCTGCTGACACAGTTTTGCTTTCATCTTTATTTCCCAGCTGTTTGTGTTCTATTCCCTCTGGCTATTATGTACAAGCTGCAACATGCAATGAAAAGAGCAGCATAAATTTGCTCTCTGGAATGAATTTCTAGCACAGCTGTACATTCATTGTGGGGCTTTTGAGTCCTGCCCCCTTCAGAGAGATAAAGGGTCGGTGTAACGCCTCCTCATGTTCCTACTCTTGTTCCTATAGTTGGCAAGTGTGTATGTTTGTATGTGGTTGTATATGGGAAGGAGCTGATATTTATTGATTTCCTATGAAATGCTAAGGAGATTTAAATCAGGTTATTTTATTTAATCCTAGCCATTAGCCAGGGACTTGAATCAAGGTCAGTCTTGTTCATTCATGAATCTAGTTCAAGAACAAAGAGAGGGAGGAAAGATAGTCTTTGACCTTTGTCTTCCATGGGTATCTTTCTTTATAGCATTACTTGTTTATCCTTCAGCAAATTGAGGACAATTTACTTGATGGGGGACAAAAAAAAAAAAGAAAAGAAAAGATTTCTAGGTGACTGGAATACAGTGCCTTCAGGTGTCCACTTAGGAAAACTACTTAAAAATGAATATTTCATTTATAGGCCATGTGTAGGTCAGGCCAGGCTGAGCTTTGCCCTTTGTTCTTCCTCTCAGACCCCAAATTTCTTGCCCCTAAGGGCTTTGAGCAGCTCTCCCTCTGTCCCCTATCTTATCTCTTCCCTCTTCCCACCCAAACTAGGACTATTATCTATTCATTAACCTTCCTTGTATCCTTCCTCAAATCTACCTTTCCCTAGTCAGAGATAGCCCAACCAGGGCTTTCCTTTCAAATGCATTCTACTTCCAAGCAAAGATTAGAAGGTAAAGGCAGGGGAGTACCTCCCTTCCAGGATGTAGCCTGTGTGGGGTTTTTTTGTTTTGTTTTTGTTTTTATTTTTGTTTTTGTTTCCAAATTGAAGGCAAGAACCTCCACCAGCAAAGGAGTTATGATTCCCTTTGTTGCGCTGGCCTGGAGCCAAACCTGCAATATCTCTGATCTTTGGCTGTAGTATTCTTGTTCTTTCCAACTTGATCTCACACTTGTCTCTGTTACTCAGCTACCTACTCACTCAATCCTGAACATAACCCCTGTGCCCCCATTGTCTCCCCTTTACTGTTGCTATTTGATAAGTCATTGCTTTGGTACTTGAGTGATCCAGAGGACATCCAAGTCCTGGCCATGTCTAACTAAACATGCCCAAGCTTTGTTCATCCACATGCCATCCAATTGCTCATTTGCTCAAATAAGAAACTTTAAAAGAACAGTCTGACTTTGAGCTTAGCCTTAAAGCAGGAGGTGGCACTGAAAATGGAGGCAAGCTCCTGTTATCTTGTTGGTGAATTGATTGATTGATCTATTGATTTTTAGTTTGTAAGGGAAAGAGATTTACTCCCATTGCTTCAGTTAATGGGAGATTATTTTAAGGACCCATTAGGAAGAAAGACACATCCTTTTAGCTGCTGAGCCATGAGGTCACACAGCAAATAAGAACTTTGTTCTAATAGTCATACTGGCATCTCAAGAACAACCCTCTTAGGTGCTCCCTTGGCATATCCCCCATACATCCTCCCTCTGCCCTGCCCACTCCCACTGGGATCATTTCTCTCTCTTCTCTGCTTCTGGCTTCTTCTACCTTGCCTTCTTCCAACTCATGGCTCCTACCTATGGCTTTTGTCCCTGTGTGTGTCCCCAGTTCTGCCGACTCTCTGCGTCAGCTCACGTTCAAATTCCCCAGAGTGAGTGGACCTGCCTGGAACACAGCTTCATGGGCTTTTGCCCTGCAGCGGTCGCTCAGGCTCACTTCCTCAGGCCAAGCCGCTGTAAACAAAGAGGTAGATTTGCAAGGTATAAAATGTGAACTGAAAAGATGATCTCTAGGGAAGGAGGCTGGGCTGGAAGGCTCCCCTTAGCTTCTCAGAGGGTAGCAAGGTGATTTGCCTATTTAGAAAGGCCCTCCATGTAGTCCCAGACAGTGAGGAGAGGAGGAATTAAGGGGTTTTGAGTAGGAGAGTGGAGTTTATGATGCACTTTAGAATCATTTCTTTGGCTTCCGTGTAGAGAACAGGCTGAGGCTGGTGAGGAAAGAGATCGCTTTGGAGGCAATCATCATGTATGGACCATGAAAGTAAGACTTGCCATTTTTGTTCCTCCTTTTCCCACACAAGCATTGAAAGACACTTAGAGATATGAAACTATTGTTTCCTGCCTTCTCCATTGAGTTTCCAGGCTTTGCAGGACTCAATCTCAATCTATTTTCTTTACTGTAATTCCTTTGTCAGCTCATTTTACTCACTCTCACCCCCAACCCCTATGAGATATTGTTTTCTTTCCATGCCCAGTTGTCTTGACCCATTTGTCTTGTCTTGGAAGTTCTTTCCTCTGCTTCCCCACAAACCCTGGATCAGCTTACACATCTGCAGCAGAGTTCAAGTTCCTTGTTCCCTAAAAGCACTTTTAAAAAAATCCTTTACCCTTTGTGATTGTTCTGGAATCTCTTCGACATTAGCCATAGTTTTCCATGTTTCATTTTTTCAATTCCCTCCAAATCTGTTATTTGAAATTTCTCTCCCCACCTTTTATCATTGATCTTGAAGACAATCTGGTATGACTCATTCCTTTCACAAATAAGAGGAATATGCTCAGGCAGCTAGTTAGTGTTTTATATCTAGTCTTTAATTCCCAGTTCAACAATTTTTACAATAGACCAGGGAAAACAAGCTTTTTTTTTCTTTCTTTCTCACATTAACCTCAGTTAACTACTAGTGACAGCCTGGAGCAACATTCTGAAAAGAAATCTGAGACCTTCTATGGACTCACTGGAGAAGACTATTCCCATGGCCAGCCATAGGTGCAAGATGGGGACTGTAGGCCATCTACCAGCTTTTCATTTCTGGTGCAGGTTTGATGGCCCCGAACCTTCCCATTCCTAGTTGTTTGGCTGTAGGTGATGGAGGTGTTTAAAGCCCTGATGCTGGTTTCTGCTCATCCACAACATTGGCTGAGCTCTGACAGCCTCAGGCCTTGGCTTGTGTGCTTACAAATTAGTAAGGGATGTCATGCACCAGAAAAGATAGCTTTCCTCAGTCCTCCTACAGGGATGTGTAGGCTCCTGGAAACCTGAACCCATGGCTTTCAAATGTGGTACCAATTTACCATGAGGCAGGCAGTGATTAGATGAGCTGATCTCATAAAGCTGGTGGTATTTAGGGTGTGAAGAAGAAAGTGCCTGCAGGTGCTCACAGCTGGGTTCTTAAGATGGCGGCCGGCAGCCAGGCAGCTTGAAGCTAACATGAGGCTTGCTTACTTCAGTGATGGAGGACTCCAACGTTCCCCGCCTGCCTTGCCGGCCTCTGAGCCTGCAGTCTGAAACATTGTAACAAATATAGAAGATAAACAAAACCCCAGAAACCAGCTTTCAGTGAGCCGGGATCTCAGAGCTGGAGTTGATACAGTGTCTCGATTATAGAACCCAGCAGAGGCCTCAGAGCTGGAGCCAGAGCTAAAGCTGGCCCAGAATAAAAAAAAAGAGAAAAAGGAGCAGTTGGGACCTTCAGTCACCCGTGAGCCTGAAAACAGCCCTCAGCCCCTCACCCAGACTGGCCAGGCACCCCAGTGGGGACCCCCACCCTGAAGAGTGTGTGACCAGCTGCAAACAGCCATCATCCCCTCACCCAGGCTGGCCAGGCACCCCAGTGGGGACCCCCACCCTAGTCCAGGACACCCTTCAGGGCAAACCAGCCACCCCCACCCATGCACCAGGCCTCTATCCTATATAGTAAAAGGGTAATATGCCTCCCAGCACCGGGATCAGAGGACCCGCGAGGCCTCCCAGCACCGGGATCAGCGTGACAGGGGGCAGCGCCCAAACCCCCTGATCGCCCTGCAGCTCTGTGTGTGACAGGGGGCAGGGCCACAACCTCCCTATCCGCCCTGCTCTGTTCATGACAGGGGAAGGCGCCCCAACCTTCTGATCAGCCCTGCTCTGTGCGTGACAGGGGGGAGCTCCTGAACCCCCTGATCACCCTGCAGCTCTGTGTGACAGGGTGCAGCGCCCCAACCCCCTGATCGCCCTGCAGCTCTGTGTGTGACGGGGTGCGGCACCTCAACCACCCCCTCCCCCCACGGGCCCTGCTCTGTGTGTGAGGGGTTAGAGCCATAACCTCCCCATCGGCCCTGCCCTGAGTGTGAGAGTGGTGGCGCCCCAACCCCCTGATCCACCTTGCTCTGTGTGTGACAGGGGGCGGTGCCCCAACTCCCCTATCGGCCCTACTCTGTGAGTGACAGGGGGGAGCTCCTCAACCCCCTGATGGGCCCTGCTCTGTGCATGACAGGGGGGAGTTCCCCAACCCCCTGATCAACCCTGCTCTGTGCGTGACGGGGGGAGCTCCCCAACCCCCTGATCGACCCTGCTCTGTGTGTGACAGGGCAAGGAGCCCAACCCCCCTGATGGGCCCTGCTCTGTGCATGACAGGGGGCAGTGCAACCTCCCCATCAACCCTGCCTTGAGTGTGACAGGGGGCAGTGCCCCAACCCCCCAATCGGCCCTACCCTGAGCGTGACTGAGGGTGGCATTGCAACCTCCCAATCCGCCCTGCTCTGTGCATGACAGGGGGCGGCGCCCCAACTCCCCAATCGGCCCTGCTCTGAGCCCGACCAGGGGCTGCACCTAGGGATTGAGCCTGCCCTCTGCCACCCGGGAGCAGGCCTAAGCCAGCAGGTCGTTATCTCCCGAGGGGCCCCAGACTGCGAGAGGGCACAGGCTGGGCTGAGGGACCCCCCTCCCCCCCCCCCGAGTGCACAAATTTTTGTGCACCGGGCCTCTAGTTTTACATTATAAAACAACTGCAATTCAAAAATTTTAAAAACTGTCCAACCTAAGCTACTTATTAATCAAAACTGAAATTTGGGGTGGGAGTCTGTTTGGGCCAGTCACAGGCTGGAACAGGGGCATTTCAGCTTTGTCCCTTCCTGTTACGGTCTTCCCACAGCTTGGTGACGAGACTAGATGATGTTCTGTTCAGACTCCTGGTCTGACAGATCCTCAAGTTCACTCTTCCTTTCCTGGTGCGCTCCTGGGTTCATCCAAGGTTCCTCTGCTGGGACCTCCTGTCTTTAAGCCCCGTGGAGTGGTTATGCCCTCTGTTCCTTCCGCCAGCCTCACTGCTGGGGTCTGCTCCACCCCAGGCAGTCCTGCCTGGCTTGCTTTCCCTGCACATGGAGCCCACGTCTGCCCATGAGCAATGCTCATGCATTGTGTGTCTCACCAGCCCTGAGAGCCTTGGAAGTGAGGCCCATTCCCAATGCTTTCATTTTACTCTTCTGTGTGAACTTTCTTAATATGTCAGGCACTAGTCCTGTATCCCCCAACTCTGTGGTCGGCAAACTGCGGCTCGCAAGCCACATGCGGCTCTTTTGGTCCCTTGAGTGTGGCTCTTCCTAAGCCTTAGGAGTACCCTAATTAAGTTAATAACAATGTACCTACCTATATAGTTTAAATTTAAAAAAATTGGCTCTCAAAAAAAATTTCAATCGTTGTACTGTTGATATTTGGCTCTGTTGACTAATGAGTTTGCCGACCACTGCAACTGCAGGAAACAAAGCAGGTTTTCAAGGAGACCTGAGAGCCTTCTCACTAAGCTTGGGGATAGGTTGTGAGCTCACATTTATTGCATAGTAAGTCCTACCTATGTCAAAAATATTTTTAGACATCTTTCTTTCCAATTTCTTAGACATCTTAATTTCCTTTATTGTTGTTATGAAAATGATGTCCTTAATGTAACTGAGGGACTCAAGGTCTGAGAACCAGTATTTTATCATTTCCTTTGTAAATTTTGCATTTAGTTATCTGTCTAAGACTCACATTATCTCATATCTATAGTGTTGGCACTTTGGTCAGAACTTCAATTCTGATATTCTATCACAAGTTGGTCTCTTAATCTTTACAATAATTAGATGAGTGAGCTATTAATGCTCATATATTATAGATGAGAAAAAGGAAACTCAGAAAAGCTGAGTTGTCTACAAATAGAATTTGCACTCAAGTCTGTAGAAGCATTTAAATACTACTATATATATTGGCCAACATATTAGAAGGGTTTTCTTATGATTATCTAGAGTGAAAAATAGTATGTATTTTAATCTGAGGGAAATTTTCATATAATAAAATGCATTTTCTCCTCCATATACAGAATGGGGCAAAAGTAGGTTGACAGTTTTTCTTACAGAAAATAATACAGTAATCAATAAATATTACTGGAGTAAAATGTGTTCCATGTACTCACAACTGTAAAACTACTTTCTCCCCACCCTAGAAGTTCTTCAAACTTCTATATTACTATGGTGCATGGTGCTGAAAATTTCACTTTGGTAATTACAAAAGCATTGGATATTTTATTTTCACTTTCCACATGCTCAGCCCTTCCCTATGCTTTGCACAGAGCCTGTACATTTGTTCTATCTCCTTGGCCCCTGAAGTCTTCCTCAAATACTTCAGCCCAAAATTTTAATTGCTCAATGTCCTTAATATATAGTTTATAGAACATGTACATTTATAGATGCTTTAAAGCAGGCCCAAGCAAGTATAGCACTTGGTGGAATGTTTGGAGATTGGTCAATCAATCAATCAATCAATCAGTCATCAGCTTGTGCCAGAGGACTATGTGCCAGTCCATTCAACTGCTGGAGCCCTCCATTTCCCCAGCCTTTAAGGAACGTTGCCCACACCTCCCTGCCCTCCTTTTTGATCCCTGCTGTTAACTATTAGCTTTTCTCCTTAAGAATAATTTAAATAGTGGAAGAACAAAGTATTTGGAGACATGCCTAAGGGAATAACACCATTCCAGGGGGACCTCATGACCTCATTGAGAATATTCTATCCTTCAGGCACAGAAGGAATTCCTTCTTTGAAAAAAAAAATACAAAAAAGTTTAAAAATAAAGAGTTTCAGTAAAGCTCATGACATTGTAGAAGTTTTCTGTCAATTCTGTAAAGTTTTTGTGTGCTTTGTACCTTATGGTTCTTTCAAGCTGTCCAGGAAACTGCTGAGGGCTTTACCCTCTTATCCTGTATATCTGAGCTGAGAGCAGGTGCCATTTTTTTAACCTGCATTAAAGAGGCCATTATTATGGGGAAGAACTGGTCTTTTATACTTTCCATATACACCACCAGGGCTTCCCCACACCGAATAAATGTTCCTTTGTTTTGAAGTAGAAAAATTAAATTTTGGAAAATAAGAAGAAAAAAAAAAGCCAAATAGTTATCTTGAGCTACTTAAACTCTCAGGGCAGATGAACAGGTTTGCATAGGTCTGCTTACTGGTCCCTTAGTTATAAGTCATTTTTAATTTCAGGAACAGTCATTTCTAAACTCCTCCACCAATTCTATTCCTGTCACTGAGATGGTTTTTAGTAAAAATAGACAGTGGTACAGTAGGAAAAGAGGTAGGTAGCCTGGGAGTGGGAGGCTGGCATGGTGGTGCTTTTTCTCCTTGTGCTGGTTGTATGGCCTTGGACAGGCTACTTATCTTTCCAGAAGGATAGTTTGCTCACCTGTATGGCGAGGATAATAATAACTTCCTGCCTATTGTGAAGAGTTGGTATGAGGATTAAATGGAATGAGAAAAGGCAAAGCACTATTCAAACCTAGGCACTGTGCATATGGAAGGCGTAACAGTACCTGTGAGCTCAAGATCCTCTGAGTTGAGTGCAGTCCCAGGGAGAGAATAATGAAACCTGAAATGGTGACAGAATTGTGTGCTGCTAAAGGATGTTGGAGGCATCTAAACTGGCTGCCACTTGCATAGGGAATAAAAGAAAACAAATGAAAACATTTGAATCCCTTTGAACCAAAAGGTAGATTTGCAAAGCTGTGAGATGAAGTTGGCTGGGCATGGATTTATGCGACTGGACTCCCACCCCATCTGCCACAGGGTCACTGTCAGGGTGGGTTTAAAAGAAGATGGGTTGCCGCATACACGTCCACAGCAATTTTATTTCATTATTTCCCATTGAACATGCCCACCAGCTTTCCCGCACAGGAGGCTGGCCAAACACACAAGCAAAATCTGTCTTCATGTTGTGAGTCTTATAACCGTACTTTTAAAAAAAGGTCTCATTTTGGGGAAATTTTATTTCAAAAATATCAGCGCCAACAGAAATTTCAGAATATCGAAAGCATGTTTCTCTCCTGCCCAGAAACATAATGTCAATATTAACTCTCAAAGACTCACTATAGGAAAACATTAAGGTCTGAACTCCAACTGATTGTAATCCACCCACCTGTTCACACACCGATATTAGGTTGGGCAAAGGATGAATGTAGGTGTCCTATTTATCTCTTTGTAGGAGACAATTGAGAAGTAGCTGACATATCTAAAAATCAAATTTGGGAGTCTTAAGAATTCTACCCACTTATCGGAATTGTGATACCTAATACTTACGGCTATGGAAGCAAGTTGACTTTATCTTCATGTGATTACTAAACAAGGAGATGAGCCCCCCACCCCCAGTTTTGTCCCAGGAATCTGTGTTATTTTGCTTGGACTTCTGGGAATGTTTATCGCGGTTACTTTCCTCCATCGCCCAAGGTACTCCTGAACATTTCTACATTTTGTACTAGTGAAGCTCTACAAATTTGCTACTTGCCACTTAGAGTATACAGTGTATAACCAGTGTAAATTAAGCAAGAATTATCATAGTTGTAGAAGACCTGGGCTTGGAATCAGACCCTGCCATTTTCTGGTAGTATAGCCTTGAGCCATAGTGTCTTTATGATATTATAGCCTTGAACCATAGCTTACCAGGTGAACACCAAATGAAACACTACATGTGCCAGTGCTTGATGAAGTTTAGAATACTACGCCAATGTGTACTGTTGTAATAATAAAGCCAGAGCTGACTTTTCTGGTTTTGACCAAGGCAGTTCTTGACACTGATTACCAAGAAGTCAAAGCAGGGGGGTGGGGGAGGCTTTCTCTCACTCAGACAGGGCTCTCTATACATTGAAATTGAGCTACCTCAGTGATTTTTGAATGAAATGTAAAGTCTTTTTACCACAGACAATATACTATTACTCTTAGGTGTGGGAGCCTATAGGGCCAGGAAGACTGTGGTTGACAAGGAACTAAAAGGTAGAGTCTTTTAACTGCAGAAGGCTCATGAAGAGGTCCCCAGTTACCACACATTGATACCACTCACTGTTTCTGTACTTCTATCGGTGTCTGCCTCTCTCTACAAATAAATGCAATGTATGCCAGTTAAAATTTGTCATGAATTCTATCAGAATGGGGAAAAAATGCCACTGCATTGAATGATCTTAATGAACTACATGATGTTCAAGAGAGGGGCCAGTAGAAATATTTCCCACAATTAACTTTATTATTTCTTGAGAGGAGGAAACCAGGGATAAATAAGAGTGGTGTAACCCATAAACACCTTCAGTATGCCCTTACTGTTTGAGTGATTAATTATTTGCTTGCAACCTGCTGATTTATCCATTTATTCAATGAGAACAAGTAATCATTGAGTCCCTACTAATTGAAAATGAGAATATAGTGATGCTTAGCTCATAACATTTTTAGGAATTTATAGGACAATGGGAAGATAAGACAGCCACACAAAGAACTAGGAGATAAATAGTAATTGCCAGAAAAGAGGTTCAAACATTATGTGGATTCAAAGGTCATACTTGCCTATGACTGGGGAAACAAATACAATAACAAGGAAGAATATCGGTGGAGTCCGCCAAATTGGATAGGGTTTTGAAATGGAAGATTGGGAGAGGAAAGGTGTTCATGATAGAAGTAATATGTACAGTAAAGAATGATGAAACGACATGAACATGCAGTATTGGAAAAATACAGTTTGAATAAAGATTAGGATATAGGGATTGATGTTATCTTAACTCTCTGCCAGGCTAACGTCATTGGAGAAAGATTGTTCAAAATTTAGGGACAGTGACTGAGGCTGGATAATTCAAAATCTTGAACACTGCTAACTTCAGGCTTTATTTAGAAGAGAGAGGAAGGTACTGAAGAAATCAGGCACAGTGGGAAGACTGATAATGGTATTGATGAGGAGGATGGATGGAGGCAGGGACGCCAGATAACAAGTTATTGAATGAAAGGTGTACAAGGGGAAAAGAAGGCAACTACTGGAAAAGGAAATGAAAATAGAAAAGATGAATGTCAGAACTATTGGCAATAGTTTGAATGTAAGCTCTGAGATACAGAATAAAGTTAAAAATAATTTTGAACTTTCCTTTTGGGTATCAGGGAGACTAGAAATGCGATTATTATGAAACAGGGAAGTCTGGACATAGTTCTCCAGCAAGGGGAAAGATGATGGTTTGATTTTAGACTGAACTTAGAAAGCCCGGCAAGCCTAAAAATGATTCACAGGCATCGCCTACAGAAGCAAACACCGGTAGTTCTAGGATTGAACCCTTACTGTACCGAGGAAGACTAAGGTATATAAAGCTAGAGAATAAGTAATAAATCAAACTGTTCACCACCGGGCATCTCTTCATCAAAGAGTTTCTAAAATTTACCTGACTTTTTTCATAGAGATCTATAAAGGACACAGCTCTTGGATCTTAGAACAAAACATGTAGTTGAGTTGCCAGCTTTGACTTCAATATTGGATATTTCCTGTGCTTTGAACTCGGATGTGGTTTTGGATAGGGTTAGCTGTTCAATCCCATGTGTGGTTTGTTTTAAAAGTTTCCATTTATCTACTTGTAGGCTCAAATGTATTAGAGAAATATTAATGACTCCCATGCTTTTACTTTCAGTAATTTAATATCATTTACTTAAGCAATCACAGGAAATAGTGACTCTGACTTTCCTCCAGGAGGAAAAAAAAAAGAGTAAATAAGTGACTGTTTGTTTCCTAGGGGTTATAGATGATTTTTTTTCTCCTATCTAACAGGGCACACTTTCATAAAACAAGGTTTACATTTTATTTGCCTCCCAAAGAAATGCTGTATTAAGGTATATGGTCAAGATCTGACCTGCGGGTGTTCCTTTGTGGATATGCAATAAACGATTGACATTAAAGGCGATTGCAAATTTGGGGCAGAGTTGGATCCCTGGGGTAAGGGGATGCACTTATACTGCAGAATAGCTCTTAGAAACCATTCCAGCCGGTGTGTACTTATTCTACTAGCCAATCACAAGAATTGAGAGAAAAGTTAGAGTTGTCTCCAAATTTGCTGTCCAAAGTCCAGTGTTCACATCCCAGAATTGTACTTTCTCCGGTCCAGCCAGAAGGGAAGGGAGGCAGTGTGTATTCCTTACTTCAGCTTTTTCTTTTTTCAAGTGCCACTTACAAGAAATTACTGGAGCCTCACGTCTCCCTGGAGTTTTAGTTACCCAAATCTACAAAGCAGATGTCCTTTATAAATATGCTGTTTTTTAAATTAGAAGGAAAGCGAGATGTTTAAGAGGCACCAACAATCCATGTGAATAAACGGGAAAGCTGAGTCAAAGAACTAATTATACCCTGATACTTGCATCCTGCTGCTGCAAGGCGGACCTCGGAGCCCTCGCTCTAATTGCCTATGCCCCCTGTTTTAAGAGAAGAGAAAACCTCTTACACCACTTCATCTGCTTTTGGTTGAGGGCTCCCAAGCCATGCCTCACAGCCCCACCATCTTTTCCCTAAGCTCCCAGTTTACATCACTTCATGCCAATAGGGCATTCCTACTCAAATTCCAGGTGGGCAATGTTAAATTACAATTTCATCTCTTCTTTCCAAATTATGACTGCTTCATGTTCCCCTGTTTCCTAGCCTGCGTGGCTTCTATTTGGGGACTTACCTTTTCGTTGTTGTTCAGCTTTCGTTTTTAAACCGGTAGTCATATATTCTATTGTGCTACAATCGCCCTTCTTTTGAGTTGACTTATCCAACACTATTTGCCAGTGCCCCTTTGAAAAATTCTCTCTTCTTGCCAAGTCTGGCCTTTTATGCTCTTTTTTGAATGCTGTATTCATTTTATCTCCGTGGTAAACCTGTGCTGGTTTCCATGCCTGCAACCTATATATATGTCATTACAACATCATGTGTCCCATATTTCCTTCTGGTCTAAACTCTCCAGAAAGCTCCACCTCACCATCCAAGTCCATAGGCCCATTCAGCATGAACCTTACAACCTGACCCTTGCATTTTTGTGTCCCTTAATCTGTTTTTATCAAATTAGGAGATATTCATCAAGCAACTGTCCTGTTTCTGTTACCAGGTTTAATGCTGGTAATATGGGCAGCTTAGGAGGTTCTGAGTATGTCAGCAGAGCCTCTTGAGCTGCCCATAGTGTAGTGCAAGACACAGTTCTAGGATACAAATGACTGAAAACTGAATCAAGTAAAATAAAACGTGTACACTTGACACCTTGATACTCCATTACACGAGAAACAAGGGCACTACCTGGACTCACTCTTCTGTCTCTCTCGGTGCAATCAACATAGAATGAGATACACGATAGATGCATAGTCCTTACCAGACATGTCCACATAACCACACCAGTAGCAGTGACAGGCTGAGTGTGTGCTCTACCCCAGTGCTCACACACATGCTTTATAATCCTCACAGGTGGGCATTGTTAACCCATTCCACTGGTGAAGGATCTGACTCTTAAAGAAGTTATGTAACAACGTGCCTACGCTGAGACAACCAATAAGTGGCAGAGCCAGGATTTGTAGCCATATATAACTTAAAAGCTTGTGCACTATCCCCTACTACTCGCTACTGCCCAACTACTAGGGAATGGATACCTGTGATATTCACATATATATATACACTTGTGCTAAAGATAAGGGTATTCTTGAGATTAAAAACCAACAGATGTTTTGAAATTATGTGGCTTTGTTTGTACATGTGCTCTGCATCTTCTGTCGAACATATCCCAATTCCATTGTTGCCTTGTCAATTGCATACATGGTCTGCTTAAAGGGTCTGAATAAAAAGCACTCATAGCTTGAAGAGGGGGCAACACGATCGTTTCAAGTCTAGAGGAAACTGGCTCTTAGAGGATGTCCATCCTGGCTCTCCTTCACACAAGGGTCATTAAAAGGCATACCGTCCTTCCCATGCTCAGGATGTTGCCTGGGAGATCCCATTAGTGCTAATGGGTCATTTTCTTGCTAGCACCCCGAGGATCAAAAGGAGAAGCTGCATCTTTGATGAAGTGCTAATGCTGCACAGGTCTCAGGCCACTTAAGGTTTTCTTTGTTCTCTTCATATGGCAGCCCAACAGGGGACCTTAGACCACTGTCTGTTGTATGAAGAGTTTATAAGGACCATGTTAAGTGGTGGTACTAAGTGCAGCTTCAGTAATGAAAATGATGCCCCTACTTACGCCAGACCCATCCACCTTGGTGTGTTTGAGGCTTGTATCCTGCACAGCTTGAATCGATCATTTCTGCTCTTTAATAGCACAAGGGAAAGCTTACTACTTTTTCTTTAATACACTTTAAAAAGTTGTTCAACAAATAAGTTTGCTAATAGAAAAAAAAAAAAAGGATTGTGGCAGGAAGTGGGGAAAGGAAGTCAATGCATTTTAGAATTAGTGCTCTCCCCATGTGTTGCCTTACCATTCTTCTTTCTTCTTTTCTACTGTGACCTCAATATTTATTGAGTGCCCACTGTGCTATATAGCCTGGTACTAGGCACTGTGGGAGAATGTAAAACAAAGACACAGTCTCTGTCCTCCAGGAGGTTATCATCACAAAGGACAAGATTGTTTATCAAATATAGTGTTCCCTACCTAACTTTCAGTACTGAGTTCCATAGCTGAAGCAGAGCCAAGAATTCTTTATTTAACACCCACTGTTCCTAATACTACATTTATTAGGTCTAGAGGAGAGCTGGAATTTCCTAACAATTTTAGTGTAATAAACTAGTGTTGGGAGCATTTTCCTGCCTTGACATTTGGCATGTAACAGTATGACTCTCAGCCCACAATCTCAGATGTGCAAGAAATCTATCTCTATTTTTCTATAACTCAC
The DNA here is from genome assembly GCF_014108235.1 of Myotis myotis. Taxonomy (NCBI): domain Eukaryota; kingdom Metazoa; phylum Chordata; class Mammalia; order Chiroptera; family Vespertilionidae; genus Myotis; species Myotis myotis. Next base: position 27,795,467 of record NW_023416318.1, read on the forward strand.
CTTGGTTTCTACATTGAGCTCTGATTTGTTGAGTTAGTGAAAATATCATCTCAGGCAATTTTAGTTTTCTTATTTCCCTGGGATTGTGTCTAAATTAAGTGGGGTGAGGATTTCCCAGGGTACCAATTTGGGGGATGTAGAGAGAGATTGCATAGGAGCTGCCCATGGATATTCTGTATTCATAGCTCAGAGGCTCAATGAATTGCTACCCAGCACCTTCATTCTTGTATGCATAACCCCTTCAGGTCAGTCATGTTCTGCTTATTTTTGTGTGCCACTCAGGGAATTGTTCTGTTGCTCCTCCACCACAGTAGACTATGGGAAGTTCTGTGAGTCTGCCTAAACTCTCAGCATGACCAAATTTACCATGCAGCCGTTTCTTCTCAAGGTTCCCACTGCCGCTTCTGAGTTCTCTTGGGGAAATGCACACAGATCAATATCACCCCGTAAGCCTACCTGAGGTTTTAGCATCCCCCACGGATCCCCCTCAAGTCAGAGCACAATGTCTTCTTTTTGTTATTCACCAATGACTGAGCTCACATGTCTTCTCCAACTTTCTCTCCTGCTTGCCCACAGGAGAGGCAGGAAAGCTTTGCTCTTCTTATGTAATTGCCTGTATATTCTACTTTAATCCTCTAAAAGTCTTGGCTTTTAAGACTCACATATAGAAAGATAATTTGTAACTTTAGTTTATGATTCATTTCTCTTCTCTGAGGCATCTAAAACACAATGGCTTGAGATGTAAGAGAGGAAAGTCTAAGGAGAAAAAGGAAATGCGTAGAAAAAAATAAAATTATTTCAAAAATAGTATTCCAGCTCAGACCAAGAACACGCCACCTTTTAATATTAGTAGTTAGTAGTCAATAGATGTTTATGTTCTTTAAGAGGTGGAGGAAGTCAAAACATCCAGTACCTTCAGTGCAAATTATGCAGGATTAATGATATTCTAGTGTAATACTTAGAGCCTTAGTTAGTAGGTCAAGGACCGAAGTTCTCAGTTTTTATGGCTAAATGACTTTCAGCAAGCTCAATGTACTCAGTGTAATTCAAGAGTGTTATATCTGCGGATTGATTTTTACCCTACCTACAAGCTAATCGGTTAGCTTATTACTGGTTCACAGATGCTGGCAGAATACATAAGGTTTCTGGGTCAGAGGCCTAGGACGTTATTACTCATGACTAAAGAAACAGCATGTGTATCGGTTCTCCTTGCTCCCAAGTCCCATGAAGACAACACAGGGGGGTCCCAGTAAGCATGAGTAGTGCAAGAGATTAGTGTTAAAATGGGGAAAAGGTATCAAGTGGCATGAAAGTTAGAATGGTTAATGTGAGAGAAAATTCAAAAGACAAAAGTCAGAAGTAGCGAAAGAGAGTATAGTATGTTCATCAGGACTTGTAGACAGGGGCAATGTATTATGGTATTTGGGGGTCACCCTCCTTATGTTCTGCATTGATTAAGTGTTTAATGAACCAAAGTCCATTAATTACATCTACTCAATGCCATTTAGATATGGTGAATAATCTGTGATAGGGAAGGAAACAGAATCAAACATAAATTGCAGTTTATTTTTTAAAGTAGTGGCCCATAAACCTAGACACATGAAGATGGCAAAGTAGAGCAAAGTGCTGCATTAGAAACTGCAATAAAATTTTGGGGGGAAATTGACAGCTTGTTAACAGATCCCAGTGTAGCATAAAGAATTCAAAGTGGTATAACTATAGATAATAATAATAGTAATAATAATAATAATAAATAACCTGAAAAAGGACAAAAAAATTCAGGTATATATCCAGACTATTGTGGGAGTGAGTTAGTGAATAAAATAGGTACAGGCAAGGATAATGGGCTTAAGCATAGTAGAAAAAGTAATTTTGGACCCTAGAGAAAATTTGTTGAACTTCTGATTAACTGAAAACCCAGACTTCTCTAAGCAGAAAGTAGGTTTGATAATAACACCTATTGACTGTCTGTTACATATTTTCACTATGATGGATACTTTTTGTATTTTCTCTCAGTTAATCCTTACATAACCCTAGGTTTTATTTCTATTTTAGAAATGAGACTAATAATGATCAGAAAAACAAAAACAAAACAAAACAAAACAAATTGTTAAAGTTACAGAGTTGGAAATAATGGGGCTCAGATTTCAATGTAGGAACAAGTAACCACTTGGCCCATGTTCCTCCCACTTGGCCACACTGTATGGCACTCAGTGCATTCTATTGGTTTGTGCTTTTAGGAAAATAACTAGTTTTAAAATTAGCCTGTTTTTATTAATTTAATGAAAAGTAAACCTCATTATAATTTTTTCCTGTCCTATTGTATGTTTCAAGTCAAGGACAAGTTCCTTTTGTGACCAAAACTTTGATCTTTCCACAGGTGACTTGTATATAGGAGGAGTGGCGAAAGAAACATACAAATCCTTGCCGAAACTTGTCCATGCCAAGGAGGGCTTTCAAGGCTGCCTGGCATCAGTCGATCTAAATGGACGGCTTCCAGACCTCATCTCAGATGCCCTTTTCTGCAATGGACAGATTGAGAGAGGATGCGAAGGTACTAAATTTTGTTATATCACACTCTAATAACTCCAATTCTACCTGTAAATGAGAACAGATCTCTCTAGCCAGCAAAACTCATCTCTGCCAACTGGTCAACCCCCCACTGAGGGCTTAGAAATCCTTATTCATGTTTTTAACCTTTCAACCCATAAATCTTATTTTTTCTGGACTGTGTGCAGGCCTACACTATGCCTGATGTCAAACAGGAGCTATATCCATGGTTCTTGTTATATTCTGCTTCTTTGCATTCTATAGTTTACATAGTTTGTGTGTTAATCGGTTCTGCAATGCTTGCTTTATAACATTAAATAGACATCCCATTTAGAGTGGAAAGATATATTTATTCCAGCAAGTGTTAATCAATTTGAGCCTGTTGTTTGAAATGCACATTCAGTAGGATATAACAAGAGAATAAAGTTTAGATACCATTCCCAAATTACTTTTTGGTTTGTATCTAGCCAGCAGCATGAGTATATATATATTATCAGTTAGTTTTAGCAAAAATTGGTTTCTCCTGCTACTCAAGACTAGTATTCCCTGCTTCAGCAATGTGTTCAAGAACCTTCCTGTTCTTTTGTGCTTTCTATCAGACTAAGATCTGTAGGAGTACTTTTTGATTGCTACTTCCATTTGAGATGATTTTCACTTCAACACCTCAGATTATTTGAGCCAATTCTCCCTCCATAAATGTAATTTAATCACATTATCTTGAATTTTCTGGTTCTGAATGTGTTGCTGCTTCTCCTTTAATGTTGAACACAGTTTGGGCCGTTTTGAAAACTTTAAATTCATAAGGAAATTTTCCATGGGAGAAGCAAAGAAAGAAATGTGAATTCCTATCCCCTGGGAGATTATGAATCATTTTCTCTCAGCCCAAATAATGCCATTCGACTTAGCAATTACCTAAGCTCGTGGGATTTTTTTTTATTTGAAAATATATTTTTCTCTCTGCAACATATATTTCCCTGAAAAGTCAGATGAAATTCAAACTGTATTTTAACCCTGCTGAAGGGTAAGGCTATTTAATGGACGTCTCTGTCAAATTGATTTTTAATGTTATCACCATGTTTATTTTCTTTCTTTCAAATTTTGGAGTAACACTTTCTGTAAAACAAAGGGAAACTTGTGTTTTCTCCTTTACCAGTTTAGCAAAGCAAACAAAGTTGTTAAGTGAATAACTCCCTTCTAGTGGATAGATACAAGAATGTGAGATACAACTTGAATTCTTGAATGTGGTCTAATTCGTGAGAATAAGTACATTAAAAAAAAAGTACTACAAACTATCCTGAAAATATTTTTCAAAAATAGGCCTTTCTACCAATTGCTTGATAAGTGACATCTCATCCATAAAAAAATGGTGAGAGAAGACAGACAGACACATTCACAACTAAACACATACCAGATAGAAAACGACAAACACACATGATCCCCCACCACTGGCACATGATATGAGAGGAAGATGTATTGAGAAAGAATATTAGCAGAAATGATATTTCATGTTATTTTCCAACATAATCCAGTGGGCAAGTTGGTTAAGGTAACTGGATTTTATATCCTCTTAGAAAGCCATAAACTTCATTCAGTAGATGATAACAATGATTCCTTCCTACCTTATGTAGGATGCTTTAATATCTGAGGTTTAATAATTCTCACCCTCTTTTACCTCATTTTTCTTTTTTTTTCCTTCTTGGAATGTTACCTTACCCCTGCCTCTCTGCCTTGACACTTTCCTCATTTTTTAATTCCAACATCAATATTAACAACTTTTAATTTATGATTATTTCTCTCCTATATGTTTTCTAGAAATCTCAGATGTACCTGTCCTAGGAATAATTACATGCTTTTAGGATTTGTGATCATATTCTAAGTACTCCTTAAATTCTCTCTCTAGATATTATTGTTTCAAGAATTTTGAGTCCAAGTCACATTGGGCTCACTTAACTTTCATATTAATAGAAATAGTACAAATTTCACATAACTAAATATCTTTTCAGTATTTTCTATCATTCCTACCCAAAAGGACCTAAAAATCTCTAAGCCCCTTTTATGTAAGAAGTTTTTGGACTTCCCTAAATATTCACTTGCTGCTTTTCATTTCTAACTAATCTTAGTTGGTAAGAGCTCATGTTGTTTATACCGCATATTAGCTAGGGGAGGGAGCTTGCACATTCCTTGAGGATGAATCTTTCTCCAACTTTAGCCAGTGTTAGAAATGCCCGTATAATTGTTAAGACCCAATTACTGGACACCACCCCCAGGGATTCTGACTCAATCGGTCCAGGATGGGGCCCAAGAATTTACATTGATAACAAGGTCCTAAATGAAGCTGATGCTATTGGTCTGAGAACCACACTTTGAATTCTACTGCTTGAGATGGCATTGCCCTGCTTACATAAAAGGCAAGGTGAACTGGTAACCAGGCTCAGTTCAGCTCCGTATTGAGTCCAGTTAACTTTCATACATGAAGTCAGTGATTTTTTTTTTTTAACTTAGATACTCTTTGCATAGACTCCTCACACTTGGCCCCAAAATGCATTTTTAAGTGACAGAAATAATTATTAAAGCTACCATTGAGCACTGGTGACATTAAGTTCACATATGCTATTTTATTTACTCCTCGAAACTATATAAAGTAGGTATTACAGACTTTTTTAGATAAGTAGGTCAAGGCTCAGAGATGGGAGGTGACCTTTCTGAGGTCACAGGGCTAGTAAGTGGGTGATGGAAGCTTTGAACCCAAGTTTACCTTACGTAAAGCTCAGACATCTAACCACTTTTAGCTATTGTCTCTTTGGTTTCCAGAGATTGTAGTTTTACCTTCACTTTTCTTTCCTTTTCAGACATGTCCTTATCTTTTAACCACTTAATACAAATGTCCTTGTGGCTTGTTTCTAATTTTTTTGTGTGTGATAAAAATAAAGGGACATGATATAACTAAAGGGAAAAATAAATTGCAGGCCAGATGCCTGCCAATGTTTAAATATTGTTCTAGAAAGTGAGTATTTTGAAAAATGTATCTTGTCAGGCATAGGCATGCATTCTCTTGTAATACCGGAATATAAAAAGACTGTTGTGATAATGAAAAAAAAATAGTAATAAAAGCATGTCTTTATGCCTACATAAATTTTGGCAGGTACCCTGAGTTGCTGCTTCACAATACGAGGAGATTACTCTTTAGGGTTGCAATTTTACCAGCTTTAGAGTTCAGCATCATTTTGTAATTGTATTTCTGATCATTTTTGCAAAAACGAAAATCTGGCCCTTCATCAGTGTTTGCTCCTGCTCTTTTCTGCAAGGGAGCACCTATCCCTTGATCAAACAGCCACTGGGCTTGCACCACTTCTTGACCCGATGCTTATTCCAAGAAGGAATGTGCTAAGGACTATTGCTTTAAGACTTTGTTCATTTTTTTTTTTTTTTAGCAAACACTATTTTCAGTCTCTACTACCATGAGATAAAGATCATCAGATCACTTACCTCTCACAGATTAGAAGAACAACAAAAACTAAGTAATTCAATGGTTCTTGGTTATTTGATGCAATGGGTGAGAAAAACTATTACATCTATTCAGTCTCCCAGACCTGTGAGATTATGATAATTATTAGTAACAACTGTTACTAATAGTAACTATTATTACTACTATGCCAAAATTATTGTTATTATATAGTTAGTATTTAGAATATTATGGTTGTGAGAATTCACATGAGTTATGCCAAATTTAATAACTTTCTATGAAGAATACCTTTAAGAAAACCATAATAGAAATCTGATTGTAAGTACCATGTTAAAATGGACATTTTACAAAAACATTAACTTATATAAAGGCTAATTTTAGGTAATTCTCACTCACTAAAGCAGTTACCCCAATTACTGGTGTCTAATTTGACATTTTCATAAAAACTATATAATTGTGTTTACTACGGAATACTCTAAATTTTATTCTATAGTTATTTAGTTGGCTAGTATTCCATTTTCAACCTTCCCTAAGTTATTCTTAGTATTGAGGTTCACCAATGCGGTCAGCCCCTTCGGTAATGTGCTTATATCTGTCCAAGAGAGGAAAAGCTACAGGGGCCCTTTTAACTTTCCTTCATTTCATGTCATCAGCTCAATTAATCTTTTTATATATACACACACACACACATATATAGTAAAATTCTAATAAATTACCGCTTTCTTATTTTTGGCTTAAGATTTATGGCTGTTCGTATGAATTTATTTGCTTTACATAGCATTTCTCTCCTCCTCTACAGCAGCATGCTTTCTGAATCTGGACGTTCTCCTGTGTTTGCCTCATTTCAGTATTGCTTACTAACATTTAATATATTTTGCTTTTTTTTTTATTTTGCTGACAAAGTTGCATTGATGAAAGCTGACTTGCAAGGTAGATAGCCCTGTGTGTACAAAACAAGACTGAAACCCCATAATACCGAGTGGAAACCACCAAATAACATTTTTTTTTAACATTTTTGCAGTAACTGTTGTTTGGGTTCAGATTTAATTTTTCTCCTTTTTTTGCACATTGTGCAAGAAACCTCATTCTGTAGCATAGTTTGCATAAAGGCTTTCAGTCTTGACTATGTTTGTATAGTGGTTACCTTTAGTGCTTTTATCATCCTTCGTTTAGTTCTTTGTTTTTCAGTGTTCTAGTTCTGATTCTTTAGAAATAGAATAGCATTCTTTTTCCTTGTATGTTAAAATGGGGCATGTCATTTATACAGAGTTATTCATTTTATGTTTAATTGCATGAAATTGTCAAAGCATGCGAATTGATACTTGCCAACATACCTATCGGAAACACCCAACAATCATAACTTTATCCATAGTTTGTGCAGGGAAACTTCTAGAAGACCTAGGACATTTTTGCATACCTCTCTTCAGTTATCTCAATTTCATGAAGTTATAATCTCTATTTTTCATGGTGTCTCTATTCATTGTGAGAAGTTAAGGAGATCCATGCACTTTTCTGAAATTCAAATGGTGGTAGAGAATTATGGATGATGCCTAATCATACTGGAAGCTTTGTGCTTGCTTTTACTATTTGCTGGTTTCATTGACTATTATAATGTATTTTGTCCTGCACTTGAAACTTCAGAAAACATTCATATTACGGCTTCTCTGTTTCTAATTCAGGTGTGTGAACTAGAACTTTCAAAACTGGTTTGGTCATATACTTTGAGGTGTTGGCAACTACTATATGTGACCTCGCTCGTGTATAAAGCACTTTGGGATTTTTAAATAGGAAACCAAGTTTCTTTTGGATTGTGTTAACAGGGCCCAGCACGACCTGCCAAGAGGACTCGTGTTCCAATCAAGGCGTGTGCCTGCAGCAGTGGGATGGCTTCAGCTGTGACTGCAGCATGACTTCCTTCAGTGGCCCGCTCTGCAATGACCGTAAGTACCTGTGCGCACGTGGACTGATAATCATCTTTGTTATAGTTTGATGTCCAGGCTCTCAAATGGGGACTCTTCATAGTGTCTGTAAGGTACACAGTCCTAAGCAGGTGAAGCAGTTGTTTCTACAGAAAAGACCCTCTTAAATACTAAAGCATTAATCAAGGATGCTGTAAGCTACCTGGGAGGCTGATGCTGGTGATTCTTCGGTTTTTCCACTCTTGTCCATTGTTTTGAATTGCTAATGGTCACCATGTTGAAAATAATGTTTTTATGTCCTATATGTGACAGTTCACCCTGGTTTTTTTAAAAAGAGACTTCATAATTGCTTTATATCAAGTAATGTTTAATTTTGTAGGGTTACATCTTCAGGACTGTAATTTTAGCAAATGGTGACAGCTCTCATTATGTTTATTCCACTCTCTATTGTATTCAAGCCAATATCTACCTTTTACTTTAAAAACATGTTTAAACTTTGTCCTTGAAGTACTCTCCCTTATACTTTAGCCACTTGTGGGTTTTCCCCCTTCCGTCTCACAATATAAGCATGGCAAAGAAACAGTGTTCACCTTGTACCGTGGAATATCTGGTAGTGTCTAAGCTGTGTGATTGCAGTGAGGATTTCGAGATGGAATTAACTGGTATGGAGAATGATGTTTTGTTTCTAAACGTTAAAATAGATCATGCTTTATAGCATTTCGTCAAAATGATAAAAGCATTTCCCACAAAACATTACATTTCTGTATTGAGAAAATATTTGTGACAAAGCTTCCTGGTTGTAAAATAAGGCACCTGCTTTATGTTTGTAAATGCTACCACATTTAAGGAAAGCTAGTCTAGGATGATGGGATAGGCCAGTGGTCGGCAAACTGCGGCTCTTTGGCCCCTTGAGTGTGGCTCTTCGGCCCCTTGAGTGTGGCTCTTCCACAAAGTACCACATGTGGGCGCGCACATACAGTGCGATTGAAACTTCGTGGCCCATGCGCAGAAGTCAGTATTTTGTGGAAGAGCCACACTCAAGGGGCAAAAGAGCCGCAGTTTGCCGACCACTGGGATAGATGATGGTGATGATTGAAGGTCTGGGCTTCCATGTGAAGGCTGGGCTTGAGAATGGATTTAAAGAAAGACTCTGTTCATTTTGACCTTTTTCTATTAGAGACTCTCTTCATGTCTATAGATATATGTATCACAATGTTGAACATGGGGTCAAACTATAATATTTCATTGAACTAAGTTGTTGCCTAGCAATAGTTTACAATTCACCATCTCTCTTCAAGTTTCCTATCCAGAATATTGAATGCAGGTATAGCAAGCAATTAATGAACAGTAAAATAGTACCTGGAAGCGATCACACCACCATAGATGGAGAAATATTTAGTCTCCATTTAACCGGTGACATCTTTCACAGAATTTCAAGTAAACTTTCACATATTTGCAAACAGTGTATTTCTACAATCAAATCACACAAACCACCTCATTTGGGTTATATGAATAACCTTACATAAGATTTAGTACTTATATGTACATAAAGCAAAGCAAATAACTTATAGATGATTTTAATAAAGAGATATATATACTAGAGGCCCGGTGCACGAAAATTCATGCACTGGAGGAGGGGCTGGGGTCCCTCAACCAAGCCTGCCCCCTCTCACAGTCCAGGAGCCCTCAGGAGCGGGAGGCGATGCCCCATCACACCTCTGCTGCTGCCACTGCCAGCAGCGCAAGCCTTGGCCGGCCCTGGTTACCTGATCCTCAGGCGGCCCTGGGCAGCTGGGCAGCCAGCATCTGAGCTTTGCCTGTGCCTCGGGCTTGCCCTGGGTGTCTGGCGGGCTGAGGGGACTGGGGGGACTCTGGAGGCAGGCGGGCCATGCGCCTGCTACCCCAGCAGAGCTGAGGGGACTGGGTGCCGCCATCTTTGAGGGTGGGGCAGTCAATTAGCATATTCCTTCCTTATTGGCTGTGGGTGCTACCATCTTTGCAACAGTGTGAGGGTCAGTTAGCATATTCCCTCTTTATTAGATAGGATATATATACACAGAATAGTTATTTCCATAGAAAATAGCATAGACGTATGCTCAAGGACAACAAGAAGACTAATAATTTGTTATGCTTTTACTAAGGCAAAGTTTTAAGCATGTTTGATCCTGACAGATATGTGATCACATGTGCAGGCTGAGAGAGCTTTTGTGCATGAAAATGTTTTTCATTTTGCTAAAGAACTTTCATTGCCAAACTTTGCTTAATCTAGTTTATATGTTTTATAAAACAGTTGCCATTTGGTTGTGTCAGATTGTGCATTCTCATATACTGGTTAAGTAGGAAGAATATAATTTTCTGTATCTATTTGCTAGACATTTCCTAAAGGAACATCGAGATCCTACTTTAAGTATCATACTGTCTTCAAATCATTTTTACAGAAAATTATTTGAATGCAGCTCTGGGTGATAGTAGTGGCGATGCCAATGATAAGGCTATTTGTTATTTTCTTGTAAATAAGGTAAATGTCATCCAATAACTGTGTCTCCAGATATGCCTCTTATATGAATCAGCATGAAAATTACTTGGAGGGTTCTGAAAATACATGCATTTTGATTAAATCATTACCTCTTAGTGGGTTTTCTGTAAATGTGAGTTTCTTGGTTTGTACTTCGGAGTTTTGGTAGTGAGGAAATGGAGCTAGAAATGAATATTTAAAAGCAAATCTTATTTTCATAGGAACTATAATTTGTAGAAGGTACAATAGTAACTGTAAAAGTAGCATGACACATTTTCTTCACTTTTTTTTTTTTAATATATTTTATTGATTTTTTACAGAGAGGAAGGGAGAGAGATAGAGAGTTAGAAACGTCGATGAGAGAGAAACATCGATCAGCTGCCCCCCGCACACCTCCCACTGGGGATATGCCCGCAACCCAGGTACATGCCCCTGACCGGAATCGAACCCGGGACCCTTCAGTCCGCAGGCCGATGCTCTATCCACTGAGCCAAACCGGTTTTGGCTTCACTTTTTAAATTGATCAAAATCAGACTTTTCTCTCTAGCTCATTGTTTCTTTATAAGTTGCACAAATAGAATTAGTGTGATTCCTGGAATTTTAAAAACTTTTTCTGTATAGAGATTGACTTTAAAAAATCAACTTAGGGCATTTCATTTCTTAATGGAATTATTATTTTCAACTTAGGTATTTATTCATATATTCTGTGACTGCAGCCTTCAACTGCATAGAAAACAAACAAAAAAGGAAAATAGACATAAAACTTTTCAAAAGAGGAAAGAACAAAAGCACACCACATTGCAAAAGAGATCCGCTCCCCCCATATCCTCCAATAGACCTAAATGTTATCTCTCTGATAAGATTCATAGAGTTGTAAGAATAACTAGAACATTTTATTTATGTTAGCCTGGAGATACAATTTACAATAGGAAGATGGGAATACTTTTTAGCTTGTACGTGCAATCTTGTATAAATCATACTAATTAACGAACTTGAATCTTTCAAAAAAAAAGAGGCACTTAGGCAAATGATGGAAAAGTCTACTTCTAAAGAAGACTTTGTGGAAGCCTTTCTTCCCTGGGAAATTGCCATCTAAATGACCTACTTGTTGACAAAAACAATTGCTTTGAGTGTGTATGGGTGTGTGCACAAGTGTGAGTGTAGTGTACTGAATTCCTCAATTCTCTCATATCAATGCCATAGTTTAGGTACCCAATATTATTTTTTCTGGTTATTATAGTAATCTGCAGTTTGAGTTTTTCACTTCCTATTCCTCCGTCCTCCAGTTCACCCCATGCCTCCATACCAGTTCTTCCTTCCTGTTCTCCCTACTTGACATATCACCCCCTTTTCCTGGTTCTCCTGACTGGAGACAATATTTTCCTCCTCTGAATTCTATGGGGTTTTGTTAATGCTGTTTCATCAGCCATCACTCTCTACTTTATAGTTATTTATGTTTGGTCTTATCTCCCTGTAAGACTATATGCTTCGTTCAGGGACAATATTCTTTATCTTTTTGGCTCATAAGCCCAGTGTTTTGCATATCGTGTTGCATGTAAGTGCTGATCATAGTAACTCACTAAATCAAAGTAGACTAGGTGAATGAATTTTATATAAGGATTTCTAGTACACCGCAGCGGCCAACAACACTCTCCAAAGTCATCAGTTTGGAGTTCATGAACCTCCATGGTCTGACCCCAGCGTTCATTTTCATCTTTGTCTATTGCAGAACCTTGTCCGTGAGACATGTTACTGTCAATGATCTTACCTATGGCTTTCTGAACAGCCTGACATTTTCCCATTCTCCTCCCCATTGCCTGTGCTCACTTCTTCTCTTGGAGAATGCACTCTTTCTACCCGGAATCCATTCCTTTTACTCTGTCTGCTTAAAGAATTCTGTTTTCATTTTCAGTCTCTACTTAAACGGGAAACTTCGCTGGTCTTCTGAGCTGAGCATTACCTTTCCCTCTTCTAAAAGAGAAACAGTTTCTGACTTTCCACATATTGTAGCTATTTGTGAACTTTCTCTTGGATGTAATCACTTATAGAGTGCTTACTATGTGCCATGTCTGAGAGTTTACATTCCTTATATAAAGTCTACCTGTCACCTATACATGCTTACACACACACACCATCATCAAACCATTATGCTCCAATAATCCTTTTCTACTTTCACCCATTGGTCCAGAATAGAATGTAACTATATTAATTAATTTAACATCAGGTTGGGAATGATAAATATGGCTATGATTATATGGAAAATAGCAAACAACATAACATTGTCACATTACATTAATATAGAAATGTTGTGTGCCGAATTACAGTTCAGCTTCAACAGTGTCTGTTACCATAAGAGGTGGGGGTGCAGGGGCTTGGGAGGGGAGCATGCCTGAATCTGTGGTGAAAATTTTTGAAACTTGAGGCTTTTAGGTTTGCTTTTACTTTTTAAGTGGGTTTTACTTCCCCAGAATTGACTCACTGGAAGCTCTTGTGAACAAAGTGAAGATTAATCATGGTGAATTCTCAGTATCCTGCATGATTAAATAACTTTAAACAATATATAATTTATTAGCCATTTATTAATCAAGAAGATATGTAAAGAAAGTAACATGTCAATTCTCCAACTGTATGGAATGAGATCATCATGAGAATTTTTTTAAAGAAGAAGTATAACTTTTTTGCTGTGGATATGCCTCGCTAGTGCATAATAACTACAAATTATTTTTATGTAAATAACACCATGTTTTAATGCTAATCACATAATTAACAGGTACTATGTGCATGCTATTTACATATTATACATCTTACCTTGTCAGTTTTAAAAATATTTCCAGTTTACAAGTGAGGATCTTGAGGCATGGATTGTTTACGTAACTTCTTTGAGCTGAAATGGCTAGTGATTGGCACAGAGTGATTTTGAATGTAAGTCTAATTTCAAGCCTATACTCTTATTTGCAGCCACAATTTCTCTCACAAAGGGACAGATTCATTTTCAGTGTTATTGAAATGCCCCTGCTGCAAAATTCCCTAGAAGTTAGTAATGACTAGCATTTAGCATTGTGGGTTTTTCCTCATCCTCATCTGACTCTTGATTCTTATATTTAATTTTAAACTGTAGGTTGCATGAACCATGCTCTACCCCTCAACTGCTCAGTTGCCATGTCTAAAGATGAGTGAAAAATTTATGGCTGTCTAAGGCGGCTGTCAATAACTTCCAGTTCTCTTAAAAAGGCGTACTGATTATGAAAGAGAGATGGGAATTTTCTGTGATTTTTCTATGACAGCCTGAGTTGCTCAAAAACAATAATTTAATATTTCATCATGAAACCAGGCAGAGATGTTTCCCAAGGTTCTCTTGCTTGAGTCAGATTCACAATGGGTATTATGGGAAATGAGCTGCTAAGATTCAGAATTGTGTGGCCAATGAATGTGTACCAAGTGTTTCATTATGTTGATTACGTCTCAGTTTTTTCTCTCTACAAATGTTAATGTAGAAAGGGGGGAAAAAATGGAGCGGTTATCGGTGTGGCCTTTGAAGGTTTTTGGAAGACATAGACAGTGCATCAAGCCAGATCATGAAAAGTCACCACGAGATTAATAGTGAGGATCAAGGGGCCCTTGTATGTGTAGGGAAGGGAAAGAAAGCTCTGGAGAAATGTGCAAAGTCCAGAAAAAGGTCATGATAAAAATAACATTGTGCTTGCATTAGGAATAATTCTGTTCGTAAACAAAAAACTTATTATTGTGAAGAAAATGCACCCTGCCCAGTGATCCTCCTTCCTTTCCTGAATAAAGAATTCTGAGTCTTTAACGAAATTTACTGTAGCAATTAACAGTGTTGGATTCTCTTATAGGGAGGAATTATGGTCTCCTTGGCAGCTTACTTCTCTGGTAGCATTCTATAGCAGCAGAAAGTGCAAGGGTGAGCTGTTAGCTCTGGGTATTATGGAGTGTATGATTTTAATGACCCTAATAATCTAAATTCTCACACATTTCAGAAAATGGCCTATGGAGCCTGTGGCTTAATCTCCCCAGGATTTGTTGAGATAGGAAGGTACAAAGGCATTTCTTAACTTGAAATGATTTCGGAATGAAACAAGTTTTTTAAAAGGATGAGCTGACATAGAAAGATGTTAAAAAAAAAAAAAGAAAAAAAAGAAAAAGTGGGTCGCGAACAAGGAGGAGGCTACATTTCACAGATAGTGGAGACTGTGTTCGTGTAGGTGTGAATGCTTCTTATAAATCTATAACATATGACCCTTTAGGGAAACAGATGGGCTATGTAGTGGTACGTAAAGAATATATTTTGCTAGGTTTCTTCACTCGCAGGGGTGAGTGTATATAGTGATGCTTGGCATCTCCTGTTGGGAAGCTTTCAAGACCTCATCTGGATTCCAGCAGCTCGGGGCAATGCTGACAGGGGAATGGTGTTGGTTCAAAGCAGGCCTTTGGCTATGTTTGCAAAGCGCCTCCAGGTCATGACACGATACATAAACATCCCAGCCAGGTTCCATGTCAACTCCTTGAGGGTCGCTCAACTGCCAGACTTTGTGGAATCTGGACTGAGGATCAGGATACATGTGATCACTGTCCTCACAATAAGACCGTGTTGCTGACACTGGGGGTCCAACTTCCATGACATCAGCTATAAACCTGCTTTTTGAGGTCCCAGTCAGGGCAAGTGCTTCATTTTACTAAATTATAAACAGAAAAAGTGTTAAACTACCAGTCCTTTTAGCCGCAGGAGACATCACGGAAGTAATTAAATTGGATTTTAGTATGTCGGGCACATTCCTTTTATTGATAGTGATAATATTTCTGTAAATCAAAACCTGGAAGCATTTTCAGTGTTGTTGAAGTGCCAAAGATAAAAAACTAAGGTTCTTAAAATGAAATCTCCTGAAACTAAAATTGATCTATGGAATGTCGTTTGAGAGGATGGTGCCCGAGTTATGAATGCAACCTCTCTTCTGGAATTCAGTATCTACAAGCTGTATGATGGCCACAATTATACTTTTTATTTTTTTATTTTTTTATTTTATTTTTTTTTTAGCTGAGTCCTTGAAAGTTATAGTGGTGTAAACCCAAATGGAGTAGCCCTTCAGTACCAGCTCAAATTCCTGGTTTTAAGGTCACCTGGGAAATCTTCTTCCCTGACCCCAATATTTCCTTTCCTAGTGTTGTCAGTAGGTTCAGTGTTCAGTAGACTCAGTTGACATTTATTTCCCTGGCATCTCTGCATTCCTTCATTCCATGTTTAAAATTCTCCACAATTTTTCCCAACAAACACAACTCCACCATGTGCTGTGCTGGGGTCCAACCCCAGCGGGTCCAGGGGTCCCCAAAGGTGTGGACGGAGTCGGCGAAGAAGGAATGACACGGAGACAGCGTTCAGTTGATCAGCAGCCTAGCCAGGATCTCCAGCCAAGTTCTGGTCTGGATCTCCAGAGAAGTTCTGGTTCGGATCTCCAGCGAGGTTCTGTGGCCAGTTGTCTTGCTAGGTTCTCCAGGTTCTCCAGCCAGGTTCTGTAGCCATGTTCCCTCGCTAGGTTCTCCAGCCAGGTTCTGTGTCCATGTTCTCTTGCTAGGTTCTCCAGGTTCTTCAGCCAGGTTCTGTAGCCATGTTCCCTCGCTAGGTTCTCCAGCCAGGTTCTGTAGCCATGTTCCCTCGCTAGGTTCTCCAGCCAGGTTCTGTCCAGGTTCTCCAGCCAGGTTCAGTCACCAGGTTCTAGTCAGGTTCTCTTGCCAATTTCTGTAGTCAGGTTCAGTCCAGGATCTTTTGCCATGTTCTCTCCAGTGAAGTTCTTCTGTCTGTAGGTTCTGTGTAGGTTCTGTCTTCTAAGTTCTGTGTGTAGGTTCTGTGTTCTAAGTTCTGTGTTCTAAGTTCTGTGTTCTAAGTTCTGAGTTCTAAGTTCTGTGTTCTAAGTTCTGAGTTCTAAGTTCTGTGTTCTAAGTTCTGTGTCTTGCTGTCTTGTTACATCTGTATTTATACCAGTTGATTCAATCCTATCAATCTCTATTACAAAGGTTAGGGCGTTTCTTATCTCCATTCCAAGGAGTAAAGATTATGTAGCTTAAGCATGATTGTTCATAGTTAAAGTGATTAATTACCCACCTGGCACTTAGTTAAGAGGTTTTATTCCCTCCCTAACTTCAGGGAAAAATCCCTACCTGGGGAAACAACCTTTCTCAGAGACCTTGGTTAAAACACATACTGCCAAGAAGGTGAGCAAACATATTAAGAACAGTATGCCATATATGCCAGGTCCCTTGAAACAGCAAGGATGGACCTGCTCCCGGCAGTGCTTTATTTCCCATATGCTCGGGCATCAGCTCTTTGATCCAGACATGGACAGAGACCCACTGGTGGAGTCGCTGAATGCTCTCCATGCCTTGATCTCTGCTCAACGACTCCCTCCTCCAGATCGTCCTCCTCTCTCTGCCTTCCACTCTGCCTAAGAGAATTCAGCCCATGGAGATGACCCAGCACAGATTAATTCACTCAGAGCAGAATAATCTTCAGTTCATGGGTGATTTCTTCTGCTTCTGAATCTCCCAACATTTACTGTCTGACAGGTGTCTTGTTATGTGTGACTGTATTTTCCATTCCATTCTATTTGTTGGTATTATTTCTCAGTGTCTAGCACATATTAAATGCTCAGTAATATTTTAAGATTGGTGTGTTCTTAAGACTATATTTTTAGAGCAGCTTTAGGTTCACAGCAAATTAAAAGGAAGGTAGAGAGATTTTCCATATGTCCCCTGTCCCCACACGTGCATCGCCTCCCCCACTATCAACGTCTCTCACCAGAGTGGTACATTTGTTACAGTTGGTGGGCCTACATTGACACAAGATAATGTGTCATAATTTACAAGCTAACTGATTGTGTGTGCCCCTATAGTTTGATTAAGAAAGTATCCACATGTTATATAACAACTGGCAGGGGTAATATGTTATGTTTTGTCACATTACTGTAAATACATTTTCATTATCTTTATTCCTGATAGTGAGGACCCGTGTGGAATTATTCTCATGTAGTTAGAAACCGAGTGCCGTGAGTACAGATGTGTGTGTCTATCTGGGCGCATGTGAGTGAGTATGTGTGTGTGCATGCACACATACCATGGCAGTGGAATTAGAGCATCACTTTCTATTTTCTTCCAATCCTGCTGAAGTCCTGCTTTGTATATTAACTCATTAAATTTAACAAATTCTGGGACCTTAAGTTGTTTCAAGATGACTGTTTTTGTTTAATTTACTTTTTTCTCATTAATTAGCTGATACCTACAGGAATAATGACATTATTATGAAATGCTACACTGCTTGCTTGATCTTTTTTAGCTAAGCTTTAAGATTTAGCAATGCTGGGGTATTTTTCTAGCACTAACATAAGCTTTCTGCCATTTTGCTTATAACAGCATATCACTTGTAATAACATATTCTTGACCAAATCTCTAAATGCCACCTTTGCAACAGCTCTGGTAGATCCAGATGCCCATTTGATCTTATATAGGTGGAATTAGTAATAATCTTTGGTGTTTTTCCTTTCCCCAGAAAATATGATGAAGATGGTTCCGTTGTGTATACAGATGCCAAGTGCGAAAGGCTCGCTGGGACTAATTGCTCTGGTTCAGTATTATAGGAGAATTTGCCTAATATCAGCTTAATAGGATGATGAATATTTACTACATTACAACCCACCTAAACCACAATCAGTCTGCCAAGTCCACGGTGACAGCATCAGAAATAGAATTTGCTTGGTTGTTGGAGGGGTTGAGAAAAAAGCTTAAAATGTAAATTCTAAGAACACTAGAACTAGTCTAAATTAAACAAAACAAAACAAAACAAAACACCCAGCTGATTGACTCAGGGATTAAGTTTTGATCTATGAACTAGGAGGTCACGGCTCCATTCCCAGTTAGAGCACATGCCCAGGTTGCAGGCTCAATCCCCAGTGTGGGCTGTGCAAGAGGCAGCTGATCAATGATTCTCTCTCATTATTGATGTTTCTCTCTCTCTCTCTCTCTCTCTCTCTCTCTCTCTCTCCCCTCTCTCCCTCTCCTCCCCCCTCCCTCTCTCCCTCTCTATCTCTCCCTTCTCCTCTGAAATCATTAAATGTATATTTATTTTTAAAAAGAGGTAGTACAGTAAAGGGGCTGAAGTAAATCAGTGGTTCCCCAAATATGATTTTTGGACCAGTAGTACCAAAACAATCTGCAAATTTGTAGGAGATGCATATTCTCACATTCCAGAGCCTCCTGAGTTAGCAGCTGATGGATAGGGCCCAGCAACCTGTATTCTGAGAGCCTCCAGATTATCTTGATACACACCTAAGACTGTGAACTGTTACATTACATGATCTCTAACATCACCTTCTTAATTCTCTGCTTTCCAGATAACAAAAATCGACATTCTTCCTAAATAATTTTTCTGAGAGAGTATGATTAGATTTATGAGACAGTTTGATACAATCTTGGATGTGTCTTACATGGTGATTTGAAAGAATAACACACATTTTCATTTTGATTATCAGCCTCCTCCATTGGCTGGCAGTCATGAGAATGTTTGAAAAGTTCCCATTCACACTATTCATGCTGTGAAAAATCTAGTTCAAGGCAAAATGGTCCCTGCAATGTGAGAAGAGTGAATAATTCCAAATGCATATCCCTCTATTTTTATTCTTTGGGGTACTTCGCAATAACTCTCTGATAATTGCTGTAGGTTAGGAAATAAAGTATTACTCACATCTGCAAATGAATTTTAACCTAATAGATACTCAAGTCAATTGAAGCACTGTCAAAAATGCCATTCTTATGAGACTATATTCTTAACATGGCATCCTTATTCATTGCCTACAACATTTTACATCTTTACCTACTTTTACCACTTGCTAAATAAATATGATCCCTGTTCACTAGGAATTCCCCAGATACAATTCCCTGTTCATGAGCAAATATCCCACATCTAGTAAGATATTCATATTTGTCTTCCTAACATAAGATGATCTATATGTGACAATTCTTTAGCCAGGATCTCAGTATGTGACCTTGAGCAAGTCACTTGAGTTTTGTGGGCCTCAGTTTCCTCATCTATATATATAAAAGGCTAATATACTAAGTGTCTGACCATCCGACCGGTCGCTATGATGTGCACTGACCACCAGGGGGCAAATGCTCAACACAGGAGTGTCTGACTTGGCAAAGGTGGTTCTCGGGTGATGCACCCAGAAACCAGAGAGGAGGGAGCCCTCTTCCTCATGGGGCCATACAGTTCCAACTTCAGCTTTGGGTTATGTTGTTGCTGGGGCACTGTCTGCTCCGAATCTGGTTTACTTGCATTTGTGTTCCACACCCTGTTATGACAGCAAATTTGCAGAATGCCCTCTTGCACTCCATGACCCCTTGGTTTGGGCCCGATCCCTGCAGGCCAGGCCAAGGGACCCCACCTGCCAGAGGGACCCTGCATTCACTCAGCAGATGCCGGGGAGGGACTATGGGAGGTTGGCTCCAGGGCATGTCTGGCCTGTCTTGCCCAGTCCCTGCCCCACTGGCCACCTTCTAATTAATTTCAATGTGCACGAATCCATGCACCAGAACACTAGTTATAAAATGAAAGACTTGGTTTGCTTCATGTTTAAGGTCCCTAGAGCTCAGAAAGCCTGTGATCCATTGTCACTGTGTTCTTTCTCTCCCTTTTCCTCAAGCCTCAGACCTATTTTTACTCATGTTTAAGGCTCTTCTAGGATGCAGCCTACAGCTCAGTCACACCACACTAATCTTAAACTATATTTTAGCCAAAGACCTTTCCTGCCAAGGCCTATAAAAAGGAAGAACTTGGAAAAGGAAATCTGATTAATGGGATGTCCTCCTGTTTTGAGAGAGAAAACTTTGAATTAATCCTGAAACACAAGGCAAATGCTTTAGCTATTTGTTTCTTTCATGTTTGTATAGCTATTTATAGCTCCTTTCAGATATTTATTTGTACCATATCTGTTTTAAGCTGAAATTTTTACTGGTGCCTGGGCTCATGCATGTATACTTGCTTAGTTAAATGCTAAATGTAATTATTTTTGGTACTTGAATAAATGCATTTTGGTGATTTAAAAAATCCAGTAATTAGGGAAGTATAATTTTTAGCATGATCAAGAATACAACTACTAATTAAACATATACTATATTCTGTTTTTTTTATTAAAATAATTTCTTCTCATCCTTGCATAAGAAGTCTGACATCTATTTTATAAGAGGTGCATATGAGCTGAAGCAGTATTCCAATGTTAACATGATAAGAGTTCAGGCTTGTCTAACTTAAAATGTCATGGTCTGCAGATTGCATTATGCAGTCTCTCAATATTGAATAAAACAGTCAAGTTGAGAGGATTCCTGTGCATCCTTTACTTCCACTTTAAGTGTTTTATAACATATACAGGCTGAACTAATATGTGCAGATTTCTTCAATATAAGAAATTCTAATGATGAGGATGAACTGATAGAAAATATAGTTTCCCTTTTAAATCACTCATCGATAGGCCTGCATTCGATACTGATATATACGAATGCATGTGACAAACACATCTATTGGAACTTTATGAAGGCTGCATCTTCCAGAAAGACAGCCTCTGTATACCTTCAGGGAATGTACAGATTTTGAAAATTGATGCTTTTTATGGCGCCGAATATGGAACATTTTGAAATACCCAGGGAAATACAAGTTTCTCTAAAATACTGCAAAGTTGAGATGTTGTTGAAAAGAATTTCATGAGATTATAAGCATGATATAGTTCTTCTAATTAGTAGGTTTCTGGTCTATAGTTCTGGTGTGTAAGGGGAGAAGGATCATCTTGGCAGTGAAGTTACCCCTTCCTGAAGTTGCCTATTCCACCTGCAGTTGCAATTTCAGGTCTTTCTTTTTTGCCTGGAAACTATGATTTAATTTGAGACAATTCTATCGCTCTGGCTGACACTTGTACTGTATAGGAGGCTCTAATACATCTGCTTCTGGCCTAAAACACTGCTGGTAGGAAATGAGAAATGGTATGAATGTCATTCCACCTTCTAAGGTCACTTGTGGGAAGATGGGAAGGCCTGGTGCTTAAGACTTTCCTGTGCGTTAGGGACATATTTGCATGATAAATTAT
This sequence comes from Myotis myotis, assembly GCF_014108235.1. Lineage (NCBI taxonomy): Eukaryota > Metazoa > Chordata > Mammalia > Chiroptera > Vespertilionidae > Myotis > Myotis myotis. Next base: position 27,817,052 of record NW_023416318.1, read on the forward strand.
TCAAATCTGAGACTATTATTAATTGTGCATATACTATGTACATAACACTGTGAGGACTATGGAAAGTGAAATGAATGGTTCCTTGCCCCATTTTAGTTGGAGGAATGGTTGCCAAGACACAAGGAAGCAGGAGTTTTGTCCATGTTGTCTCCTGACCTATTATCACATACTAGAGGCCCGGTGCACAAAATTCATGCACTCGGGTGTGGTGGAGGGTGGGGGCTTAGCCCAGCCCAGCCCAGCCTGCACCCTTTCACAGTCCAAGAGACCTTGGGGAATGCCTGACTGCCGCGAAGGTGGGAGAGGCTTCCGCTACCGCTGCTGCGCTCTCGCCAGCTGTGAGACTGGCTTCTGGCTGAGTGGCACTCCCCCTGTGGGAGCACACTGACCACCAGGGGGCAGCTCCTGCATTGAACATCTGCCCCCTGGTGGTCAGTGTGTATCACAGTGATGGGTCGTTCTGCCGTTTGGTCGATTTGCATATTAGCCTTTTATTATATAGGACTAGAGGTCCGGTGCATGAAAATTCATGCACTGGAGGAAGGGTCCCTCAGCCCAGCCTGCCCCCCTCACAGTCTGGGAGCCCTTAGCGGCAGGAAGTGATGTCCCCATCACACTTCTGCTGCTGCCACTGCTGGCAATGCAAGCCTTGGCCGGCTCTGGTTACCTGAGCCTCGGGTGGCCCTGGGTGGCTGGGCAGCCAACAGCCGAGGCTTTCCTGTGCCTCTGGCTGGTCCTAGGCGGCTGGGAAGCCACCATCCAAGGCTTGCCTGTGCCTCAGGCCAGCCCTGGGCAACTGGGGTGCTGAGGGGACTGGGGGACTCCGGAGGAGGGCGGGCCCGGCTTTGCTGCACACCTGCCACCCCATCGGGGCTGAGGGGACTGGGCACTGCCATCTTGTGGCTGTGGGCACCGCCATCTTTGAGGGTGTGGCAGCAATTAGCATATTCCCTCCTTATTGGCTGTGGGTGCAGCCATCTTTGAGGGTGTAGCAGTCAATTAGCATATTCCCTTCTTATTGGCTGTGGGCACTGCCATCTTTTGCGATGGCTTGAGGGTCAATTAGCATATTCCCTCTTTATTAGATAGGATGCTTACAACAGTGCCTGGTGCTTAGTAGGTCAGGACTCAATAAATAATTGCAGAGTGAGTCAACTATATTGTTAATAAGTTATCTAGCAATTTAAGTGCTGATGGTGGGGTGTACACAATCGCTGTATGTAAATTCAGAAAGAGGACAAGCCCAGTAGAGGGGGCTGGCCAAGTGGAAGTGATGGGAGTGAGTTGAATGTTAATTGGGTGGAGAGAAGCAGGGAGGGCATCCACACAAAGGAAATAATAGGAGCAAATGAGATCTAATGATAACGCAGTCACAGGTCCAAGCACATTTATTGAAAGCCTTTGTATCCCCAGGTGCTCTCCTAGGCTCTGTGTGTAAAGAAATAAACAAGAGGAGGTTGTGGGTACAGTGGAAAGATAACAGATTTCAAGGCAAACAGATCCAGATAGCATTCTGATTGCCACATGGTGCCCTTTGTGGTCAAGGCCAGGTTGATTAATGTATCTGAGACTAGATGTCCTCATTGTAAAATGGGAACATGATTACAGATCTTGCATGATTGTTTTGAGACTTAGAGGTGATAGACATGGTAAGATCCTTACTGTGCCTCAAGACTTTAAGCCTTCTGTCATGGGCATCTACTGCAGCACTTCCCTAGCCTTTGCTTTCAGGGAGCTCATAGATTAGAAGAATTGGTTGCTATGTGGACAGATCATTATAATTTAAGAAGTGCTTTTAATTCTTGGCTTTTCAAAGTGTGTTCTGAGGACTGGAAGCACCTTCAAGTCCATTAGAGATACAAACTCACAAACCTTCCCACCCCCTACACACCTACTGAATCAGAATTTGCATTTAACAAGATCCCAGGCGATAGATGTGCACATTGAAGTGTGAGAAGTTCCGCACTAATAGGAACGTGTAAGTAGGGCAGGGAAAGGAATGACTAAGGTGATTTTAGGAACTGAGGGAAGACTTCTCTTAGCAAAATTGAGAAGAATTCAGAGCAAAAGTCAATATGTTCATGTCTAGGTTAACTCCTTTAGTAAACCAGAATTCATGATTTGAAAAATTTAGTACTGATTGACCTTCTTGACATCGCTATTTTCACATCACCTTGGCTTTTGATCATGTCTGGTGGTGCAGCCAGCTAAACACATGCCAAGGCAACAGTTTTATCAAAGTGAGGCCAGTCCTTGTTTCCTGCTGTAATGTATTGGACGGAATTAAGCTATACAATCTAAAAATCTAGGATTTACTGTGCCCATAAGAATTGTCAATTCACCAGGCCTCTCCCAAGCAACCGGGGATGCAAATTTTCATTGGATTGTCTAGCTTAACCAGAAAGGTCTTGGCAGACACTGCTTCTTTCAGGGCCAGTAAATGGGATAATATAAGAGTCATTCATTTGGTGCTCGGGGAAAAAATAAATACCCAGCTTTCCCTGGGCTGCCCCTGCAGGTCTCTCTGATTTAACATCCATTTTCTTTTTAATGTTAGAATTGCTTCTATTTTATATGGAGCCATGAGGTTCTGTTCATTGAGTTGGCAGGTGGCTCCAATCCTGTAATTATGATCGTGATTGTCGGCTGCCAAAGCACAAAAGGAAACCGTAGTAATCCACTTTGGTGCTCTTCAATGGGTTGTTGCATATGCTTTTTCTTCGGTATCACCGCACATAAATCTCACAGTAGCAATAAAACTATTAGGGTAGTAAAAGATATGCATTTTAATTTTCATAAAAAGTGTCATAAAATTCAATTAACTACACTTTCCCAAACAGCAGTTCACTCTGGGAAGCCCAGGGTTTCCTAATCTGAAATTATATGCCCCTTATGTTCCTTTCACTTTTCCTAGTGACCTCCATGAATGCTTTAATCACTGCACCTACTTATCCTCCTGTGACACTGTCATCTCCAGAGTTCCTTTGTCTCCTTATCTTTCTATAAAATTTCTCCTGTTTTTCTAGTTACAACTTGTTAGAGGCACTTCCAAGACAATGGTTTTTTTCTTCTTCTTTCTTATTTCCTTAATTAGTGGGAGCAAGGGAGATGAGTGGCGTAAGCTATCGACACAAATTTAGGCATGGTAATTACCCAGGAATGGAGGGAAATTTTCTTTGGTTCCATACCACAAGTAATGAGGAAAACACAGAGAAGCTGTATTTATTAGACTGCAAGAGTATCTGACTAACCCCCGCTTCGCTAATCTGTAACAGCCAACATTCCTCCCATGTTTTTAGGTTGTTCACCTTCTCTTCAGAAGTAGCGTAATAGCACAGACTAGAGAAAGGTCTCCTGGCGTTCAGATTTTATTACTTTCACTGACTAAAGTGCAGCACATTTCCTAGTATAATTACACCCCAGTTGTCACAATAAATGAACACAGTATATTTTATGATACACTTTACTTGCTGATTATCATGTTTGTTCACACATCTCTCAGACTTAATAACCCATGGGGGGCTTCTACCATCACTGGTGAGTGAAAATTAGTGAAATTCTCATTTTCGTTGTTGGTGAGATTTTTATTTCAAGTGCGAAAGCCAAAATAAAAGATGGATAGTAGATTTAGGGAACTTTTAAAATACCTATAGCTATGTAATGTTCCCTGCTCACCTCCCAAAGGTGAAAATTAGCTAAGTGCATTTTTAATGAAGACCAGCTGATGGTCCTGATTCTTTTAAATAATAGAAAGAAAATCCTGAATGTAAACAGAGCTCACTTTTGAAATTATATATATATATTTGATTTACAGTTGATTTTGTTCAGGACAGGGTTGCTTTCTAAATTTGTGGTAGGATTAGAAAAAAAATATAAAACTTTTCATTTAGTTTAATTAATTTGGGGACAAAATATAAGAATATAACTCTATTAGCATGTAATCCATTTGAAAGAATATTCATTCTTCAGGACAGTTGCAGACCTTATCATAGAGATCTAAAATGTAATATAACAGTAAAGAGATAATCTTATTTAAGGAGAGGATAAAGGAATTGTATGCCCTGAAGTATCTGGTAGTATATTACATTTTATTTGTTTGTTTGTTTTTTTCAAAATGTAGGGCATTTTCCCTCTAAACAGACAAAGCACAGTCACCTAAGTACTTAGGTTTCCATTTTTGACAAGTTTAAACCATTTCTTTATGATTATATAAATAAAACATAGTGTAGAACAATAAAAATATAAAACAAGTAAAAGGAAAAACAAAACCACCTGTTTTCCTTTTGAGGGAAGCTTTCAATTCACTAGCCAGGAAGTACTTACATTATGTTAACTGTTGGGGGTGGGAAAGAAGAAGGAAAGGAATTAAATTTACTCCATAGATATAAGACAAAAGTATGACATGACAATGATTGGCATAGTATTAGAACAGTAGCCACTATGTAGTACTGTACAATTTCTATATCATAGAAATCTAGAAGGCACTATCTACCCTGTAGTCATTGAATATTTGACAGATTTTCTGGTGGCTATGTGTCCTGATGAAGTTGTACTCCCTATCCCCCCTTCCCCCACCTTGTTTTTTCAGTTTACACAAAGTTACCATATGTGCTGTAGCAAGCAATTAAAGATGATATAAAATCAAGAGCCACTTGGCCTAATGTAAGTCCCATAGACTTGATGAGTAAAGAATAGCTTAAATCAGGCCATGAAATTCATCTAAGATTTTTTTTCCATCAATTTAAAAGGATTAGGAAGTTGAGGATGTCAGGGCCCAGTTCCTGGATTTATCTTCTGGGGAACCAATGGGGAAGAGTGGTGGCAAAGAGGAAGAGCTTTCCCTACTTCCTGGTGGCCTTTTCCTCTGGAAATCTCCTCTTACCAATCTCAAGGTAGGACTGTCCCAGGTGTCCACACCCTAATATTAGTCTATTTTCCCTGCTACACCTTTCACTTATTTGCTATGAAAGTCCTTTGCTTGGGGTTGACTCTTATACTCATCCACCTACACTGCAGGGATTCTCTCTCTCTGGAGAGTACAGAGGCATAAAGTTCCTATTTACACAAAGATAAGCAAAACAGCAGTCATGGTTCTTCACCCCATGGAGCTCAAAGTCTAGTTGGGCAACAAACACTGAACAAATAATCCCCCAAGTTGTAAAATGTTTACCTCAAATTTAAGTGCTGAGAAGGAGAGGGTTCACAAGTTGAGAGAATAGCAGAGGTGGGTCTCAGATATCTATGAGTTCAGAATTTTGCTTATTTGCCTTTTGAGGTTGGATACAGTCTCCTTATAAATTATTTTTCTTTGACTGCAGTCATTCATTTTTTGGATGCTCCAAGAGTTCAATGAAGAAAAACTATCACTACATTTTGGAGGTATATCCACGGAGAGACTCACTGACTTCCTCTATTTGAAAAAAAATTGTTTTTTTTTGCAACTGCCTTCCTTGTAACTATTACCTGATTTTGAGGGAAAAATATGGAATTTCTTTTCCTTGAAAATACTTGTCTTCCCTGATGTGTAGGTTGTTCTGGTTATTAGAAGTATTAAGCGCCACCCAGAAGGGTTTTCCTAGAGCAGCACATCAGTAAACACTTTTACAAGAAATAAAAGAGAACTTGGTGTGGTCAATAGTTCTTGGCATCCAAAAGGAACTGTGCTTCTACAGTGGCAGCAGAAACAAGTTAGAGCACAATGCTGCCCTCATGCCAGCTATTTCGGTGGTAAATTTGAAAGGCTGAGAATAGATTGAGACACATGAAGCACTCACCTGGGTGTAAAATTTAAGGGGGAACAGAAACAAATTAGGGCACTATTTGGAAAACTAAAAATGGATGCAAAAAACAAAATCTGAACAAAATATCTCAGATTATTTTTGTCTCGGACTCCAGTATAGCTCAATATACCACTGTTATCAATCCCATCTTTATTTAAAATGTTGACCTTTTGTTTATCACGCATATATATGGATGTTTAAAACATTGGTTTTGGTGTTTAAATATTGCTTTAAAATATCATTTATCTTGCCCACTGGGTTTTTGGTGCTCCCAAGGCAAGTGCTTTTACTGTAGTCCTGGCGAACATCTACTTTTAAAAAAGCCAGTGGGTAGGCACATAATTAGAGCAGAGACTGAGCTGCGATTTGAACTTGGCTCTGTTCATTATTAATCCATAAGCCCCATAGCTGTATCTCCAGGGCTATAACTCAAAAGGCAAATAAATAATCCTGAGTATATGACAACATTATGGGTGCTGTGGATGCTATAATGTGCTGAGGGGATCCAGCTTCCAACAAGCTAATCACAACCCAGGAGTTAATTGCATCCCTTTGCATTTCAGAAAATTAAAGTCAGGCAGCTCTGTCCCACACTGTTTTCTGTGAGATCTTATTACTTTTATGTTTGTTTATTTTTTCTGTGTGACAGAAAATGGATACCCCACAGCTAAAATTAAATGTCTTTTACTACACACTAAGTTGGCTAAGAGCAAAGCTTTTTGTCAGAGGAGGAAGAAAAGATTCATCGCACATCTTTGATTGTGCTGTCATTGGATAGAAATTTATAAAGCATACTTGAAATCACAAAAGCAGTGGAGCAGGAGGTAGAAAATCCTTGATGAACATGTTGTGGGTAGCAATGTTGTTTTCTCCTCAAAAGCATTCCATCCAGAGTACCAAAAATTCAAATTGACTTTTGTGTTTAATTCTACATCTTATACCCCAGGCATATTTTTGTAATTAAACACTCAATTAATAAAATTATTTTTAAATGTCTAAATAACAAACTGTTGAGAAATTGAAAACCTCTCACTGGGGAAAAAATTTTATAGAGGGCATATTAAAAGCATAAAGGATTTTACTAAAGGTTCGACCAAGATCAAATATTAATTTAGAGGCATATCTCAAACGAGAGTCCTTGGAATCCTAATTCTCAGATCAGTTTCTTTTCCATTCCATAACAAGGAATCATTTAGTTACCAAACAATGCTCTAGCTCTTGGGCTAACAAACATAAAACTATAAAACATTGGCTATGAATTATCTTCACACAAATCCACAAATAACCCAATTCTTGCCCAATTCTTCCTATATGGCTAAAGCAATACTTGAAGATAAAACTAGAAGCCAGTATAAGAACAGTATAAGAAGAATCTCATATTCCCACCATCTCCACTTCCTTCCCTTATACTTGGGATTGTTTTTACTGTCTTATCAAGCTTATCTACTAAAGTACTCAGTCTTTCTGTTATTCCCCTCTCCCCCCTTGAATCTTCAAAATTAGTCATTGGAATTCACTACTCTTTAAAAAAAAATAACCAAAACTCTTTCTCTTGATTTAACGTCCATCCTATGCCCCTTTTCTTAGCTCTTTTTCATGGTCAAGCTTTGTGAAAGTTTTTCATGATAAATACAACCCTACTTTCACTATTCAACCCACATCATTCTGGCTTCTTGGGCAAAACTCAGCCAAAACTCTTCAAAGAGCACTATTAATTAACCTTCACATTGTCAAATCCAATACACTATTTTTAAGAAAGAAGAAGAAATGGAAACAGAAGTAAAAGAAGGGCTACAATTCAGTTTACCACAGAGTAGATAATAAAGTAGCTAATATATAAATTAAGGACAATTGAGACCAGTAACAACATTTAACAAAAACTGTTTAGGGTTGTTAATTCTTTAAATTTCTTAGGTTCTTTAAGTGATATTAATCTCCCATAGTGTTCTGATGAAATAACAAATTCAATAATTCTATAGAAGAAAAGGTACAAATTTAGAAGAATCAGAAGATCTAGAAATTCAGTGATAAAGTCTCTGTGTTTGAATTGTATAAAACCTAGGTGAACCAGTGTTTAAAAATATGATAAACAAGAGGGAATATTCATATATATATATATATATATATATATATATATTTTATTGATTTCTTACAGAGAGGAAGGGAGAGGGACAGAGAGCCAGAAACATCGATGAGAGAGAAACATCGATCAGCTGCCTCCTGCACGCCCCCCACTAGGGATTGCCCGCAACCAAGGTACATGCCCCTGGCCGGAATCGAACCCGGGACCCTTGAGTCCACAGGCCGAAGCTTTATCCACTGAACCAAACCGGTTCTGGCAAGAGGGAATATTCTTGATGAAGAGTCAGGGTGAAGTGGAATCACGTTAAATCTGTTTTGATTTTTTTTTTAATCCTCACCTGAGAATGAATATATATATATATTGATTTGAGAGAGGGGAGAGGGAGAGAATCACTGATCAGTTACCTCCTGTATATACCCTAACCAGGGATTTAATCCTCAACTTAGATATGTGCCCTGACTGTGAATTAAACCCATACCTTTTTGGTATACAGGATGATTCTTTAACCACCTGGCCAGGGCGAAAGCTGTTTTAGATTCTTTTATTCCTCTACATAATAATGGATGAACTTTAAACTTCTTACATCAAAAACAAATGAAAAATTTTGTTTGCATAATTATAAAAGTATTACCTAAGTATATATAAAGATTATGATAGGTTGAACATTATAAATGTGCTTTATTAAAGAAAAAATATGAATCCTAAGGGAAAAATAACTCTTAAAGGAAGTGTGAGATTTTTGTTTGTGATAATTCAAACCATGTTGAAGGGAGGGGATGTTAAGGGAATAGGAAAACTGAAGGACATTGAGCCCTTTTTTGTTTAAATGCTGGCTTGTCAATGATGCCTTTCCTTGTCATCTTACACATCACCCATAAGATACCTCTTCCCCTCTTTTTTCTGCTTTATTTTCCTTTTTAAACTTTATCAACCTCTATCCAACTAGCTATTGTAGTATTTATCTTATATATTCTTTTCCCTCTGTGAGGGGAGGGATGTGATCAGCTATATCCTTGTATTTTCTTTTAAAAGAGCAAACTGTAGTCAGATTTGGTTTCAGAAACTAGATTCATCAGGTTTGAAGCCTTCAGTGGTTACACGTATCCTCAGCACCTCGATCTCCAACCATAAGTCCATTTGTGAGAATCTCTTTGGAGATTCTGGCTCTGGGTCATTTGGAACCTTCATCTCCTTTTTCACCTTTAGCCTTCCCTTTGTAGACACCCATCGCCTCATGCTCATTTATGTCATCCTAACTCCTGCCTTCTTGCCATTGCTGATGCTGGCGTTCTTGCCTGAAACGCCCTATTTTCCTTCCAACCAAGCAAATCCTGGTAATTCTTGAAGAGGAGTTGAAGCGTGACTTCTTCCATAAATCCTTTCCTGGTCTCTATAGTCATGGGATCCAGTATGAGCTTTGAAATATTTGGACACAGATTTAAATCCAGCTCTGCTATGAGACCATTTTTAAGGTGCCTACTCTTAGATTTTTAATCTGAAAATGTATGGTAATTATTTTAATCTGTAATATTATGGTGAGTCAATTATGAAAAACACCTAGCCATTAATGACCTTTTGGTAATATATTCATTAATATCATGTAACATGAAAATATATAATATACACTAATATAAAGATGATACGTGATTATAATGATTATAACTATACTTATATAGAATTTAGTAAGAGTCAGGCTTTTCCAACTGCATTATATTTCAGGCTTTCTGCCTCTGTTAGAGTTGCTACAGCACTCAGCACTGCATTTAACATGCACATTTGTGTTCATTTGTTTTTCCATTTTATCAACTATGGTTTTTCCCCAAGTAAATCTGGGAGCTCCTTGAAGCAATGCCCGCCCATGTCTTACACTTCTTTATGTTCCAGCATATAACACTTCGCTGGCTACCCAACAGTTACTATATGCGGCATCTTCTAAAGAATATGGCTCTGTCTTTCCTCAGAGATTTAGGTTTAATCATCTAAAATTGAGTAAACAAGCAAGGTCCAGAGACACACATCTATGAACCTTACTAACCAGCAGCCTACCTGGTCCTATAACAGCAGTTCTCAACCTGTGGGTCGCGACCCCTTTAGGGGTCAAACAACCCTTTCACAGGGGTCGCCTAAGACCATCAGAAAGCACATATATAATTACATATTGTTTTTGTGATTAATCACTATGCTTTAATGATGTTCAATTTGTAACAATGAAATTGGGGGTCACCACAACATGAGGAACTCTATTAAAGGGTCGCGGCATTAGGAAGGTTGAGAACCACTGTACTATAATTTCTTACTGGTTTCTAACCTGCAACTCCAACTGCTGGCATTATTTTCTTCACTATATGTGATACTAATCTTGTATCAGGACAAGAGAGCCACCAGTATTACTGGTGTAATTATGTGTTGTTGTTTTTTCTTAAACTAGCCATCAAAACACAGACTAGCCCCTGCAGACTTTGAGGCATAACTTTCTATATAGGCATAGCCTCTGATGACAGCCTACTTTGAGTAGCTCTGGCAACTTTCCATGACTACAATGGAAGTCAGAATGTCTGTAAGCCAAATAGGGAAAATATACAAATGACAACAGAATGCATTGTGGCCATCTAATATAGGAGATCTATATTAGAAGATATTTTCTAGGTTTGCCCTTAATGCTGTTTTTCTTTTGGATTTAGCGGAGGTTTAGAACATATGATATGTAGCAGCACTGCCTCTAGGGATAGGAATTACCCATGTTATGCTTCTTGATAAAATAGTAAACTTTTTTATTTTCTACTAAATCTTAGAATCTTTCTTTTTTTTCTATATATTTGTGAATCTTTTCCCTCCTGTGGTAGAGTAAAAAATACACAGTAAAATAATATATGACCTCAGTGAAGTATGGCACCTGCCTAAATACACTCATGTGAGAAAAATTGCACTTGCCAGATTGTACTAATCATTTCCACATTGACGCGATAAAGTGACAACTGTGCTGAAGCAGTAACCTGCCCTTTGCTGTCAGCATTTCTGAGTCAACTCAGAAAAAGTCCACTCTGCCCAATTCTGGTAGAATCAGAAGGTCTTCCCAGAGCCTACTCCTGCACAGTCTGGAAGAGATGTCATTGCTTGACATTTTGCTGTGGCCGTCTCCAGTGAGTCGTGTCAGATAAATCCCACCCCTAGTTTTCTCCATCCAGGGCTGTTTATCAACAATCACATCAGGCAACATGAGATGCAAAACCCTAGAACTCCTCTACATGCAGTTGACTGCTAGCCATTCCCCAGGAAGAAGGAAGGAGAATCCGTTTCCTCACACAGGAGGAAATTAGAGTCCTGGGTAGAAGGACAGGAAAGCTCTTTTTGGTGTTTCTGTCTTAGATGTTAGAAGATCCATGGTCAGTCGGTGTGATAACATAACTGACATTCTGGATCCATTCACTTGGTTGCATTGTGGATCCCCAGAAAGACTTTTCTTCTCTTTCATTGTAATAATTTGTTTTTATGATTGCTTTGGAATGGATATCCCCCAAAGAATTTTGATGGGTTTTGGCAGCTTCCATTTCAAAGGATTCAAAGTATTTCATCTATTCATGGCTTCTTGGTAACCAAAGTCTTATTAGTGGCCAAGATATCGGTGAATTTGTAATATTTCCCTGTTCATCTTTTCAGGAGAAAAATGGGCTGCCTTTACCTTAAGATAATTAGTAATGTACTAGCATAATTTTAAGATCAAAGACAGATTTTGCTTGTCCTTTTTTCTTTCTTCCCTCCTCCACTCCACCAACCAATATTTGAGATATATATATATATATATATATATATATATATAATCATAAACACACTACACACAGAACCACATATTATTGCCATCATGTGTTTTCTGACACAGAAGTTATCATAGCAGGCAAAGCTGTTTTATTGAATAATAAGAAATAAGGCTTCATGGAAAGAACCCAGGCACTTGCACGAGAAGAATCCTGCCTATAAATGACACTAGATCCTTCCCCGATTGAGCATCCTCTTGGAGCATAGGCGGTTCTGGGTTGCCGGTGGTATGGGACAAGGAGAGGGGAGAAAGGATTAGTGCAGAGAGGACAGGTGGGCACAAAAGGTTGCCTGAGATCTTGTCGATACATTGAATATTTTTAAATGCTGATTTCGTGTGTATTTATACTTTTTTTCATGATTTTAGCAAAGAATGGTTCATTTCACTAAGTGTTCCTGGGAAGATTGGTTTGTGAACACGAAACGGCTTCCATATTCATATAAGAGCTTGGAAGATAGCACCCCTGTGTCATTGTCCCAGAATGGATTTGGGGAATGGCAGTCTGCTTCTGGCCACATAGCATTGAGAGGTGTTTCACGGTGGAGATCCTAGCTGCAGTGAGTATTTGCCTGGCACAGAGAGAAGGGTCTAGGTACTGTAGAAGGTAATTATGATTGTTATTAGAGACAGATTTCTTTGGGAGTTAGAATAATCTAGTATAGCATTCTTCATCCTAGTTTTCAGATACCCTTGGGTGTCTGCAGACGTCGCAAAGGGTATCACAAGACTCCCCCAGAAAAATTAATTTTACTGTGTCCTAATTTTTAAAATATTAGTGTTAAGCACCATTAAAAGAGACAGAATCCCTTATAAACAAAATATGATGGAGATAGCGGAGAGGTGGAAAGAACACCAGGCTGAGTGCAAAATGTTGATTCCATGCTTGGCTCTGCTACCCATCTCTCTGTCCTGAAAATCCTCACTTTCAAATGGAACTAATATCTGCCCTGAGACCCATCTAAGATAGGATATAATAAAAGTGAGGTTTTTGTTTGAAAATATGCCATGTAACCAAAAGATTCCACAACAGTCTAAGATTATTTTTAAGCAGTAAGATCTGGATTAACACTTCTACATTTAACAGGCTGTGGCGTTTTCCAATGGAATTAATAATAAGCTAGGGGTTAATAAAAAAGCATTCTAATCTACACTTCTTTATCAAATATAGTGTTTTTTTTTCCTTTCTTTCTTTTAATATTTTTATTTTTATTGGTTTCAGAGATGAAGGGAGAGAGAGATAGAAACATCAATGATGAGAGAGAATCATTGATCAGCTGCTTCCTGCACGCCCCACAATGGGGATCGAGCCCGCAACCCGGGCATGTGCCCTGACCAGGAATCAAACCTTGACTTCTTGGTTCTTGGGTCCAGACTCAACCACTGATCCATGCAGCTGGGCCTTTTTCTTTATTTTTTTAACCTTGGATAAGTCATTAATATTTCCTGGGTGTATGGGCTGTATCTGTCAAGTGAGGAAGCTTGACTACATGAGTTTTAACTTATTACGTCTAAAATTCTGTTATTCTAGCAACAAAAATTGATTCTCTTAGAAAAAATAAAATGATCTTTGAGTTGAAAAATACCAGCTTTCAAAGTTCCTCCCATTTATTTATGTAATTTTTACAGTTTGATTAATATTTTCACATACATGTTTTTATTTGTTCATCATAAGTGATGATGAACAGGCAGAGCAGGAATTTTCCCCATTTTACAGGTACTTGGTGATTTATATTAAGATCCACAGAGCTGGTAGGTGGCAGATCTGGAACTTGAACTGATTTCTACTTAGTCTAACTTCAGTATCTAGTATCCAACAGTCTCTCCTGAATCAACAAGTTTGGGCTTTGCTGTCAGTGAAATGCCTAGTATTTCAGATTGTTTCCATTTTGTACAATATAACCCTATAAATACAAGTACCTTACTATGTAGTTTGTATTTTGAAATAGATGCTTACATCTCTAAAGCATGGCTTGGTACCCCATGATTTTCATTGAGTTTTGACAGCAGATAATTTGATCTTGGTAAATACAATACTGTATCCTGACAGAGATATAAATATGTGGGCAAGCTGGGTTAGCACATTTCTTAGCACTTTTAATGCTGTTAACATTTCTGGAAAAAAAACAAGCCTGATTTGCAGGAAGGAAGGAATCTCTCTCTCTCTCTCTCTCTCTCTCTCTCTCTCTCAGAAATGACTGAAAAATGTTCAAAACAGTCCAAGATAGACAGACAGTGGAATTGTTATTGGTAACCTTAATTCTATTCCAGTTCCAAGATTCCTGAACTGAACAAAGAAACTGAAAATTTTTCTAAATTCTTAATTGTCTCTAAGGATATTCTATTTTACGGTTAAGCATAGACTTAGCCCTAGCTGGTTTGGCTCAGTGGATAGAAGGTTGGCCTGCAGTCTAAAGGGTCCTAGGTTTGAGTCCGGATTGCAGACTTGACCCCCAGTAGGGGGCGTGTAGGAGGCAGCCGATCAATGATTCTCTCTCATCATTGATGTTTCTATCTCTCTCCCTCTCCCTTCCTCTCTGAAATCAATAAAATATATATATTTTAAAAAATAGACTTAGGAAGAAGACCTTACTATTTCATTTCCTTTCTCTCAAGCCTGGCATCCATCTGGCTCACAGGAGAATGCTATTTCTGATTTGGGATGTGCCTCTTGTACTCAAATTACCTCACTGTTGTTCTCTCAGGGAAATGTATTCCGTCTTGAAAGATGCTCTGAGAAGTGGTGGTAGTTGATTCATTTGTCCATCTTCCTGGAGAAGGAAGCAGGATTGTGGGGAACGGGCTTAGATGCCAGGAACAAGGAGTAATGGGGGATGGGGATGGTGGTGGTGGTGAACATAAAATTCAGAACCTAAATGAAACATAAATATCTCTGGGGAAATGAAAGAGCAGCTTGTTCAGTTGCTACTTCAATTAGCAGGGTTTCGTGACCAAGAGGAAAAAGAAAAAGTTCTACCATCTGCTTTTCTTTCTGAAACCACCTCAATATTGGGTGATTAACCTCGGCAACCTGTTCATCATTTGCATACAAAACGTTCCTTACATTTACCTCCTCCTCCCTTCCTCCTTCCCTCCCTCTCTCCACCCTCCCGCCCCCTCTTCCTTTCTTTGTTTCTTGTTTGTTCTGTTCTTTCCTTTTCTTTCTCTCCTTCCCTCCTTTATTTCTCTTTCATTCTTTCTTCAGTTGGTTTCTGGATGACACATTTCACTACGTTTTTGCTGCACATGACACCCTTGGAAGAAATCAGAACAGACCTCTTTCTTCCCTCCTGTTAGCTACCTATCTTCACCTCTCACCAAACATTCATTAGTGCATTCAGCCAACAAGCAGATATTACAGGTATCAGTAATGTGTTTAATGCTGAGAGAATATGTAGAATAGAGATTTATTTCACCAAAGAGTTTCCAAGGACATATTATGTCTTTGTTATGTAATAATGCAAAGTAATAAAAACACATGGCACAGCTGAATATAGAATGCAGGTACAATATAAATGTATTTAAATGCACACTCATGCAACTACATTTCAATAAATGTTTGCTTAAGACTGAATCACACAACTCTGTAAGTAATAAAGGACATGACTGAAAGTAGCCAAATAGGAATGGATTTCTTTTATTCCTGAATAAAAAAAGTCTAGAACTAAGGGACTGGTTAATTCAGCAGTTAAATAAGTCGTCAGAGACCAGAGCCTTTCCATTCTTCCACCTGACAGCTTGAGTGTGATAACTGTGTCTGCTTTCATTATAGCAGAATGGGGGGAGCTGTTCCAGGCAGGCCAGGGTGTTCCCTCTCATACATCAATTTTTATTAAGAAAGAAAAAGCTTTCTCTGAAGGTCCCCTTTGCCTTTCAGTTAACTACTTTTAGGGACTAAAGGTTTGTATGTCCTTCAAATTCCTACATAGAAACCCTAACTACCAGTTATGGTGGTATTTGGAGGTGGGGCTCTTGGGAGGGAATTAGGTTTAGAGGAGGTATGAGTGGGCCTTCATGATAGGATCGGTGTTCTCAGAATAAAAGGGGGAAACCGGTACTATCTTTTCTTCACCGTGTGATGATGCTACAGTGAGAAGGCGCCCGACTGCTAGCCAGGAAGAGGGCTCTCACCAGACACCCAACCCTGCTTTCACCCTGACCTTAGAATTCCAAGCCTCCAGAACTGTGAGACAGTATCCATTATTTGAGCCATTCAGTTGATGGTGTTTGTTATAGCAGCCTGAGCAAATCAAAATAGCCACTTATATTGACTGGTTTAGGCCAATAATGACTAAGCCACTGGAGGGAGCTGTGTATCTTCCCTGAATATCATGGATAAAATGAAGGTTCTCCTGGTCAGAAAGAAGGGAAAAGGATAGCTGTTGGATAGACAATTAACAAAACGTACCTCACTGATCTGGATGCTGTGAGGAATTCAGTGCAAAGAGAATCAGATGAGGCCACACCTTCAAGGAGATTATAGTAGAGTCCTGGGGATTAGTCATGGATACTGATAATCGTGCAATAAAGTAATAACGGGAAGAAAAAGTACTTTAGGGAAGGGCTAATAAAACCCCTTCTGTTTTGAGTAACCAGATATAAATAATGGGAAAGGAGAAGATCATATAGTTTCTGTGGCGACTGTTTAACTTTGTAGCATGAAGGCAGCTGTGTTCCAATAACACTTCATTATGGACAATAAAATTTGAATTTATAATATTTTCACACGTCATGAAATGTGATTTTTAAATTTTTAATGTAAAATACTTTTAAATGTAATAAACACCCTTAGCTCCTGTGCCCTGTAAAAAACAATGAGCAGGCGAGGCTTAGCCTGAAGGTTGTAGATGGATGATCCCTGACCTTAAGTAATGCTCAGTTTTAGGGACAGGAATGATGGAGATTATCAAATAACAATGAGCATTTAAAGAGCTACATAAAGAACTGAGGGAGTATATAGAAGTAGTTTGGATTGGGTGATTAAGGTAGAACCTAGACCACGCATGTCAAACTCATAGCCTGTGGGCCGCACGCAGCCCACAAGGAAGATTTCTGCGGCCTAGCCAATATAACGGTGTGAGCAGTTATTTACAATTATGGAAGGTAATAAGTCTCCTGTCAGAGCCAGAATCACTGACATTCACCTTGGGTCAGTTTTGAAAATAATCACTGAGAACAAGATTTCCCCCGAAGTAGGAACAATAGTAGCAGAGAAGAGATGCCAAGTGTCAGGAAGAAAACATTAATTTTATCATTGCTCTTGTTCTTTTTTTTTTTTTAACTATACTTTCAAAATTAACCTACGTTTCTATGAATATTGAAGCTTTTGTGTATTTGACCTGGGTTAGCCTTTGAGTTTGACATGCTTGACCTAGACTGTCAGGGGAAGCAAAGCATGACAATTATGACAGTGTTAAGTGCCATCAGTGGAGGGGGCCAGAAAGAATTACTTGTTTGTATTAAGTAGAGGAATCGGTGGGTAGATTAAAGACACAAAGATACAAAGGGGATAATTAATGGAAAAGACTACTTGAGGCAAGAGGGGTATAATTTGCCACAGGTAAAAGGGGTGAGCCTTAGAAAAATGTAGGCATCTTTGTTGATAGGAAGAGGGGAGGATGGAAGAATAGAGAATGACTAATGTGTGGTGCTAGTGATGTGTGTATTGACAGAGCTAATACATATCCTTGGATTCCTTTGTGAATGAGGCATAGAGTATTTTCTGAGCAAGAAGGAGAATGAGGAGGAGTAAGAGCCTTGCATATGGAGACAATTTAGAACAGTGGCTGTGGTTAATGCAAGAGTTTTAAAGGAGAAGAGTTAAAGAGTGTCCAAATGCAGTGAGGGTCCTGTTAAGAATTGGAGGGAGCATTTGGGATTTAGCTCCCAGGCATATGATGTCATCAGTTTGGCTCAAATAAACTCATAAAAATTATCTCTAAAAATGTATTTGACACCTTGATTTGTAGTAGTTGATGTAATTTCAAAGATTTGGAGATGCTTTCAGCATTGTTAAAAACAAAAGAAAGAAAAAGAGAAGAAAAAAAAAGAACAGAGTAAGATTGGGAATTCCCAAATCTGGCTATAAAGATGTGAACAAATTATTTCTCCAGCATTTTCCCTTTTACAGTCACCCAGAAATGGCTTGAGCATATATAAAGCTGGGCTGTTCAGTACTGGAGCTGCTAGCCACACATAGCTATTTATTTATTAAAATCAATAAATATTAATATTAAAAACCAGCTATTCAACTGTACTACCATATTTCGAGGGCTCAGTAGTCATTGAGGCTAATGCTTGTTGCATTGGGCTCCTCAAATATGGGACATACCCATCATTACAGATGTTCCACTGGACAGTGCTCATATAAAGAACGTCTTTCTGTGATTTTTTTTCACTTGTCCAGAAGTCACTGAGATAAAATTGAAACCACAAACAGATACTCAAAATTTGTTTTTATTGTTCTCCAGCCAAGGAACCTGGAAACATTTTTTTTAAAAAAAATGGTTCAAAGACAAACCCATAGCTTACCCTAGGTTAAACTCTCCATCATGACTGATAGGCAAACTGACAAAAATAGAGTTCAGTTGAGTGACAGATAAAGATTTAAAATCCAAGGCATTGAAGAGAACAAAGGGAGTCACAGTATTCCTTCTGTTTCTTTTGCCTCCCACTCAAATTTTCTTTTAATGGCTGAGTCACGTAGGTGAAGTGTGTGCCACGGAGTGTATTCTGTTGTGTGAGAACAGAAAGGGCACCTGCTGAAATGCAGAACATTAATATGTAAATCAATGCAATTTTTCATAATAAGTATATAATGGAAGTGCTTAAGAGATAGCAAATGCAGCAGGAATTTTGATGAGTTTTTAATTTTATAGCCCTTTACCTAATCCCCATGCCCCTCTTGTCTTTTTTATTATGACCATATCAGAAGTTACAGGGATGGAGCACATCCCATGACCTCAGAAATTTGAGTTTTTCCTTTGGGAGAATGAAAACTGGTACTCAGATTCCTCAATTATTCGTTAGGTGATACACACAAAATGTGTATATTTTACTAACTGCTCTTCAGTAAGACATTTAAAATAATAATTATATCTTAGAAGATAATGTGCAAGTTACTCTTGATCTATTTCTCATAGATCTGTTTTTATTTTTGAAGGAAATAAATTTTTAGGAGTTCTCTTTTTTTTCTGAATAAAGAAGAATGCTGTACTTTGGAGGAATTCTGTGTAGTCTGACAACCTCTCAGTGGACTAATTGTCAAAAAGTTGTGAAAATGGTCCTCATTATAATTTTTAAATTCTAAGTGTAATATTAAATAAGGAACTTTAAAATTATTTCTGAAAAAGGCACATGATACAACTCTTGTTCTTCCTTGGAAAAATTGTGTGAAATAAGTAGAGACAAAGGTCTAAGAATGTAGACATAAGGCTTTATTGAATACATCCATATTTATTATACCTAGTTCCATATTGTTTGGGCAAGCAACATACTCTGTTCACAAACATAAATATATAAATAAGGTACTTAAAGGGTTGGACAAGTTAATAATTTCCCTGAACTTTTTTTTTTTTTTTTTGCTGCTTCTGTTCAAATGAGTTCAATAACAGTACCCTTCTCATTGGATTTTTTGTCACATTAAATGAGAAGATGAATATCAATGTCGTAGCATAAGGATAAATAGGCGAAAGCAGGCTTTACTGTTATTTTGCTGGTGTTTTTGTAAAGCCCCAGAGCTAATAAATGTTCAGACTCAAATCCAGCTCAGGCATCAGCAAAGCCAGCCTTCTGCCCTGCTCTGCCGCTAGAAACACTGCCCTACTCACCAGGTGCCAGGACCCCACTCACCGCAGGGATCTGGGCAGTTTCTATGCAACCATCTTCCAGGAGTGTCCTCTATGAAAGACAAAATTAAAAGAATATCTAACTACCTATGGCTGAAAGCAGTTTGCAAAATAGAACCATTTAACGTCCCTACGAAGATTCTTTTTATTTTTTAAAATTTTCTTTATTGTTGAAAGTATTACAGATGTCCCTCTTTTCCCCTGTTGAGTCCCCACATCCCACTCCCCCCAAGGCCTTCACCACACTATTGTTTGTGTCCACGATCAAAGCCTCAACTTTAAAAGTTATTCTTAATGACAAGGTAGCCCTAGTTTTGTTCTCGGTCACAGTTTACCTTCATTGTTCATCTTGCTAGAGCTTCTCTTGAATGACAGCAGTCTAAAGAATCTGAGACTGCGTTCAGGGGAAGGAAGCCGCAGAACTTGGCCTGCAAAATGAGAGGGAAACCACGCATGAAGCCCTCGAGTCCACATTTCGGAGACTTCTGCCTCCTCCATGGACTCCTTGTCCTTGTATCCATTCTTCAAACTTGATATTCTAAATCAAAGGCCGCTCTCTGAGGACAGGTTATTTTTTCTCGGAGCATGCAGAAGACAGAATATCAAGAAAATGGAAATGAATAGGACAGGGAAAAATTTTTATAATGTATTTAAAGATGTCACTCTTAGCCCTTGTGATGGTGACAGCACACCAAAGGGAGGTATGGTTACTGATGGAAGCAAGGGCCGGTGGCAGCTGGCCTTCTGTCAGATTGACTTGGAGTAGATATGTGTATCATTCTGAATTCGCTGGAGAGCTCTGTGGCCTTCCATTTGGTTTTATGACATCAGCACAATTTGTCAGGAAGAAAGGAAGGTAATGATTAAACAACCAACTCTGTTGACATCTCCTTAAAAGGTCACCTACAATTAGTTACAGAAATCTATGAAAACCAAGCTAATGGGTCACACATATGCTTGAGTGTATAATCAGAATAAAAAATCAGGATAGCTCTGCTGTTTCCAGATATGACAGAAAAGGTGAGAGGTATGGATTAGTTGTCAAAATGTTAGGTTGGGTTTTTTTCCCACCTAGGAATATCTATTGCATGACTTTCCTCTCCCCAGATTGCATAATTACATACTGATCATTTGCCCTAGAGAAAAACACACTAAACCTTAGTCATTGTTAAATAACTTTATATATTTACAAAGTGATCACTTCTAATTTGGACATTGTCCCATAATTTCCTGAGCAGTAGATTATTGAAGTTACTGTTATTAGAAAAATGGATTCGGATGATGCCAGTGATTTAATTTATTAGTCCAAGCAGCTTGTAATTTGGAACCCACCTTCTTAGTTTGTTCGGCCGCACTGTCAAATTAATACTCCTTTTTTAAAAAAAGAAAGGATAGGAGAACATAGCACATTTGACATCAATATATTTTCTTTATATTTTAAAGCCAAAACATCCAAATGCCTCCCATTTCCCTTACATGTACATTAAATGTTGTCACTGTACAACACAATTCCAAAGTTGGAGATCTTGAAGGAAGGGCTTTGAATTGAAAGAGG
Source organism: Myotis myotis (assembly GCF_014108235.1). Lineage (NCBI taxonomy): Eukaryota > Metazoa > Chordata > Mammalia > Chiroptera > Vespertilionidae > Myotis > Myotis myotis. The sequence goes on from NW_023416318.1 coordinate 27,838,128, forward strand.
ACTGCGAGAAATGAAGGGAGCGTATATTTTGTCAATTATGGTAGTGGCACAAGAAACAGACTCCATTGGCAATGGATCATACCATGAAAACACCTTGAGGTTGGGTGAATGTATTCTGTTCTCTGTCGTGGGTCAGGGACTGAATTTGCAGTGGAATTTTTCAGGGCTGAATGCAACAAAAATAACCACTTCCCTCAGGGAAAAAGGAGAGAAGACTTTTACAAGACTGACCTCTAAAGAAATTGGTACAATAGATGTGGAAATTGTCCTGGTGGAACTCCGTTATGCTTCGGGAATTTCTCTCCATTCTCAAATAGATGTCATTGTGTACTGGGAGATGTCAGTGTGGAAAATATGATCTAATACACCGTGTTGCTGTAGAATTGTGCAAAGTACATGTGCTCCTAAATAATCTGATTATGAAATACATCAAAAGTTAGATTAACTGTAAGGAGGATTTTTGTGACATTAAGTGAATTAAGACATTTCTTGTCTTCCTCTGAAGATGGATACTAGGATAAAATTGTTTTTCATTGATAAAGGTCATCTCTACCATAAGGCTAGATAGGCAGGCCATTCTCCTGCACAGCCTCTTGCAGTGGCAGTAACAAAAACACAACTGGTGGCATCCAGGCCCCTTTATGCTGTAGCACTGGGAGATGCATCCCAGAAAGTTAGTCTCCTAAGCTTCTCCACTAAGAAAAGTGAAATTTGGAATTTCCACAATATATTTCAGAAAATCAAGAAAGGCAGAATTAGTTTCCACGAAGCGCATGACTCATCTGCTTCCAATAATACCATTTTATTTCAGGTAATTCACAAAAGCTGTAGGTGCAAACAGTTACCTATTGAGAGGATTTTAAAATATCCCTGCAACAAGTATCATGGGTAGATGCACACAGAGGGTGGGATGTGATAAGGATGTCCACCGGTGGGCACGCCCAGTGTGCCTCCTTTTCTGTAGCCTGCATTGTCTGTTTTTTTGAAGAACAGGAGTAGCTTGACATCCAAGGGACTCGAGGAAAGAATAGAGCTTCTTGGAGAGGTGAGCGGGTTTGGCAACAGCGCCCTGTCAGGGGTCACCTGTGACAGCAACCGCTCTTCATCTCAGAGGCCTCCTGCTTTTCCGCAAATGCTTAGATCAAACTCACACCGGAGAAAAGGGTGTCCGATGTATCACAGGGAGCCAACCAAGGCATTTTAACAGAGAAAAACAAAGCCTGCAACAGAAAGTGTTTCAGATTCAACATCACACACTTAACCTTAATTTACAAAGATCAAGCTGCATATAATTCTGGCCTCATTCTGGCCTTTAGTATCAAGTGATTATTTGCCTCTGCTATCCCTACCTCTGCCTGCCTCCAAAGCTTTCCAAAGAAGCGGGGTATGGCCATTAAGATACATAATAACTTGCAGATTATAAAGCCAGCAGCTAGACAGCTGTAACACAGGAAGCTTGTTAGTTGAAATGCATGTTAATAATTTAAAACAAGCCATTAGGTGAAACTGCTCAAGATAGCCAGACATGAAGGTTAAATGAAGGCTTGTCTTCGCTGGCAAGATGTTTACTGAGATAGAACAAAAAAGGTGTTTGTTCCAGTATAAAGTCGTAGCTTCCCAGTTGTTATGAGAAACTACCAGCATCTCACAGAAGCGATCATGTGTTAGTGTCGCATCTCAGGATCTTGACAGAATATTTTAAAGCTAATTATTTCTATCACAAAAGAGCTCAGGAGGCAGTGGCATGTTCATCACTGGAGTTTGGCATTTTTAATTTTTTTTCTAGAAAAATGCACGGTATGGCCTCAAGTGGTGGTATAAATTACAGCCTGTTTCTCAGCAAGACATTCCTTATCGCTCAGACCCAGTCTCTTGTTTCTGAATAGTTAGGAAGCTTTAAATCAATGAGCAGATCCCCTATTGTTACTAAAGAGGAGAATGAAGAACTTCAGTGAATTAATAAGAGGGATGTCTCTTTTTTTAAACATAAATATATCATGCACTAGGAAACAACTGGACTTTATTGGCATTAACCTGTAAATTACCAGTTTATCCAATACCAGGCAGCAATTTAGAATCAAAGCAAAGGAGGAGGAGCCTCTGATACAAGCCCGTGAGGCAGGCTTTAGTACAAATATGAATCCAGACCTTAAAGTGTAGAATCAAGGACATCAAAGAAAACAGACCAATTTTATTTTTCTTTATTTTTATAGTTTCTCTTTTCTCCAGAAAAATAATCAGCTTAGTGATAATATATTATTCTTATTAAAACATTTTATCTTTGTTTTTACTCTAGGCTATAGTTGGAATACATGGGCACACAAACTGGTATTTTGGGGGGAAATCATGTCAAATACTATGTTACATGTTGTGCAGTTACAGTTTCAGAACTACACATTTGAATCATACAATTTTTAAAAGTTGGGTATCACTAAATAATGTATTGTCTTATAAATTATACATTTTATTTTGTAGCTGACAAGTTAAATGTGATGTTTCTCATTATCATTCACTTAAAGTCAAATGTCCTAGCCCAAAAAAACTCCCTTGAGAATATGGGTCAGGGAAAATTCATCATGTGGAGGATTCTTAATTTGAAAGCATATGTAAAGGAAAGTTAGTTAGATGAGGAGCTGAAATTAGAGAAGTATAGAGAATATATCCATACAGTGCCTCCAAAGAATTTGATTACTTAATTCTTTTTTCACCAGTGGTTATAGACTAGTAAGTTGGTCATACCAAATCGTTTGAGTTTTTCTTGAATTGCCTGTTTCATTGAGGGGGGAGTGGTTAGGAAACAGGTTAAAGTTATAATGCTGATCTCTTCGTGATGAATTATGCATCTTCCATGGCTGACTAGTTTGCCACTTTTTAACTTGCAATATTCACTTCTTTAGCTACAAAACCCACTGAATTACTCTGTCTAGGAGTCCAGATATGCTAGTGCACATGGGTGATGTCATCCTGGAGGCAATCAACATAGTTCAGTGGTTTCGAAGATAAATTGAAACTTGCTAATTATATGTATCTTGTGAAAACTGAGATTAAAAAGAGACAGCCATATGCAAATTAGATACATGCAGCCCAACTGAATTATATTGTTTCATGTCTGTCTGTGCTTTCTAAATAAGAGACAAGGTAGCTATACAGATGATTCTTTTGAATCTTCTGACAAGCATGATTTATGGTGTTCCGAGGATGTATTCATTGTGTGATAGGCAAAAGAAAGGCTTTACTTTCCCACTGGTCTAATATTGCATGAATTTATATTATAATGTAGCTCTATTTAAGCAAGTGAAGGGGGAGGGGAGAATGGATGTAAATTATATCTTACCAAAATGTACTGTGGTGTTTGAAATTGAAAATTGCTCTTTCAGCATGTAAAGTGGAAAACCGTAATTAATTGCTTTTCTTATGAGGGACACCATGGTGAACTTTGAAGAAATGCAGCATGTTACAATGTCGGTGTAAAAGCCCTTTGACTTTGCAGACACCCAGAGAAAAGAAAAAACAACAAAACAAAAACACATGCAAAAAAACCCAGACTTTCCTGCATTTGACATAAATCGGATTAAAGTGTCTTTCCCCATCTATCTAACAACCAGGGATCTGTTATAAGATATCTGAATGAGACTGGTAAGCCAGAGGGAGGGATAGAACAATGCCACAGACAAACAGCAAACAAACACCACATCACCCACTGGACTAGGATAACTGGACACTGTACTATGCTGCTTGGAGCAATCCCAATGTACTCCTGTTGCACTGATGCTAACTATTCATTGTACTACCTTTTACCGTCATTGGTGTCCCTTTGTATGATACATGATGATTGACATAATGATTCACCGAAGCAAAATAGGGACCACGCTTAGGTGGTTGAGCATTCTCACTAGTCCTGTACTTTGATTTATGAGTTCCTGCACAAGGGAAGTTGTGTGGATTGCGTGTGTTCTTTATCAAACAAAGCAAGAACCTGATCCTTAGGGTATTCTTAAGTGAGATACCTCACATGGTCAACTCAGTCCCAAAAATAAATGAGAGAGATACCATGGGTAAAGGGAATTCATCCACATGTGTTTCTTCATTGGCCGAAGTCAGGGAAATACAAACACTCCAACAACAACAGCAAAAACCAACAATAACTTTGCTTGTAACATAAACCACTCATGGTTTTGTTTTTGTTGTCATGGATACCTGCTGTACCGCTGCTCTTTTTAGTGTTAATAGCGCCCTTTGTTTCTCTTCCTTCTTCTAGCTCTGTTATTGTAGAAGGATGAGAATTCTCTCTGCTGTTGGACTCTCCCCCCGCCCCCAATCTTCTTTATCTCTTCTCTCTCGCTCTTTAATATAGGTTCTGATTACAGAGGTAATACTGGCCTGATGACTTATATTCTATTTCACCAGTGCGTTCAGATTTATTTCGTTCAATTCAAACTGTTAACTGGGATGCAGGGGACGGCTGTTTTAGTGTTATTTGTACAAAATAAAGTTGAGGCTTTAAAAAGAAGCACATTACCTTAACCATGACATTTACTAAGCATCCTCAAAAGAGCGCATAATAGGAGGAGATACAAATAGATGTTCTCTGTAGTTTCTGTGGCTGAGCGTTATTTTTTTCACCCGTGTATTTTACAAGGAATAAAATTTAAGAGTTTTCCAGCTTATTCAAGCTATTGCATCTCTGCAGTTTTAAAAAATGTATCTTTTCTTCCTCACTTCCTTTCTTCTTTCTTTTCCATGCATATACGATAAAAAAAGAAAATTAGACAAAAATGCAATGGAATACCCAGAATGATAGCAGCATACTATAAGTCAATAGCAGTTACTTGGACAGTAATGGCACTTACACTATTAGCAGAAAGCACTTTTAGTAATCGGCCAGGGTGAATCTAATGAGATTCCAGGGGAAGGTCCAGATGATGCAAGCATGAATTGCTGTGTATGAAAGTTTAGCCAAGCAGTCAGGCTATCACATGTTATGTCTACAAATAGATATTCCAAGCCCCAAACCCATTACTGGAATCTGAAAGATGTTTCTGCTTGCCTGAATCTCTTTCAGATATAGTATGTATTCAAGCCTATGGTTTACTACCTGATGCAGGCTTAATTTTACACCTCTATTTCAAACCGGGGAGGAATTGATCAAGTGTGGACATCTGATTTCTAGGCATGACCCTAAGATCATTGGGATCCTTCATCGATGACAACCTTGGGGCAAATCATGACACCCCGTTAATTGTACACTTTAACTTTATTTACAGACTTGACTTGGAAATATTCAAAGGAGAATTTAAAGTCTTTTGCAACAAATATTATAAAAATGTAAGAAATGTCAGAAATATGACAAAACCTAGTCACTTAAATATGAAAAATATGAGAAACTATCGATGCCTTTATATGTGTTCATAGATGTATTCCAAGCAGATTAGTGAATTTGCTACATATATTGTAACTGCTTTATGATTATATAAACCTAAATATTTAACATATTTATATATATGGTTCTGATTACACATGTAAGACTGGCCTGATGACTTGTTCTGTTTCACCCATGCATTATATATGCCTTGGCCTATATTTGAGAGTAGTATCTATATCGCAACATGTAAGTTGATAATAGAGTACAATTATCATTGATTACCCTTGACCATTTGAATGAGTTTGTTCTACTAGGTGAATTACAAAGGAGTTTACCTGTATAATGACCCACTCACTTTAAATGACACTTCTTAATGACAATTATAAAATCAAAGAGAGAAGAATGATTAAATGGCCAAGCTAATTAAAATGCGCTGGGCTTTCTGGAAAGGCACTAATCAAAGTATCTATGCACTATTTACCAACTGCCTGGCAAATGCAAATCACTTTCTCGGGTGCCTTATTCATGTCAGACATTTCATAAAATATTTTGGAGGTCTGACAATTGATAAAGTGTAGTGCACAGTTATAATCTGCTGTCTGTACAATAAAACAGCTATGTATTAGGGAAGACAGCAGGGAGGGGAGATGGGGATGGGGTGCTGAGGAATGAATCTGAATCTCATTCATTCTGGAAGCTACTTGTTGGGCAGGTATATTTCAAAATTGCCCATCCAAGGCTCCGTGGAGATACCTGCTGGTTTACAGGTACATAAGAGGTATGCATTCAGTGGGCCAAGACCCAGATCCTCTCCCCGCCTCCCATTCCATCAATTACTGGTTCCTCTCCCAAATAACTCTAGAATGCAAGGGGGAAAAAATCCATGTTTTTCTCTTCTCCATCTTCTCTCCTGGTTCGGCTCATCATCACAGTGCCCTCCCACATAGACTCCTGAAGCAGCCAGTCATCGTTCTAAACTGTCATTTCATTTTCCTCCTTACGACTGCCCAGTCCCTGGCCTGCACCTGGCCTGCAGGATGGCCCCTCTTCACTTGACCCACGAGGCCATCATCTGGCCTTTTGGCCTGGCTAACCCCACCTATGTCTCACTCCTCTCTGAACTCCACGCTCCTTTCTACTCCCCTGAACTTCTTGCAGTAGCTTGGATGGTCACTCTTTCAAACTTTGCACGTTATTTTCTCAGCATGTTCCTCCATTTCTTTCATCTTGACTCACTTCCCAGGCCTCACTTCAGAATGTTGCTGCCTCAAGAAAGCCTTGCCTGCCTCCTCCCCAGGGTGCAGGTGATGTGGCCCCCTTTTTTACTCCCAAAGTGATTTTGCTCATTTTGAGAGTTGCGATTGCTCGGTTACTTGTTGAGCCAGCAGCCTCTGTGTGAGGATGGGGTTTGTCTTCTGAACGGAGCATGGTGCGACACCCCATCACCAGGCAGGATGCCAGTTCCCGGGAGAAAGCAGAGTGGTGTGGCTTAGGACCAAGCAGAACACCAGGACTTTAGAAATCGTCCACATTCATGGATGGCTTCTCTCTCTAGACGAGGGTCATTTTCCTTCCTTTTAACATTAACAGGGAATCAGAAGTTTTAGTTTCACAAGAAACACAGTGACAAAACAAAAGGTTTTACTGCTGCCCCCTTTATTCTCTACTCAATAGAATATTACACAGCATTTAGATATTTCCACATCCCAGCCAGCTCCCTGTGTGTGAAATCTCTTTCGTTTCAAATGTCGAAGCAGAGAAGGAACACACATCCCCCCCTCTTTTAAACTCTTCTTTTTGGGGTTGGGGTGGGAAACGGGCAGACGCAGAGGAAACTGCCCACAACTGGGCTTCTGCTTGGAAGGAAGGATGGTTCTGGGCCTTGACTGGAGGCAGAAATGAAATTGAATCGTCATCTTTTTCCTCAATTAAGGCAGGTTCAGTGGGCAGGCCTCTGTTCACTCTATTTTTATTTGTATTTTTATGTTTTTATTTTTTTAGAGAGAGAGGAAGGGAAAGAGAAACATCAATTGGCTGCCTCCTGCATGCCCTCTACAGGGGATGGAGCCTGCAACCTTTCGGCGCACGGGACTACGCCCAACCCCCTGAGCCACATCTGCTGGGTTCTCTGTGCACTTAGATGTAACAGTGAAAAGCAAGCTGTGGCTTTTTTTAAAATTAAGATTGCAAAATGAATCTGTGTAAGCATTACAAATCCAATTCATTACAGTAATGTCAAAATGTAGCTTTCCGAGAAAGTTGCACACATATCTTAATAATGGAAGGTAATAACGCTTATTTTGATATTTTTCCTAAAAAGAGAGAGAAAATAAAAATCATTAACTTCATAGTGAATGAAAGAGTGAGCAGATCTGTAAGGGGATATTTGGGAAAGTTACCTGGGACAAATAGAGGGAACGCAACTTACTTAAGCAGCTGCAGAGCCCAGTCTTCACATTAGTGCTTCCAGCCTTCTTGCAATGTCTTCCCAATCTTTACCTCTTTCTGTCTTCCTTCTGTCTCCCTCCCCTGTTAAATTCTATTTTCTCAGTGAGGCCTTTCCTGGTGACCCTATTAAAATTTAATCACTTCTACCATGTCCGAATCTCTCTATTTCTTCACTGACTAATTTTCCCCAATAGAATGTAGTACCACCCAATGTACTACAGAGCTTATTTATTCTGTTTATTGCTTATCTCCCTTAACTGGAATGTCAAGCTTTGAGGGCAGGCATTGTTGACCATATTGTTCCCTGTGGTGTCCCAGTGCTTAGGACAGGGCAATCATACAGAGTGGGGCATTAATAGGTTAACAGGTGTTCATATAGAAAAAAAAACACAATAATCTATACATATAAAAGCCTAAGTGACCGACCAGTCGACTGGTCGACTGGTCGCTATGACATGCACTGACCACCAGGGGGCAGACGCTCAACACAGGAGTTGGCCCCTGGTGGTCAGTGCGCTCCTACAGCCAACCTCCCACAGCCAGCCAACCTCCCACAGTCCCTGCCTCCCCCCCTACCACAACCCCCACTAGTAGCCCCGATTGCCAGACAGGCTGAGGGACTCCACTCATGCATGAATTTGTGCACCTGGCCTCTAGTTAATAAATAAAAATGCAAGAATAAACTCTGTATTTCACATACTCACAACTGTAAACCTACTTTTGCCCTACCCTATATGTACTGCTAAACAAATTATTATGGAATGAATAAATTAACTTTATTGTGGTTGGCCTAGAGTTGTCTGATTCACATTTGTTGCATCTAAAGCCTTTCAGTTATATGTCCATTCAGAAACAAATATTTCAAACAATGTTTGTGTGCTATACTCCTTTCATTACTTTTCAGCTTCTCTATTTTGCTAATATCCGTGGCCTGTAAAAAAAAAAAAAAAAAAAAAAAGGATAAAGAGAGGTAAAGATATACACAGGTAGATACAGAGGTAAAGATATGCAGATACCTTCGATCTTCAAGTGTGCCTGCACACAATACACACCTTACTAAGCTCCACTTTCCCAAAAACTGACCTAAGGAAATCAGAAGCATTTTATTCAAAATTTTATTTTTAATATTGTTGACTACTAACAATTACTCATAAAAATAGGAATATAGGATTTGAAAGTCATTCACGGTGATGAAACTAACAAGCTCCTACAAATTGTGTCTTTATTTAGATAATGTGGCATATCACATTGTGAAGGGTCTGTGTCATGAGATTCGTTTGAATTACTGCAAAATGTGCAATTTAACTATGAGTGATGAAATATGTGTCCTAGAGTCAGTATTTATAACTATTTATGTGTAGCTAATTATGGCTAGACATATATTTTTGCACACTAGCTGATTTCATGTTAGAATTTGTAAAATCTTGTCACTAAACAAATGTCAAAAGCAGGTGAGACACCCCCATGTCTAATATCCTACATGCCTGTAGTGAGACCATTGCCTAACATGCAATGGATGTGAAAAATCAATTCCCATCATTATCCATGCTTTTTCAGGACATTCTCAGAACCTCTGTAGTGCATGCTAGACACGTTGGAGCAAATGATATCTTCATCACAGCTTTGGGTAGTCACATTATGAAATAGCTGGTTTCAACCAATCCATAGTACACTTTGTCAATCTAGTGAGGTGAAAACATAATGATTAAATTCCACGAAAGCCATGAGGCACACATTCCTTGTACTATAACCTCTGGATTCTGGTTGCTAAAGTTTATAGAAGTGAGTTCAGTGAAGAGGAAAGTAGATTAATCTGATAAGTTAAAAATAACTAATTATAATTTAATTTTTTAAGTGTGAACTTCCTTGTTATTCTGAATATACAAGAACTTTCTGTTAATAATTATTGTCTTTTTTTAAGTTTCAAGAAACACTAAAATTCATTGCATACTCCTCATTTCTAGAAAGTTATCTGTCACTTATGTTTTTGTGTCATTATCTCTTAATCTTTCCTGGAGAACCGTGTTCAAGGTGTTTGCTCTACTTTTAGTTATGAAGTGATGGGAAATATTAACAATCATTTTATTTCAATTAATTTCTGGTATATATAAGCTTCAGAATTTAATAGGATATACTTTGCTTAAGTTCACCGTAGGCTGTCTTCACAATTTTTACAGTTTATTGATACATCTGGTGTTATTAACACTTATGTTACATAATCAAGGCATTTTTAAAAATGTTTATTGAAATTCAAAATCTAATTTAATGATTATATAATCTTGGATGTGCTCTTTTTGAAATGGTAATGGTATACATTGAATTTTTATTTTAAGCGAGCCATTTAATAATTTTCTGAATGACTTGCTATACTTTTAGAGCAATTATAATTTATAATATAAATCAAAAGGTAAAGCACTGTAAACCCTTAAGATTTTTTGCCCAAGAAAAGACAGATAATACTCAAGAATTATATATGTGTATATGTGTGTGTGTTTGTCTGTATGTTTTATTTTTTAAAACTTTTTAAAAATTGATTTTTGAGAAAGGAATAGAGAGAGAGAGACATCAAGGTGAGAGAGAAACATCAATCAGTTGTCTCCTGCACGCACCCCTACCAGGGATCAAACCCACCAGGGATCCAACCAACCGAATCACACCAGCCAGGGCATATATTTATGCTTAAAAATCCCTGTTTTGTTTTTTCTTCTTCAACAAAATACTTACAAAAAGCAAGGTATATATTTCACATATCTGCATTCTTGATAATTTTTTGAGAAAATTAGAAAATTTTCTTTGATCATTATTATTAATGTTCTAATTCTTATTATTACATTTAGATAAAATCTTTAGCTTAACATAAAATTTCTTAAGCAAAAACAAATATTTCATTATACGTTTCTAAAATAAGTAAACTAGATTTTATAAATAGTAAATAAATACTTTATTACAATAATATAAAAAACCTTGTTTTTTTCTTATCTATAAATTAGAAACCTGATGGCTAAAATTTCAATGTTTTTACAGTCATCAGTAGCTGCCCTGGCATGTAATCCTTATAATTGCATATGTGCATGAATATGTATTTTTAAGTGGGAAGTGAAGGTGTGTCTTTCTAAGCATCTTTTTAAAAAATTCCAAATACATGTTTCAATTCAGTTTCCATAAAGGGAAACATGAAAATGATGGTCTTTTAGTGCAGATATAACTTAACACAGTTTAGGCAGTTAAATCAATATTCTAAATAATTTATTTAAGGCAGGCCTCGCCTCCTTCTCTTTTGATCCAGAGACTAAGAACAAAACAATAAAGCAATGAAGGTGTCCTGTGATCTCTCTTCAAAGTGGGGCGGCACTGAAGAAAGGTGGCCTGTCTCAGCAGATCCATAGGGCTGTCCACTTAGGTTCAACCTCTCTCTTGGGCAAGATCAATAGGCCTGTCTAAAACAGTCTCCTTGTCACTATCCCTTTCTAATAGTTTCTTTCTGAAATGTTTGCAAGTTAACATGGACAGCAGTAAAAATTTTACTCTGGTATTCATTCAATCATTCATTCATTCATTCATTCATTCATTCATTCATTCATTCATTCGTTTTACTGACTACACACCATGTATGGGGCTGGCTCCTGTGAAAGAAGGATGAGTGTGTGAATAGTTCTTGCCTCCAGATACAAAAATAGTTAATAATAGGGGGTAGGATATGACAAATGTCCTGTGTGTGTGCTTTAGAAAACGTAAGCAAGAGGAATTCAGGAGAGGAGGAAAGCACCATAGTCTAGAGAGCACAGAAAGCTTTGGGGAGGAAGTGAATTCCAGCCCGACCTTGAAGTTCTATGAAGTGTTGGAAGGAAAGAGAGTAATTTGGAGATACCCTAGCTTTTCCCTCGTTCTATACTCAGGGTCTGGCAGAGGCCTTAAAATTGCTTGTTAAATTAGAGAATAAAATTGTGGAGCTTCAGCACCCTTGCCTGGATGCGGGGGAGAGGGAGAAAGAGAGAAGGGTGGTGCTGGGTCAGGCACTAAGGGAAGGATGGAGGACACTGAAATCAATGTCTCAGGAGAAAAGGGTTCATGCCGGGAATGTCACATGAGGCTGGAGATCTTTGGAACTAACTGTTTCAGGTCTTATTTTAGGTCTTTGATCCATTTTGAGTTAATTTTGTGTATGGGACAAACAGTGGTCTACTTTCATTCTTTTGCATACGGCTTTCCAGTTTTTCCTGTACCATTTATTGAAGAGCTTTATTTCCTCTGTGCTTTGGCTCCTTTATCAAAAATGACTTGTCCATATACAGAAAACGTTAAGAACCATATGGGCTTACTCACATGTGGGATATAAAACTGAAAGCAACAAATGAATAAATTTTAAAAAAAATAACTCAGACACAAACAACAGTTGGGGGTGGGGGAGTAGGGGAGGGTATAGGGCAGGGGTGGGCAAATTTTTTGACTCGAGGACCACAATGGGTTCTTAAACTGGACCAGAGGGCCAGAACAAAAGCATGGATGGAGTGTTTGTGTGAACTAATATAAATTCAAAGTAAACATCATTACATAAAAGGGTACGGTCTTTTTTTCAATAGTTTTATTCATTTCAAACGGGCCGGATCCGGCCTGCGGGCCGTAGTTTGCCCACGGCTGGTATAGGGGGTCAAATATAAGGTGATGGAATAAGATGTGACTTCGGTGAACACAAATGTAATATGAAGATCATGTACTATAGAATGGTACACTTGAAATCTATGCAATCTTATTAACCACTAGACCAGTGGTTCTCAGCCTTCCTATTGCCGCAGCCCTTTAATACAGTTCCTCATGTTGTGGTGACCCCCAATTTCATTGTTACAAATTGAACATAATTAAAGATAGTGATTAATCACAAGAACAATATGTAATTATATGTGTGTTTTCTAATGGTCTTAGGTGACCCCTGTGAAAGGGTCGTTCGAGAACCACAGGTTGAGAACTGCTGCAGTAGAGGTTTGATGCACAAAATTCGTGCAAGGGACTCGGCCCTCGCAGCCCTGACCGGCCCTTGCAGCCCCTTGCTGCCTCGGCAGGCCCTTGCAGCCCTGACTTCGTCTGGACAGTCATCTGGATGGTCATTCTGCTATTCGGTCTAATTAGCATACTAGCTCTTTATTATATAGGATTGTCACTCCTATAAATTTAATTTAAAAATTAGATGAAGCTGGATAAGTATTTCAAGCTAAAATTGGAGGGATTATGGGAAATAAAGCTGAGGGCTCTGGACTTGATCCTGTAACTAATGAGGGGACAATTAATATTTTTTAATTAAGAGTAATATGATAAAATCTGTGAAAAGAGATTTTCCACTTATAAGAAATTGCCTAATCATAGTTGTCAGATAACATAATTTTATCTCATAGAAAATTCAATCATATATTGACACAGCGCCCTACATGTAGTTGTTGGAGTGAACTTAAAATTTCATCATCTGGCCCAGCTGGCGTGACTCATTGGTTGAGCATCATGGTTCAGTTCCTGGTCAGGTCATATGCCTGGTGGCAGCCTCAATCCCAATGTGGGGCATGCAGGAAGCAGCCAATCAATGATTCTCTCATCATTGATGTGTCTATCTCTCTCCCTTCCTCTCTGAAATCAATAAAAAATATTTATATAAAAATTTTTAAAATTCATCATCTGGGAAGCTAAAATCTGGAAAACCAAATAAGTTGGTGGTAGCAGAGCTTAAAAAAAAAAAAAAAAAATTAGGCTTCTTATTCCAAGGCCAATGTTCTTAAAACTCCTCAGCTCAACTGTAGTTGTGTATTATTTGGAAATTTTAAACTGGTCCAGATGATGCTGTTCCAATAAAAGAAAAGGATGCTTACGTAATGTCTCTATTTCTTTATTCTTATATTTGAGACTGGAAGGCCTCATTCTAGCCTAGAGATATAATTAGCCACTTCCTGTGGCATTGCCTAAGAAACAGCAAAGGAAGCATGTCTTTTAGTCAGGAAATACTTAATCCCAAGACCTTCAGCATCCAAACAGAAACCAAGATTTTGATTTGCTTGGTTATCATTGGCTTAGGAAGTCATATGATAAAGGTGGATGAACTTGTTTGGGCAGAATATCTGTAAGACTCTGATACCCTGAGGATGGGGAATATGGTACTTGATGAGTTGAGCTTCATGAGCTAATACATCTTTTCCATCTGCGAGATCAAAAGACAGATTTTTACAGCATTTGGCAGGGAGGAGTAAGCATTCGGGGACCACATGGAGACAATATAGGAGAAAAATTAAGAGGAAAGCTGCCTGTTTGGCTTTGGCATGCACCAGACTCGAGCAGGTCCATAAACAACCCCACCCCTCCCCCCAAAACAAAGATAAAGCAGAACACTCTATGCCAACGTTTTCTTTCTTGCTCTCAGTTTTTGCGCCAGCGGTTTCAATTCAGTCTCCTCATTCTCTGCATATTGTTCCGAAAAGGCACAATCAGATTAAAATCATATAAATATAGAGAGATAGAGATCAAAGCAGATAGAGGGAGGAGATGTCAAACTCTTTACTTGAAGTGGCATAAAGCATTCCTACATTTTAGTTATGGGAAAGAGAGGGGGCAAAAGGAAGTGCAATTCACCTTGTAAATTACTTTCCAACACACACACACACACACACACACACACACACACACACACACACGATCTATTTAGTCCCAAATTTGGGGATCTTGGACTTTGAAGTCTCATGGAGTAGATTTTTCACTGTGGATGCATGCACTCTAATCTCATTCATTCAACAAATACTTAAAGAGCACCCACCTAGCCAGAGGAAGTAGGGCAGAGTGGTTAGAACCAGTGCACAGTCAGACTGCTCCTAGCAGCCCTGGCTCACCTACAGACACTCCATGACCTTGGGCAGACACTTGCCTCTTCAGCTGCATTTCTGTCATTGCTAAATTAAGATGTAAACACTGCCTGGAGTTGCAGTGAGGACTAAATGAAGTAACACATTTGTGCACATGGTAAGTGCTCAATAAATATTCTTTATTAGTGTGAGCGTGTGCCAGGCATAACCTCAGCTAGACTCTCATTACCACTTGGAAATTCTTATATTAATCTAATCTGGACTCTAATTTGTATTCTTCACAGCGATCACTGGGAATATTTCACCCAATCTATCTCTGCCTGGTGTCTGTTGAGACTTTTCCATTCTAGATGGCAATATCTTGGAGGGCTGAAATAGTATCATATTTATTCTTACATTTCCCAGATTGACATATAGAGAGTACACACTGTAAACATTTATTGAATGAATATGTGAAGGACAAGTATTTATTGAGTCCACTGCTATTATTCAGCATATAATTTAATTGGGTAAGAAAGACAACCATAAAAAGAATGCAAGTGAGAATATGATGAAGTACAAGCCAGGCACAGAGAATAAAGGCGAGGGTCTGTAAAAGGCTGAAGACCATGAGTTGAAACAGAATATCTGTCTCTTGAAGGATGGGTAGCTTAGATATGCAGAGGAGATAATGGCATCATTTCCTGTGAGAAGTCATTACACACTTCTGAACATAAAAATGGCAGGTTGATGACAGAAATGTTCAAAGGAGACTAGTTTATAAAACCTTTAAAAATATCTCGGGGCAAAGAAAGAAAATGTTACACATGTTTTTAAAAGTGAATCGTTTAACTTTATAGAGATGGGGAGATTGTAGAAACAATCTAGATTTTCCCATTATTTGACAGTTGAGAATATTGAGACCATGGGAGTTTAATATTTTAAAAATAGGGAATTTAACAACTTAGAAAAGATATGTAGTTCATAATATCCGTAGACTAATCATAGCATCGCAGAAAATGGCTTCCTTCTTCATCCAGAGGCGATGGATGGAGGCATTAGAGTCAGTGATTTAAGTTCTCATGAGTGTTAGTTGAGGTTTTCCTGTTTCCCAGGATGATCAATCAATGCACAAATTGAGCTTTATAAATTTTACTGTGAAAAATGAGTACTACCTTGGTTAATATTGTATTTGAGGCTTAGAGTTCCAAACCTGGTTGGTGTACCAGCACCATCAAATAGATCATTTCTTTAGCTAATTGTTTCAAGGGACATGGCACAGAATTAGTTATCAGATAAAAACTGAAGGAAAAACATTAAGCAATCTCTCTCTCTGTATTTAATGAAAATGCCAAATCCAAAGTTATTAGTTATGCATATGGACATACCTACCATGCGGACATACCTACCTTGTGGTAATACCTGGCATGTCACTAGTTTGTAATGAACATAAGTTTCTTTTCCTGCCTTACCACTCATGCCTTAAGTACATCTAGAGAGACATAGCCTGAGGGATCTTTTGTCAAACAATAAAATTATATGCAGGTAGTTTCTCATTGAAAAGCGGAGGTCATTAAGGAGGGTGGGATTTGGGTGCTGTCATCAAAATGCCCCAGAAGTAAGGAAAACATTTTGGGAAAGACAATCAAATCATTTTTTTATTTAAATTTCCTTCAAGTTTTAACAAAAGATCCATACAGATTTTAACCCCTTGGAGGTCGGAGGTGGAGGGGGGGTGGGCACCCACCGCTCACCCCCTCCAAGGAGGTAACATTTCCCCTTCCTCCCTCCCTCCCTCCCTCCCTCCCTCCCTCCCTCCCTCCCTCCCTTCCTTCCTTCTTTCCTTCCTTCCAAAGATCAAATTTATTACTGTCTTCTATTGAAAGTTCCATTTTGTTTTATGGTGGTTTTCCCATCATCTCTCCTCCTGGTAGATATTATATCATTATTTAAACACATTGCCATAGGTATCAATATTTTATCAAAAGTAAAAACATGGGGAAAATATCATAGGACATAAAATTGGGGTTGAAAAATTATCAGAGGAGGAGAATTAACATGACAAATTATAGGTTCTGCTTAAATCCACATCCTGACTCCACCACATAACAGTTACGTGGTATTGAACAAGTGTTTTTCCTAAGCTGTGCCTCAGTTTCCTCATCTGTGAAACGGTGATAATTACATTACCTACCGTACAGGGTTTTTGTGAAGATTAAATGAATTGACACATACAAAGCACCGTGATAAATGACTGACAAATGGGAAGTACTTATTATGAGTTAACTATTCATATGTTCCCTATAATTATTACTTATCTAGGGCACAATATATCTGTCATGGAAATTTAAATAATTTCTCAGGATATTAAAGCACCGGGTTTAAGTCAGGGATTCAGAAGTCAAAATCATCTAAAACGAGGTCTTCTGGTTCCCAATTTCATTTGCTTCCCACTGTTCCATGGGGCAGAAGATAAAGTAAGGAAGGTAGTGAAGAAAGAAGGCAGATAGAAAATGGAACATTTGCTTCCATGAAAATCATACTTGCTTAGTCCCCAAACTGGGTTCTAAACAAAATGTGACTTACTTTTACACAATGAAAAGGCATTTTGACTTATTTTCTTTTCAATGTTTTCTATACGCTAAGCAAATCCCAGTGTCTCTGCAAGTCTGTGTTTCCTTTAAAGCATTTTAGTTTTCTTTCCACTTCTTGGACTTCATCAGTGCCTAAGCCAAATATAGCATGTGAGCTGAAAAAACACCCTTGTTTGCAGTGGCATTGTCTTTTCCAATTTGTCCTAATTCACATCTCAAAAGAGTCATTACTTCTTGTGTTTGGTATGCACTTATTGAGCCTACATCTCCTTTAAACATCAGCAGCAAAACATTTTTTTGTGACAAGGAATATCTAGTTGTGTGTATGCAAGTGGAAAAGACCTCCAGTATCTTACTTTATTTTATTTTATTATTATTTGTAATCCTCACCTGAGGATATGTTTTTCATTGATTCTAGAGAGTGAGAAAGAGAATATATGGATTGGTTGCCTCAGGCATGCACTCCAACCAGGAATAGAACCCTGGTCACTTCAGTGTCCTGACCAACTGAACCACACAGGCTAGGGCCCCAAGATCTTACTCTACATGGAAGGTACAAAAAAAAGTTAAATGTCCTATATTTCAGTCCAGATACAGTGTCTATTTTGAAGATTTGTGAAGGATGCAGGTATAGAAAATATCACACACATCCTGTTTTCTTTATTTAAAGCTCCCTTCTTGGCAGAGTAAGTTGGTGGAAGAGGTGGCTATTCTAGACCATAACATTTGTCAAGAGTATCTGGAAACAAAGCTTTATGGGAAGAGAAGGTTGCATCGACATGGAAAGCCTAAGAGAGATGCTCCCTGTGTCTGCGTTGGGCTGTGAATAGGTTGGGACCCCTGGTACTCTTCTCCAGTGAAGTTCTTTTCCTACTAATATAGCCTCCCACCAGTAGAACAGTCAACATTCCTACACTTCTAAAATCCCCCTCCTCAAGCCTGTACCTGATCCTCAACATCCAACTTCAGTACCTGAAAACCATTTTTTTTAATGTTTTCAATGGAGAGTTGAGAAAAAGAAATTACACAAATTCTTAAATCCACGATTTTAGAGATTTATACTTTTATGCAAGGAAGTAACCCATGGACGTTCCTTGTGTAGCGCCTACATTTTTGGTAGGAAATAAGCCAACTAAGATTAGGTAACTAACATTAGACAGGCTCAATGGGCCAAGAAGATACCTGGATCTTGCAGTGTCTCCCACATCAAACCTACAACTCTTCACTCCTTAAATTGCAGGAAATCCCACTCATGAGCTTTTCACTTCGATGTATCACTTGTTCTGAAAATTCAGTGGGTCTCCATGGGGAGCTTAGAGTTCACACACCTTATTGTGCACTGGTTTATCAGATGGCTCCCCTCACCTGCAACCAGGGTACTAAAGAAAGAGAAATGTGTAATTTACAGCATATGAGTTTTCCTAGGTCCGTGGTCGGCAAACCACGGCTCAGGAGCCACATGCGGCTCTTTGGCCCCTTGAGTGTGGCTCTTCCACAAAATACCACGTGCAGGCATGCACGTACAGTGCGATTGAAACTTCATGGCCCATGCGCAGAAGTTGGTATTTTGTGGAAGAGCCGGTATTTTGTGGAAGAGCCACTCCCAAGGGGCCAAAGAGCCGCATGTGGCTCGCGAGCCGCGGTTTGCCGAGCCGCGGTTTGCCAACCACTGTCTAGGTGAACCTTTGGTATTAATGTATTTTATATTATATAGAGCGCAGCTATGGTATAAACACCTAAAGGAAGTAGGCGAGCATTGGTGGAAGGTAGAGGTGGGAGGAGGAATGTGGGATATAGGGAGGACGTAAAAAAAGAAGGAATTCCTTTCTTGTCAACTCATCTTCCAAGTTTGGTTCACTTTATTTATTAATATTTTAATTGAATTTATTGGGGTAATGCTGGTTCACAAGTTTGGTTCACTTTAAAATTGTGGCTGGAGGAGAACTCTGGTCCCTAGTACAATGGTCCGTTTCTAACAACTCAGAATATCTTCTTATGGATTGGGTGGGTTATATTTTTAATGAAAGCTACAGCCTTACTCTATTTCTCAAAATTCTGATTAGACTGCAGTGTACTTTCTAAAAACTCTTCTGATTAAATAATTTGCATTAGAAAATTCTATCAACACAGGTAATAAGAGCAAATATAAACTATGCATGCATTATTGCCAATACACAGAATTATCTTAAGATCAGTACTAAACAGCAATAAAAAGTTACAAGGTAATGTTATACAATATTGTGTTTGAAGAAGCCATTTTATTATAGTTTCTTTTGAGGATTATGAAAATTAATCATCCCCACCCACATTTTCCTTTCCCAATTTCGTTTTTACAAGTAGTTGTAAATACATTGTTAAAATAAGGCCAAGTCAAAAATACTATCATACTAAATATCAAATGATGTATACCCAGAGTGGAGTGTCTGAAACTTGAATGTGTCATATAAGTGTTACCTGGAGAAATTGCTAAAATACAGGCTCTGACTCAGTAAGTCTGAGATGAAATCTGAGGTTCCGTATTTCTAACAAGATCCCAGGTGATGCATATGCCGCTGGTCTCTCTGAAGACTAACACAGAACTGGAGAACCAGGTATTAATGATTCCAAAGTAACGAACATGTTGTCTTCATCTCCTTTATCCCTGTCTCCACCCCTCTGTTCATTAGCCTGCAGTGGTCTCTTTAAGCATGCACTATATTCTTTGAAATACGAAGCATTTGAGCAGCATATATGGATGTCAAAGATGTTTGAATGAGTCCTTGGTAACCCGGTGATGTTGGGGGATTTGAATGTCTGCTCACTCATCAGCATTGCCTGGTGTGTCCAGCCTGAACTACCTCCTGATGAATCTAAGGGAAGTTAAATGTTAAATAAGTATCCTGCCCACCCTTGTCCTTACATCCACATTTGTTTTGTCATCACTACAGCATTTAAAGTGCTCTTTCTTGTGTGGAATCTCATTTTCTAACAGTCCTCTACTGTAAATGCATGACTTGCTGTTTGCATCGGACGGATGAGTTGCTGAGGGTTAAGGAGCTTTGAGCGAGGTCACATGATGAGGGACAAGGCTGCTGGGCCTAGTTCTTCACCAGAGGATGTTTTTTCCATTCTTTTTCAGAGAAAGTAGAAGGGGGTGAGGGGAGAGAGAAAGAGAGAAACATCGCTGTGGGAGAGACACATTGGTTGGTTGCCTCCCACATGTGCCCCATCCAGGGCCAGGGAGCAAACCTGCAACCCAGGTCCTTAGTGCCCTTGACCAGGAATAAAACCTGAGAACCTTTGGTGTGCAGGGCTGACACTAACCATTGAGCAACCGTCCAGGGCTGATCTGGGATTCTTTATGCAAAACCCAGTCCTACCCCCCCCTTATCCCATTCCCAATTGGGTGTATGTAAAGAAGAAAAAGGTAAAAGCAATATGTATACATTACTTTCACTAAAGTGACTTTCATTCAAAATGCAAAGTCCCCTTTCTGTGGCCTGTCCAAGGAGGTGGATTTAATCTCTGAATGAAACCACTTCCAATAATTCCCAGCAGGGGGCACTGTGGCACCAGAAATCAGCTGTGCTTGCTGTTAATGGTTCCAATGTTTAAATCCCACCCCCACCCCCCAATGTGTTTTCACTAGGTCCTTATTCAAATTTATTAGACTGGCAGCCGATATTCATCATTGGTAACAGTTCAACATACTTTATCATTTAAACAGAGTTTTTAAAATACTTAAAAAAAAAATTATGGCTGATATAGCAAATACCAGGCTTCCTATAAAAGTAGTTTCCTTAGTATCTATACTTTTTAATTAATAGGTGTAGGGAATTAGATTGTGGAAAAATTAAAGGCATGAAGGCTCTGTAACTTTGATCCCTTGTACCTGCAGCAAATGCCTGTTGTGCGTATTCTTCTGCTACAGATTAATTTTATTTTCCAAACAGAGCAATAGATAGAAGATAAGCCATGCCTGTCTGAGTTTCCCGGGGTTATTATTTTCCACAGATCCAATCAAAATAAAACACTGCTGTTCTAGGTAGGTCCAAGGTTGAACAGCTTCTTATGTCAAACCTACACTTTACTGGGATTCTTCCCCCTCCTTCAGGCCCAGGCCAACAGGGCAGAGAGAGTCACCTTCCTAGAAGCAACTAGAAGCAAATAGTTTGCGCCAGGCGGGGAGAACAGGCTGAGGCTGGGGTGCGTGGTTTCCCTCGGCTTTGAATAAAGCAGCAAGATGTTGAAATGTCAGGAAGGGATATTGGAAAGATCCCCCTGATGGTGTTGTGTGTAGGACACTTTTAAATGAGAATTTTTGTTCCCAAGGAAAGTAGAGGTCAACTGCAGGCTTGTATGAGAACGTGGCCACCCCAAGGTGGTATCAGTATGGAAGAATTGCTCCATCCTCCCCTATGCCTTTGCCTTCTGTCTGCCATTAGATATAACCAATGGGAGAACTGTCAGGCAGGGAGCCAGCTGCCTCTCATCTAGTTCAGTGTCCCATTGGGTACCACACATCCATCACGCTATGGAAGGAATGGAGTAATCAAACTTTTTGAGCTGCAAAGAATCTTAGAGATTTATGTTTTATACACCACTCAAGCCAACCCCTCCCCCCCCCCCCCAACAACTCCAATGAGGAACTTGTCACATCTTTGCCAAAGGACACATGTCTAGTTCCAGACAGAAGCTAGATCCTCGTTTTATGACTCTCCTGAGGTTAGTTTTTCTCTTCAGCAGTGTTTTTTTAAAACCACTATCAATATAAATATTGGATTCAAATGTAAACATTAAGAAAACTTTACTTTCTATCTTTAAAAAAAGGATTAAAATTATTTCCATTTTAGCAGCATAAAAATCACTAGTGTAAACATTACCAAATTATGTTAAATTTAGTTATTCATTTAAGTTTTGTTTTTTGATGTTCATGACAACCAGAAATCTAAGTATACTTCAATATGTCCCACTTTATACCGTTTATATAAGTAATCCGGTTTCTGAGCCTCCCCACCCCACCCCACCCCCACCCCCCGCATCCTTTTTCCCTCCAGGGCTGTGAACAACTTAAGGAATTTAGCAATTTAAAGAATTTAAAAAAGAGGAAGAGAGTAATTTTTTTTAAAAAAAAAAAATCCTGTCTTTGCTTGAGTCTTTTCTGCTATGTGTTCTGTTTCTGTGCCATAGAGAAGCTCATACATTTGGGATACAGGCACTATGTCGGTGGAAAGGAGAGTCGCAGTGCGTCCTTCTCTGTGATTTTTCCTGGCATGTGAATGTTTTACCCCAGCAAGTAGCAGAAGTTGCATATGAAGTATGCAAACTGGTGCAGACAACTAGCAGTGAAGAGCCAAGTATAGTTGCCCATTCAACCCCTGTTCTCTCTCGGGGTGCAGAAGGTCCCAAGCTCTGGTCTGGTCTGGTTGGTTGTACTGTTCTTCTTAATGTTTGTGCATTTTGCTCATGTCTCTGTAACTTATCATCCTCATGTCTTTCTCAGACTCCCATCCATCAAGCAACATTCACCTTTTAAATTAAAAAACGATGATTCTTAGAATATTTATTAAAAATGAAATGTCTATTGGTGATAGTCTTTTTAATTAAGAGTATTATTATTTTTGCAAGTGCTCTGGTTATACAGTGGCATAGATTTGGAGTAGTGTAATTTTTTGCAGGAAACAAGATTTTTCAAGAACACCCGAAGAACCAATTTGGACAACAGGACTTCGCTGTGAGAGCCACAGGAGCCTGCTAGCTGAACCCCTGGTTAGGCGAGCCTAGCTCCCAGGCACATGAATGACAGATGCACTCATGGGGCTGGGCAGAGGCCTTGAATAGCAGAGAAACCTGTGTCCCCTGCTAGAAGCTCTCCCAGAGGAAGAAGTCTGGGACTGAGTGCAGCATGCCTGATTATTTTTGCCACATTTGCCAACCAAAGGCATAGAGAGAAGCCAGGAAGAAAAAGTAAAGTCCTTCCTCATGGGATAGATGAATACGTGAATATGGAATAGGGAAAAGATATTCTCTAACATAATTGGAAAACATTACCAGAAAATGTAAAGAATACACACCAAACCATGGAAAAATAAAATACAAATAACCCTTTCTCCCATGAGAGGCACCCATGCTTAATAATTGGAAATATTTCCCTCCAGACTTTTCCTGTGTCAACCTGGTTTTTATGCAAAACTTAGGAGCAGCCTTTCTGTCTATTCCTGCATTCACATGTCATAGCCATTAAAAAAAAAAAAAATTGACTAAGGTCCTCTAAGAACTCAACCTTGTAAAATCTACTCAGAGAGAGAGAGAGAGAGAGAGAGAGAGCAGAATACTCAAGGTTATTCTCTGTTTGAGTTGTACTTTTAAAAATCCATTATGGCCTCAGTTCAGTCCTGAAAATAGTCATGTACATATTTGCCCAGACACGTTATAATTTATTCCAACTGAGTAGAAAAGAAAGTTTAGTTTCATGTACATGTTTGCACACCCACTCTCCCACCCCCTCCCATCAACATGAGAAAAGACTGGCTGAAACTCAGGGTGTGTCTGAGCCCTACCATTAGGCTGATAACCGAACAGCATATTACTTTTACACCTCCACGCCACAGGTGGTGGAACTGTAGGAATTATAATAGAAAACACATGGGCCAGCCACCTATGTAGAGAACAAGGACAGTCTGAACCAGCCAGCTGGTAAGTGAACCCTGTCCAAAGGCAGTGCCCATTCTTCTCAGTGACCGCACTTCTGCGATCAGAAATGTCTCTCGGGAAGTGACTGTAGGCAGGTTAATTATAAAGAACCCCTTCCCGGTTTAATCCACTGCAACAAATCATTTACATTTCCACACTGTGATGTATGGTAGAGGTCTGGTGCGTATCCTACATGAGATGCATACATATATGTGTTGTCCAGGATTTATGTTTTCTTATAGACTAAAGCAGTAAGTCCCTTGGATGCATTTTCTTCTTCTTTTTTTTAACCTACATAGTGGTCCAATGTTTGAATAACATTACAATCAAATAGTATACATTCTTTAGTTGCCTGCCATTAGCGGAGGTACTGTCTCAGAAGAAAACGAGAACGCTAAGATAGTGAGAACGATAGCCAGGAGGCGTTAGCAGATGCAGAAAATATAAAGTTCTGTGGTGGGAGACGCTACTAAGAAGGGTGACCTCAGCGGAGACTCCAAATAATGCAGATTTGCTCAGCAGTTCTGTGTGTGTTTCGAGTTTATTGGGAAACTTAGCCAATAAATCAATTCCATTAATAGGAGAAAAACCACCTAAAAGGCTATGGGCCTGATAAAGGTCAGCGCCTCTTCCTGTGTCGTCACCAAGTCTTGCTTGTGTGTAAAGCAATCTTTAAACTAAGATGATGATCATGACTTTTGCAACTTCTTCTCTTTCTATCTTAAACAATTCAGAACACCCTTGTGTTTTTTACAGAATTATGATACATACTTTGTTTTGAATGTGTGAAAGCTATATTTTTAAAACTGCTGGGTTTGGTTTGGTTTGTGATTTTACTATTTTGTTGATTGACTGGTTGTAATTATGACTTTTTAAAAGCACCTTTCCTGCATAAATATGGAATATGTTCCTCTACAGGAATGTGATATGGCTCAATAACATCAGCAAAACTAGTGAAGACATTTTTAAAGATAAAAAAAATAAATTTTTCTACCTCTATCACTCTAAACATGACTGTTTTCCTCCAAGACTACTCTTTTTACTGAAAATCACCAGAAAGTAAATGTGAATGAAGGACCTATAGATAAATTCTTAAATCAATTATTGTTGAAAATCTCAGATTTGCAGAGAGGAAGATATTAGGTGCTTGTTTCCTGGTCAAGAAGTGGCCAGTGAGCCTTACTGTGTACCTTAATGGATGAGACAGGAAGACCTACTGATCGTGTCACTGTTAGTAATAAACAGTCAACATACGCAAGTGGCTAAGCAGCATCCACAGCCCATGGTGAACACCCAGTAAACACTCATTATCCTTTTGTCATTCTCTGCTTATACTTTAGTACAGCAACCAGAGGCCCCAGAAGAGGGCTCTCTACATTAGTGAAGGCTGAGAAATCATCATTGTATGTGTTTGTCCTGAAGCACAAGAGAAACTTGGCACAGGGGCAGTGTGACACTGATGGCACTTTGGTAGTTGATCCCCTCTGGCTCATGTTCTTGTGTCATCTGCAGTGTTAACTACACAATGCTGAAACCAAACCTTCTCTATGGTTGCTGTCACCAGACCAGAATGACACAGAAAGTAGAGGCAGCCTTGTGGTCTGACCCCAGAGCAGTCATCAGGGTGTGGGTAGGGCCCTTGCACAGTGTCTCCTGAAGACCTGTGGCCATTTCCAGGAAAGGATCAGGACTAGAACTTGAGACTCCTCAAAAAAATCAAGGTTGCCAGTATCTTCTATTTTCCCTTTTAAAAATGCCTAAGCTCACACACAGCCACAGCCTTCAACAATTTTGACCTCAAGTTCCAAACTTGAGACTGAAATACACCTTTTCCGTGTAAAACTGTTCAGAAACCTGTCTTGGAAAATGTAAAGCTTAATGAAATATAGGTTCTTAGCTGTTTTACTGAATAGAGTACCTTACTGTTTCTGAGTTTACATTTGCTTTGTAACAGGAGTGTAGATGATTCATATTTTTTCACTATGTATGTATGTTGGCAAGTCTAGCCCTTAATACCATTGTGGGTCACAAAGAGTTTTGATTCAAATATGCATCATTACCCAGAGTAGAGTTAGGCAAAAAAATATTTAATGAATGATAATGAAGTTTATATAAACAGGAATTAATACTTTAAAGCAAGAATTACCGTACTTGGGCCCTGGCTGGTGTGGCTTAGTTGGTTGAGCATCACCCCATGCACCAAGAGGACCCTGGTCTGATTCCCATTTATGGGCTTGATCCCCAGAAAGGGGTGTGCAGGAGACAGCCAGTCCTCTTTTTCTAAAACCAATAAAGACATATTAAAACAAGTAAACAAAAAAATAATTATGGTACTTGAAAACCATTTCTTCTATCAGTGACTAAGATGCTTTGGTAAAAAAAAAAAAAAAAAAAAAAAAAAAAAAAAAAGTATCTCCCTGCTTAATTTGACAAGTCCGCTATCTACATGTGTTCACACACCGGGTACTTGCTATTTGCATTAGTCCCAGGTGTTGGGCAGCAGCCAGATTTCTCATTAGAATACTGAATTAGAATCTCAGTAAACTCTATTAAGTGCTAATTTTAGTTTATGAACACTACATTTTAGTAATTCAATAACCATTTAATGGATTACTGGGAAGAACACCATGGATAGAAGTAAATGGCCTCCTGCATTTTTAATTCCTAAGGAGCTAGCAGAGTACTTTCATATGTGGGTTGGTTGAGACTTTAAGGTCTTCAGGGGTGTCCTTGAAGCTTGGTAGAGGGAATGAGCTCTACATTGAAGATCACCTCAGTGGACTAGACCTATAGCCATCACAAAGGCAACGGTTCAAGTTCCTTTTTAACAGCTATCTGAATTCAGACAAGTTCCCTAATGTTCTCAGTTTCTCATCTCTAAAATAGGAACCTTGTAACTCATGAGGCTCTCACAAGGAATGTGAATAGCATAATGCCTCTGGGGCTTTTAGCACGTTGCCTGATACAAGTTGTTTCATAAACTTGAGCTATTCTGAGTCTGTTCACCTTCCACAGATTTCAGCAGAGAGCCATGCAAGTGGTGTTTGTGTGTTTCATCGAGGTGGATGAAATCAGACTATATTTTAAAGCCAGCAAGCATACAAAGGCCTGGTCTGTTTTATTCCTAGCACTGATACTTATGTTAGGAGCCACATCAGAGGTGGCTGGATGGACATAAGAACAGGTAAGTTACTTAGAAAATAAGTTTAGATGAGGTAGAGGTATGAAAGCTGAGTATTGTGGTATTCAGAGGCCATAAAAGAACAGAATCTAGCAAAGGAGATGGAATTAATGGTCAGCAAGGTAGGAAAAATAGAACTGGCCTCTGGCATTCTGGAAGCCAAGGAAATAAACTGTTTCAAGGAGGGGAAATGGACTATGTCAAATACTTTATTTATAGTCTTCAAATTACGAATCCTGGGAAATGGCAGCATGCAGACAACCAAATGGATTCTCCCGTGAGATGACACTTGTTGATTTTTAAATGTCTTAGGTTTCCTTGCTAACTGTGAATTGACCAGCATAATTCTCTCCCTTTTCCTTTTTTTCCCCTGGGAATTGTATGTGTCAGCAGCAAGTGAGCAGTAATTTTGTCAGATCCGTATGTGGCTAGAAAGTCATGAAAAAGTTGTAGATTAAGCCTATTTTTCAAATCTGTCTCTTCCATGTAACAAACTACAGAGAATGAAATACTAGGAAACATGAAGCTGTTATGAGGAAAGTGAGAAACGATGTGTTTTTTTGCCCCACTTTTTCACAAAATTAAAAAGGAGAAAAGATCTACCTTGGAAGAGCTTACTTTTTTGCCTCCCTTTCTCATTTTTTTGTTTTTGTAAATTCCTTTTACCTATTTTTTAAGGCAAGATATTTTTACTCCTTTAAATTAACGGGCAGTTTTCTGTTTGGCCTGGTTTGAAAATAGCTCACGATCCTCTAATCCATTTCCTTGGAATAATTTGTGAAACTTTTACTTGAGGTGCCCCAAAGCTCAAATTCCAACAAAAAAGATAAATTAAATGACTAACAGGCTAGTTAGCATTAGAAATGCAACTTTGTCTGAAGAGGTTCCTCAGTTCTGAGAATAACTGACAGTAAGTTAGGAAAAATGGAGGTAATATATAGTCTGGGAAGAGAAGGAAATAACTCTTTCAAAGAGGGAAATTATCTATGCAGATAATTTATCTTAACAGGGAAACAGCCCTTGAATTACAAAGCTTAGAAAATGATAACATTCAGACAACAAAATGTCTTCAATCTGGAGATGTGGCCTGCAGTTTTCTCTATCGTACTTCTCTCCTTATGTCCTTCCTAGGAATGTTTAATTTCTTCCAAGTTTTAAAGAAATGGAGAATTTAAGGAACACCTGCTGATTTTTAAATTTGGTCACTTTCTTTTATAAACCATTACTTTGGCCAAACCTTCAAGTTTGTGGGCCTGATTTAACTTTAGGGGCTACCTATTTGAAATCTCTTGTTTCACATGCTCATCCTATATAATAAAAGACAAAAGGGTAATTGACCATACCTTCGCTACGCTTCCCATTGGCTAATCAGCACCATATGCAAATTAACCGCCATCAAAGATGGTGGCTAATTTGCATACTGCAGGCAGGGCTGGCCAGTGCCAGATGCCCTCCGGGCCCCGTGTGCAGCCCTGGGCAGCTGGGCTTAGGCAGCGCGATCGCGTCACCTAAGCCCCGCCCCAGCCGGGACCCCCATTTGCCGCCTAAGCCCCCACCGCCTAAGCCCTGCCCCCAGCCGGGACCCTCGTGTGCCGCCTAAGCCCTTTGTGCCTACGCTCCGCCCCCAGCTGGGACCCCTGTGTGCCGCCTAAGCCCCGCTGCCAGCTGGGACCCTATGGCGATCCCAGAGCAGGCAAGTGCAGAGGGCGGGTAGCCCCCAGGTGGGCCTTCTCCTGGGGATCACCATGATCCCAGAGCAGGCAAGTGCAGAGGGCAGGTAGCCCCCAGGTGGGCCTGCTCCTGGGATCGCCATGATCCCAGAGCAGGCAAGTGCAGAGGGACCCTAGGTGGGCCTGCTCCTGGGGATCACCATGATCCCAGAGCAGGCAAGTGCGAAGGGCAGCCAGCCCCCAGGTGGGCCTGCTGCTGGGATCGCCATGGCGATCTCAGAGCAGGAAAGTTCCCCATAGGCAGCACCCAGCAGGGTCTGCCCCGGGTCTCTGCAGTGATCCGGTGATCTATGAGCAGGAAAGCCTGGCCCGCAGGCAGCACCCCACCCTGGCCACAGCTCAAGGGAGAGAAAAACATGCAGTGGAGGCCAGGAGCCTGAGAGATC
Source organism: Myotis myotis (assembly GCF_014108235.1). NCBI lineage: Eukaryota > Metazoa > Chordata > Mammalia > Chiroptera > Vespertilionidae > Myotis > Myotis myotis. Next base: position 27,867,313 of record NW_023416318.1, read on the forward strand.
AACACAGAGGGGTGCCTGCTCCAAGCCTCCACAGTGTGGCTAGGGCAGGCCCCCAGCAGACACACACGCTCACACACACACACACACACACACACACACACACACACATACACAGTGCCTGCTCCGAGCCTCTGCTGCCAGACTGTGGCCATCAGTAGGACATCCACTGAGGGCTCCTGGACTGTGAGAGGGGCTGGCTGGGCTGAGGGAACCCCACCCCCCAGTGCATGAATTTTGTGCACTGAGCCTCTAGTTCATTTATAAAATACTAGAGGCCCGGTGCACAAATTCTTGCATGGGTGGGGTCCCTCAGGGTGGCCTGTGGAGATCAGGCCCCAGCTCATGTCCCCAGCCTCACAGCCCCGCAGCCCCACCTGGGACCCTACCTGGGCCTGGTGACACTCCCTCACCCGCTCCACCACCCTGTCTGTGGGGTGATGGGTCGGGGCCAGACCCCCCAGCCAGGCTCCTTCAGCTCCTGGGAGCTGGGCGGCGACCTGCCCCCTGCCACTGCCACCAGTTGCCATCTATGGGGCAATAGGCAGGGCAGTCGGGCCCCTGCTCACACATGCCTTGGTCTGGCACCTCCCGCTCATGTGTTCCATCATCCCACCATTGTCCTGCTCTCATCGGGGCCCATCAGGACTAGCAGCTCCTCCACTGCCCCCCACTGCCAGTGCAGCGTCGCCAACACCCGCCATGTTCCCCTCCACCCCCTGGGGGTCAGTGCACATCATAGTGAGCAGTCGAACTCTAGGACTACCAGTCGAACTCCCAGTGGAATGACTGCCCAAGGGGACAATTTGCATATTAGGCTTTTATTATATAGGTTATATTTATTTACCAAGTCCTAACTAGGACCAATATAAAGAATATGACTCCTACTACTAACTTTCTTTTATTTGTCATAAATTTTACTTGTCCAAATATTTTTCTCCCCTAATGATCACATAATTCTGTTCTGACAATATATCTCAAGTATTAGTGCTGATTTATAATATTGATATTTAGATGTCTTTGTAAAATAATCACTTTTTATTTCACCTTACTGAAATCTAGCTGACCTCCTCATAACTTCCATGAAGTGTCATTTCCATTTCTCTTCCATGATCCTATCATTTGGCATTTTTATTTTTTTAGAGGCAGTGATGGAAAAACACTAGTAAAATTAAATGCATCCAATGGTGGTATTCTGTAAATAATCTAAACTTAGTCAACCCTCTATCTAGCAGGTAATGATATCTAGCAGGGGTGGCTGGGGGGCTGGAGAGAGAGCAGAGAGCAAAGCAATCATATAAAAAGCTTACCTAAGAAAGCATTTCCACTTTAATTTTCTCTTTGCAGTATTTTTGCTGGGTCTGGCACTATTAATTAGGTTTGGTTTGGTAATTTATCACTAGTTATTGTATAAACAATATATGTGATCAAACATTTAAAAAATGCACAATTGGCTTTGTCAGTGATGAACGAATACTAATTCAAGAAAGAGACACCTCAACAATTATCAGAGATGGCAAGTGTTTGATAAATTGATAAGCAAGTTTCATAATCTGCCTCATTAAGCAGGAACTAAAATTAATCTGCAGAGATGTTTACAAGTGTAAAGAAGTCAATTGCTCATAAGATTTTTTTAATTATCAGAAAAGTATAGTAAATGAGGGAGTCCCTTTCTATGTTCCTCTCTGAATTGTACAGACCACATGTATACAGAGAAGAGAACAGGTATGATCGAGGAAATGCATTCAATTGTTTCTTATTCCTCCCTAAACTGTGTTTGTTGCTGTCTGACCATTTTAATTCCCATCCTGTGTAAATGAGAAGCTTAGTAACCAGCAGAGAGTCTCAGATCTGGGATTAAGACCCATTGATCCATTTGGTAAAAGCCAGCCTGTCTTATTAGTATCTTGGAACTTAAACTAGAATAGGAGCCCTTGCCAGAAAGTTCTATTCTAACATGGACTGACACTATCCCTATATTTCTAAATCCATAATGCCATGTGTTGGATGTTTAAAATAAATGATAGAAGACTTGCTAATAAGTATATTTAAAGGAGATTGTTATTATTATATTTTTAATAAAATATCAATATGAAACACAATGTTTCTCTTAAGTAAAGTAGGTTGGGTATTTTGTTTGTTTTAAATATATTTTTATTGGTTTCTGAGAAGGGAGAGGGAGAGAGAGAGAGAGAGAGAGAGAGAGAGAAACATCAACAATGAGAGAGAATCATTGACTGGCTGCCTCCTGCAAGCCCCCCACCAGGAATAGAGCTGGAAAGCCTGGGCATGTGCCCTTGACTGGAATGAAACCCGGGACCCTTCAGGCTGCAGGCTGACACTCTATTCATTGAGCCAAACTGGTGAGAGTTAAAGTGAGTTGTTTTTAAAACATATAATTAGAATTAGTCACTAAGTTATGATATTTCTATCTAATAAGATTTTGTTCTGTAGGGTTTATTTTTAAGTCTTCCTTCCTACTCCATATTAATGCTTAGTCAAACCAGAGACCTTTTTCTGCATTCTAGGATTTTATCTGTCTTATAAATTTCTTATCTCTTTCTGTTAACTCTTCCTACTCATTCTTTGTGCAAACTTACCTCCCTAATACATGAATCAATTTGCTCTGTATTTTTCCTTCCTGCCTCACCCTCAGGTCTTATAATTCTGCTGCTCTTGAAAGGCCAAAGTTCACCAAATTTCTTCCAGAAGTTAAAGGTGACACATTTCCAAAATCTGGGAAAATTCAGAGTGTGTTAGAGAAAATGACATCACCTCTGCAGGTCTTCGGTTTATTCTTAAAACTCCTGGTCATCGAGGTAGTTAAATACTAATATGGCTTAACAAGGACTCTTGCCACCAACCTTTGTAGTACTGGTGCAGGAAGGACAGCATTGAATTTTTTATTAAATCTGTGTGAGAGCTGAGCCAGCCTGTGTAAAACAGTCACTCTCAGGAATAAGAACAAACGTTCCAAAATTCACAAAGATGTCTTCTCTCAAATATATGAGTTACTGAATAGATTTTAAAAGTTAAAAGAATTTACCAGGGAACCTGACTTTTTTTATTAATGATATTAAATGGAGTAGGAGGTGAGTCTAGGAGGACTTTTCTTTATGAGGATTTCTTATATTTCCCATGTAAACCATTATTCACTAGGTAAATTCCTTTTATAAAAAATCATACCTATGACTTATTAACTTACAAAGGATTTCTATAATAAATACAGGAAAACCTATGCTTCTTATTTCTGCCTTGGTTTAGCATATATATATATATCCATATATATGTATATCTATATATATGTGTATCCATATATATGACTAAATCTCTGTATCGCCAATATAACTGGCTAATTTATTTAAAACTTCCATAGTCCTTATGGCGTTCAATATATATATATATATATTTGATTTCAGAGAGGAAGGGAGAGGGAGAGAGAGATAGAAACATAAATTATGAGAGAGAATCATTGATTGGCTGCCTCCTGCACACCCCCCTCTGGGGATCAAGCCCACAACCTGGGCATGTGCCCTTGACTGGAATCGAACCTGGGACCCTTCACTCTGAAGGCCGACACTCTATCCATTGAACCAAATCGGCTAGGGCAGTTTGGCAATTTTTAAAATAGTTGGAAATAGTTAGAAGAGGGGGAAGGGAAATGGCCAATATTACAAATTCATACTTTTGGGTGCAATCAAAGGTCTACTTAATATATCAGTGAGATGTTCAAATATTATTGATACCAAGAAATCTAACTTTATTGTTTATGATGATAAATAGGTTGTATTATTGTGGACATTGTTTCAGGACTTATTACCCAATTACTCTAACTGTAAACCATTTAAAATTTCTCATTGGAATGAATGATGTTGTTATTTTATTTCTTATTTTAGAGATAAAATTAATGAAGAGCACTGGCACTAGACATATGTGTATCCATATATATGACTAAATCTCTGTATCGCCAATATAACTGGCTAATTTATTTAAAACTTCCATAGTCCTTATGGCGTCCAATAACTGACAATGCATATTCCCCTCATTAAATTGGTCAGATATTGTGCTCCTTGTTCATACTCTTAAAGCCACAATGATACGTTTTCTTTGTTTAATGCAGTGCCTCCATAAGTAACCAGACTATCTATAAACTTTTCAAGGGTAGCAACCATATTTTTTTTTCTGTTGTAACAATGAAGTTTAGCACATACCCTTTAGTGAGTAAGAAATATATTCAGTAAAAGGGTGTCAAATAAATGGATTAATATAAGAATGATTGAAAGGTATCCTTGAAAAATGATAAAGGAAGAATGTCCTTTTAGTCCCAGATAATCAAGATTGGTTTTAACAAATTCCCTGAACTTTAATATAATTGAATGGAATCGAAGGGGCATAAAATTATAATTCCAAAGCAACAGCACTCCTCCGAGAATGCCCTTCTGTCAGAAGCCAGATTTTGGAGTTGCTGCCAACTCCCTGATGGGGAACATTTCTGGAAGATGTTTTCACTGTCAGAATGCAGAAAAACCAAACACTGGTTTGTATATAGGACAATAAAGATAAAATATGACAGTTGGATGTGCCCCAAGAAGCAATGATAGAGCCAGTGCACACATACACCAGGTTCTGAGCATTCACAGAGCTGAGGCAGGTCCTCCACAGAACGATGACCTCTGCAAGGTCATCAAAGAGATTAAAGATAGGGACATGTTTGATGGTCATTATAAACAATCACAAATATAAATGTGTTATAGTTAACGTATGAGGATGAGTAGGTGTATAACAGTCTTATGCAACTGAAATGCCAATTCTAGTGCATTTTAAAATTCATAATCAGTCAACTTTACTTCACTGTATTATGAATGATCTAATTGAAAATCATGTCCAAAAAAAAAAATGTAGTCGTCCCACCTGTCATGGTTGGTTCTTCTCCAAAATGGCTGACTCAGCAAGGACCTTTAATCTGTATGGGTTGAAAGCAGCAAAACGCTGCAAGAAGATAAGATTATGGAGTGATCTTATATTTAGCTCCTTTAAGATTAACTGAAAATTTTTATTCTGATTAATTATCCCATCATCTTTAGATTTTACTTTTTTTAGGACTTGAGTTACATTACCACGGCCTCTAGTAGATTTGATATTTATTGTCCACAATTAATGTTTTGTAAAAGGTTATGAAATAAAGATATTCATTTCTTAATTCACAGCTTCCTGGGAGTTCATAATGGTGCTGATTGTTTTAAAAGTAATGGTATGTTTAAAAATATCTTGAAAATTAACAGGACCTTTATTTTTGTTTTTTTGGGTTTTTTTTTTAAATGCCATTAAGAGCAATCGCAGATTCCCTGAAGAGAGGATTCATAGGACCATGTACTTCCACTGTCAATTATTTCTTCATGCTGTTCCTGTAATTTTAGCCTTTAGCACAACTAACTGAATTGAGCTGAAGTTGGCATTCATTTCTCCTACCTTAGCAGAAGCTCTCTAGGTAGGTCTGAGTGAATAGAAAAATGCAAAGGTTAAAAAAATTACATATATTTTACAGTATATTACTATGTTGTTAAGGAGGCATAACTAAACTGACTGCTATTAGTCTATTCACCCTCCTTCTAAATGGGTAGGGCCCAAGGACACTGGGAATAGTCCCCCTGTGAAAGAAAAAATCCAATTGATACTAAGTAATTAGAAATGGATTTTCTTTTTCATACAAAATTACTTTATTATCTCTTGTAAGGTTACTTTCCCCTCACCCCCCCACCCCCCATTATAGTTGTTACAAATGGGATATATTTTAAAATATGTGAGGAATGTCAAGCAGATCACCTTAGCTCTGTTGGGGAAGAAAACCATTTTTTCCTACCTTCTAAGTTCTGGCTGGTCTAAGAATTAAATTGATATGGAGACAAATTAACTGGACACGATAACCAATTTAATTATATACAGACAGAAATCCCCATAAAGATGAGAGATTCCAGCATCAGGCAAAATGAAGTTTAATATGCCATTTTGAGCATATTGGGACATGGAAATGTTCACATAAAAACATTCAAAACTGTAAAGGATTTTTGTGAGTTTATTTGAGCCAAACTGTCGACATTTGACAGTAAGCAGAATCTCAGCCAATTAAGATAATGCTCCAGAGAATGGCAATTTTTCACCGTGTTTTATACATTACAATCACAAGAGGAGACCATGAAATCCATTGGTGATAGATTAGAGACATGGGAGAAAGCAAAGGGTGGGGGTGACTTCTGGGATTGGATAAAAAGTAAAATGATAGACACTTCTTTTAGGTGGGTACAGGATAGTTAACAGTCAACAATTAACATGATAACAATAACAATGAAGGAACTTGTGATATCTGTCCTGGCACCCAGGGCATTTTGTTGTGTCCTGAGGTGTCCAGAAAAAAGGAGAAGTTACAAGTTACCCTGACATTTCAACCATATGTTATCATAGATGAAAAAAGACAGTAGGCTCAGTTAAGGGAAGATACCAGCCTAGCATGTGACTACCCACTATAAACTGCTTTTAGTTGACGTTTTAATTTCAGACCATCCTTTGTGGTTACTTTGGGCCTTTGAGTTTGCAAGATGGCCATGCAGGCCTTCCCAGGTTTGCTTGTGGCCCCTTTCGTTCACAGATGAGAAGGAAGACAAATCACAGAAAGAATGAGAAGAGTGTTTAGCAAACAACTGTTTTCTGGGCCATACAAAAATACTGGAACATAGAGAGGACTTTGATCAAAGGGGCTTGCTAGGTTCCTCCCTGCTTATAACACCTAGTTTATATTATGCTATAGTTATTTATGGTGATACCTCCCTTCCAGGAGTAGTCCTTTATCTAAATTCTTTTAGGCATTTAGAGGAAGGTCAAAGGTTTTTATTTTTAGTCTTTTGTCTCTTAAAAATAATGATCCTAAAATAATCCTCCTGCCAAAAAGTGGCAAACTGGGGGGTGGGGAGGTTGGGGGGGGGGGTGGAAATTTTTGCATTTCTATAGCTCCAAATCATTTAGGACTCTTTCCCTGCTCCTGCACCATCTCATTTTTATTCCTTAGATAAAGTCTGTTTTATTAATAATACTAGAAAGCTGCATATCCATAGACAGTATTAGATAGAAAATATAAATAACCATTGGATGAATCAGACCCTGTCTGCTTGGACTGGCAACTTGAGGCTCATGTAACTATTTCCTTTACAAGGAGTCAAGGAATGCTAAGTCTAGAAAGGACTTGTGGCATTTTCTACTATAAGTTAAAGGTAATGATCTCTCTCATGCAGGAATAGAAATTATGGGGGAGGAAAAATAATTTTTCTCTACCCTTTTTGGTTCTTGGCTGTGACACCCTTGTAATAAAACGATTAACAGGAGAAAAACAGAAGTTTAATAGCATGCACACCTCCTGTATACATGGGAGATAGCCAAGAGAACAGAGTAACTCTGAACTGGCCCAAGACACCACCTTAAATAACCTCTCTAGCTAAAAAACAAAAGACTGTGTGTGTTGAGGGGAAGGGCAGGTGGCAGGGAGGTCAATTACGGGTAGTTACCAAGAACATCACAGTAAACAATGGTAAGGTTATCATACAGATTTAAGTCATCACCTTCTTCATTGATAAGAGTTTCTGTAGGTATTAGAGCATCCTCTTTTTGGCACAGAGAAGGAGACAGCCTTACATATGGAGATTTCCCCTACAAATGCATCTTAACAAAAGGTAACTTCTACTCAGTTTTCAAATCTTTCCCTATATCTACTCTTTCTTTAAAATAATCAGCTTAAAATAATCCTTATGCCAGAGAGACATATTTTGCAGTGGCAAATTCTACTCTCCTTCAATTTAATTGTATATGTAAAGTATTCAGTTATTGCCCAGCGATTAGGATTCATAACACTAAATGGACACAGTTGAAGAAACTGTAGATCAGCAGCATCTACACCTTGTGACCATAACACTCAAGTGAACATAACACTCAAGACCACCACTGGAACCCAGTATTTCTCCTGCCAGCTCCAGTATCCTTCTCACTGCACTGATGCCCCTCCATCCTTGGAGAATATATGCCTGACTCAGCAGGATTTCATTGTGACCTGGAATCATAAATACTTGAGGTTACAGAGTAGTTCTGAGAACCAACTCTAATAACCTTCCCGTATAGGGGTAGCTCCCCTAATAATTTGTCCCTACACATTGCTTGAGTGGCTCAATTTGGGGATATTTTTAATATATTTGTTCATCTTAACTTTATTTATCTGTAATGTTATCACATGGTTTGTGCCTTTTCATCCTGGGTTTGCTAAAAAGAAAGAACTCTCTCTTCCATGACTCATTAATTGAAGAAATAAATATATCTATGTATGTTTGTAACCTAAATAAACCATCAGCTTTCTTGACAACCAAATCTTATGACTGTCTGTTATTGAAATCACCATTAATTGACATTTCTAAGATTTTTTTCAACTATAGTAATAGTTGAAATCACTGATATTTTACATATACAATTTTTATCTTTTAATTCTTAACTGCAGAAATTTAAAATTTTTAAAAATTTTATATATTTTGCTTAGAACAATCAGTTCTGGTTGGTTGGTGTCTTTAATTTTTTAATGTGAATTTTGATTATGAGAGATTTTAAAAAATAATTTATCAGAGTAGTAGTGATTAAATAGAAATTGGAAAGTTTTGAAAGATTTTATGTACAGATTTTTATCTATAGTCTTTAGTATAATTATAGCCATATATACACATACCTATAAATATGTGTATATTAAATAATAATTTTAGTGATTAAATGTAAACCAGTTTGCATTTTGATATATTTTATATTACCTTTCCTAATAAATACTTTGAATACATTTTTTACATAATTTTAATAAAAATTTCACTTTTTCTCAGGAACTTGATTTCATTATAAAATTTCATTTCCTTAAGATTTCAATGCAGAGGTCATTTTATAACTCATGAACCATGCCCCCTTTTATTTTTATCAAAGCCATTGATAAAGTTATTGATCAGTATGGGAAATATCTGAAGGTTGATTATTGGTATTCTAAGTAAGGCAGGGGGGAAAGAGATAACTCCCCTGCAGTGTGAGAAAGAGCTTGGAAAGTTTCCTAGAAAGGGAATAAGCTGTGCTAGAAATCAAAGTGGTGGTAAGTTACAGCTCAGAAAAAGAAATAGGGAAATGGCATCTTGCCACTGTTGGTTTACACACTGACAATGCTGGTTTGAGGTGTAAGCCACAGGCCACCAGCATTCCCTGGTAGCATGGATGCATGAGTTTCATTAGTTTAATGTAGGAGGTACTGAGACTTCTGAGACTTGCTGCTTTCAAATGCTTTTGGCAGTATGGAATTAAGGAAGCCATTTGAGTAAGTTAACTCTGCTGTGGTCTACAGAATTTTTGATTTATTAGACTCTGACAAGAGAAGATTTACTACTACAGGAGAGAAGTAAATTGTTAACTGCATATACAAGAACAGTGTGCTGTTTCTAAACTACCCCAAATAGTACAGATGTTGCTCTACTCATACCTTGACGTATATACGCAATTTAGAGCCCTTTGTTGAGCTTTGGCATAAAAACAAACCCATTTTTAAATGGGAAAACTGGGGAAGAATTGAAAATTTTCATCCTTAGTATGCCTTGTGAGTGTTCAGATTAAGTGTTTGCTGATTTGTACGTGAAAAATAACAGTATTTACCTTTTAAAGTGTTAGGAGAGTTCTTATAATTGTGGGGGAAATGATCACGACACTAGATGGTTTCTTGAAAGAAATGGAGTTTGAGGGATTACTTTTCTTTTTTGAAGTAAAGGAGTTAGCTCAAAACACATTGATGGGAATGCCGTTCCAAGATTAAGAGGCAGCTATGTAGAAGTTGCCAGGAGCTGAGTTGGAGGAACTGATAATATGGAGTGGCTGGGCCAGACCTAGAGGGGGCCAAAGCAAAAGGCCCTTCTGTGTAGACAGAGAAAAAGACAGACACAAGACAGGTTTCTGTGTGGCTCTAAAAGTAATAATAATTTTTGAAAGGCATTGGACAAAAAAGGCAGACAGTGTGGAGGTCATAGAATGAAAAATGTTAGCCAATAAGAAGCCATTAGTGGAGTTTCCAGGTTGGAAGTGGAATCGAGGTTTCTCTGTGAAAGACTGCTGATCTATAGACCTGAAGAATTCAGTAGAAAAGGAGAGAAGCAGCAACTTAACAGGTCTGTGAAGAGGATGCATTTTTTTTAACCACTATAATTTTACTGTGTCAATAGGAAGAAAAAGCATCTAATTTCTTTTAAAAACTTTATCTCACTTAGGAAAATCCATACTCTTCGGCAAAAGGCAGAAATAGCCAAGAGGCCATTTAATGCTTACCTGTCACTTTATGTGTAGAAGTTGGATATACAAAGGTTTCCTCCCCTCCCTTCCTTTCTTAATTTCAAAATCTGACGAAGGTCAGTTGTCTAAGTTAGTACAACATGCAGAAGGAGGCTCAAGTTGAATTGGCTTTTACAACAAATCTCTCAGAAGCATGGACAAACTGCCATTGCCAACCAGTCTTTCAGTGGTACTTTCCCTAAGGGTGAGAAACTGTGTCAGAAGATTTGACATAGAAACATGTACTGCTAGACAGAAAGAATTCATAAGAGATTATTCTGCCCAAGATTTTTAATTTTATGGTTAAAGAAAGAAGCACTGAAAGAGATTTGTCCAATGTATAACAGATTATTTTCAGGGAGCATCAGAACCCATTTCCTTCCCACTCTTAACCCAGTTTTCTTTTGTCAGGATTATTCCCTGAGAGAGAGAAAGAACGTAATTGTAAAAACTTTAGGCAAATCCAGATCCATACTGTTTAAAGATAAACCGAGACATATTAATTTCAAGCACTTATTTGAGCAAAAACCTGTTCAAATCTAGCCACACCAAACTACAAGTGGTTAGGAGCATACCATAGCTAGCCAGGAGAAAGGCTTATAAAAGGAAGATACAGAAGAAAATAAAGGAAATTATTTTATTGGTTACAGCAGAAAGCCTAGTTGGCTACTTGTGATTGGTTGTCTTTGGGTTTTGATTTCTTAACTTCAGGCATTCACAGGTATAGGCTTTGGTTTGCTTAAGTAGGCTGCCATGGCATTAAGCCACAGTGTAATGGCCCTTTGAATTAAAATTGTTAAATATATTTTTATTGATTTCAGAGATGAGAGAGAGAGAGAGAGAGAGAGAGAGAGAGAGAGAATATGAGAATGAGAATAATTGATTGGCTGCCTCCTGCATGCCCCACAATGGGGACTGAGCCCACACCTGGGCATGTCCCCTGATCAGGAATGGAACTGTGACCTCCTGGTTCACAGGTCGGCACTCAACCACTGAACCACGCTGGCCTGGCCTGGAAGTAATTTAATAATACTCATTCATTCCACACACTGATTAACCCTGAAACATCACATAAAAAGGAGCATGAATAGTGCCCACACTGAGGTTGCTTATGCCCAAGAACATACATGAGAATGGGAACAATTCTAAGAAAAAGCAAGAAAATGCTCTGACTTATCTAAATACTGAGGGGAGAAAAGTAGTGGGAAGATTTTGAGTAGGAGAAAAAATACAGTGAGCCTGAGGCAACTCAAGAAATCTTCCTGGGGAAAGGGTATCTCTCAGTTATCCGAGCTTTGGGGATATTACCCATGAAAGCCCTGACTTTCCTTTAGAATAGACATCCAGAAACAACTGACTTCCTCTGTCAGTCCACCCTCCCACTGCCTCGTTCCTTCCCATGCAGAGTTGGATCAGCTCCTTGGGGAGCTGCCCATGGATGCCTTTGTAGCTGAGCTTTTCCTTCTTGATAAATCACTACCTAGGGAGAAATGGTGCCAATCCAGGAGGAAAAGCTTCCTGCCGAAATGCTATTTCAGAACTGGCATGCTGTGTGCACTTAATAAACATCAAAGAAAAATAAGTGATGATGCCCAGGAGAAAAGTTTCCTCCTTGTTTCCTTGTCCTTTTGAAGAAGGGCAGTCTAGTGTTGGCCTTTCATTTTTCTAGTATCTACTGGTGTAGATTTCTCCACTCATATTTCCTGGTAATTCACAACAAAGTGGAATATATAAAATTTTTGATTGTTTTCAAAGACTACCGCTTACTTAGCTGCTAGTTGCTATTTCTCACTTATGATGACACAGTATCATAAGAAAATTTCGTTTTAGAATTTAAACCATGATACCTTTTTACAGACACATCAATACAATGGGGAAGTTACAGTAATAAGAAATCAACTTAACAAGAAGATATTGTGTGCCTCTATGGCCAGGCTTTGTGTACGACTGGTAAGGGTTCCTGATCTTCATTGAAATGAAAGTTATAGGGTTACTGGTATATTATAAACCCCTTTCTTAGCTAATCCTCTTAGTTCTGGTCAGAGATTGAGCTATTCTCTATTCTGCCTATATGGAAAGCCAAGCCAATCTTCTCAGATGTTAGAATAAGATAAATCCAACTGTCCTCTTTTTCAGGAATGAAGACTCAGTTCCCTCTGTTGCTTTCCCAGATCCTAAGCTTTACCATATAACATATATGGCTATTCTGGGTCCTGCAGAATCCACTCTTCAGAATTGATCTCAGATCCTGTCCTGGTTGGTCAGATGACTAAATAATGTCTCTGCCTCACTCTTAACAGTCCTCTCTGGGGTTCACAGAATTCTGTTACCCTAAAGACCCATCTTAAGACATTACTACAGGACTTTTGGATCTATGGCTCCAGACTTGAGGATCTCTGAACCGCGTCCTGGCCAAAGTTCCTTAGATCAGTTGGCCTATATTAGAGCATATTTTGCTATTTAATTGATAAAAGCCAATGAGAATGGTTCCACCATTAGGTTAAGCTTGACTCCTTCACCTTGCATTTAAAACTAGTATCTGGAGCTAGTTTCCCTTGATGGGCATCACTCCCTTGAGTGCCATTCTATATTACTCTAGTTTTTTTCCATAGCTAAAAGCAGAATTTCTTCCTGTTTAAAATCTTGAGTTCCCTTTAGACCTTTCACTAAATTCCAATTTCTACTTGTCAGTTTTTTCACAAAATGAACAAGACTGGCTCACTCTGAGCCCAGTGAATGATCACATTCTTCCCCCAGGTACTCTTTGATAATTTATTCTTCAGGAGTTTCCTCCTCCCTCTTCTCTTGCAACCCAGTCTTTCAGACACAGCATAGCACGTAACCGTTCAGAATACTGTCATGATGATGGAATACCACTTTACTCCTAAATTAACAATAGCAGTCCACCAATGCAAAGAGGACACATTTCAATCCTTGTAAATATATGAAACTTTGTCTAATTCTGTAGGTTTTTTTAATGTTCATATTGTCTCTCCTCAACATGAACTTTTCGAGGCTAGGAGTGTTCCATCCATTTATTCAATGTTGGATGGGTATCTGCTATGATCTGGACATTATTAGGTGCTGGGTGTACAGAGTAAGATGAATCCATCAAGAGCTCACTCTCCAATGGGTTAAATAAGATACAAATAGATAATCAAATATTATTTTACTGCCATGATAGAGGAAGTACAAAATCCAGTAGTGGCCTGCATAAGAGAAGGATTGATTTTGGCTGTATTCTTTAGAGGGCCTAAAGTAATACCTTATGCTTATTAGACTTACAAGAAATATTTAGTGGTGATGATAATATGGCATAAGTAGAAATTCAGAGAAGAGAGGAGGTAGAAAATAGCCTTTCTTAGAATTGAGATAAGATATCAAGCCCCCTAATGGTAAGAATCCCGCTCAGTAATGGGTGGCTTTTATTATTCATACTGGCAATCACATATTTGAGTTATAAATGGCTACCATTTATTGAGTGCACATTATATATTGGGCACTATGATATGTACTTTGCACCTGCCACATCAATCTTTACACAGTCCCTAGTGGTTGGGTGTTCTTCCCACTTTGTGGATGAGAAAACAGAGGCTCAGTCGGAGAGTAAAGAGCTGAGCCAGAATTATAACCCTCTCTAGCTTCCAAATTTCTCCACTTAAACACTCTACTATTATTATAACTGTAAAGGTTGACACTAAGCATGTTGAAACATTTCTAACTATGTACTTGAAACAACTGTACCAAAACCTAAAGATCATTTGCACAGTTGGCATAGTCATGATATATTATTTAGTATTATCAGCAGAATTAAGATGGAATCTCTTAGAGAGGAAAATATAATTTATTTTATTATATATTATATTAACATATAAATATATACATAATGTATAAATAATATATATATATGTATATATATAATTTTAGAATCATTTCCCAGCAATGTGAAATGCTGACTACTTCTCTAGGCTTTAAAAGTTTTATAATGGTAAAGTGATAAAGCATGAAACCAGTGTTGAAAATTAAAAACAGTGCCTATGTTTTTAATGAAAAGTTTAAAAAAACATTTCTTGGAAGCATTTTCACGAGCATTTCATCAGTCAAGATTTACACTTCATTGTAAACAAAGATCAGATTTCTATTTTTTCATTTGTTGTTTTTGTAAATCTGTGATCAGGACTCTTGTAATAAAACTTGTCACTACTTATAACTGTTCACTGGGAACATTATCTAATTCTCAAAGGGTTTAGGCTATAAACAAGGATTAGTGTCACTAAACACAATATGGTAGAATTGGGTGTTTAAAATGAGTTACAGATGTTTTAGACTTACAATAAAGCATGCATTTAATAAAGAATTAAGCGAGTCTTGTATCCTGTTATTGTTTGGTTACACTGTGAAGATTTCCTCCTTTTCTACACCCTTCTATTTTTTTTTCTAAATTGCACATTAATATTAGATTGCTTTGGTGTGTATTGGCTTAATCAGAAAAGCATATGAACTAAAGCCAGCTGTGGGACTGCAGAGCATCTCAAAGATGCTATAAAGGGGACATAAACAAGACATTAGACCTCTTATTCTCTCTCTCTCTTTTATTGCTTAGCTCAGTGGCCTGTTTTATAGCCTTGGTGCTCTGCCTAGCAGTCAATATTCTACCTGCAAGCCAGACTGATTCTCAGGGAGGTAGAAAATCTTTGACTGTGGGGTTGTAGACAATAGACTTTATCTGTTTCACTGACTGGGTGGGGGGAGGGTTGTATACAGTAGAGTTTGTCTGTTTCACTGTTATTTTCCCCTGTTAGTCTCTCTCATGTTCATTTTCCATCCTCTTTTTTCCTAGCCCTTCTCTGCAAGCATTCTTAAGAAAACCTGTATGTGTCAGGGATAGAAAATTATGTGCATCAGGGATAGAATGTGAGTACAGTGACTTTTCAGGGATTTGACCTGGCTGACCTAATGTATGAAACAAAGGGTAGGTTTGAAAGTCATCCTGATGATCTGATCTTTGTTCATCTCTCTTCTCCCCTCTTCTGACCTGTCTTTCTTTCCCTCCCATTAGTCTTTTTTCTTATTTTCATTCTTCTCCTCTCTTCAAACTCACTTTGGTATGGACATTTCTTTTTTCTACCAAACATTTATTGAATGTGTGCTATATGTCAGACACTATGTGACAAATACTCTGCTGACGTCATCTGTATATTGTATTGTGCGTGCTCTACCCCACGTCAAGTCTCCTTCCATCAACATTTACCCTCCCTTTACCTTCTCCTACCTCTCCCCATCCCTCTTTTCTTCTTGTAATCACCATACTGTTGTCTCTCTGAGTTTTGCTTTTTGTTTTTGTTTTTTATTTTTGCTTCATCCTTTTACCTTTTCTACCCAGCCCCAAATTCCTTCCCCTCTGGCAGCTCTGTATCTGAATCTGTTTCTATTTGTTTATTAGTTTATTTTGTTTTGCTCTATTTTTCTTCCTCTTACTGGTCATATATTATTAATAGCCTGAAATCAATATATTTAATGAATACCAGCTGTACCTACAGCAAATTATCTTGGAATTACTACATAAACATAATTGCCCATCAAACTCACCCAAAAAGAAAAAACGACCATTTCTGAGGCCAGGTCTTCCATTCTTTTAGGTAGCAGGCTTATTGGAAATGAATATTGATATGGACAATCTGCCTTATGGAATACCTATATCGCACAGTTCTCTTCTGCTTTGTGCCTGCTTTGTCTCCGCTTGGTTTTAATTGACTCTTGAGACCAAGATCCCAATTTACCAAATTTTCAGTAAACATGCTAAGAGATTTTAAAAATGCTGTTTCTTAACATTTATTTTCTGTATTTTAGAACTAGTTGATATACTCTCTAACCTGAAGAAGTAGATACAATTTAGCGATTAAGAGCTTTGGAACTAGACTAGCATTCAAATTCCAATGAGAGACTACTAGCAGTATAACCATTAGCAAGTTACGGTTTCTCAGTGAATCAGCTTCTTCATCTATAAAAGGATGGTAACAATAGCTGGTTATTAAAATCCCTTTTAATTCCTAAATCAAATGAAATAAGTTTGGAAAGTATTTGACTGTTATTTGGCATGGAGTAAGACTCAGGTAATGATTTTGGTAGTTTTTGTTAACCTAATAACCTAGGCTTGATAGGAATAATTGTCATTAGCTCTGTCAATTATTCAAGAGCTAGCATGCAGTTTCCCCTTAATAACAGTAACGTTGAACTGATGTACATTAAAATATGTCCAGAATGGCATACAGTGTATCTTGGGTGCAGTGTATATATGGAAACTATTTCTATAGTTACTTCCACTGAGATATATACAAGTTTTTGTACCCACAAAATTGCACTTATTTTTAGGGCACTGGTGTCAACAGCCACCTCTTCAAAGAAATTATTTCTTTTGATCCATTTAGTAACTTGATCCCAGCTGCATAAAAATAGACTTGCAACATTTCATTTTTCTACAGACTGCTGATGGCTGCATTCCATAACTTAAGAAATCTGTCGAAAGGAAAACTCTAAAACTCAGAAGCTTTTACAGAAACTTGTTGCACTTGTTAGCATTCAAACTAGAATTATTTGCAATTCACAAAATGTGGCTTTAAAAAATACAGCTTCAAAATATGGACTATGGTTCTTAACTCTAGATCAACCATTAAACTTTCATAACATGAAAGTTGCCATGTAATCAGTAATTAAATAGCTTTAGGGCAACTTTATTATTTTTTCTTTGGTCCAATGGGGTCAGTCACTCAAAAAATGAGACTGTGCCCAGTCGTGCTATGTGTTTATGGGTATTGTAGTTTAATAGTAGCCTCAGCAAAAGATTATAGTAGCGAATGCCTTGACTAATTAGCAAAAGCTCTCCAACTCTTCCATGCATGTTTCTAAGTTTATTTATAGAGGTTAGCAGTTCTGTGTGGGACTTGGGAGCTTTATGATTATTAATTTTAATCACAGACAATATCAATAAAAAATAAAGAGGCCAGGCAAGCAAAGAGGATCCAAATGAATCCATCACCCAGTTCTAACAATTATCTAACAGGCAAATACTGATTAATTTATTAGCTCAACCTCTTCCATCTCCACTCTTCAACTAGATTATTTCAAAGCAAACCCAGACATTGCTTTATTCACTTGCAAATACTTCAAATAAATGTTGAAAATACATGGACTAAAAAAAATATGGCCACAATAACTTTGGTGCTGTTTTTTCTTTTTTTCATTTTATTTTATGTGTATTCAAATAATAAAATATTTTAAAATGTTAATGTGAGAATCCAATTGAAAGAAAAAAGCCTCTTCCTCATAATTTCATTCCTAAAGTTATTGGGTAACATGAACATAGGGTGTGGCTAGGCTGCAGTGGCTCAGGGTGGAGGGTTAGGGTCCCAGGGGAGAAGGATATCATTGCTTGGCATAGGGTGCTGGAGCCTAAACACAGTGAGAGGAGGCATTCATTCATAGCAACATGGCCTAGAATAGGCAACCAATACATTAAGGATAATAGAATCGGGTTTCTCACTGTTGTTGAAAGGAGTTACAGAGAGAAAACAGAAATGACCCTAAGAGATTAGAAATGAAAGTGACTGTACTAAAAACCAAGTGTGAACGCATGGTTTTCAATACATATAAATATAGATGTAAATGTATACACTATACATACATCAACAGTAATTGCTCACTTCTAAAAACTTTGGTGCTGTTTTGATGCTACTACTATAGACAAAACCTAGAAATGCATCGAATACTATCCTTCCAGAATTTCTTACTCCCTCAGGATTCTCAGAGAACAGTTCAAAATGTGCACCTACATTCTTTCAATGAAGAACTCTCTAGAAACTGGAGTTCAATCACCCAACATGGACTTTAGGCTTAAGGGAAATCACCCTCACAAATTTGGGTCTTTATCGTTTATCACTAATATTCTTAGGTCTGTCTGAAAGTGAGCATATGAGGGCTGGGGAAGGAGTTAATTCACTTATAATAGGAATATCAAAGATTTCTATACTGATTTCAGGGCCTTCGTATACCTAGATCCCATGCAAAAGCAAAAGACCTTTGACCTAACTCCTTAGGGTATGTTGTGTCTCACTAGGAGCCAGGTGGAGGGGAATTTATCATAAAGAGAAGCATATATTCATAAGTCTTATTTACTAAAGAAAATGCACTCATACTTGTTAAGATGGTAAAACAGGGGAAAGTGGAGATCCAATAGAAATTAGAATAATTGCATCAATGTGGTACAGTAGTACACAAAGTGTGTTTTGAGCAATGTTATTGGGATGTTAATAGGTGTCTTCCAAAAGGGAGGTTGTTGGAGCCTGAAATATATAGTATTTTGCAGTGGAATCACATAGAAGCAGATATGGTAGAGGTTGTTTTGAAATGTATTCAGTTGTATTTTATCTTCACTGAGTATTTGGTAAAATTAGGTTTCCTCATAATAGTCTTTGGGAAATGTTCATGTAGAAAATCAATACAGGAATGGGGAAAGGGACTGCATTTTTCATCTTGTACATTTACTAAGTGTGAATTATTTGCATGATTGTTGCTATATCACTGAAGTTTGAGCTGTGAGTATACAGTGCAAGAAATTGGGGGGGGGGGGTTGTTTATTTGTGGGGGTTTTTTTGGGAAATTTTAAGCCAAATAAACTTGAAGAGACTTTCTTTGACATTTGAAATGGAAAGGCTTTATGCTCTAAATCATCCTTGCTCTACTCACTTTGTAAATCTGAGGAGTTCCATTCTTTGTTTATGACTCAACCTGTGGAGAAAGTGCTAGATTTTCCACATGAGAATGTCTCAAATAAGATTGTCTAATGCTTACCTTTGGTTAATTTCAATTTTTATTTATGTGAACATCATTGCTATTAAATTTGAAAAGGTACCTATTGGGTATGAATTGCCAAGTACTCCTGCTCTGTTGCATTTCAGGTGGGAAACTTCAAACAAAAATCATTAATCCCTGGTCTTCCCAGCTAGTTAAATACATAATAAAATTCTGTGGTACTCCTGGCTGGGAATAAAATAAAATAAAATACCCACCAGAAAGAACTAAGCATGAGCTAGTCATATCACAAGTGGAACATTGTTTCCACTTTTTGATTATATGCTTATTAGAGATGATTAACCAATTGAAATGTGCTCCTTTCAGCTCTAAATGTCTGAGTATAGAAAGGCAACTAGAATACTAAGGGGTCTTGGCTGCTCTGACCAGGGAGGCATAGGTTCAAGGGAATATAAGTCATCTTCAAATATTTGAAAGGCATTTGGAGTAGGCAAAACTGGCTGCCTTTTTTTTTTTTTTTTTTTTTTTTGGTTCTGAAGGGCAGAACTTGGAACTTTATGAGAAATTATAGGAAGGAAAGTGTACAGAGATAGTAATACCTTCCTAATGATTAGAGCTTTGAACCATGCAAACATGAGAGGTGGTGAGTCATTAGTTTTCTAAAAATCCCAGATAGAGGTTGCATACTATTCATCAGAAATATTATCTAAGGATAATATTGGCTGGAAGTTTGGATTACATGACCTTCCTACTCTACTTTAGTTCTAAAAATATTTATTAATTAGGTTCCAACAGTAGCTATCCCAGCTACGTTGAGGAACTTTTTGAGAGTCTGGTAAAATTATGGATCCTTTCTATAAAAAATCCACAGATGCACACACACAATTTGCATACAGTTTTAAAGGTTCTTAGTCCCTTTGAAGTTTACTTATAGATCCTGGTATAGGAATCTGGTCTATAATGTAATTAACTTGCAATTCTTAATAAATCACAGAACCTTCATAATTAAGGTATAGTGATTAGAGATCTTTCCGTGTATAGATCTTACATTCTAAAAATATAAAATATTTTATTTTGTTAGAAAGCAATTCTTGCATTTAAGACTGAGAATTGGAAATAGAGAACAGGGGTCTTCTCTCATTAAAAAAAAATAAATAAAAATGAGTCCTTCCTGGCCAATATGGTTCAGTGGTTGAGTGTCAATCTATGAACCTTGAGGTCATGGTTTGATTCTCAGTCAGGGCACTTGGGAGGCATGCAGCAGGGAGCCGATCAATGATTCTCTCTCATCATTGATGTTTCTTTCTCTCTCCCCCTCTTCCTTCCTCTCTGAAATCAATAAAAATATATTTTTTAAAAATGAGTCCTAAAGAATACATGTGATAAAGCCTCATTTTCCTATTGGTTTGGACTTAAACAACATGTTCTTGTGTTTCAGTTTCCAATTTTGACTTTTGGCTATTTGTAATAATAAGACAAGAGCACAGAAGGTTTGTGTGGGAGTTAGAACTAAGGGAAAGATGAGGAGTGCCTTTTGTAATAAAAGTCAAAAGGCATGGGTGACTGGGTGAATCCATTTTACAGCTCATTAACACTGCCCTTAATGGGCAGAGATCATTGCCAGAGTTTATCCCTGTGAAGCAATTAATACATGCAGACATACATATGCAAACATATGTGCTTATAGAAATGGAAATGATTTCCTTTCCATCAAGCTTAGGAGGAGAAATAGCAATCAATATTTCCTTACTCTTATAGTACACATGTGCTTTATGCTAGTTGTTTCTGGTCTGGTCTATGTTCAGTCCACACAGACTGTGTTCAGTAATCTCAAAAATACTATTGGGAGTAACTTGAAGTGGTAGCAAGAGTAGAGCAAAGGAATTGAGTAGAGAGGTTTAAATAGAAACTTCATTAGCATTTTTAAATTCCAGTTCACCAAAGTAAAAGAGGTTTGTTTTTTAAATAACCACCTTCCCACGATGCCTCCCAACCATAAACACATCTTTTTATCTGTTCCTCCTCCTTCACCTTTCCCTTTCTCTCCCTTATCATAAACAGTTATTTATAGTGCATTCTAGGTAGTGCCTAGTGCTATAGAAAAAAAAAATTAAAAGGAGATACAAAGAACTACCTGGGCAGGACATGAACCCTGAAGGCATTTACTGTCTCATGGCTGACTAAGGACACCCTGAACAAATCAGTTTTCTTTGTTTCTCATAAACACACACAGACTTGCCAGGAAGCATTCTTAACAGCAGCAGCAGACATTGCCGAGCACCTTCTCTGTGGGAGTCCTTAGGCTGGCAAGTGTTGTGAGCCCTAGTAGTGCCCAGTCTGTTGTGAAGCATGCAGATTCCTGAGCACATCCCCAGAAATTCAGCAAGTCCAGGGCGAAATACAGTTTTAAATCATGGTTCATGGGAAAGTGCTGTAAGTGGTCAGCAGTTTGCATTTTGAAAGAAATGACTACTTATAAAACGGAGAAACAGAGCAATATGGGACATAGGCCCTACCCTAATGTCGCTGCTGTATACCTGGAGGGATTACGCCTGCATACAGAATTGCAAAACAACCCACAGTGGCTAAAATTGTGTCTAATTAATGGTGCAGAAAGTAAGTGAAGGAAGTAGGAGCGTAGACAAGGGAGTATTTATGGAAGAGGTAGAAATTTAGAGGAATCTTCAATAAATAGAATATATAACCTCCATCAGGAGATTTTTCTACCTTAGCCTGTTAACCATGGCCATTGTACATGTTATTGCTTCCTTTTGGCCTTTTATCTGAATTCTACTATTAGCTCAGTTCATACCACCTTTTCCAGTCCATTGTGATTCTATGATGCTCCTCAACTTTCCTCCACTCCAATACCCAGAAATTAAGATACTGATTGGTCTACGTACTTTTAGGAATGTCAGAGCTCACAGAAATGGGCAGGAGAGAATGCTGGTCGCCACTCAAGTAGCAACTCCTGTGGGAGCTGTGGGTCAGTGGTTATTTCAGAATCACCTACTATAGAAATGCTAGTTACCTTCAGACATGTGGGCCTTGAGACTACTGGCATTGCTGTGGAGGGGCATCATCAACAGATAATCATAAAAAAATAAAATCTGGTTAGTTTTTCAGATTGAAAGGACATAAGGTTGCTCTGTATCAATTTTGCCAGAATACAGAAGGCAAGGCTCATCATGCTGTTTTAATTTATTTGAGCCCATTTACTTGGAATTGTAGGATTTGCTTACTTTCCTAGAAGATTTATCCTAGTAATTTGTCATAAAAGGGTAGGAATTCACGTCTAATATGAGTACTGATACAGCTCTTTATACTCATGATCAAATAGAATACACAAAATAAACTTAGTCAGAAATCCATAATTTGGATGCAGAAGAGTCCAATGGAGAATACATAGAATATACATGATGTACAACAAATTAACACTTGTTTGTTTTACATGTTCTTGGCCCTCTTCTCTGTAGTTGCTGTGATTTGCCACCCACCTTTTTCTCAGATCATTATGACCTTGCTCTTCTTTATTATTCAATGAAGTCTTTTCTCTTCCCCTGTTTTAGACTGTTTTGAAGCTCCCCAACTCGTGGCCATATCTTATTAGATTCTTAATGTTAGAATAATTGTATCTTATGTGTTAAGGGGCTCCTCTACCCCATCCCTCCCTGAAGAACATGGAATATTTTCCCTGGAGTTAAAGGCATGTGATTGAAAGTATGTATGATTAACACGAGTCTGCTTTCCTGTGGATAGTTACCTAATTCCGCAGAAGGTTACTTGGAGATGAGTTGCTTGCCTAGCCAGGATGCACAGATACATCAAAAGTGGTTTTTGTGTCCCTTCCCTACAACTCTTACAGAGGAATCTACTCTCAGTTTCCTTGGCTGACAATTAGACTTAAAACTCTGTTTATTATTTTTCATAAACTTTATAATTTATTTGCCCAAGGAAATATTCACAGCAAGATATCAGGACAGGGGATATCAGAAACTACCTTATGGAAATGAAGATTAGTCCTAAATCCCCACTTTTTAACAGGTTCTTTGTGGAACCTTCTTTTATGCTGAGTGTTAATATCTGCTTTTCTATTAATCTGTTTCCACTTATTGGCCTTTTCCTCTAGTTACAAAACCACTAAAGATTAAGCCTTCTTTTCTTCTATATGAAAACCCTTCAAGTACTTGAGGATGTCTATAATAATCTCCTTTTAGTCTCTGCCACTCCTGGCTGAATATGGCCTTTCTGAGCAGATAGTCACTCTTATGCTTGTCAATGTATCTTTTATTTATTTATTTATTTTTAAAATATATTTTATTGACTTTTTACAGAGAGGAAGGGAGAGGGAGAGAGAGTTAGAAACATCGATGAGAGAGGAACATCGATCAGCTGCCTCCTGCACACTCCCTACTGGGGATGTGCCCACAACCAAGGTACATGCCCTTGACTGGAATCAAACCTGGGACCCTTCAGTCCACAGGCCGATGCTCTATCCAATGAGCCAAACCGGTCTGGGCGTCAATGTATCTTTTAAAATGGGGCACCTAGCATGATGAACCATACCCCAATATGTGTCTTATGTAAAGTTCAGAAAAATGAACTGCATACTAAATTTTAATTTGTATGGGTATTTATTTAACAGTTACATCAAACTATTGTCTATTATACTTTGTTGTTCAGTGAAAATCTCCCGGCTCTGTCTTGCACTGAGGACTACGGAATTAGGCCTCTCACCCTGTGCTTATGCTATTGATTTTCTCAAACCTACATGCAGGATTTCACATTTATGCTTGTTACTTTTTCCTGTTCTGAAGCATTTGGGAGTCTGAGGAAGAGGATGCCCTGCCAGTTGAAAATGAGTTTTATGCACTCTACAATAATGTAAACAATCTTCATTCCTCTAGGTCTCCAAAAGTTTTTTTTAGGTAATTTTTATTTTCATTTGCATGAGCAAAATGTGCACAGAAAAACAACAACAACACAAAGTCCAAGTTTAAATTTTTATCTGAGCCTTTAAGGACTGTAGAAAGCAATGACAAAGACATTCTTCGGTAGGCAATGTAACTATCGATCTTATGCCACAGTGGTTTTCTGGCTGCCCAAGTCAACAACCTGTTGCTTATATGCATTTAATCATGATGTGGTACCCAAGAGTTAGGGCAATTGAACCTTTTTAGACAGGTAATTGCATGTGTACGTCAAAGTTAATAGTGGCCTTGCAGAATGACAGAATATTAAATGCAAAGGAATTATTTAGATCAATAGTTGTTCCTTAAAACTTTGCAAACAGCCCTTGCCAAATAGGTGGTAAGCACCTGGTCAATAAGTGTGTCTAAGTTGTGCACACTGCTGCTTTGAAATTCTCTAAGTATGAAACTTATTCAACGGCATTTTCTTCTTGTTCAAGGGCCTTGGATAGCAATGTTTCCCATTTATCCTCTTTAAATGGGACCCCTTTATTAAAACCACTAACTTAACTTTGTTAAATGCATGTGGTTCTGAAGGAACCCAATGCATACTCTGACTCTTTAAAAATCGGGGCAATATGTTATCTACTTTCCTTAAGGATAAATATTTTCCCAGAGCCCAGAGCGACTGAGTTACCCCTCTGGGTAATCATCTTTCCAAGAAGTTAGTTATATATTAGGTATGCACTTAGCTTTCAAGGACTGATAACCTGACTGACATTGGGTTAAACAGAAGATCATTTATTTTTCAAATTTAATAAGTCCAGAGGTAGATGATACAGGGCTAGTGGAACTATTTCAGGGGAACATTAGGTATTTAGGCTCTTCTGTCTCCTTGCTTCTCCATCCATGAAGTGTGACTTTGAATTCATAGTCTCAGAAGGGGTTTTTCCCATAGGCATTGACTGGATGGTTTTGTAGCAAAAATGGCAGAAGAGGCATGCTGTCCAAGTCTGCCTCTTTAAAATAACCTTTCCCAGTGACTTCCATTAACATTTTCTAAAGATTAAGTGTGTCACAAGGCACTGACTCTGAGGAAGTTGGGGAAAGCAAGTATTTTTAGTCCCTCCTCCAAAAAAAAAAAAAAAACATAATTGTTTCAATTTCCCAGGGAAATGGCAAAATGGATATTGAGTAAAAACTAGAAGTATCGCCGAAACCGGTTTGGCTCAGTGGATAGAGCGTCGGCCTGCGGACTGAAAGGTCCCAGGTTCGATTCCGGTCAAGGGCATGTACCTGGGTTGCAGGCACAATCCCCAGTAGGAGATGTGCAGGAGGCAGCTGATTGATGTTTCTCTCTCATCAATGTTTCTAACTCTCTATCTCTCTCCCTTCCTCTCTGCAAAAAATCAATAAAATATATTTTAAAAAAAACAAAAAAAAAAAACTAGAAGTATCTGTCACAACTGCCCTTCTAGATTGATAGTTTGACCTATGAACCAAAGACTGGGCTGTCCTCCTATCCTCCCCAACTCCCGAGAAATAAACTACAATTGAGCAATGATTTTTATAATGCATCTTGGTATTCCTATATAGGTACCACCTAGTAAGTCATGGGAGGCTATTGGATTCTTTAGTACCAGCTCTGAGTCTTCTTACAAGTCATATCATTTTTACACTATTTTATCTGGGAAATCACAACATAGTTTCCATTCTTTGACCTGTCAGCAGTCCAACTCTTGATTTTTTAATTCCCAGTCTTGGAAACCCAGTGTATTCAAACTTTGTTTGCTCAACTAACCTGCTTTTATTGCTTTATTATTGGATTGAGGAATGTACCTTGGGTGAGAATAATATCAATCATTTCTCCAAAGCCTGCTTATCTCAGCCATACTGAACAACTTCAACCTTCTTCTAAGATTATTTGGTTGTGACAGTCCAATTTCATTCTGTTGGGTTACAGATCTGTACTCTTTTATAATTCCTCATTCTCTTTAATTTTCATTAAAAAAAATACAAATTTGTGCAATATATTAGTCACTAAATGTAGAAACTATTACTCCAGTTATATATGCAACAGGGCATACCTACTGTGGTAATGGACTGCTTTCCTTGCTCTCAATGTCTCTATAGGCAGTTGAGTTAAAAATGCTTTAATATCATCAATATTTTGACAAATTGGAAAAAAAGGGCAATTAAAATAAAAGCTGGAGCTTTATCCACTAATCAACCACTGCAGCTCAGATATCAGCTAATAGTGTGAAGGGCACGACTCTAGACAGATAAAACTGGACAACTGAGGAATAAGTTGAAATAAATTATACATTTTTGTCACAATCCTATTATTTAGCAATGGGGACTTTTTGTTCTTAATTATATGACATGATAATCTTCAGGAGAGAAAATGTGCAACTTCCTTAAACGTGAGTCACATTCGCAATAAACCTCTAAAAAATGGGCTGTGGAAAAGAGGCTCTTGATTTTCCTTCACCACATGTGACACATGTAACTGTTATTTGCCTTTACTTAAGTGTATGCCTTCCTCCTCCTTGAATGTAAATGCACTTTAACTAGATTAGGATTTTCACATTGCTATTCCAGAGCACAGTTTTGCGCTATGGATTTTCTCCAATCTGAATGTAATACTGACTGATGACAGTGACCCTAAAAAGTAAAGCAAACATTTGCTGAAATTTACATAATTTTCACTTTTCTGATGCTAGCAAATGGGAACTGCTTCAAAACAGAAATCACCTATATTTTTCCTAAAGAAAAGAAATAGCCTTTCATATCAGTTCATATTTTTCCTTGTTGAGCTAATTATCTTTTGCTTATGTGGCAGTTTAGTTTAGTTGTTGTTTTTTCCCCCCCATGCTGTGTAAAGGTTTTTCTCAAAGCAGTACTGCATAAAGGAGAGCTTTATAAACAAATTTAATCTCTTCCATTGGCTGGCTGAGAGGTATGCATTTGGGGGTCTCTTGCAGTTTCTCTATAGACTATTTATGTAAATGAAAAAAATCAGTTATTACTTGAAAAAATAACTAAAACTTTGATTTAACAGTACAAAAGAGGGTACTGTCTAATCTTGAAAATAGGAAATTGCTTTTCAAGATCCATTCCTTTCATACTGTTTCTGCCTGCTGCTGCCGAAGGAGGCAAGACCCACTACCTTTGCGCTTCTACCAAATCTGTTGTTCTGCCTCTGTAAGGCTTGGCTGTAAACAATAGTTGAAATGAGTAAATTTTAATAGTAATAGTAACGTGTCTGATAGGATCTTCAAGTCTGGATTGGACAGCTCTGATTATACCACAGCAGGAGACAATTTACATGTGAACCTGAAATGAGAAGTTAAACATTTGGCATAGCGTAGCAAGAGGCTGTGACTTACTTGTCACTCTTTGGTAACGTTGCTGTAAATGTGAGATGGAATGGGCAGCAAATTCTCCAAAAGTAGTGATTTTTCTGAAGTAGACAGGTTTTTCTGCGAGATGCATTGCATTTTTTCTGTGATAAATGACAAATCGAAATATTGCCAATATGAAGAAATATTGATTATATTTGCACTTAATCTTCCAATGGTCATTAAAGTTTCCATTTTTCATCACAACTTAAGGTGATGGTTGCTGTGCTAAGAAGTAGCATTATTTTAAAGCAAACCACTGTGAGTTGGGCCAAAACAGTTTCATTCTAAACACTTGACTCCTAAATGTTATTAATGAGTAAAATTGTACATTGCACAGAAAACTAGAAGCTTTCTTTGTCCTTAAAAATTAGAAAAGCAAATCTAGTTTAAATTATTTAAGGGTAATAGTAGATGAGACATTCATTTCTTTTACTCTCCATTTGGATATAAAATATTAAGTCTAGAAATGTTTCTTGTATCTCTTTGTTTGGGTGGCTAAAGCAATCAAAGGGTAAACTAGTTCATTGGAAAATAATATATGAAGCAATTATCAGGTATGCATTTAAAAGTCATCAGAAATGCTCTGTTTCAGTACCTATCATGTGTTAAATATTGAAGACCACACCATATCCTTAATGAAAGCTTCATTAGGAAGACATTAGTAGATTAAATCTATTCTCTGTGTGGTTTATTTTATTTAGGATATAATGGGGTAAGTGTGTTAGTTTGCCTACGTAATGTTTCCTACTGTACCTCAACACAGCCAGGAACAATTCCACAGAGGTCTACAGACCTACTAACACCTGTCAAGGTAAACTCACAGTTCTCAGGGGGAATCATCTCAGTAATAGAACAGAGAAAGTCTGAGGAAAGTAATTTTCTCTTGAAAGAAAAAGACGACAGATTAAAAAAAAAACCCACTGATTAATGATTTTTCAAAATGCTTCAGAGGTGATATATTTCTTATACAAGTATCAAATATGTAATCATATATGTGTAGATATATATAATATATTATTATTTTTTAAAAAAAATATATATATATTTTATTGATTTAAGATTGGAGGGGAGAGGGAGAGAAAGATAGAAACATCAGTGATGAAAGAGAATCATTGATAGGCTGCCTCCTGCATGTCCCCCACCGGCAATCGAGCCTGCAACCCGGGTATGTGCCCTTGACCAGAATCGAACCTGGGACCCTTCAGTCCACAGGCTGATGCTCTATCCACGGAGCCAAACCTGCTAGGGCTATATAATCTATTTTAAGAATAAATGTTTTGGAGTGTAAGTTTTCATTTTGATGTATTCTAAGAGATTTGAAATATGTGAAATGATCACGCATTTTGAATCGAACCACTGAAAGTTTTTCCTGTACCTAGAGCTGAATCTTTCCTTACCCATCCTAGCACAAATATATTAGATTATAAGTCCTGCTGTAGTGATATTATTTGAATGGTTATAGTTATAGTTAAAATGGTGCCAGTATTTCCATTATAGAACCCTATTCTCAAGGATTTATAAGTTCACTATAAATGTTTGCTCTGCAATTCAAGTTGGCAGCAAGCATCTTGGATTGGTGGTATTTTTTTTTCTTTTACATAGTATGGGAAAGAAAGACATCCATTTATAGCCTAAGTAGGAAAATATGACAAAGAATTCCATTATTCTCCATAACCAATTTATTTAGCCTTCAAATTAATGTTCAGCCTAAATTTATTGTATGTTTTAGGCACTAAAAGAACTAACCCAAATACCTGCAAGAATAAGTTGAGAGGATTTGTTTCCCTTTTTTGGTGGTCTTAGTTGGTTATTTAAAACTCCTAAACATGTAGATATACTTAACTAGTTGCTTTGATACTTTATTATTTCAGCACAATAATAAGGTGAATACATTATCACATATCTTGGGTATTTTTTTAAGATACCTGTTAACAGTCTCTACTTAAGAAAGCAGCAATTAATTGGCAAAGCTCAGAAAAGTTTCCAACAGATATGTATGTGCTAAAATTGGGTAGAATGATGAGTGGGAAATTAAGAGAGGGAGGAAAGAGAAAAAATAGTTTTTACAGAAGGAATAATATGGACAAGGGCAATGAAGTAAAGAGGTGATAGTATGTCTAAGGAAGAGAGAAGTTCATGTGGCTGGAGCCTATGATGCTTTGTGGGGAAGTGGCAGAAGTTGAGATAAAGGTAAACCAAGAAAGGCAGCATAAAGATGAATTTTAAAGGGCTTAATGTTCCATCCTAAAGAACTTTGATTTTTATCTTCAAACACATCTTTACAGTGGGATAGTCACACTAACTTAACTCTTGTGCTAACATCAAAATACAACTCTGATAAAAAGTATAATCTAATATATTTGTCCTGAATTGGAAGGGGATTAGATTATAGACCCCAGATAAACTTATTTAGAGATTTGATTCAGATTGCATGATTCAATCCCTTTCAGTGCATTCAAATGATAATGCATGCTCTAAATTAGAATATATATATATATATATAAAATGGCTAATATGCTAAGTGTCTATCTGACCAGTTGCTGTGATGCACACTGACCACCAGGGGACAGACGCTCAATGCAGAAGCTGCCATTTACAGAGAAAGGGCACTGCACACCTGGCACCCACAAAGCAACACTCAGCTTCCCCCAAGTGGGACACAGGCCTTGCAACAGCCCACCAAATCGCAGCTGATGCTGCCGAGACTGCATGGCTCAAAATGCTGCCCACAGCCCAGCCCCAAAATGGTCACTGTGGGTGCTGGGTAATGACATCATGTAGCAACGCCCGGCTTCCTCTCCCTAGCGTCAGGCCATTTAATAAATGGCACCACGGGCCTGGTGCCCACAAAGCAACACTTGGCTTCCCCCAAGTGGGATACAGGCCCCGCAACCACCCTGGAGTGACACCCCACTAAATTGCAGCCAATGCTGCCAAGACCCCATTGCATAAAATGTGGCCCACAGCCCAGCCCAGTCCTGAAATGGTTGCTGTGGGCACTGGGTAATGACATCATATAGCAACGCTCAGCTTCCTCTCCCTTGCGACTAGCCTCCTTACAGTTTCTTCAGCCCAGGAATATGACTTGCTGTGTAGCCAGGTGAAAATATTTTACACTATAACCAAATGTCTGTGAAGCATTTTCCCATGCCTCATCTCATTTGATCCTCACAGAAGTCCTGGAGTAGGTAGATAGGAGATTCGGTGGAATCCTATTTTCTTTTCATTAGCCGGAAAACGGAGATTTAGAAAGTTTAGAAATTTGACCCTACTGAAAAGAAATAAGAAATGGTAGACCTTGAAAAAGACTTCAGGTTTTCTCACTGAGCAGAATATAGTCAAACACTGCTGCAGTTAAGTATTTTACCCTTTGTTCTCCCTGCATGATCTACAATAATAGTCTGCTTTGTGTTGATATTTACTGCTGTGTTGCTGACAATTACCTGAAAGAGAAGTTGCGGTGCTTCACTGGGCTGGAAAAAGTTTAGCTATATCAGAAAGCAGATCTAATTAAGCAAGTTGATTCTATATATATAAAAGGCTAAGTCGACTAGCGCATGCGTGATACATATAAAGCTCTCGCTGGCACCAATCACATGAATGTGTTTCCATCTGTCATTGTCAATCGTGAATTTGGTTGACATTTCTATTATAGAGAAAGGGTGAATAGTGATATTGAAATATTTCTTCTAATTATTTTTTTTCAATGTGCATGAATCCGTGCACCAGGACACTAGTATATTTATAAAGATCAAACTGGGCTTATGTTCTAAGTGTTTAGGCATTCAGGAAATAGGATTCATGGGATGTGCATGATTTCTGGTTCCTGATTTACATATCTATTTACTAGGGTATTTGAAAATTATGTCTTTGGTTTTATATCACCCTGAACTTGCTTTATGCTTGTCCTTCCATTCTCAATGTTTCTTTTTTTCTATAATGATGGGCATATATGATAGAATGTTAGAATGTGCTGGTGAATACAGGCAAGCAGATCCCAGTTGGTCAGTTTTTGACATTGAAGTTTTCTGTAGCTGATGCTGGTCAGACTCGAAGCTTGATATACCAAGATCTGAAGGGGTCTTCCTGGGATTTTTATACTGACTGACTATTTGGATGGCCAGTATTATGTTTTATATGGAAGAAAGCATTTTCATCCATTCTGATTTATCTTCTCCATACTGCCTCCCCTAAAAAGAAAGAATTAATCATTCTAAAAATAAATAAGTGCTGTGCTAATAATACATATATACTATGTACCAGATACTATTCTAAATGTTTTATAAATGTCAACTCATTTAAGCCACACAAGAACCCCACATCCACTCCTTTTAATGATGATAAAACTGGTGTTGAATAATCTGCCGAAGGCCACATGTCTAGCAAGTTAGTAGAGTCAGAATAGAATCCTGGTGCCCTGCCTGTGTTCCTGCCCCTAGCCACTGGTTAGGCTAACCAAAGAAGAGTTCAAATACAAATGGTGGAAAGAAAAAGAAAATAGCTTTTTCTAAGTAAAGGGATTTTACAGTTGAATGGTGTGAGATAAGGAAATGCAAGTTTATATGATAGACATCCTGAAGCATTTAAGAGTTATTTAAAGAAGAGATCTGAGAACAACATGGTTATCAATGTGTAGAGTACACTGCAAAGGAGAGCATTAATTAGAAAGCTCTCCCTGTATTGCTAATAAAATCTGTGTCAAAGACTTCAACATTCAGACAGCAGTGGTTCAGAAAATCTGGTTTCCCTGGAAAGTAGTATAAGCATCACCCTGGAACTTGTTAAAAATGCAAATTATCAGGCCTTTCTGCAGATCCAAGGAATCTAAAGCAAAGCAATCTATGATTTAATAAGCCCTCTTAGTGATTCTCAGCCACACTAAAGCTTGAGCACCACAGATTTAGAGAAACAGAGACTGAATTAAGAAATTATTGGAGAGATGGCCAAACTTGACCATAGACTTAGACTAAGTGGGGAATGTTTAGAATATGGTTAAATTAATCAACCATACAGCATAGTATCATTACATTTTTAGTACCTATCCTATATAATAAAAGCCTAATATGCTAAGTGCCCAGTCCTCTGTTCAACCAATCAAAGCACAATATGCTAATAATGTGCTAAGGCCTCTCAACTGTGGGCTATCATATGCACTGACCATCAGAGGCCAGATGCTCTGACTGGTAGGTTAGCTTGTTGCTGGGGTCCCACCAATCAGGACTGAGCAAGATGGGCTAGACACACCCTGGATCTCTCCTGGGGTCCCTCTCCAGCTGGCCAACCTCCCGCGTCTCTCCCTGGCCCTAATCATGCACCAGTGGTGTCCCTCATCCTGGCCTGCACCCTCTTGCAATTCAGGAGCCCTTGGGGGATGTTGGAGAGCCAGTTTTGGCCCAATCCCATAGGCCAGGCCAAGAGACCCCACTGGTTCACGAATTCGTGCACCAAACCTCTAGTCTAAAATATGTACATATGAATAAATAACAATCACTTATATTTAGTGCTTACTATATTTTAGAGACTGTTCCCATTGAATTGCATGCAGTGTTATAATCATATTAAAGATGAGGAAACTGGGACAAGGGGCTATTTAATCCAATGTCACAGGAATAATAATAACTCAGATTCAAACTCATAGCCAGGCACTCATTGCAAGTTCTCCTGCTACATTACGAGCACATTCAAATCCAAAGAGTTTGTTGGCAACACAATTTGGTTGGAATGACTATACAGACAATATAAGATGACAGTGGTTGAAAGATGACATATGTCTGGTTGGTGCCCAAGCAATGCCCACGATAGTTAAAGATGTAGTTATAGAGAAATCTCTATGATGCTTCCTTGATGTTTAGGCAGATAATGTCATAAATGAACATTTTACATAAATAAAACAAGAGAAGAGATAGAGAACATAAAGTACTTCTGTCCTAAACACTGCTAACCTTAATTGAATAAATCTGTTCATGTTTCACAAGTCAGACTGTACATACGGGCTTTTAATTTGAGTGAATTGGGCATCATGCTGGCTGATGTTGGGTTCCCACTATTCCCTCCTATTCATTATATCAGTTCTAGGTAATAGCTAAATTGACTGAATTCACAATCTATATCTCTGACTGGATCATAGGTGGCAGGAGATGAAAGTGCACTTCCAGATAAGTAAACACTTCATAAACCTGACTTTTCCGAAATATTGTTACTTCTGTGGGCCTTGCGTTTATCATCTGAATAAGAAAGAGATTGCACTACAGAATCTCCAGGGATGCTTTTAGCCTGGCATTTCTTTATTTTTCATTTTTTATTTTTCATGTTTTACTCTTACTACTGGGGCTCTTCTAATCTGCTCGTTTCTCAGAATACCCTTAGGGACCTGGAGTAACTCATAAAGGTAACAGGATCAGAGGTTTATCTTTACAACTTCATCAATGACCCCCTCTTCTGAGCCTCTCTCTCTCTCTCTTTTTTTTTTTTGTCCCTGTGCACCCATCAGGAAGAATATATGCACCCCTATGTTCATAGCAGCGTTATTCACAGTAGTTAATATTTTTATTCTCTTTCGTTCCCAGCCCTGAATGCAGGTAGAGGAATAGGTGGGATCTGCTCACCCCTTCCTTTGTGCTGACACCAGTAGAAACGTGAAATGCAAGACTGACAATCACCTCGTTTTTAATTTTTAAAAGATCGGTGCTGCCTATGGGTTTTAATATACTTCTCCTCTGCGGCTTTTAGTGTCTACATTTTTATTTAAAAAGCTTAATACTGAACTGTAAAAATGTCCAATTATGTTTAAGAAAAGCACGGAAAGGTTGAAAGTGTCTGCCTGACAACCACCCTGTTTCTGGAGACAGAAGGGTTGATTTTTTTGGAATATGAAAAAATAATTTGAAATGACCTGTCCTTTTCTATCTCTCCCCACACCCTCCCTTCCATCCATTCTCCTCTCTCCTTCTGTTTCCTTTGTTTTTATCCCCTCAGCTTTCAAATCCATCTCTCATTTCTTAACTCTGTTGTCTGACTTATGCTACCTGCCTTCTTATTCATCATAAATCAACTGTGAATGGACCTAGGACAATTTACGTGCACAGCTATTAGGTTCTTTTGGTAAGTCTCAGTAGCCACAGTTGTTAGAAAAGAATGAGGGTTAACCACTATTCCAAGAATTTCTCTAAGTCCAGGTCATAGTGAATGTAAGATGCAGACCAACCTATGCTACGGAATCAGACATTTAAGTAAGCACAGGATCTTAGAGCCTGTTCTGGATGCTTGATGAAGTCCCAGCTCTTGGTTATTTTAAATGCCTGGGAAAATGACTTTCCAAAAAGGTTTTCATGAAGCTAAGATGGCAGTATTGCAGGGGCATCATCCAGCTCATCATCTGTCAGAATTAGGTGACTAAGATCTGTTAAAGATCACTAATAGCACCCATTTCATGTGGTTTTTGTGAACTAATACATTTACATCTCTCAGAGTTGTGCCAGTTACAGATGTGTCAGTTATTATTACTATTGCTATGGTGCCATTCCTTAGAGTGAAGGATGAAAGGGCTCTTATATTCACATATTCTATTTAAGTAGAAGCAAAGCATGTCTATAAGGTATTTTGGCCAACCCACATTTCTTGAATATTAATGATTTCATAAAGATAACCCATTTCTAACTTTCATTACACCGATTGACAAGCCGATGATAACCTACTTCTAACATACCTTGTAATTAATTAGCAAAGCCACATCATGATGGGAGATGATGATAGCTCAAGGCTTCTGGAAGCCACCTCTGGCTTCTATAATTCTGGCTGACACTGGGGCATAAATTTCTGATGAAGGCAGCTGAATCTCTTGGGACACAGAATAACACTAGCACACATTTATACTCCACGGTCTATGCTGAAATATTTAAGAGTATATTTCAGAGAGCCAGGCAGGCACCCTGTCTCCTGCAACCAATTCTTCACTCACCTAACCCCAGTTTGTCAAATGCTGCCTCAGTTTCCTTTAAATAGTGTATTTCCAGCCACAAGGACTGACCAGCTGAAGAGACATAGTGTAAGCGCAAGCTTTATTCGCTTCACTCAGATTAGGCATGTGTTTACTCACAAGACTTTTCTCTACTCTCTGTACAGAGAATCACTCTTTGTTCCACCAGATTACAGCCATTTATTATAAATATTGCAGCATCAGTATCACAGCATCCACGCTAGAACCTCCTAAGTATTGCAAAGGTGCCCTAGACATCTGCCCGAAACACTACAGCTACAATTTCTTTTGTCAAGGAAGCAATAAATATTTCTTTTTTAGCTCTTGAGACGCTAGTAAAACTGAGATTTCTGGCCTATCCTTTCCCTAAACCCGTCTTTATCTCCCAGGGCCCCAGGCAATATAAGACAGACAGGGAGCCTCTTCTTCATTCAATTCTCTTGGGAGGGTTGATCAGAAGTTTCTTTACTTAATTCTATTTCTATGGCTTTAATTTATACAACTAATTCTCCAAAGTCCCAGCCCCATCCTTCCCTGGTAATCAAGAGAATAACAAATATAGTTCGTACTTATTAATTATGGATATGAATTCACCTCCTCACTAAAATGTGTAAACCCCATGTCCTGGCCAGGTAGCTCAGTTGGCTAGGGTATCATCCTGATACACCAAGATTGTTGGTTTGATCCCCAGTCAGGGCACATGCAAGAATCAACCAATGATTGCATAAATAGTTGGAACAATGAATTGATATTTCTCTCTCTCTCCCTCCAGCCTTCTCTATTTCCCTCCCCCCCCCCATTCTTTCTTCCTCCTTTTTCCTTCTCTTCCTCCTCATCCCTTCCTCTCTCTCAAATCAATTTAAAAAAGCATCAAAAAAATTGCAATCCCCAAATCAACACCCATGGCACGATGCTGGTCATTAACAGACATGCACAGAGTGGCAAAAATTTGAGTCCCGACACCCATGTTGCTACCTGAGGTCAAACAACACAGCACTCTACCTTGTTTCAACTCTTGTATTATAAACAAGGGGCCTTTTTGTGGTCTATTTAGTGGCACATTTTTCACATTTTTGCATGCTTTTTGTTGATCACTTTGCTGTTTAAAATGGCCACTACACATAATGCTGAAGTGCTAACATTCCTAAGCTGTGGCACACCTTATGGAGAAAATAGGTATTAGGTAAGCTTCGTTCAGGCTTGAGTTATATTGATGTCAGCTGTGAGTTCACTGTTAATGAATCAAGAGTACATATTCAATAAGATGTCTTTAACCAGAAAAACACATAAAACAAGGTTATATATTGATTAGTTGATAAAAATGTTGTGGCCAGCGGCTTGCATGAACTTAACTCCTCGGGGCATTGGTTCAGGTTTGGCTAATTCAGTGTTCACAGTGACTTTATAGACCATAACTACTGGGAAGAATGAGAATTAACTGCTTGTTCTAAGAGACTGACTTACATTTCACATATGCTGGGCACTAGAGGGAGTACAAAGAAAGATTGGACTCTGTTCCCCTTCAGGAATTCCTGTAGTTGGTGAGGGGAGGACAGATTAACACTGTAGAGGAGGGCAGTGAGAGCAATGCAGTGCTCTGCATTTCCTGTAGATGGAAGGAACTGAACGCATTGTGCAGGCTCATCAGCTCGATAGGTGAGACCTGTATGGGAGGAAAAGCATAATGCCTTAATTGTGGGGAGCATTTGATATCTTTTAAATCACTCTCACATTAAATATCGCATATCCTTCCTGCCCTGTGGGATTCTTAGGGAAGATAGGAACATGACTATTTTATAAAGGAAGCCAGGGAGCCTCAGGGAGAGGCTGAGTAACGAATCGGGCATCACTGGTAAATGGCAGTGCCAAGGAGGCAGCACAGGCCCCCTCCCTCTGCTCTTTCCCCGGGAACACTGTGAAAGATCA
Source organism: Myotis myotis (assembly GCF_014108235.1). Lineage (NCBI taxonomy): Eukaryota > Metazoa > Chordata > Mammalia > Chiroptera > Vespertilionidae > Myotis > Myotis myotis. The sequence continues at coordinate 27,904,704 of NW_023416318.1, forward strand.
AGTTCACAACAGGAGCCTGGGGTCCTGGAACCATACCGGGGAGGGTGATATCCTCTTCTTCCCTTTGGAAGCTTGACTTGATACTTCAAAAATGAATAATCACCACCCTGGACTATGAGTGAAAGAAAATACAGAGGCTGAAAAAAGAATACAATGAAGAGGAAGGGGCCCAGGGATACGGGTGGCAACAGGACACAGTGGAAGGTGCAAGATTTAGAGTCTGTTGGTTTATGAGCAGTTAGGGGAAAGTTAGGAGATACAGCATCTTTAAGTAAATAAATGTACCTTCTTTAGCATGGCTAAGCCATTTCAGTTCGTGAACTGAAGAATTATCTTCTTAGCAGAAGGACATAAACTTTTGACAGGAACCTAAGATGACAAATTGCGACGGATTTGACTTAGGGGCCCCTAGACACTATTACAGAGTGACCCCCAGTGTCCCTGGGTCCCCTCTCTGCATGGACTATGAAACAATATAGAAGTCTAAATGGCCACTTGTATGAATGGTTGATTTAAGTGAAATCCTTCTAGATTACTTTTTTTTCTTCAATATGGACTTCACATTTGTTGATACAAGGGATAATATCTACAAGGAAAGCCTGTGGGAAGTAATATCTATTCTGAGTTGTTTCCCTCTCTCTTTACATAGAAATAAAGACAGAAAATGACCAGTCACTGGACATGTCATAGTTTTTATCATCTTTTGGAAACTGGAGGAGTGTTTCCGCCATAATCCCAAATCTTAGCTGCCAGCCTCAGGAACTGTGGTCCTCCTTGCCAACTTCACTCGCTGTGCTTGCTGGCTTTTGAGATTTTTTAATGTGTGTTGGCTGTGCTAGTCTTTCATCCAAGACACACAGTTAGAGACACAGCATTTCACCAGTGGGATATAAATGTCCTCTCTTTCTTGGGGATACTGGATTTAGGAATTTTTGTTTCTTGATGCTATTTTCCTAATGAGACAGCGTGAGAGAAGACAGAACTCTGCTGTTATAAAAAAAAAAATCACCAGAGCTGGGCTTCTATAGAGATCTTGTGGGTTCTTAAATATCCCTAAGGTGTTTGATTGAAACACAGGCAAGCTCATTCCTCCTCTTTCTCTCCTCTGCTGTCCTCTTTCCCACCTGTCCCCTCTCCCTCTTGCACTCTCCCCTTTTCTCTTTCCCTCAGCTGCCTGTGCACACACCCCGTTTCTCCTGTGTGTTTCCGTTCCCTGCACTTCCACCGCCTTATGAGATAGGATATTGTAGTGGGAACGAGGGCTCTTTGTTATGAGTCATATCTGTAATTCACAGATCATCAGACCTGATGCTTGAGTAGATGGTGTCAAGCCATCTTTGGCAGACCGGGTTTGAATACCTGGCAGAACAAGTTTGGTCCAATAAAAAGAGCAGAATTCTTTCCCTTTTCAGAGCTCTCAGGACACTGGTTACATCTAAACCATAGGGGTAGGGGAAGGGTGCCATTTGCCATTGGAATGCAGGCGGAGGGAGCACCTGGCAGAGGAGGGAGAGTTGCTTTTGAGGTGTTCCCCGCATTGCCATCCACGTGTCCCTCGGATGCGTGGAGAATGCGTGAGAGAGGCAAAGCGGGGTGATCTTTGTGGGAAGCTGGACCAGCCTCCCTCCTTACATAGGCTCGTCCTCTGCATTGCATCCCAGCTTCAGTGATTTGCTATTTGGAGACTGCAGATTTGCATAGAGCCCCCTCGCTTCGCCAGCGCCAGCGTGTGTGTGGTATTTCTTTTCTTTTCTTTTTTTTTCTCTCCCTCTCTCTGCCCTGCACTCCTCTGCTGCTGCTCTTCCCTGGCTCCGCTTCTCCCGTCCAGTCCCCGCTTCCCTCCTCGGGGTGCCCTCTTGCCTCCGACCCCCGCGCCTGGTGTGAGTGCCGGGAGGCAGCGGGCGCTGATCGCCTCGGGAGCAGGCGATGCGCGCCGCTGCTCCGCGCGCTGCCCGCGGGAGGCTGGCGCGAGCTGGCCCGCCGGCCGGGGCCGCGTGGAGAGAAGGGGCGCCCGGATTCCATGGGGTCTGCTGCTCCCCGGAAAGGAGGCTGGGCCGGCGAAGTGGCCTCCCCAGTCCCCGCGCACAATGCTAAACGGATTGACCTAGCGGCTCGGCGGCGGACGGCTGTTATGTAGAAGTGAGGACCCTCCGGGAGGAGCTTTCAACCGTCTCCCCGCTCCCCACCCCCTGGCACGCGCTCGCGCCCGAAACTCTTTGGGAGTCTCACCGGAGAGCCTGGAGCCCTGGAACTCGGGGAGCAGCCGCCCTCCCCGCACTGGCTGTTCCCGGGGGCTGCCTTTCGGGACAAGCACCCCCCCGTCGGCTGCATCGGCCTCGGCTATGTTTTGGATTCTTTGGGGGACAAGGCGCGGCGGACTCCAGGACCCCGAGAAGACCGTCCGAAGGAGGGAGAGGATGGGTGCTCTGGCTCGGTGAGGCGGCGCCCCGCAGCCCACCCTGAGCTGCCCGCCTGCCTGCTCCCGGGTGCCCTCTCCCCTCCCTGCGCCCCAAACTTTGCCTCCCGTGGTAGCTGCTCCTCCGCGGGCGCCCCGCCATGTACCAGAGGATGCTCCGGTGCGGAGCCGAGCTGGGCTCGCCCGGGGGCGGCGGCGGCAGCGGCGGCGCAGGGGGGCGCCTGGCCCTGCTCTGGATCGTCCCGCTCACCCTCAGCGGCCTTCTAGGAGTGGCGTGGGGGGCGTCCAGCTTGGGCGCGCACCACATCCACCATTTCCATGGCAGCAGCAAGCATCATTCAGTGCCTATTGCAATCTACAGGTCACCTGCATCCTTGCGAGGCGGACACGGTGGGTCTGAGATGCCAAGTTCTCCGGGGTTACTCCCGGCCTCCCCGCTTTCAACCCCGCGCTGGCTTTTCAGCCCCTAAGGCTCAGAGAAATGGGAGCGCAGGAAAGGGAGGCGCGTTTGGGTGTGCTTGGTGGGAACCACTGATCTCTTTGAAGACAATAGAAGAGGGATGGGGAAGGCATCCGGTGTGTTTGTGGTGAGGGGTGGGAGGGGCATCCCTGGTGAGGGTGCTGGAGAGAGACGTGGGGCACCTATGAAGGGACCATTCTTGGCTGGGCATCTGGGCCCCCTGGGAAGGGGGCGTTACTAGCCCGAAGGTCACTCTGTGTGGCTGATGGGGCGCTGTGCTCAGCCCAGGGACCTGAGCGCCAGTGAGAGGAGGGCTCTGCAGAACCTTTTGTCTGCGCTGTGGGCTGCCCCACCTCCTGCCCATTTCCCTGGCTTTGGGGAGGGACAGGTTCCGGACCGCACATTCCTCCAGAGTGTGCCAGATGGCAGTGCCAGCCAAGGCGGGGGGCCCGGGACTCACTCAACAGGAGTCCAGTCCCTTTTGCCCCCACCTCTTCCCTTAATTGGAGAAGGTAGGAAGGTAACTGAGGCTGACCAACCCCTGCTAGGCTCAGAAAAGACCTCTGCACACCACCCCTTTCCCGCACCCCCCATACACATTCTCTTATTTTTCTTGGTGATTAGGCTCAGATCTTTTCTAAACACAGCAGGGAGGCTTGGCTACCCCAACCCATCTCCCTGAGGTCATGTCTGAAGGCTGTTGGGGTAAGGGATGTCTTTGCTTTCTCTTTCTTCAGCTTAGTGCTTCCTAGGGAGGGAAGGTGAGCCAATGCTGGTTGGTGTAAGTCCGGAGGTCTGCTTGGAGGAGGAGAATTTAGAGCAAAGAGAAGCTCTTCTCCTCATCCTATTTTGGTTGTGTGTGTGTGTGTGTGTGTGTGTGTGTGTGTGTGTGTGTGAAGAGTAGAATGTGAAGGAAAGCCTTGGTGGGCAGGTTCCTTCTCCAGAGTGGCCAGCAATATGAGACCAGGTTCCTCTCATCTTCAGATAAAAGTCTATTTCAGATTCCCTGAACTGACAGTAAATAATGTATCAAACTGTGTTTGTCAATCTCTCCCCACTTCCAATCTGCTCCTCCAATTTAAAGTCCACTACTTTAAAAAGCAGGGCAAAAGTTGTTGTGGACACTCTTTCTCATATTCCATCCTCCCTTCCTTTCCTTCCAGGGCCCCTCCCTCTTTCAGACTTGGTTCAGCTCTGGACCCTCTGTCCTGCTCCCTAGTAATTCTTCTCCCCTGAGCAGCCGCCGGTGATACCAGGATGGCCCTCTTCCCCAGGGACATGCAAAGCATATAGTTTCACCTACCTGAAGAGAGAAGAATAATTCCCCTTAGCAACCCCTCTTTCGGAGTGGCATGGAGACACACCTCATTTGGGTCCCAGAAATCCCTTCCTTTCCCCAGTTCCCTCTCAAGGATTCTCTCCAGCTTAGAGTGGCTAGGATGGAAGTGATGCCCCAAACTGGGGCATCTTAACTAAGAGTAACATCAAGGATAGATCCCTGTGAAGCAGCAAGGAGTCTCGGCTCTCACCAGTAGTCCAGGAGCCTGCTGCTCAGTTACCTGGGTGCAGTTCTCACCCACTGCCCTGTCTTTGTGCAGAATTGTGTGAGTTCCAGGGGAGGGAGATGAGTGAGGGCACAGGAGTGGCAGACAGAGAGTGGGTGGGTGGGTGTGCTGAGTTAGATGGGGGTAGGTAAGGGGGTGGGGCACCTAATTGTAGCGGTGGGAAGCACTTGGATAGTAATCCAATACACATATTCACTTTTCCTTTGCGGTGGCTCTGCCTCTCTCCCGGGAGATCAGGCTCCATTGGGGAGAGCGCCCAGTGAGGGGGGGTGGGGGTGGCGAGAAGGAGAACACTACGGGGGCCCTGCCAAGAGTGGGCACCCCTTCCTCTGCCCACCACTGCTCTGCCCCAGTCAGGCGCCGTCTGCTGGTCTTTACAAGCATTTCTTTCCCTCCAGAACATAGTGATTGTCTCTGAATGTGAATGAAAAAACCAGGCACATCCATCATTGAAAAAGAGAAAGGATAGGAGAAAAGTAGAGAAAACGGTGTGTGAGCAGCATTTGGCATCGTTCTTTCGAGTCAGAGAACTTTTTCTTTCCTTCAGGTTCTGTTGTTTGTTTTTGAAACTCCCCATCCACTTTGGGCTGAAGCTTTCTGATTCTTTTTTTTTTTTTTTAAATCAGAGTAGCAAACTTGCCAATATCCACCCAATAAAACCCGGTGTGAATTTTTCCTACTTCCTTTATTCCCTCCCTTGAAAAGAGGGAATTAACTCTGGCTAGAGTATAATCAAGGGACATTAAGGATGAAGTAAGCCTTAGGGTGGGGGATGGAGGTGTGTGTGTGTGTGTGTGTGTGTGTGTGTGTGTGTGTGTGTGTGTTGGGGTGGGGGCGTGCATAGGGGCTGAGAGCAGGGCAGGCAGGGTGGTGGTAAAAGGAACCTAATAAGGACGAGGTGATGTTGAATTTGTTGGGTCAGTAAACTCCTTCAATATTCAGCTAATTAGACTAAGGGCCCACAAGGAAATAATCTTTGAGCCTAATAGATGAGGGTGAAGGGAAGCACAAAGGTGAATGGCAATATGGTAAATTCTTAGCTGAAAATCCAGGCAGGTGCAAATGAGGTTTACTTCAAAATTTGAGACTATTGCAAGTGTTATGTATATAGATGAACAAATGAGCCAGCCTGTTTGTATTAGAATTTCTGGGAATCATAAGACATTGTTCTCGTAATAGGGAAAGCGTGTATATGCTTGAAAGTGTACAAGAAAAATCATGCATGGTGAATTTGGGGGGATGACATGAATCTACCCTCTATGTTGTGAAAACTGCAGGGTTGACTCTGAGGGCTCATTCTTCTTCATTTTCTCATCACGCCATGCTTCATTTGCACTATTATGAGGTGTCACTTACAAGGATTGCAGGGTGCTGGAAGCGCTCATGGCTACCCAGAGGATCTTTGTGCAAGCTGACCCAGTTGCAGAGATTATGACGAGAATCTTTTTTTTTTTTACATGCACATGAGAAGCAGCATTTGAGATCTCTGCAAGATCCCATTTTATTTTGCATGCACTTAAACAAGTAAATGTTGAAAATACCTCCTAGAAAAATGATATTTTCCCAGTTAAATAAACAGCAAACTGTGTGATTGTAAAAGATAACAAAGCAAGCCTGCTTGTCATTAAGAATGCTACTTCAAGCCAGCGAAGGTTGAGAGTAGACCAGGGTGCTCATTTAGGATTGCTTTAGTGATGTGCCATGTGTGCTGAGCATAGAATGATGTCAGTGCAATGCTCAGGCTCCCATCTCTGCTCCCGGCTTTCCTAAGTACCTCTGCATAGTTTTGAAAATTAACTTAAAGCCTCTTAATAATTTCAGGAGATAAAGGAATGAGAAAGCCATCACACAGCTGAGCACACCAGTGCCAGGCATTCTCCTCTCACAACTATGAGCTCCGGAAATTATACTGCCATGATTAGCTTATACTATTAAAGGGCAAAAGGGCTTTCCCAGAAGGAAAAGTTAACAGATTTTAAAAGTGTGGATTGTAATTGAAGTAACCCAGTGCTGTTATATAAGGATAATAATATCTTGCTTATAATGTTTCTCATTCCCAGGCACTTTTTTGTGCACATACTAAACTTCTAAGAGGAATGCTGTGTTTTGGAGGGAATTGTGATTATGATCCTCCTTGTAGGGATACTGAGGCATACTATAGACACACACACACACACACACACACACACACACACACACACAGCCAAATCTCCAATCAGTTAAAGAGGATTTAGAAACAAGACTTCCTGGCCCACAGCCCAGAGCAGTTCCATGATCTCACAGGTTTTGAAACTGGAACTCAGAGGGCCCACCAGGTGCTTCAATGATTGGTGTTTGGGGTAGAAATTATTACAAGGAACAGGGCAGAGAATTTTGCTTCCAGCACATATTAGCAATAATGAATACTGTGAGAAAGGCTGATGGCAACTCACTGGTGTCCCAGGGATCACTTCATTGATTCAGCTGAGGAGGTTTTTGTTTGTCTTTTGTTTTTCTCAGAGGCAGGAGGTTGCTGTTTGATGGAGCTGATCCCTTTGCTCTTTTGTCTGGCAACCAAGAGAGTTAAAACCTTTCACAATATGTTTGACTTTGCTGCTTTAAAGAAACAGTTAGCTTTTATTGTAATTGATATGTGTGGCCCAGAACATTTTTGGCTATGAATATTCTGCTGAACTATAGATGTCCCTACCCTACATCTCTTCCTTATTGGGCTTTTTTCACAAAAATGTGCTTCACTGCGATGCAATTTTAGGCAAGATTGCCAGCTAATATTTTTGGGAGTATCTCTGAATCAGTCATGGTCCAAATAATCCAAAACTCTAGGATACTTTTTTGGTGGCCCCTAACTTTAATATACTTATTGCTCAGATTGTCCATTGATTTTTTCAGTAAATGTAGAGTATATGCACATTTTTGTTTTTGTACACCAGGTACCATGCAAGGGCGGATAATAATGGGGATGATGGGAATAAAGGTGAGAGAGGAGGAGCCAAGATACTGAAGGCATGACAATCAAAAAAGTTTACAATTTAGTTCTCAAAGTCCAAGCTGTTGTTAGAAAGAGTTAATCTTTAAACAAACAAAAGTTGCTCTTTAAAAACAAAAAGCATAAATCATGTGTATATGTAGCAATCATCTGAGATGCAACATGAAGTGATCTGGTAAAAACATCAACATGGTAAATTGTATCTAGATCACTTTCTGTTGTTCTTTAACATTAATGCTCTATAGGAGCTTCTTGCACAATTGCTTTCTTCCATGTTGCTGCATATATTTCCTCTAGCAAAGCAGAGTCTTTTATTTTTTAAATAAAGGTAAGACTTGTTTTGCAAATGTATTTAAGATAGGTGATTCATTGTCTTAAATGTTTCCTATTATATAAGTAATCAAGGCAGCTTGGTCTAGTGAAGGTGATTTTCAGGAACATATTTGTGTGAAAATTTGGCCACTGCTGCATACATTGTGTAAATTTACTAAGCTACTTACCCTCACTAAGGTTGTTTTGTCAATATATAAAATGAAAATACACTGAATTGCATCTAGTGAAAAATGAGATCATGCATTTGACAAGTGCCTAGAATATAATAGGCCCCTAATAAATTTTTGTCCATAAAATAGATCTTTAGGTTCTTTCCACATCTTGGCTACTCTGAAGAGTGCTACTGTGAACTAATATCTCTTCAAAATCCTGATTTCAATTCTTTTTAATTTTTTGAAGAACCCCTATACTGTTTTCCATAGTGGCTACACCATTTCCTGTTCACAATTTCACAAGGGCTCCAGTTTCTCCACATCCTTGTCTAAACTTGTCTGTTTGATAATAGCCATTATAATAGGTGTGAGGCGATACCTTTTTGTGGTTTTGATTGAATGGATAAAGAAAATCTGGCATATACATAAAATGGAATATTAATCAATCTTAGAAAAAGAAAGATATTCTGTAGTATATGATAACATGAATGAACTTTGAGGATATTATCCTGAGGGAAATAAGTCAGACAAATCCTACATAATTCCACTTATATGAGGTATGTAAAGTAGTCAAATTCATGAATCAGGGAGGGAAATGGTGCTGGCCAGGGGCTGGGGAAAAGAGGAAATAAGTTGATAGTCAATGGAGCCTAAAGTTTCAATTACACCAGATGATTAAGCTCGGAAGATCTGTACAACCTTGTGTCTATAATTAACAATACTCTATAAGCACCTTAAAAATTAAGAGGGTAGATCTCATGTTAATGGTTCTTACAGGACAAAATAAAAAAAATTTTAAAGAAGAGATTTCAGAGATAAGACACATGTCAGAAAAAAAGAACAAACCTTGAAATCTGGAGACCTGATTTCTAGTTCTAATTCAGCCAGTTATTAACTGTGTGACTTCTGGAATTCATTTACAGCTTTGAACATCAGTTCCCAGACAGAACGTAGCTCTAAAAATGTGAGGAGCATGTTGCTCTCATTTTATAGATGTGAACACAGAGCTCTAAATAATTTAAGGGAACCGAACTCATAGTCACAGCTAATTAGTAGCAGAGTTGGAAGTAGAACCCATATCTTCTAATTTATCTTCCTCCTCAGTTAGGACACTCTGCCAGGAAACCTATGCTCCAGTAGTGGGGAGAGGCGGTACGGAATACTCTTTAACCTAAGGTAGTCGTTTTTAGATGATAAACTGGGATTAGAACCTAGGTCTTTGGGGGAGATAATAGAGCAACGCAACTTAGTAGAGAAAACCATCTTTGCTCTGCTGTTGTTCATCGCCATAGTCCGCCTCAATGCCTCATTTACATGACATTGTGTACCTGTTTTTAACGAAAGACAGTTTTTGAGTTGTTGCTGTTTGAGTGGTTGAAAATGGCTTTTTATATTGTTTTGTGAATCTTACATATGTGGTGGTGTGTTGTTGTTTTTTGAATTAGGCTAACATCATTTCCAACTTTGAGTTCTAAGATTTCTTTAGTAATAGGATCTCTTAAGATTCTAATGTTCTTTCTTGTCTTTCTCAGAGTCTTACTGATTCTAACTAAACAGACCATAACTGGAGCTATTTTAGCAAAGATTGTATTTGGGTCCCTTAAGCCACCTAGTTGTCTCCATCATTAGTTAAAGATGGTTTACCTCACTGCATAAGAATCATAGTATGTGGGGCAGGCTCCGGGTACCTGCCTAGTACTTGCCTCTCAACTGAGGTCCTAAGGAATGTCTCTTTGAGAAAAGCACCCGCTTCCTTTTCTTGGCTTTTTGCCCCATCCTTTTTGGTGTGCGTAGGGTGTAGAATATCTCTCTACATAGAAATTGGTAATAGCCTTTTAAACTATTCCATTCTCTCACAAAATGCAAGATTTTATTTTTAGTGTTGATCCTACAACAATTCCCTCAAGCTTTTGACAGAACTTAGTAAAAACAGCCAAATTTTAAGTATATATTGCCACAGAGCCCTCAAGTAAAGTGTCTCATTTAATCATCCTAGTAATCCTGGCAGGGCTTATGATCACCACTTTGCTGACAAGGAAGCAGATTTAGAGAGGCGAAGATTCTGCCAGGGTCATTTAATTAATAAGTAGCCGCAGTCCTTTTGCTTTTCCACTGCAAAATGATAAGAGGCAGGGTTTAAAAATAATACTTCATTTGAATTTAGAAGTCCTGAATTTTGTCCCAGTGTTGTCATTTCCCAGACAAAAAAAAAAAAGGAAAACAACCCCCCAAGAAACCCAAACCTTTTTATTTATTTATTTATTTATTTATTTATTTATTTATTTATTTATTTAAATATATTTTATTGATTTTTTTACAGAGAGGAAGGGAGAGGGAGAGGGATAGAGAGTTAGAAACATCTATGAGAGAGAAACATCGATTCAGCTGCCTCTTGCACGCCCCCTACTGGGGATGTGCCCGCAACCGGGGTACATGCCCTTGACCGGAATTGAACCCGGGACCCTTCAGTCCACAGGCAGACTCTCTATCCGCTGAGCCAAACCGGTTAGGGCAAACCTTTTTTATTAAGAATAAATTTAACCAAAAAAATAGATAACACATCATTATTAATAATTTCAAGTGAATATTGATGTGGAATTTATATTTTTATTCAAGTGGAAGAAATTTTAGTTAATATTCCATTTTGATACTTGGCAGAAAAATAGGTAGTAAGGTAGGGGTAGATTAATACATGAGGGTCATTTTCAAATTAAATTTAAAGCAATGTACTCAGGCAGTGATAAAAGTTAGTAAAATCAAATAATAACCATTATACTAAAATACTTTGTGACTAAAATATGATTCTTCTGGACAAACTTCCTTTTAGTCACCAAAGATACAGGTAGTTGAAAAGAACCTGCTGTTGATGGTGTGAATTTATTATCTGCGATTTGTGAGATGGAACTGAGGTTGTGTCCAACGGTGTTTCTCCAGTAAACTTCAAGACACGTGGCTATGTGCATACTAAGATTGCATGAAGCTTCTAGGAATCTTGTAGCCACTTTTATTGTGAAATTCAAAATACTGTTAGAATTTTTGGCTATGGGATCTCTGATTTAAGTGTATTATGTAATCTGACCCACATTTAATGCAAGATTGTGGACTTTATTTCATGTACATTACATTTTTATGTAAACTTGATGAGAAAAGGTATTATAATCTATCAGAAAATAAGCAACTAGAAAGAAATGAAACTTTAAAGTTAATAGTAATGGAGTGGGTTTTACTATGTGGTAAAGCAGAAGACAATGGCATTTCCTGGCTTGGGCATCACTTCTGCACAGTATGTTGCTTATGTGAGTTGCTTTGGGACAAACGTCCATACATGTAATTATTTATGTGGTTCAGCCTGTCTTGGATATTAATTACCATGTGATAATCATTACATTTTTCTGGATAACTACAGGATTCAGACCTGGTAAAAAGAAGTGGTGTTCTTGATGCTTCTTAAAATCGAGATGATTTTGGACTCTGAAATTTCTATAATTTTGTACTAAGGTTGAATTATCTACAGCATATAGTTACTCAGCAGGAAGTACACCACTGTGAGTGATTGTGGTGTGTTCTAAAAAGTACATTCAGGACAATATGGAAGCCAGTGTGATGGTGCTCCATTTAATACTATCCGGTTAGCACTTTTATTTGGGCTTGCAGAATGATGCTGTAAAGAAGTGTGTACTTCTCCCGAACTTCCTTTCACGTTTTTCAAGATTTTGACTTTGTTAATCAGATTAACGCTCTAGTTCATAGCCATGGTGTTTTATATGTAATTATCCCTTTCAATTAGCAAATATGTAGCAATCTGTTGTGGAGAAATAATATTGGAGCATGAATAATTTAAATACCTCTGGGAAGGTTTGCCTGAAAGGTGTATTATCGAAACTGAACTTTCTATTTGTTTTCCAGAGCATTGTTTAGTAGTCTTCTTATTTAATATTTCATATTGATTCCTGAAAATCTTGCCATATTGAACTACTGATGCTCACACACTGATTGAAAATCGATCATTTTGAGATTAAATCTTTTTAAAGATTTTCCTCAACACTCTCAGCTACCCTTCCTTGAAGTCCACACTTAATATTTTCAAAATTGCAATGTGCTGCATCAGTCCCTTTTCATGTCTACTATCAAAGTATTAGCATATGCTGGGATAAAATGAATATTAAATTAATCTCTGTCAGCAAAGTGGTTAATTGGGCACGCTGTTAAATATGCAAATAATGTACTTCATTGCCCACTCATTTTTTCCTGGGGACTTGTTCTAAGTGAGAAAATAGTTTTTGATACTGCTATGGACAACGTATCATACCTCAGTTAAAAGCAGAATACTGTTGGTGGATTTCTGAGCAACATCTTTATACAAAAGCCTGTGTTTTAGTATCTTCATTAGGTATTGATTGTCTGGGTGCCTCTGTAATGACTAAGACATATAATAACCGTCTATTTGTACTTGCCAGCAATAAAACGTTTGCCTCAGTGATTTTATTTTTAAGCATAAAACTGTGCTTTTTCAGAAAATAGAAATTTAAATTACTTTTACACAACAAATAATTCAAAACTTGGCTTGTGGTAAGGAAGTGATTTAAATATTGTAGGAGTATTTCACTACCTAATTTTCTCCAGTAAAAAGGCCGTAAAGACAAAGAACTAGGATTATATAAGTGGTAGTAAATGGCCAATGAAGTTATTTATTTACTGAATAATCATTTCGTCCTTTCTATATATCTGGTACTATTCTAAGCCCTTAGCAAATGATGAACTCATTTAATCCTCACAACAACTCTGTGAGGGAGATAAAGGTAATCTCCCATTCTACGCATAGGGATATAAAAGCATAGCAACATTAAGAAATGACAAGGCTGCCCGGCTGGTGTGGCTCCGTTGATTGCGTGGCATCCCACGCATCAAGAGGTTGGTAGTTTGATTCTCGTAGGGCATTGCCTGGGTTGCAGGCTTCTTCCCCAGTAGGGGACGTGTAGGTGGCAGCTGATGAATGTTTCTCTCTCATTGATGTTTCTCTCTCCCCCTCCCTTTTTCTATCTCTAAAAATCAATTTTAAAAATCTTAAATTTAAAAATGTCCAGGTTACAAAACTAAGGTCATGGTGTCTACATTTCAACCCATGTAGGCTCAATTCCAAGCCCATGCACTTAACCCTACATTATGCTGCCGACAAACATAATTTATCCTGGAGGTATATATTTTCTCCTCCTCCAGCTTTTATCACCAGTGATTCATAAAGGACTAACCAAGGACAACTATCTGGATCTACTTGGTTTAATTTCCAACAAGTCTTTTCACTGAAGGTTTAGTGCCTCATCCTTATCTTCCAATTTTGTTTGTAAGCATCTTGCTTCTAACTATATAGGGCATCAGGAGGCCTGCCTGTGCCTCCCTCCTTCATCCTTTGTTTTGACTGGTTTATTAATCTGCATATCCACCACCACATCAAGGGTAAAGGAATGATTGATTTAAGATGCTTATTCATGTTTATTAACTTCATTCCTTCTAGTTGGTAAATACATTCCCCACCAAATTGATAGATCTCCTGTGATAATAGACTAATTTGCAAGCTCATCCATGGTTTACAATTAAAAGGGAACAGTTGCAATGTATCTGATTATGCGATTATATTCTCATGAGATGAAAGGAATCCCTCTGTAAATGGTTTTAAAAATTGTATAGTTCTGAAGGCATGGTATAAAGAAAACACTGACAATTAATAAGCTAAGTATTCATCCCCATTTTAATTATGGTTTCTTTATGAAACCTTGAAGACTTAGGAAAAAAACAAATTGTATTGGTTATATATGCATGGTATTATATGACTACACAATGAATGTAGGCATTTCTTCCACTCATTTCTAATTAGACTCTTGAGTTAAGCATGATTCAGAAAGGATGGTAAATGCTTTGAAGTTTGAGTCTCCTAGCTAAAGTTTTCTTAAAGATTCTTTTGTTTCTCCAATTTAACAGCAGAATTTTTGTTTCAGTTTATTTACTGGCATTATATTCGTTTCACATATAACATCACAGGCATGCTAGGAATTTCCTAGCAAGATAAAATATTACTCTATTAGATTTCATTGCACCCACTAACTGGGCCTGGGCAGGTTTCTAAACCATTGGGAGCCTCAGTTTCCTCAAGAGTAAAATAGGCCTATGATTCTACTCCATAGGTTTGTTGTGTAGGCTACCTACTTTATGAAATCATACGGCACCAGCCCTCACAAATAACTGCTGCTGATTAACCTGTCTCCTGCAGTGGGTCTTCTCTGCTCTGGACTCCACTAAGTAGGACACCAGGAAGGGTTGAGGCTATTAAAATGACCATCCTCAGAGTCTTTTAAAACTAACTATCCTAGTATCATGCTAGGTTGACTTGGTAGATTCCTTAAGTAAAGATAAGGGTTGGCATTGAAATCCTTTCCTGGCATTTGATTTACAAAAAAAAAAACAAAAAACAAAAACAAAAAACAAACAAACAAACAAAAAAGACAGGTATTAACAAGAAGATATGCAGAAAACAAACCTTTTTTTTCTTCCCTGTGTTCATGTGGGAATTAAACCAGGAAACCTGCATCAGGGCTGAACAGCCAGTGCTAATGATGCATCTTTATGTTGGGCTTTGTTTTGTTTCAGGAAATTATTTTAGAATTTACATTAGGAATTCTTAAGGTAGAGTTGAGGAGGAGAGGACATTGATGATCAAGAGAAAATTAAGAAAATGTTTCCACTTATGCCCCCCTCGCCCTCCCATTCAGCCTCTGAAAACAGCAAATGCAAAGCCATCTTCACCTGGCTGTATTACAGATGGAAGAGATTTCAGTAAGAGAAACACTGTTTCCTGGCCCAGAATAGCTATCACTGTGGCCACTTTGGTGCCATAGCCAAATGCTAGGAGTCTAGCATTTAACCAGAATATAAGTATGTCCGAATACTAAATCAAATGAGAATGCGAATTTCTAAAAAAGAGGCTATTTGTATAGTCCTTAGAAACCCATGGAGACCTAATGATTCTGCAGGGATTCTGGGAAGAAACCACTGAAAGGGCCCAGGCTCTACAGCCCTGCTGGATTAGTGTTGGGGCCCATCCCCAGCAGGTCCAGGGGTTCCCATAGGTGTGGACGGAGTCAGTGAAGAAGGAATGACACAGAGGCTTTGTTCAGTTGATCATCATAGCTAGGTTCTCTCTTTATTGTCCTGTTACATCTATATTTATACTATTTGATCCTATAAGCATGCCTCTATAATTACATCATGGTATGTTTTGGGTAACGTTCTACAGTTCCTTGTTTCTTATCTGACCTTTGCCAAAAATCCTGTCTCTATCTAGTTCTATTGATTTTAATGTTGTCTAGGTTATTCTCTGTGTTTCCATTACAAGGGCTTTTCAAGGTTACTGCTCTACTGATAGGTTACAAGGAAGTGACTAAAGGAGATTATCCTACCCAGTAAAAGGTTATGTCCTCCCAGCCTCGCTGCTTGCCTTCCCTGGGACTGCCCTGTGTTGGTGGATCTCCAGGGGTATAGGCTTTGGTGCTTTCCCTGGTGGGCAGACCCCTGGGGATGTGGGCCCAACAAGTCCCACATTTATTGCCAACAGTCCCATTCCAAGCTCTTCACAAGCAGCACATGGTATTTCTGTAACACTAGGGGGTTAACTCCAGGGAAAAATCCCTACCTGGGGAAACAACCTTTCTCAGGGAGGTGGTCCTGTTCAAAACACATAGCGCTAAGAGGGGGAGCAAAACACATGTCATATACGCCAGGTCCCTTGAAACATAAGCTGTGCAGATGTTTCTTCCCTGCAGCAACTGTGTCAAGCAGCAAGGGTGGACCGGCTTCTGCCAGATTAGAAGAGAAAGAAGAAAGGGGCCGACGCCCTTTAAGAGGAAATAAAATAACAGTCCAGATTGTTTGGTGAGGTGGTCAGGAATAAAGATGGGTTTTTAATGTATTTTGTTAGTGTTATGATTTAATTTTCTTGCTGCTTATTAGGGTTTGCCTTTTGGAAAAGAAATGAGGATTCCAGCTTGAAGGAGGAACTCACTAGCTTTTGATCATTGTTGAAATTACTCAAAAAAGTGTACGTATACCCTGGGAAAACACGGAGGCTTCATCCATATATATTTAGTGTTGCAGTGTTTTTTTTTGGCTGTATAGTGTCAAGAATCTGAATATAATTAAAACACCCAATTACTTCAAAGGATTTACTTAAGAGCACTTGGAAATTTGAGATATTTAGTCAAAAACTTGTAATGAAAGCTTTGATTCTTCACAATGACAACAGAAACTTACAAAATAGAATCTCACTTTGGAAATGTATTTTCCTTATAATCTTATGAAAAATGATGCCCAGTGGGCAAGATGGTCAGCATTCTTCCTGAAGCAGAGATCTCTCCTCCTAGTTGAGAGTGAGTGCTTCCTGGTGTTACCAACTAGTTTAGAGATGCTGCTGGGATACAAAGTATGTGTTTGTAGAAACAATCCCTACATTTTTAGAACAGCACTCTAACCCCCTGGATTTAATTTCTGAGGATATAGTGCCCAGCAATAAATATTCAAAGGTACTGAAATGTTTATAGAACGATTCTTAGGCCTCCTTATATAGAAGCAATGATATGTTCAGACCCTTAGTTGGAACTGACTTTAAAGCTAACTGTTGTCAGTAGAGTATGACTTTGAGCCCTATTAATAGCCTGAACCATCTAAATGTTTCTACCATTGCCTGTGATTCCACCATTAGAGATTCATTTTCTAGTGCCTTGATAGCTTTTATTAAAATTTGTTGTATGTTGAAAGATCATAAAATTTGGATTCATGGTTCACCAGTTGCTGGCTGGATGACTTCTCTAAAATGGTATAAAAATGACAATCTCTGTCCTTATTGAACTATTTTATGTGAGGAATAAATGAAATCATATTTGTAAAGTGCTGTGTAAATTATATTTAGGAAGAATAAAAACATTTTAATAATGTATATCAACCATTTATTTAGGAAATAGCCTACTTTAAGCTGATGTAAGGTGGTGATTCTTAAAATGTAAACTTTATCAAAATTCCCTGGGGACCTTATTGAAAGGGCAGGTGACTGGTTTGCACCCCTAGAAAGTCTATTCAGTAAAGTTGGGGTAGGACTCAAGAATTTGCATTTCTAAATATTCAATTTAAGAGATTTTAATGTAAATGGCGCTTGGAGAACTTCTTAAGGCTAAGGCCTTTATCAAGTATGATCTTCACTAGCTCTTTGTAAGCCTTCAACATATATTGTCTAATTAATCATCATTAGAAAGTGATTACTTTATATCCACAGGACACAGGGAAATCACTAGGATACAGGGAGAATACTGTAGGATTCTATTTTAAAGCTGATTATCACTTTAGTTATCAGTTCTATAGAATATTAACAAGGAAACTAACAAATTGTTAAGCCTATTGCCTTTCTCCTAGAAAGGACAATTAGGCATAAAAATGTGTTCATATAAGAAGTAGAGTACAAACAGTTTTTTTTTAAAGGTTCATACCTTTTCTTTGAATGGGGTGTCCCTACTACAGCTAACTCTGTTTCTGCTGTGTAGTTGTACTTTTGAGGCTTTATGCATGTGTATATAATGGGTTCACTAGCACACACCATTTAAAAATCTTAGTCTTCAGTCTCTTTTGTCCTTCTATTTATGCATTCTTTGGTCCTCCATTACCAATATCCTTAGAAATGATTATTTTAGTCTATAATGCAAACTAAGGTGTCATTCCTTCTTTTGTTTCCCCTTCAAGTAGAAAAGCCTTTTGATGGTTAACACTTTTTCCTTTGACCAAGGGAGCTTTCATGTAGGTGTTATTTCAGTATACATTTCATCATATTCTATTTATAATGTTTTAGATTTTGTAATGTATTTTCCAAGTTTCCTTCCCTTTAATGTCTGTGATATTTTCAATGTTAAATATCTTATAAACTTCCTCTTTCTTGGTCTTGTTCTTAAATCACCCATACCTTCCTAAAAACACCATTATTACTAGGTTGTAATTCTATATTTATTTTTGGCATTATCTTGATGACAAGTATATGTCTGGAATCAGACACGTGGAGTAGTAGGAAAGACTCTAGATGAACTAGTTCCCACCCCTACTTTTACAAATGAAGACTGAGACTCAGGAAGGTTAAATACATACTCAGTTCTGGGTTCCTTTCCTGGCTCTGGACAGCTTTGCTCTCAGCTTTGTTTATGAGCTCCCTGTAGTCAGAGTAATCTAGCCACATCCAACCCGTTCTTTGTGCAGAATTTTAACAGCACAAATTGCAGTAAATAAGCTCTGAGAAACTGAATAAGTTTTCCATTTATCGTACAAGAATATCTTTTGTTTTTGTTTTTTCAGCTACTTTATTCATTAGAACTTAGCTGAACTGAGAGCAACCATAACTCCTATGTGCACCATTAACCTGACAGTGTAAAATGTTGCCTTGCTTAATTTGTTACTATGGAGATTTTTAAAATAGAGAGTAAATAGCATCGGGGTTGAGGAAGGTGTGGGGAGGTATTGGGAGGAAGGATCTTCAAATGTGGGTATCCTCAGGGATGCCAGGTTAAAGTATGACCTTATTTTAATACTCAATTGTTGTCAATGACAGAAGGAAAAGGAGAGCTTTTTTATGTCTTTAAATTCTTTCTGTCATTTAGACATTTAGAGAGAATTGGCATTTTAAAATAACATTTATTATTACTGATTGTTGTTTATTGCTGTACAAGATTTGGAAAACATGGAGAAGTTTGAGGAAAAGTTTATAATGTCCATAATCATAATATCCAGAGATAAGCACTATTAAAGCTGTGGTGTATTTTTATTTATTTATTTTTACTTATTTGTCTTTATATATTTCAACATTTAAAAAGTAGGATTCCGCTGACTGTATGGCTTACTGGTTGAGTGTTGACCTATGAACCAGGAGGTCACAATTGGATTCCTGGTCAGGGCACATGCCTGGGTTGTGGGCTCAACCCCAGTGTGGTGCATACAGCAGGCAGTCAATCAATGATTCTCTCTCATCATTGATGCTTCTCTCTCTTCCTCCCTCAAACTTTCTCTATGAAATCAACAAAAAATTATTTTTAAAAAAGTAGGATTCTACTTTACTTGCTGCTTTACAATCCTTTTTTAATTAAAACTATATGATGAACATTTTTTACTTTATTAATTTCTTTCTAAACTATAACATTTTAGTGACTCCTATTCAAACTCAACCATATTGATTTCATCAATACTTTTATTGTTGGACATTTACATTATTTTAATTTATAAAATTTGATTACTGCTGTTGTAAATTATACTTGAATATAAATATCTGTATTGTGCACAAAATGGAGATTCTAAGCTAGAAGATATAGTTATTTTTAGGTTTCTGGTACTCATGCCAAGCTGAGTGGTGTTATGATTTCTTTCCAGTTTGATTCCCTCTCCCCGAGTACATTCCTTTACATTATCTCCTACACTGTCTATTTCCTGGCACACTGGCCATCCTATGTTATAATTACTTTCAGCCTTTGTCATTTTATAGGCAAAAAATTATATTGCTTTTTAAAACCGTTTTACACTCTTTTTACTTCTACTCTGTTTAAGCATCTTTACATGTGGATTTGCCAATTATACTTCACCAAATAATCTATTTTTTATGTTCCCCAGTATTTCTTAGTGCAGTGTTCCTTTTGTCCACATTGATTTGTAAGTATTCCTTATGAACTGTTGTTCATCATTTACTGTATTTATTGTAATGTGGCTAACATTTTTCTCAGTTAATTACTTGCTTTTTAGCGCTGTTAATGTAATTTAATATTTTTCTGTAGTCAAATCTGTTGGCATTTTTATTTGTTAATTCCCCTTTTAGTCTTCTTTTCACACCTTGGAGATGATTCTTCATTTTGAGGCATGTTGTATATTTCCACAGGCAGAAGACATTGAGCCAGCATTTACTCAGATAACTGTGATAAATATGACAAGAGACAGGGTGTCTTAGAAGGTTGACCTAAGCTATTAACAGCAGAGTGAGGTCTTGGAGTTTAAGAGTGAAATGGGGTTAACAGAATTAGTAGAAAATGATTAGAGGGTCCTTAGTTCTTAAGGACACTCCAACCTAGAGAAAGAGTGAGGGAACTAAATGGTAAGTTCCTCCTCTCCTCTGTTGGCCCTTCCTCTCTGTCCCTAGCCATTTTGCTGAGCTTGGCCCTTCCTGGCCTCTGTTGCTAGCCATGGTACTGAACGGTTTCCATGTGCTGTAGGGATGGCCTTCCCTTCAAGGTGCTCTCGGTTGTAAGAATCTTGTTGACTGCCCTACTTTAACAAGCAGGGACCCTAAAAGGAATTTAAGAATACACATGTAATAATGCTGCTCTAATAGATTAAGAAGACTGAAGGTGTTTTTTTCTTGTTATAGATTTTCCTTGTTGAAAAATCAAAGTATAGTTTAAATACAGTGAAAATACACATTTTAAGAGCACATCTCGATGGAATAATTTTTACCCATTTATACTCTCATGTAATCATCACCCAGAAGACAATATTTCTGTCATTGTAGGAAGTGGCTCTCAGTGGAAAGCTTACCCACTCACCTTAATCTCTGTTCTGACTTCCACCATCATAGTGATTTTGCCTGTCCTGAATTTCATATAAATGGAATCAGAAAGAAGAATCCCTTTTCATGTCCAGATTCTTTGTCTCAGCGTAATATTTTTGAAATTTACCCCTTTTGTTATATTGGTTCTCTTTTATTTCTGAGTACTATTACATTGTATGAATACACCACAGTTTTTTTGTTATTGTTGATTCTCACATGGGTGGACTTTATGGTTTATGTTCAGTTTGGGACTCCTATGCATATGAGCATTCTTAAATGAGTTGGGACATAGTCACTCATTTCTGTTGGGTTCATACTGGACCTGGGAAGGCTGGGACATAGAATAAGCATTTGTTTAACTATGTTAGACACTGTGCCACAATTTCCCAAGGTGGTTGGATGATTTTAGAGTCCCACCAACATTATAGGAGCATTCCCTAGTTGCTCCACATCCTCATTTAGAGTTAGTATTGTCAATCTTTTTAATCTGAGCCAAGTTATTAGGTGTGTTCAAAATTGTGTTGTGGGTATCCTGAATGATCCAACAGAATGAAAAGCAGCATACATTTTTATAAGGAAAGAGAATCCTAAGAATTACAGAATATATCCTTTTGTTAAGATAGCATTATTTCTATATAATTGAAGGGGGAAAAAAACCACTAAAAAGCTAATGAACACAGAAACAACTGTAATACTAAATAATATTTGAAGATAAAGTTCCGTGTAAAACTTCAGTGTTTAGTAAAGCCTCAGGTTCTTTCAGAACCACCTGGCCTCCTTTGGGGTAGTCTCCTCCTCTTTTCTCTTCCATTAGGTGCCTGAGCCAGCAGCTGTGAGCCTGCAATTTCATCTAACAGCAAGTGGTTATTTTAAGAAGTTAAAATATTTATAAAAAGTACTGTCTAATTTTATATGTGCTAAGTCTCTCGCTTTTTCAGATACAGCAAGTGCAATGTAATAATCACAGTAAATGTCTGAGGGAAAACAATTTTTAAACAAGAAAAATTTATTATTTCAGGTAATTAATACTTAAATAGTTTTGTAGCTTTAGTTGAAATTGCTTGTTAATAATCGCTGATATTTATTCAATACATCTTTCAGAACAATATTCACAATATATTAACATACTAAACATTATTTTTGGACTCCGAACAAAAATACTTTGAAAATATTAAACATGAAAAGTAAAAATGGACAATATAGCTTCATTGTTTTAATGAAAATTGATAAATATAAGAATGAAATAAGAAGAGTAAAATGCTTTTGTTAGCACTTTTTTTGAAAATATATTCAAACAGATTGTACTTAGAAACTTTCTTAGCTAAATCTCTCATCCAGGATTTTATTTTCTTTGAATTGCTAGTCATTATTTTTACTGGAATCAACAGATTATAAAAATCATAAAGAAAACCATAACTGGCTTGGCTCAGTGTATAGAGCGTCGGCCTGCGGACTGAAGGGTCCCAGGTTCTATTCCGGTCAAGGCCATCTACCTTGGTTGCAGGCACATCCCCAGTAGGAGGTGTGCAGGAGGCAGCTGATCCATGTTTCTCTCTCATCGATGTTTCTAACTCTCTATCCTTCTCCCTCTTCCTCTCTGTAAAAAATCAATAAAATATATTTAAAAAAATCATAAAGAAGGAAAAGTAATATATTGAAATCATAGTTTATTAAAACATATTCAGAAAGTTTATCAGATTAATTTTAAAATAAAGCATTAAACTACATAAAATATTAGTGTAGCAACAGTGTACATTTTCTAATGTTAATTTGTATGTGATATTTATCTCTGAGTTAAAGTGGAAACTCAAAAATATTCCTAAAAGTAGAATAAAGCTTCTTCTGATTCTGAATTACAGATAATTACTTGAATAATGCTGTTAATAGTAGTGAAGACACATAGATACATATGCTATTAAGATGTGCTGTAAGAATAAGGCAATGAACTTGGAGTTAGCCAGGCATTGAATTCCAGTTCTGTTTGGTGCTATGACTTTGGACGAGTTTCCTCATCTGTGAAATGGGAGTCACATTAACTCACTTTCCTACGTTATTTGAACCGATATGTAAATTGCTTATTACTAGGGCACCAGCAAATTTAAGCCCCACTCCTCTTTAGTGAGGTTAGAAAAACTGCTCTTCTTTATCTCCCTCATGGAACCTGGTTAAGAACATTATAAATATCTTCCCTGTCTATTCACATCTTCCCTCCAGGACCACCGATCTATAGGACCCATTCTCTAAAAGATGCAGGTTCAATGACTTCATATCAGCACCACCCTTTCTGGTCTTTCCAGAACAGGGCCCAGTCTACATTCCTACCTTGTTATGGTTCGTCTTCCCTTGGCATCAGTTTCACTAAACTACACTGTTTCTTTTCCGTGCTGATAGTTCCATTATCTCCCTTTTTCCTGTTCTCCACCATCAGAGTGCAGAAATTCTACTTTAGGTCCTCTCTCCTCTGTCTATCTTCTTTTTGGTGATTTTTTTGTCAGCCATCTCATTATTTTCTAAGTCCCAATTGGTCTGTTGTATTTTTAAGCCCATATTGGACTTTTTTCTACCTGAATTTCTGGGTTGCACATCACAATTCAAGAATAAATAATGATCGCCGAAACCGGTTTGGCTCAGTGGATAGAGCGTCGGCCTGCAGACTGAAAGGTCCCAGGTTCGATTCCGGTCAAGGGCATGTACCTGGGTTGCGGGCATATCCCCAGTAGGAGATGTGTAGGAGGCAGCTGATCGATGTTTCTCTCTCATCGATGTTTCTAACTCTCTATCTCTCCACCTTCCTCTCTGTAAAAAATCAATAAAATATATTTTTTTTAAAAAAAGAAAGAATAAATAATGAGCATACACTTCCCACAACTATAAACTCTTCCTTCAGGGTCAAGTTGATATTTTGGGGGCCCCTAAAGCTGATACAATTCCAGGAGTGCCAGCTAAGGAAAAGAATGTTCAGGGTTAAGTAAAACTGAGCCACAGCCGCTTCAGTACCCCTTGAAATATAACCAAGGTATAGTTGGAGCTGAGATCAAAGTTTAAACAGTACAGATGGGAGTGACTTTTACAAATTAACAAAATTATATGGCTAGGTGAACAATTGCTAAGGTTTCTCTCACCCAGGGAGAGAAGAACCTATAGGTGAGTGACCCTAAAGCTTAAGATTCATTGGCTTTAGGGCACTTGACTCTGTTCTTGGCTTCTCAGGCTCTTAAATGGCACACCATTATTGATGTGTGTGTGTGTGTGTTTTGTTTTTGCTTGTTTGTGTTGTGTGTGTGTCACTGAGTCTCAAAACCTTTAAACTAAATTACGTTCTCCTCTTTGGCCCTGCATTCAGTCTTATTGCTGCCTGGCACACCTGGTTAGGTCTGTCCCAATACCTTCTCTAAAGACCATTTCAATTGCTTTCTCACTAGTAGTCCGCCTACCTCTAGTCTTCTACTCAAGCCTAAGCCCTGCTCACTGAAGTATTTCTTTCTTCTCACTCCTACCACAATAAGTTAAAATAGTTCAAATTCCCAAGTCTTACATTGAAAACCTTTCCTTCCTTGGCCCCATAGTTTACCAGCTTTTTATAACTCCCCATCTGATACCCACCTCTTAATCCACACTGAACTACTTTGACTTTCTAAAACACCTCTTTTGTTTTAGGCAGTTGGTACTCAATGTACCTGTAATTGCATGACACTACTTGTTGGATCACTTTTAATTAAAATGGAGGATTGTATTTTTTCAACTTGGTATTTTCCATATTTTCCTATTCATTGGCTTACTTAGAGTAATATTTGCTAAATATTTGCTTCATGAACAAATAAATACAGGCATACTTTGGAATAGGACTTAGAGGGAGCTAGGTGAAGTATTGATTTATACACTGAATTTTTCTTTAAATGATGGTGCTAGTCACCAAACCATTTATAAAATTAGGATACTGACTTTCCAGTGATGTGAATAAAATTTTAGGCTATGAAGAAAGTTTCCAAAGGTGCTACATTCATTCATTACCCACAACCCACAGTGTTCAGCCTTCCTGTCTTCCATTTGGGTCTTTCTCAAACATTGCAGGGGCCTCTCTGCAACTTTTTATTCAGAAATATCATACCGAGTACCCAGTGTGTGCCAGACAACGTGTCTACTCTTCAGTGGTTCTAGTCTCATAGTGAGAGGCAGACTATGAAACTGAAACACTATAAAAGCAGTGGTTCTTAAATTGTGCTCCCTAGTCCCCAGCATCATCTGCATCACCCTGGACGTGGTAGATGGAAATTCTTGTGCCCTACCCAAGCCTAATAAATCAGGAGCTCTAAGGGTGGGGCCCAGCAAACTGTAGTTTAACCAGCACTCCAGGATGTTCTGCTGATGATCAAGTTTGAGAACTACTGTTACAATGTGTTACTTAAACGATAGTAGGCATTCAATAACTGTAGAAGGTACCATGGCCCCAAAGGGATTTGTTACTAGGGTGGAAGAAGGTTTCTGATAAAGCTTTATGGAGGATGTCACCTATGAACTGAATCTTGGAAGAACACTGTTTAATAGATTTTTATGCTTGCATTTTACTAAATTTTAATATAGCCTATCACACAACTAAATAAATTATTTTATTCAAAGTGATAGTTATTAATGAAAATTAATGCTACAATTATTTTGTATCATGGGAGAAATCATCATTTAAAGTGTTACTGGGCTGATTAATACAGAATGGCTTACAGACAAAACACCGGTATCCAGAAAGGGACTGTCTTCAGAGCTCATAGTGGCCGTTAAAGTTTTTTAAATCATAGTTTTAGAATTTAAATTTTCAAGATTTACTATTTTGTATAAATTTGGGATGAATGACTTGAAATATCACCAGTGGGATAAAATAAATAGCATTGACTTAGACGTAAATCTTTGGTGACGGCAAGGAATGAATCTATATTTAAATTCATATCCTGCCTCCACTCATCCTTATTAGTTGTCAAATCTAGTGATAGATTAGAGAGTTTTTTCATAGTTACAGGGTAACATAATTCTGAAAGAATTATCATCTGAAAAACTCCTTGTGTAAGAAATCACTGTTGTCAATTCCTTATTTAGAATGTGTGTTCACACTGAAGAAAGCATCTTCTAGTTATCAAGTATATTAAAAACACTCCACCGTAAAAAACTTAATACATAAGTGAACAGATTGGTTCTTGATGGGCCAAGTTATTAAATCCAAATTTCATGTTTGTACCCTGCCACAGACAACAACCAATTAAGCAGTATTTGGAGTACCTTTTTCTTTTAAATCATTGTGTTTGAAGCCATTCTTCTCTTATAGAGCTGAGATGATAAAGGGGAAGTGGCCCTGAAACCCTCCTGGCTAGGCAGTCAGCGCTCAGCCTCTAGATTAAACCCAGTTCTGCCTTGAAGTGCACATAGTGATTAATCAGTAAGTATGTAGAACCATAAATATAGCATATCATTTAATATATGACTTAGTCCTGGCTCTTTTTGGACTTTATCTTTGTCTTAGCTCTGTGGCCATGGGTGGGCCACTTGACTAAGCTAAGCTTCATTTGTAACTTGGCTAATTCTCATCTGTAAAATTAAGATGATAATACTTACATATTACAGTAAATGCTAAGTTTAAATTAGATAATGTTTTTAAATTATGTAATATATTATTATTATTACAGATGTCCCCCATTCTTCTCCTCTTTGCCCCCCTCCATTCAGTCCCCGCCTCGCCATAGACCTCCCGCAACACTGTTGTTTAATGTAACATGATACTAGCTATTTATGTTTCTTTATTATTTTATTATTATGTATTATTTTACTAGGGAGTGGAATATTATTATATTGTCATTATTGTGAAATTGAAGGCAGAAAAGAGTAAGGTTAATTACTGCGAATCCCTGTGATTTTCCCCAGTGTAAAACAGTCAGACAAGAAGCACCATGCTTCTCCCCTTCGCTACCTTTAAAAGGGTGGTCAGTTTTCAATTCCTCCCATTCATTAGAAGGTACTATCACTTAAAGGAAAAAAGAATTTCCCTTTTGTAACATTATGTGTTTCTTTTTTCACCCCACATTTATAAACCTATGCACTGTTTAAACTAAAGTTCAAAGGTATAAATGATGTCACTGGTCCATAGGATGGTAAAGGAAAATCTTCCTATGTCTTAGATATGAACTTCAGTGTATTGATTTCAGTGAACAAATCTCAGTTCACTCTTTGTTTTAATAGGACATATTTAAATCAATAAGGTAATCTCTGTTAGTTCCATATTTCATTAGATGTAGGCATATAGACAGGAAGCCAGTATGTGTCGTACTGGTGACAGTGCCATTTTGGGTGTTACTGGTTATGTCGTGTGTTTCTTTGGTGTCGAGACATGCGTCCCAGCTACATATTTTCTGTTATATTATGGTTTGCCTACATACACTACTGCCAGTCTGAATTGCCCATGGCTGAAGGCCAAGCAGTGCTTATGTTTCAATGAGACTGCCTAATGTTAATGTTTACATGGTTTCTGGCTTTGGGACTTTGGCCTTAGAAGGTGATCATTTTCTCCTTGCTCCCCCAGCTCTCTAGTTGTTAATAATCAGTCCTGGATGCCTAAATCCTTGTAGGATGGCACAGACTTAATTTGCCACCCCAGATTTTCCTACACAACTCCAGGGCTGCAGTAATTTGGCATGACAGAAGGTGTGTGCTGCCAGCAAATTACCAGAGGAAAGGAGAGTACAAACCATTGCCGCCTGAATCAGATGGCATCGGATGCACATTCCATTAGTTCAATGACTAAAACAGCCAGACATCTGGGTATCTGTGGCCCTTCTCTGTATATCCTCGTCAGAGCAGCTACTGGGATCAGCCATTAAACTCCACTTCCCATCTCACGGTTATAGCCCCTGCTTCTCTTCCATGCTTGAGTTTAATTCCATATTCTATCTCTACAGCCAGCAACGCCCTCCTTCAGCTCTCTGACTCTTCTGCTCCTGTTCATTCATCCATCCCCCTAATCTTTGCTCTGTTCTTACTCCCTCTTGGAAGCCTTCCCTTAGTACCGATGGTGCTGACTTGTCTCTCATTTGAACTTCTGCGTCACTTACTATCATTGCTGAATCATTTGGCACTTCATTACATTGCTTTCCATATTTCATCTAATTCTCTCTGAGAGCAGACCTCCTCAATTATAACATCCTTATTGTAAGGTACCATGTTTCTTTTCTATCCCTTTACCAAACAAACCCATCCCTACCTCCAGGCTAGCCTCATGCGGATCACATACTAGATATAAGACTCAGGTATAACACTTAATGGATACTTATTGAAACACTGACCTGATTTTTTTCATCTGGCTAAATGAGGGTAACATGTTCCACATGTCATAATTCAAGCCTTTCCTGATGAGAATTGTTTAGTTGCTTGAAGTGGTGATTTTAGAATGCTTGTGAAGGTTTAAGCCATCCATCAGTTTGGAGTGGTCCTTAATACCAGAAAAGCTTACTGAGGAGGGATGAGGGTGGGGATGTGGTGGAGAGGGTTAGAAAGCTGTAGGTTTTTATTATACTCTTTACCATCTGAATACCTCCTTTTGTCCTGTGGGTAGAAGCAGGCTATGTCTTGCCAAAGTGACTATGTTGTATTTCTGAAAGGAAAGGCTATAACTTTGGTTAGAACTGAAGGAGATGAGGATGGAGAGGTAAGTGGCGGTGAAGTTAGTGCTGAGGGGACAGAGGCAGTGAGTATGAGAGGTTGTCCCAAGGGGTTTCTATAGGCTGTGGCCGAAGGCAGCTTCTCTGCCTGCATCCACGCTTCCAGGCCTAGGGTCACCCCCGCACTTCTGAGGCATTGCCCCAGTGATGGCGAACCTTTTGAGCTCGGCGTGCCAGCATTTTGAAAAACCCTAACTTAACTCTGGTGCTGTGTCACATATAGAAATTTTTTGATATTTGCAACCATAGTAAAACAAAGACTTATATTTTTGATATTTATTTTATATATTTAAATGCCATTTAACAAAGAAAAGTCAACCAACAAAATGAGTTCGCGTGTCACCTCTGACACACGTGTCATAGGCTCGCCATCACTGCATTACCCGCTTCTCCCCACTCAACCCTGACAGTCTCCTTCATGCAGGTTCGGTTTCCGTAAGTGTGGATGAATGACTGGAAATGGGTTGAATTACAGAATTCATTTTGTAAATTAGTATTCGCGTTTGAGTTACCTATATATATATAAAACCCTGAGTGACCGCTGGACCATTTGACCGGTCGCTATGATGCACACTGACCACCAGGAGGAAGATGCTCAATGCATGAGCTACACCCTGGTGGTCAGTGTGCTCCCACAGAGGGAGCGCTGCTCAGCTAACCGACAGGCACCATATGCCGGGCTCATGGTGAGTGCAGCTCTGGTGGCACAAGCCTCTCCGGCCTCCATGGCAGCGTTACCAAGCAGCAGCGGCCTGGACTGGGCTCAGGCTCCTCCCTGGCCGCTTGCTGCTTTGAGCGCTACTATATTCCTGGGGGGATGTCAGACTGCTGGTTTCGGACTGCGGGGATTGGGCTGAAACTGGCAGTTTGACATCCCCTAAAAGGTCCCAGATTGCAAGATGGCACAGGCCAGGCTGAGGGACCCCACCAGTGCACAAATCCATGCACCAGGCCTCTAGTTTTCTTATAAATTAGTTGACTAAGTTGGATGAAAGTATTTGGAGTGAAGAAAAGTGTAAATGACAGAGAGGAGGTCCTTCCTTTTGGGAACAAAACCAATGCTTTTGCTGCTGGTCGAGTCAGTCCAGGGACTTCCCTCGCTATGGGAACAGGATTCAGTCATTTTGGAAAGGGAAGACTTTGAGATGAGTACGTCTAGGTGCAGTCACTGAACCATATTGGACACTAAAAAATGCCTGTGGTGTGAGGCACTGCGACTTTATGCCGCATGCTATTTGTTTTCATCTTGCATAATGCATCTGCAATATATAATTCATGATGAGGAAATGCCATAAAACTGAACCACAAACTAAAATAATTAAACAAACAGACATTTTCAACTCTCCGTTGGTATCACTCCGGTCATTATTACTCCACTGGCACTTTGAAGCTGCTGCCTCAGAGAACAGCCCCAGTTCCACTGATGTTTTTGATGTGGGTTTTTAAAATGTGATTTTTAAAAAAATAAAAATCCCAAATTTGAAAGATTTGCACTTTAAAATAAAAGCTGACCTTCTGGTTTAAACTTGTTAGTCATAATTGTTAAATTACAGTGAATAATATTAAATGTATTTTTCTATTTTGAAAATATTTTTACATTCAAAAATTATATAATGCACATTATAGACTGAAGTGTAATGATGAAAGTCTCTGTGCCCAGCACATGACTTAAGAAACAAGCCACCGCCAATGTCTGAAGCACTGTCTGTGCTTCTCTACTTCCCCCGAGATAGCTATGTCCAGTAGCATCTAATTTATTTGTTCTTACCACCGTATATCCTTCTTTTGAGTGAAAAAAACACAATATTGCTACCCACTCCGGCACTTGTGGATGTTTGGGTGGTTATGAGTGTTTGCTCTTACAAATAGTGCTCCTTGAACCTTCTCGTATGTGACTCTGGGTAATAAGAAATTCTCTAGAGCACAGACACGGGAGTGGGATTGTTGGAATATATACAATGGATACAGAGGGTGCACACTAACTTTCCTAGTGAAATTGTTTACATTCCCCCTCTCCCCTTGGGGTATAGGATTAGGGTTAGGGTTAAGGCAGTGGTCAGCAAACTCATTAGTCAACAGAGCCAAATATCAACAGTACAACGACTGAAATTTCTTTTGAGAGCCAAATTTTTAAAACTTAGACTATATAGGTAGGTACATTGTTATTAACTTAATTAGGGTACTCCTAAGCTGGCCTTTGCTAAAAAGTCCTCAATCTGATTGAGGTATGTTCACTGAGGTCGACCCCTTCCAACTCTCCCATCCATACTCGTCTTGTATACTTGTTTCAGATAGACGAGTGTGGATTGGAGAGTTGGAAGGTGTCGACCTCAGGGAATGTACCTCAAAACAATGTACTTCCCCCGCGCTGCGTATCCCAAGGCCCACCTGCATTGCCCAACCAACCGACACCCCCCACTTCTTCTAATGCCACTTCTTCAAAATAGACTCGCCCAGGCCGAAAACCGACTTCTGCACATGGGCCACAAAGTTTCAATCACACTGTACGTGCACGCCCGCACGTGGTATTTTGTGGAAGAGCCACACTCAAGGGGCCAAAGAGCCGCATGTGGCTCGCGAGCCGCAGTTTGCCAACCACTGGGTTAAGGTGTTAACTATTTTCTGTCCTTTCCTTTGTCCATTTTGTACCCTCCCCACCAGGATTGTTTTATTTTTCAGATGTACATTCCTTAAAAGGTTCTTTAGTTGAGGGTCTTTTGGTCATGACTTCTCTCATTTTTTAAACTTCTTTGAAGATTTCTTTATCTTAACCTTATTCTGAAAGATCTGGTTCACCTCATGCTATTTCCTGCTTTCCATTGCAATGTTAATTCTTTTGCTAGATCTCTGGCACCTGGTTCTCCTGATTGAAATTCTGAAAACTTTGTCTTCTTCCACTATCCACTTGTCTCTAAGGATGGGAGCTTCCATGTGATTTAACTCTGAATACAAGCTTTAGCAGGGGTGGGGAACGTCTGGCCCGCATGCCATATCATTTGGTCTGGCCCTGCCAAGGCAACTGCAGGCGGGACTCAAAATCTAATAAATCTAGGAGATTTAAAAAAAAATACATTTTATTGATTTTTTACAGAGGGGAAGGGCGAGGGATAGAGAGTTAGAAACATTGATGAGAGAGAAACATCGATCAGCTGCCTCCTGCACACGCCCTACTGGGGATGTGCCCACAACCAAGGTAGATGCCCTTGACCGGAATCGAACCTAGGACTCTTGAGTCCGCAGGCTGACACTCTATCCGCTGAGCCAAACCGGTTAGGGCAGATTTTTTTTTCATAGCAACATAATTTTTAGGTTGATAATTTGTATGGCCCATGAATGATGATATAAATATGCAAATTGCCCTTGGCAGAAGAAAGGTTCCCCATCTCTGATTTAAATAATCATTGCTATGGTGGTTTGTTTCCATAGTACTCTTTTTTTTTCCCCATAGTACTCTTCATGTTGTCCTTTGGAAACACTTCTTTTAATAAACTGGCCTTTGTGAACTAGCCTAGGAACCTAAACACCATTTTGAATATTAATTCTATAGGAATGAATACAGAGCTTGGTACAACTTGGCTGATAGATGGACTCTTGGCGTAGAGCCCGTTTGTAAGCGGGGCACTGGCTGTACAGGAGAGACGTTGGATGGCTGTGTGGGCTGGGAGGGAAATGCCTTCTGTTAACCAGCAGTGCCACAGATTTGAACATTGCACATTTGTTTTGTGTAATCTTCCATCTAACTGTGAGCGAAGAGCATGATTGAAGTGCTGCTGATTATGTGTAATGTTTATAGACTCCATTTCAGTGGAGCAGACGGCTATGTTCCTTATAGTTCTATCTTAATTCTAAATATGATTTTCATTGTCTCCCCTCTTTAGTCAGTAGCAGCAGAGCAGGGAAGTAATTTTACCTTGCAGTTCAGTAACTTTTAATTGCCTGTTCGTTTTCACTTGATTCTGAGAAAAATGGAGCTGCTGCCTGTGCAGTTTTAGTTGCCAGAACCTCGATTGTTACACACTTAAGTGCTAAAACAGGAAAGGAGCTCGAGTTGTCTTTGGAGATAAAGCAGGAAGGAGATCCCCGTGTTTTATTGTGGTTGTGATGGTTTTGTGGTTGTGTGTGAGTGTATTTAAAGACTCAGAGCATTACCTAGAAAAATGTACACCAAATAGTTATATGTGAGTGGTGGAATTATCAGTAATGTACATATTCTTATTTATATTTTTTCCAAGCATATATTACTTTATAATCTGAATTTTTAAAAAAATGGTTTTTAAAGGCGTATATGATCATGGCATTTTAGGTTTGGAAGAACTTTGAGATCATCTAGTCCAGCATCCTCATTTTAAATGTGAAAAAAAAAATGAGGCTCAGAGGGATTCAGGAAGTGCTTCCAGCCCCCCGTATCTCAGGTTGGGGACCACGTGGAAATGCTGATTCATTTTCTCGGATTCTTGTGGATATATATTTTTCCAGGAGGAGGGAGAGGGAGAAAGGGAGAGAGAGAGAGAGAGAGAGAGAGAGAGAGAGAGAGAGAGAGAGAGAGAGAGAGAGAAACATCAATGATGAAAGAGAATCACTGATCAGCTGTCTCCTGCACTCCCCCTACTGGGAATTGAGCTCACAACCCAGGTATGTGCCCTTGACCAGAATCAAACCCAAGACTCTTGAGTCTACAGGCCGATGCTCTATCTACTGAGCCAACGAGCTAGGGCGACTTGATGTCAGTCTTAATTATCCTTGTGGAGAATTACAGTCCTCAGAACTTTCTATTCTCCCTAATATTTACATAGAAACTATCCAGGGTTTTCATTTACAGTTCAACACTCCTAAACCAACACAAAGGCATTTTCAAAAAGTAGATTCAAAACATCATTGATTTTAATGCATATGTAACTCTGTGGGATGAATTTATTTCTCTGACTGAGGAGTTAGAACTCTTCTGGACTTATGAGGGATGGGAGATGTGAAAAAGGAACTTGATTTACATAGAACAAGGAAACTGGCCATTGGGGTTGTGGTGCATTGCTTCTGATTGGAGCTGAGAAGGAAAGGAAGAGAAAAGATGAAGTATTTTCTAGAAAATTTTCAGACCCTTTTTTCCCTCCAAACAAAATCGCACAGAGCCCATATGGGAACTAGATGACAGTGAAGCTTACTTTTTTGAGGCAGGAAAGGTGTCTGCAGAAACTAGCATTTCTTAGCATTCCTTAGTATTCAGGCAAGAGGAAGACTAGCTTCTTCTGTCAAAGACTGCGGTCTCCCCCGTAAGCAGAAGCTACCAATTCCGAAACTTTTATTTTTAGTGTGAAAAATGTATTTTTTTCTCTCCAGGTTCCCAACTACTCAAGCATACACATGCAAACAACTGTGTGTGAATGATTTGGTCCATAGCTTTATTGACTAAACTACATTATGGACTATCAGCTTAACAGATTCCCTGTGTACTCTGCTTATATGCTAATGTATAACATTTAGGACAGAGCTCCACATGTCAGCTGCCTAGGAAAAGTCTCCGTGCTCTGATTCTGTCTGCCACCTGGCCGGTGAACAGGTAAAAATCATGAAGGTGTGAGACATTTCAATATCCTCAGCTACTTTTTCTTCATCCTATCTCTTATCTGAAGACATTAAATATCCCTGCCCTTCTGATGTCTTCCACAAAAAGGAGGATCTGGTGCCAATCACTTATACTTTTGTTTGATTGATTTGGCTACTCTTGGACTGAGATGCTGCTCATGGCCTCACCTAAATAGTGGCATACATTCCTGTGAGCTTTCTTTCTGCTCAAGTGTATACAATTCTGTGTGCATTTTGATGACTGTCTAGATTTCCTCTGTTCACGTCAAGCTCATCACCAAAGGAACCAAAGCTCGCTGGCAACCACAGAGCAGAGTAACAAGCCAAGGATCTCAGGCAACTGCCAAGGTAGTAAGACTGCTCGTAGGGATATTTGACCTGGCCTTCCTCCTATTTCTGTGATTTCTCATGGGGATCCTAAAGATTTAAAAACACACTCATCCCAGGAGTATTAGTGGCACTGAGGAATCAAGTCAAAATAGTACCATTGCGAGTGGTTAGGGTGGGAACTGGGGAAGTGAGAATGAGCAGAATGAATGTCAATAAAAAACAATAAGCTGTAGTTACCATCCTGGCCTTGATTAATAGATCTTGATATAATAATTTTTGATATTAGAATTTATACTACATTTTCATAGCTCACTTTGTCAGAAAGAGATTTTCTATTCATATCATCCAATAGAAATATTTCTTCTGACCATACTCTTTGCAACATTCGTTTACCCTTATATAATGTCACCTTATACTTTTATTTAACTCTTAATATAGATGACCAGTGTCCTCAACTGTAAATATTTCAAAATTCTCTCCCTAAGGTAGTACTTTAGTTCAGGCTTCTATAAAAAAATACCACATAGAATGGGTGACTTAACAAATACTTATTTTTCACAGTTTTGGAGGCTGAGAAGTCCAAGATCAAGGCACCAGCAAATGTGGTATCTAGTGAGAATCCTCTCCCAGATTGCAGACTGCTGACTTCTCACTGTGTTCACACATACTGGAAAGGGGGCAAGAGAGAGCTCTCTGTGGTCCTTATACAAGGGTACTAATCTCAGTTACGAGGACTCTACCCTCATGATCTAATTACTCTTCAAATGCCCCACTTTCTAATACTATCATTTTAGGGGTTAGTATTTCAACATATGAATTTGGGAGGACACAAACATTCAGTGCATTGCAGGCAGTGACAAAAGGGAGCCCTGAGAAGTTCAGTCTTCTGGCATGTTCTAACAAATTGTCTTTGCAGTGTTTACACACTAAAGTTTGATAATCACTGCTTTCCGGTCAAAACCTAAAATTCTTTGACCAGAAGATGAAGGATGGTCTATTTTTGTCATTTTTAAATTTGTCTATTTGTTTTTAGTTGATGATGAGCAAGTTAGCTGTAATTTCAGTAGATTTATTTGGCTCACACTGGGGTAAATCTGATATAGTCATTTTCTAGTGACAGGAGGAAAGGAAGAGAAAAAATTCAGGAGGGCAGTGTTCTGCATTATATTCTGAAAACACTCAGAAGAGATCTCCTCCTAAAACAGAGTTCTGGCATGTGTGCAGGGTGGGAACCAGCAGTGGGAATGTTGATTAAACACTCAATGGAATAACCTGAACTGTCAGAAGGGAAAATATCAAGTGCATTAAAAATGTAAAAGAACCATCAAGAATAGATTGAGAATGCAGAGCATGGTTCTGTGACCATGTATAAAACATGCTAAATTTCCCAAAAAGTAAAACAAAGAACAGCCATCTCATAGACCTACCACTATCTGGCCCAGGTGACCTGTACCTGCACCATCTTCTTTTCCTTTTGTTTCCCCCACTGTACTATCACTGCCCTCCAACCATGAATAACTTTGTTTAACTTCAAGGTAAAAAACAACAACAACAAAAAAAACAAGGTCATGCATCTTTGAATATCCTTGTTCCTTCTGTGAGCTAGGGATCAGTGAGAAATCTCAGAATTTGGCTGTCAGAGCATAAATTTATTAGGAGTCTTGCCTAGGAGAAAAATTCCCAAGCAAATAAGATTGCAATTAATGAATTGGGTCAAACTCAGATAATAATGAATGTATGTAGTGATTAATTGTATTAGTATCTATTAGTTAAGGCTAGGGTGAGGACTAACTATATTCAGTTTTCTTTTTCTTCCTTTTTGCTCATTCCCATTCCCCAATTTTTGGCCCTAGCCTCCCACTATTAAACCATTGTGACTTTACCCTCAGTACCATGTCCTTCCTTCAAGTGTCTAGGTATTTATTGTTATTAATATTTTCATTTATGTATGTTTATATATTTAGGATGCTCTTGAGTTTTTTTGGTGGTAGGGAGCTACAGATGTAGGCAAAGTCTAAGCCAAGTACTCCAAGCAGTCTTTCTGCCCTGGAATTTAATTAATAGCAAAAATGTTTTAATTTCTCAAAAGAACCTCACTGTCCTCCACTTTTTATATAATTATTATTTGTTGTAATCTGAAACACAAAACAGGGGTTATATATTATTTAAAGGCCATCATGAGGTACAAATAAACATAACTCGAGGGTCCTCTTGAGTTGATGGCTTCCACAAGACAGAATGAGTTGTTACATGTAAGTGTACCCACATGTTAATGGTCAACAAACCCAGGTGAGTTGTATTTGTCACTAAAAGGTGTGTACATTTCAGTTTATTTACACATACAATGATTTTGGTTGCTATAGCATTTTATACATATATTGTCCTTTTTGACTTTTTTTCTTAAGTAAAATATGACCAAACATACAGAAAAGTGAACTGAAATTAAATGTGTGGTGGCTAAGAGAATCAACACCCCATAAACACTTGTATGAACCTCACGTGTGAGGGACAAGCTAGTTCCCTAGACCTGCCCTTATATCCCAGACCAGTCATTTTGGAGCTCCTCATTCCCAGAGGTAACCACTCTTTCACTCCTGTCCCTAGATTTTAGTTTTTGATATATTTATGATTTATATAAATGAATCATACAGTACTTATTATTTTTGTATTCTCTTTCATGAAATTCTGTGTGTGAGGTCATACATATTCTGTGTGTTATTGTAGTTTGCTTTTATTATTGTACTAGAGGCCCAATGCACGAAGATTCGAACAAGAATAGGCCTTCCTTCCCCTGGCTGCCGACACCGCCTTCGCTCTGTCCTGGAGCCACCTTCTGCCTCTCGCCTTGTCGCGTCAATTTGCATATTCCCTCCTTATTGGCTGTGGGTGCCACCATCTTTGTCACAAAGTTACGGTCAATTTGCATATTCCAGCTTTATTAAATAGGATAGTAATTGGTTTCTCCTCTCTTGGAATTAGTTTATATCAATTATATAAACATATATAATTATGCTTTTATATATGTATATAAATATATACATTTTAATGGTGCTATGACATCCACATGTAGTTTATGGATTAAATTTGGATATGTTCTCTAGTGATTCTAGAACATTGATCATTTGTTACAAATTTAATTTTGAAGTAATAACAATTATTCAAATTAATAGATAATTCTCTAAGGAGAGTCATTTGAGAACAAAATATGCTGTATTTTGTACATTTGCCTGAGGAGGACTCTATTTTAGCAGTCTGGAATCCAAATGGAAATAAAATATTTCAGACAGTACAGCATGCAGTGCCCAAATTGAGCAGCCTTGGGCACAAAGAATCATTGCTTCTTTCACAATCTCATTCTGAATGAAATATATTGAGTGGCAGTTGGTTATTTTCCCTCCCTTTACAGTGTTGCAATTTTAGTTTTCCATGGATATGTGCTGGGACTTAGAGGACCTAGAAATTTGTCCTTCCCCTTGGAAGGCAAACCATTTCAAGTAGCCAGTTGTTATCCAAGAAGTGGATATAAGGAGCAATAAAAAACCTTGGTCAAAATAATCCATGCACAGCCTAGTGCACTTGAACTCTTGCCTTGGCAGAGCACAGTACTAACAGAAGCAAGGCACTCTACTCTCTTTCCTCTGGCTCTGGAGACCTTAGGATGCAGCCAAAGGCATCAAAACTGTATTTTCGCTACACTTAGCAGTGAATAAATACTTGTGGGCTGACCTTGAAATCTAATATATCATTTTGATTAAATAATAAATACTTATTAAATAATTAGTTTGCTTAAAGCTGAGGGCACTAGGCGGTTCTCTGCACCTAAGGAGTGTTCATAGTACTTACGGAGATATAACAGTTTTGGAGATCACTATAATAGATTGTGAGGAATATACCATGAAAGAGGCTTGATTCAGATGGCATGGAAAGTGGACAGCACCTTATCGATCATTCACCACCTGGGGCAAGATATCAGAACCAGTTGAAGAATATCAGCCACTTGATTCCTAGTTTGAGTTAACTAGACTGCGGATGAAGGAGGGGGGATTACTCTCATCATGAGGTTGGCTGATTGATAGGCCCCCAGTTTTCAAAGTGCGCCTGGACTCCTTGATGGTTTGAGCAGGGCCTGGGATTCTGCATTTCTCCAAACTCCCAGGTGCTGCTGCTGCCGTCTCTCCCAGGACCACACTTTGAGTGGTAAGGAGCTAGGTCACAGGAGAAGCAAAACACCAAAGGAACATCCCTCCCAAAATAACCAAACAACTAGCAAGCAAAAAACTTTTAACTTACCTGAGAAAAGTTGACAGAAGAGGTCGAGCCTCGATCCTGTAAGACAGTAAATTAATCTGACCATTTGACTTGATTTATATTTTCTTTTCTATTTACAAATATTTTCTTTTCCTAACTACATCAGAGGACATGTTATACATAGTTTACAGGGGTAAGAAAAATGTGTTCTTATTACAATTAAAGCTGATAAATATTTATAAATAAAACAAAGGGAGAGATTATGTTCCTGTCTTCTACCTTTCATGTTTCTACACCCATTTGTTCTTATGGCTTAATGCACAGGCTGTGTACATGGGAACTGCAGTATACAAAAGCGGTTTATCTAGTAAATCTCTGTTTCATCCCAGACTACACTGGATGAAAGGTGAGTCCCCCTGCTCTGCGTATAGAACTCTTTAAAACAGGATGAAAACAAAGCAGGAGGCACTGGAGCCCAGGAGGTGATAATCTGTGGAGCCAACCTTTGGTAGAGCAATATTATTTCCCTGAGGATGAAGATCTGTGCTGTAAACTGACTTACGTGGAGATGTCTACTCCATAATAATAATAATTATAAAAACTGAAAAATTTATTTGAACACATTACCTTTTGGCTACTATGTTCAATATTTTACATGTTATTTAAGCCACACGATAACTCTATGACATAGATACTAACATTTTCTTCATTTTATAGCTGAGGAAACCAAGGCATAGCGATGTTAAATAATGTCCTATTATATAGCTGATTAGGATTTAAGTTTATTAATCCTCAGTCCTGCTCAACCAAGATGTAAAATCACAGATCTCAGTCCTGAATGTATCCACAACTATAATCAACACATTTTAAAAGCTGGGAACTTTGTATGTGGAGGACCAAAGAGAGCTCAGAAGTGTAATCACAGGCTTCAGAGTTTCAATCTACTTTTTTCTTGAAGAAGCAACAAAGTTATTCCTGCTTGGCAAACCCACCCAAATCCTAGTGACAGATGGATCAAATGTTTTAAAAAGGGACTATAGCTGTGGCCCATT
Organism: Myotis myotis; assembly: GCF_014108235.1. Taxonomy (NCBI): domain Eukaryota; kingdom Metazoa; phylum Chordata; class Mammalia; order Chiroptera; family Vespertilionidae; genus Myotis; species Myotis myotis. The sequence continues at coordinate 27,944,127 of NW_023416318.1, forward strand.
CACCAAAAAGTCTGCAGGTTCTATTCTCTGTCAGGGCTAATACCTAGGTTATGGGTTTGATCCCCAGTCAGAGAGCATATAGGAGGTAACAGATCAACTGATTGATGCTTCTCTCTCATATCAATGTTTCCCTCCCCTCCCCTCCCTTCCCTTCCCTTCCCTTCCCTTCCTTCCCTTCCCTTCCCTTCCCTTCCCTTCCCTCCCTCCCCTCCCTCCCTCCCTCCCCTCCCCTCCCCTCCCCTCCCCTCCCCTCCCCTCCCCTTCCCTTCCCTTCCCTTCCCTTCCCTTCCCTTCCCTTCCCTTCCCTTCCCTTCCCTTCCCTTCCCTTCCCTTCCCTCCCCTTCCCTCCCCTTCCCTCCCCTTCCCTCCCCTCCCCTCCCCTCCCCTCCCCTTCCCTTCCCTCCCCTTCCCTCCCCTCCCCTTCCCTTCCCTTCCCTTCCCTTCCCTTCCCTTCCCTTCCCTTCCCTTCCCTTCCCTTCCCTTCCCTTCCCTCCCCCTCCCCCTCCCCCTCCCCATCCCCCTCCCCTCCCCTCCCCTTCCCTTCCCTTCCCTTCCCTATCCTTCCCTTCCTTCCCTTCCTCTCTCTCTAAAATAAAAACAAAAACAAAAACAAAAAACAGGGTGAGGATTAAAAAAAGGGACTATAATATGTGAGATTTTAGCTTCACTAAATCTTTTAAAGATAAATCTCTTGCCAAATTATCATTAGCACATATGTATTTACTAAGTTTTTGCTGCATGCCTAGTATTGTGCTAAAACTTGCCAAATGCTATATTGCAAAAGCAAATGGTTTGGGGATATTTCCCTTGATTAATGCATAATAAATAATACAGAACTTATGACATGGCAAGCTTTATTTCATTTAGGTGCACCCTCAAGCCCTCAGCCCTAAAAAGGGGTGCATTCCCAGAAGCAGACATGGCATGAAGTCTGTTTTACCCATCAGTTTGTTGGAAGGGTAAAGATTGGGATGTTTTCTTGGTTGCTCTTCCTAGCACCTCAGAACAGCACTGTAGTGTGATATGGGAGGGGACTTGGGAGGAAGGTCTAATTTGAGCAAGTGCAATTAACAATTGTTTCCAGAGAGGCAGTTGGCAAGGCTCCCATAGTAGCATCAAAGGGAACAAGAAAATTAGTCTAGACGATGCAGGCTGGGAGCACGTTGCCTCTCTTTTTTCCCTGGGTGACAATTTGGCCTGATTTTCTGCATAACTAAGAGAGTGTCCACTATGGAGTCTGTGAGAGGAAACTAGGTCAGAATTTCATACATGGGTTTACCACTTTCAGGGGAGGGGGAGTACGTTTTTCCTCACAAATTGCATTGGGTTACGTTCAGCTCCCAGACACATTAAAGGGAACCTAAGAGTTGCAGACTCTGATATTACAGGTGAAGGAGACTGAGGCCCTTCACCGTGAGCAGCAGCGGTAGCACTGGAAACCAACACTCCCAGTTCCCCACCAAAAAAGCCCCAAAAGTCACAATATAGTACAGTTTCAAAGACATTGAAGTTTGAGTATTTTTCAAGTTGTACTCACAAGAATTTATTGTTTTACATGCTGTGTTTTTTTTTTATTCTAAATAATAACTAAGGTTAGTGTAACCAAGTTGTAGTCAACCATCTTTATTAAAATATGCATTAAACAACAAATCTGTAGATGGAAAAGGACCTTATATCAAATGGCCAACCCTAGGCAATTTAAGTATTGAGAAAATGCTCCTCCTTCATTTGCTGTTTTTTTTTTTTTTTTTTTTTTTTTTTTTAAAGAGAGGCACCCTTTATATTAGGTTCTAAAATTATAGCTACTATTTAAAGCAGTTCTTATGTGCCCAACACTTTTTTTAAAGTGTTTTACAAATATATCTCATTTAATTCTTACCAAATCTTTAAGATTAGCTATCTCCATTTTTCAGGTGAGAAATATGAAGGTAGGAGGAATTAAATAACTTGCTCAAGGCCACACTGTTGGATAACTGGTGGGTTCAGGTCATTAACTCAAATCTGCCTTTCTTCCATTTTCTTAAGCATTGTGTATACTGCTGGTCAATAAATGAATGGCAACTTAAATAGTGTACACAAAATTCTATGAGTGAGCTCATTTTATTTGACACAGTTTTCAAAAGAAAGCTCTATCACTGATTACGTGGAGCTTATCGCTCTCTTTATTTTTTTCATTTATTTGTTTTTTATTTTTTTTGTAGTGTTCAACCAACCTTTCAAGATACTTGTATATAAATCCAGAGAAAGAATTAAGGGGAAATGCTGAAAGTCATTAGTCATTTCATGGATCTGGGTTTAGGTAAAATCATTATGGGAGCATTTGAGAATAAAACAGGAATCATGAAACTAGTCCTTTGGTGGTGTTTTTACACAGGTAGTGTGCCCGGATGCTGGGCCTGATCACCAATGATAATGAAAAGTGAGATTATTTGGAGTCTACAACTGGGTTTGGGGCAAGGTCTCAGTCTTTTATGAATATTCAGAAGAGCAATTAAATCTGTTGCCATTTCATTTGCAACCTTTCTATGTTCTACTCAGATGACCAGGAATAATGCCAATTAGAGCCTCTTTTTAAATAGTTTCCTCATTCAATGACTAATTAGATTGCCTTTTAGTCTAAAAGATGTTCACAATTAGAGGAATCCCCCAATCAAAAAGTTAAGCTTTTTATTTATCTTTGCCTAATCTGACATGTCCTTAAGCTTTCAAAACATACAGTAATGATAAATCAGAAACCAAATAAAAGGAAGAAAATAATTAGAGTAGACAGGACCTCAATTTTTTTCATGCATACATTATTTAATATGTGGCATTAGTATTATGTATTATTTCGGAAGCTAAAGAACTGATAATTAAAAAGACATATAATAACACACAACAACCAAAAGCCTTCTTAATTCTTTCTTTAGCTTAGTACTCCATTGAAGCCAATGCTTCTGAATTTTGATTATCCTCAAAAATGTCACTAAAGTTAGAAACTAAGCCTGTTTCCATTTTATCTGAAGTGCAATAGGAGGGGCACAAAGAGTGCATCAGTTTTGAATTTGAGCTAATGTAATCAGTACCTTGATTTGTATTAGAACATGGAAATATTTCTTTGAAATTCAGCTTGGCCTTTGAAAGGGAAAAGCACTCACTGAGAATTCTGCATTGACAGGACAAATCCTACGTGCAAAGTAGAAACTGATGTTGTTGGCTTGAGTAGATCTCAAGTCAGCTGTGAAGTTTATAATCTCTTACCCATAAACTAGCTTCTCCTCTGAATGACAAAATTAATTTTGAGCTGGATGTTTGCCAAGACTATAGTCCCAAGGCTCTGTGTGCACACCCTAGGACCAGCTTCAGGCTGGCTTTTAAAGAGGTGGTTGTTTTCTTAGGGGGCCACAGGTACTGCCATCCTGAATTAATCAGTGTGAATGTTGCTTTAATAAGTCAGACATGGTCTATTTGATTAGCAGAAGTCCAATAATACAGTGACTTAAAGAGAAGCTCCAGACTACTCAATGAATTCAGTGATGTTGGACTATTCTATCATATGAAGTAATTTTTTTAGGTTGTCCTACTTTTCAGTTTTGTTTTTTTAAGTCCCAATAGATTAATCCACTTGTTCAGTGATTAACTTGCTTATCTTGCCAGACAGAAATCTAAGGTCTTCCTGTTGTGTTGTATTAGGTTTGGTGTTTGAAGTATCAGTCATTCTCTTTTCTTGTTATTAAATTTATGGGATGACATTGATTAATAAGATTATACAGGTTTCAGGTGTACATTTCTACGATGCATGATCTTCATATTGCATTGTAGCCCACCACCCAAAGTCAAATAATCTTCCATCACCATGTATTTGAACCCCTTTACCCTTTACTACTACACCCTTCACCCCCCTTCCTCTGGTCACCACCATACTGTCTGTGCCTATGCATTTTTTTGTTTGTGTGTGTGTGTGTGTATATATATTTCTGAATATTGTTTTATTTATTTTTTAAAATTCTTCTTTGTTTAAAGTATTACATATGAATCCTTTTTCCCTCATTGACCTCTCCCCGCTCATTCCTACCCCCCCCCCCAGCACATGCCCTCACCCCCCCCCCCCCATGGACTATGTCCATGGGTTATGCTTATATGCATGCATACAAGTCCTTTGGTTAATATCTCATTTCACCTCCCCTCTGGCCTTCCCCCTGAGGTTGGATGGTCTGTTTGATTCTTCTGTTCCTCTGGATCTATTTTAGTTCATCAGTTTTTTGTTGTTCATTATATTCCACATATGAGTGAGATCTTCACGTTTTTGTTTGTTTTTTTTCTTGTTCATTTGTTGCTTTCAGTTTTATATCCCACATATGAGTGACATCATATGGTGCTTGACTTTTTCTGTCTGACTTATTTTGCTTAGCATGATCATGCTTGAATAGTCAATAAGCCTTAGGTTGCCAGTCCTTTCCTCCTGTCTCATTTTAAATAACACTTCTGTGAGGCAACAAGGTGGAGGCCAATTCATTCAAGGATAATCAAGGTAGGGTCAATTTGACCATGAAAGAAAGAAAAGGTCCTTTCTAAAAGCCCATTCGTGCATGAAGGCACAGGAAATTGTGTAGATCTTTTCTCCTTTAGAGATTACAAGGACGGGAACACTGGGGATTCCAATTTGGAGAAGACTCGTTGTCTTGTGTTTCCTGCAACAAATCAGTTTGGATTTTGCAAAGCATGGACGAGTATCAGTATTGAGGAAAAACAAGACACAAGTAGACTGTTTCATAAATATGTGTGACCCATGCTTATTAGCTTATCAACTTTTCATTTGCTTTGAACTAATCTGGTAACAAAGAATTTAGCATTAGTTATTAAATATTAATTGTTAATGTTTCAAGTTAAGAATCAAAGTATTATGAACCTATTGACCAGAAATTGTGATGAGTCCTAAATTTAACAAATGGCATTTTAAAAAAATCTCTGGTATGTGTTTATTATATTATTTAAATTTAAATATAGCTATTGATTTATCCCTGGAATTATATGAAGAGATTAAAAATAATTTTATAAAATTTGAATGCTCTGATTTATAGTGCCCCTGATATTTAATAAACATTTGTATATTGCATTTTTAAAGATTTGCTGATTATACCTACTTTAATTTACCTTCCTGGTTAAACTGTATAGGAAGAATATTATTTAAATAAGTTGATAGCTCTATAACTTATTTCAATTTGTTAAGAAGAATCAATCCTTTGAGTATCTAAAACTCTAAAACAGTCTTTACTCGTTTGTTGGTAATATGGATACAATTTAATTTTACCAATTTATACCCTAAATACAATAAAATCAACAAGTACCTTTATATTAATGGGGAATGAATATATATTTAGCCTACACTGAGTACTAATAGGTACTTCACATAAAGCTGATCATGAAGAATGGTCTTCTGAATACAACGCATTGATAATAAAGGGAGGAAAATGTACAGAGGTACAAAAATAGACTTTAATTAATAAGATGTGCTTCTTTAGCTCTTTAAAATTATTTTCCTCTGGGGTTCAAGTAGAAGGGGGAGCATTTTTGTTTATATCCTACTCAGCAACAAGGAGTGAAGAGTCCCTGAACAACAAAGCTGAAATGCTTTAGTTGGGTCCTGGAGACCTATGACTCATTGCATAGGGAGGGGGTCTATACTACATATAACTAGTTCATTACTGCTGCTACCTGTGTTTTCCTTGATCTTTGGAATATTTTTGGCTTCCCTTTAATCAGAGCTAGTTCAAATCTCCTGAGAGCCTAGAAAATGTTCAGCCCTTTCTGCCTTCTTAGTTTATTTAATAGACCGCATTGTCCTTGATCCCCATCGTATTCTATCAAAAATTTACTTAATGTGTAAAGCTCTGGATACATTTGGGTTTGTCTCTCAAGGGTTTGGTTGACAATTTATTTCCATGTGCCAGATCATAAAAAGCATTCTGTCCAGAGTAGATAACAGGGGAACACATTTTTCGGTTTTCATATTCATGATGAATGTAACCAGCTTTCTCAACATGCTGTATCTTTTTTGCTGCATCTTAATAGATCTGTGGCTGTAATCTTGTGTGTCAGGACTATCAGCTAATTGGGATAAGTTATGTATGTTTATATTACTGTTATGATCTATAAAATGCTATTTTATCTGAAGTGACATAGACAGAGACTTTCTATATTCTAATTCTTATGAAGTTGTTTGCAATATAAGACTCTACTGTGGTACACTTGGGAGAGGTGGTCAAAAGCTTTCTGTCAACTATGCTGGATACAGTTAACTAGTATATTTCATAGGATAATAAGCATTGAAATGTAAATGCAGTTGTTCTGTACCTGATACGTAGGAAAAAATCTAGAGGTGAGCCGATTTTGGTGTTGTGAATTTTAACAAGCAACGTTAAGATCTCTTTCAATAAACTTTGGCTTAGTCACAAAAATGCCCATTTTTGTAGCATGATCAGCTTATCAAAAGCATTCATTACTTGCAGTGAAATACATGAGAAGGTGACAGAGAATAGTTATAAGAAAGAATGGTTAGGGTTTGATTTCAAAGTACTGTTGTTCAGAGGTATAACCAGTCATGGAAGTATGTGAGTATGATAGACACATCATGATTAATGCATGGTAAGGGTTTCAATTGTATATAAAGAATAGAAAGCTGAAGAAGAGAAGTCTGGCCACCTGAAATTTGATTAATAAAACTGTCATGATTTTCAATTAATTTGACAATTTAATACCAGCCAAACTGTCCCAGTATTGAGAAAACTAATAGGCACAGTTTTGCTAAAAACTGATCATTCTAAGTAACAATCTTTTTTCCTCCCAAAAATTATACACTATAGTGTATGTATGCGATTCATGGCTGGGATGTGACATTTAAGTGGGGATTTAAAATAAAGACTCCTGATTAATGATGCAGATGCCTGTGAATAAATTGGACTTGCTCTGGAGTTATATATGCTTGGAGCAGGGGCCGGGGTAGAGGGAATGTGGACTGATTATTACTCTCCTCCTTACTCAGGTGAGTTCAAAAGATGATTAGTTTATAGCAGTGCACTTCCAGATTTTTGACCCATAAATAGTGTTCTAGACAAGCTGAGTCAAGAAGCTTTACTTTTAGACTCTAGTCTAATACAACTTTATTCCTAACTATTAAAAATGAATATCTATATGTGGAGAAATGACTGGATGGGTAAAGAGATGAGAGATAGATAAGAGATCTGGCAGACTGTAGCAAATAAGAGAATGCAGATTTATTTCTCAAGTTGGCAACATGTATTCTAAACTGTCACTTATCCTCCTATCATTTAAAATGCAATTAATACAATGTACAGAAACTTCTAAACATTTTAAGGACTATAAGCTTCAATAAATAAAGTGTTGTCCTTGAAAATGGCATAATGGAAGACAAATTTAGCCATGCGCTAGATGCTTATTCACTGGAAGAAAAGATTCCTTTAATTTTTGAAAATGTTTATTAAAATACAGCACATTATATGCATACTTAAAGTTGATGTTAGTGCAACCTCCACATTTATAAATCATAATTGCAATGCATTTTCCAAATTGGGCAATGAAGGATAGAAGCCACCTTGATAGAATTGGTCTTAATAATTAATTGTTAATGAAGACATCTTTGACTTTTAGCATTCTAGATGTTATAGTCTATAACTGTTAATTAAGATGACTGACAAAATTGTTTCTTAAATCCACAGTTAGTCATTTGCCTCCATTATGTATTAATTGGTAAAATTTTTCATTATTTCAACATAACAGAAAGCCCTGTGGCTCTTGGTTCACTTCAGAAACTTTAAACTTATCTAAAGCAAAGTGACTTTATTATTAAAAAATTAAAGACTTAACTGTCTGCAAAAAGAATCATTATGGAATCCTTCTTTGATGCTGACCACAGACAGTGATCATTTTTCCCTGTAGAAGAGGAAATTAAGTGGTTGCATTAACAAATCCATCCATGTTGATATTTCTAAATACAGTTAAAGAGTTTTAAACAAATGGATTACCTCTTAATATAGTAAACAGATATTTATTTAATATTTGGTAAATGTCTAAGTGTTAGTGTTCAGTATTGTGACCAAGCATACAGACTTTAGAGCCAAACTGCTTCGATTCAGACTTTCTCTTATTTCTTGACCTCTCTGTGCTTGAATTCTACATCTATAAGTTCATATAGTAAGTTACCTTTTAGATTATTGCATTGCTTAATGAGTTCATATGTTAAAAACATCTAGAATACTGCCTGGCACATGGTAAATGCTACAGTATGTTTACTATTATTGTATGCATTCTGCTTTGGGGGAAAGAGACCTTAATTAAAAATGGCTTAAACAAAAGAAAAGTTTGTTTAGCTGTAGGTGTCTGAGCAGTAAAATCTAAATTGGAGCAATAAAATTGAGTAGGTAGCTCCTTCCTGCAGAATTTGAAAAGTTTTGTCTTTTAGTTCTAATAACCCTAAGGTGTTGTCCTCATTTGCTTGGTCAAAAGTGGATATTGTCATAGAAAGGGAAAGAAAGGTCAGATTCCCTTAAAGAACATGATCGGGAATTTGCCCTCATCACTTCTGCTCCCTTATTATTGGCCGGAACTTAGCCACATGGCCACACTTAGCTTAGGGAGACTGGCAGATTCCTTTTTTATTTTTCATGGCCATGTGCCCAGCTCAAAGTTCCATCAACCATGCAAGGAAAGCAGAGAAGAAAGTTTATTAGAAAGAAAATTCTCAGTCTCTGCCACAAATAAACTTACATGGAGTCAGCACAGCGGTGGCTTACCTACCCAGAGCTGGTAGGTTCTAGTATTGAGTTTCCATAGTACATGCAAATACATGCGAAAAAGCACTTCTGCATTTTTTTTCCGATATGTGAACATAAGTACAACTCAAACCATTGATTATAACTATTACTAATTTTCCTGTTTTCCCTTTAGTTTACAAATGTCCATTAAAGCTATTTGTTCTTTCAGTGAATAAATACTATGATTTTCTTTTTTTCTACTGTTCTATCCCAGCTTCTTTATAAATTAACTAGAGGCCTGGTGCACAAAAATTTGTGCACTCGGCGGGGGGGGGGGGGGGGGGGGGATCCTTCAGCCTGGCCTGTGCCCTCTCGCAGTCTGGGACACCTCGGGGGAATGTCCACTTGCCAGCGGGGAGCAGGCCTAAGCTGCAGTTGGACATCCTTAGTGCTGCTGAGGAGGTAGAAGAGGCTCCCACCACCACCGCTGTACTCGCAGCCATCAGCCTGGCTTGTGGCTGAGCAGAGCTCCCCCTGTGGGAGTGCACTGACCACCAGGGGGCAGCTCCTGCATTGAGTGTCTGCCCCCTGGTGGTCAGTGTGTGTCATAGTGACCAGTCATTCCCAGTCATTCTGCTGTTAGGGTCAATTTGCATATTACCCTTTTATTTTATAGGATAGAGGCCTGGTGCATGGGTGGGGGCCAGCTGGTTTGCCCTGAAGGGTGTCCTGGATCAGGGTGGGGGTCCCACTGGGGTGCCTGGTCAGCCTGGGTGAGGGGCTGAGGGCTGTTTTTAGACTGGCCACACCCCCTTCAGGGTGGGGGGTTCTGCTGGGGTGCCTGGCCAGCCTAGGTGAGTGGCTGATGGCTGTTTGCAGGCTGGCCACAGCCCCTTCAGGGTGGGGGTCCCCACTGGGGTGCCTGGCCAGCCTGGGTGAGGGGCTGATGGCTGTTTGCAGGCTGGCCAAGCCCCCCAGCAGGGACCCTCACCCCATGAGGGTGTGGCCATCCTGGGTGAGGGGCTGATGGCTGTTTGCAGGCTGGCCACAGCCCCCAGCCACCCAAGCTCCCAGTGGAGGCTGGCTGGAAGCAGGTATCTGGGATTTATTTAGCTTCTATAATTGAAACTTTGTTTCCTTGAGCAGGGGCAACAGCCAGCCAGGGCAGGCCAGAAGGCCATCGCTGGGGCAACCAAACCTCCTGCTTGCTCCACCTCCATGGCTCCTGGCCGCCATCTTGGTTGGGTTAATTTGCATATAGTTGTTCTGATTGGCTGGTGGGTGTGGCTTGGGGCATAGCAGAGGTGTGGTCAATTTGCATGTTTCTCTTTTATTAGATTAGATTTTTTTTCTTGCCTTCTTACCTGCTATCTTCTTTCATCTCCTGGGTTAGATAATATATAAACTTCCCAAATTGCTATTTGGAAGTTTCTGCTCTAAGAATCATTATTGTGATGGGAGGTTGATCCTTGGTCTTCTCAAATCACCTTCATATTTCTTTGAAATCCATAACTTGACTCTCTCTTCCCTAAGCACTAATGTCAGAAGCCTTAGATTTGTTCATAAAGGCTTAATGGATTATAGATTGTTTATTAGCCTAAGGGAAATAGGTTTTATTCAAAGCACAGCCATTTCAAAAAGACTGGAGCAAAGATCTGTAAGTTAGTTGGACTATTTTTTATTGCTTTACATGTATGTACAGGTTAACTACATATGTTCTTTCAACTTTTTAAAAATAGGGAACAAGTTCAAATAAAGAAGTCAGCCTTCAAAATGAGAGCTTGTTATTTATACTGTGTACTTTAGTATGATTTATTTGCTGAAATTGTCCTAGAATAATGGTGAGTGACTAAGTGCAAACTTAGTGGTGGAAAAAAACACATGCAAACTTACTAAAGTTTTATTACCCAGGAGGACAAAATATACTCAGGAAAACAAGCATTTTTTTTTTTAAATAATAAATCTAGAAGTACGGCTTTGTTTTGTTTTTAACATTGGGCAATGACCAGGGTATAAAACATCTTTAGCATCACTTCATTCAGTAAATGAGAACTGCAAAAAATCTGCTGGAGTGAACTCGATACAAACATGGAATAAATGTACTCTTAATGCATCATCATTAGAGCCAATATATAGCAGATGGCAGATTTCTAGCTGATGTAGAAATTGAACTCTCCTGCCATATGTAGTTTTCCTAGTTTGGAAACATATTAGAAAGGAAGAGAAGATGCCATTGTATAAAGCCAGAAGTGTGAAATATTCTGTGTATAAAAAAATAAATCCATAAATAAGCCATTTCCTGAAAGAGTCTACATGATTATGTAGCCCAATTCCCCAAAGTGCTAGCTTGGGGTCAGATCAATTTTGAACATAATAAAAGGATGGCATTTTCTCCTGCACTATGCCAATATCTTTTGAAAATTTCATATCTACAGACAGGATCATTACATTTGAAAAGTGGATGGGCTACCCATAGAGAGCATGCATTATCTGAAATAAATGTTCATTTCAAAAGGAAAGTTTGAGTGACTTGGGGTTAGCAGCAGAGACACCTCTTAATCATAAAAATCAGTTTTAAGAACCTTGCAAGAGGCAAGGAATATATCCACAGAAAACTAAGCTACATTCATTTCCCAATGAATAAGGCATTATAAATAGATTATGTAACAAATTATTGTCCTGGTATACTTAGCGGAAATTTCAGAAACCAGGTCTGAGGAACCATTCAGTGGAAAGGTACTTGCTTATTGAGAGTAGAATCTTTCTCTTGGGGACAAAAGAAGTGGCAGATGAAATATCTTTTTCAGGTTCTGTGGACATTTTAAGTTGGTGATTTAGATTGGTCTATAAAGAACTTCATAAATTTAGAGAGGTACTACAGAAGTCTAGCAGGAGTCTTGACGACTAGCCTGAATTTCCAATTTTTTAGGTTTTTGTCACTGAATATTTTCCTGGGATTTCCAAGCATTTGTTAAAAAAAAAAAAAAAAATTAGAGCATCAGCTGAGGCATATTAGCCTGTTGGATAATGTTGCTCAGAATAAGAAAGTCAAGAAGAGATTATATGTGTCTACATATTTAATTATTCATATTTATATTTATATTCAGTTTTGTTTATGTTTATTTCTTTTTCCTTCTGTGCCTTTAAAAAGTGATTTTTTATTTTTATTTTTTATGTAAAGACATTGAGACACTGAATAAGGGTATCAAAGAGACCTGCCATAATCTTTGTTTTAGTTCCTTGGCTCTTAGCACTTATGGAAACTTCATTATTTTATTGGTTGAAATCACCTATTTTTATTAATTATGGTATTAGTATAAAATTAGGCTTATTAGAAAAGGTTAAGGAAGTGAGGCATGTTAATCAAGAAAAAGAAAAAATAAGGATTAGAGTTTCAAGGGCATAATTTTTCTAATGAGCCTACTTATTTCTAAGGACTTCTCACTTCCTATGTTGCCTTCCTCCATTTCTCCTTTACTTACCAGTATACCACTGTACCCTGTATCCCTGAGAAAAGTTCTTCTCGGACTCAGTACAGAGAGAATTGAACCAGATGGAGTCTCTCTACCGAACTGGCTCATAGATCCCTGCTTCCCTTGCTTTTTCCCAATGGAGGGCTACATTGGCCTATGTTACGTGACTATGGAAGGCACTTTGGGGTGAGGAACTATCGCTGGTATAGTTGGTCTTTCTTATAGCTGTGTGGCATGTTGGTCAGAAAGATGAAGAAGAGGGATGAGTCCAGAAGTCCAGGCTGAGCAGCCAGATGTCAAGTAGGAGCTGAGACAAGTTAGATGTGGGCCAGTGAAGCAGGTTTGGGGTTGGGAGGAATTGGGTAGAGAAGGCAGAAAACCTTTCACAGGTCTAGAAAGCTAGAAATATTTGAGACCTGAATAAGTGTAGAAACAGAAAGACTTACAGTATGTATCCTTAGGGGCACACACAATGGGTGTTGTGCAGCTTCAGCTGGTTTTCATTTAAGTTGCGTTAGCCTCACGTTCTAGTCAACCTGCTCAATTCATTCCACAAATAATTATTGAGGTCTCCTTCTATTCCAGACAATGTACGTCTCTTTTATTCACTGATTATAGTTCTGAATGACTTAAGATTAAAAATAAGAATCAAGTCCAAGTTTATTGGATCAAAATTTGATATCATTGATACTTTTTAAAAGGTAATCAAGAGAGAGGTTCTGAAGGCAGAAGTGGAGGTGCACTCCAAATATGTGTTGAGCGCCGGAAGCTTCTTTGCAATAAATGTCAGTGTACCCTTCAAAGGGAACAACACTCATTTTGATCTGTAAGCTCTGGTAAAACAATCTGGGAAAAGCAATCTGTCATATTACTTTTTAGCTGCATGTTGCCTAAATTGGTCCTGAACTTTTTAAAGATACCATCTTGGGACCTTGGTTCTTGGTTAGCCCACCCAGACCTCTTGAGTACGTTTCCTAAATGGAGGTAACAGACCTGAGGGAATGGTCAGTTCTGCTCAGGGACTGAAGAGACTGACCTGGAGTCCTCCTTTAAATGAATAACACATTTCAGAACCTGTTAGAGGTTGGCAATGACCCATAATACTTTACATTAGGCCAGGGGTGGGGGAACCTTTTCATGTCAAAGGCCATTTGGGTATTTATAACATCATTGCAGGGCTATACAGAATTATCAACTTAAAAATGGGCCTGCTATATTTGGTCAAACATTTAATTAACTCACCCCTAATGCCTTTGCAGGGCCAGACCAAATGATGTTGTGGGCCTTCTACAGTCCGAGAGCCGGATGTTACCCCTACATTAGGTGACCAGCAGACTGTTCCCTCAGATGTTTTAGGCCTGTGGATCATAACTTGCTGTCACAACTGCTCGCCTCTCCTGCTGTAGTGCAGACACGGCCTTAGACAATCAGCAAGTGAATGGGTGTGGCTGTGTTCCATGTAACTTTAGTTATGGTCACTGTGATTTCAATTTTCTGTAGTTTTTACATTTTATGGATATTACTATTCTTTTGATTTCTTTTCAAACATTAAAAAATGCAAAACGATTCTTTACTTCCCGGCAATAGGAAGAGAGAAGTTGGTAGGATTTGGCCCAGGACCTTAGCTTACTGACCCTTGATTAAAAGAGGAAACCAACATTCAGGAACTTCCAGTGGGGGTGGTAACCTGCAGGGTGGCTGCAGCATTGGGGCAGTGTCCAGGAGCCAGGCTGTGGGTGAGTTATGGGCAGCCCTGGAGTAAAGCATTTAAAGAACCATTAAGGTTTAATTAGCTGGCTGTGGAGCAGCAATGCTGGGCATGAGCGACTTACCCTGCTGCATGAAAACGCTTACTCAGGGCTCTGCAGGCCTGGTAAATACCAATGGTCCTTTGGAGGCCCCTTTGTTGAGATGAAAGCGGGGGCTAGAATTTATCGCTCCTGTGACTTCAGTTCCTGGACACACCAACTACTCTTGCTCTTTTCAAATAAAAGTCAGTGTGGATTTATTTAGAGACTTTGCCCATATGGAAGAAATATCAGAAGAGCATGTCTGAGAGAGCCGATATGCCTCTCTTAAAAATTTGGCAGGCCTCTGGCATGGGTAAAGGACTTCTAGCTGGAACTGGGGACATTCCCGCGTGACTCATAGGAGGATGGCCTTTCCCCGGTGCCTGACTTCCAGAGATGAGTGCTTCTCTGGAGGTGGGTTTATGGGTTGCAAAGGCAGTCCTGAACATCTGGCCACCTTCGTTCCTCTCTGTTTAATAAATTCCCCCGAATCTGGCCAAATGCCCTCTGATGCCTAGCGTAGAATGGGAGCCCAAGCAAGCAGTTAGGGATATAATTTTAAGCTAAAAATCCTCCCTCGTTTGAAAATAGTTGCTCATATTTCATATTGGTACTTGGAGGAAGAGGAATGCCTTAATGGATGCATGTGTCTGGGAAAACAAAGCAGGGTTATTTGTTGAAACCGTTGGTTCCTGGGAAAGCACATGAGCCAATGTTTCCTAACATCAGATTGCTTTCCCCTTAACTCAAAGTCTTATTTTTTTCTTTCAACTTTGGTGGTTCAGCACAAGGAGCAAAATGAAAAAGCCCGTTCCTTCCTACAGCAGGCATACATGGGCATGATTACACTGAGGGCCTCTCCCTGCTATCTTCCTAGAAATAGAAATATGCGGGTGTCACGTGGCTACATTACATCCACATTCGACTGGTAATAGTACCTCAGCTGCAGGCAAATGGGCCCTGAGATAAAATGCAGCCCCGGAAAGGGTGCCTGTGCCAGCCTCATTTGAAGAAAGCGCTCATTATTCAGCCAGACTGTCAAGTGCACACGGCATAAACCCCTACGTTCTTTCCTCGGCCCCCCTTCCTTGTCCAGAGGAGATCTGATTTCACTAGCGTTGTTTACTTCTTTAAAACCTAATTCCATTTCTCCGTTGGTCTCAACCAGCATTCCTAGCTCCAAAGCAATTCAAAGCAATAGATCATCAGGCCCCCACGAAACAGCCTCCCTCATTTCTTCCTGCCGTCTCCTTCACCCAGGTGGCCGTGCTCTGCCTGCTGGAGAATCTAGGGACGAAGCACTATCTTACTACCTTCTGCAGACATTGCTTTCTCAGTTTACGAATCAGAAGATATTCAGAGAGGACGGTGTTAATGATCACGATAAAGCACAGGACTGGCATTGTGACTATCACTACCCATACCTTTTAAAGAGGATATTCGGAGGGAGGGTGGTGTGACCCTTCTGCATCTTTATTTTCTTGCTCTCTTGTTACAGAGCAACTTATGCAAAGCAAGCCCACTTGGATAAGGTGCTTTGACTTAGCGGTGGGTGATCAGGAGCTTATTCAAATTTGGAGGAGGGACGGTGATGAAATAATGAAGTGCCACATGATCTGTTTCTTTTGGGTGGAAGACATGCTCCTTATGTGTCACTAATCACCTTGCACAAACGAGTTTCTCCTGTTGATGTTTTTCTTTCTTGGTTCTAAATGTGAACTTGGAGAGTCTGTGCTTTTCACAACATGTGTGTGATAGAGAAAATGCTTGGTACTTTTTATTCAGGACAAATCTGGTAACCATTTTCTCACTATTTTATCTTCCTGAATTATCTTCCAAAATCATCTTCCAATTTCACTTAAAAATTAACTTGTAATTGTTTCTTACCATAGAAGTGCTGACAATAACTGGGTGGGCATGAGGAATGTTACTATTTGAGGTTTAGAATTCTGACTATTGCCTTTTTTCTTGTAAAAGACTAATGAATTTGCCAAAGGTTAGCTGATTATGGAATGCACAGACATTGTATTTCCTTCCTGTACACTGAAGCAGTGAGGTACTGTATGTTTTACAGGGAAATAATGTATATACATAGCTATTTATAAATTATATGAATACGTTTTAATGCATCTGTTTGCAATAAGTATTTGAATTTAATTTACAACCTTAATTAATTAAGCCTACCCTGAAGTCATACCTAATATTAAGTTGCATTCAGAATTATAGTGAAATGACACATACTTTCTGCGGTAGGAAAGAAGCCAAATCGTATAGTTTTAGCAAATACCTCAAGTAGTTCCTGGTTTCTAATAAGATGCCTCTTCGGTCAGTCTTGATTTATCTCACACACTTACATGGAAGGACAGGGAATAAGTGAATATTTCAGTGTAGAATAATGCTGGAGAGGGGAGAGGGAAGTTTTACTACCATAAATTACATACTTGCCCTAGAGAAATCAAGTAACCCAGCTTCAGACACCTTGATTGCCTTGTAAGAAGGGCACCTAACAGTTATCTCTTCTAACAAATAATAATACCTAGTGAGTAAACCTTCAATTTGTTTGATGACTAGTTCTTGGCTTTCCTCAACCTTGGGGCTCTGCCCAGTCATACACCCATCATACCTTCTTACCAAGTGGCTCTACTTAAATGGACTCTGTGTCCTCCAACTCAACATTTTCGAAATTAAAGCTGACTTTCTCTACTGTCATGGTTCACCTTCTGCATTCCCTTAGTCAATGTACTGACAGCCACCAAAGTCAGAAATCCAAGGACTGTCCTAGCTTTCTCCATTTTCTTACTTGTTTCTCTCATAGCTTTTTAACGGCCGCATCTTGCCTGTGGTCTTATCTCAATATCCCTCCACCTGACTTCCTCCCCACTTCAACCGTAAATGTTTTCGTTGAGGGAGTTGTCCTTTCTCACTAGGATTAGTCCAGTCACTTCCCTGAAAGGTATTCTCTCTCCACTTTCATGCCTCCCTAAACCATCCCTAGGATTTTGTTCCGGAGTTCCTTCCCTTGGCATGGCTGACATGTTGGGGCTGGGAAGCACTTTGTTGTGGGGACTAATAGAGCATTATAAGGTGTTTAGCAGCATCTCTAGCCTCTACCTTCTAGTTGCCTGTAGCACTGCTCTCCCACTGGTGACAACCAGAACTTTTCTAGGCCTGGACAGATGTTCCCTGGGAGCAAAACTGCCCCCTCAGTTGGCAACTGTGGATTTACTCCCATTGTTAAATAGGACTCTAAGCAAATAGATATTCAGTGAGTATCTGACAAAAAACTGGACACATGCTGCACCATACTTACTGTTTATACATCCAAGCTAGAGATTCCAAAGAGTTTTTATTTGGGTTGGTCATTGAGTAAAGCCTCAAAGATGTATGTAGGTTGCGCACCAAAAATGTATACTTGGATTTCAGGAACCTCCCACTTTGTTGTGTCTATACACTGCCCTCTACAAATTCAAGGCCCTTTCTTACAGTATAGCACCTTATCTCCCAAATTCAAATTACAAAATCATTTATAAATCAGTTTATTGGAAATAAATAGTCTAGAAATCTTCCTTGGTTATCAAAGGAAAAAAATCAATACATATTAAATAATATCTTGAATATCACTTTCTAAATGAATAAAGCACACTGCAACATGAGAAACTGAATCTTATCAGCAGCTAGCACTTACTTTCATTTGTTTGAAGTGTTGTTTTATCTAACTTGTGGTAGACTCTGAGAATCATAATATATGGAAACAGATCACATCATGCCATTATAATCCATTTGTACCCTAATGGAGACTATAATTTTAGAGTCAGATGGCAGAAAGCAAACTTATCTCAAAAGATACGCTATATTTAGTCATCTTCCCTTTGTTACAGTTCCCATTTTAGGAATCAGACTCTCTAATATTTAGACCACATAAGCCCTGGGCAGTGTCAAGAGTAGAACATGCCTTCAAATACTGCCTAATATCTAAAATAAAAATTATATAAACACCCTTTTAGAAGATAATAACAAATCTCTATTTGTTTTATTTACCCTCCCCATAATATTTTTCATGCTTACTGATGCTTAGGACAAAAATAAAAATCAGAGGAAAAGATTAAACATACTTGCCCTTTTATTTGGTGGGAGTCAGAACATAAAAAGAGAAGGCCTTGCCAGCGTAATTTTCAATTCAGGAAATTACAGAGAATGATATTAAAAATGAAACATAAGTGAACAAAATATGTAGTTACCGAATTTGAATAGCATTAGCACATAGTCACCTGAATTATTTCTGTTTTCATATACTTGTTCTTTAAAAAGTATTAAGCCTCAAGCTCAATAAAATTATGTAGTGAAGCAATCTATAAGTCTGTACCTATTGATCTAATAAAACATAAGGGGTTCTATTTATCAATCCTTTGCCTTTAAATGCCAAAATTAATTTAAGTTTCTATTGCTTAGTGGTGATGGGGATGATGATGACGATGATATCTAGAAACAGAAGCAACAATAGCAATGAGATTATTATACAATTCCCTATTATTTTTTAAGGGCTAAAAATAACTTCCTAATTGTCAAGAGGAACATTGAATTTCAAACTTGAATTTTATCTAAATTCTTCTTCTGAGATAATGCAAATTCATATATATTTATAGGAACTCTTTGAAGTCCTTTTTCAATTATATCACAATCATTTTTTATCATGATTTTTTAAATGTACCTACATAGATGACCATAAATTTTTTATTTTTTTATTTTTTTTGGTTGTTTGCCTGGCGTTTTTGGTTTATCGCTTTGTCTTCTACACCTTTGAAGACAACTTAGGGCACATGCATCTACTAGGTTCTTTTACTAAGTCACTGGTTAGTGGCCTTAATGAAATCTTGCTGAGATAGACCTTTTGGGGTAGCTTTTGATTACTTTCCATAACAGTTACAAATTGAGAACATTATTTCTATTGTGCATTGCTCTTTTGACAAGTTTCCTCAAATACACAGTCACATGGAATGTCAAATTGACTATTAAGTGGTGAGCAGGTATTCTGAACTTTTTTCATATGGGTCTATACGTGAAGGACTTAAATATATATAATGCTCTAGCAAGTGGCGTGCAAGTAAAACAAACTTCAAGTTTATAGAAATATTTCCTAAAATAGAATTTCATGAAATTATTTCTGAGATTTTTTTTCACATTCAAACATTGAAATACTACTGGATTTCTTCTTAAGTAAAACTTTTTTTTTAAAGTATCTTTCTCTTGGCTTGGACATACGATATAGTACATAAAACAACAGTCTCATGCCTTGCCCCAGAGATGTTTCTACCTTAAGTGATAATGGCAGCAGGAGGCTAGAATTGTGTTAGAATAGAGTGAAGTAAGAATAGAGTAAAGATAAAGTGTTTGCGGACTGCAGGGTACTAGTGGTAAGCACTTTCCCAAGTGCTAGGGATGTAATGGAGAAAAAAATTATAGTCTTTGTCCTCATGGAGTTTATAGCCATTTTGAAGAGAGCCATTATTAAAGGAATGCAGAAATTGTACTAATTTTTTTATTTACTTGTATTTTTTATTTCCTTTATTGATTAAGGTATTACATATGTGTCCTCATCCCCCCTTTAACCCCCATCCCCACCCGTGCTCATGCCCTCACCCCCCTGGTGTCTGTTCCATTGATTATACTTATATGCATGCATACAAGTCCTTTGGAAATTGTACTAACTTTAAAACCATCTTAAGTTTCTTAGAAGCAGAACTTAGAATGCTGTAAAACCATCTAGTAGGAGACAACTGAGCTAGTTTGGGAGGTCAGCAAAGATAGTGGGAGTTGATTAGGCGAAGGTTGGAAAGATGCCAGGTAAGAGATTCCATGTTGATGATACAGCGTGGGCAAAGGCCTTGAGGCATGGGGAGAAATCACACTCTTAGGGAACTGAAATGCTATTGTTACCCTTGATCAATGACTATTAACTGAGGGCCCTCAAAGGTCCTTGCACCAGAGCTGTTTCTGCTGATCACCATGATTTCCAAGGGAAAGCCCTCTCAATCGTGTATATGCAGAGTAAACTAAACATAGCTGCCCATGAAACCATTTGTTTTGCATCTTTCTTTTCTGTTTTGTTGGTATGGAGGAGAATGAATAAAAGAAACACTTCTCTAAAAAAACTGTGCTCTAGCTAGGAAAAATAGAAGGAGGAATGATATATGAATAGATTAGATAGATAGATAGATAGATGATAGATAGGTAGATAGATAGATTGACAGACAGACAGACAAAGGCATTTGCCTAGAGAATAATGATCCTGGAGTTCTGACAAGAATGAGTATAGAGACAGGGCCTGTCAATAGGGGCCACTGGTATCACCTATTGAGATACAAATGGTAGTTAACACAAATTGTAGGTATCACAAGGGACTGCATATATAAATCATAAGCTCTGGTTCCATACTCAAATATGTAGCAGTTATGTGTAGCAGAAAAGGAAACATTTAGATAAGCAAAGAAAAATAGTCACAGATATATAGACACCATTTAAGTAACTTGAACAAATTAAGGAAAGATTGTGCTCATGCATTCTCCGGTTTTCATAAAGGACATCCAATGTCAAGTTCAGCTCTTTGTTCAAATTGGGGCCTCAAAATTCTGCACCAAAAAGGGAAGGAATTGGTTCATTTTGGCATGTGTATTTTGTATTATAAACAAGAAAGATGTTCAACATTACAAGCAGACTAAATGTTGAGGACTCTTGTTCATTCCTTATACATTTCTATGAAAATGCATCACTTAAATGCATCTTGAGGGATAGTAATTTTTTGTCTTGTTGAAGAAAAAGTACTTTGTTTCCAGAGCATTCTAATAACTGGGTCTTTACAAGAATTGGAGATTACTTATAAAATAGGGGGGAAAAACAACCCAGTAATAACTAACATTTGTATCATACTTTATGGTGCACAGAGCAATTTCACATTCATTATCTCATTTGACAGTTCTTTCCTGTTTTCTTCCATTCCATCCTTACTGTGTGCCAGGCAACCCAGCAGGCTGTCAGGCAACAGTGAAGAAGCCATACATACACTGCTGTCTCCTTGTTCACAGAACTTACATGCCTCAAAAATTAAGGGAGATAGGTGAGGCTTATCTTTCTATTCCCATGTTACAGATAAATTATCCAAAACTCAAAAGAGTTTAAACAAGCATCCATGGGAAAAGAGATCTATTTGGATTAACTTAAGCCTGAGAAGATGTTGATATGATTACTCTTTGACCTCAGAGTGAGATCAGGGTTGATAAGGTTAATTGGTAAAATTTTCTGACACTCAAAACTCATGGTCTCTGTTTGCCTCCGGTACTCAAAATTATTTTCTTGCTTCAATTATCACCAAATTGTGGAAGAAATGCCAACTTTGATTTTATTTGGCATTGATTCATATTTTCAAAGAATTCATCTGATTACAGAGTATGATACAGAGGAGATAATATAAAAATTGGAAGTCAACAATAGGACCAAAATTATATCATTTATTCCAAACTTTGAATTGTATCTACGTTTGGAGCTGTAATGAATGAATGCCTTAAATAGACTCTATAGATTGCCACCTGAGTGATCCGCCTAAAAGTAAATGTAACTTTCTATCCTTGGCTTATAGCTATTTAGTGGATCTCCTTCGCTTACATCCTAAGTTTTAAAATCCTTGGCATTTCATAGCAAGCTCTTTATGACATAGGCCCTGCCTGTCTTTCCAGTCACATCTTCTGCTTCCTACTTCTCCCTTAATGCTCCAAAAATGTAACGCAGATGGAAAAGGCCATAAAAGTAAAAAAGTAATAACTCTAAACATTTTGATTAAATATATCAGTGCCTCATACCTCAGGTATGAAACACTGCATTGCTTTAGGCATGGTAAATAATTAATTTTATGATAAAAGTGGAATCAACTTCTCCATAGTAATACATATTTTTCTTTAGGCCAAACAGTTTCAATGTCTCTCTCATCGCTATGTTTATTTTAAAGATGCTTGGGAAAATTAGGATTTTCTTTTGCTAATAGAAACCACTTTGCTTTGTGGATTTTTTTTTTATTGTCGGCTCTACTACAGATGCCCCTCCCCCCCTTTTCCCACCTTTGCCTCCATCCACCCTGCCTCCCACCCCCCTAAGCTTTTACCACATTATTGAAGTATAAAATAAGGGCAAAAAGGCATGGACTTGGTAAGAAGGGTGAGTGTGTGACTTGTGGCATAATTGGATAAGCATGACATTTTTGTTTATTGTTGAAAGTATTACAGGTGCCCCTCTTTTTCCTCCATCATCATTCTACACCCACCACACCCACCACACCTCCCAAATAATTTACTAGAATGATCCCAAGAAGGCTTGATGCTGTAGCTTCTCTTGACCTGATCAAAAGATTTTACCTCAGTCTCATTGAACCCTGCCCTGCTGTACTATTTTGAACACTGAATGGTCTTTTGCTAAGTCAGGTCACAGTTTCATCCCTCTGTTTTGATATTTTTGTAAATAATTTTTTTTTCTGACATGGTGAAATAAGTGCCACTATACTTCAGTAATCTGCTTTCTAATAAATGTAAGTAGAAAGTCCCATAGAGAGCTTTACCAATTGAAAATGTAGTGGCCTTCTATGACTTTTTGGGCTAAATTTAAGTTGTTTCAGATTACAAGTGGTATGTTGAGATATTTTTTGACAGGAAGCACTATCCATGGTCACTATATATGATTTCAATAATATATAATGCTTTGAGCTACTTGGCAGATTTCCATATAACAACCAGTGCCTGAAGAGTGGTGATCATTTAGTTGTCACCCAGAATTTTTAAAAAATATATTTTATTGATCTTTTTACAGAGATAAAGGGAGAGGGATAGAGAGTTAGAAACATTGATGAGAGAGAAACATCAATTTAGCTGCCTCCTGCACACTCCCTACTGGGGATGTGCCCGCAACCAAGGTACATGCCTTTGGCCGGAATCGTACCCGGGAACCCTGAGTCCGCAGGCCAACCTCTATCCACCGAGCCAAACCAGCCAGAGCTGCCACCCAGAATTTTATGGTCTTTCCCGCCCCCGCTCTAACAGCCTGTTAAATACACATTCCTAATAATGGTAGATTGTATAGAAGAATGTGAAACAATTTGAAGGTTGTTTCATCAAAGACATAAAGAAAAATAAGGGCGGAGGCCTTCCCTGGAACTCCCACCTGGAAATGCATATTTTGGAGTTATGTAAGCAGACACACAGCACTTGACACTTAAATGCACTTGCTGCTTTTCTGGGTGTGCTGGGAAATCAGTTCAGCTCTGCTCCATTACAAGGGCGTCCTTTTATTTTATTTATTTATTTTTTAAAATATTAGAATTTTATTATTTTGTCTGTTCAAAGGCTGTATTATCAACAACAAAATTCAAAAACTTCTGCCGCCTGCTTAGAACATGCTTGCATTCTTGTGTCCTGTGCTTTCTGGAAGCTAATGATAACATTATACCTTGGGGTGTGTGGGCTATCTTGCCTAGGGTTACCACTCTTGAATAAAAGAGTAAAGTTCAAAAGTTCACACAACCATCCCCCCAAAAACCCAGTTCTGAGAAGGGGATCATTCCGTGGCAGCACCCTACCAGTTTAAGGCACAAATACAAACGGTAGCATCCCAATTTCTTCCCTGGATCTAAGCTCGTCGAAGTCCAAAAAATAGTAGGCTGCATTTGTCCTTAGATAACTCAAGTAAATTCTCTGTGGAAGGACTCAGTCCTTCCTTGTTTTTATATCTTCCTTCTCCTCGCCCCCGTACGGTGCACAACTCCTCAAAGGAGAGCAATCTTACCACCAATGGCATGTTTTTTTGTTTGTTTGTTTTTTATATATTTCATTGATTTTTTACAGAGAGGGAGGGAGAGGGATAGAGAGTTAGAAACATCGATGAGAGAGAAACATCGATCAGCTGCCTTCTGCACACTCCCTACTGGGGATGTGCTTGCAACCAAGGTACATGCCCTTGACCGGAATCGAACCCGGGACCCTTGAGTTCGCAGGCCGACGCTCTATCCACTGAGCCAAACCGGCTAGGGCCCAATGGCATGTTTTTGCTCTTGGTAAGAAACAGAGTAAACCTTGCTTTGGATTGTTATGCCAAACAATGAAGCCAAGAGGTAAGAGGAACAGAAAGGAGGGAGTCCTTTTAAAATAGCTAAAGTGTATTTGTTGACTTCTCTTTTGAGCTTAGTACTCAAAACAAGTATGGCCTACACAGTGCATTTTTATTAACTCCGGACTTAAAAAAAAAAGAGAGAGAGAAAGATGAGATCGTTGGGGGGCTTCTGTTGGCCAAACAACATGGGCTTCCCATGTTCTTAAGGAAGAAAGCACTCACGTGACTCCTCATCTCTATGCACCTTCTGAGCACATGTGTCAGGCTTCTTTATTTACTTACGTATTTAACAGCTGTATGTTTTTTGGAAGGAATGGGGTTGTCTATGAGGGTATAAACAGTGAGCTGTAAATACACTCACTCTACCTCCTTAAAATCCAAAGAGGCGTCAAAGAACCTTTTTCTTTATATTCCTTTTGAGCACCTCACCTTTCTTTTATTGACTCAACATGGCTTGAATACATGGGCCACTTTCCTTTAAATATTTCCACTTTGTATTTCAGTCTTCTAATTTAAACCGGTCATTAAAATTGCAGCACTGTGCTTCTTTGCAAGGTAGTAATAATGGGCTGTAATATATCCATTACTGTCATCATGAAACACAGCAATTGCATGGTTCAGTTGATTTTGTGGCATGCAGGACATGATAAACCAACATGACTTTTGACGCCACTGTTCTACAGAAATTTATTTATAATACTTAGGATATTTTTTGATAACTTGATCTTCATAATGTAGAGGCGAGAATCAGCCAGTTTTTGTTTAAGTTTGAAGGAGCTATATTTGGAGTGAAAGAGGATTCCGTAACTTACCCAAAATTTGAAGAGTTGGTTCCACCAAGATGGGTAGTGTTTAGACATGTAAATGAATTAGAAGGAACTCGAAGAATAAATAAAAGGTATAATAAAGTTTTAATATGTTAAGAAAAAAACAAAATTTGGGTGAGGAACCCAGGCATCTGAATAAAGGTCAAGAGTGGGGAGACAATAATACTGTCAGTACTGCTCTAAGGAGATCACTCACCATGCAAAGATTTATTTTATGTGTGAAACTTTGGTTATTGAAAAATAAATTGTTTTTAAAAATAAAGCATTTGGATTTCATGTGAATATTTACCTTCAGTATTTTCAGAAATCTAAAGCATACGCTGAATAAAGCAAGTTAGACTAATATTTGATGAATCAAATCTTTGCTGAAGTTATAGTCTTCAAATCTTTATTGATTTTTCAGATGATTTTTATAAGCTATAGCTTCTTGCTGCAATAATCATCCTTCTAGTTAATAACACAAGGCTTAGGCAAGTATACCGGATTTACTTTCTGGTTGTTCATTTATTTCCTTTCAGACAGTGTTCTTCAACTGTCACTCTGACATCTAAATTTGGTACCAAGTTCATCATAAAAGATAACATTGTTGTCCAGTAGCTTCACTTCCAGTTATTCAGGACCTAAAGGAACAGAACAAATGGAGTGATGATATTCTTGGGGTTGGAAAAAACCACTGTTTTTATTTTGCTCAGTCTGTCTTACAGAAACCATGGTTGATACCTTGTCATTCCAAACATATGAATGCTTCTGAGCTATTTGGCATCAATTTGGTAGCACATGCCACACTTCCACCCTGAGTTAAGCAAACAAAGAGAAAATCTGTTGCAATAAAGCCTCTATCTTGTCTTTAGAAAGTTTGACTTCGTTCACTTCTACACAGATTTTTCTTCAATTGTCACTCTGGCATCTAAATTTGAAATCAACCAAAGAACTTGTGTGCCTATATGCATAACCCATGACACAGACAATACTCGGGTGGTGAAGGCCTAGGGCAGGAGGTGGGAGCTGAATAGAAGGGGTCAATGCGGGGGTGGGGGGAAAGGGACATATGTGATACTTTCAACAATAAAGATTTTGAAAAAAATAAAATTCGGTACTTCATCCTAAAAGATAACATTGTTGTCCAGTAGCTTCAATTCCAAGTATAGAGGACCTAAAGAAACAGAACAAATTAGTTGACATTCTTGGTGTTTAAAAATTCTGTGTTTGTCCAGTCTCTTTTGTAGAATCCCTGGTCTGTCCCTTTGTTGGGACTTATCTGTATATTCCCCATTCTGACAGAGGAATTAACTGCTACAGGGGATCTGATTTCTCTCATAGTTTCATTGGCTCTTTATTTCCCTTATTCTATTCTAGCCTATTTTTATTCTCTTTATCTCTTCATCCTCCAGCTCTTGTTTCAGAGAACCCATGTTTTCCTTTGATTTTATGAAGACTTGAGTATTCATCGTGTTAAACTAATTTTGGAGGGTTTTTTTTTTTTTTCTAGTGTTTATTCTTCACTTGCCAGTTTTTTGTCACATTGATTTAACATTTTTCCTAGCTCCAGTTTTCAGTGGGAAGTTGTCTTAAGGGTTAGGTTTAGTTGAGTGAAAGTATGGGGGAAGTACAGGGGGGTAAACAAGGGAGTGTCAGCTTTAGTTCCATCTAGTCTTTCTTTTTTAACTATACATATTCTTTTTTATTGTTGATAGTATTACAACAGACAGTATTATCTGTCTTTACCAACACACCTGTCCCTGCAGCAATGTCTTCACTCCTAGTGGCAGGGATTAAACACGTTCACAGTGAACTGCTCATGTCACAGGTCTTACCTGTGGCGATGCTATTTACTTCGTTTCAACTGACCAAAGGGAACAATTCATAACTCTTTGTTATCTACTGTTTCCCCATCTTATTGCTAAACCTATAATCTGTCCTATGCAAACGGTGAGCCTGAGTGTTTCCTCATTCAGATATGGCTCCCTAGTTCAATGACTCTCCTACAATTTGTCTTTATACTCAGCTCTACCTTCCAAACACTTTGTTCCCTGTGGTTGTGTGACTTACCTTTAAGGGGCTCACCTACAGAACTGCCTTTACCCTTGTGGGGTATTTTGAGTTTTTTGGGTTTGTTTTTTTTCATTCTTGCCTTTTTAAAAAAATTATTGGGAGGAACAATTGGCGAGAAAGTAGAATTATTCTTTCACCATAACATCCAAGTTTTAATATTTTTGCAATGTCAAATAGTCATTTAAAAAATAAATGCAATGACCATGAAGCATAGTCTCCAATGATCTATAAATATTTGTTGAACTCTCCCTATGTTCCAAAAAAATATACAGCTTCAGTTGTATGTTTGCAAGACAGTGACCTAAAAAATAAGAAGCCATGTTAAAATGTATCACTTGCTGTCACTGTGTTTGACCTTGTCCTAATATATTCTAACACCTTAATGGTTGAGACAGAAAGTACTATTTAAAGTAAGATGGAAGAAAATAGAATTTTATGGAATAGCTACCCCTAAAGCATTCTTTGTTTATACTGCACATAAAAAAGTGGCCATTTTGCCCTGGTTGGTGTGGCTCAGCAGTTAGAGCATCAGTCTGCACACTGAAGGATGTTGGATTGCCTTTTAGACAATGAAACAATAAATTTGTGAAAAATTGACAAGACAAAGGAGTTGGGGTTGAGGATAGTAAATGGTGAAGAAGTAACTAGGAAAACAAGAGTTGGTTTAACATAGGTTGGTGGTATAGTTTTCTAGCCCCCAGTTCTTTTCTGGTGATAAGGATGCCTTCTTCCTGGTACAGGGAGGGTACCTTTCACATTGGAGGTTTTTTGACTTTTCGGGGAAGGACTAAGGGGGGGGGGGGGGGCGTCCCCAGTGACCATCCTCCTCTGCAGTTTTCTCCACCTCCTTCACCTTAAGTATTGAGTAGGCCAAGGTGCCACATTGTGGGACAAGGTGTTCCATTAGTGTAAATGAAGGAAGTTCTGTGAGGCTTGAGTATGAAATAGGAGATTCTTATTATCACACAGGCTAGGCAGCAGCTGCTGCTTCTCTCTTCTTTCCTCTTCCTCATTTCCTTTTTCTTAAGGTTTTACTTCCTGTATGTCCAAAGAACAAAATTTGAAATCTTCTGTAATCTCCCTGTGGGGAGAGAAAGAAGGAATGACAGGAGAGAGATTTAATGGACAAAAGTGTTTTTCCCCAAATTGGACTTTTCCCACTGTTTAAGGCTCAATGTCAAACTCTACTTTGGCAGAACCTCTAGTTCCCACATGCTAAGACTTATTATTTGAAACACTGAAATTAACTCAAAATTACAGTTTGGAACGTGCACTAATTCAAATCTCATTAGAAAACTTTAAGAACTGGTTGACAAAACAGCAGGCATTTGGCAGGTGTTGAAAGAGTATCTTTCTTTTAAAAAAATATATGCATACATAGGATTTCCCCCTGGTTATAAAATTCATGTAAGTTTATCTATTTATGACTATAAAGGAGTTAAAGTAAATTTAAAAAATAAAAATAAAATTGCCTATGATACCATTGGACAGATATAAATATTGTTAGCATTTGGGTGTATGCCTTTTTAGTGTTTTGAAAGTGAATGTTTATAAGTATTTAGATATACTCACATATATAAATAAAAAGTTGGGAGGTACTGTACATACCATTTTATACCTACTTTTATACTCAATGTAAGCGGGCATTTTTTTAAATTTAATAAATATATTTGGAGAGGAATTTTCAAATTAAAAACTAAAATTCAAATTAAAGATTTTGCACCTGCCAGGCCAGTGTTATGACCACTGATCTTAGAAGAAGCTTTCTCGGCCCCATCAAGAGCCCTCAGGATGTCCGCATTGCCTCCATTCTTAAGTGCTCTGGCTTGAAAATGGCCTACCTCCCTGGAACCAGCAATTGCATCAGATGAACAATGGTCAGGAAAGGGCGTTTGTACCAGAATTTTAGAACATCTATATTTTAATAAGTCTAAAGTCCTTACTAAGACTAAAATCCAGTGGGACTGAACCCATTACGACTAGGATCCCAATTATGTTTTTTTATTTTTTCTCGTCCTTGGTATAATCACTAAATGTTTTATTTTGACTCTGAAGTCAGGCAAATAGAGTTTACTTAAAAGGAAAAGTATACGGTAGTTTGTCATTCTTATTTCAACTTAATTGTGATCTCTTCCATTATTGGCAGCTGGATTAATTACCATATTCCGTCTCTCTCTTTAAAAAAAAAAAAGAAAGTAAATCTCTTTGATGGAAACTAGTGAAAACAATAATATATCACTTTACAGAGAGATACAAACAGAAAGGAAATGCGACTAATTTGCATATCAGTATTGCCAGACACAGGGAGAGAGCAGATGAAGCTGTCTTATTCTCAGTCAAGCATCATATTCTTTAGATTTGTGACTGATAAGAAAAATAGAAAGTTTTTAGGAAAACAGGTGACACGCTCAGTACATGAGAAAAGAAGGAGCAAGAGCTAGAAGGGATTCTAATAAAGATAGTCGTATAAGTTAATTTAAAGAAATTTGAGAAAGATGAAGGTGAGGAGGACAGAGGAAGCATGGGAGATACTGTGAATATTCAATAACCTCTCAGCCCAGAGAAGAAAATTCAGAATACTAACTTAAGTGCTAGAGGGGGAGGCGACATCAAAGTTCATTCTTTTCTGCATTTTAGGAGTAATTAAAATTGACAAAAGGTTTATTTGGAATATCTCTGATGAGGAGCAAAGTCACACACTTTCTTAAGTTATCCAAAGCAGGCTCTGGGACCTCGCATGTGTTTTCTTTTTTTTGTACAGAAAAATAAAAATGTTTTGCTGGAGATCTGGCAGAAATTGTGTAGCAAAAGGAAAACAAAGGCGTATACATCCAGTATTCCACCCCTGAAGTACCAGGAGGTTGAATGACCCGCATCTGGTCACTTTTCATTCACTAACATAAATTGCCTACATATGCTAAGCTCACAGCAAATGTTCAGGGGTTTTTTGTTTGTTTTTTTTCCCCTTTTTGCACAACATTATTTGTGATCTTAAGCAAGGCCATTCCCCTCTTAGCCTGTTTCTTCGTAGAGAAAACAAGGAGTCCAGACTAAATGGCCTTTTCCACATCTAGAATGCCACAGTTACCAAATAAAGCATCTTTTAGCTGACCATCAAATACCGTAAGAATTTACAAAGCCTGCTTGGTTGTCATTCACCTGCTGTAACATCACCATTTAAAACCCAGGCAAGTGGATTCCTTTAACAAAGATATGCATTTGTAACTTGGAGGCACAAGCAAACACTGATTATGCGTCTATGCTAAATCAAGCATTTTGCCAGAAGCTACATGGCCTAGATAGAACTATGTCATTGGGATTTTTTTTTTTTTTATCTGCAAGAAGCTTTGGGGTTTAATTGGAAGTTAAGACAAAGATAACACAAGCCAATTGGAAGACAAAGTGCTGACAGACACTATTTCACTTAAAGTGCTAAAGCCGTGCTGCAGACATTATCTAGGTGATGTGTGCGATGGGGATTCAGAGGAGGAAGGAATCACCTCCTGGGATCCTTGGCACACAGGCTAATGAACCTTAAGTGAAGGGATTGACTCCCGGAGTCTGTGCACTCAATTATAATCCATAGCCAGGGCTCTCCTCTGAACTCCCCAGCTGTTTTGTATAGTATGTGTTCATGATGAAGACAGACAATACAGGACGATAACTCCTCCCTCCCGCTGGATAATTCAGTCAGTGCTTTTCCGGTTGCTCTTTGGTGGAGGACTGAACGTAAGCAGGACAAGAGCACCTATCTGTATCTTTAAGAAATTTGTGAGGTTCACACTTATGAACATAAAGACCAAGGCAGTTTTCAGCCATAACTGTCCTCCTCTCTTTCCTATTCCAACCCCACTCATCTTTCGAGGGCCAGGCCCAGTGGAGGTTTTCTCCCACTTCCGCCTCTGGATTGCTGTCTTTTTAGAATACAGTGGGGCCTTGACTTACGAGTGTCCAGACTAACGAGTTTTTTGAGATACCAGCTGTCTCTCGGCTGATTTTTTGCATTGAGTTGATAGAGTAATTTAAGAGTTAATTCCTTAACGAGCTCGGTCTCAGAACGAATTAAATTCATAAGTCAAGGCCCCACTGTACACAGTATTTGATGTCTATTGAGTGAAGTGACCGATGAAAAACAGATGTTGAGAATCATAAAAATGCTCTTAAAATGTAAGTACTATGTAAAAGACTGTTACCCCTAACTTGGCTCACCCTGGGTTGGCAATCGTATATCCAGTGTATAAGCTTTTCTTATATTTCCTATAATGCCTCATGGGCTGTGGGTGATAGATAAGGGTTTCTTGATCACTTGTTATTAATCAAGGACCAGATGGATCGATGTTGTGGCAATTCAGATAGGAAAACAGTCTGACAGTTGACCACCCCACCCCCACAAAACAAACAAACAGAAATAAGACATAAGCAGCCTCATTTGTTTGAAGAAGTTAAAGGGTCAGTATTTCTCGTACTTTTTATTTTCAATTTTGGGAACATCCAGCATGCGTACGGTTCAATTGAAAACTAAGACATTATTGTAGTTTACCCTGAGGAAATACAGTATAAACATTCTTCTTCTTCTGAAATTTATGTTTTATTTTTCAAGGAAAAAATATGAATACAATTTACTTTCTTCAAAACTCAGAAACAGACAAATAAATTGGTGTGTGGTTGGCCAAAGACAAAGTCAGGGACAGAACTTACTTGTACTTAAACTGTTCTTGCCTATACCTTTCCTGCCCATCTTATTCATTTGCTTTTCTACTTAAAGAAGCACCTTTTTTTTTTTTTTTTTTTTTTTAAAAGGCAGCCTCACAGAGCACATTACCTCTGGAAAACAGAATAGCAGTGGACCTGTACAAAGCATTGCTTTGGGAGTTCTTTGAAGCGACATGATCATAAGGTGTGCACAAAGCAAATAATTAATCCCCTAGCTGTGCTGTCTGTATGCAGAGAATGAGCTGAGTCTTCCATCAGTTTTTGAAAATAAGGAAGAATAAGTAATGTTTTCTATGCTCACTTATCCAAGTAATTTTGACATTGGCGAATGAGTTACTCTCTCTGTGCTTTTTAAAATACCAAACAAACATAGCTTTCTGTTTCTGTCAACTGGAAATGGTCAATCCTCTGACTCACTAATGTCAAGGAAGGGTTTACTAGGGAAAGTGGAAATGAGGAAAGACAGAAGTATGGTCAAGAAGACAGAGTCTGGAAATTGAATTGACTCTAAAAAAAATTAAAATTTAATAAATGCTTTGTTTAGTGTTTCTCCTCAATTGCCATAATTCTTTACTTTCTCATTTTCTTGATAAGATCTGGCACCCAGAATTAATTTTAGAAGTAGCTGGATAAACTTTTGCTGGTCTGGTGATGGTATTATCCCAAAGAAAATAGATGTGTGGTCTTGATATGAAAGAGACCTGAGGTCTTGTTCCCACTTCCTATCTGCAAAAGACAGAGCCTTAAATGATAACTCTTTGCTGAAATGCATCTGCAATGTTTGTCCAATCACGTGCACAGCCTTCAAAATCTGTTAAGAAAATTGAAATACAACTGGGCTCTAATGTTCTCAGGGAGTTTCCCCGTTTCACTGTACTGCACAGGGAAATGATCCTTTTGCTAGAGTATACGACAATCTCTTTATCATTGACCTGCTTGCATTGATTTATTATCATTCATCTTTATGTTTTTTTTTCTCTTGAATACCTCTCACTGCTGATAGAAATGCCTACTACTTTTTTGCTTTTCCATCTGGCTGCCAGTCATTTACATTCTTTCAAAATGTTTGCTTTGTCATTCACCTTTTTTGGATTTTATTTTAAAAATGATAATCCTATCTAATAATAGACAAACATGGTAATTGACCGTACCTTCGCTACGTCTCCCATAGGCTAATCGGCATGATATGCAAATTAACCACCAACAAAGATGATGGCTAATTTGCATACTGCAGGCAGGGCGGGTCAGTGCCATCCTGCCTGCCCTGCTGCCATCTGGGCCTGCTATCTGCGACCCGGGGTGGCGGGCGTCCCATGTGCGACCCGACCCGGGGCGGCTGGGCGGGGCAGCAGTGATCCGCCAGCCCGCCCAGCCACCGTCTGGGTGTCCCATGTGCGACCTGACCCAGGGCGGGACAGTGTGGCTCCTCTGTCACCCCAGCTTCCTCATCACAGCTCCCTTGGGGGCCTACGCCTTTAGTTGGATATCCCCCGAGATCTCCCTGGCTGCCAGAAGGAGGTCTGAATGCAAGCTTAGGCCTGATCCCCTGGGGAGTGGGCCTGAGTCGACAGGTGGACATCCCCCAAGAGGTCCTGGACTGCTAATGGGCACAGGTGGGGCTGAGAGAGCCCCCCATCCCCCCGTTGTGCACCGGGCCTCTAGTTTTATATAAAGAGCAAGTGGCTAGTTTCCTTTCCTATGAAATGTTTATGGCTCTCTAGGGACCTAGTGACTTCTACAATGTTATCTATTCTGTTTATCTCTATGTATATATGTACACATCTAATTGTGGCTGATTTTATTCTCCTTTTCTTTTTTTTTTTTTTTAATCAATAGTAATTTTATCCATTTTCTTCAAAGGAAAGATATAAATTGAAATCTTATCAAAAAATGGCTTAATTATTATATCCTACTACCACCGTATCCTTAATTAATAAATATTAGTTATCACAGTTGTCCCACTACGTGAAGTTGTAATCATTTCCCATGCAAGCCATTTTAGTGCATTAGAAAAAAAATTAACAGATTGAAAGCTTCACTAGGTTCATAAAATCTTAAAGACCCTTATGATATTGAAGTTGAGAAAGATGAAAGCAGTAACAGCCCATTGATTTCACACGATGTCACTTGCTAAATAATACCCAAACCAAGAGAGCAACCCTTAAACCAACCCTGGTCTCTGCTGGTCCTGAGCCAAGTATCTAATCAATAGAGTGACGCAAAGTTAAGTTGACGTCTGAGGATGTAGCCCTCACCGTAAGCGAGCTGTGCTGTTGAACTAGGTGTGTAGATTGGGGGCAGGGACAGCTCAGAGACTTCCAGAAGGATGCATGCTCTGACTTTTTAGTCCAATGTTACTGCGTTTACTCTTTTTTTCTCTGCAATTCCTTTCTTTTTCAGTAGCCAAAGTATTTAAAATTTCACTCACCTGTTTTAAGTCCTTTTTACCCTCTATTCCTTTATTTTTCATAATTATGCAATATACAAATGTTATTTAATCACAAGTTATCATTAAACCTCTTACACATATGAGTGTTTTGATCAGAATTATCTGAATGTGTATGAAGAACTGGCAGTTGTCTGTATGTAATGATTGTTTCACTTGGAATCATTGAATAGGGGAGTAGTAGAGATAGCCCTAGATTAATTCGATATTTGGATAGTGCCAAATTACAGTGTCTATTATTTTTTATTGCTTTAGTATGAGACAGTTGTGTGAAAGGCAGACTTTTAAAACTTAAGAAATACATCACTGAAGGTATCCCTACGTGTTCTTCCTACTTTCTAATTTTACTAAGACAGGTCATTTGTTGGATTTTTCTTTTACCTTGGTAAAAATGATCACCTTGCCCATTAGCCTCCAACAGGTGCTTTAAAAAATAAAAAAGGCAACATGAGAGAGGAAATTCAGTTAGTGTGTAGAGTACTGTCATGTAACTCAGGAGAAAACATGGTTTTCCACCCTCTGGTGGGAAAGGTTTAATGGCATTTGAAATGGTACTTATTAATCCACCAGGGAAGGAGTACCCTGACCACTTCACTGGGTATCTATAAAGGATTTTGATTTTTTTGCCAAAAAAACACATGAACACATACAAGCAAACAAATAAACAAAGGGCTGTGGTGTTGGTTAACAGATGCAAGATCACCTTAGGGTTAGAATTAATAAGCTTTGGACTACTGAATTGAGCAAGCCTGGTCTTTCTCAACCAGAACGATAGAGAACATGATATCAGTTCTGCCTTCACCTTTCCTTGTATTTTCACAACTGAAGCTGACGGCTGGAATCGCATAATGAATCCCCTTTTGGATCTGAGTCATGTTTGTGACAATAGAACCTACCAAAGCTCATAATCATTCCAACTTAGAATGATTCTGTTCTTGTAAGTAGGAATTATCTTAACATGTATTCACAAAACAAATCAGCCAGGGTGGTTTTTGCTGAGTAACATTTTAACCCAACCTTTTTCATAGTAACTGCAATAATTATAGATTTAGACTGAGACGACCTCAGTAATTACATAACTAGGTTTTAATAAACCTGGGACTCATTTTAGACTGCCACTCCTATAGATTTTGTATTGTATTGATTTTGGATGGAGTTACTAGACAAGTCATGTGGGGTAGCTAACTTCAGGAAATAAAAATGTTAACTGTTAACAATGCTCACCCAGCATTCTGTTTATTTTGTCCTCTGTATTCATATCTAAATTTTCTATAATCATAGAAAGAATGACTATATGAAATAAAAAAACCCTCTACTATATCATTTTGTAATCATAAAATATAATGAAACATTCTATGCACTTATTCTTTAAAGTCAAATAAAAGAGAAACAAAATATTCACTCCATATATTATGGCACGTTATCTGCTGCAGTGCCTCACTGCTAAACTCTCCTTCCTGCTCAGGTTAGCCAAACAATTCAGGGTATGCTGGGGTCAAGTTCAAGGTTGGTGCCAGCTTTGGTGGAGTGATATTTTAACCTTAGAGAATAGAGTTGAAAATGACTCTGGGGATTACCAGGAGCAACCTCCTTATTTTCAGAAGAGGGAAAGGAGGATAAATGGAGAATTTCAATAACTTTGGCAAAGTCACAGAAGAAGGAGTTAGGAACAGATCCATAGTTCCCCGAGTCGAGGTTGGAAATGCTGGCTCTTTAACTGTGTTCATTTGCAGTCTTATCTCACTCATTTTAACATAGAACAGGTAGACTTTACTAATGAATTCAGAGTGCAGACATTGTTCTAGTGAGAGAGGTAAAGATCTGATTTATGTAAGAATAAGTTACTGTGTTTTGACGTATGTGTATGTTGTTAACATAACAAAATCTGTTTTGAGGCTGAATTTGTTGCTTTTTGTATTTGCTTTCACATTGAGCACATACATCCCTTAGAAAATAACGTAGGAGACATTACGGTTCCATGAGTATATGCCTGTCTTGTGGCTGAAGTCTGGGGAGGCTTCTAGCCGTGGGCACATTGCCTCCATTTTCAACAGCACTTTATTCTGTGTCAACTTCAGATTCCATTGACTAGAAAGTGATCTTGCTGCTTTCAAAAGCATCACCATGGACCTTTCCTTTTTGCCGTCTTTCAACTTGACTCCAGGAAGAATGAACCGCTCTGGGCTTACTTTGGAGGCTTTCCTTGTTACATAAATTTGTTAAGCAAAATCTGCGACGGACATGACATTGTAGTGCGACCTCATTGGCAGGGTCAGGTTTGGCCTAGAGCACGGAGTATGTCGCTCCCCTGGATATCTTTGGAAAGTCCGCACCCTTCAGGGCTTCTGAGTAGGGGTGGCTCCTGCGAC
The DNA here is from genome assembly GCF_014108235.1 of Myotis myotis. Classification (NCBI taxonomy): domain Eukaryota; kingdom Metazoa; phylum Chordata; class Mammalia; order Chiroptera; family Vespertilionidae; genus Myotis; species Myotis myotis. The sequence continues at coordinate 27,980,690 of NW_023416318.1, forward strand.
ATGAATGTTCGAAGCTTTGCACCTTTGAAGAAAGAGTTCATAGTGTAATTAGCCGTCTGCCTGTCTGCACCGTGTCCTGAAATCAGTCTGGGGGGAAAAGTTGAAAAGTCTCAGTAAAGCCTATCAAATCTTTTTGAGGGTATTTTTTTCCCCCTTTATTTGTTAATTGAAAAGAAGGAAGATTGTACGAAATTCATTAACCACATATTCCCAGTTGGAACCCCAATTTAACCTGCCTCAAAATTGAATCTGTACTTTGGAGCCGTCATAGAGGAATAGGAACAGAGGCTGGTCTCCCAAGGATCCCGACTGCCTCGCTGTTACAAGTCGCAGTTTTGTCTGGCTGAAACCTCTGCTTCAAATATAAGGCTGTGCTCAAGCTCCCTGTGCATGTCTTTCTTTGCAGGAGTTCCATTCCCTCCGGTTAGGTCTGTGAACTGATCTTATTTCAGTGCAAAAAATGCTTCTCCAAGAAAATGCTGGAACTTCTGTTGCCACTGGTGTTTGCTATGCATGAAGGAAAGAGGTTAAGTGGTAATTCTGGTTCTTTCCGTGCCTCTTACATCCCTCTCCCCCAGAGGAGCGTGGGTTCCACAGAACAATGGGATGCAAGATGAGTTGAATTTTCCTCTTGCACCAAATTCCGATGTGTCCTTCACCCCACTAAAGAGACCTCGTGTAGGCTTGTCCAAGTTGTAGACCTGTGAGGTTGGCCCCATTCACACTGTTACCCCTGTGGAGTCGCATACTTAACATGATCATTTTCTAGGACGTAACAAGGAAATGGCTTGTTCTGAAAAAATCACTATACTGTGACAATTTCCCAACAGTTGGAAACCAAGGTTTTTGAGGAAGGTTTTTTGTGTGGTCTTGTTTTCTAATCTGCCTAAGAGACCATGTCCGCTATGTTCTAGGAGACAAAGGGTCTAATAGTTCAAAGTTATGCTAATTATACAGAATGTCTAACTAAACTTGTTCTGTAGAAGAAAGGCTTTACAACATTTTATAATGAGGATCAAAGGAGCAAAGAGAATGTATACAGAGCATGCTTTTCAATAGTAGTACATTTCATCACTGCCTCTTCTCCTTTCCATAACTCAACTTCATCTACAGATGCAGGGAAAGCTCAGCTAGATTGTGACATTTGGCCCTATGGTTTATCTCTGTAGCATAACTAGGTAACCAATAATTTAACTTACTGAAGTGCTTCCAATGCAGAAAACAGTTAATAAATTTTTGATGAGCAGAGAAAACAAATCACCTAGCCACAATAAGTTAACCAAGCAATTACATGCAAAGAACCAAACGGCAACCAAGCAAAAGAAATGCTGGGACAGTACTATATAGTTCAGCCTTTTCTGTAAAGTGATTCCTGAAAGTTATTGGCAGAAAGGGAACACTGCAAATGTTCAGATGATAAATGTAGCCAATTCAGGTGGTTTTTGTGGAAAGGTCTTATCAAAAGCTACAGATTACATGTGGAGAATATTTTAAAGAAGAGGAGATACAAGTTGGCTGTGTCTTGCAAAAAATTACTTTAAAAAGGTCTTATTAAAAGCTAAGTATTACATCTGGAGAATATTTTAAAGGTGATGAGGAAATACAGGTTAGCTGTGTCTTGCAAAAATGGTTTTAAATAAAAGTGCAGACAATAGTTTTCATTAGAACATCGCTTCTAACTTGTTTGACTAGTGGCCCAGTGCATGAAATTTGTGCACATTAAAAGGGAATTAATTAGAGGAAAGATTTTAATATTTCTATTTGCCCTTTCTCTATAATAGAAGTGTCAGAGATGAAAGAAAATTAGTAAAATGTATATGAAGATCTCCCTCCTGTCAGAGTCTGGGGCGTGCCGCGGGACCCAGAGTCAAGTCCCCACCCACCCATGCCTCGAAATCACACGAGACCCAGACCCGGCCAGCCCCACCCACATCAAGCCCCGCTGGGTGGGGGGCACAGCCTCAGATCCCTGATGATCAGTCGTTACAGCAACACAGAGTGATGACCGTTTGCATATTAGCTTTTAAAAAAATATATTTTATTGATTTTTTACAGAGAGGAAGGGAGAGGGATAGAGAGTTAGAAATATCGATGAGAGAGAAACATCCGTCAGCTGCCTCCTGCACACCCCCTACTGGGGATGTGCCCGCAACCAAGGTACATGCCCTTGACCGAAATCAAACCTGGGACTCTTGAGTCCACAGGCTGACGCTCTTCACTGAGCCAAACCGGCCAGGGCCATATTAGCTTTTTATTATTAAGATTCATTAGCAGGATACTGAAAAATATCTTGCATGTACACTTCAGTATGCTACGTACTACAGGACTCTAAGGATGACATAATATTTTCATATAGAAGTTGATGAGTAAATATATACATATCAAACTTCCTGTATTCCTAAATCATCCCATTCATCCTCCAATGCTTCCTATCTCAGTGAATGAATGGCACCGTATCTACCCCCTTTCCAGGTCAGACACCTAGGAGTGACCTTTGATTTCTTCTTTTTCTCCTCTAAATTCAGTTCTCAAAAGTTCTTACAACATCGTCTCTTGCATACTGCTCATTTCTGTGTACTTCTTTTCATAGGACATTATAGTTTATTAGAGGCCTGGCGCATGAAATCATGCACGGGTGGGGTCCCTCTGGGTGGCCTGCAGCGATCAGGCTGAAACCTACAGTCCAACGCCAACTGCAGCTCCTACCTGCCGCTCCTGCCCATCCCAGCCCCACTGTGCCTGCTGCAGGCTCGCGCCCAGTCTCGATTGGGAGAGACTCGCAGTGCCGCAGCAGAGCTCACCAGCCATAATACCTGCATCTGGCACCCTCCTGAGAGGAGTGGCCTGTGGGATCAGGCTGAACTGGCTCTCTGACATCCCCCAAGGGGTCCCGGATTGCGAGAGTGCGCAGGCCAGGCCGAGGGACCCCACTGTTGCACGATCAGGCAGGGGAGGGATCATGGGAGGGCTCCAGGGCGTGTCCAGCCCATCTCGCTCAGTCCCCATCAGCCGGACCCCAGCAGCAAGCTAACCTGCTGGTCAGAGCATCTGCACCCTGATGGTCAGTGCTCATCATAGCGACTGGTCGACTGTTTGCCCCCTGGTGGTCAGTGTACATGATAGCAAGCAGTTGACTGGCCTTAGCGTATCATTAGCATATTACGCTTTGATTGGTTGAACAGTTGACCGATCACCGGACGACTGGACATTTAGCGTGTTAGGCTTTAATTATAGAGGATTCTTATTTTGTGACATACCTTCTGCTGGGCCTCCTTGCCCCAGCTCCTCACCATTCATCTCGTTTTCCACATAGAAGCCTTGATAATCTCGCTAAAATTCAGAACTGATCGTGTCATTTCCCCAATGAGAATCCTCCACATGGATCCTGATCTCTGCTTTAGTAAAAACTCCATCCCCCTTGGCATGTGTCTATTTGACATGCTGAAGATTATCTGGAAAGAGTATGGGCAGAAGACAATAAAGTCAGGTAACTGATTTCTCTAGGGTGAGTGATCAGGCTACTTGTAGAGGGACGTCACTATTTTGTTCATTTCCCTAAACACTGATTTCAGCAAGCTGACACCTTTTCACGGGCACAGAACTATTTGGGTCATAGACAACATCCTTACCATAATTTGCAAATGGTGCCATGGGGAGAAACTAATTTGAAAATGGGGTAGATTCAAGAAAACATATGACACTCCCCCACCCCATAGAATCTGCCAGGGTAACAGTGACTGAGTATAATAAAGGTAATAGATTGTTACTAGCCTCTATGGAAGGTTTTGATAAAAAAAGTTTCACATTATACTTTGTGACCATAACAAATCATTATACCTCTGTGAACATCAATTTCCTTTAAATTTACAAAACCGATAATTATAGTTTTCCTATTGAATTTACTTGACTGTCGTGAGTATAAGAAATGCAAGGAAATGTTTTGTCATTTTGTTTTAAAGTCTATATAGAAACTAGAGGCTCAATGCACGCATGGTTAAGGTCCCTAGGCCTGGCCGGTGATCAGGGCCAATCAGGGCCTTCCTTCAGGCTGGTGGCCTGGGCCTCCCTTCCCTGGTTGTGGGCTTCCCTGGTTGCGGGCTGCTGGCTGGGGCCTTCATTCCGCGCTGCGCCCTGGTGGTCAGTGTGCATCATAGCGAGCGATCAAACTCCTGGTTGAACTCCTGAAGGGACAATTTGCATATTAGGCATATATATATATATATATATATATATGTATTTTCATATTCTTTGGTATTCAAATGAGACCCAAAACGTGCATAGATATGTACCAAATGTAAGTTTTATTTTCTCACATAGTAGTTACAATTCAAGGTAGGAGAGGGCTGTTTCTAACCTATGGCTTCCATCTCTAGGTCTAAGGCACCTGTTTCCTCAGGTTTCATTTTGGTAATGCCTCCTAGTGTCTGATATTCACAATTGTATCTAATAGTGGTTAGAAAAGTATATTGCAGTAAAAGTCCATGTGGCCAACCAAGTATTATGTTAATGCTATATATGTTTGAGTTCCATGTTTGGTACATGGTCTATGCACCTAGTAGCATTATTTGTCTCAATTTTTGTCATCACTCAGAAAGAAGAAAGAGGAGCTTGGGGAGGAAGGTGCAGGTACCTTTCAGGGTCTGAACTGAAGGCATTGGACATCATCTTTGGCCATGTATTCCTGGTGAGAGCTTAGTCACATGGTCCCCTTAAGCTCCAAGGGAGAATGGGAAATGTAGGCTGTACCTGGACAGCTGTATTGTATGCCCCGCTTTGAATTCTATTATTAAAGAAGGTGAAGTAGACAGTGGTGAACATCAGCAGTCTTCACCACAGACATAAATGGAAAGAATTATCAAGACAATAGAAACCTTTTAAAAGGGACAAGTTGGGTAGTACCAAGTTACTCAAACAGTGCAATGGCTTATTAAAGTACCAAAATTTAATCAAATTTATAGCTAGTTCAGTCTCAGGAAACAATGCCTTTCTTCAGGTCTCTTTTTGTTAATGCCTCCTAGTGCCTGATATGCATCTCTGTATTGGTAGTGTCCAAACAATGGTTATAAAATTATATTGCAGTAAATACAGTAGCCAACTGACTAATTTTAATGCTACATATGTTTAATGGCTTCCATGTTACATGGTCTGTGAACCTAGTAGCATCATTTGTCTCAGTATATTGTTGAATTTTCAGAAAGCTCTCTATGTTATGTTTTAATTCTTGCAAATTGCTTGCCAATTTAATACGAGCAGCATCTAAACAGTAAGTAATTGCTTATGATAATGAGTGCAAACTAATTTGCTCGAATATGTTAATATTCACAAAGAACTGTTACACTGCCTGCTGTTCCAAAAATACTGCTCTCTTGGTTAAATGTAGCTTTTAGATAGCGTTATTGTTACAGATCTAACTAAAATAATCACTTCAGTAGTATCTACCCCAAAGTTATAAGAGTATGACTTCAATGTACCAAAGAAGGAACAGAAAGACATGCCATTCTTTGATAAATGATTTAGAATATTCTAGAGAAAAAGAATCACATGCTTAATAATTCTAATTAGTGATTGATAGTAGTAAGCAGATTATACTGAGTTAGAAATGACCTCTTTTTTTCCACAAGAATGATAAAACTTAATTTTAAGGACTTCAAAGACAGATGGTAAGCAACTTCATTTGAATAAAATGCAATTTAAAATGACTTAAACTTTTAAGGATGATCCTAGAGATCTGGGTGTTCTGGGTGTTTTGTAAGTTTGGAGCCTACCTCTCCCCTTAATAGCACCCTTCCCTTTATCCTTAGAGGTCTTTTGCAATTATTTTCAGAGCTGCTGTTTGAAGATGCTAGCGCTCAAAGACATATGTTTCAAACCTGAGGGTCTTTTGAAATTAGGGACCTGAGTGCTCAAGGATCTGAGGTGCAGATTGGAACCACTTTGTAACTTTAGTCTAGGAAGATAGAATCTTATGAGCTAAATACAAAAGAAGAAAGGTTTGACACTTCCCTGCCCCAGGGCTGATTTGGCACTTTAATCCCCCCTCTAAAAGTTCAATCATTTCCACTTCAAAAATGACTCTCGCACCTAGTTATATATCTTCACATGGGTGGTGAAATAGAAAGAACTCTGTAGAAAACCTTTTTTTTCCCCCTCTAGCATTTTCAAAATCCATGTCATCCATGTCTTTGTTGCATTCCATTGGCTAAATATCTTCATGGGGTGGGGTTTGGGGGCGGGGGGGGGGGGGAGTCCATCTATGGATTTTAAACCTTGTAAATACCCACAATTGCTTGTCAAAGTAAGTGATCTAACTTCCCAATATTTTGCTTCTTGTAACTTTTATTATGAAAGTATGTGGATGGATATATCTCAGAATTGGCTGAATTTTATTCTTATTGTTATCTTCATAAGCTGTTCCAGAAAGTCTGAGATAAGGAATGAATAAACAAACAAACCAAAAATACATACACTTTATTTTAATTTTCTATCAAATTTTACTTTTTATACTAAGCATAGAGCAGGACTTAAATTAGAAGTAGTTTCTTTTCTGGTAAAGATGGAATGGACACATTTGTGATAAGTAGCAAATATCACCAAGACACTTCTTATTAAATACATTTTCTCTCTTCTGACAGTACTATCACATTTTTTCTACATTTGTGAAGTCATATTACTCTTTGTTAAAGGAAATTTGCATTTCATAGAATTATTAATATACTGAGATATTGGAACTGATCTAATCTCTCTTTAACACTAACCTTGAACTGTCCCATTTTCTATGATATGATTTGTACTCTGTATTTATCTAGAGATTTAATTCAGGAGACAAACAGATAGGAAAAAGTGGTGCTTAAAATGCATCCGCTTCTTTATTAATATAAGTGCATCTACATCCTATTTCTGGAACCCATTTTGCACCTCTGTGACTTTTCTCATAACAATCCTTCCCACAAAATACGTTTGCCCTTATTTTCCAGAACCACATTACAAAGAACTTGGGGGTATTTTGGGAAACCAAGTGAACTCTGCAATTTGGCTGAAATAGAGGGTTGGTTTGTTCGGAGGATGTCCAAAGATACCATAAGGATTTTTCACTTAATTTGGTAGACAGTTGTTTAATCATTGAATGTCTTTTCATAAGAGGAGTGGTCACAAATACACTTCAAACAACAACAACCACCTGATGTTAGTTTGTAAGGTAGATTTAAGTTTAAGGAGGGACAAGAAAGTATCAGATAAGCAGGGATGAGTCTTCATTCCAACATTTAAAACTGAAGGTGATAAGCAATGGCTATAAGAATGGAAATACAGAAGTTCGAGAACTGACATCTGATTGAATGGGTAGTGATCAGTGTGGCAAAGCTACATTCTCAAATGATGACATATACCTTTCTATGGTCTCCAGGGCCTTGTGTGGTGCTTTATACATAGAAATGCTTAATTCAATTGTATTGAATGTATAGATGTTTTTATTATTGAATTATGCTGTTGTACTGCCTTTGAATTCTCTTTCTCCTGTCATAATATTCTGCTATTGTCTCAGTATTGTGTTTTGTTTGCTTTTGTAAAAAATCCTAACTCCTTATTTTGAATTAGAATCTTTCCCTATCATTTCACTAAGCTCATCTGGCTTTCAATCTTTCAAATAACTTCTAAATTAATTTCACACTGGATTTCTTTCCCTTATTAAGTTAGAAGAAATATAAATCTTCCCTCTAAAATGACCAAAATTCCTTGTCTTTTGACTCATCTCTTCTATCACAACAACTGTATATACTTCTTTTTACACCTGTAATTATCAGAATATATTAGAAAAACATATGTTAACATCTGTTCTGTTTTTTGTGTTTTTTTTTTGCCTCTTCATAACACTGGTGTCCCTCTTAGATTTCAAACTTATGAAAAGAATTAGCTCACACACTAATTTGAGTCAGTTTAAATAAGATTGGAAAAGCACATTTTATCTCAAGGCTATTTACCTACATGATTTTAGGGCTGGAAACTATTTCATAAGAATTTCAGTGACTTCTACATTGATCCACCCTGATAAATGAATAGATAACTGGATGAATGAGTACTTGGTCTACTGGGTGAACTGATCTCCGATTTGACTGTTCTATTTAGGCTTTTTTTTTTTAATCTGAATTTTTAAGTACCTTCATTTTAAAGGCTTAATTATGGTTTGTTTACAATGAGCTGTGTTATAAGCAAATTTCTTATATGTAGAAAAATATGTAAGTCTTCCACCTACCTCCAAATGCTCTCTGGTTCTCATAGCCAAGCAAAATCTCCAGTTACACTTCATTTCAAGAGCTAGGGATTTTTCAAGCTACCTGTTTCACAGAAGCCCACCATCAACAATCTTATTCAAACCCTAAATTGTTTTTTGTGATTAATACATTCCCTTTGAAAATTGTTCTGAAATAATTTTAGATTTATAAAAAAAGTATAGAAGTAAAACACAGGTTTTCCTTATCCTTTCAGCTACCTCCCCCAAAGTTCACATCTTATGTAACTATAGTCCAGTAATTGAAACAAGGAAATCAACATTGGCGTAATGATATTAACTAAACTAAAGACCTTATTTAAAAAATTACCAGTTGTCCCAATTATGGTCTTTTCCGTGGTTCAGGATCTAACCCGAGATCTCGCATTGCCTCTAGTTGTCATGTGTCCTTGGTCCCCTCCAATTTGGGAGTTTTGCACTCTTTTTCTGATGTCCCTCATCTTGACTCATTTGAGGAATGCTGCCAGTTATTTTGTAGAATGTCTGCAATTTGAGTTTCTTGGATGCTTTCTTAGGATTAGACTGAGGCTATGCATTTTTGGCAAAAACAGTACAGAAATGATGTTGTGCCCTTCTCAGCACATCATGTTTGGAGGATCTGAATTAGATATATTCCATTTCTGGTGGTGGCAATTTTGATCACCTGGGTACAGTGCTGCCTCACCGGTTTTTCTGATGATTATACATTCTTAAAACCTAAGGACTAGCAGGCTACATCCTGCTTTTCCCTATAAAATATGGAGATCTTTGGGATAGTCTATTCAAATAAATTATAAGAACAGGTACCGACTCACTTATGTTCACCATTACTTGGTTGAAGAGCCTTATGACTCATCACAGCTATTCCTTGCTCTGACATAATGAAATGGAGAATGGTATTCATTATCAGAGTGTTCTAGGCCAGTGGTTGGCAAACTGTGGCTCGTGAGCCACATGTGGCTCTTTGGCCCCTTGAGTGTGGCTCTTCCACAAAATACCAACTTCTGTGCATGGGCCACGAAGTTTCAATCGCACTATACATGCGCGCCCACACGTGGTATTTTGTGGAAGAGTCACACTCAAGGGGCCAAAGAGCCGCATGTGGCTCGCGAGCCGCAGTTTGCCGACCACTGTTATAGACAATCTATTCCCTCATCTGAGCTTGTATTTGGTGAATTTCTCTAGATTTCTTATACAACTACAGACATTCATTTCGTTTTGTTAATGGATGTAAGCATGAAATTTGTTATATGCATCTGAGAATCAGGAGCCTTATGTTATTCATTATTGTATCAGTAATCCTGACATAGTTCAAGGAATATATTATGTCCTTGTTCATGATTGATAACTGAATAAAAGCACATGAGTTTCATGAAGATACCAAAAATGAAATCTACTCTCTTCAGTTGACATACTTTTAAGATAGAAATTTCAATAAAAGACATCTCTGATATATAATAGTTCATAAGTTAAAAATAAGTTCTGTAGATACAGGGGAATGAGAGTGGGATGCAGGACTGAAAAAGAAAACTAGGCATGAGGCAGAGAAGCATAAACCAGCAAGAGCAAAAGTTACTTCGGGAGGAAAAGTTGTATTCCACTCGTGAATGCCTAGGTGATAGAGTTGGAGCTCAATTTGACGTGACTTCTAAGTCAGAAGCTAGTATTCTATCCAGTTCCGGTCCAAAATAACTAGCAAATAGTTTTAGCTGGGTCTGGGGCGGGGAGAAAATGACTTAAATATAGCAGACAGGCCGGGAGATGTTAAATGAGAGGAACTCTGAGGTGTAGAATAGAGGGATTATAGAATTAATAACAAAGATTTGTCTTCTGCACCTCTCCTTCCGCAAATCTGAGGCCTCAGAATGAGCCAAATGCTTGGATGGCTTTGGAGGCAGATGCCTACAATAAGGCTTTGCAAAGGCCTCACACCTTGTAAAGATTCAGGCGCAACTCGGAAAATGTCAGAATGTGAGTGAATCATTTCTGCTAAGTGTCATTCCAGAAGCTTTGAGCCTCCCCACATCACATGGGCTGGGTACTATTTGTGGAACCCCTGAATACATGCCTAAGACATGGACAAGGTCGGTCAGCCACGACTCCACTCCAATTCTAAAGAATTATTACAGTTATTAGAACGGAGCATGCTTGGTTTCAAAATAATTGATACTTTTTTCCACATAGCATTTTCTTTCCATAAATGTCAAAATATGAAAATGTCAAATATCAAAATGAAAAATATACATGATGCATTTATAAATATATTATTCTTTCCCAGATCACAAGAATATAGGATTGTTTTTATTATAGGACATATAGACTAGAAAAATATGGAATATTTAATAGAAAAAGATTTTTATTAGAGAAAAGTTTTGGGCCAACAGGCAAAGGGAAAATGTTCTTATTTTCTCATGGAAGTACATAATTACTATTGAAATTACGTTTGAGAGGAATGGTTGTTAACCTCATAGGAATCATGATAGCTTTTTGCAGTTCCATTTTCTTGATAGTTTTATTTTAATTAAAATTTCTTATTGAATAAGCACACTACACGTTTTTATTTTAAAATGCCATCTTGGCTGGAGGAGAGCTGGATCTTGTATAGGCTGCTTAGTGGGGAGACTCTCTCTGCTTTCAGGCCCCCAGGTTTACTGAGGAGTCTGAGTGGTTCAGCCTCCTTTGATCCCATTGGAAGTTTGGCAGAAGTTAATTGTTAAAGCCTCACGAGACCCCATGGACCCTGAGAGTCTGGGAATATTTCTGATTTGCATGGGCTTTGAGAGTTTTTAGTGAAAGAACTTGAACCGAGTTCACGATTCGTGTTTAATAGAATAGCATGTGTGCACTGACTCTTCACAGTGTCCCTCCTAGGAGATTCCAATGCAGGAAAACTGGGTGCTCCCAACGTTGGCATTTCCTGTTTTTCTCAGTTTGCATTTAATTTTGTAAATGGTCCACAAACTTTAAAAAAAACAATAATTCATTTTCTTAATTCCTAGGAGTCTAGGGTTCTGATGGAGCATGCGACTTACCATGTATGAAAAAATTCCCATCGTCCCTACTATCTTGAATGTCATTGTGAGCCTACTTGATTAGGCTTTCATTATTTGGAAAACATCTCAACTCTTCCTGAGTTTACTTTCTTTGGTCTGATTCAGACTACAGGTTTATTTCTAAGCCATTTCAGCAGCATGCAATGTTTCTTGCCCTGCTTGTCATATTAAGGACCTACCTGCTCTCTTTCACTAGGTTCAGGGGTGAAAACCCTGTCTCATTTTCCATTCCCTGTAGCTAGTTGTAATGCATTTATCCATTCTCATAAGCCTGCATCTCCCACGAGGAGTCTTAAATTGTGATATACGTTTGGTCTTTATTTTCATTTTCTAATATTTCTGCATCTTTTGGAGCTCCGTAACCATTGAGGGCTATCTCTTCTCAATCTTGGTAATTGTTGTCAATTACTTTCTAAAATTAGAGGTGGTTACATATTATAGGTAGGAACTCCTATTACTCTGAGTCCATTCCTCTCTCCTCTTAAAATGTCCACATTTCCTGAGTTTTTAAAGCTCCTGTGTGAAATTTTAACATTAGGAAGCTATTGTGCTAAGTTTCATGAAAGAATTCTTTGTGGTCTCACAAAAAATGTACAGAAATAGAGAAAGACAATTAACTGTAATAAGTTGTTATTTTAGTGTACATGTAGGGTTAAGATTTGTTCTTATTTTTTTTAAGTTTCACCACTTTAAAAAATTTTCCGTAGTCTAAAACTTATTTTTCATATAAGGTGGAATTATTGTTTTTGCTTTATATGAACTTTACTCGAAAGAATACTTCCATAGGTAAAAGTTGTTCAGCAAAATTTACATTTAAGAGCAGCCTGTTGACATTGTTGTTGAAAGAATAATAGCTCCCCTTATTTGTAAGTGTTTTACTTTTAATTTCTATCTGACTACCTGGCAAACTTAAAAGTGTTATATATCCCTGTTACACTTAATAGAATCATAATGGCTTAAATGTTTCATTTTGGCTACACAATGACTTTTGAAGAATTATAGGATTTCAGAAAAGAATCTTTTATCATTTAGTTATGTTAAGAATTAGAAGCTAATCTATTCAGAAGTTAATTATATTATTGTTCATGTAGCAAGGATCCAGAGCAACCAATAATCAAGCCATACCTGTACATGCTTATTGGTTTTCTTTTTCAGAAACATTCAATTCGTTTGGGGGAATATACTAGCTTTTTCAGGAACACGTGAGGCAGAAGTGAGCACATTTAGGGAGGAAATGGTTGGCAAGAAAGAGAAGAAGGGAAGAGAGTCCCCTATGTAAATATATGTTAAATAAAGTCTAAAGATATTTCTTCTTCTAAAATCACAGGCAGTTCAGACATTAGAAATAAGACCCCATGTGTAAATTGTACAAACACTTTTTGCAGTGTAAAGTACATGGATACTGCTAAATTTGCATCTGATGGAGCCAGCTTTGTTAATCAATTTGGAGTGATGAGTGTAGACTTGCTGCACTACTTAAATGTGGAGATTGCTGAAAACCACTTTGGGTTTGAGTCACCCATACATTCAGTGATGTGAGGGATGTCAAGGTTAATCCGCAATAAATCCATTAGTAGTCATGGCACTGAAGTGTCAGTGCTTGCATATAGAAGCAGGCATAATAATGACGGCGATACATTCCGCCATGTCGATAAAATGCTTGCAACTGATTAAGATGCACTGTTGCTGCACATTGAATTTACTTATAACATAAAAGATGTTCCTATAAAAATAAAAATTTAAAAATAAAGCTAGATTGCAGTTTATCTTGTATAGGCTTACTTCTTTATTTAATGGTCATAGTCAGTTTTTTGCATCAAGCTATAATTCTTCCCATCCTAGATGCTTTATGATGAACTAATACTATTTTTCTCATGAAAGCTCCCATTTGATGCAATTTAATATCCTTCCCATTGTCAATTATTAGTGGATGTAAGTAATGGATGACGTAATGGGTTTTTATGGAAAAAAAAGTGCTAATCCAAGGAATGAAATACTGAAAAGACTAATAAAAATGGGGGTCTAGGAAAGTCATTTCTTAAAAGGCATTTGGTTTGAACATAACTTTGAAATAAGTTAAACTTTTCTGAAGGTTCTTATAGCAAGATAAAGCAACAATGTTGCAATATTAATCATTTCATTTTTTCACCACAGACATACATACAAACACTTCATCTGTTTTCTGTAAAATGTATTGGGCACTTACTATATGCCAGAAGTGGGACTAAAGTGTTACTGTGCAGTGTGTCAGTTAATCCTGATAGAAGGTCCACAAGATAATAGTGTTATTATGCTCGATTTTTTTTTCCAGGTAGGAAACAGAAGACTTAGAATAAATAGTTTTGTCAAGATCATGTAGCTGGTAAATGATATAGTTGGAATTTGAGCTCAGTTGTGCCTGAGTCCAGAGTTTACATTCTTAATGTCTTAATGATTCTGCTTCAGTAAGTACATCATTCATTGCCATTGGTTCAGAAAGATGGAATTTAAAGGACATAGATTTGGAAATGTTATTCATCTGACCCACTATATTTTATTGTTGGAATATGCTCATATTCTCAAGGTTACCAAAATGGAGAGTATATGGCAATTTCTTATCTTGATGGAATGAGGACTTTAAGAGCACAGAGACTTTTGTAGACTGATGCAAAGTGATTTTTTTTTTTTTTTTTTTAAAAAGGAAGCCAAGATGCTTACAGGAGGTCGGTAGGAGAGAACTGTGTCATGGCTGGACATCTAATTCCTTTGCTTATTATGGAACTGTGCCGATGAGTACAGTTCATGTATTGTTGTGCATACAGAAGAAAAAGGAAGAGAGATTGCCTTTCAGATTTATCTGGAGAAAGAGGACACTAGAAATAATTGTATTGTTTGACCCAGGGTATCACAACTGCTTTTGCTTTGTTTGGATGAAACTTAAAGAATTAGAAAGTCATTGTAAGGGTAAGGAGGACAGAGTAGCTAATAGCATGCTAGTGGCCAAGCTGTAACACTTATTGGGAAAGGTTGAAATCAAATCTTGAGTAATGATATTTGTATTGTGACATTTATCTTGCTGAAAATATAAGACTTTAAATTATTATCCTCAAGTCCTGTAACCGAGCAATGAGAAACTTTCATAGTTCCATAAGTTTGGAAAGTGTACCCTAAACTAAACGTTAACCTACATATATTAAATGTCCTGTCGTTTCACATTTATATGTGATTTTTTTTTTCTTTTCTGAAAGCATTGTGGGGTGAAAGGACAGTATATGATCATGAAGTGCAAATGTCACTTTATGGATATGAGACATTAGAATATGATAACAGTTGGCCTTGATAAATTCAGACTGACATATCCAATTAACTTTTTTTTGACCGTCTTGTTATCATAACAGAAACATTTCTGTAATTAAAAAAAAAAAGTCCCACACGGGAGTCAGAGCCTGGATACTAGGTTTCCTACAGGTCTGCTAGGTAACCAAGTTCGCAACGTGAGATAACAAGCCAATCCTTATGGCTAAATTTCCTCACATGCAACAGGGGAGCAATGCTGGCCTTACTTTCCATGCAGAAGTAGAAAATAAAAGAAAAATTGTTGTAAGATAATGTTGTAAGATAATGTAAAGTATTTGCTGCTTTGCAACATTGCCTTTCTTGCATGAGTCTGAGATACACCGGGATTCTCATATGTTTTATATTGTCATGTAGCATCTCTGGTTTTGAATGTTTTTCTTACTTCACACGAAATGAGTAGTCATTAGAGAACAAAGTTAACTAAAAGGGAGAAAATAAAATTACGTACCAGCATTCAGAGGTCACCACATCTCCACATCTGCGTTTTAAAGAAATCTTCACTTTTAAATGTTCTTGTCCTATTTTTATCGATGTAGGCGTTACTGAAGCAT
Organism: Myotis myotis; assembly: GCF_014108235.1. Taxonomy (NCBI): domain Eukaryota; kingdom Metazoa; phylum Chordata; class Mammalia; order Chiroptera; family Vespertilionidae; genus Myotis; species Myotis myotis. The sequence continues at coordinate 27,995,893 of NW_023416318.1, forward strand.
GGAACACTTAATCACCTACAAAAATTACCAAGCAGGAAAATACTGATCAAATAATGCTTCCTTATTAATATCCAGATGAGCAGTCTTCTAATGGTCCTGAAGGCTCTGGCGTTCCTGGTATACAAATCTGTATATTCTGAACTTTCTTCGCTTGCACAGGGACTAGTGCCTTTAAATATAACCTACCTATTCTCACATGAGAGAGAGAAACTACGTTTATTTATTAGTATCCAAAAAATGCAATGGATACTTCTGTTGCATTTTCCACAAATTTCTGTTCTATCACTTTTACATTTAATATCGTGCTGACACGCTTCTTGGGTCAGGACCATGTACCAAGGCATTTTAAAGCAGTCAGGCACGGCCGGCAGAGTGCACAGTGCTTCAAGTTTCCCAAGGGTCCAGTGGTCGGCAAACTGCGGTTCAGCAAACCGTGGCTCGCGAGCCACATGCAGCTCTTTGGCCCCTTGAGTGTTGCTCTTCCACAAAATGCCAGCTTCTGCACATGGGCCACGAAGTTTCAATCGCACTGTATGCACACCCGCACATGGTATTTTGTGGAAGAGCCACACTCAAGGGGCCAAAGAGCTGTATGTGGCTTGCGAGCTGCAGTTTGCCAGCCACTGGACCATGGAAGTGACTTAGACATAATGCAGAGAAAAGCTGGCTCCACAATACACTAAAGGGAAAAAATTGATATTTTTGCTATTTAATTAAATATACATGAGTGTGATATTGTCAACTTCATTTAATTGATAAATTTGGTAATCATAGAAATTTGATAGGCAGATATCTTGAAAACATCCCGATGAACATACAACTTTTACACATAAGTCTTTCTCTTGGTAGAAGCTATTTTTCCATAGACACAAGATGTTTCGTGGCCTAAATTTTAATTACTGTTCTCCTTATCATGTTCAGCACATAGTAGGTGCACATTAAATATGTAGTGGCATTTTTTGTTGTTGGGAGGCTACACATCCCTCTATAAATTGTACCCTACGTTCTGTTCCTGTGGTAACAATAAATACTTCTGTGTGTGGAGGAAGATCTCCTTTGCATTGTTTATATCTTTGCATATCTCTTCCAAATATCCTGACTGAAACAATTGATTTTATTGCACCCAGTGAGATAAATTCCAGGGGAGCAAAGATAAAAAAAGACTTTAATGCCTTGGATTCTTAGTAAACCTGTTAGAAAAAAAAAACAAAACAAAGCAAAAAAACACACACCTGTTTTTAAAGTAAGATGGATAATTTACTGACATAACTACCAGAAAGTAAAGTCTGAACATTCACCACATGTGGCTATGACATTATTCTTAGTGCTGCAAGACTAGTATTCACTTTGTGGGGGAAAAAGAATGGGTCTTTCCATGATGCTGGGTAGTGTGACAGCTACTAGATGTGGCTTTTTAAATAAGACTTGACTTCTATGGATGGGATCTAATATCTGTATTTTCTTGACATGACCACTGGGGCTTACGGCTGTTCGTCCATTAGTTATCATCTGTCATATGTGAACAGACACGTTCCCCATAAAAGTTGATTCGCAGCCTATTTGTCGCAATTTGCTTCTCTGTGCTGCATGGCCCGGTCACATCTGCATGCAGCCCTTGTTTCAAGACCAAGTTGATATATATTTCTGCTCCTTTCACAAGCGTCCAAAGTCAATGTTTCCTACTACACTATTTCTTAAAAATTGGCAGAAAGAAATAAAACCCCATTACATTCTATGCTTGTCCAACTCCTTTGAAAAAGCAGTAATCTCCCGTTTGTTCTGAAACACCTGCTGGGAGATTTAATGAGTGTATTAAAAACTGAGCTGCCATGATATTTCTTTTAAAAAAATACAACAAATCTTTTACTTGAGAATGTGTGATTGAAATCTGCTATTTGCTTATTTGCATTGCCAAAGTTTTTGTTTGTTTGTTTTTAATGTGGTCATAATATAAATTTAATACTTTACTGATATGTCAACCTAACAACTATGGGAAAAGGTATACCTCACATGTTTGGACTAATTGTTTTTTTGTTTGTTTGTTTTCCAGCTGGGACAACGTATATCTTTAGCAAAGGTGGTGGACAAATCACATATAAGTGGCCTCCTAATGACCGGCCAAGTACACGAGCAGACAGACTGGCCATAGGGTTTAGCACTGTTCAGAAAGAAGCTGTATTGGTGCGTGTGGACAGTTCTTCTGGCCTGGGGGACTACCTAGAGCTGCATATAGTAAGTACTTTAAAAATAAGATTCAGCTTTGCTTTTCACTGTTAGGGTTTTGTTTGTTTGTTTGGTAAGTGACTTATAATTAGTTTGTTGGTTTTAAGTTTCTCTCCCCAGCAACCAGAACTTTTGGTACAGAAAATATAAATACATTCAAGAGTAATAAAGTCTTATACCTATTACTATTATAATTGATAAAAAATGTTCTTCATAATAGAAAAATATTGTGCTTTTGTTTTAAGTGTGAATTCCTCTCAGTTATCTGTCTACAAAGGTTTATTTTCGGTGTGTTTTAGTGCCTTTAGGCAGCCCTGTAGATGTCGTTTCTTCTGGCCGGAAGCCAGGGGTTATAATACTGGTGACATCAAAAGAGATGGATCCAGTGTCCTTATGTCTTTTCCAGCCTGGATAGGGAATGGTCTGAAGTTACATGCCATGGATGGGAGAAAAGGAAACTTTAAAGATATTCGGGGCAGTGAAAGAAAATGGCAAAAACATTGTTTCTGTGCTATCTTACACTTATTTTTAATACATAAGTGTCATGAAAATACAATGCCTTTTATATCCTGGGGCCTTTCCTTTTTCTCCAATCTCTAAGCCTCCCATAAGAATTTAGTCAGCACATAGTACATAGCAAAGAATAGTTTATAAATGAAAAGCTTTCTTTATCTTTTAACGTTGCCATCACAGAGTAGAGCTGGGGAACTCTTCCCTACCTCTCTGCATTGTTACCTATTTGTACGGTTGTAATTTTGCATCTCCTCATTTCCTTGCAATATTTGCAAAGAAGCACAGGCAGGCTTTCATTGTTTAGAGATGTTAATGTTTTACTGATATGTCAAAATAAGAACCATGTCACATATTTAAAAACTGTCAAGGGTTCTTATTATTATAGTTCTTGGTCTAACGTATCTCCTGGGAGCTTCCAGAAGCATATAAATCTCTTCATCCCCCTTTTAATCCTTGAGGTATAGTTTATCTCTTCTGCCTCATGCGATCATGTAAGTTGGTTTTGTTTTTGTCTATCCCTATAAGTTCTCCCTTTACCACTACCTGTGCCTCAAAGGATATTTGATTAGGTCAACATGTTTTTCCCCTTAGGCATTCATCCTAAAATGTTAGGAAAATCACCAAACACGAAAATATGTTATCACGGACTTCTGTAGGACCTTAATTTTCAACATTTTATTCATTTATTTTCATTAATTTTTATTTATTAATTACAGTTGACATTCAATATTTTACTAGTTTTAGGTATACATCATAGTGATTAGACATTTATGTAACTTATCAGATGATCATCCCCAATAAGTGTTGTACCCACCTGACACCAGATATAGTTATTACAATATTGACTATATTTCCTATTGTGTAATTTACATCCTTGTGACTATTTTGTAACTGCCAGTTTGTACTTCTTAATCGCTTCACCTTTTTCAGACAGATCTCACCCTCCTCCACCCTCCCATCTGGCAACTATCAGTTTGTTCTCAGTATCTAGGAGTTTGTTGATTTTCTTAATCTTAGTTTTCTATTATACTTATAGAATTTCAAATACACTGAGTAGGGTGTTTACACTGACCACCAGCAGCTGAATTCATTGTTAATGTTGGAAAGAAAACAAAACAAAACACTTCAGCATGACCATTATTGAACTGTTTTAAATTTACGGTTGTAAATTTTTCATTCAAAATGCAGTTGTCAAAAATGGGACTCTGGGGCCCTAACCGATTTGGCTCAATGGAGATAGAGCGTCGGCCTTCAGACTCAAGGGTACCAGGTTCGATTCCAGTCAAGGGCATATACCTTGGCTGCGGGCACATCCCCAGTAGGGGGTGTGTAGGAGGCAGCTGATTGATGTTTCTCTCATCGATGTTTCTAACTCTCTATTCCTCTCCCTTCCTTTCTGTAAAAAATCAATAAAATATATATTTTTTAAAAATGGGACTCTGGGAAAGTAATTTCAGCTGCCTTTAAGCAAATATCTAACAATCAAAACTGAAAGCATCTGGATTTTTATGGTGTCATAAATAAATGATCAGTTGAGATAAACTTAACTAGTGCAGTAAGGATTCTTGCTGTTTAGCATAATCGCAACTTCCCAAATGTATTTGCTCCATTCTGATTTAAGAGCCCTGTTACTTCAAAAAATAAATAAATAAAAGTGGAAACAAGAGCTTTTGCTCCTGATAGAAATTGCTTATTGATCTAGAACCAATTACACATTTACCCTGCGAAAAGTCGTAAGGGGCCATGTTATTAAATTACACACCCACTGTTGTTTGTTTTATGGTCAAAGAGTTTTAGTCTACAAGAATGGGTTTTTCTTTCCAATTCTGATCAAATGCGGGCTTACAATCGTCATGCATAATGGATTGACTTTCTAGATGTTCAGACCAGCCCCAGTACCTTCCACAGCTCCTTTGCTGGCCTCCTTTCTGAACCTCCTCTCATGGTCTTGCCTAGCCAATCACTTTGAACTCCATGTTTTTTAAATAGAAATAAGCTTTCTGATGGTACAGGAAATAATATATAATAATGATGACTAATAAGAAAAATAATATAATATAGAAATGTGGCTTTTCATTACTTATTTTGGTACATGCCAGAAGGCTGTTTGGAAAGATTTTCTGAGCATGGCCCATATCTTTTTTAGGCCCTGTGGGTACAAAAATAAACCAGCTCACTACTTAGTACTTATTTCAACTAATATTTGTTGGACAGCCACATAGGATTTTGTTCACTAGGTAGCTTAGATTATGTATAGTAAACATACTTAGTCCCAAACTGACTAATTTTTCTTGATTTTCCCTTCATCATGGTATCTATCTCCATTTCTCCTCCTTGCAGTTAACTTTTTTATCTGCATAGTATTTGCAAGAACAGGGAAAAATTATACGTTTTTGAGATAGAGAATATAAAGAGATTTGTAATTATAAAGTGTTATATACATTTAAATTAGTAATGTTGAGTATTAACACTAAATAAAATAATTTTTGATTTGTGAACCATAAAGTGTTATATACATTTAAATTAGTAATGTTGAGTATTAATCAACACTGAATAAAATAATTTTTAGATTCAATAAAAAATTAAATTCATTTGTCATATTTCCTAAGGTATATTTAGAAATTTTACCAATGTCACTCTAGAGCAAGCATGTCAAACTCCTGGCCCACGGGCCACATGCCTCATTTATTTGGCCCTTGTTAGCCTTTGAGTTTGACATGCTTGCTCTAGAGAAAACATCTCCTATATATCAGTCTGGTAATGCTAATTGGAAGTTACTTACCCTTTCTCTGATTGACAGAAGAAAGCCACTGGAAATATGTGCTCATTCACTGCCAGGAATATTAACATGTTATTGGTTCTGACCAGAGGAAATGTGTGAAGGTTAGATGAGAGAATAAGTAAAAAAGTGTTTTTTGAAATTCTTTCATCTTGGGAGCATGAAAGAGCATTGCAAATTTGATCAGTAAATTGTTCTACATATTTGCCTTAAGTGCTTCTTCTTTGTACTTTGCCGAGGTGGAAGCCTTATTTTTACAACAAGCTCTTAATTGATTTTGATTAGAAATACACCTTTTGATCAGCAGGTTTATTTAGGCTAGAAGGATAGTGTATTTATAGTAAATATTTCATGTCCCAAAATAACTTATCAATATTGGTGACATGTCAAATATTTCTTACCTCTCTCTGTCTGTCTACATTTTGTACTATTTATCTTAACTCTGTATTACAATGAAATTAAAAAAAGAACACACATTTTAAAGTCAATAATTAGACATGGGTTCACATCTATATCAACAAGATAAAACCCAATTATTCCCTCACAGACTTTTCTTGCAAATTATGTTCTAAAGAGATATTCTCTTTAACCAACAGATTCCCATATTTTAAGAGTTCTACTTTGCCATATAATCTTTAAATTCAATCCTGTAAATAATATGCAATAGTTATTTTTGAGAGCTTTCTCTTTCACTTTTTTGTTGTTGACAGTATTACAGATATTTTATATGATTTTGTTTTCCTGTTTCTTACATGAATTAGAGAATATGTGACCTCTGACTAGAATTTTAAAAGAAAGCTAAAGTACATTCTTTCCAACATGTTTTGTAAAAATATTGTCCAAGCTTTTAACATATGAAGGATACAAGTTATTTTTGGAGAAAATGGGAGGAATGATGGCCACATTTCTATTGGCTGACGTGCTACCCAGATACCTTGATACAGTCTCTATATGACAGAGGGGTGGGGTTGTATGCATCAATACAAGCTCCTCATTTACCCTTGGAAGTTAATCACGTTCTCATTTTCTAATTCACCTTTGTTGCAACAATAACTCCAGGAATTTGGTTTCTAGATTTCAGGAATTATTTCCTCCTCTGAAATTCTTTCACTGTGAAACTGAATAGAGAATCAAAACGACTGTCTCTACCTGAGCCTTCTCAGTTCATGTACTTATTACTCAGGCACTTATCTTCCTGTCTCTATTCTGAATACTTTCCAATCCATTTTATATACTTATGTCAAATTAAATTGCTAAAATGCTTCTTTGATCCTGTTATTCCTCTGTTAAAACACAGGATGCTTCCCAATTATGTACAGATAAATGTCAATTCTATGCCTAACATTTCATGTCTTCAATATTCTAATCTTAATTTCACTTTTCAGTCCATTTTCTCATAATTCTATACTTACCTTTCCACTCCAGTGAAATTTGTTAATTCCTTCTAAAAATGAACTTCTTGCCCGTTCGCTATTCTAATTCTACCCAGGAGATGTCTTCTCGTTCTCTCTCACTATCTAGGTTCTGCCCAGTCATCAATCTCTCTCTTTAGGTATTGGGTGTTCTCATGGCCTGTGGAGCTTAGAGCTTCTTGAGCTAAGAGAAAGAAGCCTAGAACTCAGAATCTTTTGGAAAGAGCTGTTGAAACAATGCCCAGGGCAGTACCTAGGTAGAGAAAATCTTAGATTCTGCTCCAATCTACGATTACTACTCTTCTTGATCCATTGCTTTATGGTGGACTCCAAGCGACTTTACAGAATAGCTTCACACCAATTCTAAGTTATCCAGAGTTGGGTTACAGTACCAAATGTTCTTTGCAATGCTATTAAAACAAAAGACTTTTTGAATCATTTCTAGCTACTGAATATACCATCACTTCTTCTGTAGCTATTATTTTTCAAAAACTACCTTCAAGAAATATCTCCTTTGGTCAAGTCAAGACATTATTATTGATCACCTGTAATGTAGTTCATACTATATTTAGTTGTCTTTTTCTGTGAAGAAATGTCCCCACAATTTAGCAGCTCAAAACAGCAAGTATTTATAATCTTACACAGGCTCAGTTATCCAGAAGCATCTGAGCTAGGTTATTCAGAGATTACCAGGAGAAGACATGATTAAGTTCTCCCATTCTCAGAACATATCTGATATGTTTATTCTTATGATCCAATCAGAGTTTACATGTCTTAGGAAGAAATTATGATCAACAATGGAAGCATATGCTCACCGGTTATAAAAGATGCTGGTTTTGCAGAAGTTTAAACATAACATGGTTTGATGGAAAAAGAGTAATGAAGACATTGCTTGAGGATTACAAACTGGTTTGGGGAATGCATACTGGAATCATTGGTACACTGATCAGGAAAACTTTTTTTTTTTTAATTGCACAAAACACCATAAGCCATAAGCAAAAAGCATGAGAGTAGTAGACAAAATATGCAAACAGCATAGCAAACATGTCAGCCAAAGATCAGGAAACAAGATGAAAAGGACGTTATGACATTGAAGTCCTAGTAGAGCTATTGTTGGGGCACTTTGGACATAGGCAGTTCATTTTAACAAAGGAAGGAAATGATTTGGGTGAACATACAAGGGAACACTCAAGTTAACAATAGGCATCGATAATCCATATTTTAAATCAGGAGCAAAGAACTGGAGATAATATTCACTGGACCTGAGAAAATTATTGATGAAAACAAACATTTTCAGAGCTTTGATATGTAATTTGTGTTGTCTTTAGGAGCTTGTATTAGGAGTGTGGGGGAGGGACACACTTTCCTCTACCCTCAATTTTCTTCTGGCTGCTCTAATAATAAAATAGGCATCAGACAGATTAGCACAAGAAAATAAAATCTAATACATATGTATGGGAACCCCACATACATGAGTGACTCAGACACCCCACATAAAGAGAGATTCAGAGATAGAAAGTCGGGGGGGGGTTCTAGGTATGCAAGACATTCTGAGCTAGGGATGAGGTAAGGTGACTTGAGGGCTTCAAAGGGTCATTGCAGGATGACAACAAGAGCATATGTTTAGCAAATAGAAGTTTGTTCTGTCCTGTAGATTGGTCAAGAGGGGTTCTCTCTGCTAATCTCCCATTTGGGGCAAGGCCCCCAATTCAAGTTCTTGCAGGTAATCAAGGAGGAGAGGTAGAAGTTTCTCTTGAGCTTGCAGCTAAAGCTGCCTTTAGCTCAAAACAATCTCTATACCACAGAGGCTCATCTTGGGGTGACTCATTCTGGATTCCCACAGGAGGCAGTATGCTGCACCTGGGAATTCATAGGTCAACAAGACAGAGGAGGCCTCTGCCCTCCTGGAGAGGAGCAGGATGAGCTGTTTAACCTCTGCCTACAAAGCTTAGCGCTGGGAGAGCACACAGTGGTTAGTCCTCTGAGGAGACCCTTTACTGGTGGGTTCTTCCTATCAAGGAAAACACTTCCTCCTGAACCTACTCCTCAGAGCCTTCCTGCCCAACAGGGAGTGGCCATACAAGATTGACAGGCCAGAAAAGCTCTTGGTAAAAGATCAAAATGCAGTCATTAGGCCTTTTTGCCTGTGAAAATAAGTTAATCTTAATATTCCTAAAATAGTACTCTGAATTTCAGCTAGCAAATGAAGACTGCTCACTCCCAAATACACATCTCCAGCCCTGACTGCCCCTCTGATCATCAGAGCAGCATCTCCAAGGGCTTACTGAGTGTCTCCCCCCGAATGTCTCATGAGCACCTCAGATTTATCACATTAAAAACTGAACTCACTGTCGCCGAAGCTCATGTCCATCTACACAATTACAGATTAAAAACCTGACATGGTCCCCACGCTTACTTTTATGACCTTATGTTTCTCACCAAATTCCAGAAATGTCTCTCAATCAGCACTATCTAATATAAATATAATGTGATCCCTGTGTATAATTTTAAATTTTCTAGTAGTCACATCAAAAAGGAAAAGAAAAATCAGATGAGTGAACTTTTAATATATTTAATTTAACTCAATCTATCCAAAGTAGTATCATGTCAACATATTATAAATACAAGTTTTACATTTTATTTTTTGAATTGAAGTAAAATTTATATATACCTTTATATTAGTTATAGGTGCACAGCATAGTAATCTGGTCTTTGTATATGCTACAAAGTGTTCATCACAATAACTCTAGTTACCATCTGTCACCACACAATTGACCCTCTTCACCCATTTCACCCACACACCAAGCACTTTCCTCTCTGCAAACCACCAAATGAGGTTTTAATTTATATTTTTAAATTTAAATACAAGTAAAATCATACAGAGTCTGTCTTTCTTTATCTGACTTTTTTCACTTAGCATAATACCCTCAAGATCCATTCATGTTGAAGCAAATGGCAAGATTTTATTTTATATGGATGAATAGTATTCTGTTTTATATGTATATGTCATCTTCATTATCTATTTATCTATCAATGGGCATTTAGGTTGTTTCCATATCTTGTGTGTTGTAAATAATGCTGCAATAAACATAGGGGTGCACATCTCATTTTAAATTAGGGTTTTTGTTTTCTTCAGGAGTGGAATAGCTGGATCATGTGGTAATTCTATCTTTAAATTTTTGAGAAACCACATTGTTTCCCATAGTGGCTGCACTAATGAACATTCCCACCAACAGTGTATGAGGGTTTCCTTCTTTCCATATCCTCTCTGACACTTGTTATTTCTTGTCTCTTTGATAATAGCCATTCACACGTGGGGGAGGTGATATCTCATTGTGGTTTTATTTTGCTTTTCCCTGGTAATTACTGATACTGAACATCTTATTTGTGTTTGGCTATTCACATGTCTTCTTTGAAAAAATGGCTATTTAGATCCACTCTCCATTTTTTAATCAAACATTTTTTTGCTATTGGTTATATGAATTCATTATATATTTTGAATATTAACCTGTTATTGGATTTATGATTTGAAAATATTTTCTCCCATTTAGTAGGGTGACTTTTCATTTTGTTGATGGTTTCCTTTGCTGTATAGAAGTTTTTTAGTTTGACGTAGTCTACTTGTTTAGTTTTACTTTTGATGACTTTGCCATTGCAGTCAGTTCTAAAAAAATCAATGCGAGGATCAATGTCAAGGAGCTTTCCCATATGTTTTATTCTCTAGGAGTTTTATGGTTTCACATTAACAAATCTTTAATACATTTTTATTTCTGTGTAATGGTGTAAGACAATGGTCTAGTCTAGTGTCATGGTGTTGCATATGGCTGACTAGTTTCCTCAACACCATTTATTGAAGAGACAGTCTTTTTCCTATTGTATATTCTTCTCTCCTTTTTCATAAATTAATTATGCATATATGTATGGATTTATTTATGCCCTCTCTATTCTGTCCCATTGATCTATGTGTCTGTTTTTATCCCAATACCATACTGTTTTGATTATATAACTTTGTAATATAGTTTGAAAGCAGGGAACTTGATATTTCCAGCTTTGTTCTTTTTTCTTAAGATTGTTTTGGCTATTTGGGGTAGTTTGTGGTTCCATACGTGTTATAGAATTATTTGTTCTAATTTTGTAAAAAATGCCATTGGAATTTTGATAAGGATTGCTTTGAATCTGCAGATTGCTTTGGAAAGTATGAGCATTTTAATAATATTGATTATTCCAATACATGAGCACACAACATTTATCCCCCCAATTTCTTCTAACAGTGTCCTATATTTTTTATTATACAGGTATTTCACCTCGTTGGTTAAATTTTTTTTCTAGGTATTTTATTCTTTTTTATGCAACTGTAATTGGGATTGTTTTCTTAATTTCTCTTCCTGATAGTTTGTTATTACTTTATAGAAATGCAGCAGATTACTGTATATTGATTTTGTATCCTGCAACTCTACTGAATCCATTTATTCTAACAGTGTTATCTGCAAATGCATGTGTTACTCGTCTCATTTGCAAATAGTGAAAGTGTTATTCCTTTCCAATTTGGATGCCTTTTATTTCTTACTATTATTTCTTCCTAATTTCTCTGGCTAGGACTTCTAATACTGTGTTGAATAAAAGTGGTAAGAGTGAGAATCCTTGTCTTGTTCTGATCTTAGAGGAAAAGTTTTTAGCTTTTTCACTCTTGAGTATGATGTTAGCTGTGGGTTTGTTATGTACGGCCTTTAATATGTTGAGGTACATTCTATGTTTACTTTGTTGAGAGTTGTTGTTTTGTTGTTGTTGTTGTTGTTTTAGTCTTAAGTGGATGCTGAATTTTGTCAAATGCTTTTCTGCATCTATTGAGATGATTACATGATTTTAATTTTTTTTAAAGTAGTGCATCATGTTGGTGTATTTGCAGATGTTGAATTATCCTTGTGTTTCTTAAATAAATTCTACTTGATCATGGTGTATGATATTATTGAATTCAGTTTGCAAATATTTAGTTGAGGATTTTTCAGCTCTGTGTATAGCAGGGATATTGACCTGTATTTTCCTTTTTTGTTATGTCTTAGGTTTGATATCAGGGTAATGTGGGCCCAGGGTGGTTTTGGGCAAGTCTGTGTCTCTGCCTCGCCTACTCATCTCGATGTGCCCTTTTATCCTTTGCTGTGGAAGACCTATTTATCCAGTTTTCAGAGGGAATTGTTTCATAGGTAACTGTAGATCTGTTGTGCTCATAGGAAGAGGTGTGTTCAGGATCTTCCTATACTCTCATCTTGAACCGCATCCTCTAAATTTTATTGTCTTACATTACTAAGTTTTCCATACTAAGTTTTTGATAGCCAATGTGTTTTTTACACTTATAGTATCTCTCAATTAACAATCTACATTCCTGGCCTGTGAAGATGGGCCGAAACCGGCTTTCCGACATCCCCCGAGGGGTCTTGGATTGCCAGAGGGCACAGGCCAGGCCCAGGGACCCCACTGTGCACGAATCTGTGCACCGGGCCTCTAGTAATTAAATAAACTTTGAAATTCAGTTCCTCAATTCTATTAGCCTCATTAATTTTTTTTTAATTTTTACTTTATTTTTATTGTAGAAACTATTACAGATGATGTCCCCATCCACCCCCTCTCTTTTGCCCACCTCCATCCATCCCCCACCACCCTACCTCTGGACATCACTACACTGTTGTCCGTGTCTATGGGTTATGCCCACATGCTCTTTGGCTAATCCCTTCACCTTCTTTCATCCAGTCCCAACCTCCTCCCTCCCCTCTGACTGCTGTCAGACTGTTCCATGTATCCATGCCTCTGTTTCTATTTTGCGCTTCAGTTTATTTTGATCATTAGATTGCACAGATATGACTAGCCACATTTCAAGTGCTCAGCAGCTGGCTAGTGGCTACCGTATTTATTGTACTGCAGCTTTAATGTGGCTGCTTTCTTTGTGTCCATTATTATTGCCTTAGTTTAATGGCCTCTTTCTGAACTGTTGTAATAGCCTTCTCACTAACCTCTCGGCACCCAAGGTTCTTTCCCTTTCTAATCCATCTCTGAACTGCCACCAGAATGATTGTTGTAAAACTAAAACATGGTTATTTCAACTTCAAATGTCAATGTTTTATGGCGGTGTGCCTTAACCTCTTTTAGTTTGAGACACACCTGACTGAAAATATTCATCCACCTGCAGGTAATTGGACTCACTTAGGGGATGCTGCTTAGGAAAATATCAGGGCGAGAGAGGCGCGGATCCTGGCCTTCGGTCTGTGCCGCCACGCTTCTCTGGCTCTGCGTGAGAGCATTCTCAACGCCTGCCCTGCTAATAAGGCTGCTCAAGATTGCAGACCCTCCATAATATCATTAAAGGTTGTTTCCAATGGTTATTTTGTGGGGTTTGGGGAAAAACTGATTTTCTATTTATCAAACTTGTATATACAGACTCTTAGGAATTTACTTCTCCAGGACAAAGCAAAGTCAATTATCTGAAGAAAAAAAAAAAAAGGTAAAAAAAATCTGTACCTTTTTTTTTCTTTTTTTCTGTTGTTGGACTTGCACTCTTTTCTGTTTTTGTTGGTAATTTTGTAAACCAGGCAAAACTTTTTATTCATATTAAAGCATTTAAGTCCTGATGGCAAAGCTTTCCTTTCTGTTATAATTTAAATACTCTGCTTTGTGCATCTTTGTCTTCCCAGAGCCCAGCTTGAGCCTGGAGTTTAGTAAATGAGCAGTAAATATTTGTTGAAATAATTTTTTGGTTCTAGAAGTTACACTGTGTGTGCGTTCTGAAAATGTCCCAGGACAGCAAATAGGTCTGGGCTGCTTCAGTTAAGGGTGGCATCTCCCCAGGAGAAGTCAGTTTATATGTAACAGTTAAGGATGAGTTGGAGATGCAAATCTGAGAAAACGACTAGCATGTTTGCAGTTTATGTGTTGCCTTCTTATAGTTTGGTGTATTCAGGCAAGAGTCTGGTAAACCTCACCTCATCCTGTTCTGCTGGAGAAACGGGGCCCTCTCTTGCAAAATAGTTCAAAAGCCAGACTCTTGGCCAAACCTCGGTGAATGCAAAGTGTGGGCTTCTTTTCCAGGTTCATCTCCAGCGACTCCCCATTTAATTTGCACAGTTCTCTCTCTAATATGTGCATTTCACAATCCTTTCATTTTTTTCAGGCATTTTCAAGTCGCTGAAAATACAGAGCCAAGTGAGGCCTGGCTTTTGGCCTCCAGTAGCTTAGACTTTAATGGATATGTTTCATTTTAGTAACACATAATGTAGACATAGGCTGGCATTTTATTTTATTTTTTATTTATTTTTGTGTGTTTTTAAATTATATTTTATTGTTATTGTTCACATTATTTCAGATGTCCCCCATTTTGCCTTCATGTTGTAGAAGTACAATTAAACATTTTAAAATCCTATGTAGCAGTCTTTAAGTGTGGCTTTTATAAAAGCAGCCAATAAAATCATAACTATTCTTGGTTTATATACATTACCCCATATAATATTCAGTGAGAAAAAATACCATCCTTATTTAATTTATAAGAAAGCAAGGCATAAGTCGCATACCTAATAAGCAAAGGCAGGATTTGAACTCAGACTTCTACATCCAGGTGTTTACCTCTCAGCTTATGTGTGTGTTACAGATAAGAATTCAGGAGGCAGTTCCTCATTTGGTTACTTATACCTGACAACTCTGCCTTTGGTCTGCTTAGTACTATTTATAAAGTCAAACAACCACAGCTTTTAGCATATCACACATCACACGAATTATTAAGCATTCCAAATATCAGCTACACATACCATTTCTCTAGTTAAATAAACATAGGAAGTTATCTGGTTGACTGGTTGCTTGAAACATTTTTTAGTTAGGTAGATAGCTTTTGCAATTAGTTTGATCTGCTAGTTTGGGGCAGAGATAACTTTAAACGTGGCACAATTTTCAAAAAATATTTCTATCAATAATGAAATGACAGCAACAATAGAAATTCAGGTGCCTTTGTCCATGTTCATTTGTCCCTTTGAAATAAATATTCCTACTTCCTTCTGTTCCATCTGCCCTCTTCTCTTTCCCAGTCTGGCATATTTTTATTTATCTTCAAGGCCTTGATCATATATTTCATATATTTGTGAAGCTTTCCTTGGCCCCCTAGGGCAAAACGAATCATGTCCTTCTTGGTACTATTACAGCACTTTGTCCTTAATTCTATTATGTACTTACCCTGGTCATAGCTATTTCATTAGGTGCCCTTCTACCTCATTAAATTGTGAACTCTTTAAGGTCAGTGACCATGTATTTTATATCTTTATAGCTTTTGTATTTTCAGACACTACCACAGTCGTTATTAATACATAATAAATGTGTGTTGATGAAGGAATGCATGGGTGAGTAAATGGAGCCTTTGTTTTTGGCTTGATTCCGCCTTTTCTCTCCCGCTGGTAATTTTCCACTGCAGTGCAGGAGCGCACAGGAGTACTGCTCTCTTCGGGGCACAGCATGAGGTAGACTCCCAGAGGGGATGGCGAAAGCATGTGACACTCTCCTGAGACTCCTCGCTTACAACTTGGGAAGGCTTGCACACTAAGGCAGAGGCCTGAGGGCTGGGGCTTGTTATGAAACAGACTCATTATCCATGTGGTATTTTCTCTGGGAAGGAAGAATTTTCTCATGTTAGACCATAGGTCATCTCCATTTCTTGGTTCAAACCTGACAAACAGGTGGTCACTTCTCTGAGATTCAGCCTGGGTATTCTTCCTTTTATTTTGGATACTTATATGAAAACATCTGAGGTATATTCCTCCACTTTCTGACTTGATGGCGAGAAATGAGTCCAATACAAGAATGAAAGGAAAAAAGAAAACCCTACTGTGGGCATCAGTCCTAATTTGATGGGGGTTTTGGTCTGTAATTAACCTACACTACCCTGGCAACTTGTCCTATTCTGTCAGTTCTCTTACTCTGCCAACCTCTGACACTTGCTTCAACAGTGGAGGTGAAATAGAATCTCCATTTATTAAAATAACTAGAGGTCCGGTGGGGTCCCTTGGCCTGGACTGCAGGGATCAGGCTGAGACCAGCACTCCAATATCCCCAGAGGGGTCCTGGATTGTGAGAGGATGCAGGCCAGGCTGAGGGACCCCACTGGTGCACAATCAGGGCCAGTGAGTGACCGTGTGAGGTCTCCAGGGCGTATCTGTCCCATCTAGCCCAGTCCCGATCAGCCAAACCCCAGCAGCAAGCTAACCTGCTGGTCAGAGTGTCTGCCCCCTGGTGGTCAGTGCACGTCATATCGACTGGTCGAACGGTCGAATGAATGGTCAGACACTTAGCATATTAGGCTTTTATTATATAGGTTTTTAAAAATGGTTTTAATTATTATGTATTAAATGTTTGAAAGTACTAATGTTTATTATTTTTAAATAGAGTTAATTGCCCCCTCTGAAGTCAGGCTTACTCTATTCATTTGCTTAGTAAGAAGAACAATAACTAAGCAATGCTCTGGAGCAGGTATGAAGTGCTTAGTATGGACCACACACCAATCTAAACACTGCATAAAATTATATTTCATTTAGTATTCACAACCCATGGAGGTATGGATTATTATCTCAATTTGACAGATGAGAAAATTGTATTTTAAAATAAGTGACACAAATGCAAAGTTGCCTGGATTTGAACCAGTTCTCTCAGACTTTAAAGCTTTTTGTTTTGTTTTTTTGGTGGGTTTGGTTTTTTTTTTTTTTTTTTTTTTTTTTTTTTTTTTTTTTTTTTTTTTTGTGCAAAGGAAAATTTCAGGCTAGCCAAGTTACTTTTCCAAATCATTTTACAATCTGAAAATCCAAATTACCGTCCTAAGTCAATGAGTCTTTACTATGTACTGTGTCTGAGCGTCCTTAAGCATGGGTACAATCTGGAACTTCGTGTTCCTCTACACAAATGCAGTAAATAACAATAGAGTGCCCATGGCATAGAACACAATGTTTTGAATTACAATTCCTGTGATAGGTGGAATTATAGGTATCATTGCTGTTTTTTAAGTTGTGCTTAAATGTAGGGCTAAGCTAATACTGCTGCATGCAACATTATGGGCTGTATGTGGATAGGAATATAAAAGGAACCTGCAATTCTCTGGAAACTGGCTGGAGTGGCAGCTTTTAGCCTTTCCCCAGATTTTAAAGCTTCTGCATAAAACCGAGACAGCTTGACCTACTTTTTTTTTTTTTTTCCAAAAGGCACGGTAGAGTCTCAGTGTAGCTCAGGATGTAAATGAGGGGGGAGAAAGGGAATTGGTCTATTGCTTGTATCTCTTGCTGATTGGACACCTTCCTGACAGAAGTGTTCAAAGGAAAAGTATGTCATCTTGTTCATTATTGTTAATTAGTAGTAAAAACCAGGCTGCGGGGCTTCGAATCCCATAGGACAGCAGCAGGGAAATGGGGCTGAAATTTTAGCAGTTATATGTGGAGTAAGGTCAGACTGCCTGCCATGTAGGTTTCTGAACTGAGTTCATTTCATATTTAAAAGGCAGGCATTGTGGAGGCATTCACATGGTAGAAAGAAAAGGCTGTAAATTCTAGCCCCCTCCCAATGCTTGCTTCAACACCAATGGTTAGTTGGTCATTTGTAACTGGCTATTATAAAGGGTGTCTGATAAATGAAGTGGCGGGGCTATTTTTTGGTATTTGAAATTGCAACATAGATATTGTTCATTATTATGTGAATTACAAACTGTAACCGTCTTTATAATTAACTAGCTTTTCAGTGGCCTTTCTTCTCACTAGACTGTATTTCTTTTATTCAACTACTCTTTTTGATTTACCAGCTTTCGGGTGGGGGGGATTCTTCTGTGTAGACATAAACTGGATTTAATCGATTAGTGATGCAGAGAATTGGGTCCACCAGGCCAATAATTTTTTATAACAGGCTATTCACAGGGACTTGGGTTTTATTTGTTAACCTAAATCTCTATTTATTTTCCAGAGGGAAAACACACACACACACACACACACACACACACACACACACACACATTTCCTTAGTAAATTTTATTTTCTTAGATCATGAAAGTACTTACTGAAAACTTTAAACACGATAATGTGAATTAAAAGTAAAACCTGCCTATAATATATTAACCTTTTTACTGTGGTACCTAAATTCTAATCTTTAATTTTGTAGCATATACATATATATTTCTTTTCTTTTATGTATATGTATAAATAGCTGTATATATTTTGATACATCTAAACATTCTTCAAAAACGACAAAATGTTTTCAGAAGACACATAACATTCTGCCACAGTATGTGATTATTGTTACTTAATCTATTTGGGACATTTTTCTACTTTGAGGATAAAATCTCATATTTACCCCGTAGTGTCCAATTGCATGCATATATTGCACTTTATCAAACCCTTCCTTTATTATGGGCATTTTAATTGTTTTAGAATTTTTAGTAAGACAAACTGATGAAAACTTTTTAATCTTATGGAAATATTATTTCACATGTATGAAAATATTCTTTAGGAAGAGAACTTCCTATAAACAGAACCACTGTGTTTATTGCAGATTGTCCCTCAGGAACCTTGAACTGTTGAACCCTCCCACCAGGAGGTATATAAAAATGTCAGAGTGGGGCATTTTAATATGAAGACAAACTGGCCTTATTATGTTTCAGACTGTGAGCTCCATAGTTTGATTTTTCTGGCCTATTTGATATGAGTGTGTTTGTGTTTAATAATTATGCTGGTGTAGAGGTGATACCAAACCCCTTTAGCTTCCGTCACAATTTTTCTTATAGTCACAGAACAGCCATGGACTGAGGAAGCTGGTTAACAAGTACGCAGTGCTTCTTAGGAAAGTGGTGACTACAGTTTTTGGGAAGAGCCAGGCAGGCAAGAGGTTACTATCCCAGTGAAGGCTCAGTCCTCGGTTCAGAGCCTGCCTGGTGTTCCTTGCCTTCTACACATTCCGTATTTCTTCATTGTGCCCCGAGTCACTTCTTATTTTGATCATGCAGTCTGCAGGACGTGTGCAACAGGAGTGGAATGTGACAGGCCTCTCATGTATTAATATTGTCAACATGATTGTGCTTAATCTTAATGTAGCAAACAGAGTAACAGCAGATGTGTTCTGCTATTAAGCGTTTAGTAAGACATAGAAATCCTAGCTCTTGATAGCCCATTTCAATGTCAAAGTTCTCAAGCTCAGAGGGTGGAGTACATCAAGGGACTAACTCATATATTGGTTGGCATTTGATAATGGCTAAGATGAAACTGAAAGGAAGTCAGATGTTCAGAAGAGGGAACAAAATGTAGCTATTGAACTTTTTCAAAATCTTCATGGGATTATTTACTTTAGTCTTATTGCATCCATTGTGAACTAAATCGCAGCTGATAGAGCCCCATTTAAATTTCGAGACCATCATGGGTAGCTTGACAAAACTTTTTTGTTAGCAATATGTGAATATGATTTAAACATGGGAATATAACCCAAAGGATAGTTTTTTCTTTGAACTTTTAAAATTATTTTTAAGGTGCTACTGCCTTTGTGTTTTACTAATGAAAGATAAAATATGTGACTCTGGATTTTAATAGGCACTGAGAATATTTGATAATGCCACAGCTGTCTATATCATATTCACTAACATATTTAATAGCTGAACAGATGCTTTTTGCTATGGTAACACATGGTACTGAGCAGCAGGGAGTCCCATTTGACAAGTCAGTTTTTATTTTATTTCTTTATCCCCAAACCTTCTCTAATAATCCCAGATTTCAGTGTGTTTTGATTTGTTAGGCAGCCAGCAGATAAGAGGGAGTCTGTTCTCTGCTGTGCATTTCCAACAGGTTATTTGGCTTTAAGAGACAAAGCCATGAGATTCTAAAATAAAATCACTGGGCAAGATTGGGTAAGACACACAACACACATAACTACATCACAATATGATACATGTATCCAACACACAATGGGTAGAGTAACCTCCTCAGGGAAGCTGGGCACAGTGTCATGTGTTAGCATCAGATTAGTAAGAAATCCTAGCCACCAGCCTCTCAGTAAGTACTAGTTAGTAAGTACTAGGTGGTAAGCAGGTTACTTAATTGTGATGATGATGTGTGTAAATCTTCTAGTTGCCTTACATAACGAGCAATAACTCTTGTCAGCGTGATGCCCAAGGGAAGTGGGGGTTGTTTGGTGTTGCAAGGTTTGCTCTCTGAGGATCAGTTCTTTAGAGCCTCCCATGAGCTATTTTCCAATGTTTTAATTGCTTGTTCTGGAAACACACACACACACACACACACACACACACACACACACACCTGATATATATTCTAAAGCTAAAATAAGATGAGTGTCTAGCGAATGCATTTTGAGATTCGTAGAAAGATGTGGAATTGATGATGGGCTGCTTGAAGTGGTTTTTGCCAAAGATCCTGTATAGCCATGTTGAAAATTATAAAATTGTTGAAATTGGATATATTTAACTGAACTTCAAGGATTTCTGGTGTACTTTTTGTCTGGTGAGGGAATTATACTAGCCTGGATCTAAAATATGAAAAAGCTTGGCTCAAATCTCACAGAATGTTTTATGCAATTATCAACTATCTCGACTAGAAAAAGTAATTGTACATCAAGGCAGTTTGCATCTTTTTTGACCATCTCCTTGAGCAGGACTTGCATAATTGCCCACTAGGATCTGTTTAAGCACTCATGGTGTTAGGCTTTTCCTGGCTCCATGGTCATTATGCACACTCTCTCTTTGTCTCAACAATCCACACTAATCCAGTGAATCCAGGAAAGTTCTCTCAGTTTGCATGACTGACAGGATTAATTGATGTCCATTGCAGGAGTGGTGAAGTGTCCCCAGCTCAGACTTCTCTCTGTTGTAAGCGTGAACCTCAGGAAGCTGTGGCTGAGGACTTGCCTTGGTTATGCTTTCTTATTCATGCTAAGCCTGCCTGCAAGAAAATATTTCCCTGTTTTTTGGCCAAAACAACTGGGGAGCTGGACTATAGTGAAACAATGGGATAAAAGATTTGCAAAGTCTTTTTTTACAATGTGTTATTACAGTTTGCATTCTATATTATTATTATTTTTAAGTATTGTATTTTTAAGATATATTTTTATTGATTTCAGAAGGTAAGGGAGAAGGAGAGAGAGATGGAAACATCAATGATGAGAGAGAATTATTGATAGGCTGCCTCCTGCATGCACCCTACTAGGGATTGAGCCTGCAACCCTGGCATGTGCCCTTGATCAGAATCAAACCTGGGACCCTTCAGTCCACAGACTGATGCTGTATCCACTGAGCCAAACCAGCTAGGGCACATGCTATATTATTTCGTGTTATTTTCTGCTGTACAACATAGTGGTTAAACAATCATACTTTATGAAGTGCTCCCCCCCCCCCCCCCCGATATTTCCAGTACCACCTGCCACCATACATAGTTATTACTGGAGTTACAAACTCTTGATATAACCTTTTCCCCATTTTATACTAAGGATGAAGGTAACTCAGTAATCATTTATTTTATCCTTGATTTGGTTGTTTAAAGTAAAGAGTTAATGTTAACCTAAATTCTTAGGGCCTTTTCACTATCTAGGCTTGATGAAAAGTTATTTTTGGTATTCTAAAAGTTCTTATTTCCAAACCCAGAGGGACAACCTTATATATTGACCACAATGTTATTATCCCCTCAAAAAATGTTACATAGAAGGCAAATGTAAATGGTGAAAACTTTTGTGGATAACATACAGATATAGTTTAGTCACAAAAAAATAGAGTATCCTTAAAGAATTCTGAAGTTATGTAGATGGCAGGGCAGCTAGATATAACCATTTCTCTTCTGCTATGCCTGATTGGAGAGATGGACCTAAACATGTTTGAATATAATGAAAGCAGGTCACATGAATTTAAAGTCCAAATGAATCTTTGAAACATAACTATGCACTTGGAGGGATACAGCCTGCAAGCTATTGGGGTTTTGTGTATTGGAACATCATAGTGAAGCCAACACCTGAATTCACTGCCAGTGAAAAAGAAAAAAAAATGTTAAAGCTATTGGTATGTTTTATTTTGAAAATTATTTTTAAAATTTGGAATACAATTGAATGAATTGAAATGGGCACCCTTGCCTCCTTTGTTTTGCATATGCAAAACAGGAATCGCTAGGTTTTTAAATTAACATAAACTAAAATATCACTTGGTACAATGTTAAGGTGTTTAGGTTCCTGATTAGTTTTAGGACCAGAAAAGATAATTCACTGAAATGTTTACTTGTATTCTACCCCCTAACTAAAAATGCCCAAATGTTGAGAAAATAAATGGATCATACTGTTTATATGAAATGGCTTTCTGAAGTTTAGATTCTGTCTTAGACTTCAAGATACACAAATGGTTTTCTATCCTAAACCTTGGGGGTGGAGGAGGCTATAATTATGGGTGTATATGAAGCATAGTGAAGGGCTTGGGATCTGAGAGAGAAAAAAGAAGCTGAAGGAGAACACAATCACATCTCTAGAGTAAACTGATAGATATTATTTTATTCGGAGAGAATCATTCGCACCAGGAGCAGGGAGGTAGATCCCTCCGGAAGGATATTTAGAGCTAATAGGCATCCAGTACCCACCTGAGGTGGGAAGTCTTTCATTCACGAATCATTACTTGAGGACCTTCATGTGCTAAACCTTATTCATATCTTGGGGTGTAAATGTGGGTAAGATAGTGCATAAGCTTCAGTGAAATTGAAGAAAGAATTTTAAAATGCCATAAGAAAGACAATAATAGAAGTGCAGAAACTGCCGAAGCATAAAGAAAAGGATTGTGAATTTTGCATTGGTGCCTCTGGGACACCTTGCAGAGGAGTTAGTATGAGTGAATAACTTGTTAAACACCCAAAAATAAACGAAAAGGACCATCAGGAGTAATATAAGCTACAGTTACATACAGCCTGGTGTGTCTGATTGTGTGTCCTTGAATATAGCCCAGAGTAGGCATAAGAAAATGTTTTCTGATTGAATGGTTAAATGGAAAACACCTTTTTTTCCATGACAATAACTTAGACTGAAAGAAAACACTTTTAACCAGTATGCAAGTGCTGTGGTAGTACGAGGAGACTTCAGTGACACCCAGAAGCTTCACTGTAGATTGCTTTCAGAATAGCGCTCTGGGTGGTAAGGTCATAAAGATGACCTTTGACCAGGCATTTTGGTGACAGAGGAGCTGCGCAGACCCACAGGATGCAGAATTCCAGGCTACCCTAGGATGTGTTCTTTGGGTCCCCTTTTATTTTCAGTTCTGTCCTTTTGCATTGGCATTTCTGAAAAGTGGTCCAAGTTGAGAGTTGAACCCCTAGTTATAGAAGGCTTTTGTATATTTACATGCTTTGATAAAGAATTTTAAAGTAAATAATTATAAGATCCAGCCAGATAGATGAAGGGCCTGTTAGTGTAGGGACTATTTCAGGCTCTGTTTTCTCCATTCACCTGGCTGCTCAACTAATTCGGTGAGCTCAGATACAGCAATAACGGTGGTACGGCATCCTGCTTCCTATTCTCCATAGACATGCTGTGCAGGTCAAACATATGTAAAAGGTAATTTTTAAAAGATATGTTTGAGAATAAAGTGACTACATTTTAAATAGTCTTTGCTGTTCTTACCATGAGCAGAATTTATTCTGTAAAATATATTTATTGTGGTGCTCATAACCAAGGGTTGGGGGGAAATTAGGAGGCGTTGCTAATGCTGTATCTGTTTTGCCCCAATCACACGTCCGATCCTTTTCTAATTATCATATTAATCTTCACTAGTGTCTGCCCCAGGTGTTGTACCGGGACCACCAGGATCATGACAAGGTCATTGCTTTTGACCCGTCAAGACAAGCCACATCTTTTGGAGGCTGCTAACACATGAAATAGGTTCTGTCAGAGATCTTTCTTTACTTTCAAAGAATAATAATGGTGTTTCACAATATGGTCTGTATAATTTAGACCTTGTCATTATTCCAGACTTCAATTCTCTGCATTGGGGATCGTAGGTGCGTGTTTGGAATTACACCTAAATCTGAAAACCACTTCTCAAAATTATGTTAGCATGGTGCCATTGATCATTAAAACTGAGTTGAACTTTCCACTGTGCAACATATGTAGAAAATTAGTGTGACAATTCTGTTGTTCCCAAAGGCTGTGGTTCCCTGAGCTCAGTGATGCACTCTGATTTGTTTTATTGACTTGAAAAGAAAAAGCGAAGAATAAGAAAATGTATTTTATCATGTCTCCGTCTCTACTCATTTGCAGTTTAAAAAATGTAGGTCTTGCAGAATCTCTTCACGTGGGTTCATGAAGATAAAAAGTGATTCAAGGAGAATAATAATTTGATTTTCTAATTCTGGTTTCTAAATGGTTAAGATACATGGCTTGAAGCCTGTAATTTTGATCTATTTATGTAACTTAAAAATCAAACTTTTTAAATTGGACCAGTTTTCTTGCACCATGTTGTCATTTCAAAATAGAGCATCCAGATTGAATAAGATGTAATCAATATTATAATGTTTATAAGCATCAAAACAGTAAAAATCTAGGCATGATTTATGAATTCATTTGGCTTAAAGTGTAACAAAACAACTTTTCTGACACCATCCTCTTTCTGTTTTCACTTCCTCCAGCCTTTCTTGTACTTAGAAGCATATTTAGCTTCTTTAAATATTTAACCAATTTAATCTGAGATTTAGCCACATTCATTTGTGAAATCAACTTTTCCTTCTGAGTATTTATTGGTAGATATTTTATTCTCTAAAGAGTTACCTAATATAATTAAAATGTTCAAATTACAAATTTGGACTGATTTTCAGTCTACTGTACCTTATATTGTAACTACTTTTAACTGTCCTATTTCTATAACTCTTATTCCCCCAAAAGGGTTGTTATTGCACTTGCTTTTAGCACTAAATGTTCTGAATATTAACAGGGGTACCAGAAAAAACAGTGCCAATTATGTGCTCACTAAGATTTTATTTGGATAATTCATTTTGCATAAGCCATTACGGTGGCCAAACTATAGGATACATGCTGTTGAACTGAAGAGCAGGTAAAAGTAATTTCCGGTTAAAGGAAAGTTTGGCTATCTATATATATAAAAGCCTAAGCAACTGTTACGACTGGTCGACCAAACAACCGGTTGACCAGTTGCTATGATGCACACTGACCACCAGGGGGCAGACGCTCAACACAGGAGCTTCCTCCTGGTGGTCAGTGTGCTCCCACAGCCAACCTCCTGCAGCCAGCCAACCTCCAGTGGTCCCTGCCCCCTGCTGGCCGGCCCTGATCAGCCCCCATCAGGACAGGGCGAGATGGCCTCGATGGGTCCAGATCGTAGGCCAGGCTGAGGCACCCCACCCATACACCAATTCGTGCACCCGGCCTCTAGTGTAAGAATAATCCCTTAATTCAGATTGTCTTGGCTCTCTGCTACTATTATTTTTCATTGATGATCTATTTTATATACATTTATAGTTTAAATAATTTTATACATAATCCTTAAAACAACTCTAGTAGGTACAGAAAGCAGATTTTGTTGTGCATAGTTCACAAATAAGGAAACTAAGGCCTGGATAATTAAATGACATGATTAGTAAGAAGATGAGCAACGATCCAAATTCAGGTCATCTGATTTCAATCCAGTTGCTTTCCTATCACACTTTAATTTGCAAGTTAAATGTCTCCCCAATACTCTGATTGAGACTATCTGAGGCTTAGGGAGTTGTAATATTCATATTTGATAGAGGTCATGTTAATATGAATTGGATTCATTTGTTGACCTTGAATAAGTGCATCGACCGATATGATCTTTATTTATAACTAGTCTTTATCTTAAAATGTGCCTCAAGGGTATAATAAGGTCATAAAATTCTTTGCTTTCAAAAATCCTTATAGTAACCTTTTTCTTTTAGTGAAAGACTAGAGCAAGGCCAGCATGTTCACTCAGATAGTGAAAGGGGAGTAACATTGGGCTGGAGGTGAAATGTAAAGGGACAGTAATGCCATAGGAAGAAAATAATAAAGAAGTACTCATTAGAAAAATAAAATAATTCCAACACTTGGGAGAATATAGAAAGGTAATTACATAAATGAAGTAATATATGTGAAATGAATTTTGCGAGTGTTACAGCCACCTATCTCATTTCCTTGATATGTAGAATTCAGGTAATGCTCTGGCTGCAAATCAATGACCTGGCCATATTAAAGTGAGTTGAGTCCCGGCTATGCTATACATTTCATTTCACCTTGCATCAGTTTATAAAATGAGGTTAATAACACTTTCCTCCCTACCTCACAGAATTATTCTCAAGATCAAGTGAAACAGAGGATGTGAATGTATTTTGGAACAGTGAAAGCATCACAGTGCAACAAAAAATTCTATGGTTTCCCAAAATCATGCAAGAAAACAATTTAATTATCTTATTGTCAGCCTATGTGAAGCTATAATGTAGGTTATATTATGACATCTGCTTAATACCTTCAGAGGTATTTTTAAAAACCTCTTAAGAAAAATCAAAAAAGTTAAGCTTCTCTTTAAAAGCTGGGAGTGTCTGGAATAAAGACTGGATTGCAGTTGTCTTAAAAGACTATTTTATAATGAGATGGTTTTTTTCTATTATACCTGCTGAAATTCCTACTAATATTATTGCTGTTTGTATTAGTGCTGTTAATGATTATATCAGTCTTTTTTTAGGGAAAGTTATCCAGATTATCCAGATTATTTAATAATCTACCCATGAAACACTGAGAGTGTGGAAAACAGAGTTGCAGGTTGGGTTGGAATGAGCTGAAAATATTTAGTCTTACAGCTATGCTGATCTATCTTTTATGCAAGCTACTTAAAAAAGCTAAAGACACATGCTCAAAATCATCCCATTTAGGAATGATAACTGGCTATATTCAAGAATCATTGCACTCAGTGAGAGATTCAATTAACAGTTATTTTGGGAGAAGCTCTACTTTTTGGCATATTCTTAGGGACTGGGTATAAAGTGGAAAACAAACTAGACAAAAATCTGTGCCTTCACAAGAATGACGTTGTAGGGTCACACACAGGCCTTCAGAATTAGCTGTTTGGCTAATGGGTAATAATAATGTAATGAGTGAAATAATCTTTAGGATAAAAGTGTTAATATGAAGTTTTCTAGGCAAACTTATTTTTTTGCAAATTTAAAATGTATTTTTATCACAAGTTTGAAACTGCTGTTCTGGTTGATTTTCTGCTTTCCCTCTGAGAGTGTGACATTTATAATGAAGTTAGTAGTATGAGTTAGAACTTTAAACAGTTAGATTACTCACAACATTTTTTAATATTA
The DNA here is from genome assembly GCF_014108235.1 of Myotis myotis. Lineage (NCBI taxonomy): Eukaryota > Metazoa > Chordata > Mammalia > Chiroptera > Vespertilionidae > Myotis > Myotis myotis. Next base: position 28,023,153 of record NW_023416318.1, read on the forward strand.
TATATGTATGTTTTGATTCTGGGAAAATGTATTCAGCTCTCAGTGAATCCCAAGCTTGTAAATTAGATCCGAAGGGGACAATTTAAGGGACAGAAAATATTAATAATGAATATAGAATGGATTCACTTTGCCAAAAAGAAAACATTTTAGTGTAGTTCTGAAGATGTATCAGGCCTTCCTATTGATTTTCTTCCATGAAGGAGCAAAACAAAATGTAGGATTTACAAGCAATGCAATTACAGTATATTCCTGAAATTGTCAAACAGTATTTGTTGGATGAATGAAAAACAAAATTGCCTGTCTTTCTTTTTCCTTTCCTTTTCTTAGTGAAGTAAAATTATTACACCTCAGTAAAGTCTGGTTGACTAAAAATATTTAAAATTTAGAACTTGGAGTATTAACATGCTATGTGTATAATTGATATTCAGAAATATGCCTACAGAAAAATATACTGTACTGATGCTTTGAGTTATATTTAAACTTTAATCTTTATTTTGCTATCATTTCATTGTATATTTAGTACATAATAGTATGCTTAGAGTTTACAAACATGAAAGTATTTGAAGATTCCAATATATATATATATATATATATATATATATATATATATATAAATAGATATTCATTATACAGTTGTCATATTTATGTTATTACAGTAGAAATCCTAACCATATTATAATTTTTATTAACTTCTAATATGGGAATTACAGATTTTATAATTCAGATATATACAATACAGATGATTAATAAATTGTGGGGTTCTATGAATATTTTCATTTTAACTATAAATAGTTGATCTTTAATTGTTATTTTGCATTCTAATTTCCCCATGAACTATCAAATTGAGAAGACTAATACTCTGAACTAGAAATCAAAGTCTGATATAAATATAACCTATGATTGTGTGTGATCGTTGAACACATCTACCCATTTAGAAGGTTTTTTTAAAAAATATATTTTATTGATTTTTTACAGAGAGGAAGGGAGAAGGATAGAGAGTTAGAAACATCGATGAGAGAGAAACATTGATCAGCTGCCTCCTGCACACTACCCACTGGGTATGTGCCCGCAACCAAGGTACATGGCCCTGACCCGAATCGAACCTGGGACCCTTGAGTCTGCAGGCCAACGCTTTATCCACTGAGCCAAACTGGTCAGGGCTAGAAGGGTTTTTAAGTGGTTGTTATGGTTGAGATATCTTACTTAAGGTCTAAAATGGAACTTTCTCATGTAATTGTTTCTCAAAATAAGTTTGCTGAAATCTAGTGGCCACTTTTTAATTATTTTCAAGTAGTTTCATATGTCCAATTTTTATTATCACAAGTCATTTAGAGAAGTGAATGATAATTGTTCAAAAGTTTTCTTTTCAATAGCACTGGATTTACCAGTGCATTAATATTTTTGTTGTGAATTTCTGATAATAACTATCCATCACACACAGTTGATTAAGCCACTTGAATAGTATGTGTTCATATGATGTGCCTTACAGTATTGTGAGGTACAGTCACACGTTCCCCATGTCTGAAAATAATGACTAGAATTGTTTTTAAGTTAAATATTTTTTGAAAGACATCTTAAAATAAGGGTATGGTATTATATGAATGGAAATAAAATAGTGTGTTGGGTTGTTTTTATATAATTTTATAGCTAGTATATCTATTTTTTGCTACTTCTTTAAATGATATATTCAGCAAAAACATTTTATTTATAATCAAACACCTGTGAAATACATGTTCCTACCAGGTTGCAAAGGAGTGTTATTTTCAATTGTCTCAAAGGTGTCATTATAATGAACATATACAGTGTACATTTAAAGTAGTATATGGATCAATAAGTTTATTACTTTTACGAGGTCCACTCAGTGGTCACTATCAGTGATTATTCAAAACTAGAGGCCCAGTGCATGAAATTCATGCATTGGGGGGAGGAGAGGTGGTCCCTCAGCCCAGCCTGTACCCTCTTCAATTCGGAACCCCTTGGACATCTCTCTCACAATCTGGGACCATTCACCTAACCACTCACCTGCCTGCCTGCCTGATCGCCCCTAACTACTCCCCTGCCAGCCTGATCACTCCTAACCGCCTCTGTCTTGGCCCCCACCACCGTGGCTTTGTCCAGGAGGAGGACCAGAAGATGTCCAGTCAGCCTGGTCTAATTAGCATATTACCCTCTTATTAGTATAGAATACAGTGCATTTTATGCTAATTGCAAAATTATTACTGCTTTTTCAGTAATAACTATGACCCATGGAAAACAATTCTAACTAATACCTGTGAATGTAGAACAACTAAATATTAATCAGATTTAATTATTAGAATAATGCACTACCAATTTTCTTATCTTCAAAAATGCCTGAAAATTGATATTGGATTATTCTAGTTAAGAAGATGAAGCTCATGACTTATATAGTTGTTTTGAGTAAACCAAACACAGAGTGATGCTAAAATGTTCTTTATATAATAAATTATTAACATTTATATCTTAAAGCATTTAAATAATTGGATGAAATAAGAAAATAACACAAATCAATTTCTTTAGGCAAAAGTTTATACATGAACCTGTGATTGGGTCTCATTGCCTAGAGTGGACTAGGCCAATTTTGATTTGATTTTCTTCAAATTTGATTATCTTATTTGCCTGCAAGTGATATTTACCCAGGAAATTATAATTTTCTGTTTGGATGAAAGAAGGAATATTAGAGAGTTGAAAGATAACATTAATAACATTGTGGATACAGCATTATAATTATTAGTACACAGAGCATTAGTAAAGCTATGATAAAGTATAATTATTCATTAAAGTATGATTAATAAATATACAATGGTTGCAAAGTGAATTGTTGTGCAGGCTTTAAGTACAACTAACATTTAAATCTGTGGTATTACTCATCTGATTCCTTTTCTTTTTAATGGAGCACCATAACAATTTGCAAACACCAAACCACACCTGTTATTTGGTTAATGAGACTAAATCAAATTCCTGTTAGACATTTTCCACATTTTTATTGAATAACCTGCATACTTCAGTGATTAAGAATGTAGATATCGGGCTCTGAGAAAACTGAATAGAAATTCTGAAAGATAGTGATTATTGCTTTATTTAAGTACCTAATCCTTGGTCCTGAAAGACAGCTGCTAGCTGAAAGGCAGGCCCCTTCCTGATTTCATGTCTATTCTGTCTCCTGAAGGCCCTGGCTGCTTGAGCAGCTGCTTCACTGGGCTCTTGCTCCTCTCTGTACTCAGTCAAAAATCAGGGTGACAGAGAGCACTGGGACTCCTTTAGCCATGTCTCAGCAGACAGGCCCTGCTCTGAAGACCAGAAACATAGGTCCCCCTGTTCTGTCAGACCTATGAGGAGCCGCAGTCCCTGAAAATCAGTCTTCAGATGTTAGGACTTGCTGACCCACAGGGGATCTTTGACAGAGTGCCTTGATTTTTCCTGCCCATAAAATGGGTCTCAGTAATCTCGGGGGGTAGGGTGTGTCCTGTTGGGGTTTGTGAATAGCATCTTTGGGAGAAACCTGTATACTTCTATATATGTGATCTCTCTCTCTCTCTCTCTCTCTCTCTCTCTCTCTCTCTCTCTCTCTCTCTCTCTCTCTCTCTCGAGTTGAATCTAAAATAGGCAAGCACCAAGCACAAAAATACATTAATTCTCTCTGGCTTTCTCAGTGGGGTTGGATGTCATAAGATACTGTTGTTCCAGTCTGGCCCTGGTAGCTGGTCATGGCACCAGTAAGCATAATAGATGGTCAAAACAATTAATATAATTATATTATGTTAATTCATAAATACAAATTATGGCTGTAATAGTTTCTACCTTTATAATATTGGGTTACTTGATTTCTAAACCCCAGTCTTCTCATTTATAACATGAGGCCTTTTAACATTATTCAGTGTTTGGGTTAGACCGAAATGAAATGAAACCAGGCCTGTGAAGGATCTAGTATGGTGCCTAATGCACAGAAAGTATTGAATAAATGGTAATTATAATTTTATATTAATCCCTCTTTAATTAGATTCTCTGGCATTTGTAAATCAATCCCCAGTGCTCATAGGTACCACCAAGGCCCAGGTTAACTCCCCCTCTCAACCTGAGATAAATGAAACACTAACTTTGCTAGGTTTCTGCTAAAATTATAGCTTTGTCAAAGAGCTGGAGCATTCCAAGGGTGAAGGCTACAGAAATACTGTGAGATTGCTTGCTCCTTTAGCATTTAATTCACAGTCTTATATCTTGGTTCTGTTTGGAGTGTGGGCATAGACTCTCATACTTCTTTGACTTAAAGTTTGGGCCAGAACAATTTGGGATAAGTGGTGTGTAATAAAGTAAAATGTCACATTTGCTGCAAAGTTGAAATGGAAATTACATATATTTAGTCTTTACATTAAACTAGAGGCCTGGTACATGAATTCATGCACGGGTGGGGTCTCTCAGCCTGGCTGGCAATCGGGCAGATCCGGGAGGCCTGCTGGCCAGGGGTAGGAACCACGGGAGGTTAGCTGACAGGGGAGAGGGACCATGGGAGGTTAGTTGGCCAGCCCCCCACCCTTTGGGGCTGATGAGAGGGCTGACTGGCTGGGGGGAGGGACCACGAGCGATTGGCCAGCTCGGGGGAGCGACTGCTGGAAGTTGGCTGGCCTCGGGAGGATGGCTGTGGGAGTGCACTGACACCAGGGGGCAGCTCCTGCATTGAGCATCTGCCCTGGTGGTCAATGTGCGTCATAGCAACTGGTCAATTGGTCATTCATTTGTTTGGTCATTTGGTTGTTTGGTCGCTTAAGCTTTTGTATATATAGATAGGGTTGATTTGAGAAATCTGATCACGTTGTATACCTTATTAAGATAGATAAAGAGATGCAAGTGTCTTAATATATGATGTGTTAACACAGGAATGTTTGTACAATTTGAAAGATATCTCAGCTTGATTTTATTTATTTATTTATTTGTTAAATAATTTTTTATTTTTCAATTGCAGTTGACATTCAATATTAGTTTAAGGTGTACAACGCAGTGATTAGACATTTACATTACTTATGAAGTGATTGCCCCAATAAATCTACTGCCCATTCTGACACCACAGTTATTATATTATCATTGATTATATTCTCCATGCTGTACTTTATATCCCCATAACTATTCTGTAACTACCAATTTGTACTTCTTAATTCCTTTACCTTTTTCACCAATCCCAACCCCCAAAATGTTCTCCGTATCTATGAGTCTGTTTCTGTTCTGCTTGTTTGATTTTTAGGTCCCACATATAAGTGAAATCATCTGGCATTTGTCTTTCTCTGACTTATTTCAGTTAGCATAATACCCTGTAGGTCTATCCATGTTGCAGATGACAAGATTTCACTATTTTTATGGCTGAATCATATTCCATTGTCTACATGCATCACTACTTCTTTATCCATTCATTTATTGTTGGACACTTACATTGCTTGCATATCTTGGTTATAGTAAACAATGCTGCAATAAAAATATTGATGTATATTTATTTTCAATTTAGCATTTTGAGTTTCTTTGGGTAAATACCCAGAATTGAAGTTGCTGGGTCCTTCTTTGTCTCTTTTTATAGCCTTTGTTTCAAAGTCTATTTTGTCTGGTATAAGTATTACTACCCCATCTTTTTTTTTGTTTCCATTTTCAGCAAATAACTTTTTTATTCCTTTACTTTTAATTTGTGTGCCTTTTGATTTGAATTGAGTCTCTTGTAGACATATGTAAGGGTCTTGTTTTGTTTTCCAGTCACCTTATGTCTTTTGCTTGGAGCATTTAATCCATTTGTATTTCAAGTAATTGTTGATAAATATGTATTTATTGCCATCTTATTATTCATATTTTTTTTATTTTTTTATTCTTCCTAAAGAAGACCCTTTGAGCATTTCTTATAATACTGGTTAGGTAGTAATGAACTCCTTTAGCTTTTCCTTGTCTGGGAAGCTCTTAATCTGTTCTTCTATAGTTTTGCTGGGTAGAGTAATCTTGGTTGTAGGTTCTTGATTTTCATCACTTTGAGTATTTCATGCCACTCCCTCTTGGTCTGCAAAGTTTCTGCTGGGAAATAAGACAGTCTTATGGGAGCTCCCATGTAGGTAACTAACTGCTTTTCTCTTGCTGCTTTTAAGATTTTCTGTTTGTCTTTACTCTAAAGTTCTGTTGTTGTAAACCACCCAGTTTGTGGTAACTTGTTACAGCAGCCCTTCAAACTCTTTAGAGAGCATACTTGGATAGAACTGATTTTCTTCAGCAACTTGACTATCATATCTTGGTCCTAACATTGTCTTCAGAGGTAAGAATCTTCCTGCCACCAGCTGGCCGCACCAGGGACAGTTGAGCCATCTTGTTGTGAGCCATGATGCCGAGCCGCCTGCTCCTCCAATGCTCACTGCACCTCCGCAGCGCCTCCTGGGCTGCTCTACACAGAGGTGCATGGCCACCAAACCCCGGCCGAGGTCTGGATTTCAGCCACTCCCACCCAGATAACTCAGCTTGATTTTAAAAGAAAATAGGGTTAAAACCAGAAAGATTTGTATTGCAATCAAGTGTAACTGAATGTGTGATATGCTTTTCCTTGTTATACTTCAATGTATCTCAGGCCAAAGCTGAGGACGGTAGGTATTTGGGACCTCCTCATTCTAAATTAGAGAATTTCTGGGAGGTGAGATAGACCATAACCCCTCCAGGCTTATGGAGAGGAGCCAGGACCCTCTATTACCACCTCCCCACTCAATTGAAATAGGATAAAACCGGAACAGATAGCTTTCTAGTAAATGTTATGTGCTTGAAGAAAAGCTGCATTCTTTTTTATAGACAGATGTGATACCCTGTAAAGAGATTCATGGAGATTAGAGATGACTCTCAGGGAGGGGACCAGAATTGTGCATCCTTGTTTTGATGTCTGTATTGTCAGTAAATGGGTTGACAGTTGTAGCAGTGGTGGGGCAACCTACATACACACTGTTTGGTGAGGTGAGCATGTGTGTCTCTCATTCGGCACCTCAGAGAGTCGCTGGCATTGAGCCCATTGTGCTGGCATAAGAGAGGTCTGCACATTGGACAAGGGTACTCCCAGTAGCATGAGTTACTGTCTGTGAAGATATGAAACGGGTTGGGTGGTAATCCCGTCCCCCACTGCAGGGAACGGTGCACTGCATTTCAGAACACTGGCATTTGGGCACCAGACAGTGGGTTCTTCTAGCCTTTGCGGGCCAAAAAGTCAGCTACAACTAGCTGAAGGCTGACCAGAGCTGATGAATTCCAGGAAGGAAAGGTTTGCCTTTGTCTGCGTCTCTTTCTCATCCAATGTCTAAGAAGTTGGCCTCAGAAGAAAGGGGAGAAGGAGGTCTGTAGGTTGAATCCCCGCCCAGAATTTTGTCCCTCTGACACTGCACAGCTAAACCCATGACCCTAACTTCTGTGTTAAGTAGCAGAGAAGAGCTTTGGAGTGGCTAAAAAGCATTGTATGTGGTCCAAGATTTCATTAAGAGAGATTTACTAAATGGAATTTACTAAGTGATTCAGTATAGTATAAATTGTAACAGTTATTGGTAGAAATTAAACCATTCATATTTGTTTCTTGAATTTAGACACTTTAATAATCAGATGCCCTTGTGGAGAAAATTGGTACACTTGAAAGAACATACCCTTTGAAGTCTAATACTTTCTCCAAATTTAAGTTATGATATATACTAGCTATGGTACCTTAAGCAAGTGATCTAACGTCTTTAACCCTCTGTTTCCTTACTGTTGAAATTGCAATAATAATGCCAATTCCTTTAAGAAGACAAAGGGAAATAATATGTTAAGCTACTATAGTCAAGCATAACACTTATCATCAGTAAATATCCTTTTTGTGTTTTTTTTTCAATGTGCACAAAGGATTACTCAAAAGTCTAGTTGGAGATAGATTATTTTTAAAAGTTCATCTCCCGACAGTGTTGGAGAATATAAAAAGTATCTCCACAGCAATTTAATTGTCCTATCCTACTTATACTCTTCATAGATTCATATATCTGTTCTAACCTGAGAAATTTTATTATTTTAAAATATCAGGCAGATCAGTTTTAGTGAGCACAGTCTTATTGCTCCTGAAGTTTAGAACACTACATTGGTGAACCTTATTTACTTTCTATCAGTAAATTCCCCCTGAATTTCAGCACCTCAGATACTTTTCTGAATGTATTCTGACTATGGATTTTCTCTGGGAAAAGAGTGCTAGGAGAACAGCTGTTTTTAACCTAATGTTGTTCACATAAAATATAGATTTCAATACTGCCAAATGGCCCTAAAATGGACAATGCCCAGGTACAATGTATGTGTGTGTGTGTGTGTGTGTGTGTGTGTGTGTGTGTGTGTGTATTCATTAGATTCATTAGATTCATAATATATGAAACACAATGTATTAAATCTACCTATGTAAATTACGTATATACTATTTATGTTCTAGGTATTATATATAAATTTAATGTTAACAATTTAACAAGTGACGAGTTCTTAAACATTACTTGAAAACTAGATCAAGGCTAAACAAATAAACCTTACAGACATTATTTCAGATTCTTAGACTAAGGACTCATGGTATCTAGGCTTCTTGGGAGACCCGAGTAATTTTACATTTGCTGTGCGAAGGCGGGATTATGGCAGAGGATGTGGTTTGCTGGTGCTCATCAGGTGTGATAAAGGATATAACCCTCTAGGAGGGAAAGGAAGTAGGCTGTCGAAAGGAATATAAGAAGAAGAAATGGACTGAAATTAAGTCAGGATAATTTCAGCTGACTAGGGAGAAAAAATTTCCTTTGAGATCATATTATCGTCTACATTCTTTTATGGGAAATAGTGAAAATGCCAAGAAATAGACAATTTAAAATTGGCTGACCACCTGGTGAAGAATTTTCATTTTAAAGGCCTGTCCTAACACTGGTTTTCAAAGGCCTAGGTCTAGTTAGAAGAAAAGAATAATAATGTGTTTGTGTGTATTTATGTGTGTGTATTTACATATATGTATATAATGTAAATTTATTATATTGTGCATATATCTATATGAATTCATATATATAATTTTTGCTGGGGGAAATTTTGCAAATAAGGAAGTTTTCTAGAAATTCCTTTGTTTGTTTCCGAAACCTCTATTGAGATATCATTCACTTGTCATATAGTTCATTCATTCAAAGTGTACATTTCCTTGTTTTTCAGAATATGCACAGAGTTGTACAACCATTACCATAATTGAATTTAGAATATATTTCTACCTCCTGAAAGAAACCCTTTCTCTCTTCCTCTCCCAAGCCCTAAGGTGTCTGTATTTTTTGTCCCTTTGCTTATTCTCAACATTGTATATACAGTTGATAGTTGAACGACATATATGTTAAGCGCACCAATCCCCAGCACAATAGAAAATCTGTGTATAAATTTTTACTTCTTTAAAACTTAGTTGTCTCTAAGTATCCACAGGGGAATGGTTCCAGGACACCGCTGAGGATATCAAAATCTTGTCCCCTATGTAAAATGGAATAGATCAATACATACAGTTGGCCCTCTGTATCCACTCCAAAGTGGGGATTGAAACAGTCCAGGCATTTATTGGAACAAATTCGTGTGTAAGTGGATTCACGCAGTTCAAATCTGTGTTGTTCGAGGGTCAACTGTACATAGAATGACAGAACATGTGATCCTTTGTGACTGGCTTCTTTGACTTAGTATAATGCTCACAGGGTTCACTTATGATTTAGCATGGATCCCCGCCTCAGTCCTTTTCAACACTCAGTACTAATCCATTGTATGGATATGCCACAATTTGTTTACCCATTCATCAATTGTAATGTACAATGTATATTCAACTCAAAAATACTCTAAAATATCAGAGTGCAGCATTTTTTATAGTCTTTTATTGATCATCAATATTAGTCCTTGCAGTTGATGTAAGAGTAAATCTCTGCTGAGATTTATAAGGGAAGACATTTTAATACAATTCCTTTATGCATCACATCACTTTCTATTTTTTAGCCCTTTCACCCACATTCTAGGGCACATAAAGTCATCTCCATTTTGCAGATAATAAGACTAGTATGCAAAACTGCTCAAGTTATATGACATATTAATGACAGAATTTCATTACAATTCAATAATTTGATTTTTTTTTTTTTTTTAGTTCATCTTCTCTGGGCTCTCATCTCAGTTCTGTCTGTGATACTTAAACTTTCCAAGTAGCATTTTCCTTATATTTCTATTGTATGGATAATAATAGTACCTCACTTCTAAAATTATTAGGTACAAATAGAACAGTTTATGTAAAAAATATAAATTTTACATGGGTAATAAGTGTGCAATAGGGATTACTATAGTAGCAATAGTATCATAAATGAAATTAGTAATAATAACGGAAATCGAAACTCTGATTTTATAACTAATTAAGTACCCAACTAAATAATAAGCCATATCCAGATTTATACACATTCATACATCTAAAATATTACTTGATGTAACACTTCTCATTTTTCAAGCACCTTTTAAAGGTTGATGTGTTCACTGCAACTTCACACCATAGTCAGTGGTCTAACGTCTCTGAGCTCAATATGTACACTTGAACTAGAAGGTGGTCTTTTCTATCTCTTAGCTCTTTTCTTATATTTTTACAGATACATGTATACATACATATTTTTACATATTTATTTAAATGAATGCATTTATTATTAAAGGAAATTTAAAAATTAAAAGGAGAAAGAGTCATAGCCAGTGCCATCACTGAAAACCAGCCTGTTTCTTTCCATTGCGTTATACAATCTGTACATTGTTGAATGCAGCGTTTTCACATTAACTTTATGGTATCAGCATTTTATGCTGTTGTGGTCCTTATTAACATAAGGTTAAAGGCCGAGTGTTGAGATTTGCACTCCCACGATTTCTCATGTATGGTTTAAGGTTCACTAAATTAGAAATTTTAAAATTTGTGAAAAACATGTTTTGTGAAGCATTTCTCATCATATTAGCTTTAATTCCCACCCCCACCCTTAGATTCAGATTGTATTATTTTCTAAGCACTGTGGAAATCTGCATTATTTTTTCTTCAGGAAAACTGACCCAATCACTGCTGCTAGAACAAGAAAGCCTAATTTTATACAACAAAGCTGTTGGACAGCTTTCAGCTCCAAAGAAAAAAAAAAGAAGAAAAGCACTATTGATTTTTGTAGCTACTTTGAAATGCCATTTTGAAAGTATAATGCACATAATGTAACAAATAATAGGGCATATATCTGCTCTTGTCTTCCATCCACGAAGCCAAGGTATAGAAAGTTAATCTTTTCATCCTAAGAATATGGGCTTACACAACATTTTGATATGTTTTGTGGATTAGAAATGGAATCTCTGTGATGTCTAGGGTAGAATTGTATGCCTGACTATACCCATGTGCCAATGGGCAGCATTCAAAGAGCAAGGTAACAATTAACCTACTGCCCAGAGTAATTGCTGGGTAAATAAGTACGCAGAAATCTCAAAAGATATGAGGGTCAAAAGGTAAAAAGAAAAAACAATGGCAAAACTAACATTTGAACTCACTGCCATCTTACTCAAACACTATTCTCTTAACCAATATAGTATACTAAACTTTATTACCCATTCCCCAAAAATGTACATACCATAAATGACATGTGTATTATTTAGACCTCCTTTTCTATTGTGGAATGATATGTATGGTTAATGGGAACTACATAATTCAAGTCCAATTAAAAAACCTATTTAACGTTCTTCTCATAAAGGAAAATGAAAAATAATTTACAATCGTAGTTATTATAATATTCAGGCATAATGCAAAAGAAGACTCAATTAAGTAGTCATTTAAGTTGTACCATTACATAGAATCACTATGAATAAAGTTTAATATGTTAAATTAGTAACTCAGTTACCACGAGTGTGGTTTCAGTCACTGATTTAATTTTCTGATATATTGAGCAAATATCGGTAAAGTGCAGAAAAACATAAAACAATGACAAAAAAAGTGTAAGTTTCTCTTAATTTATACTGTAGGTGAATTCCTGGAAAATTCAATATAAATAAAAACCATATAAAATATTTGTGTTTATATGTGAAACATGTTCTAGACTCAGGTCATTATAAATGGATATTTTACCTACGTGAATATACATAAGAAACCATCAAGTTATGTAGAATGTGTAACAACTGTTTTGTGGATGGGGGCACAAAACTTTGACATGCACTGGGTTAGGTCTAGGGTAGCTGAGTCTACCTATTAATATACTTTACAAATACTGTTCAACATTTTCAGCAATGACCCAAGAGACTGGTGACAGATACCCTCAGCAAAGTCCACTTACATATCCTGTACCATAAAGTTTTTGCTTACTATTGTAACCTAGCACAAAACACTGTGCCCAGCACATAGTAGGAGTTTAATAAGTAGTTCATTAGTGTATGAACATAAGGTGCTTTTCTTTTTTTAATTTAACAAAGTATTTTTCATCTTCTCTAAAATAGACTCACAAATTCACATTTTCAATCCGTACCCTGTTCTAAGCTCCAAAAAAGTATACATCAGTTAAAAATTGAGTTTGAACATTAGATTTATATTATAAAGAGAAATTATTGACTGGTCTAAGAGTAATCTAAACCTTTCAAACACAGACCTTGGGAAAAAATGAAGTAAAGATACATTAAAGAACATGAAGACCCATGTCAAAATTGTAGAACTGGTTTGATTGCTGGTTTTTCAGAGATTGTGTTTCTTTGTTAAGAAAAAGTTAGGTCAATTTAACTTACTGTTGTTACCTTTGTAAAACTTGAGAAAAGTTGCTATTTCTCTTTGGCTTCAGTCTATGGATACCGAGTTTTCAATCTTTGACCCTGAGAACTCAATTATTACTTTAATTCAGTTATCAGAAGGCCTGACAATAGGTTTGTTAGCTCTTCGCCTGCACTGCGACCTTGGGTCTTGAGGCTCTTCATAGTTTTCTATCCATCGTATCCTCTCAGATCAGGAGATCTTTCTTGCCATTTTTTGGGCTGTCCTCACTGGGATCTTCAATTCCTTTTCCCATTGACATTCAGTCATTTTTTTAATCTCTGCATTCTGTTGACTCTCTCATCCATTGCCAAGTTATTGGGTGTTGCCATAGAGTTTAAAAACACAAACAAAAAGACCATAGTGATTGGTTCTACTTTAAATTCACTCTTTTGCACATCATGTGAATTTTCAACACCTTCCCTTCCTCACTCACATGCTACCAAAGACAACATATTTAGTTTTACTATTAAGGTTGAAGCTGTATGATCTATGTTGCCTAATTTTTCCCTGTGTCTACCTATCATTACATACATTTGGACTTTTTTAAAAAAAAATCTGCTTTATATTTTTTATCTATCAGCTCCTTAATATCTGTGCTTTATCCTATAAACATATTAATTAGGCTAAACATGTGAGATTGGATAACAAAGGCACCAATAGTCCTAGAAAAGAGACTCTAGTCAAATAGCTTTACCTCTCCTTCTCTGAAAACTCATTTATTATCAGTGCACAGGTTCAATGCTAACTTACTTTTTAATCCTTCCTGTAGTCATTTATTTGTAATTGACCTCCCCTTCCTTACATTCACTGTAACCTTTTGTGTATAATGTCTACCATGGTACAGTAGATATAGTAGCTGTCTATGAGCAGATGCTGTCTTTAATTTTTGATGTTTTCAAGACTGAAAAATGGGAGGCTTTGTGTCTTATACAGAGGAAATATTCAATAATTTACTTATTGAATAAAAGTAGATGTGTTGGCCTTTAAAATAATGGGAGGAAGGATACAATTGAAGAAATAATTAAATATAGGTAGCAGAGAGAACTACAAAAGCAATGGACGAAGAACAGTGTGATACCAGCGCAGTGAGTGAGCCACCTCGGAGCAGATGCTCCAGATTCAATTCAAGCCCGCAGCTGACTACAGCCTCAGTCAAACTCTTCACTGCAGTGTCATGAGACTGAGCTAGAATTGCTTGGTTAAGCTCTTTCTGAATTATGAGCCTGCAGAAATTGTATGGATAATACATGTTTAGTGTAGTTTTAAAGCACTTAGATTTGTGGCAATTTATACAGCAACAGATAACTAATCTGCCCTCCTTTCCTAATGAACCTAGTTGAGTGAGACATGGAGTATCTTCTGTAGATGCAGATGTAAGTTGTGAAAAGAAAATACTGATGGAATGAATTTGGAACAAACTTCTGTGTTAGTTTCCCTAGTTCCATGGATTTAAAGCTTCACTGGACCCTTGTCCTATAGGGACACTTGATGTGATATTTACATATAGGAACTCATTTAGAACGTCTTCCAGGGAATCCTAACAATGGTATTGTCTCTGTCATTTTTTTGGTAAGCATCATTAACCATCTTAGATTCTAGCTTAATGGACTGAAGCCGAGCCCTGGAATCAGCAGTTTTTACTACCCCAGCTGATTCTATTGTGTAGCCCAGGTTGAGAATCATGGGACTATCTTGTGATTATTATTTGTTTAATGCTCCTTTTTGGATTCTAACATATTTCATACCAATGAACATGCTTTTGATCTCTTTGCATAGCACTTAGCACAGTGCCATGAATGGAGTAGGAAGCAAATAACTATTTAATAATCTTATACGGCACAGTAAACCTTGGAAACAATACTTGAAAGATCATTAAAATATTGAACTCAGAAATTAGTCCATGACCACTGGGAATAGGAATAATAGAGACGACCTAAGGAATAGAGAGGACCAGGAAAATAAAAGGAGGGAGGTTTTGCAAAGTGGCACTGTCATAGTGTGGAGTAATGAAAAGAAATAAAAGAAAAAAGCAAGGATGAAAAGAGAAAGAAGAGAGTAGGAGGTCAAGACATTGCTAACCTAATACAAATTTCATGGTCCCCAGAAAGTTCTTAGGAATGACTTTAAATTTAGTGTTCTAAAGTTGTTCTTATTTTGGAAGACCATAACTTACTACACCAAGGTTCTATTTCATTCATAGTATCTGGGTTATATTTACTTCTTGTAGAAATGGTCTAGAGGAAACCAAATAATAGTCTTCCCAATTGCTACAAAACCTTTGATATATTAGTTGTTTTTGACATTAATGTTAGCTGGTGGGAGAAAAACGCTATGAGATTTTTAGAGGGTTATACCGATGAGAGCCTGTTCAGCTTTCTCCATTTACACTCAGTAAATTGTGTGTAGCTATCTGCAAGCTTGTCACAATTCTTGCCAAAACATTGGTTACTTTATGTTATTGTTAAAAAAGTTCAGATTCACAATTAGGATTTTCTCTTCCTTGTTTTAGGTCAAGACTAGTCTCTTTGACAGAATATTAATAGCTTTACAACTGTAGAAAAATGAATGAGGCAGATTCATTATGATTCCAGACAGTAGATAAAACAGTTAAAGCAGCAGAAACGATGCTAGGTTTACAAGCAGTTATTTTAGCTAAGATTAAGAGTTCATCTGGATTCCCAAGAAATAAGTCTAGGAGGCACCAAATGATATGATATACATTTATGGGCTGTTAAGTATTGCAGAAAGCTTCCAGTAGGTATTGTTTATTGATGCATATTCCCATTGCTAAATCAAAATATTTATAACAATCGGTAATGAGGAGATTGTCCTTCATAAACTATAGAGTAATAAAAATGAAAAATAAAGGGATTATTAGCTGAGTCCAGCAGTATAGTAACTGCCTCTTAATGGGTCCTTCCCTCATCCACTTTCTTACTGCAGACATTGTGAATCATAATAGAAGGCTGTAGGGATGTTAGACAAATTTGTCCAGAAACAGTAATAAAATTACAGTATTCTAATGACTGATTTTCTGGCGTGAATTTTCCACTTTCGTTTTATGAGATGGTCCAGACGAAGAGAATAAATTGCATTTGGTGCAGCCTCCCAGGGAGAAATGTCTCTCCTTTGGTAGGAAAGGAGAAGTGGGCCGCCGTGTGCCGTTCAGTTAGTTCATGGACTCATTCCTGTACCTCAAAGTAATATCATAAATGATAGAAATGTGATTGTGTGCTCTCTTGCCACTCTTGGAAAGAAGTCATGGAAAATCCTTCATTAAAATAGCATTAAGAGTTCGGCTTGCACTAGACATTTAAAAAAGAGACACTAATCTACTCAATTTTTTACTTTTTAATGTCAGAGAGAGTGTGTTGTGAGCAAGAGAGAAAGACAGATCTCTCACTTAGGCACATATGCACTTCTTTCTTATATATTTTAAATGTTCTTTTGTAAACTAAGCCTTTAGCATTCTCAAATGCAAGTTACTTCTTTTTTGGTTTCAAAAACAGACTATATTTCTCGGGGAGGAAGTAACTAAATTGAGGTAAGCCTGATTTCAAAGTACGATTTCTAAAAATGCTAGTTTAAAAAAAAAAAGTCTTTGCAGAAATCCTTAGACTGAAGTCATCGTCATGAAGCCTGGAGCCAGTGATAGTATGTGAACTGTTGGATTCATTCTCTCCAAGCATGTGCAGACCGAAGGACTTCTATTTTATTTCATCCAATTAGGGGGAAATAAAGTTGTCCTCTAAATGTAATTCTGTGGGAATGGCCGCATCGAGCTGACAAGTGCTAATTGGAAGCTCTATGAACCATTTCCAGCGCAGCACAGAAAAGAGTGATTGTTCCACCTAATCGGGTCCCCAGCTCCGGACTTTCCTAGCTTTTCCTCCTGACAGTGCAGTAGCCGTTCTGGCCTTGGGCAGCCACTGGGGAGTCTTGGCCACTCTGTGTACCTCTGCAGCTCTGGGGACAAAGACAACCCTTTTATTCTAGTGAGATATACCTCTGCTTTAAAATGCACTGAGTACATATCTACAGACAACCAATCGTGTACCCAAGAGTGTTCTTCAGAACAAAGGAATCATCCATTGTCACCAGGGAGAATTTTCAAAGCACATGCGACCATGTAGAATTTGAACCTTGGACCTCACCGTAGCAAATATTTTAGCATGATCCATACTAAGGGGTAACCTACAGTGGGTTTGTGTCTGTGTGTGTTTTTATTCATGTACTTTAGCAACATCCTGAATAATGATGGGCTGCTCCTTTCATGCCTTCAACTGTGTGGTTCTGCTCAAAACAGTTAGGTTTAAAAAATATGCGTGCGTGTATTTTTTAAATCATCGAATTGTCTTTAGAAAACATAGTTGCTTCTAAAAAACTATATTCTTAAAAATGAGGCTATGGACATCCAAAGGCGGGAAAGAGTTAAAAGGGCTAGTTGATGATGGGAACACACCGAGGAGGATTTGGGAAGGCGTGTGATGCAGTGGGAATGGGGCTGGAGGGAGACACTGGAGCAGTGCTCCTCTCTTGCATGCGCCTCTGTCTAGCTGTGTGGCTTTGGAGAAGTCACTTTACCCCTGGGAGCCTCATCCTGTGGAATGTATGGGCTGGATTAAATGACCACAGTGGTCTGTTCTTTCCCTAACAATCTAAGACTTCACATGAATGGATGTGTCAGCGGTTCTCAACCTGTGGGTCGCGACCCTTTCACTGGGGTCGCCTAAGACCATCAGAAAACACATATATAATTACATATTGTTTTTGTGATTAATCACTATGCTTTAATGATGTTCAATTTGTAACAATGAAATTGGGGGTCACCACAACATGAGGAACTCTATTAAAGGGTCGCGGCATTAGGAAGGTTGAGAACCACTGTGATTCTTTATTCTTTTGAGCCTTTGTGAAAACCTCAGGAAGCCTAAAGATACCGTATTTTAGATTGCTCTTGGGTGATGGTAGTGCCTAGAGATGATCTGAAGGCTGGAGTTTAGTCAAACGATGTTCATGAGAATGCAGGTGAATAGTGACACAGGGCTGGGAGGCAATTTACCACAGAATGAGGAGAAATACATTATCTTGAGACTTGTAGTGCGGCTGGATAAAAACTCTGAGGAGATGAGAGGTTTGACTAATAACCAATTAATATTTATTTTCTCCTGAATAGGTAACAAATAAGTGTGGAAAGATTAACTTTTTAATATTTTTTATTGTTTGCTATGAAATGGGTGTACATAAAGGATCTATGATTCTGTTAACAAAGATGAGTTTTTGATTCTATAACTTTGAAATGCTAAAATTCAAAGTGTAGTTTGAGACTAGACTTCCAATAAGATGTTGAAAATATCTTCTTTTTTTAATGTTGTAGTCCACAACCTAATGAGGGGTTTTCTCGGGTGTTGAGCAGCTGTGATAGCAGCATGTCTCTTTATTTATTGATGGAAATCCCAGGGGTGGATTGTGTCTGGAATAGAGAAATGGCTCCACTCGTGTCTATGTTTGTTGGGAGAAAATATGCAAGGGGGTAAAAGTTTAGAAGAGAGACTTAAGATGCTGCTTATCATTGGTACCATGTTTAGAAAGATGTCATCAGGGATAAAAATATGATGTTTGAAGATTAAGTAAAACTTAAAAGCAAAATACCAGGAAAAATAATGATAGAAGCATAGGGAAAAGGTTCTGTCTCTTTATTATAGACATCAAAAATATCATTACATTTTAAACAAATTAAAAGATGACTCTGATTCATCAACTTTTTGAGTGGGACGCTGTCCTATCTAATCTAACTTCTTCATTTATGGATGAGGTAACTGATTCCAAAAAAATAAAATAAAATAAAATAAAATAAATCTACCTGAGGGGGCTGGTGGCAGGTGGAGAGGGTATATGGGGATACATGGTTATGGACAGAGACTTGCCTTGGGGTGCTGAATACACAGTACAGTATAAAGATGATGGGTTGTAGAATTGTGCACCTGAAATCTGTATAATTTTGTTAACCAGCTTCATCCCAGTAAATTCAATAAAAAGGAACTACCTAATTAAGTGTTCAAGATCAATTGATGAGTTAAGGCAGGTGAGAATGAGTCCCCAGAACTTCAGGTGTCCCAGTCAAGTGTCCCCTATGCTTTCAAAATCCCTTTTTCACAGTAAGAAAAAAAAAGGGTAAATAGATATTTTCACTGCTATTCTTCTCAGAAAATAAATTTTGGTTATTCAGCCTCAATAATTCTTTTCTTTTTGAAATTATATTCATCAAGTGCAGTAAAATTTTCTGAGAGAAAGTCTAGTAGGAAAAAGGTTCATGTTATTCCAACACGTGATAAAGTATTTTAAATTATAGAAGTGGGATAATAAAAGAGAATATTAAACAAGTTTTTATTAGTTGAGGGAATAAAGATGCACTTTCTGTATATATGAAAGGTTTATGTACATAAAATTATATGCATTCTGCTCTATATTATCTTGTCTCACTTCCATACTGCACCAATATTAAATGTATTTGTGTTCCTTACTCATGAGGATGGTTCATTGCAAAAAGAAACCATGGGAAGTTATTTGATCTAGAGAGTCTCACAAAATATGACTAGAACATTAGATGGTCATCCAAACTTAACTAAAATTTGACAAGATATAAACATACATTCTTTGCCATACCATGTTTGATGATATTAGGGAACTTTTCTGGAATTCTAATAAGAAGCAGTGTTTTCGTATGATAGAACAGAGTCATCCTGAGGCATTTTCTTAGAAATTAGAACATGTGAGTGACTTCAGGGAGTGATGCTACCAGAAACACAGATATAGTAAGAAGTGGCATCTAAGGAATTAACTCCAGACAGTATCACTATTGTTGTATTCTGCCTTTATATCCCTGTCTGCTGGCTCTGGAATCAGAATGAAAACCGTGTTAATATTATACTTTAAATCATTAATATTATTATTTGTCCCAATATTAAGAGAAAGTAGGATCATTGTACTTTTCCATTTATCAGATATGTCTATCTTTTCTCTAAAACAGTCATTTAGGTACAGTTATTGCCAGTTTCTCAGTCTGTACAGTAAGATAAGAAGCATTTATGGAAATGCCTGACTGAGAAGGGAGAGGGGCTAAGAATCAAAAGCAATGCCACTGGAAAAGGCTGTCTTTGTAAGTTACTGTTTTCCATGACGTATAAACTTGTAAATATTTTAAAGAGCCCATTTTTCCTTACTACCTAAACACAATACTACTATTAATAGGACATTTAAAGGGTGATATTACAAATATGCAGAATAAAAGACCATTAGCCTGTAAAATAGAAATAGCCATTGAAGTTTAGCACAAAATACAAAATCATTATTGAAACTCTGCAGTTTATGTTATGAGCAAAGATCATACATAATGCAACAGGGAAGCAGGCAGCAGCCGGATCACACACAATCATTTAAACTTGATTCTATGGACATGAAGAATTGATCTTTGAAGTGATCTCTGATGAGGTTTGGCCGGGCCCAAGTAGCTTCTCCAGGGGAATGTGTTTGGTTCTCTCATCTTGCATCCTCTGCATATTTATAGGATACAGAGTAAGAAAGATTTTAATTATGCATGGACTGAACTTCAGTCCAGGATATACTAGAGGTTTTAACTGTTCAGGTGAAAAACGCCTTCCACAGATTATCCAGTTGCTCTCTCAGTGAGCACAGACAATGGCTGTGAGTAGCCATTTATGTGCAGAGCCAATAGTAATTTGATGACAGTTTTGTTCTACCACAGAATGGCCTCAAATTGGTCATAGAGTGGAGTCTTCTAGTTCACTTGTTAATTGAAGTTGTTTTCAGGAAGTGTAAAAACACTTAAAGTTAACTGTGGTTCTTTAATGAACACAGAGAGAAAAATGGTAGATCACCCAAACAAATCTCACTCAATTGGGCTAATCTTGGGGGTTCCTCCAGATAGCCATCATTAAATGAACCTCTAATTCACCTTGAATGCTTATAAAAGTATTTTAGAAGTGCCCATTGCCATGGAATTCACGGAGTTAAGATGTCTAAATTGATCAAAGTAAAACCCACAAAAGTTAAGTGACTTATCCAATGTCTTAGAGCAGGGATGAGACTCGAGTTCAAGTAAGTCTTCAGACTTTCAGACATTCTCTTTCAAACAGAAATGTCACTTGGTTAGAATGCTAGTCCCTGTATTGGTACTTCATGCTATTTTGAGGTTGGAGGATAGAAGAGTGAAAAAGTTGAAATAGGTTCTTAAGTTTTTAATAAAATTTAAGGAAAATTTATAGCCCACCTCTGGCGTAGGAGTAGCTAGAAAATATGGATTTGTATTCTTTAGTTTGTGTGTACTATTTGGCCTCTAGAGTAAGTTCACAATATGGAAATGTGATGCTTAAAGCATCAAGAGAATGCCCATATAAGATAGCTGGAGTCTTCTATTAGCTTCTGGATAACTAGTCAACTATCGCAGCTCTCAAGCTAAGCTATGGATGGTTAATGTAGACTTGGGCAAGTTTGAAAATGGGTACCCTTGGGAACACAAAATTCAGGTGAAGATTAGCCCCAAATTAGTTACCATTTGGATAAATTCCTGTAATGTCCAGTCTGCACTATTTAATTGGAGCTGGACTACCTGATTCCAAGTGCAGTTCCTCCAGATGCCGATTGTGTCACATGCATAGCCAGTTAAATTGGTGAACGCGTCACTTAACTCATAGGGTTGCTGTTAAGACACAAGGAATCTAAGTTCTTCACAGATAGATAGTAACCACTGCTTAATTATAAACTAATAGTAACAGTATCAACAGTGTAGAATTCATCTTTGTTTTCTCGAAGTGGTTGGTATTACCACTTTGAAATTGCCCAACTCCCCCCCCCCCCCAAATTAAAGATCATATATACTTTAGTTACATTTGTGGTCATAGGATGGAACTGGATGTACAATATTAAACAAACAGTATACCAGTAATTGACACCGTTACTCCTTAATATATAAAAGATGAGTTTCTAATTTAAAAGAAAATTGAATTGGCACCATAAATTGCAAGCTTTACTCATGGCAATAGCAGCAGATAAACTAACTTAATAATTTTTATATGTTGCCAGTGGGGGCAGATGAGGGGAACATCTACCCAGACTATACGTACTAATAATATTGATCAGTAATATGTCACAGTTTATGGATATCACTAAAAATTGTGATAAAAGTTGCAGGAGAAAATGGTAAGTGGCTGACTAGTTGCACAGTAGCTTTGTTTGATAAGTAAAGGAAGAAGAATTCATAAGATACAAGTGGGACAATACTTGAGCAGGCATACCTCCAAATACTTTATACCAGTGGTTCTCAATCTTCCTAATGCTGCGACCCTTTAATACAGTTCTTCATGTTGTGGTGACCCCCGACCATAAAATTATTTTCATTGCTACTTCATAACTGTAATTTTGCTACTGTTATGAATTGTAATGTAAATATCTGATATGCAGGATATATTTAGGTGACCCCTGTGAAAGGGTCGTTAGATGGATGTTTAAACAAATGTTTATTTTCTCGAATATACAGCATTCTAAAATGAAAACATTGATAGAAAAATTTATCTAAAGTATAACTTTTCATTTTTGTAGTTTTGGTTTTCAAGCAATGTAATTAATCAGTGTTATGCAACTACTACTGTTAATGATGAACATATGAAGGAAATTCAACAATTGAATCATTTTTATAAGAACAAATAAAGTAAACATGTTAACTCATTAAATTAGGTGCAACTGAATAAGGAAAGTATATTACTGTGAAAGAACACTGACCCTATAGCAAAAGGAAAATACAGTTCTTATATAAGAGTAGTTATCTTGTAAGTCATACTGAGTCCAAGTCCCTTTTAAAGCATTTCAAGAATAATATCCCAAGTAATAGTTTAAAATGACCACTTAAAAATATTTATTTTAGTACATAGTAAGAACATAGTATTCCAAATGTTTTTATGTCTGTATGCATATATGCATTGTTTTACAAATAATCAGATTATATTATACTAGAGGACCGTTGCACAAAAATTTGTGCACTCAGGGGGTCCCTCAGCCTGGCCTGTGCCCTCTCGCAGTCTGGGACCCCTCGGGAGATAACGACCTGCTGGCTTAGGCCTGCTCCCGGGTGGCAGAGGGCAGGCCCAATCCCTAGGTGCAGCCCCTGGTCTGGCTCAGAGCAGGGCCGATTGGGGAGCTGGGGCGCCGCCCCCTGTCATGCCCAGAGCAGGACGGATCCGGAAGTTGCGATGCCACCCTCAGTCAAGCTCAGGGTAGGGAAGATTGGGGGGTTGGGGCACCGCCCCCTGTCACACTCAAGGCAGGGTCGATGGGGAGGTTGCGGCGCCACCCCCTGTCACGCACAGAGCAGGGCCAATCAGGGGGTTTGGGACGCTGCCCCCTGTCACGCATAGAGCAGGGCCCATCAGGGGGTTGAGGAGCTCACCCCTGTCACTCACAGAGCAGGGCCGATCAGGGGGTTGGGGCTCCGCACCCTGTCACACTCAGGGCAGGGCCGATGGGGAGGTTATGGCTCTACCCTGTCACACACAGAGCAGGGCCCGTGGGGCGCAGTTGGGGCGCCGCCCTCTATCACCCACAGAGCAGGGCCGATCAGGGGGTTGGGGTGCCGCCACTGTCACACTCAGGGCAGGGCCGATGGGGAGGTTATGGCTCTACCACGTCACACACAGAGCAGGGCCCGTGGGGGGGGCGTTGGGGCACCGCATCCTGTCACACACAGAGCAGGGCCAATCAGGGTATTGGGGCACCGCACCCTGTCACACACAGAGCCGCAGGGCGATCAGGGGGTTGGGGTGCCTTCCCCTGTCATGAACAGAGCAGGGCTGATAGGGAGGTTGTGGCCCCGCCCCCTGTCACACACAGAGCCGCAGGGCCATCAGGGGGTTTGGGTGTTGCCCCCTGTCACACTGATCCTGGTGCCAGAGGCCTCGCTGCTCCGCTGATCCCAGTTCTGGAAGGCTTATTACCCTTTTACTATATAGGATAGAGGCCTGGTGCACGGTTGGGTGCCGGCTGGTTTGCCCTGAAGGTGTCCTGGATCAGGGTGGGGGTCCCCACTGGGGTGCCTGGCCAGCCTGGATGAGGGGATGATGGCTGTTTGCAGCTGGTCACACATCCTTCAGGGTGGGGGTCCCCACTGGGGTGCCTGGCCAGTCTGGGTGAGGGGCTGAGGGCTGTTTTCAGGCTGGTGGGTGACTGAAGCTCCCAACCGCTTCTTTTTTTCTTTTTCTTTGTTTTTATTCTGGGCCAGCTTTAGCTTTGAGGCTTGGCTCCAGCTCTTAGGCCTCGGCTGCTGAAAGCAGGTATCTGGTTTGTTTGGGTTCTATAATCCAAACACTGTTTCAACTCCAACTTTGAGATCCTGGCTGGCTGAAAGCAGATTTCTGGGGTTTTGTTTAGCTTCTATATTTGTAACAATGTTTCGAACTGCAAGCTCAGAGACCAGCAAGGCAGGCGGGGAACGTTGGAGTCCTCCATCACTGAAGCAAGCAAGACTCCTGTTAGCGTCAGTAGCCTGGCTGCCGTACGCCATCTTGGCTGGCAGTTAATTTGCATATTGCCCTGATTAGCCAATGGGAAGGGTAGCAGAGGTACAGCTAATTACCATGTTTCACTTTTATTAGATAGGATAATTACTTGAAAAACAGCTATTTTCTGTAGCAGATTTCTTATGACACTGAATAATCCAGCATAGCCTGATATGTAAGTAAATTAAGTACTGAAATTAAGAGTGAAATATTTAATACTTTTTCTGGGATGTAGATATAATTTTTTCAGCTACATATTTAGCTACTAAGTAGGATGTATGACATTTTTAGATCTCAAAAACCCAGTTCCATTTTAGGTAAAATCCTATTTTAGAATGTTATTTTTTCAAACTTTTCAAGCATGGTCTCTCTAAACATCTTTATACAACATGGGAGAGAATTGGTTCTTTA
The DNA here is from genome assembly GCF_014108235.1 of Myotis myotis. Lineage (NCBI taxonomy): Eukaryota > Metazoa > Chordata > Mammalia > Chiroptera > Vespertilionidae > Myotis > Myotis myotis. The sequence goes on from NW_023416318.1 coordinate 28,047,933, forward strand.
TACTTTAGATAAAATTGTCTATCAATGTTTTCATTTTAGAATGCTGTATATTTGAGAAAATAAACATAATTTGTTTAAACATCCATACTATGGGATACTACGCAAAACTGAAAAGGAACAAATTATTACTACACATAACAATGGACATGACTCTGAAGGGAACTATAATGAGTGGGGCAGTCCATCACAAAATATTACATACTGTATGATTCCATTTATCTGACATTCTTGAAATGACAAAATCATAGAGATGAAGTGATTAGTGGTTTGCCAGGGGTTAGGGATGGAATGGCAAGGAGAAGGGTACATGTGGCTATCAAGAGAGGTAGCAAGAAGAAGCTTTATGGTGATGGAGTAGTCAGTATCTTAAAGTGGTGGTAGTTACATGAATCTATATATGTAATAAAATTGCATATATACACACCCATAAATAAATGCATATAAAACTGGTAAAATTTGAATAAGCCCTGTGGACTATACTGATGTCAATTGCTTCATTTTGATATTGTACTGTAGTTATGCAGAATATTGTCATCGGAAGAAACTGGGTAAATAGTACACAGGGCCTCCTGGTACATTTTTGCAACCTCTATGAATTTATATTTGAAAATAAAAATTTAAGTAAATAAAGGAAATGTTTTAAAACTTAAAAGTTTGTTAATAGTGATTAATTTTAAGGTTTGGAGTAGTAGTAAATCAATACAAAATGACATGTGTGTATTTTAGAGATAATATGCTTCTCTCAATAGTGCCTTAGTTACTATTGGGAACTGCTTAACTGTTGGTCCAAATTCATACTATATATATATATATATATAAAATGCTAATATGCTAAGTGTCCGTTTGGGTAATGATGTCACGTAGCAACACTCAGCTTCCCCTCCCTGATGAAGACTAGCCTCCTTGCAGTGTCTTCAGCCCAGGAACATGACTTGCTTTATAGCCCAGTGGAAATATTTGACACTTTAACCAAATTTCTGTGAAGCGTTTTCTTGTGCCTCATCTCATTTGATTCTCACAGAAGTCCTGGAGTAGGTAGATAGGAGACTTGATGGATTCTATTTTCTTTTCATTAGCTGGAAAATGGAGATTTAGAAAGCTTAGAAACTTGACCCAACTGAAAAGAAGTAAGAAATGGTGGACCTTGAAAATGACTTCAGGTTTTCTCACTGCACAGAATATAGTCAGACACTGCTGCAGTTAAATATTTTACCCTTTGTTCTCCCTGCATGATCTACAATAATAATCTGCTTTGTGTTGATATTTACTGCTGTGTTGCTGACAGTTACCTAAAAGAGAAGTTGGAGTGCTTTATTGGTCTGGAAAAAGTTTAGCTAAATCAGAAAGTAGGTCTAATTAAGCAAGTTTATTCTATACTAGTATATATATACAAGGCTAAGTTGACTTGCGAATGCACAATACATATAAAGCTGGCGCCAGTCACATGCATGTGCTTTGATCTGTCATTGTTGATTATAAATTTGGTTGACACTTCTATTATAGAGAAAGGGCAAATAGTGATATTAAAATATTATAATTAATTTCCTTTCAATGTGCATGAATTCGTGCACCGGGCCACTAGTTTTTATGATAATTGCCTATACACTTGAGATAAAAAATAACCATACATATTTTAGACAAAATTATCTTTGAAATTAGTATATGTCCATGAAGAAAGTTTTATGTATTTCTGAGAAAAACATATGTGATATCTAATGTAGCATTCTTAATTCATTAATGTGTTATCATTTTAACTCTGCTTTTTAAAGGTTATAGTATGCTCTGGTTAGTGTTTCTCAGTGGTTAGAGCATTAGCCCTCCCACTTAAGGGTCACAGGTTTGATTCCCAGTCAAAGGCATGTACCTGGGTTACAGAACCTGGGTTGCAGGTTCAATCCCCAGCACGGGTGAGAGGCAACCAATCAATGTGTCTCTCAGACATGGATGTTTCTCTCTCCCTCCTTCCCGTCTATTCTCTCTAAAAAACAATGGCAAAATATCCTTGGATGAGGATTAACAAAAAATAAAAATGGGTTATAGTAAAAAGCTTTTAGTAGTCTAAATATGTTCTTACTCTCTTGTAAGGATAAATGGTACTTAATTGCAAAACTTTTAATAATAAATGGAAATAATAACAAAATATTTACCAATTTTATTATCTTACTTTAGACCAGGGGTGGGCAAACTTTTTGACTCGAGGGCCACAATGCGTTCTTAAACTGGACCGGAGGGCCGGAACAAAAGCATGGATGGAGTGTTTGTGTGAACTAATATAAATTCAAAGTAAACATCATTACATAAAAGGGTATGGTCTTTTTTTTTTTTTTTTAGTTTTATTCATTTCAAACGGGCCGGATCTGGCCCACGGGCCGTAGTTTGCCCACGGCTGCTTTAGACTCTATAGTCTTATGAGTTAGAAAAAATGAGGATTTATTGTTACTATTTTAAAAATTAGTGACCTGAAGTTAAAAAAATAGTCCATTGTTAATCAATGACATAGGATTTGAACTCACTTCTGATTTTTACAACAACCTTTTCTATTAACGTATTACTCCTTCATTCAGGATTATTATGTTTTGCTTTTCTTTGCTTCTTGAAACTTAGAAAGTCAGAACACATTATCTGGCACTTTCATGTATAAACTATATAGTATGAAGGATCTCAGATGAGACTCAAATTCCTTTCCAAAATCTTCTGACAAACTAATTCTGCAACTTAGATATCAGTCCTCTTTGAGTTTAGTTTGCTCATATATACAATGGACAGTGGTCTTTGCTTAAGTTTCTTCTAATATTTTGTCAAATCTATGTTATTTTCATTCTATTCTGAGATATAATCTCTTAAAAATATTGGGATGGCTTATTCTAAGAGGCTTCAAAATTATCAGCAAGCTGTTGTGATTTTTTTTAGCTATATCTTTACACATAATGTGAAATTATGACCAGAAAAATATTTTTATTTTAATTCTACGTTACCTTTACATTTTAAGAAAAAGTATGCACATGTTTAGTTTTCAACAACAAAATAAAAAGTGTTAATCAAGTTTTTATTAATCTTGGAATTCTTTATCCTCTAACCCTTAAGATAAGAAATGAGCTCTTTGTGAAGAAGTTGACAAGTTTATTTTAAGAGCTAATTAGAATGTATCTACATTTTGACCTTGACTGTAGACAATTTTTTTTTTTAATCCAACTTGAGTTTGTGCACATATGGTCAAGGCTTCCAGATGACAGCTATTTCTCAGGATATATAATGTTTATGATCCCTGGGTTTTAGGTGTGATGTTTATTACCTTGGTTGTCTCATTTTAAAACAGACTCAGCAAATGAGGTTATAATTTTATTACCTACTAGAGGCCTAGTGCATGAATTCATGCATGGGTGGGGTCTGGCCAGCTTGGCTCCAATCAGGGCAGATTGGGGCCAAGCTTATAGGGAGAAGGAGACGGCAGAAGGTTGGCTGGCTGGCCCACACTGATTAGGCCTGATCAGGGCCAGGCTGGCTGCGGGGAGGGGCTGCAGGTGATTAGCCAGAGTGCCCTGCCCCCAATTGGGGGTGGCTAATCAGGATTGGGGCCACCCATGGGGAGGGGCTGTTGGCTGTTGGCCAGCCAGCCCCACCCCCTAATGGTGTGGGGGGGGGTCCAATCAGGGGCCAGATGCCTGGGGGAGGGACCATGGATGGTTGGCCAGATGGCCCTGTCCCTGATCAGAGTGGGGGGACTGATTGGGGTCGGAGATGGTGGGGGGAATTGGCTGTGGGCCAAACAGGGTGGTAGGGGCTCATCAGGGGTGGGGCCAGCTGGCGGAGGGGCCACAGGTGGTTGGCCAGCTGGCCCCACCCCCCCGATCGGGCTAGTTCTCTGGCCTCAGTGAGCTTCATAGCGACCGGTTGTTCTGGTCATTACAGCATTCCAGTTGCTGGATTTTAATATATATAGATGACTTTATGTTATAAAGTATTTAAGACCTCACCATATCTTTTCATTTTGTTCATTATTTTGTAGATTTTCTTTAAGGTCAAGGGCTGTCTCATTTTTTCTTTTTACACAGAATATTCATAAAAATGCCTGGAGGTTTAGTAAACAATTGAAGAAGGAATACATTTTACATACATGGTTGAAATAAAAAATATTCTAAAAATTTGAGTTGAACCATTTGGTAATATCCCAATGATTGTGTCTCTTAATTGGGAATTAAAAAGCATAGATTAAAAGATTGATTATATCATCTCAACAAAATATATTAATATTATATAGCTATGAACTGTGGTGGATCAATGAAAGTTCAGAAGAAAGACTTCATGTCCTTTTAGTTTTTGAACAAAGTATGCATGATTGACTGCAAAGGAAATTTTTCTGAGCTTTTTACTGTCAAGATTACAAGGAGTGTGGCCAAATCAATCAATATTCCTTTAGTTTTTAAACTGTTTGAGACATTTGGAGATGAAAAGGTTATAGGAGAATCTACTCATCTGCCAGGGCTGAGTAATACACAAATTGTTCCTGTCCTTCCTGGGCCTGAACCAGCACAAACAGCGGACCCTGAAGACATAACTTCTAAAAGAACACAATGAATTCATATTTGAAATGCTGCACATTTCATCCAAGGACTTTTAAGAGGTTATATCCTTTAGAATTAGATGTCTTTGGCAATGTAGAAGCATAGGAAGCCCTCTTTGAAATGTTGGAATGAAGAATTAGGACTTGGATTTATTTGCTAATTTGGTAATTGGGTAGCAAAATAAAGATTTTCTTGTTGGTTGTGAGCTGGGTAATATTTACAGAAAGCGATGGTATTAGTATTAGAAATTTCTTTATGAGAGTTATGGCCACATGAACCATATTATTTGTTTTGTTCATTAAGGTATCCTGATCAAATAGTGAAAAAGTCAGGTGCTATGGCAGATAGTTTCCATATATTTTACCTAGATTATGGGTGTTTTATCAGTTGTACAGGCATTCCGCAGGTTAACAAATCAACATGTACCTGTTTAAATACTTGTGTCTGTTCTAAGTTATTATAACATTTGAAAAAACTATACAGAAGTATTGAAGTGATTTGGAGGTAGGTGATGGTAACTAATAGGACAAAAAGATTTATAAATAATGGAAGTTGTAAGAATTCTTTGGGAGAGGAACACAGACTGGGTAAAACTATACTAAGCCAAAGTAATTTGAGGTTTAAGAAAAAAGATTATTTTGGTCACATGATGGTATACATTTACTAGTATATTGCATAATAAAAGCTAGTTATAAGAAACAGCTCAAAATTTCATTGGCTTTATATTACAAAGATGTATTTCTGGCTCACAACATAACCATAGTTTAATGAGAAGGGTAGGATCTTCACCTAATGTAAAATCAAAGAACCCAGGCTCCTTCTATGTTGTGGCTCCACCATCCCTTAAAAGCCTTGGAACCATCCACTGTATTCACATATTCTGCATCCAGATCTTAGACAAGGCAGGAAAGAGGGCACAGACAAAATATACCTGTTCTTATGCATGTTGGGCTGAAGATGTCACACATTATTTCTGCTCTTATATTATTAGTGAGAACTGGTGACATGGCCTCATTTACATAGAAATAGATAAGGAGATATCTGACAGTGTTCCAGAAGAAGAAAACATAGCATTGCCTCTGTCCAATATTCAGTAAATGTAATAGAAATATAATAATAGCAATTCAAAGCTAGGAATGGAACCCAGGAGTTATAGTTTCAGAGTGCATGCTCGTAGAACCATTCCATACTGCCTGTTCTTGTGGAGAAGACATAAGGTATTAGTGATAAAAAAAATCTGTGCCTTAAACTGGTGAGAGTAAGAGAGTAAGATATCAGATACTTTTAATTCAGAATAACTACTTTTTGGATGTCTCTTCTAAGAGATGTATGGTCAGTGCATCGTCATGGGTGAACCAGTGATCCTTCCTTCTCTTGGACTCCCTACAACTTACCCTTTGACTTGACTGGCAATGTTTCACACATGCTCGTTCTTCTCCAAGGTCACACTACCTGGGTAGGCTTGTGATGATGAAGAGAGTTAACCTACATAGGGCTAAAGAGGAAGGTTTCTGGGATGAGCCTGCCTTGATACAAGTGCGGTCTCTGCCACTTGCATGCTGTGAGACTTTGGCTAGCTACTTAAGGTCTGCATGCCTCCGTTCCATTGTAGGTAATGTGGATTCATATATCATAGAGTTTTTAGGAGAATTAAATAAGTTAATACTTTTAAAAAGTTAAGACATACTGTGTATATTCTAAGTGCTATGTAAGTGTTAAGTTAAATAGAGAGACAGACAAACACTGAGTGCTCTGGGGATGAAGATTTTTTTAGGTTCTTGATTTTGAAATGTGTTCTAATTTAAGTGAAAAATCACATAATAGTGGAATATGTCTTTCTTAAATTTCTTCTTAGTGATGTTATTTGCCAAAAGTCAATTTTATTAGAACTATATTATACAGGGTTGAGCAAAACTAGGTTTACAGTTGTGAGTGACATTTTTTGAGTTAATAAAACTTGTTTAAATCGTAACCTGCATGTTTTTCCCATACAAACAACTGTAGACCTACTTTTGCCCGTCCCAGTATTTTAGCTACAAGGCCTATATACATATATTTAATTTGCACCTAGCCTTATCCCCTTTTTATTTTTAATGGGGTAAATAATAGCTTTCCTGAAAATAGTGTTGTATGTTACATAATGTTTTCTAAAGCAAATGGAAAAAGTATATATGACACTTTTCCCAATGATTAAAAGAGAGTAGACACTCAACAAAATATAGAATCTTGGTCCTCATGCCTTGCCTGAAAGTGGCTGTTTCTATTATGTAGAGTTATTTACTTATATATTTATTTTATTTTTCTTAAAACACAACATTTTATATATTCTATCTGCTGTGTAGATTATCTGATGAAAATTAGAAGTCTAAGTTCTGAAGTATACTTTTATCAAAATCTTGATGAGCTTTTAAATTATTGAGAGATGAGTAATCTAAATCTATTATTTGACATGTTTTTTTGGGAAACACCTTTAATTTGAGAAATTGATAGGGTTAAGGTTGGGATAAAGCTATTTCAAGTTTTTAACATTTGTTGGGTAATGAAATAGGAGCTTGTTTGGAATATTAGATAATGTACATTTAGAAGATTATTATTATCCAAAGAAACTTCCTGTCCAATTTTAAAGATTTATTTTTATGACCCAGTTATAAAATGTGGTGCATACTAGTAGAAACATAATCAGTATAAGTGCTGACACAAATATAATTATGTCAGTGCAAATGTACTTGCTATAATTCTAAGCTAAGTTGTTTAAATAGCACTGCCGTAAAGCACAGCCAGCACCTTCCTGCAGCCCTCCACCAGAACCCTTCTGATGGAAATCGTGGTTTGGAAAGTCTATAAATGCAAACCCCATCTTTAGTCAAAATTAATCAAATCAATTCTTTTAAAACGAAGTCAATCAACCTTGGCACTATTGACATTCTGGGCCAAATAATCCCTTGTTGTGGGGCTGTCTTGTAGAAGATGTTGAGCAATATCTCTGGTTCCTATCCAGTAGATGCCAATAGCATCCCCTAGTTGTGACAAACAAAAACGTTTCTAGAGATCACCAAATATCCCCTGGGGATCAAAATTACCCTAGGTTGAAAAACACTGCCTAAGAATAGTAGAACCACAAAATTCTACATTTTTTTTCATGTATAATACATTTTTTTCAAAATGAAGTAAACACATTTCAATCTTTACTTTTGACAAATGAATTTTTTTCTGTAAATGTATTTTCTTTCTGAAATAGATGTTGATTTTTTTCAAAAAACAATATCTCAAAATTCCTGTAACACTCACAAACAGCTGTCTCTTTGGCAGTAGAACAGTTTAGGTTTTGCTGATTTTTATTTCAGTTGTTGGTAACAAATTGACAGCTGCTAAATATGAACCCTGTAATATAAAAAACCTTTCAAATTAACTTTCAAGCTTCAGTTGCCAATTTTTATTCTATTGTGTCATTTAGGGAGCAGATGTTTCTGACAAGTTTTCAGTGTTATTCTAACAGAAAAAAAAAATAGATGATAACTTTAATTCCTGTCTTTCCTTCCCTGCTCACATCTAAAATCACATTTCAGGAAATCCTTAGCTCTAAATATCTTCTAAAATTGGTTGAAACATAAATCTCAGGACATCGCTGGCAATGTGAGTTCATAGCGCCTACACTTAATTGTAGATTTAGATTCAGTACCATTTTCTCTGTGGTCTATGTACATTGCTAGAACCATATTTTAATGACCTTTGCCATAACAGCCTTACAGTGAGATCATATATATATATTTTAACATCTCATTCTCTTGCCTGGGCTTTAAATAATGTATTTCTTTTACTGAATTTTACTCCACAATGAATAATGTAATATTAATGAATCTACTCCCAAAGCTAACACCTCCCTAATAATTAGGAAATGTAAAATATTGTGGTTATTTGGAAGAGCTTTTTAATATAGACACTTGTTCTATATAATAAAGATATAGATCTCTATGGCATCTCTTTGTAATAATATTCAGAGTTGTGAATTTCCACAATGAATGAAGGATGGAGACACAATCAGAAGAAGAGATGGACAGGATTTGAGAGGATGAGAGCCATTCAAAGAAGGAGGGCACACCGATATAAGGGCACATTTATCTGGACAAATTGGGATTTATGGTTTCAGTAAATAGGGAAGTAAATTAAGAGAGAATCCTAAAACAGAGAGAGCAGTGGGATCTGAGAGAGAGAATATGGCAAATTCAAGGAGAAACATGAGAAGGGAAATGGAGCCAGAGCATTAGAAATGACAAAATGTGGGAGCCAATGATCTTTACTGACACTCACAGACACCAATTTAAGATTTTAAACTTCATTCTTTCCAGTTAGCGGTATACTTTTTCAATCCGAAAGACCGAAGGAAAAATCTTACAAAACAAAAGTTACCTCGTAGAAATCGAGAAGATGGGGAGAGAGGAAGAAGAGGACCTGACATTTATTGAGAATCTGCCATGTGGTAGGTCCTGTGCCAAACCCTGAGAGAGGTTGCTTTTTTAAAATCAACTATTTTGATTATAAAATAAATACTTCTTATAGAAAGTTTGGAAAATGAATAAATGGAAGAGAAAGTCTCTAATGCATGTATACACAAGTGCAAATATTTTAAATAATGCTGTTTTGAACATCGAAAGCAGAAAACATTTTTTCTATTTAGACCATTACTTTAGGACAGAGTGTTTCCTGTGCTTACAATGACTAGATCAAGGACTCTCAATGTTGGTAAGGTTTTAAAAAGGAGGTGTAGGCATACCAGAACTTCAGCAAGAGTGGGAGTTCTGCCTCAAGGGCCCTCACCAGAATTGGCTATTATTAACAATACAAATTGAATTTTGAGGACAATTACTTGAAAATGAAAATGACAAAAAAGATAATACCACAAATAATGGGATACAGTGCTAAATTTTAGAATCATGGTATGCAAAGCAAAATGAGCATTTGTACTCAGTGTACCAAAGGGGTGGGTGGAGCATTAGGCAGTTTGCATCTGCCTGGAGGGCCACGTCTAGGTTAAACACCCCTAAGCAGCTACTGCTTTTTATTTTTCTTTCTCTGGCGCCTTGTTTTAAAGAGTTTTTGTGGAATCTGTAAAGAGTACTCCGATGTGTATTGTGTGTAAAGGGTAAACCTTTAAACGTACACTTGATTTCTGATTCGGGGATTGCTATTATTGGGGTCATAGATTAGTAGTGTGCGATAATGAAGAACTCTATAATAAGATTTACTGAATTCACAAAAGGTCCTCTTCTCCTGATTAATATCTGTGTGCATTTTAGCACAGAATCAATATCACTTTCAGAAAATACCAGCTAGCCTTATAGGAGGGACGGGAAAGAAATGATCTCTCAAATTCGGTAGGTCTAATTTCGTTTGTTTGCATATGACATAAAATCTTTCTCATTTTTTGAGGAAAAATTCACTTCAGGGCATAAGGACAAAAGGAAGACAGGTAATTAAAATTAATTAAACAAACACAGTAATTATGTACATATTTGATCAACGAATCACTTCAGGTGGTCCCAGAATTTATTTATCTTGTTTCTCTGTGGTTAATATGCTGGTGTGACTAGGAAGGTTAGGAATGTTTATCTGCTCACATCTATTGCCTTTTCCCTAAGCAATGTGTAGAAATCTAGAACAGCTTCATCTTTATATGAAGAGAGAGCAGCATGATATTATTGAAGTATTTTATGAGGTTTTTCTTACTAATTCCTAAAACCACTGTTCTCCAGGCGTTACCATGAGTGACTTTTCTGGCTAGCCTAACAATGAGGTCAGCTCCTTTGAACTGAGAAGACTGGGAATACAGTCTTTAGGATTTTCTTTGTTTTCATTATAAATATCAAATGTTCTCAAATATTCTTTTTTATCATTATAAAGAGCATATTCTCTGGAAGTAAGAAATCAGTGCATGCCTTCTCTTTTGGACCCTCCATGATCCCAAGAACAACTGATTGACTGATCTTAAGTCCTGTAGCTATAAGCTTACATGCTTCTTAAAGTTGTTTTCATTGGAGACCACTCATGGAAAAATCACGGCTCTTTTAATAATACTTTATGGCGTATTTTTTTACAGCAGGGGTCTGGTGATTTTTTTTAATGTTTTATTGATTTTTTACAGACAGGAAGGGAGAAGGATAGAGAGTTAGAAACATCGATGAGAGAGAAACATCAATCAGCTGCCTCCTGCACACTCCCCACTGGGGATGTGCCCGCAACCAAGGTACATGCCCTTGACCGGAATCAAACCTGGAACCCTTCAGTCTGCAGGTCGATGCTCTATCACTGAGCCAAACTGGTCAGGGTGGGTCTGGTGATTTGTAACATGAGATTTCCCCCCTCTGTGGAAACCTACTGATGGCTTTATTTTCTTTTGTCTCATTTCTAGCCAGTGAACCAACAAAAGTACTGTTGAAGTGGGCCATTTATAATTCAAATTCCACAGTAAACTTTTAGTGCATTTCCTTTTTGGTGTTATAAGTCCCCAAACGAGAGAGTAGAATGTTCTTTTGAATCCTGGGTAACTTCTGTTTTGTGGACAACCTGTCTCAATTATATGCAGTATAGTCGAATAAAAGTAGTGTGGAATCATGGGTAACAATTGATTTTTAATGAAGATGGCATTTATCATGAACCGTCCTCCCTACCGCCTGTGAGACACCAAGGAAAAATTCTAAGCCCACCCAAATTTAAAGTTATCCCAGGCAGAACATCGGATGGGCCAGATTGAGCAGGCTGTGTTGAAGAGCTTTTCTCATGCAGTGCCATCTAGCCAATCTGTTCCTGGCATCATCAGAGGTACTCAGCCTTACTGGCCAAATTGTACTCAGAATTACAGCTCATATAGTTGGTATTAGAAAGTAATTTAGCTCATTTAATTTTTCTAAGAACTTTAAACTCAAAATGTTCCTTCCATTTCACTCATTGAAATACATTGAGGATCTCAGATTGTTAAAATTGGAGGATCAAAGACAGTTTAAATTGTTTAAATTATACGTATCTTCTATCCAGCCCTCAAATTTTAAAAATGCAAAAGATGAAGCTTAACAACGAATATGTCTTTCTCTAAAATCCATGTCTGGTAGGCATAGCTCAGTGGTGGAGCATTGACCTATGAACCACGAGGTCACGGTTCAATTCCCCGTCAGGGCACATGCCCTAGTGGGGCCATGCAGGAGGCAGCCAATCAATGATTGTCTCTCAGTATTGATGTTTCTATCTCTCTCTCCCTCTCCCTTCCTCTCTGAAATTAATAAAAATATATTTTTAAAAAATAATAAAATAAAATCTTGAGAGGCCTAGAACTAACTCTCTCTCTCTCTCTCTCTCTCTTTCTCTCTCTCTCTCTCTCTCTCTCTCTCTCTCTCTCTCTCTCGACCTGTGCTCTTTTTCTCTGTTCTATGATGCTTCTTTTCATTCCTTTTTTTTTTACAGCAAGTATGTATCATTGCTGCAGTGTGTGTGTTTGTGAAAGAGAGAGAGAAGGGGAGAGAGAGAGAGAGAGAATAAATGGGTTAGAAAATAATTATCTTAGTTATTAATATTTTAAATGTATATATAACTCCTGTTTATTTTAATTTTTAATACTAGAAGTGTTTTGGATCTTTATTTAGAAGTTTAGTATGTATTTTAGACCAGTGATATGCTGTAGGATCTTAACTCTTGTTTATTTAAATTAGCTTATGATAAAATTGGTTTCTCTTTACATTATTTTGTTTAAAGTCACAGTTTCTAAGAGCCTATTGATGACATTAAGTGAGGACTTGATAGTTAGCAGGCTTGAGAGACAAAGGGAATATGAAGTGTCAAAAGCAAAGGAAAGTCAGATCTTTTTTCCCCCATAAATATAATGTACCAGACTGGTTAGCTTAAAATGCACCTCTGTGGTAATGACTTTAAGGTTTGTACAAATTGAATACCTGTTACCTGTAGTTTCTTGAGAATTTTCAAGTCAGGAAGTACTGTGCTTCGATTTGTTAGAACAAGCTGTTTTGTTTCAGGAGTTCTGATCAGAATGGATGTTGAATGGCCTTGCTTTGCATTTGTGCTTTGGCCTTTGAGAAGTATGATAGAAAGGACACTGCAGCAGGAGCCACCCCATATATTAGCCCTGGCTCTACCATTCATTAGCCTGTGACTCAGCAAGTCACCCATCTCGGAGCTTCAGTTTCATGAAGTATCGCACGAAGCTAATAATCCATAGCCCACCTTTGTCACAGGCTTGTTAAGTAGTCCATGTTGGATAGTTTAGATGAAAACTTAGGCAGATGATAGCATGCTATGTTTCAGCTAACTGTAGCATTTTAATGGTTATTATATTATTTAAAGTATTATTATTTTAATGACTATTAGACTGGTTCTGTTACTCTTCTGGATTTTTAAATATTTGGGCATTTGTTTCTTCTGAACTAAATTGGAAAATTACATTAGCAAATATTTGTCATATGCTTAAAAATACCAGAGGGTTTGTTTTTCCTAAGATTTTGCCAGATATTAACTCATTTAATTCTCCCAATGACACTATAAAGGATGTAGTGTTATTCATACCATCTTCCAGAGATGTTATGAAGATAATGAATGAAACTCAGCTAATAAGTGATAGTTAGGGTTTAAAGCCAGATCCTTATTGTTAAGCACTGTGCTATGCACTGACATCAATATGAATGTTACATGAATATAACTAGTATAGTGGCTGGTTGATTCAAAATTTGAAATATAACATGCCACCCATATCCTTCTTGGTTTTTAATGATAACTGAAGTCATCTATGTAATAGTAATAGTCATAGCAGTAATAATAATAATAATAATAATAATAATCACATTGAATAAGATGCATCTTTTACCATAAATCTTGTGGTGAGATTTATTATTATTATTATTGTTTTTATTTTAAATTGAGAAACTGAGACTCAAAGAGGTGAAAAAAATCAAGCCAGATTCACATAGTAGTTAATGGTTCAACTGAGTCTGATAGAGACTCTCTAGTTCTAGTAAACGTATTCTTAATTACTACATTATGTTGCCCATTTTTTGGTATTTTTTTCCCCCAGTACCTTGTCACATTCCATTGACTTGTATAATACTGAGAGGCTTTCTGAGGCAATTTTAATCCTAATGGCCAATTTAGGGAAAGACTCTATATTACGTATGCATTGTTAATATAAATCAGTGGTGTTTTTTGTTCATTCTAGTGGGGAAGGGGATTGATACATTCTTTTAGGGAGGACTTGTGGTAGGATCCATCATAAGAAGACAGACACCCAGCGCATATGCATGTTAAACTGACAGATGGTCAGAGTTTAGAGCCCAGATCTTACTCCTGCATTGCCCATAATAAATAAACCATATTGGAAGGTTTGAGTGTACGGAGAGGACACAGAAAATTGATTTAGGACTACTTGCTAGATGACCTTATTTTACATTAATTTAATATATCGACCACATTTTAAAAGTCATGCCCTTCATAAAATGGCCTAAGGATGTATATATGAAAATTAAAACATTAATGCAAACTCATAAAACATAAAACAGCAGCAGTATAAAACACACAGCAGGAAAGTCCTTTGAGGTATGCTAACATAAAAATGGACTCATTATGCATGTAGGTATGCACTACCTCCTAATGACTTTAAAATAATTTGCATGAGAAATGATTATCACAAAACTACTCATTATGTCATTGGTTTGGGATTTGAAAATAGGTCTCTGTAGGCTGAAGGTCATTGCCTTAATCTAAAGCCAGTTTGGGCTACTGCATCCAATCTGTATCTTTTTAGGCTCATTCATTTGTTTACATGTGACTTCCTTTGTTTTTGCTTCTTTTTCCTAATTAAAATCAGTGCTAAAAATGTACAGACTAAGAGAATAATGAGTCCAAATATACTTGAGTATTTTAAAATTAGAGAAATGTAATAGCACTGAGAATATTATTAATAGTTACTAGGGACCCAGTGCTTGAATTCATGCACCTTGAAAGGAATTGTGGGTTGTGAGGTTGTGGTAGGCACAGGGGCGAGTCTCAGTCCATCCTCCGCACCCCCACCGGGTCTCTCCCACTGCAGCTCTCAGTCCCCTGCATATTGGTTGTCCCACTCCCACTGACGCAGCTACCATGCACAGCTGGCACCCGCCCTATTCACACCCGCTGACGGCCTAGAGCTATTGGGGCCTGTGCCATCAGTGGGTGTAAGTTGCAGCTGCTGCCCCGATCTCCCCTCAGGAGCAGGGGGAGGTGGAGAAGCCCTCAGGGGCCGTCAGGGTCAGCAGCCACCACTCACACCTGCTGATGGCACTGAGTGATCAGAACTGGCGCCGGGCACCAGCAGCAGGTGCGAGCACTGGGCAGGACTGCACCGTGTGGGAGCAAAGAATTTTCAGTAACCACCAGAGCCTCGCCCTGATGACAGCAACTGGCACCCTGTCTTGGTCTGACGCCCCTACTCACCTGCTCCACCATCCTGTTGCAACCAACGCTCACCATGTTCTGCACACTCCCCCTGGTGGTCAGTGCACATCATAGCGACCAGTTGTTTGGTTGTTCTGCTGTTTGATCTTTTTACGTATTAGCATTTTACTATATAGGATTCCTAGTATGCTTAAAATATTTCAAAAGGAATTATTGCCTTATCTATAATTGCAAGAAAAATTCTTTCAGGAGCCTGGAGGAGCAGTCTCATCTTCTATTCTTGATGAGACACTTAATTCTCTTCTGCTAACTACCAGACATTTGAATAAGAGTGGACTGAACAGAGAACACCTTGACAAATCACATGTTTCAAATAAATTTTTGTAGGCGACTCTTCAAAACAATCCATGTACATTTAATGTTTTACTCTCAGGCAAGTGAAATGGGTTTTCAGATGCTTAGTGGCCAGGAAGATAAATCTAGGTAGAGTTGGAAGGGTCCTCATTTCCTTATTTCCTGTCTTTAAGGTATGTATGTCCTTAACCCTCCCTAGGTAACTGGCTGTTTACAAGGTTTTAAAGTATCCAAGAATGAAGGTGCTATGACCATTCCTTTTCTCATCCTAAAAAGGAATTGTCTCCTTAGTGGAGACTAACATCGCGATGTGTAATTGGACGTGGTGTTTTATTTCCTGTCCCCTTTTGGCTGAGCTTAGGAAAGTTTCTTCTTGCTCCCAGTCTGCTCTTTAAAATCATCCTCAATCAGATAATGAATGCTATCAAAGTGACCCAACTAAGTGACACTTTAACCTCTTTCTCCCATGATCAAAATCATTTACTGATTGCCATATGTTACCATATATTTCCAACACCTGTAACAGTGTTTTTCAGTCTGTCAGTTATAACCCTTAGTGGAACCTGGAAATATATTTAGAGAGTCCTACTAGTTTTCTAAACAAGCAAGCAAACAAACTAAACTAGAATTGATGTAAAATAGAATTTAAAGTATATAGTGAGGTTATTTTCCTTGAAATATTTTATTTAATTTTAAATAATTTATACATGTGTATGCTATATGTACACTAATTTCTGTGTAAAATGTATTTCTTTCTATGGGTCATGTTCAAGAAAATATTTTAGAGTTTCTTTATTGTAGGACAAAGTCTGAATACTTGGTCTGATACGAAGACCGTGACAATCTCTCTCTTTTCCTCTCCAACACCATTTCCCTGGTTTAGATCTTTTAGTCATACCAAACGACCCAACATGCAAGGAGGAGGTTGTTTTCTTTTTTAAAACTCTTTTATTTTACTTATGCTATCCCCTCTGCCATAAACTCAATTCCCCTTCCACCATCCTCTCCATTCATGTCATTTATAGTTAACATTTTTTTAGTTAGCTCAAATATGTACTTCCCCAAGAAACTTTCCTAAAGTGTTCTTTTCCCAGCAGGGCAATGCGCCCCTCTCTTGAGCCCATGGCCTCTTTCCTCAACAGCCACAGTGTAGTTCAGTGATTGAGAGAATTGCCTATGTTCTTGAATCCTGACTCTTCTACTACTGCCTGTGTGACTTGTAGCATGTTACGTAAGTTCTATATGTCTCAGTTTCCTATTTATAAAATGAAAATAATACCAGCATCATACCTACAGAATGGTTAATTAAATGAGTTAAGGTATGTCAGATGCACAGCCTAGAGCACTTGCTCAACAAATTATAAACAAGCATTATGTTATAGTGACATGTTTGCTTCTGCCTCTAATGAACATTCTCCAAGTGAAAATTATATTCTGTTTGAAGATGCCTCTGGCCAAAAAAGAAAAAAAAAAGAAAAAAAAGTCTACTTTTCTCTGGATGCCTCAGAGCCATGAACTGTTTATGTTATGTTGGAAAGGGAAGTGTACAATGTTTTTTTTAACCACCAGTCACCATTGGGATAAAGAAGTTGTGGAAAGTGGAGAAAATCACCACCAGCTGCTTTAAAATTCATAGCAAGGTTTTTGGATGGATCAGTTGCTACAGCAGCACCTGCAGGTCCTCTTCTGGGGCTGCATTTACATAAGTCCTGCTTGTCAACCACCCAATACAGAAGCACTCTGTAAAATGCAGGTTTGGGCTTTGGGCCTTCCAATTTATATTATATATTACTAAACCTTCCAGAAAACATTCTTATTTAGGCCCCAGGGTCAGAAGATTCTGGCAACCATAAAAATGTTCCAATTGATTTGTCATCCATATGTATATGAGGGTGAGAAGAGAAAATGTAAGGTGGGGAAAAATCAAAGTTCCATTAATTCTATTCTCTCCCCAACAAACGTACTGTCTAATAGCTTACCTTATTCAAGGTTCCACTCTTCTCTCTACATTGACGCAACTTTAAATACACCCTCATTATTTTTAAAGGACAAATTGTGTTGCTATCCTAATTTTAGCCAAGATGAAGTATAAAGATACCTCCAGTTGGATGTACTCCTGACTGTGGTTCTTTAATTCCCACAAGTAGTGTAGAAGGTGGATAAATAATTGCTAAATTTGCTACTTTACCAATTGAGGCTGGTTTTAAAGCTATAACTATTACTTTTCCAGTTTTCAGAATTTGTAAAGCATGTTAATGTTTGCCTTGATCCTCTCACCCATCATGGGCATCCCTGAGTCACTGCCTGCCATCACTAGACTGCTTATACAAGGTCCCAAGTCAGAGAGACATCTTATTAAAAGATAGATTAAATTTGCACTCAAACAAGACTTTGTCCCAATGCAATCAGAATTGGGGAAAAAACCACACACACACACACACACACACACACACACACACACACACACACACACACAACTTTGGAATAATGGGAACATTGAGATAAAAGCAATGTTCTGTGGCATGTTCATTTCAGAACAAATATTCATGGATTTTGGTATTTGAGAGATCTCTAGAATCCAGCCCTCTCCAGTGGGAAGATAAATGGGACTCATTGTTGTCTTTCCCTAAGAGTGGATCAGATGTGTAATCCTGGGCCATGGCCCAGAGGCAGGTATGGCAAGACCAGTCAATAATCAAATGTGACCTACCTGGATACTATATTAGAATCACCTGGAGGGAGCCCTTATATAGCACAATCTTGAACAGCATTCCAGGCCAATTATCTCAGAATCTTTGAAAGAAGTGACACACAAGCATCAGAATTTGTTAAAGAACTCTAGTTATTTCCACAGTATGCAATCAAGTGTGAACACCATTATTCTGTGAAGACTTAATAGACATGGGTTATAAATCCAATGATTTATAATTTCTTTGACAGTAGTTTCTTTTTTCTTTATGAATACACTAGAGGCCTGGTGCATGAAATTCATGCACTTGGGGTGGGGTTGGGGGGTCCTTCAGCCAGGCCTGTGCCCTCTCACAGTATGGGAGCTCTCAGGGGATGTCCGACTGCCCAGCTCAGGGCTTCTGGCTGAGCGGTGCTCCCACTATGGGAGTGCACTGACCACCAGGGGGCAGCTCCTGCATTGAGTGTCTGCCCCCTGGTGGTCAGTGTGCATCATGGTGACCAGTCATCCTGCTGTTTGGTTGATTTACATATGAGCCTTTCATTATATAGGATAACACCCTGAATGCGCACGATCTCATCTGATCTCGGAAGATAAGCTGGGTCGGGTCTGGTTAGTACTTGGATGGGAAAAAGAGATACTCAGAATAACATTTGTACTCCCAGACCTACCTAGGAAAAGGCATTTTTCAATTTCCATTGGTTCTAAACCTTGTACTGCTTGCAAATAGTACCAGATGCCTGTGTAGTAGTTGTCTTTTTAAAACATTCTAATATCAAAGCATTTGTTGTAAATTAACAGGAATGGATGGAATCAGAACAAGATGAAATGGCCTTTACTTTTATCCTTCATGCTGAAAGAGAGGATTGCTTCATATGACAATATTAATTGCAGTGGAATTAATCTTAATAAGTATAAATAAAAAATTAGTAAACAATGTGAAGTTGATCTTTGTGAATTTCAAAACTAAAATACAATGTAAATCAGTACATTCTAATGGAAAAGAAATTCATGAGATTGGATAGGAGAATATGCTTTCAAAAAGCATGAGCAATGATTTCTCCTTCAAGATCTATGAATTTGGCTCAGAGTTATAGTTGCAATAAGATCACATGTAAATGTGGTCTCCACACTGTCATCTTGCTAAAGAAATCGGTTCAGCCCGGAAAATCCATATGTTGGCTTCTATTTGTGCAGTGTTGGTAATGAACATTCCTAAATTAATAACAGCAGGAGCAGAATATAACATGTGTTTATGGTTGGCATACATCAAGTGAGAGAAATACGTATTGGACTTTTTTTACATTCAGAATAATGACTCATTTCTCTTTGTATGAGGTTTTGATCAGAGATGAGAAATTGGGAGATTTTTACCAACAAAAGCCAGTGTCAATTCTCAACTGCAAAAGAACATATAGAAACATATAGAACGCACTTCCTTAGCTAAGTGTGAAAGCAGATTGTGACACTGAGGCATAAGCAAGTTGGCCAACAAGGATCAAATATTAAAATGTGTGAGCAAAAGCAAACAGAAAACCCAGATAATCGTCATGTTATCAAGTTGTTCTGTTTCTCCCCTTGACTTTTTACCAGTTGTGGAAGCGACTTGGTTTGAATGGGGAATTCAGATGTTACCCATGAGTAATTTAATAGAAGAAAGGAGTATTTTATTCTAATCTGGACTGTACTGATTGTTAACTCTAGGTGACTATTGGAGAAGTTGTCTTCAGCCATGTAGCTTTGAAGTCCTGTAAGTCTAAAAAAACATGTGGTAATTAGGTAAACTTTAAGAGTACTTAAGATACTACATTCTGTATAATTTTATTTATATATGATTAAAGTCACCTTTTATTCAGTATTTGAAATAAACATGTCTAATTTTTAACTCAAATTAATATTTAAATAAAAATTGGCAAAGTGTATGCATGCATATAAGCATAACCAATGGACACAAGACACTGGGGGGTATGGGAAACTAGGGGAAGGTCAAGAGGGAAAAAAAAGGAGACATATATAATACTCTTTGTAATACTTTAAGCAATAAAACAATTTTGAAAAAAGGAAAAAAAAAATAAACATAATGTATTGGATGCCTAAGACATGCCAGGCATTGTGCTAGCTCCTTGGGATGCAAAGACAAATAAAACACTCTTCTTGATTCTTAAGAGAAAAAAATTGACAAAGGTTTTACATTTTATTCTTGAAATTATATTGCCAGAACCTTTGGGAAGGAAAAATAAAACATAACACGAATAATGAAGAAGGCTGTTGCCTAAAAGACTAACAGCAGCTATGATTGCTAGTTTAATTAGCAGGTTGACAGTTTTAAAGAAAGGAAATTATGTGTATGTTCTTTTGTGTGTGTGTGTGTTTAATTATACTTAAAATAAAAATACTATTAAAAATAATTTATGTGGAAAATGAAAAATTTGTAACAATGCTTTGAAGTGTCTTTTTTTCCACATGTCTAATTAAGGTTTGCAGATATCACAAGGTTAAGCAGAATGTTATTAATTATTACTTGAAAATGATTTTGTATATATATATATATATATATATATATATATATATATATGAAATCATCTTCAGTGTTTCTTATGGGTTTGGTGCTCTTTTCATTATTTCATACTTTTATGGCCTTATCTTAATCTTCTGGTTCCGTTCCTGCCACAAAGGTTATTTCATAGTGCATTGTTGCTATTGATTTTCCTTTCCATTTCTTTCTGAGAGTAATTCTACAGAAGTTGCTGTGTAAACATCACAGGAAATAGAAGCAATCATTCTGTTTTAAGATGAAATTTTACCCTGACAATGTTTATAAGTAGAGTTTTACATTTAGGAGATTGCAAACTGTATATAAGGTTTATGAAGAGCTTCAAGAATTCATTTTCCTGGTTTGAGTTAACTTGTCAAAGAAAGCAATTTTATTTGATACAAGAGCCAGTAATAATGTTTTCTCCTTAACACCATATAAAACACTGCCTAGTTCTTACGTAGTTTATTGCCCTGAGTGATAGATGGGTTTCATGAAACCAAAACATAAAAATAAATTTGAATGAATGAAGAGCAGTTTGGGCAAAACTTTGGTCAAGATAACTAATTTGTTACTGAGTTGTATGAAAAAGCTGATATCTTTAATATAAGCTAATGCTGGTAATTTTCAAATCAAGTGGTCAAACTAAGTCAGTGTGTTACCTCCTTTTCAAGGCTATCTTTCTTTATACTGATTTCAAACATATTTTCCTGGTCTTATATTCTTGTTCATACTGGATTGAATCACAGAGTGATTTGCATAAGAAAGTTCCTTTCTTCCTTCCTTTATTTAGTAAATTTGACTGAGCAACTTCTATATGCCTGGCCCTAACTAAGGGAAAAAATAATCAAGGTTGTTGTATTATTAGGATCCCACTGTCTACTAAGAGACCTTACAATGAATATTCTATGTCAAGGCAGATATCCAAACATTTTTTTTTTTTTTTTTTTTTTTTTACCATTTCAGATGCTATAAGTCTTTGCTGACCACAGAAGCAGGTTTCACCAAGAAATAACAAGTCTGGGTCTATGAGGAAAAGTAGCTTTTCTGTAAAAATTCTCTCCATTCTATCTCTGCTATTGTTGGGTACTAGCCCCTCTGCCAGGAACTGGACTTCCTTGGACACCAGGTATTAGAAGATGGAAAAGACACTAGAAGTCATAGGTATATAAGAGAGTCTTTATTGCAGCTTAAGTAGACATTGCTACAAAGGAACCATTAGATAAAAAAAAGTCCAGTAAAGTAGTCCTTGCTAATACAGTAGCAAATACAGGAGCCATCCTAGCAAAAACAGCCAGGACTGGATGGTTAATAATACATCTTCCCCATAATGCAGCCCCTAACATAGGAGCTATACAGGAGCCAGCCTACGCAGCCTCACATAATAGCAGCCCCTCACTGGCTGGTCAGTAACACACTTTATACTTACTTAGACAAAAAAGGCTTCTTGACAATAGTGACCTCAGTGTTTTGGGGTTATAGAAGGGCATACTGGCACAGTGTATACAGTGTAACTGCTGTGTCCTTGCACCTGCATATGGCAACTTAGCCTTGAACATCCTGACTAGGATTCCCTTGCTCAGAGTGGCCTTGAACATCTGGCGTACACTGACTGGTTAGGGTTCCCACAGATATTAAGGAGGCCATTTAAAGAAACAAACGTAAGGATGCACCACGCATCGGGTATATACAGTTCTAGTCAGCCTGATATTCTCAACATTTTTAACTCATGGATTGAATGTGCCCATTGAATTGAGTCCCTGGAAATACCAGGCTACTCTTTGGAGAAGCATGCATTAGTCTGGAGGCAAATGATTTGAATAGGTGTATAAATTGAAATGAAATATGTCAAATCTAATTGAATTCCTGTTCATACGTTGCCACAGATTCTTTGTTACTTCAGTTTCCTCATAAGTGGAATTTAATTCATAGTTCTTCCCCCCCCCCCAATTTACAGAACCATTATGAAGATGAAGTAAGATAATAATTGAAAATACTCTTTTTAAAGTTGAATTTATTATGCAGATGGGTGGTGGGCGGTGTGGTGACATTAGCTGTAAAGTACCACTGACTGTCCTGGCAGTTATGATAGATTAGGACAGATTGTGTTTCTAGGATAGGTGTATGAATTGAAATGAGACATGTCAAATCTAATTGTTCTCCAGAAATACTATTAAAATAGGAATTACATTCTGACCAATAGCCTAATATCCAAAATTATAGATACTATAATACATTCCATCTGTAATTAATATTAAGTGAATTTTTCACATTAAAATAGGCCATTAGTCAATGAAAAGCTGTCTCTAAGAAATGGGGTATATACTTTTAAAAAGCCCAGGAAATAATCCCACACTGTTGTATTTAATATTAAAAACTATAGGCGTTTCTATGGTATTATCTTCTAAAAACGTTTGACTTATTTTTATTGAAATAAAACTATCTTGGTAGTGTTTGACAGGAATTCACAGAGAACACTTTGGGATTTTTTTTGTCCACTTAAGTCTTTTTTGAGCAATTGTTTAAGATATATTTATGGTATATTTACATGCTCATATTTTCTTATTGTAAATATTCCTGATACAAATTGCTGATTTATCTTTTTGTAACAAAATACTTTTTTCCCCTTTAGTAATCATCTATTTCATGAGCACCAGCAATTGTATCTAACTGGATATAAGAAAAAGCATAAGCCCTTGATCACGCTTTGATTCTTATTGCTTCATGATATCAAAAAGCAAAGGTTTGGCTTGAGTTGTAACCCAAACCCAGAGGTTATTTATTGCTGAGTTGGTTGCACAATCTTCACAAGTCACAAATCCTGCATGTTCTCTCCCTTATCAGATGGTAATAATCATGAAAACAATGCTTTTCTTTTTCCTTTGGAAACTTTGAGCGTAATTGGTTGTAAAATAATGAGGACGCATTTTTCACAAATACACCAAAACTTGGACATGGAAGAATTTTTTTTTTTCTGCCACAGCAGAATCATGTCACTCAATATAATTTTGCACCACTCTCCTGTATTAGTAACCAGTCAGTCACAAAGTTAAAGTTCTCATTATTTTATAACAAGGAACCACCCCTCTTTCTCTCAAGATGATTTCTCTAGTTCCTTGCCTCTTTGTATCTCCTCTTTCATAGCTTTTTCTTGAAGGCAGAGGATTCCAGTGAAGGACAGGGCTGCATCCTTGAATAGTTTCTTCAACTATGAATCCTGAAGCTGCTTATTACTCAGCTTACATTTTATCAACTAAACTTGAGTTTTCATACCAGCAGTTTGAGCCTTAACTACAAATTATTTGTGAACCGTTAGCTGCTTTTATAATTGCACCCTACTTCCTGAGAGACAATGCAGAAGAGTTGATCTTTTGAAATAAATCTCTTGTTTTGAGAGGTGTTTTGGTTTGTGGAGGTCAGAAAATACTCTGAAATTGTCCAGTGACAGAATGGCACATTGATACAGTTTCTAAATCCTCCAAATAGTCAAGATATGAACATTGTTATCTCGGTGAAATTCCATTCTGAACAATATGTTTTGAAACTTCAAAATAATTCACCGAAGGCAGAAAACAGAATGTCTGCCTTTGTTGGTTTCGAGGCTACTTTTGAGCAACTGCTGTCAAATTCTGTAAACACATCGAGAAGCAACTGATCAGTTTCCTGACTGTGATCTTATCCAGTCTGGCCCTCTTGCTATTTCAGTGAAGTATACAGCATATTGTTTTAATTCTTAAAAGACCAAAAAAGAGACTTTCATTTCTGGTGGCAGCATGTTCTATCTCTCTGGTCAACATTGGCAGCTGTTCATTTTCTGCTCGAGTGAACTTATAGGATGGCGGTTATCTTGCATGTGATGAATTCTAGGTGATCTTTGGCTCCCCCAGCTTAGACAATTTTTTTCCCATCCTGGCAAGAAAATCTTCACTATCTCCTTGGACTCCTAATAATATTTTATAGAATCGGTTGTTCCTTTACAAATGCTTCAAAAAAGTCTATCATTTAATAAACAGTTTAACCAAAATGTGGTGCAGAAGGAATTGTTAATCTTTTCTATCTTAAGAAGACCAGTGTCTCCAAACATTAGTTTTGTCCTTATTACAAACCCATTTTGCCAGTGACGGCATAAATACTATTATGTAAAATAATACAGCGGAAAGCAGTCAGTGACTTACACACAGCTTCTTGGTTTCGGAACACGAGGTCTTTGTTCCTTTCACAAGGAACTTTAGTTTTTAATTACATTAATCAATTCGGCACTTCATAGTAAGCCATTTGCTTTGTAAGAAAAATCAGGATCGGGACATTAACACTGTGATCATAACGTCAAGGACTCTTTCTTCCTCTTCCAATTGTGCTCGGCATCACCCTGTCCCAACATAATTTAATTTCTTCTGGTGTTTTATGAAGTAAATGCATGTAAGAAAATGCACTGTCTATGAATGTCAGCAAATAGTGATAAATAGCTTACTTAGGAAACATGCTACACGTAAATGGATTAAAGCTGGAGAATATTTGGCTGTGCACCTTGTACAACATTCACATCCTGCTGGGCTCTGTAGAATGGTACATAAAAATGTAGAAAGACAAATGTACCAGTGGTGTAGATTAATTCTGAGTTCTCCATATTAGTGACTGGTTTGTGAGAATAGAGTTCTCCTTCTTTGCCAGCAGTTCCTTTGTGATAACTGTTTAACAAAATGCCCACCCTTTGTGGCTCAAACATCCCTTGAATTCTTCATTCATTTCACAAGCAGATGGCTCCAGTGGAAGTAAAATCAACTCTGTAACATGAATGATGCCTGTTTATGTTCATGAGATCAATTTCTCTGGCAATCACTTTTTATTAAACTTATTGTTGTAACACTGGTTAATATGATTATATAGGTGTCAAGTGTCCAATTCCATGGTCCATGTCTCTATATGGATCATGGGAATGAACACTTGACACCTATATAATCACATTAACCCAAAGTCAAATCTTCAGCAATAAGAAAAGATGAAATATTGTGATTAGCGACCGCATGGATGAACCTTGAGAATTAAGTCAGACAGGAAAAGTTCAGAACCATATGATTTAACTTATATGTGGGATATAAAACTGAAAGCAGCAAATGAATAAACCAGAAAAAAAACAAACAAAAACTCATAGACACAGACAACAGTATGGTGGTTAACAGAGGGAAGAGGGTGGGGGTAGTAAAGGGTAAAGAAGGAGAAATATATAGTGATGGAAGGTGAGCAATCTATTTTAAAAATTATGTTTAACAAACAATAAATGGTCTCTTCTATAGCAATGCCTTTCCTCTTTTCTGCTCTGCTACTTCAGGCAAAGGCGGCACATTGTTTAAAGGCCTCTGTTTTCACTTCTTAAAGCTGTGTTCTCAGGAAAAACATATTCTTAATACAAACTTGGAAAATAGGCTTTCAACCCAGAGGTGACTGTACACACTGTGTAATTTAATCCCCCCTTGGCACATACATGCCAGGAGAAAGGTGAATGTTGTCAGTATGCACTTTCTCTGGGCCAGTGCTCTCTGTGGACCTAGGAATTATCGCATTCCTCAGAACTCAGATCAATCCTCAGACAGCAATTATAGGTCAGGCTTTAAAATGGCATATATGTACTCATTCCAAATGATGACATTTGCTTCTGAGAATCTGATTAAACTCTGTGTCTTTAAGCCTTTGACAGTGTGAACATTAGCATCAGGGACACTTTTTGTTGACAATTCTCAGTTTTGCAATAGAGAAAAAGAGGAATGTGCCAATGCTTGTAACCTTTTCAGAAAGTCATCGGTCCTCTGGACAGGCCGGTGCATGTCTAGTCCTGGATATGTGTGCTGGGTAAGAAAGACAACTAACCTCAGCCAAATGGTGATGAGCATGACATGAGCAATTTATCCATTGGAGAAATGGGACTTCATTTGTTTTTCCTTCATGTATTTGTGTAATAGTACTAATAAGAGCTAACATTCATTGAGCAAAGCAGCAACTGCTCTGCTTGAATAAAAAAAAAAAAAAATCACAGCCACCTTAGACTTAAATCAACTCTATTAGCCTTGGATTTATTAATGAGGAAACTGACACTCAGGAGGTTAAGTAACTTACCAGGTCACATAGTCAATACATGGTGGAGCTGCCTGCCTCTGAGGCACACACTTATTACTCTGTCTCAGCAAGGACCTAGGTTCCAACTTTTTTTTTTTATTTGTGTAGTACTCACTGGTACCTGATTCTCATCTGTGCTACATTTGCTCTTTAAACATGCATCTGCTTCTGGAAGTATATTACTGAAATGAATATGAGAATAGAGGCATCTGAAAGTCAGCAAGCACCATTCTCCCAAATCATGATTGGAGAAGAGCCTGGTAGAACTCTGCACCGTTAGAAATAGCCTTGAATCTCAAAGTCCTGATTTCAGCCCAGGATCAATTTCACATCCAGACTCTGTTTGTAAGCTAGTAGAGTGAAGATGAGCAGCTCCTGTGCATCCATCAAATAGGCTTCATCCCTAAAGCCTGAAAACTCCCAGTGCTTTGAAAGACACCATGGGATCTCCAACGAAGACAATCATGCTTTTTGTATTTGCTTTTTCTGAAAGAATAAAGTGCGAAGTTAAAGATATTTCTCATGGTAGAAACTTGCAAAGCCAAGAGTAATTGGAATGGCTTTCCCCCTAATTTTGCAAACAGGTTAGAGAATGAATGCAGTCATTGGGAAGTCTTTGAGAGTAAGAATTGCAAGTATATTGTAGGAATTCTGAGTTTTGTATGATGAGGATGGTGTTGATAATGTAGGCGAAAGCTTTACTATTGCTGTATGTAACTTCATATTACAACCAAGTCATTGAGCAGTGCTAATTTTACTAACAGATCAAAGAATCACCTTCTCTCTAGATAGAACGTCTATTTTCAGCTGCCCTTTTCAGCTCTCTTTTACCCTAGGGATGCAAGTGTCCAGAGGTAGACCATATATAGAGAGTGCACTAAAATATTTCATTTTCAAAGATGGTTATCTTGATATTTAGTTATCTAAAAATTTTAAGAAAAGCTACCTGGACTCTTCTACTTTGTTGGCTCTGTACCTAGTGGAAGTGTGGCCAGAGGCAATCAACTATTCATAAAATAATTGGATTAATCCTTTTGTATTCAATGTTTTCTCATTATTTCATTCAGTAAAAATCCATTGATAATACTACTTAAAAAGCCTTGTGAGTAGGGAGGACACAGTTAAACATAAAGCATGTGCCTTGTTCTCCAGGTGTTTGCATTCCGCTTTTCCTGATAATCTTCTAAGGCACTTACTTGAAGGAATGCAGCATCACCCCAGTTTCCTCCTAGCTGAGTGCAATTATTGCAATCTTAATAAATAGAAATTTGGATAACTACAATGCTGGCTGAAACTCTGACCTCTAAAGATACCAGATATGAGCCCTAACCGCTTTGGCTCAGTGGATAGAGCATCAGCCTGCGGACTGAAGGGTCCCAGGTTTGATTCTGGTCAAGGGCATGTACCTTGGTTGCAGGCACATCCCCAGTAGGGAGTGTGCAGAAGACAGCTGATTGATGTTTCTCTCTCATCGATGTTTCTAACTCTCTATCCCTCTCTCTTCCTCTATGTAAAAAGTCAATAAAGTATATTTCTAATAAAGATACCAGATGTGAGAAGGATCTTTTATCATTTAACTGAGATATTTAGTAAGTATGTATAGTGTGCCCACCAAACAGAGGAATCTATGCTGAATGTCATAGGGGAAATATAATGAGGTAGAACCAAGACATTTTTTTTTCTGGGATATTCTTTATATAGGAACTAAACATATTTAAAAGTTCATAATGTAATGTAGTATAAGTAAAATGAGTGACAGAGACTATAAATGTTAAATACATTCCAAGAAGTAATAAATTTAAAGGTTATACAAAGGCTGCTCAGAAGACTGACTTTAAGTCAATGGATGAAAAGGATAAGGAGAGGGATTTCAGGTGCAGTAAGGTTTTGAAATATGTATCAGCAAAAGAGCATCGTTCGAAAAGAACTTGATTTGTGTATACTTGGCTTTTAGCCTAAATATAAAAGCTTTGTTTATTTAAACAATTTTAAACCTAAATGTAAAACAATAGAAGGAAAAATCAAAATATAACCAGCTGCTTTGCTTAATACCCTGGTTCTGTTAAGATTTAGACACATACAAATAGCAAAATTAGATTTCTTTCTCACCATTTTTCATTCACTAGTGTATTATTCATTCAGTACTTAATTGTGCCCACCCCTGAGCTATGTGCTTGATATTAAGAATAGCTCTGAAGAGTAAAATAACTCAGCCCAAGGAAAACGTTACAGATGCCAGTTGGGATTTGTGGGTCAAGCATTGGGAAGGCCACGCGGTCCTGCTGAGGGATGTATGGACTGATTGCACAAATGGAGTTTCAGCTCTTGGAGCTACTGTCCCCTCCACTCCAGGCACTTACACCAACTTAAAGTTTGCATGAATCTTTTTAACAACGGTGGCTAGTTGAGCAGAGCTCATATGTTTTTTCAGTATATTCTAGTGTTTACTCTCATAAACATTTTGTAAGAGAAATTGGAGATAATTGTGCTTTTTACCACTTATTTGTTTTGTTTAAATTAAAGATATGTCACTCTACCAGATATCCGTAGGTAGAATCACATGAAATTACTTTGTGATATGCTAAGGAATTCTAAAGTGCAATGTCAAAGGGAAACCATCCTATGCTTAATGTTAAAATGTCTGAATGTCTTGAAAGAGAAAATAAAATTGTATTTTTTGGAGATGATGCCATTTTTGGAGAAATAGTCTCATGATAAGTAAGGTATAGGCATATAAATGAGACCCATGTGGAGTATTGGATGAGACCTCAGTGGAGAAAAAGAAATTCAAGGAAAGGAAGAGTGAGGAGTATAAGGGGTGACAATGACTCTGTTAGAAGGGTGTCATGTTGCAAAGAAGTGGAATAAAGCAAATACACATGAAAAAAGATATGAAATACAGAATGAGGACTTAGAAAGCTTTATTATAATACCAATCAAAAAAGGAATAATACTTCTCTCCCACGGGTAGGCATCGGTCTGCTCAATATTTGAAGTTTTAATTGAGTCTCATTGTTCATTGACCAGATCTCTTCTCATTTAGCTTCACAGCAACCTTCAGTAGCAGAAAAATTATAATTTAGAAAACCTTAATGAAATGGGTGACTTACTCTTTTAAAATATTTAGCATTCTGTATATAATTCAACAAATATAATCCTTCACAATTATTTTTCATTTTATAAGAAAATTCTCCTTGTGTTAATCTGGTAGTCATCTTTTTAAAAAAAATTTCTTGTCCTGCTGCACAGCAATACTCTCTAAACACCTTTTTTTAAAAAAATTATGTGACATTAGGACATATGCAGTTACAGAATTTGAAAGCTGAAGCTCTAGCAAATTGAAACTACATTCAGTTTAAACCAGATTTCTGACTTGTAACATTAAATTAAAAGCTGTCGGAAAGGAAGATATTATTAAAAGAGTATTGTACTTTTAATGGGACCAGAGCCAGCCCTATATTTCAAAGTTCCTTTAGTGAACAGTAGGACATTTCTTTCTCTTTGATTTTATTTCCTAAGTCTATTTTTTTTAATGTAGCTAAATCTAATTCTTTCTCACTAATGACTAAAATGCCTTTTATACTTTTATTCTTCAGGAATATAGTAGCTTCTCCTTCCACTGCTCTCATGGAAAACTGCTACAATTTGTAACTGGACAGTTGTCCCTACTAGAAGCTTATTATTAAGAGTAATTAAAATACAAGGTTTCTTCCATTCCCCCAAGTGTTGACTAGAATATAAGGTCAGATTTCAGTCATGTTGATAATGGAGAAAATTCAATAGAGGTGTCAGGCTCCCATCAACATTATGCAGTCAAAAATATGCTGTGATAATCTGCAATTCCCATTTTTATGGATGAACTAGAGGCCCTGTGCACGGACTCATGGGGTCCCTTGGCCTGGCCCGTGGGGATCAGTGGACCTCCGTGCCACCTCAGCTTGGCCTTACCCGCCAGCTCGTTGGGCTCCAGCCCACTGTCCACATGGATCCTGCTCAGCATGAAGTAGTGCTTAAAGCGGCAGGGGCCGGGGAGGAGCCCAAGCCCTGGCTAGGCATGGCGCTGCTCGGCTCATCCCGGCCCTGCTGTGCCTGCCTCCACCACTGCTGGGACGCACAGGAGGGGTGTCCATAAGAGAGGCTTGTGCCACCGCAGCTGCTCTCGCCAGCCCTGAGCCCAGCGTCTGGCGTCCCTCTGTCAGATGAGTGGTGTTCCCCCTGTGGGAGAGCACTGACCATCAGCGGGCAGCTCTTGTGTTGAGCATCTGCCCCCTGGTGGTCAGTGCAGGTCATAGCTACCAGCTGGTCATCCGGTCATCTAGTCGCTTAGGCTTTTATGTATAAAGATAAAACCTGATTCAGTACCCATCCCCATTTTTTTAAATGTATGTGAGTTGAAGACATTGTGCCCCTTTCCCTTTGATATTTACATTTTATGACTGATCTTCCAGAGTGAAACAAAAAAATTCTGTTTCTGAGGAGTATCGGTAGCATTTTGCAGTGTGGGAGGTATTGAAATCTTACCAGAAGATAGGCAGCTGCTCTCAGGCTGTCTCAAACTCAATGTATATTCATAGAACAATATACAACCTCAATTGCATAATAATGATGACATTATTTATATCACCAGTATATTGTATGTTGGATGTCCCCAAAAATGTATACACACACTTTGAAAAATTATGAAGGCAGTGCTTATTAAAAACAATTCATTTTCAAAATTGAGCTATCATATGTTCAATGTGTGTATACACCCTGTATATTAGATATATAATTAATAATACCTGCACATGCATAGCTGATGAGTTTTCCATATTAAAAGGTTTATTCCATTAAACAAGCCCTATATTTTTCACAGGCTGATTTTCTTTCTAACATAAATTTTAACTACCAGTTGAGTAAGGAAAATTTAAAATTTTTTTTAGTTATCCCTTTTTGTTTTCAGATTTAAGTTAAATGGGGTTTTCATATAAGAATCCAAAAGGTAAAAAAATGTGAGTGAAAAATGCTGACATATTTTACAAATTCAGTGAATATTATCTTTCTAGCATCTCCTTGGGGCCTCTCCTTTGTGGTTACTACCTAGAAGTCTATTAATGACATCAAGAATGGCATTGGGAAGGATTGGGTTCCAGGTGTTGTCAGTCTATGCAGTGATTTGGGGGAGGGGAAAACCCCACCTTTGTGGGAGAACAACTTTCTCTAACCGTCACTAGCTTGGGTAAATATAATCTACTTTCCAAGAACAAATGTTCTATGATCAAAGAAGCTCTGAGAAACTAAGTCCTACTGGGAGGGTAGAAACGTACTTGGCCATATAGAATTCCAAGAAATACCATACTGGCTAAACTTATATTAGCACATAAGCTATCTAATTTCAAATACTTTTTTTCTCTTCTGTTAACATGACCTAGAACGTGTTTTCCTGTTATGACAATATAGGATTTATTCCACCTCTAGGACTTACTCCACGGCATTTGCCACTTAGAGATCTCATCCAAACATTTATGGTACAATGGAATCTAACTTAATGTAAGTGCTTTAGAAAGACACAGTTTTATTAATTTATGGTTAAAAGGAATCATTTAAAATATTTTTATTTTTAGAAATTACTATAGTTACATCTTTTTATTGGGTATTTATTATCCTAGCAAACATCTTGACATTGCTTTTGAAGATTTAAGGTACTGTAACTCTAGAATTTCATTCTTTCACTGATAACTATTGCACAAATACTAAGAAAGTAGATAGAATGCATACTTAACATATAAAAATGTTGGACTATACTTCTACTGAACTTACTATTATAAGTTCAGTAGAAATATATTTTTATTATAAGTTCAGTAGAAATATATTTCCACTGAATATATTATTTTAATGTTTAATAAAATTAAAATTTAGGAAAAAGTTAGTAGAAGTGTGTGTGTGCGTGTGTGTGTGTGCACTAGCCAATTGAGGTTTTCTTCATTGTCCTTCATAGGCTTCCTGTTCGTCCTGTGGCACTGTTGAGTCTATTCAATGACCACTGAAAATCTTATCTTTGCAGTGGACTGCCCAAGCATTGGATAAATGTGGGGTGGGGGGAACTTGATTGAAAAAATTTTACCTTAAAAAATGGACATAATGTAGTGATGTACTTTACAGTATTAGACTTAGTATGCCTGAAACATTATCTCAAACTGTTTTTACAATAATTTTCTTCTAAGTTGTTTTAGAAGCTCAGTAGATTTACTTGGAAATCCATAGTTACTAGTGTGGTTAAAACCTGTGTGGAATGAATTAAGACGATCATAGTTGCCAGTTTTATCCTCTTCCCTCTCTCCTCGTACACACACGTAGAGATGGCTTTTCAGTTATTAAATGCATTTTGACCATCAATTTCACCAGTTGTTTTCCTGACATGATTTTGTCATTCATCCAACTTTCCAAAAAGTGTTTATCAATTCTGGGAAAATGATACAATTAGTTCCATCAAGCTATTTTGTGGTCCCTAGACTATTGACAGGAATTCACTGTAAGCATATGAAATAAGGCTCACCTGTCCATAGCACCATAGGTAACTTACCAGGAGGTAAACAGAAATTTTCCTAAGTTCTTAAATACATATAAAAATCACCTGCCCTCTACTATGGTAGAAAATGTCTTCACTCCCTCATATATTGGGTATTTAATCTTAATCTCATTCATAACTCCAAAACATTTTGTTATGCTCTTTCTGAATCCAATATATATTAGAGGAAGTAGTACCCTTTCATGATATTGAAATGGCATGATCTTAAGCACAGTGCTTATATAATCCCTGTAGGTGGCAGTATGTGCCAAGAGCTTTTGTGTGGCACTACTTCCCCCCCTAGCTTTCCTGTTTCTCTTTCAGACTGTTGTCTTGGGCAGTCAGGGAAAATTCACAGGAGCCATGAATATTTACATGAATGAAATAAAAGAGCAAAGATAGAGCCAGAACAAAGAGGGGCAAGGCTCAGGTAGGGCTTGAAACTGAAGGGAGAAGAACAAGCACACGGGAAGGACGCTTACTGGCTGATTGAGTGTGTCCTCCTTAGTCCTGTCTAGTTAAAAAGAGCAGAAACTGAGTATTTTGCAGATCCCAAATCTGTTTCCTAACCAGATCCTCCCCAGAAACCTCCAAAATCAATGTGGCTGTAATTTGAAAGAAAATTCTGCTATAATTGCATAGAGATGGAAATGACAGGGAACAATTTATTTCTCACCAAAGGAACCAATATTGTGTCAGTAGCTTTTGGAGGCCAATGTTTTGCTTTGGAAATCTATCCTAGGGATGTAAATGGAAGAGGAGAAAACAAAATGTAGACATAGTTTTGGAGAACATTAAAATATTTTTGTAAAATTCTGATGGAGTCTTGTTAAAATTGGTATCTATAGACTCTATAAAATCTTACTAAAATTTTATTGGAATCTTGTTAAAATTAACTGTAGATTCTATAGAGCTTTGAAATGATTTTGAAGGTTAATCATTAAATTCATAAAAAGCATTGACTCAGGGCAAAATACTTTATACCCTAAAGTGTAACAAGCATTGATGGTCATCAGCAGAGATGTTATAGTCTAGATAAGAAGCCAAGACACGATAATGCAATCATTATGTGACAATTAACAATGTAAGAGAGGTCATGGTGAGTCTGTATGAAGGAGATAGACAGCAATTACTGTTCATACCCTGAGAAGAACAAATTACTATTTTGAAATTCAGGGTTCCCGGAGGAAATTGGCCCTGAAGGGTGACAAGAATTGAGATTGGGGAAGAGACGGGTTTCAGGCATTTGAGCTGGGTAAACGTGGGATTGGCGCCTGGCAATAATCCTGTGAGCTTTAGAAAATGGGAACTAGATCTGTCTAATGAGAATGGATGGTCTGTGTCTAGAAGGGGGGAAATGGTTGAAACAGTCCAATGGCACCAGACTGTGGCTGTTGAATACCTGACTTACATATAATCTTGGATGGATTGTGGAGAGTCACTTAAAGTTTGTTTTGTAA
Organism: Myotis myotis; assembly: GCF_014108235.1. NCBI lineage: Eukaryota > Metazoa > Chordata > Mammalia > Chiroptera > Vespertilionidae > Myotis > Myotis myotis. The sequence continues at coordinate 28,082,614 of NW_023416318.1, forward strand.
GGGAGTGATATGTGAGTGGGAGATTTTTTAAAGGAAGATTAATCTGGCTACAGGGCAGTTGCGTATTTGCTGCTCTCTCTCTGTCCTCAGATAATAAATGGATTTCTAAGAGTTACATAGCCTCTCCCTTGTTTGGGCTCTGGGTTCATTTTAATTATGCTTATATCAACCCATAATAAATTAGTGTCTTCCAGCCAAGAGTGTCTCTAAATTCCCTTGATAAGATGATCCATTGCCCGAGTGTCCTTGTGTAGCTATAAAAATTTTCATATTATTTAACCTAAATTCTCCTCCACTGTGCTTAAGCACATCACTTTCTGAATTGTACCCACTAAAGAGATTAATTGTGCCCACTAAAGAGGTAAGGGTATATGACAGGCCAATGTTCCCTGTCACATACCCTTTTATGTATTTATAGATAACTCTCCTCTTTTTCCTGTGATGTGTTTCCTTCCTTCCTCCCATCGATCCTTACATCTTCTATGTTCATATTTATTGGTTTAGTTCTCAACCTAGCATTGGATAGTATTAAATGTTACCAGGCTTATGAAGAAGAGAACAAAATGCATTTATCATATTGGAAGTGAGTGGAAGTGAGTAGCCACTACTGCCTTTAGACAGGGAACACTCTCTTTTGTCTGCAATAGCCCTATCTCTCCCCATTCATATTTTAAAACATTGTACTTGATGCTACAGAAGCTGTCTTAAATGATTGGATAAATACATAATGCATTGGACACTCTCAGAATTCCTTTAAGATGTCTAACAATATATGGTAGCATTCTTAACTTGGTGTTGCAGTGGTTATCAGATGTTAGAGAAGAAAGAGGCCTGATGCACAGAATTCATGCAAGAGTAGGCCTTCCTTCCCCCAGCTGCCAGCACTGTCTTCCCTCTGGCACCTGGGACCCAGGCTTCCCTCGCAGCCCCGGCTTCATCCGGAAAGTTGTCCAGAAGGACGTCCAGTCTAATTAACATATCATGCTTTTATTATTATAGACTATGGTCCCAGTGCATGAATTCGTGCACCTTGAAAGGAACTGTGGGCCATGAGGCTGCAGTGGGCGCAGAGGCGGGTCTCGGCCCATCCTCCGCGCTCCCACCTGGCCCCTCCCACCACGTCCCCTGTCTGCCGGTAGTCCTGCTCCCACTGCTGCTCCCACAGGCTGGCGCCATTAGTGGGGGCGAGCGGTGGCTGCTGCCCTGATCGTCCCTTAAGAGCTGAGGGAGATGGAGAAGCCCTGAGGGGCTATCAGGGCTGGTGGCGCAAGCAGCAGCTCCAGCAATGGCTGTGGGTGTGAGCAGGGCTGACGCCAGCAGCAGGTGCAAGCACTCAGTGGGACTGTGGCACACAGGAGCAAAGAATTTTCAATAACCACCAGAGGCTCACCCCAATGACAGTGACCGGCACCCTGCCTTGGTCTGGTGCCCCCACTCACCTGCTCCACCATCCTGCCGCAGCCAATGCCCACCATGTTCCATGCTCTGCCACCTGCTGCTGATGCCTGCCATGTTCTGCACATGCCCCCTGGTGGTCAGCACACATCATAGCAACCGGTTGTTTGGTTGTTCCAGTTGTTCTGCCGTTCGGTGTATTTGCATACTAGCCTTTTATTATATAGGATGACATGGTTAGCTTCTGTAAAAGGACTCCTTGATCACATGCTGAGGTTCCTGAATCAGCAGGTTTGGGGAATCTGCTGTTTTTAAAAACACCACAGCTAATGGTAATGCATTTGTTATTTGGATCATATAGATTAAAAATTTCCTGTACCTGTTGATCAGGCATAGCTTTTCCTTCACTGATATAAATCATTTTAATTTCAGTATTAATCATTTTAAAGTGCAAAGTTCTAGGGGTGGAGTTAATCATCTCCTGCTATATTTTTAAATCTATATCCTCATTATTAATCAGGGACATAGAAAGGGAATGGACTGACTATTCCTGGGGGGGAAAGGGGTGTGGGAGATGCGGGAAGAGACTGGACAAAAATCGTGCACCTATGGATGAGGACAGTGGGTGGGGAGTGAGGGCGGAGGGTGGGGCGGGAACTGGGAGGAGGGGAGTTATGGGGGGAAAAAAAGAGGAACAAATGTAATAATCTGAACAATAAAGATTTAATTAAAAAAAAAATAAAAAAAAAATAAAATAAATCTATATCCTCATTATTAGACATTAACTTTGTGTCTGATATTTTGCCATAATAAATAATTCTTGGATGATATTCTTGAAATTTATTTTAAAAGAAAAAGAAAAAATCTGCTCTAGTCCAATTATTAAGAATGTCTCAGTCTTATTTTTTTTAATTAATTGTTGCTGAAACTAAATATACTCATATATGTTAACACTTTCAGTTCCCACTGCCATTTACCTATCATTAAAAAGTGTTAAACTTGGATAATAACATGCTCTTTCCACAATGACTTTTTTCTGTTACTTTGAAAAGGGTCTTACAAAATTTTTCATTTATATTGATAAAATAGTCTATATAATTGGTCAAGGAAGGGTGAAATTAAAAAGTCCCAATTACATCTAAAGTTCCACAACCATTGCCACTTGCAATTTGTGCCAAAACAGATGTAATTGAGGTTTAATGATATTTACCAGATAGCTAGTAGTGTTTTCTTTCCTTTTAAAATACATTGCTGGCAAGCTACTAATTTATCTGTTTGATATTGAAAAGAACAGAATTTTTTGACTGCCTATCATACATTTGCCTTAACTTTGTCTAGCAAAAAGTAACTGTTGACTCTACCTACTTAATCAACTTGTAGTGGGAAACTAATGAATGTTTTTGATTAATGATCTGATTGTCATTATTCTAGAAGGAGTAACATTAGTTCAGGTTCATATGATGGCCTATGTATTAACTTTATTTCTCCTCCTATGACTTTGAGAGTTTTATACACTTACAAAATGGACTCTTTACCTTTGATCTTCACTTCTCAGCTCTCATCTGATTTCTTTGGCCCACATTTCTAAGAACCATCCCATTCGAGGAGTCTGAATTTTATTGCTCACATTCCGTGTTATTAAACACATGTATCACTTTGGTTTTATGACAAAATAATGGGACCATTGTTCCTATTCTTCAGAAGGTTGTTCTTTGGGGACCTTTTGAGTGTGGAGAAGAATGGAACAAGAAAATCAGATGGCTTTAAGTCTGATAATGAGAGGGCAGCACTGCTCACAAGAAGGCCATTTACAGTTAAGTGTTTTAGTACGCTTTAAGAAACAGAGGAATTGCCAGCCTTACTTTAATTATGACTAACATTTAAATTCTATTCGAAGTTAAAACTAATAGAGAAAGAAACATAAGTAAAAGGTGTGTGAGGGAGAATAAAACAAGGGTTTCACCTTCCAGTAGCTAACAGAGGGCAGTGAGAAGTGGTAATTCACATTCTAATTCTGTTGTCATAGGCTTTTCTAAATGCATCTTTTCTAACTACAGATAACATTAAAGAATTAGTATTAATGTGTTTCAAATGGATTAATGAATTACTTTTCCTTTCTTGCCCTGACCACCAAAGGTTCCTTGAAAGAGATGGAGGATATCTCTTTTCATTTAGAGAGAATTTTAAAATCTTAGAAACCAGAATGGTTGAATTGTATACCCAATCACACACCCCACCCCCGCATCTAAGTTGAGAGATCCCTTAAATGTGGTTCTGTTTTCAAAGTCTATATCCTTATAAAATTGTTTTTAAAATTTCAACTACATTTATTTAGAGAGAAAAAATGGTAAATGGTTTTTTCTGTAAGTTTTCAAGGCTGCATCAATATTTTTTAAGACAGCTTTTTGTTTAAAAGAGTGGTTTAGTTTGGCTTAGAATTATACAAGTCCAATCAAGTAATTCAAAGTAACATGAAAAAGTATAATGTCTCATTCTCTCTCAGAGGACAAATTAGTTTGTTTCAGGAAAAACACATACACTATAAATAGAACAACAAAACTAAGCTTTGCTTTTTTCATTTAAAAAAAGTCGCTTTTCATACATTCTTTCATAAAGAGCCTACCATCTCTTCTACTCTCAATCAAAATCAAATCTACTTTTCTCTCCAGCTAATGAATTATGAATGGCAGGCAGGCTATTTTTTGACACAGGGAATAATTAAGAATAGATGAATTGACTAATTGAGAGCTATATTCTTAGTAGAGCACTAGTTAATAATGACTTAGAAGTTTTGTCCTGGCTCTACAGTTAGAAAGAAATTAAAGTTATTATATTTCTTCTTTGTAATTTTGATTGACAGGCTCAGTTGGGAAATCTAGTCAAGGAGAACAGATTCTGACTAAATCAAGAAAGTTTGTTTGGAATTTCAATGCAAATCCACAGCAGCCCAATGACTTCATCTATCATTAAATTCTCTGGAGACTGGTCATCAAACTACCTTAAGCTCCAAATAGTAGTAGATCCAGGTTGAGAACTAGCATGTCCACAAATACTCACCAATCAACCACTCAAAAACTGTGCTTAGTAAGCACAATATAAATTATTGTTTTTCATGAATGTAGGTTTAGTTGGGTTTGGTAAACATATTCTGGCTTAAGGGAAGACAATCCAATTGGTTTATCTCTTACCTTTCAAAGTTATTAAAACAAAATCTGCAAGTGATAGTGTCATATGTACTTTCTATTAGGTTCTGTGATGTTTATCTTTGTTTAGCAGAAATTAGTAATGTTGATATTTGCAGTTCCAGTAGTAAAGAGTGATTAATAATTTCTTTAGATTTGAAAGGTTTTCTCTATTTTTCTTCAAAATGAAAGAGGGGTCATTTATCTACTCCTAAATGTGTACAAATGGGTAGTTCTATATTTATTCTGTTAGATTTTTTTCTCTTCTACCAGCTGGGACCATAACAAATTAAAAAATTATTTTTTATTTATTCAATCTTCCAGACAATGCATTTTGAACAGCAATATCAATTGGATATTCACTTTGCTCATAGGATTTCATGGCTGTCATGCCTGATTAGAACAGAGGCATTTTATTTCCTTTGCCTCAAAGTTACAGCAAAATGCCATAAGCAGCCCTAATGGGTACATCAAGGGTTCCCTTACACCCTTTTCTGAGGGAGCAGGATGGGCATTAAATCTCTGTTAGAGTACGGTGCCTTACCAACCAATATAATATATAATCGGGGTCTTTTGTGATATGAGACGAAAATATTTTAACAATATTAAATGAAGTGATAATTTAGGATGTATCTGAAGGATCCATCAGATTCTATCCCCAATCCAGGCTTTCTAGCAAAACAAAAGGAACGTTGAATTTAAATAATTTTTTTAAGGATTTCTTGAATAACCTGTTTGAATCAACTTATTCCTAGACTTGAGAACTTTACCCACCTCACTGTGAACAATTTATTCTTCTCAGGAAATTTTTTTTCTTCCTTCTATGCAAACCAGTCCTAATAAACTTTATTTCTGGGGGAGAAGGAGGGAATGCAGTGTACTTATATAGTTGGATAACTTTCATAATTAAATAAATGATTTTTGAAGGAAGAACTTAATTAGGAGATGAACCTTCTGATCATGTCTTCCTTTGACTCTTTCTAATAATGAGATATTGTGAGAGAAAATTGGTCAGTGTTCTAGAGATGAGAAGAGAATAAAGATCTATTGTCTTGAAGACGGGGGTGGGGGTGGGGGGGGGAGTAGGAAAGTAGGGCAATTCCCTGGGTTGCATTTATGAGTCATTTTCTTCTCACTGATATGTTTGACATCCACACAAAACATAAATAGAATTGACCAAGATTAAAATGTAGGCTTTGCATTATCAGTGTTATGTCTCAGTTTTCTTGCAAGAGGACTTTCTTTTTTCTCAGTAGAATTATTTGACTGTAAACCAATTAGTGAATCCATAAATATCCTTGCCTCCTACATGAAAGTTTAAAACACTACAACCAAGATAATCAGAGTCTTCACTTTGATCTGACAGCAGTAGGCAGCTTGTTTATACTCTGTAATTTATAAGAAAAAGATCAATACTTGCCTTTCTGCTGCAGGGTTTGGATATGGGGTTCCCCTGAAATGTCTCTTCTGTTCTCATCCACCTTATTACTACTGCTTAAATCTCTTATAATGACTTGTAGAAAAAATGTTTCTTACCAGCTGTTTGATATTTATGTTATCACTTTACCCAATATCTAGTACAGTATCTCAGTAAATATTTATTCAACAAATGAATCAATACATCTGCTGATTACCAGGAAATCAGCATAATCTTAAATAATTGTAAGTTTGTTGCCTTGAAATTGCTAATGACAGCATTGAGATTGCAAAGAGAAGCTGTATAAGAAAGGCACATTTTATTTTGGCCTGTAATACTTTTTCTTTCTTGTCTGAAACACTCCAATGAACCAACAGAAATTGTTGGGGGAAGAGGAAAGGAGTAGCAGAGAGTGAAGTGCCCTCTGATCAGATTTTTAAGAATAGACTAGACATCCATCTCTTCTGGTATTTTAATGTATCAGCTATGTTATGTCAGAGTTTCCTAATATCTTTAGAGCTTTTGATCAATGATAAAATCACAAAACGGGCAACCTAAGAGTGAGTTTGTGGGTGTAAAATAGGTAAAATAGACTTCACTAGGTAACATGTGCAGCTAGGACTTAAGAGGAGAATGTGTGTGATAGGAGAATACAGAAAAAGCAATGAGGGTTGGTGTCAGTGCCTAACCTTTGGGACAGAGCTGGGAATCTGCCTAAATCTGCTGTTTGGCCCCTGTGATGTGTTCTTTTGGTCCCCACATTGATGATCAACATGTGGCCTATGTATTATCAAACTTTATCCTGTAAAGCATGTTGATGGTTTTCTTAATAGGGCTTTGCCAGCTCTTTGCATTCCATGCTCTAGAACCCATTCCATGATAAGGCACTAAGTTAATAAGGAATTTTTATCCAGTTTTCTACCACCTGGAGTCTTTTTTGGATTAGTTCCACATAATAGCCATGAAATGTGGTGAGGGAAGATATCTCATTTTTCCTTGGTATTCTGATATTTCTGGTTAGTTTTGACTAATATTGGCAGCAACATCTCAAAACATTTTTGTTCACTTTTCAAAAAAAAAAAAATAATAACAGTTCTAAGTCAACTTCAGACCACACGAGTGATTTTCCTTAGTTGTATTCCTCCACTGGTTAACTGCATCTTGGACTACCTTGAAGAATGTGAAGTTTTTTATCTGGGGAATCTTTGTTTCAGGACATACAAGAATAGGTTTGTCTGTTTGATTCAGACTGCATGTTTAGTTATGTTCAGGTAACCAGGCAAGAGAATACCTCAGCTATTTGTGTTTCTAATTGATATTTATTAGGTGTTCTGTCACGTTGGAGGTTTTTAATTGAAATAGAAATGCAAGACATAAGCAAAGAAATGTTGTCTAGTTTTTGCTTTGCCAGTTAGAAAATTGATGTGTGGAAATAATTTCTCAAGACTTCAATTTCCCTACCTATAAACAGCAAATGTAGTTCAGGCGATACTAAGACCCTTCCTGCTCTAGAAGTCTATGACTTCTTAACTATGTATGTCGTCATACAATCGCCCATGGGATAGCCTTTCTTCACCTGAGAACAAACAGAGGTTTTCCTTCTCCCATGTCTGTGGTTTAAATTTAGATTTCATTTTCCTAGACACCCGTTGATTTATTACATTTTTTTTTTCTCGAATGATCGTTCTAGATCAGAATCTTAAAGTTGTTAGAATTTCAACAGATCTTTGTGCACCTAGAGAAAAGTCCACCCGGCACCGTGCAGGATGACGGAGATGATGGGTGGTGCTGGTGTCACATCTCCGCTCCACCCAAGCTGCTCACGCAATTATTTCCCTGGAGAATTTTCCGTGGTTGTTCTGATCTAGCAAAGTTTCTTTCATTAACTTCTCTTTAGAACTCTTCTGGAAGCCCCGATTGCCCACTTTATCATCAACTCCCATACTGTAGACTGCACGGAGGCCTGTACCCAGCCTCATGCCACCTAGGAAGAGACTTTCTGTGGACCTCAGCCCTGTCCTGATCTAGCAGTCTTCCTCAGCCACTTCTACATCTTCACGCATTGCATGCCACATACCTGCCAGCCCAAGCCCAAGCCCAAGCCCAGCTACTTGAGGATTTATCTTCCGCTTCCCACAACAGCATTCTCTGGTGCTTCCAGCTGACACCTGGCCACTGGGTACTGGTCTTAGATCAGCCCATATACTCCTGGTTTGAATTGCCAACCTCCCCCCCTATAATTCTCTCTCCCCGCCTCCTTAAGATAGCAACTTCCAAACCAAATAAGTGTCATTGACCAGATTAAAAATGGGTTCTTTTTTATCCCATCAAATGCTAATTTGGGAGTAAAAGACAGGCATCTCTTATGGCTTAATTGCATAGATCTCAGCAGGGTAGAGAGGAATAGATGGCAAGGTTAAAAAGCCCAGAAATCCAGATATTTAGAATTTACATGGAGCACTTTCCTGACTGTTTTTCTGTCTCACTGACTACTCTTCATACGCCTTTACAAGATCTATAGACACTAGACTAGACCTTTTCATCATTTCTTACTTGTAAGATGCTACTCTGAGAAAGTCAAAGTCTCCAAGGAATAAAAGGAAACATAGCTCAGTGTTGAAGCAATATATGGCCAAAAAGTATTTTCCCCCCAGTTCATAGCAAAATAAGATTTTTTAAAAAAATAAGAATTTGGGGCATGAGCTAGCTCATAAAGAAAAACATAAAGTAGCATAACTGTACACTGACCTGACAGTCTCCATGTGTACTTTAATTTGCAGGAGGCTTCTATGGATTTCTTAACTGCCTTCATATTTATTTTGAAATTAAGGCATTGCTATTGCATTTGGTTCTTTATAATTAGCACAATTCTGCAAGAGCATAATACACTTTAGGTCAAATGTATTTCAATTCCTGAGTAAAGAGCTTGTGGCACCTAGAAGTTGTTGTAGAATTGCAAATGGAAACAGGTAATTCTGCATCATGTTGTGTACACACACACACACACACACACACACACACACACCAAAAAGAACTGTTCAATAGAGCTATTGGGCCCATCTAGTGTGTTTGTTTGCTTAACTACTATTGACTGTCCCAGCAGTAGACTAACCAATAGTTGCCTGTCTTTTGTTATATGCTTATTCTTCTTTAATTTTTCCCCCTGAATAAAGCCAGGGACATATGACTGAACATCAGTAATTGCAAATTTCTAATTCTGTCAGAGGGGGTTTACTCTCTCTGGCCTTTAACAGCCCATTTAGCCTCTCCAGCCCTTACCTGCCAGCAAAATGTAGATAGCTGGATTAATATGAATAAAGAGCTTTAAAGATGAAAACTGTTCTGTACTGTAAGTGGCAACAGAGCCTTTCTTCCTTCATTGAAGAAACATGTATTGAGTTTAGTGTCAATTCTGTTCAGAGCACTTTAGAGATCACAGAGATGTTCAAGACAAGGTCCCCATCCTGCAGAAGAGTCATTCCCATTCATCGTGGCACCCAACCTCAACTGGAAGGTTGTAACTAGTTCAACATTGGCTTGGCTAAGGATTACATGACTGAACTTGGTTACATATTGAAGATTACCAAAGAAAACTCTAATTCATTTTCTGTGATAATAAACTCAAATACTATGTTTCATTAGTCAGTGGTTTCCAAACATATAGTCCTTGAAACACTAGCCTCTCAGAGTATTCCAGGAAAGAGGTGTTAATGATAATTATGATACTCCAGGCAGAGAGCTGCATGAATACCATTCTCTTGAAGATTTTTAGTGAACATGTTTACAGCATTCAAGCCAAGCTGAGAAACACATTTTTGAAAATCTTACCTAAGTTTACTCATTGAACAGTTGCTTTCAAATAATTTGAGTGTCCTGCAAAAATTGAAATGGGTTTCAGAAGTGCCCGTATGATGCCTGAACATGGTTTCATGACTTCTCTTACTTACTATGGTACCAATAAAGACCTACTTAAGTTAAATAAATTGGCTTATGTTTATGTAGAACATTTTAAAATCATTTTGGTTTTAAATACTGTTAGTCATTGTCTCTGGAAAAGAATTGGCAGGATCCCAAGTCCTCAAATCCTCATCTAACTGCCTTCAGCAGCAGCCACTCCCTCCCAGTCTTCACTTGGAGGATACATAAAGCAGGGCATCCTTAAGACTTCTGCGGATTACAAGTGGACTTAATGGTTTTGGAGACCATGATGCTGATTAGCATGTAAATGGTTAATAAAGAAAATAATAGAGGAAGCTGAAATTTATCCAACTTAGAGTTTCCCAATTTTTTTTTTTTTCCTTTGGCTTAGTTTTCTTTTTCGTTGAGGTGGCATATAGAACATATAGCAGCATCCCTTGCAGCTCAGTTTGGGAACTGTTTAAGTAGAGGTTATTCCCCTTAATTTCTAGTAGGTGTTTTACACCAAATCTTTTGTGCTTGTTTTACTTCAGTGGTTGGATTAGTTATTTTATTTCATTACAAAATTGTTATATAAATTTTAATTTTCTACAATTTTGTTTTCTCTGTGGGATAAAAACTACCTTTGCAATTATATTTCAGTGGAAATGCCAACTCAGTGTACTTCTCAGCATCTTGCTTCACTGATATGCCTGATTTTGGTAAGAGAATGTATTTGAATAGTCAGAGCTGTACCCAATTTTTCAGTTTAAGCAGAGGCACTAGGAGCTTTGAACAAAGAGAGCTGATTTTGCTTCCCTCTAAATTTTGCATCATTTGAACTTTATGAGAAAATTCTTTGTTATTTACATAAAATTGTAAAACTGAGATATTAAAATAGGATAATTTCCCTGGTTTGTTTGGTTTTCTGTGCTATCAAATAAGACATCAGCAAAATCATGGGGTTTCCTTTGAGTTTTACTGCCTTGATGATTAATTTGTTTCAGTTTGGTTTGCTAATCATGATAAGTTTATTCATATTTTTTATACTATTCTTATTAAGAGTGTTTGGATTTAGACAAATCATGTTCTCCTGGGGTACTAGTTTTGAGCATCATGTTATGTATTCAAAAAGCAAAAAGATAAAATTTACTCCGAGGCTTCCATTTTATTTTCCTAGAGACAAATTGTCCACTGATTGGAAGTCCATCAGTGCAAATATTTATTGCTTAAACCCTGACTTTTATTGCCAAAAGGCACGAGGTGGTCAAGCTTGTGTCACATGTTTCCTAGTGTTATAGTATTAGTTTGGATACTTTCAAATGCAGAAGAAAGAAGTATAACTCAACCTGGCTCAAGCATCAGAGCAGATATATTGGCTAATGGACTAAAGAAAGACTGAATCCAGGGAATGAAAAATGTCATCATAACTCATTGTCTTTTTCCTTCTCTTTTTCCCACATCTCCATGTTCTGAGACCACCAAACTTAACATCTTCTCAGATGTATCTTCTCAATTATGACTCCTACCATGTGCCAGACAATGTAGAGCAAAACAAACATGCAAGTTCTCATGGTAAAGCTCAACATCATCTCTGTTCAACCTGGCAGCTTTTTAAAAAATTGGATTACGCTGCCATGTCTTAAATTTCCTTCTCTTTCCGAGGTAACTAAACTATCAGCCACTTTACATATGGAATAGTGATGGAGGGAGAAACCTCTGAAGATAGGATAAAGGAAGTCATTGAGGGAAAGAACAGTGCAATGAGGTTAGGGAAGGGCTCATGCTCACCTGATGCTCCTTGGGAAGTGTGTAAGAGCTCTTCACCATCAAGCCAAGCTGAAAACAGCACCTTTCTCCCATGACTCTTTTTCTTTTGCTTCTTATCTTATCTGACTTTTATTATACCTAGATAAAAATCTGAGGATTATTTTGCTATGAATTAAGCCTTAGGGGCTATTTTTGATATGTTCAAAAACAATGTAACATGAAGGCTTTCATATTTTGTCTACTTCCTCATCATTCTACAGCAGTCATAAGAGCTCCTCCTTTCTGCTATCTTCCAGTTCTTGCATCTCCTATATTGACTGATAAGTGATAAGACGTACAGTGAGTTATCTAGAAAGATTATTAAAAGCAGGAACCTATTGCCAGTTTTCTGTGGAACCCTAATGATGATATGAAAAAGCTGAGAAGATACTGGTAAATCTCAGAAAGCCCAAGTCCCAGTAAGTTGACTAACTAGGGAGAATTATATTTGAAATTAAAATGTTTTCACAATCCTATTTCAAGAGACAAAAATATTCCCACACCTTTTTCAAGCAACATTTAAAAAAAAATTTAGGTCATTTGTGATTTTAATAATGTTTTGAGGGTTTATTTATTTATTTCTTTAAATTACAGCGGTGTTTGGTGCAAAGGTGGAGTATTAAGTAAAGAATGTGTTTCTATTTGTTTACTTTGCCTTGCCTTTTTAAGGTTCCCCCATGCCTTAGCTGATTCCGTTAATGTCATATATTCAGTTGATAGGCTCTGATTCACATTATCTTCCCAGTGGATGGAGGGACTGAGAGTGACTGGGGAACTGCAAAGCAGGGCTATGAAATTTATATTTACTGCTAATCATTTCAACTTCTGGCAGACAGCCTAATTGCAAGCACAAAGAAGATGCTCACGAGAATCATGGTCCTATAACTTGCCCGGTGACTTTCAATAAGATACATGGTTTGTGAAAGCTCTTGGCTTATTGGGAGAGTAAATATTATTGCAGCTCGAATGTCCTTATGCTGTTTCCAATTCAGGATTTATTAAATATAATTTAATGAAATATATAATTTAAAGAGATGAGGCAAAATGTGATTAGTAGCTTCCCATTTTGTCTTTGTGGGACAGGCAGCAATGCATAAGCTCTTTAAAAGACCGAAAACTAATCTAGGGCTTTTTCTATGCATAGTTTCCATTAATGTTAATGGCTTTTTCTGGGCAGAGTTTCAATTAATGTTAATGAGGGGCCCTCTTCAAGAAAAGAAAAGAAAAAGAAAACAAATAAGAAAACTGATCTCCATATGCTTCAAGTATTTTCTGATGTAGGCTGAGAATGAATGTTTAATAATAAAGTATACTGGCTCTAAAGAGAGGGAATTATTCAACCTTCTATTTTTGTTTTCATTATTTCTTAACTTTTCTAAAGTGGTATATTCTGAAAATTTGCAGAAAATGCAGCTATATCAGTTGTATCAGCAGTACTAATCATTTGTTCAGCCAAAGATCTCCTACATTTAGTATATTGCAAGAATTTTCTATTGCAGAATTGAACTTGAAGCTACAACTTAAACAGAGCATATGTTGTAAGTGATGGAACAATAATTAACTATGTAAGAAGGTGAATTACAGACAGAAAAAAAGGCAGGAAAGGTGGGTTGTGTTTTTGTTGCTGTTGTTGTTTGTTTTTTGGGTTTTTTTTTTTACATTTAGTCAGGGTCAATCAAACATCTGCAGAGAAAGAGCAATGTCCTAATATGTACTGCATGCTCAATATGTCAATTTTTATATTAAAATTGTAGCCCAAAAAGGGCATATATTTAAAACCTTAGCCAGAGGCAGCAAATTAGTAGTCACTCTAGGGGCTAAAATTGAGGGAATACATTTTTATTCTTAAGACTGTAATTTCCCTGTCTCTGTTATTATTCTTTTGCTTTGTTCTCTTTCTATGGTCTCTAGAATAGAACAGCATAATATTTCCTACTGCAGTAAACAGGTCACTCATAATTTTCCAGAACAGAAAGCTACCTTTGTTAAAAAACTCTTAGGTTATACCACAGAAAAGCACAGCAAAATGATGAATAATGTGAACTTCTTCAAAAAGTCACTTCCAAAAAATACCCAGGTTCTTTCCTGTTACCCTGGCATGGGTGTGAGCATGGGTATGCGTGTGTTTTAAACTCTGTGAACATTTTTTTCTTTATTGCCAATTTCTGTTCCCATCTGCAACATGGTATTCATGTTCCTAGATCAGCATACAGCATGTCATTAACTTTAAAGCTTCACTATAACCAAAACTATTAATATTAAAGCCAGATTCTCGAGTTAATATGTTTTTATGCAAAAAGACATAATTTTTCCTTGCTCTCTTGTCACTGGGTTGTCCCAGTTTTGTCTTTTCAGTTTCTGGCTCAGTCTGAAAAAAAAAAAAAAATTCTTGAAAGAGAAATAGCAAGATCCCTGTTATCCCCGGGATTTCATATCCTGTCAGCCCCTCTTTCTGGTGCAAGGCCAGATGTCAAATCTTAAATACTTAAAGGCACATGGGAAGGAAAACTCAGGAAATATATGTCCTTGGTACTAAGAGATTTTAGATGGAAAAAGAAGACAATGTATATTTTATTCAGATGTGCTAATTTTACATGCAAATACTACTGCTGAAATTTAGGACTGCTGAGAATCAACATTATGATTTGATGGTTAATGTTGCTGCCACATTTTCAATAAATCAACTATTGATTTTAGGACTAATATAATCACTGGTATGATACTGAATGTTCAGAAGAATATAAGAAAGAAGAGACAGTTCAAAAAATAGGAGTACTTATTTATATATACATAAGTAACAACAGTGAAGGAATTTTTAATATCATTATGGACAATAAATGTTTGATTGATAAATGTATGAGGAGTTATAAATCAACGATTGAATAAACTCAAATGGGCTAAGGGATTTCTGGTTGCTGAGTTCACAGCAAGAGAATATGAAGGGATCTTTGAGGAATGTCTTAAGACCAAAATTGGGGTAGTGAGAAGGACAGATACTTTACACACATTTTAAGTTAACCGTGAAACAATTTTAAATAGTAATATGTATGAGTCTATTTATAAGACATTCTAGAAAAGAAAAACTTTAAGGAGAAAAATCTGATGATTGGTTATAAAGGACTGGTGTGGGAGGAGGGGATTCACCATATTGGGACACAGTGGAACTTTTGGGCTGATGGAATTGTTTTATATCTAGGTTTCCATGCTGATTTGTCATAACTTATCAAACTGTATGTTTTACAAAGAATATTTTCCTGTATATAAATTATATCTCAGTAAACCTGATTTTAAAAACAGTAAAGTTCTGGACTGCATTCTTTATTGTGTGAGGTACTATGGCTATAAGAGAGGACATCTGCCTTAAAAGAACATATAATTTAATTTTTTAGGTTAATTAAAATTAGTTTGCATGGGTATCATAATAAAGGGAAATAACAATACATTGAGATTTAGGCATGCTGGATTCTTTTGCTCCTTTGTTAGATGAATCACTTAACCTTTGTCAGCCTGTCTTTTTATGCAGTTAAGTAAGAAAACAGCCCAATGCTTGAATTCTGAGTTCACTTTCAGTTCTAAAGATTTATGGTTCTATTTTTTTGTTCTGGTTCCATGTGTTAACAGTGGGAAGAAGTAGACTTTCTTGAGAAGATCCCTATATTCTATATTGAAATACCATACAGTGTATAACAATGATGTTCAGAGTTCCAGACAATGTAAACACAAAAGAACTTTGGAATTCTATTCTAAGTTTCAGTTGCTGGTCTAAGGCAATTCTGACAAGTTCAGGAGTGTAGAATTTAGTTAGGAAAAATAATACATCCAATATTTTTATTAAGGTCAACAGTGGCCATCAATGTCAGTCCATCTTCATGTTCTACCAGCAGCATGTTACATGGTTGATCATTCTCCTCCTCAAAACACTGTTCAGTTGGTTTCTAGAACCACACACTCTGATTGCTTCTTCACAGTCCCCTTTTCTGGTTCCTCCTCATCTCCCTGATTGTTAATTATTAGAGGCCAGTGTTGGGCCTCTTTTCTTTTCCATCTGTACTCACTCCCCTAGAGACCCCACGCTTTCTCATGACTTTAAATACCATTTATATGTAATACTTGCAGACTTTATCTCCAGATTCTAAACTCATATTTCCAGTTTACTACCCAATTTTGTACAAACTTTAGTTGTCCAAAATTAATCTGATATTCCTATAAAATATATTTATATTATTCATCTCAAAAGATGGCAATTCTAATTCCTGATGCTTTTCCCCAAAACTTTGAAGTCTTATTGAGTCTTTTCTTTATCTAACACCTCACATTCAATCTAGCAGCAAATCTTATAGGGTCTACCTTAATATGATTTGATTCTTCTGTAACTGTAATTGGAGTTGAACCACTTCGCACTTTTTCACTAGCCTACTAATTGTTTTCTGCATTTTTTAAAATACATTTTATTGATTTTTTACAGAGAGGAAGGGAGAGGGATAGAGAATTAGAAACATCTATGAGAGAGAAACATCGATCAGCTGCCTCCTGCACACCTCCTACTGGGGATGTGCCCGCAATCAAGGCACATGCCCTTGACCGGAATCAAACCTAGGACCCTTCAGTCTGCAGACCGACGCTCTATCCACTGAGCCAAACCAGTTAGGGTTGTTTTCTGCATTTTCATCAATTCCCATAGAAGCTGAGAATGATCTTTTAAAAATAAATCAGATTATGTCAATTGTCTGCTTAGAATCACTCATATCACCATTCCCCATATCACCGGAGTAGAATCCAAACTTTTCCACTGAACTCCAAGTTCCTGTATGATCTTATGATCTTTATCCACACACGCATACACATTTCTTTACTTATTTTTCTTTTAATTGAGTTTATTGGGGTAACATTGGTTAATAAAATTATACAAGTTTCAGGTGTGAAATTATATAATACATCATCTGTATATTGTATTGTGTATTTATCACCCCAAGTCAAGTATCCTTTCACAATTTATCCCTCCTTTACCTTCTTCCACCTCCCCCTACTCACTTGTTTACTTGTTACTTTATTCTAATCATACTGGCCTCCTGAAATATGCCGTGCTCACCTCCCCCTCTGAGCCCTTGTTTGTGGGCTTTCCTGAATCCAGAACACGTTTCTCAGAGACATTCACGTGGTTCTTTACCTAAACACTCCTGATGCTATAAGGCCACCTTTCTGGTGAAGTCTTCTTTTGCCACTATAATTTTCAGTGTCACCCACTCACACTTTTCTCCTTTCTTGTTTTCTTATATATAGTTAGAGGCCTGGTGTACAAAAATTTGTGCACTCAGGAGAGTCCCTCAACCCGGCCTGTGCCCTCTCATAGTCTGGGACCCCTCAGGGTATGTCAACCTGCTGGCTTAGGCCCACTCCCCGGGGGATCGGGCCTAAGCTGGCAGTCAGAATCCCTCTGGCAGCCCAGGAGCCCTCAGGGGATGTCCACTTGCCAGCGAGGACCAGGCCTAAGTTGCAGTCAGACATCCTTGGCGCTGCTGAGGAGGTGGGAGAGGCTCCCATCACCACCAGTGTGTTGGCAGCCATCAGCCTGGCTTGTGGCGGAGCAGAGCTCCCCCTGTGGGAGTGCACTGACCATCAGGGGGCAGTTCCTGCATTGAGCATCTTCCCCCTGGTGGTCAGTGTGTGTCATAGTGACCAGTCATTCCCAGTCGTTCTCCTGTTAGGGTCAATTTGCATATTACCTTTTTTATTATATAGGATATTACATATATATATATATATATATATATATATATATATATATACACACACACACACACACACACACACACACACACACACATACATATTTCATGTAGTCACCTAAGTTATTTTCTGTTTCCCCATTCTAGAATGAAAGCTATAGGAAGGCAGAAGTTTTGGGCTGTGTGTGCATGTGTGTGCCTCTGTGTGTGTGTCCTTGTGTTCCATGTTTGGAAAGAAAAGACTGATTCCTCAAGGATATATGTTAATAGATGCCATCCCTGGGAATTAGAAAGGAACCTCTGCCCTGTCAAGCACTGGGGAACACATCTGGAACAAGCAAACGGCTGCTAGTTGTTTCTATGCACATTTCTTCGATTTGAGCAGGTCCCGTCAGATGAGATTAAAATGCCTTCCCAACAGACAAACACAAAGAACAAAGCCCCATGTTTTGTGAAAATTGCAAGCGGGGACTGGATTACAGTTCATGTGGGTGATTTCCTTAGCACAGGACACTGGAAGAATCTTGCCAGTAAGCTTGAAATAATTAGCATAGTGAAGTGTCAAGCACTGCTGAGGACCTCATTAATACAACTCCTTAGGGAGGGATTTTTACTTGGAAAAATTAGCCTTTCCTCCCACAAAGCACTGAAAGGGCATCCTCTAGCCTCTGGCTTGGAGCTGAGCTTCTCCATTATCACGTCTGGTAACAGAAGAGAAGGTACTTTGATTCATTGTCGCATTCAGATAAGTGAAGAAAGAAGCTTCTCAACAAGTGTGAATAGATTGTGGTAAACAAGTGGAATTTTTGAGGGGTTATTTAAACAGAAAATGTATCAGCTCTTGTGGCCTGTGTCTGTCTAGACTTGAAGGATTGCCTTCAGTTGTGTTCAGCAGACTTTTTTATGGAGATTCAGTGACTGTACTTCTTCATCTCTAAAGGCATTTGAAGAGATTTTCTAAAGAAAATTGCCTTTGCAGACTGTGTTTATGTAATAGGTGTGTCTGCATTCCCATCCATGTTGTTTCATACTGCATTGTAAATAACCCACAGCTATATTGACCTTTGGAAGTCTTTAGGAAAGGGCTAATGTTTTTGGTTTACTTTATACTTGCTTTAAGTACATCAATGATTCAATCTCAGTAAGTCTTAAAAGTAAAGCATTAGGTTGATTCTTCCTTCCCAATCAAAGGAATCATCATTTATATCCCTCAGTTTTGCACCTTAGATTATACTCTCATGGATAAAAAGCTTTTATTGTGAGCTGTGCAATACAGTGTTTAAGGTACTTTGAAATAAAGAAGATTTTAATCCAAGTTCTACCACTGGTTAGCTGTATGATCTTTGCTAAATTCTCTGTGACTTGGTTTCATCATCTGTAAAATGAGGATCATTACATTGTCTATTTTGAGTTATTGTGAAGGTTAAATGAGATGAGTATAATGTTTAAAACAGTGTCTTTCATATGTTAAATGTTAATAAATGTTAATTCCTGTTATTATCACACTCCAATTTCAAGTATCAGCCATTAATCAAAGCCACGCTAAGTCAGTGGCTGTGAAATCATCAGTAGCTTACCCAAAATTTCTTTAAAAAGCTTTAATGGAAATAAAGGATTGTGGCATCAGTGATTACAACAGTGAATAGTGTTTTTTATTTTTTTTTTTAACAGTATATAGAAGGACTAGTTTTTCAGACCTTACCCTGAATGTGTGTTAGACTATATTCCAAACAGGAAGCAATATTAGAAAGTATATATTATTACCAAATCAATCAATTCAATAACTTTATTGAATACCTGCTTTAATGAAATATACATTCATGTTTAAACAATAACTAGACTGTGGGAATGGATTTTTCTACTTTCTTCTTATGTGCAGATAACATTCACCTTCTCTTAATATAGCAGAGTACCTATTTTAAAAAGCAATTATTTTTAAAAGTCATGAGGATGAATTTAAATTAATATGTTTGTCCTGAAAAATAAACTGTAAACAGTATTGTGATTAATAGTTTTTTAATACATACCTGGTTCCTAGTTCTAGGTTCTACCTTACCCATATGTATGTGTGTATGTGTAAATATTGGAGTTCTTAAACATTTTCCATGTCCGAATCATATTTAGTTTCTTAGCTTGAGATTTTATTGATGTTTTCCTTCACATAATATATTTAGTTTGAAAGCATTCTACGAATCAGAATGTATTAAGTCTGTATTTAAGTGAGAAACTGAGAAAGTGAGAATAATTTAAGCACAGCATCACATTGTCTTTTTGTTTGCTCTTATAGATTGGCTTCTTGATCAACAATAGAGCAGGAATTTAACACCTGCTCCAAGCAGAACTAAGTGGGTGCACATGTTAAAAATATAACAGGTCCCTGCTTTCATTAAACCAAAAACATGTTTCAAAAAAAAAAAATCATGAAAGTGCCTTTTTGTGAGTCATTGCAAATGCATGCTTTCTGTCATTCTTCTTGAATGCTAGTGGAAAAGTTAAAGAGAGCAAAACTGAAATATAAAAATGAATCAAGCAAATATAGGAAAATGACACTAAACCAGATGAGTGAGGTGGCAGTTGCAAGGATTAATATGTGAACTAAAAGGTTCATGTACATATATCTATATATGTTAGTACCTTTTGCCCTGTTAGCCGAATTGGGATTTTAACCCAAAAGTCTCTTGAGCTAAGATTATGTTCTTTTACTCTATTTTTCCAGTCAACCTGAAATAGACACTTTCTGTATTTTGCAATCAAGTTGTAGAATTTTTAAAAATGAATCTCCTTTTTCAACCTTCTTTTGTTCACTGTAAGGTGTGCATCTCTGATCCCTGCCTCGGGCTTTATACCTGACAAGGGGAGCTTAGATAAAAGATAAGGGGAACCTGTGATTTCTTTGGCGGGGAGGGGTTCAGAAGGACTTTTACCCACACTTAATTGTGACTTCAGCTTCTATTTGCCACATGAAAGAAGGCCCTAAAATGTTTCTTTTTGCATAGAGCAAGAAAAGTATCCCCTAAGAAAAATCAATAAATTTTTGTTTTATTCTTTTCTTTAAAAAAAAGATTTTTAGTGCATTCAGAATTCCAAAAAAAACAACAAATCCGTAATGTTCAGAAATTCTGACAAAGCATCTCTTAGAAATAAGACGGTGCAGTGGCTGCTTCTCAGATGCTAAATTTCAAGTTAATACGTGGGAAGATTTTGACTTGGATCAGGTGAGCAGCATGAAGCTTAATATTACAGAGCCAGGAGGCATCTGTTCTAACCCTGCTGTTAAACCTAAATCTAGAGCTTCTCGGAAAGTCTGCAAGACCTACTACAAAAGGACAGGCAAACATGTAGGTCTGTGCCTTTTTTGAAATGAACCAAGTCTTTCTCCAAACAAAAATGAACCTGGCTTTACGTGGGGTAATGCAGACTTATGTGCAAAGAAATCCTACTGGTGAAGTACAATGTATTCCAGACGTAATGTTTCCAGAAAGATTTGACTGATATCTGTCCTTGATTATATCATGGTCCTTTTACAGCAATGGAAACAAAAGCTTAACCTCTGACTGGCTTGGTAACAGTAAGGCCATAGAGATCCCCAGTTCACAACTATGGTTTCTAAGGAGAGTTATGGAGTCTGCTTTTAAATTAAAAAAAAAAAAAAATCAAATACAGAGCCACACGGTCTGTTTTTGTTGCACTGTTTTTTTTTAAAAAAAATCTTTATTGTTGAAAGTATTACATAAGTCCACTTTTTTTCATCCATTGACCCCCTCTAGCCCCATACCGTCCACCCCAGGCCTTTACCACACTACTGTCTGTGTCCATGGGTTATACATACATGCATACAAGATCTTTGGTTGATCTCTTCCCACCCACCCCCTTGTTGCATTACTTCTAAAAGCTAGAAGAAGGACATTTTTCTTTAGAAGAAATAGTCTTTCTTACAATTTTTCTCCAGGGGAGAAATTCAACGATTAAAGTGTCATAGTCAAATTGCTATTCCAATTTTTGCCTAGAAAATAAGTACTTAATATGTCCAGCCTATATAATCTTTAGAAACTATAACAAGGAGGAAAAACTACCATATAATTTACATTCATTTTATTTAAAGATTTCTTAAACAGATTGATCCTATTTATGAAACTTTTAAACAAGCTCTCAGATGGCTTACAACGTTTGAGAATCCCTGCTCTACAGTATTTTTTTTTTTTTCAGTTTTCTCATCGAGGGACACATTCTCTTAAGCATAACTCTAGATTTACTTCTGCATTGACCCATAAATACCGTTACCTCCAGGTTAATGTGCTAAACCACAGTCACTCTTTTGGAAGGTGGCTGGCCTGGTGCAGAGCTCCTACAATAGAAGAAAGAACAACTACATCTTTATTTAATTTCTTTCCAGTGTAGACTTACAACAAAAACCCTGCCAATTCTGTAAAGTCTAGACAATACCATAAAAGAGTAATTACATTAAATTTCTTAACAATAGAGGCCTTGCACCAATTCTAGTACTTTTCACAATGGGAATGCTGGCGAGTGTATTTTATATATTTTTGTCACAATTTTGTCAAATTTTATGGCGAAAAAAAATTTTTTTTTGCCCTGACAGCCTGAAGCTTGATGATTTGGCTCCCTGAATCGGTAGAAGTACTCATTGAGAGTCTTTTCTGGTGCCGTGTGGAGACATGCAGACTAATTTATTGCTTATAATACTATCTAAAGCTGCTTGTGGTTTTATTTATTTATTTTTGAGCCACATAGCAAGAAATGATTTTTGAAAGAAGGTGTAATCGTGTAATACTCGCTCCTACAATCTACCTTTACTTTGCTATTTGGCAATTCTATATTACATGGTTTATTAAAAATGTGTTTTTAAACATTGCCTTTTACCTTTTAGACTCAAATGTATGCTGCATGCAAATGCTACTTTTGCTTATTCACAGTTGATGCCTGGATTTAAAATATGGACTTAGGAGCAGGGTATGAACAGTCTTCCTTCTAGCTCTCTTTATTGCCATGTTCCTTTATCTCCGGGTTAAAGAATTTTCATGGGAAGCCCTAATAATTTCGTAATTCAAAAGTTGCTGTTATTTTGCACAACATGTTGGCGATTTTGCTGAGTGAAGAGAACTGCATGCATCTAATGAGTGTTTGTTGTTTTATGGTCCTCCATTTTCAGTGTGAAGGCAGCAGGATATGGGCCGAAAATGTTTCAGAGTGTATCTGCTTTCAGTTCTTATTTTCTTGCCCAAACAGATTCTGATAAAAAACCACCACAACCATACATTTTTATGAGAATTCTACCACTGAACCACCAATGCGCGCAACCATACATTTTTAAATGTTCATCCACTTCTCTCTTTATTCCCAAGGCTCTCCATGAACACACACCTTAAACACTCATGCACACGTGCACAGAGGCAATTTCTGTTTTTTTGTGACTCAGTTCAGAAAATCACAAAAATAGTTCACTTCTGTTGGCATCTCACTGCCTGACCCCCACCCCCACATTCAGCACCAGAAAGATGTGGGGATTTTCAAGTCATTTGTCATAGGATGCATCACAGGAAAAGGAGCAGCACGAAACCAGAGATGTTGAAGAAAATCTAGTCTTAATGGCATTAGCTACAGTCCTGTATTTGAGGAAAGGCTGTTATACTCCTACTACAAAATGTTTTATATTGTTGTTAGTTTGATCTGCCTGAAAATATATAGAAATGTCCGTTTCAAGGATGTGGCTTAGGGGAGGAGAATTTTGCTTCTTCCTCAGAAGAGGAGAAGGGGTATGGAAGGAGCAGAGGTTTTCCTTGCTTTCTTCAGGACCCTCATCTGTGGGTATGCCATGCTCCCCTTTTAGATATGCAAAGCAATTTGGGTAGATTAGTTTGAAAATCCCTGTGAGTGTCCTTTTTTAGTAGTGATTTGACCCCATCAAAATCTCCAGATTGTGTGAAAAATGCTTTCTAAGTCTAATCTTTGATTTTCATGTTTGAATATATGATGGTTTTTTTTCAATGCATTTTTTACCATCTTCTTCTCTAAACATAGGCAAAGCCTTTAATAATTTATTGTGTTTCTTGCTGCTGGCTTAACACTTAGGTTGTGTTTCTAATTGCCCCTATGAGGTTCAGGTAATAACTTTAACTTTTGTGAGTTTTCCCAGCATCCCAAAGTCATTTATTAGAGCCTGCAATATCGTGTCATAACTCTTTCCAATAAACTTCAATTGCTGTATTCAAGCCAGTGGAAGATCAACAAAAATTGTTAGCTTTTTACAGTACACCAGCAAGTGGTACAAGGAATTATTCCTTCAGTCTACAATGCATTTGCCTTGTATTAAAAAGTCAGTCTCAGGACATTTCAAGCTTTGTCTTCAGACACCTTTGAAAAGGTTCAAAAAATCAATTACGTTTAGCTGCCTGGCCTGGTTCAGTGGTTAGAGCATCGGCCTGCACACCAAAAAAATCAATTACGCCAAAAAAATGTAACTACTAATATTAAAAAAGATAGCAAATGTAATTGCTTAGCCCCAACATTGACCCTGTAAAATTATTTCTCCTTATTAAGCCTTCTTAATAAGACATACTGCTCATAAAGTGAACATTAATACACACATACATATAATTCTGATGTAACAAAAAGACTATTGCCTCTATTCATAGTGGTAATACAATAGCCATTTTGAAGATATATTAAATAAAAATAAATGAGGCATACAACTGTCAGAGACTGCGGAATTTCCAGAAACAAATCTGACTTTTCCCACCTGGTTTGCTCCTTCTGTTGTGTTTCTCCACCTGGGTTTTTTTGCAGATGGCATAAGGTAGTGGTTAACCCCAGCCTGTGCACACAGACAGGCTGGATTCATACCTTGCCTATTTCCCACACTAGTTGTGTGAGTGTGAGAAAGTTATTGACCATAAGTCTCAGGCCATAAACACAATGGAGATAATAATGGTACTTCCTTTATTAGGTGGTTGTGGGAATTAAATGAGAAAGTGCACATAAACTGAGGTGACCATGCCAGGATGAGTGTGAGTGCTCAAGGAATATTGACTCTTGTTATTCTCTCAGCTTGAGTGAACTCCTAGGTACCCTGAGAAATGTGTTTCTTTTATGATCCTACTGTGCTTTTATTTTTGAAATCTGTGTGTGTGTGTGTGTGTGTGTGTGTGTGTGTGTGTGTTTAATAGACTTGATTTTGTAGAAAAGTTTCAAGTTCACAGCAAAATTGAATGGAAGGTACAAATATGCCCCATATAGCCTTTACATTAGGGTTGACTCTTGGCGATGTACATTCTATTGGGTTTGACAAATGTATAATGACATGTATCCACTACTATAATATCACTCAAAGTAGTTTCACTGCCTTAAAAACCCTCTGTGTCCTGCCTATCTATCTTCCCCTCACTCCCAACTTCTGGCAACCATTGATCCTTTTATTGTCTCCATAGTTTTATCTTTGAAATGTGCTGTCCTTGGAGTAATACACTATGCAGCTTTTCAGATTGATTTCTATCACTCACTAATGTGAATTTAAGGTACTTCCATGTCCTTTATGGCTCGATAGCTTATTTCTTTTTAGCACTGAGTAATATTTCATTGTCTTGATGGACCACAGTTTCTCTCTTCACCTACTGAAGAAGATTCTGGTTGCTTCCAAGCCCTGGCAGTTATAAATAGAGCTACTACAAACATCTATGTGTGGTTTTCTTTTTCGTATGATCATACATTTTCAGTTTATTTGGTTAAGTACTAAGCAGCACAATGGCTGGGTTACATGGTAAGACTGTGTTTAGTTTTGTAAGAAGCTGTCAAACTGTCTATCAAAGTGACTGTTCATTTCACATTCCCACTAGAGTGACTAGCGGTCCTGTGGCTCCACATTCTTGGCGGGATCTGCTGCTGTAGGTGTGGTGGGTTGCTGCCATTCTATTAAATGCGTAGTAGTATCTCGTTGTTCTCTTAATTTGCAATACCCTAGTGACATACGATGTTTCATGTCTTCTTATATGCTTATTTGCCATCTGTATATCTTCTTTGGTGAGGTAGGTGTCTGTGCGAGTCTTTGGTATATTTTTTAATCTGGTAGTTTATTTTCATATTGACGAATGTTAACAGTTCATTGCATATTTTGGGTAAAACAGGTTTATCAGATATGTCTTTTTGAATTGTAAAGTAGATATCTCAGACATAGTCTTAATGGGTAATCTTTTTTGGAGGTGGTCGGTGGGGATGTTCATATTTTAATTCCATGGACAAAAAACAAAAAAACAAAAAACCCACTACCAATAGTGAAAAACAGACGCTACTTTATTCAAAAATATTTTGAGGGTTGAGGCATTATGTAACAGCCAAAGGTCAACTTGACATAGATGGACTCAAAGGCTTGATAAAGTCATAGGGCAGAAAAATCATATGCACAAATCATCACTGTGCATGGCAAATATTTATGCATAGTAAGAATGTACAAAATCAGAAAAAAAATTATGGCTTGGGGAGGAGAGTTATTGACTCAGCTAACAGATATTTATTAAGCTCTTGCCAGATCATGGGTTTCAGGGATATTTATTGATAATATACATTAAACTAGGCAGTATTTTAAGTACTTTTTAAAATAAAATAAAATATTATGTAATCCTTACTTGATTTATGAGATAAATGTGATTTTTATTCTCAACTAGGGGCTCAGTGCACGAATTCTTGCATCTTGAAAGGAACTATGGACCTTGAGGCTGCGGTGGGCACAGGGGCAGGTCTTGGCCCATCCTCTGCGCCATCACCCGGACCCTCCCACCACGGCCCCAGGTCCCCTGTCTGCCAGCAGCCCCACGCCTGCTGCCGCAGATCCCATGTGCTGATGGTGCTGGCCCTGCTTGCACCCGCTGACGGCAAGGAGCTATTTGAGTGGGTGTCAGTAGTGGGTGGGAGCAGCATCTGCTGCTCTGATCGCCCATCAGGAGCAGGGGGAGGTGGAGAAGCCCTCGGGCAATTGGGGCCGGCAGCTGCTGCTCCCACCCTCTGATGGCACCGAGTGATTGGGACCGGCGCCAGGTGCCAGCAGCAGGTGCGAGTGGGGCCTGCAGCAGGTGTGACAGCAAGGCCAGAGAGCAAAGAATTTTCAGTAACCACCAGAGGCTCACCCCAATGACAGTGACCGCCGCCCTACTTGATCTGGTGCCCCCACTCACCTGCTTCACCAACCCACTGTGGCTGATGCCCACCATGTTCCGCACATGCCCCCTGGTGGTCAGCATACATAGCAACCAGTTGTTCAGTTTCGCCATTTGCTATATTTGCATATTAGCCTTTTATTATACAGGATTTTACTAAAAGAAACCATGGCTGGGTTCACATGGGACTGGGGACCCCCCACGCCCATCACCCAGGCACATTTGATCCTGAGTTATACACTGCCTGTCAAAGCCATAGCAAACTCTTCAATCCTCTCTGGATTCTGTCTCCATAGGAAGAGTTCGCAACTCAAAATATCTTAAAAGTGTATTTTTAAAAATGCTTGTAAAACCAAAAATGCTGTTGATGAGAGAGAGAGAGAGAGAGAGAGAGAGAGAGAGAGAGAGAGAGGTTGCTTTGAGCCAGTAAGTATGCACTCGTCAAGGCTAAAGCAGAATAAGCAGTCTTGTGTAATGTAAGTTTGTTTTGTTTTCTGAAAAAATGGTGGACAAGGGAGGTATCTGCTTAGTGAGAGGATATAATGACAGATGAAAAGAGAAAGCTGTGTGGTTTGACTCCTGTTGAGATGTTATCTTCCCCATCATTTAGAATGATGCACTAGGAAGGGTAATATGGAATTGAGGAAGATTAAGCCCCAGATAAACAAGAGAGCTCCTGTTTTCAGATAGCAGAGCTGGAGGAGTCTATTTTGGGTGAAGAAAAGGTTTGAGCAAAAGCAAAAACCCAGGGGATTTGGAGGGTGTGGTTACAGTCCTGTAATTGCATATTCAAAGCCAGGAGAATAAATACATAGAAGATAGCTTGCTAATGAATAGTGTGCAAAGGTCTAGGGATTTTAGTTTACTAAAAGCTCAGATTTTCAACTAATGAGTGTGGCTATTAACAAACCTAGACAATATTGATGGAAGAATAATGCCTTAATTAAGGGAAGTGGCACACTGTTTAGTACCCATCCTATGTATTACATTTAAGCCAATGTATCGTGCTAAGGTCTTTTAGAATCTAAGTTTGTCAGCAAATTGAATATCTGAAGGATGAATGGTTAGAAAACCTACTCTGCATGGTTAATAGTTAAAAAGTAGAACATGATTCTCCGGGAGAAGGCTGGAGCTGAGGGTGGAAGAAAAGTAGACTGGAAAACAGTTTTCAAAAGGTGAAAGGCTGTCATAGGGGAAAAGGTACAGATTACACATTGTACTGGTTCATACTGTAGACCATTACAGAGAGGAGATTTTTAGTTTAAAGGGATTTTAAAAAATAAATAGCTGCTTTGAGAAATAGCTATATCACTGGCAGGTTTCAAGGAGAATATAAGTGCCCTTTGTCGAGATATTTTAGAACTGTTTTCAGAATGGAGAGAGAGTTTGGGCCTAAGACCTTTTTCCAATGCTAAAATTTGTGTGATTTTAATATTCAATATTTGTATTCAGTATTCAGTGTCATTCAATTTTTGGCAAAGACTTTGTCATTTCATTCACCTGTTGCTTCCTTGTACATCATAAAACACTCAAATAATAGACCAAGGGAAATCCTATAAATTTCCTGTTTCATGGGTATCCAAAATAAACAGTTGTTTGCAATTTAAAGTTTTAAGTAATCTGAGCAAATAGGGTGAAATAAAATATGATATTAATGGGAGTCAATCAAAGTCCTAAGTTCTGGAAATAAAATGAGAGAGAAGATGTTGACAGTGTTATATTTAGAATACTGATAATTTAAAAGGAGACTCAGTTACATTAAACTCATGTTTTCTTTTTCTTTTATTCTAAGGTATTTTACTGAATGTCTTTTCCTACGCCTTGTGATAATGTATGCATTTATATTTGACTGTCTAATTCTTAGAATCATTTTCTGAAATTGGCACCTTTATGCCATTTAAAATGCCTGTTTTACATCCAGCAGTGTAGTTTCAGTTTAGTAACTAGCAGTGTGTGAGTGTTTTCCTTTTTCCCCCAATAATTTAAACTATTTTTACTTCCTGTCATACTGCATTGATTGACATGTCTAAAACAAATCTAAAATATATTGGTGCTAATGCAAAATAAAAATTTCTTACCTTATTGAGGATACTTATAATGTTAGACATGTTCCCAGTTATTTAAAATTTGATTTTATCATGCTGAAAAATATTTTTTCTATTTCTGCTATACTAAGTGAATTTCATAAAAATCAAGAATGGTATTGGATGTGCCATATATCTTTACAGAATCTATCTTAATGATTTATGTTGTTTTTCTTCATTTGGTGTAATGATCCATGTTAATAGATTGCCTAATTTTGAAACATCTCAGCAGTCTTTGTCATACATGGCATCTGAAGTCTGAAAGTACCATGCTTGAGTCCTGGGTTTACATTTAGTGTCTGTGTAAATCTGGGCTACATTTTCTCATCTGTTAAGTGATCAAAATAAAAGTTACTTCACAATCATAAAGATTAAATCAGGTATTATGTAGAGTGTCACATAGGTGCTAACATAATAAATGGCACTACATCTTTATCATAGTAGGTTATGCATTTAGATGCAATTGAATATATGTAAGGAGTATATCAATTATGTCAATTGTAGCAACCCTATATAATAAAAGCCTAATACGTGAATTGGCTGAACATCGGAATGACCGGTTGCTATGATGTGCACTGACCACCAGGGGGCAGACGCTCAATGCAGGAGCTGCCCCTTGTTGGTCAGTGTGCTCCCACAGGGTGAGTGCTGCTCAGCCAGAAGCTGGGCTCATGGCTGGCAAGCACAACGGTGGTGGCAAGAGGCTCTCCCTTCACGGCAGCACTAAGGAACAGTGAGCAGGCGGGTGGGCTGTAAGGAGCAAGGGGTCCTGGACTGGAGCAGGCCTAAGCCAGCAGGCAGACATCCCCCAAGAGGTCCTGTACTGCAAGAGGGCACAGGTAGGGCTGAGCCCCCCCGCCCCCCCCCCGCCCATCCCCAGTGCATGATTTCATGTACCAAGCCTCTAGTGATAACATAAAATGGCCTATGGATTTTGGACCTATGTATGTGTATGGGTGCTGCGTTTCACTGGCTTTTGTGTAAGAAAGTTCTAATTTTATGAAATTAAGATAGATAGTTGGCTAGCAGTTTTTATATTCTAAAACATATTTCTTCACTGGCAGTGACCTATTTCTAGGAATTTCCCCCCAAAGGCAATATAGCATAGTAGTAATTAAAATAAAGAGATCTGGATTCAATTCCTAGTACTTCAACTGCTTAGCAGAGTGACTTTAGGCAATTGACTAACCATTTTTATGCCTCAGTTTCCTTATTCATAAAATGAAGGTAATAATAATATCTGCCTCTCAGAATTGATGTGAGGATTTAATCAATATTCAGTAAATATTCATTTTGTGGCCATTACAGATTAGAACTGTGTTTGGTGCTATATTAAAAAAGATAAATTGGGAAAATAGGAAATATTAACTGACAAAGTTTACTGTTAATATTATAATCAACATTATTAATAACTGAAGCATAAACTATCTTGACAAAGCCTTTTATTCTGCATTTTCTTCAGTTATTTCTGTTCTAGTTTATCAGTTTCAGCTCTGGAAAAATGTATGAATATAGCTAGGAAGATTGATGGATAAGTATTTTGTCTTCTTTTTAAAGAGACTGACAATTTGTCTGACATTTTTATTTTACTATGTGGGTAAAAAAAAAAAAAAGAAATATCCTAGAATGTAGTATGTGACAATATTTGTGATATAATAATTCTTATTACAGCAAGAAGCTAAATAATAATAACTTTGTAAAGTCCCTAGTAGTCTCTTTAATAATTATATAGATGGCTAGTAATGAGTGAGAAATATACCTTATATAACTTTCAGCTGGGTAAACTGAAGGACAGTATGACACCATTTACATTTCTAGGAGAGTTTTCACTAGGAAGATAATGAAAGAGGGTTGTTTTTTGTTTTGTTTTGTTTTTTTAGAAAGTCAGAAATAATACATATGCTTCCAAAAATAAGCTGTAGTAAAATTAAGATGCGTCTCAGGAATGGAAAAATTCACCAGTATTTTAGTGTTGTTGTTAACCCTTTGAGTGCCAACCAATATCCTAGGAACTATGCTAAAATTGCCAAGGCATTTTTGCTGATTTTACAGCAGTTTAGGAAAAATATTATGAATCACAAGTAAATGAAGTTACATATTCAAAAACTTAAGGAAACCGTTACCACATTCGTTTTCATCTTTGACATATATTGTTTGCTGATTGTATTATAAAATACTAGTAGAAAAAAAAATTGCAGGAGGAGCGTAATAGCGCTCCGGGCACTTTGGGCGAAAGACAGGAGGAGCGCTATCGCGCTCCCTGGCACTCAAAGGGTTAATCCTCACCGAGGATATTTTTTCCACTGCTTTTCTGAGAGAGGAGAAAGAAAGAAAGGAAGGATGCAGGGAGAGACATATTAACTGGTTGCCTCCTGAAAATGCCAAGACTGGGGGCAGGGAGTGAACCTGCAGGTACTTGACCCTTCAGTGTATAGGCCAATGCTCTAACCACTGAACACACCAGCCAGAGCTTGACAGTATTCTAGAAACACTCCCTCAGTGTATGGATAGAAGACAGCAAGATGCACGTTTGGAGGTTGAAAGGTTAATTTTGGTGTCGTCATTGAATTCTCTTACTTTGCGTGTGTATTTATTTGGAGAACTTGAGTGTTGCCTACTTTTGAACCAATAATCATACACCTTCTATAACCAGTTCATTTTAGTGGTATGTGTTCATGTCAGTATAGTCATTTGTTAGGAAAATGTGCTGGAATAGCTCAGCTCTTGTAATGTAGATTGGACATTTTGATGTTTTAAGCCAGTGATGAATCAGCATGCATTAAAAATAAAGTAAAATGCTAAGAAAGCACTTAAATTTATAAGATACATTTATACATCTGTCTTGAAAATATTTTCATAATTTCTTATGGAATTTTGGGGAGTATAAAATGTAATAGCAAAGAGGCTGATAGAGTTCATTAAAGCAGGAAATTGCATTTCTTTTTCAAAGTAATATGGAATAACTTAATTTTGACTAGAAAAGCTAATGAAAAGCTCAGTGTCACTAAACCAGTTGTGCTGGGTTCACATTTTTTGCATCTCAGTTCAAACTTAAATGGTTCCCACATCTCTTACTCACCTATCATTAAGTGTAATTGTTGAATCTTGAGAATAAGTCATAGATTGTCCCTTGTTAGTTGTAAATTGGAGTGCAGTCAGAGCATGTATTAAATATGCTTCTCGTTTTTTGTCAACATCAAAAGTATGCTCTTTGCTTGAAGAGAAAGAGTTCTACTATTTTTTGTGTCCATTTTTTTTGGAGCAGTATGGGTTATTTAAGATTTCTAGCATGAAGCATTTTCCCAAAGCTGGCATTCTTGGGCACTATCTTGCATGAAATTAGCTCAAAATAAAAATGCTATCATTAAAAACTAGGCTTAGGGAGAAAGAGAAGATAGCAATGATTGAGAGGCTGATTTCAAAAGACTAAGATAAAAATGAAACCATTTTAAGAATTGTTATTTATAAATAAAAAATAGTCCATAAACATTCATGGAAGGAGAGTATTAAAAGCATCTGAATGTCCACATTTTTAAGAGAGATGTGAGATAGAAGAAGAAATAAAACTAATATAAACATTTATCATCATAACCTAGAGCAGGGATGGGGAACCTTTTTTTCTCCCAAGGGCCATTTGGATATTTATAACATAATTTGGGGGCCATACAAATTTATCAACTTAAAAATTAGCTGCTGTATTTGGTCAAACACTTAATTAACTCTCCCTTAATGCCTTGGCAGGCCCAGACCAGATGATTTCAGGGGCCTTAAATGGCCTGTGGGCTGCAGGTCCCCATCCCTGACCTAGAGAGTAAACTAAAAAAGTTGAAAAATTAGAATAAAAATATTTTGATTGGGTCAGTTCATATTTAAAGTTTTAGATACTCTACCATTAATTTTTTATTATTTGATATAAAATATAGTTAATGATGGTTTATTTCATTCTTTTCTGAGACCATTTAAAGGCTTTATTTCACAGTACTGTATAAAAATGGTTTTCTTAATGCAACCAAACTGTTTACAAAATTCAGATCCGTGTTTTCTTGATTATTGGTTTTTGACATTTGGAAGACTTGATCCCATGAAAAGTTTTAATATTTATTTTTAAATATTAAGTTTATCCCTACTGGGAAACTACTTTCTCAGGATGATGGATATTCTATTGGATTTGATTGGAAGTTTGAGACACATCTTTCCAAAATGACAACAAATACTGAAAATGATTTAAAGAAATCTGTAGCTGTAGGGAAAATAGATACTAGATGAAAACAGATATTCAGACAATGGGGAAAGAGGAAAGACACAAACCCGTTTTGTGAGAGATCCTTCATTATAGAGTCTCTGAGCATTTGCTGACATACCAAATTATAATTAAACCTAAAGGATATTGTTGCCTCCATTTCTGTCTCCTAGGCCAGTGGTTGGCAAACCGCGGCTCACGAGCCACATGCGGCTCTTTGGCCCCTTGGGTGTGGCTCTTCCACAAAATACCACGTGCGGGCGTGCACGTACAGTGCGAAGTTGGCTTAAAACTTTAAGTAAAGTTTATTAAGTTAATTTTAGGGAACGTTGTGGAGTGAAAGAAGATGTAGTGTCGAGGACTGAGAAAGGTATGTTGAGATGGTTTGGACATACAGAGAGGAAGAACGAAAGGAGATAGACGAAACAAGTATACAAGACGAGTGTGGATGGGAGAGTTGGAAGGGGTCTAACTCAGCGAATGTACCTCAATCAGATTGAGGACGTTTTTAGCAAAGGCCAGCTTAGGAGTACCCTAATTAAGTTAATAACAATGTACCTACCTATATAGTTTAAGTTTAAAAAATTTGGCTCTCAAAAGAAATTTCAATCATTGTACTGTTGATAATTGGCTCTGTTGACTAATGAGTTTGCCAACCACTGCCTTAGGCTACTGAAGTATGAGAAAATTTACCCTGGCCCTAATGGTGGTGAAGTGTTAGCCTACCAAATACTGAATACCTGGACTAACTGAATGCCCATGAAAGAAGAGTTGCTGGGTTCTGCCTATCCCATTTGGGCAACTTTGTCAGTGTTCAAAGCCTCATACAATGATTAAGAGTTTAGAGCAGCGGTTCTCAACCTGTGGGTCGCGACCCCTTTGGGGGTCGAACGACCTTTTCACAGGGGTCACCTAAGACCATCAGAAAACACATATATAATTACATATTGTTTTGTGATTAATCACTATGCTTTATGTTCAATTTGTAACAATGAAATTGGGGGTCACCACAACATGAGGAACTGTATTAAAGGGTCGTGGCATTAGGAAGGTTGAGAACCACTGGTTTAGAGGCTCTGGAATACTCTCATGTGGCCTCTCTAACTTCCAAGGGATCTTGAAAAGTGTCTAGAGGGAGGCAGTATGGTGTGGTTGAAAAACCTTAGTCTGGAACCAGATAGGACTGTGTTGATGTGACTAGATGATGTTTTAGCGCTGTGACTTCAGAAAAATCACTACACTGCTTGCTTTGTGGTTCAAATATCCTCAGCATGATGATCATAAGCTAAAACAGAGATGTTCTGAGGATTAAGGAAATTAAGGTTTGATAAGTAATCAACATATTGCTTCGTATACATAATAGTAAAGATGCTAGCTTCTTTCTCTTTCCAAGAGGCTTAGTAATACCACTAAGACTCATTTTAGCACTTGGACGTTTTCTGAGAGGCACACTAGTATGGTCTTAAGCACACGAAACCTAGAACCTGGAAGCTGGTTGCCTGAAACCAAATCAAAGCTCTGATGCTTATTAGGCATGTGATTTGGGGCAAACCTTTTGAGGCTCAGCTTCCTCATCAAATAAATGGATATAATGATATATATTCTAATATATTATAATACCCATAAATTACTTAGAAGGAGTGCCTGGCATATCACAAGTATGTAAGAAGATTAGTTGTCGTCATCGTCATCATCATCATCACTGTTACCGTCACCGTCATCATCATGCATCTGCTGAAAAAATGCAGCCCTTCTTGAATATTAATACTCATTGAGATTACACAACTGAATAAGTTAGATGTGGCTTCTGTTTGGCCTTAGAATGATATTTGTGATTAATTTCTCAGTGGATTTTTATCTTCTCAGTTAGGTTTGATTTGTGTTCTTTTTGAAAGAGTTGGCATGTTTGGCAGGGGAAGCATGTAAGTGGAATATGAGAACACAGCATATTAATCTTGCTGTGATATTTAATAATTAAAGATTTATCATAGATAACCCAAGGTCCACTGAAGAGTACTGTTAATCAAGGAAGATGTAGCCTTCCTATATGGCACTGGCTTTTCAACTACTGTTAGGACAGAACTTTAGGTGAGTGTTTTTTTGTACTTCACTGGGTATCCACTAATCAAATTTTGTTTCATAAAAGGGCATTTTCACAGATAAACATTGTACTCTTGCTCAGCAGATCCAGTGACCAGTTCCACCCTAAAATTCTCACGTTCTCCCCCCCTTCCTCCCCTCCCCCCCCCCCCCCCCCCCGCAATATAGAGGATTAGTTATGTGAGAGTGGGAAGCAGGGAAAGAGCTAATCAGTGAGAAAGGAACTGCAAAGATCCTAAGATAGGACAGAACATGGTCCATTCATGGTGAGCAAGGGCCAGTGTGAGAGAGCCATGAGGAAGAGAGAGAGCAAGAGCTGGTGTTCTTTTGTTAGATGGCTGATAACTTGACTTTGCTCCACATATTTCTCCCTCAGGCTGTCTTTACTCTCTTGTCAGAATCCACACATCTCCTCAAAATATCCTCTGGCTCTGTTAGGTCAACAGTGAGAAGAGATGATTTCAGGAAATCCTCAGTGGTAACTGCTCCTGAGAAGTTAGCATTAAACTTTCATCTCAAGTTCACAATGTTTATGAATTATTTGGATATGGGCACTCACTGTGTAGTTGGTTTCAAAACTCTTGACTAAATTGCAGAAAAAAATGGATATTTTTGACTATTTGTTTGATTTTTTTTTTCAAAAGAAGAATTGGATGAAGAATTTCTGCTCTTGTTTGAAGTGACTTGTTCAGTAGTTGGGAAACTGCCTTTTAGGGACTCAGACATTGAACCTTGCTCATTTTTTTCTTCCATGTGAATGGTGAGATAAAAGGGTTAAAGGTGAAAACTTTTCTTTCTTCAACTAATTTGAGGAGGTTACTTGAAAAACTAGTCAAGTGATTTCAAGCAGTATTTTTAAGGAGAATACTTGCTACATCTTGAGATAAAAGGACTCCCTAGAGAAATAACTGAGCCAGACATTCCACCCCACAAAGAAACGAAACTTGTTACCTGAGCTTTGAAATATAAGCATATGATGATGAATCATTTTTTGACATTGTAGAAGTAAATGACTTTTGGAAAATGTAGCAAGTCCCTGTTGATTCAGAAAGCCTTTATATATTACATATCATAAAGCGCATTGATGAATTAAACTTAGGAACAAACAACTGAATGCCAAGATGCATACTGTTAGGTTTTATCAATTATTTTCCATTTTTAGATTGGAAGATTTTAGAAAAATACTTAGCTATCTTCTCTCCAGTTGCTTTATTTGTGCAAATGATATATTTTAGTTTTTATGCATATTTTCATAACCTAGTTTTATCTCTCTTTGACAAACCTTCTAGATAATACCAACATATGTTCATATATAATTTACATATCTCTATCTTTATCAGAAGTCGATATATTTATTTCTGAGTCTGCATTTGTACATAAAAGCATCTGTCTTTATACATACTTGGTTTCCTCCGTGGAGCCAATATTTCATCTGCCTATAAAACTCATACTCCCATGATTGATTTCTTCACATCTACACCTCCTCAAAGAGGCTTTCCTTAATCACTCACTGCCTCTTATAACACCCTGCTCTTTTCCTTCTTGACACTTAGCATACTTTATATGCTAATACAAAGTTTAATGTATAAAGAAATAATGAGAGACTTAGGCTTTATAATAGCAGCAGTGCCATCTGTTTTCTTAACCACTGTTTATCCCAAACTTAGCAGAATGTCAAGGAGTATAGTAAGAAATCTACTTGTGTTTGTTGAATGAATGAATGAATATCATGAATATCATTGAGGATTAAGCTCGTGTATGATACTTCCAAAAATTTTAGTGTATTTTAGGCAAGAAAATCATGCAATTTAAGGAAATGAATGCATGTAAACACAACCAACAAATACAGTTTTAAAATTTTGAATCCTACAGAGAATGGTACGGTGATTTGTGAAACACACTGCACCTAAATACACTGATAAGAAATGTTGGTAAGCATTTCTTGACATTATTTTATTTTTGTGGGAGTATTATTGTTTTATTAAGACAAAGAAAGGTCATAATCATCAGGAACCTTGGCCTTAGAGATTCTGCATTCTCTCCTGGAAACTCTTTTGTGCCAAAATTACACACATAAACATAGATTTATTTTTGATGGCTGCAGAAATGATGACTTACCACGCTGGGGATAATGGAGCCTTGCTGATTCTATAGAAAATAGTCTTTGGTGAATGCATTTCTCCACCCATATGCACACATTTGCTTTTTCTAAGGATGTCAGACCGGTAGTCCTGGACTAGAAGTCAATAAGAAAGAAAAGAAGGGAGGTAGCATTGTCAGCTTTTCTCTTGAATGCATTTCAAGTTAGAGCTCTGCTTCAGGCTTATGAAAACCAAGACAGCGTTATTTAAAAATCAGCTCCTCAAACACACTTAAAAATATCACCTGGTTCTTATTTTTCTGGTTACAAGTCATGATTCACAGACATGATTTAAAAGAAATGATATCCCTTCCAAACCAACCTTTTGTTTCATAAGCATTTATCAACTGAGACCTTTAAAATAATTGCATATATCTCTTGATATGTTTTTGTTTCTCAAAAACAGGTTTTCAAATGCAAAGGCTGGTTGTGTTTTACTTACAACCTAATTACTAAGGTTACATTTGCCATGCAGAGGACTAAAATCACCATCCAATGATATTTTGTTTATTTGTCTTAAAAATGTTGTGCTATAGATTTGGAACTTTAGAGTCAGACTGTAATTATATAATCAGCTCTTCACCAAAATGATGGTCCTGAGATACAACAAGTAAATTAAATCTACAAATAACCCCAAACCGTTTTTATAGGAAAATCATTTTGCAAAGAAATGCCAACAGCTAGCAGAATTGATAAAGCCAAGTGTCTTCTCCTGTACAGTTCCTGATGGAGGGAATACCAAGCAGTGTAACGGTGCAAAGACAAGAAATCAGAGAGAAACAAAGGGTATGGTTTTAATCAGTCCCTGAAATATAATGTTTATGGCACAGAGTTTCTGGAATGACTATACAGTGTGAGCAAAGCTCATTTAACATCTACTGGTAACCAAAGGTTTTTAAAGCAACAGCAATAAAACAAGTAAAAGTAAACTTAACAAAAATACAAGCCATATCTGATCAGCTCATTGCACTTTGGATAAGGCTTACCTTAAGCCAGTGTGGTTTTAGATCTCTATGCAGCAGCCTGAGGCATTTGTCATGATGCCAGACCACTGGGCCAAATATTCAAACCAGAAGTATTGCATGTGAAATATTAAGAACCTTACATAGGCCAGCAGTCAATGTCCATTTATTGCTCTATTTAATTCCTGACTTTTTATTTTCCAGGGAAAGAAGCTTATGATAGAACACACTCTTTATAAGTACATATTTAAGGATGAGGATTTCAACTTCCATATGGTTGTTATTTTAGGGGTGAAAATACAGAATTGGTGATCTGAATGAGCTGGTTCTAATTCCCAAGAGGATAAGTTAGCTGTATTTCATTCTACAGCAGATATAATATCATTCAGAGGTTTGCTATTTGGACCACAGGAAGGTACCATGAAAAAGGCGTGACCTCTCTGATCTTCTGGCTACACTGGAAAAGTTCGTAATGGTTCAAGAATACCTTTTTAAGTAGAAAGGATGATTCAGTATTGGCTCAACTGGCACAATGAGCAAAAAAGAGACAGTTTCAAAAACACTATTATTAGGGTTATTGCCCTTTTCAAAGATATACCAGTCAGTCATTTAGTGGGCTAATTTTATGTCAACATTTTATTTTTGATAGTTTTATCTAATGAAAAATAATGTGAGGAAGTTAGGTATTAAGGAGTTAGTGTTATGACCAGAACTCATGGTCTATTCATTGTCAAGAGGAGAACTCATTGACCCTATTCTCATTTACACCACCAAGTCCTACACACTGGGCAAGGCAAGCATTCTTACCCATACAGACCAGTCCCTCTATTAATCCTGGAGAGGAAGGGTTATACTTTCTGGCAAAAAACATGCATGATTTACAAAAGGCCTCCTGGGTTACTCAGAGAAAAATGAACCCAGTGGGGCATTGGAAAATTGCTGATTTAAAAATATTTTTAAAAAGCCTAGAATTCATTTACTTTATAAATTCTGAAAAAAAAATCTAAGACTCAAATTCAAATTTAGGTGATTTTGATGTGTTTCAAAAACTAGTACTTTCTAATTTTTTTCTGTGCTAACTCTTTAGCTACCCAGTTCAGCTTATCATAGCCTCATAGCATCACTGCAATGGAAGAGGTCACAGAGGTTGTCTAATTAAGCAGTTTCTGCTTCAGGACCAATAGCAAGAGAGTTTGTCCCATAGGTTTGGATTTTAGAATGTTCCTTTTTGAGCCACATGGTGGGTAGATGCTCTGACTTTGATCAAATCTCAGCCTTTCTGAGCTTGAGCTTCTTCATTTATAAAATAGACTATAGGCCCGGTGCACAAAAATTTGTGCACTCAGGGGGAGGGGAGGGTCCCTCAGCCCGGCCTGTGCCCTCTTGTAGTCTGGGACCCCTCAGAGGATGACCACCTGCTGGCTTAGGCCTGCTCCCCCGGGCATTGGGCCTAAGATGGCAATCAGACATCCCTCTGGCAGTCCAGCAGCCTTGGGAGATGTCCACTTGCCAGCGGGGAGCAGGCCTAAACTGCGTCGGATATCCTTAGTGCTGCTGAGGAGGCAGGAGAGGCTCCCACCACCACTGCTGTACTGGCAGCCATCAGCCTGGCTTGTGGCTGAGCAGAGCTCCTCCCATATGAGAGCATCCTGACCACCAGAGGGCAGCTCCTGCATTGAGCATGTGTCATAGTGACCAGTCATTTCCAGTTCTTCTGCTGTTAGGGTCAGTTTGCATATTACCCTTTTACTATATAGGATAGAGGCCTGGTGCATGGGTGGAGGCCGGCTGGTTTGCCCTAAAGGGTGTCCCGGATCAGGGTGGGGGTCCTGCTTGGGTCCTGGCCAGCCTGGATGGGGGGATGATGGCTGTTTGCACCTGTTCACACCCCCTTCAGGGTGGGGGTCCCCACTGAGGTGCCTGGCCGGTCTGGGTGAGGGGCTGAGGGCCGTTTTCAGGCTGGCAGGTGACTAAAGCTCCCGACCTCTCCTTTCTTTCTTTCTTTTTTTTATTTTTTATTCTGGGATTTATTTACCTTCTATGGCTGTCACTGGAGCTGAGAGCCGGCTTTAGCTCTGAGGCTCGGCTCCAGCTCTGAGACCTCGACTGCTGAAAGCAGGTTTCTGGGTTTGTTTGGCTTCTATAATTGCAGCATTGTTTCTTAGAGTGCAGCTCAGAGGCCGGCAGTGGCAGGCGGGGAACCTTGGCTTCCTCCATCACTGGAGCAAGCAAGCCTCCTGTTCGCTTCAGCTGCCTGGCTGCGGCCACCATCTCGGTTGGCAGTTAATTTGCATATCGCCCTGATTAGCCAATGGGAAGTGTGTCGGAGGTATGGTTAATTACCATGTCTGTCTATTATTAGATAGGATACAGTGCTTCATGAGTTGTTTTGAAGATCAATGAGATATCATATATTCTAACTAAGTGGTACTAGTTACATAATTCAAGCATTATTTCCATCAGTCTATTCATGGAGCAAAGCATTTCTTTTCCAAGTGTGAGAATAACCAATACTAGTAATAATAATAAAACTCACAGGGGCTGAGTTGTTATTAAGTGCACTAAGAACTTTATGTGCATTATCTCATCAAAAGAAGCATGATGAAAATGTTCTAGAATTAAATAGTGGTGATAGTTGCTCAACCTCATGAATATACTAAAACCACTGGAGCATACACTTTAAAAGGGCAGATTTTATGATATCTGAATTATACCACAATTAAAAAAAGAAAATTGTATGGGAAAGAGTTTTAGAAAATTACAAATGCATAGGTAGTGTGAAAAGAGTTGTGAAGGAAGGATACAGTGAAAAATGAGTCAATCTGTCAGTCTTTTATAAATATGGTTGAGGAGTCAAAACAGGTTCATAAAAACCACATCTAAATAATGTGTGAAGGTGGAGTGTCAAGGCTTGCAGAGTTTTGCTAGATACTCTGTAGACAGAGAGATAATTGTGAACCTCCAGGAGGGTAATACTGTCAGGATATTACTTCATGGAGCTGAAGGAGCTCTAGTATTCTGTAGAATGGAGCCATATTAGGAAAGATATATGATCTTAATGAAGATTTTGTAGAAAAAGGAAAATATTAATTTCTTACAACGTGTTAGCACTAAATATGATCCTTCTGGGATGGTATGATCACCCTATCTCTCACCCACTTCTGATTCCTTGTGTGGTGCATGGAAGTATAATTAGCCGAAAGGAAAGAGTCACTTTGCAGTAATCCTACTCTTGACTCAGTCCTCTGAGCATGCCTGGGTGTCAAGACCTTTTCCTAGAAACAAACACAGCTGAAGTCATCTGTATCACACGCCCCTCAAACTTGGTTAGGTTGTAGTATTGATGTTCATTAACTATGTGATCTGGGGTACATTAGGTAAACTCTCTAAGAAGAGAGAGAGAATAGATTAAGTGCTAGGAGTTTCAGGTAGATACATCGTGTGTAGCTCAGTGTCCCACACCCAGTGAGCACTCTGGTATGTAGGGACTGGACAGACAGATGGGAGGCAGAGGGGACATATCTTCTATGCCCTTGGATGTCTTTGGTATTTGTCTGTGCTATAGGCATCCAAATGCTGGCTGGCTCCTGGGAGACTCACTGAGACCCTTCAGGACCCTCCCCCACCATGCACCTGAGCTCCTTCTCATTGCTCTCTGGATTCTCTTGTGGGTGTGACTATTTGCTTCCATGATTTATCATCCCAATTCGATTGAAACTTCCCAAAGACGGAGAACATATGTTATATATTGCATTGTCCACACATTTATGCAGAATGCAGAATGCATATTATATATTTCATTTTTATTTATTAACTGAATGGATTTTTAAATTATTTCTCAATGGGGAAAGTGGGAGACAGGGTAGCAGTAGCTTTTGGTTTTTGAAATAGTGTGGGGTTTTTATTTAGGGGCAAGTGCATTTCCAGTTTAATTCCAGGTTAAAATAACTAAACGACACTCACTTCTTGACATTATGGACCATCCAGAGTGGGGGATGCAAAATCTTTCAGTCCATAGGATCTTTAAGTCATTAATTTGGAAATGTGTTTGGATTGAATTAGAAATTCCCTGAATTTTTGTATTTGTTTAGAGATGAAAGAACAGGTGGGTTTCTGTCACACTCTGTATTGTTACTTACTCCAGCCACAGTGACTGCAGGCCTCAGAATCCCCATTTAGCCTTAAAGCCTCTGGTCTCTGGTGAAGATTAGTCTCTGGACAAGGAAAACACACCATTTAGCCTGACTCTGATTTCAGCTGACAATGCAGAACTGCAACATGGGAGTTGGTCTGTATTCTGAAATGGGAACAAGCATGGAGTGCATTTGAAGACATTGTCAAGTTCTGTCCTAATTGGGCCCCTGGAGTATAGGATTATATAAAGTTAGAGGCCTGGTGCACAAAATTCATGCACTTGGGGGAGGGGGGCTGTCTCTTAGCCCAGTCTGTGCCTTCTGGCAGTCTGAGAACCCTCAGGGGATGTCCGACTACTGTGGAGGCAGGAGAGGCTCCCACCACTGCCACTGCACTCGCCAGCCTTGCGCCTGGCATCTGACTGAGCAGCGCTCCCCCTGTGGGAGTGCCCTGACCACCAGGGGGCAACTCCTGTGTTGAGCATCTGCCCCCTGATGGTCAGTGGGTATCATAGCAACCAGTCATTCTGCTCTTTGGTTGATTTGCCTATTAGCTTTTTATTATATAGGACTAGAGGATTGGGCCTAAACTGGCAGTCGAACATCCCTCTCACAGTCTGGGACTGCTGGCTCCCAACCACTCACCTGCCTGCCTGCCTGCCTGCCTGCCTGATTGCCCCTAACCATTTCTGCCTGCCAGCCTGATCACCCCCTCCCCTAACCACTCCCCTGCCAGCCTGGTCACCTCCAACTGCCCTTCCCTGCTGGCCTGGTTGCCCCTAACTGCCCTCCCCTGCAGGCCTGGTCATCCCCAACTGCCTTCCCCTGCAGGCCTGGTTACCCCAAACTTCCCTCCCCTGCAGTCCTGGTCCCCCCTAACTGCCTTCCTCTGCAGGCCTGGTCGCCCCCAACTTTGTCCCCTGCTGGCCTGGTCACCCCCCAACTGCCCTCCCCTGCAGGCCTCCCCCCCCCCCAATTGCCCTCCCCTGCAAGCCTGGTCACCCACAACTGCCCTCCCCTGCTGGCCTAGTCACCCCCAACTGCTCTCCCCTGCTGACCTAGTTGCCCCTAACTGCCCTCCCCTGCTGGCCATCTTATGGTGGTCATCTTGTAACCACATGGGGGCAGCCATCTTGTGCAAGGGTGTGATGGTCAATTTGAATATTACCTCTTTATTATATAGGATTCTATAATAGAAGCTTGTAGACTACAACCAAGCCTCCCCGCTAATCTACATGCTGTCCAAGGTTGCACACTTGTTCATCCTGTTGATTGATGCTCTCTACCAGAGTGTATAAGCAAATAAACCAAAAAATAGGAGACCATTTTTATTGATCTATTTTCTGAGACATAGTTGAGCCAAATATTTCTGCATAATAATCCCAGATAGCAGACAAAAGCCAGTGACATTCTATATGCTATATACAGGCTAAATCTTAATATGTATATTCTGTTTTATCTATTTAATATACACATCAATGGAAATATATCTGCATCTATAACATACAAACATGTTGCTTGAAGTATGCCGAAGATATCCGGAGTATCATTAAATCTTAATCAAATATTTTTCAAATGAATATGTGATTGCAGTTGAAATTAAACGGTGCATTAAACTATAGTGCTACTGGCTAGAACTTTCAAGTTCCTTCCCAGTGTCATCTTTCATAATGTTTCCTTTTAAGTTGGTTTAATAACATAATCATTATTCAGAAATGAGCTTTTGTGAAAAAATTAATAATTACTTTGTCACTATTTATTTAATGAATCCATGGAAAGACTTCATTAAATTATAAATGCCTCGTTACTGATATTCTTATAATAGATTTTTGAAATTATAGTGCGAGCCAGTTATCCATTTCAAGGAAGATACAATGCTGAAAGATCAGTACATGTCCAGTGAAATTACTGCTGGTTTTCCTAATGCAATATTCATGAGAACTTGCCGGAGACAATCACATTTAATCCCAGAGAATAAGAATTTGAAATGAATTCTTTTAAATTGTAATTGTCCATTGGTAAGAAAGTTCAGCAAGTCTTATTGTTTCTATAATTGAAATGGCTTTCTATTCTGTCAACATGGGAGATATGTGTTTGTAGAATATTTACAATTTCTGAATGGAAAAATAAATGTAGGTCCTAAATATAATTGATATTAATATTTTGTGGTTTATATGCATTTTAATGTAATTGTTTTCAAGGGAAAATATGATCCTGTGTCTATCATTTATGATTAATTGTTTTTCAAGGATGTGATGTAACCTGGGTGGGGTAATAATATCTGAATTAGGGTAGAGTGTGTTATCATTTGAGTCTACTTTAGTGGTGTACAGTTCTGTTCTAGCAGATGTCGGAGTTTGATCCATGAGATATCAAAGATGTTGGAAGTTCAAGGACTAAATTAACATTTTCAGAGGAAGATTAACATCATTTCAAAGTCAGAAGATTTCCAAGAATTACCAAA
Source organism: Myotis myotis (assembly GCF_014108235.1). NCBI lineage: Eukaryota > Metazoa > Chordata > Mammalia > Chiroptera > Vespertilionidae > Myotis > Myotis myotis. Next base: position 28,127,327 of record NW_023416318.1, read on the forward strand.
CCTCATTATCTCTTAATAGTTTGTTTTACTGTGTTGCAAGAAAAGCATCTCTGTGAAGTCTGGGGATTTCTGTACCCTAGAAAATAAGCATTTTACATTTCATAGTGCAGAAAATTTAGGGATGAGGTAAAGGGACATGTTTGGTTTGCTGCATTTTGTACTTTTAGCTTCTATTCACGGACCATGAATCTCCTGAAAGCATAGAGCTCTGATGACAATTGACCGTTATGGGTGGGAAACTTTAATAATTTCTTTCAGTCTATCCTGAGATAAGAAACATGCCTGTGATAGAAGAGATCCTAAAAACAATGGGCAACTCTATTGTTTTACAACTCTGTGTTGAAATATGTGATTCCTAGGGCACAACAGGAATTGAAACGTGTTCTATGGAATATTTCTTCCTTACCCCCAGGAAGTGCAACTACTTTGGTCACTCTAGGGTAGTAAAATGTCATCTGTTCACTGTAGATATAAGAAGTACTTTCAGTTCACTCCTTTGTAATAATAAATGCAGCCTCAGTTAAAGCCGGTCCCTTGGCACTGCATGGGCTGACTGGAAGCTGCCACTTGCACTGGGGTTGTTTCTCCTCTTGTTCCCACAACATTCACTTATCTTCCTTCCTCATCTTCCAAAGGATGAGGCAGAAGAAAGACGACATAAGAGACAGAAATGATCTTAGTTGGCTAATACAATAGTAGCCATCTAGCTGGGCTTAGTCTATGCTTTCAGGAGCATTTTGGCGGGCATTTTGGTGAGTTCTTTTGTGCTGTCAACATCATCACTGGAATTTCTTTACCTGCAGTTCCCTTGAGGAGGGTGGGTACTCCTCCTTCAGATGGTCATTTAGGATTCCCCCCTCACTCCCCAGGTACCCGTTACTGCTTTTCCTGGTTCTTTCTGTTGCATTGTCTTCACCACTCACCACCCCTCACTGCGGGGGCTCTCTCGGACAGGACACAACACAATTCTGAGTGGGCTTCCTAACCCAATTTCCACAGGCAATGCTCACGTGCTCTTTGTTCTAACAAACTCATTCACAAGTGATTCCTGTCACAGGAATATCTTTGCTCTGCCGTCACCTCATCACCTAGTCACTGTCTTTCCCCTTGAAGGTTTCTCAGGCAAGAATCAAATCCCAGTTTACTGAACCACTGCCACCAAATTCCAGGAGACAAGAACCAAACTTTCTGAAGTTCTACCTTCCACCTTGGCTGTACCTGCAAAACATGTTATATCCCAATTCTCCCCCCAAGTCCTCTTCTAATGATCGATCTCCTCTTGGCCTTTCTTTTCTCTTTCATGGGCTGGAAATAATAGTAGGTCCCAAATTTAAGGTGCCAAGAGCTATTTTCAGTGATGTCCTTTGCAAGTTTGGCTTAGTCAGCTTTTTACCTCATTTTGTAATAAGAAAATAGTGATCTATTTGTTTTTAACTGATTATTTTAAGATTGCAACTGAAACGGAGACAAAAACATTTTATTGTAAATCCCATTGCATCTAAATAGCAGTTGCTTTCTGTCCTCTATACAATATTTTAAGCACACATTAGTTGATACATTTGTAAAATCTGCAAGGCATAATGCAAGGTCCTATGGTGTTCCTACTCCAGCAGGAAAGAGAAAACAGGTAGCAAGGAACATCTAAGAGTTACCAGTTCTGCTACCTGAAGTTGGGATGAGCCAATATTCCCCAAATTCAGCTTAATATAATGATGAGGAGCATAAATCCTAGAGCCAGACTGCCAGGATTTGAATCACAGTTTTTTCTCTCTCTAACTCTGTGACCTTAGCCAGGTTACTTAATCACATTGTGCTTAGTTTCCTTGTCTGTCAAATGGAGATAAAATAGTACCTTTCTCACGGGGATCTTATGAGAAATACCAGAGTTAGTATTACAGTTAGAACTTAGAACACTATAAAGGTGTTTGCTAAATAAAGATAATGCCTAAAAGAGAATGCCTGCATCTCTGCATGGACTTCCCTGAGTCCCCTGGATGAATGTTGGATACATTTAAAGTTTTATTGGAAACCCAGTGTTGTTGTTGTTGTGTGTGTTTATCACCTGAATCATTCTACACAATCTGGAATAACTTATAATGGCGTACATTTTGAAGTAAGGATTATGAAAAATATGGTGGAAAATAAAAATAAGTCCAGGGGACAACAGTATTCCATTCTAGTCTATGCAGCTAGAAAAACTGTCCTACTCACTTTGACTCTGAGTTTCCTAATAACCAAAGTCAAAAATGAAATATGAAAAAAAAGAAATGTAATTTTGTCATATTGTGTGTCAAGCCTGAAACAAAAATTTTAAAAAAAATTAGAAACCATATTAACCTATTATAAGAAAAAGACCTTTTATGGACAACAAGGACCAGGAAAAAGAAAAATAGAAACCGTTAGGATGTGTGCATGAGGGGGGCAATGAGCACTGTCCAAATAACACCTTCATGTACTTCCCTTTAATCAATGCAGTTTTTGACAGCGTTTTCGTATAACAATTCTCAATGTAAGCTGATACTCTTGCTGTTTAGCTCAATGCCGAGAATCTGGCAAGATATCTAAATGATGCGGTCCAAATATTCAGGTTTTCAATATTCTGATGGTTAATTTCTGCAGAAATGGATGGAGTACATGCCCTTTAAATTCCTCTGCCCCCATGGAGTTCTTCCCAATGGAGGTTTGACGAAAGGTGAACTACAGAGAATTTGAGGTTATGTACACGAACAAGGGCCTGCAGTGCTTTAAAAACCCACTGAACTCATGATAAAGTTGACAGTCCTACTGTTAGAGAATGTTTCTCAGAAGCAGAGGACACAAGCCCATGTTTCTTTGCCGCCGTGTAGTATGCGGTTCTAAAGTTAACAATAACAAACCCTGTGCTTAGAATTAGATTTGCAACGCTGTTTTGCATAATCCAGAGAAGGGGGTTGATAATCATAGCTAGCCATATTTTAGCTTAGATGGAAAGTAACAACAAGGGAACTGAATTCTAATTCCAGTACCCATCCACCCATTAAGTTATGTGACCTTAAGCAAGTCATTGCACCTTCTTGTGTCATAGTTTCATCATCTATAAAATAAACTGAATGCATTTCAGGCTGGTAGAATTGGATGATTTGTGTGTGTGTGTGTGTGTGTGTGTGTGTGTGTGTGTGTGTGTGAATAATGACTAAAAAACTGCACTTAAATGCCTGCCTGCATGCCCATACCTTTGCGAGTGACTTTCTATATCGTGATTATTTGTCAGTTGTCTCTAAACAGACTTCATAGCTCTGTTTTCCCCAGTTATTAAAAGGGAGAATGTCAAGCCTCATTTTTCTCATGAAATGTAAAGAGTGGATTAAAGGAGCGGTGAGATGGGACATGAAAGGCTGTCCTTTCACACAGACAGCTGTGCATGTTGTCTGTGGCAACCTCTGAGAAGGAGGCAGCTCAATTCTTTTGAAAGTGTCTTTTGGAATATCAATTATCCATGAAAGAGATGCTTCAGATTTACCCAAATGTCAAGAACCTTTCTTCCACATGAGTTTTTCAGAAGTAAAATCGGAGGAAAACAGCCGTTGTCTGAAGCATGTCTTGATCAATATCCTGTATGTAATTCTAACTAAATGCTGACAGATCAGCGCAACTTTATATAACTTTTTTCCCCCCTCCTCTCTTCCAGCACCAAGGAAAAATTGGAGTTAAATTTAATGTTGGGACAGATGACATCGCCATCGAAGAGTCCAATGCAATCATTAACGATGGGAAATACCACGTAGTGCGTTTCACGAGGAGTGGTGGCAATGCCACGCTGCAGGTGGACAGCTGGCCAGTGATCGAGCGCTACCCTGCAGGTAAGCCAGTGAATGGGTATCCGGGGAAGATTTAATGAAAAACAAAACACTGTTTTGCGTTCGATTCACCCAATTGTGGGTTTTCTGAGAAACCATCATGTATTTATTGGACTTTAGAGTCATGTGAATGTCCTGCTGTCCTAAACTGTTCTTGATATGATGTACAAATGGCATTTTACAGAGGAACTTGAAGGCACACGTTACCGTTTGTGAAATTTAGAACATCAGTGAAATCAGAAAAATGCACACATAAAAAGGCACACCATGTCAAAGCTGTTTTTTTAAAAAAATTGGATCCTTCCATTTGAACAAAGGAAAGGCTTTGTCAAAAGTAACAGAGTGAAAATTTAAAGCTAAGGGAGGGAATAGTATAACCCCTTTCCCTGAAAGGAAATAGAACCAGGTGATTCCTTTGATGGTGACATGCAGCTGAATCTCATGAAATGTGCAGGCGGGCCATGGGACAACCGGAGAAACAGTAAAGGAACTATTTGTAGTACCTGTAAGTCAGTAGCTATAAGAGCCTGAAAATAAATGAGGTTTGTTTTCACTGTCACATAGCTGTGGGGTTTCACGAGGATTCTGACACCAGCATCACTCATTTCAAGTCTCTAAAATGAACGTGAGGCTATCATAGAGAAAATAAAAATGATCTTGTTCATAGTTCATGAGCTTTGTGAGTGCTGCGCTATTGAAACAAAGGCAGTAGATTTTAAATTTAAGCCGTTGTTACTTGTGATTGCATATATTCTCAATTAAAGTAACATGTTATTTTAAAGTAAAATGCAAATTAAAAGTATAAAGGTATTTATTGCAATTATAATCCTCTCTACATTTTGGTACAAAGGAGATTACTAAAAACATCAATCTCATTTTTCTCTGCTCCCCTTTTAGATAGAACTGGATATTTTTTTGGCATGTGGATGTGTTGTTTTTTAAAGAAGAGCTATAGAACAGTAGAAAGAAAGAGTGTAAAAAGAAATTTTCATTTTGCACAATAACAATGATTACCTAAAGGTATCTATGAGCCCCTCTATTACAAGTACTTTGTTTCTTGGCAGAAACAATTTGAGGAAATAACTAACTTACTAAATAAAGATCAAGCTTCCTTAGTACTGACTCACAATTATGGAAACGGGTGTCTGTGATGCCCTTGTGCACCATTGCTGATTTATAAAATTTTACATCTCTAACCCTCATCTCAAACCTCTTTTATAAACTTTGTGCTCTTCAAATATTTGCTCAATTAAATGCAGTATAAAGCTGCTCTATAACAAAATTTAGAAGCAAGCGCATTAATAATAACTGCCTATTATAGTACTGGCAAATAGTGGGTACTTAGTAAATATTTGCAGAATTGATATCCTGGGGAATTATCCCAATTTTACACTGTAATTATGAGAATGTGTACCTTCTGTGGCTGTCTGTAGTAAGGTGGACTGGAAGACTGGGAGGAAAGTGCCTGAAATCTGTACACATTGTTACATAGCCCCCAACAATCCCTTATTGCATTTACTGAAATCCTAGTTGAAATGTATTGTTTTTAATAACTACATCCTTGATGGAATTACAGAAAAGTAAATTGGTGAATTTCTTAAAATGCAATGAATGAATACCTCCTTACTAAGAGGAAGTCATGGCTCTGGACTCCATAAAAGATAGAAAGCAGGATGAGATCTAGATCCTGACCCTGGAACATGTTATCTGTTAATAGTGAACATGAACATGTAAAATGCTCCATTTATTATTATTACAGAGTGGCAGTTGCCTCTTGAAGCCTAGCTTTGTTTCACCAGTTAATGATTTAAACGTACCTTCATTTAGAAACTTTTTCACTCTTTCCACACTTTTCAAATTGGTATCTTTAAGAACGCTGTTCTGGTGAATGTTAATGATGACCTATGTTGGGGGAGAGAGGAATTCCCACTCTCAACTAAGTCTGAATTAAACTAAATTGAAAGTGGCTACACTGGGCTTTATTATATTAATAGTCATAATTCACCTCTAAAAGGGAAGTATGGTTTGCATTTCCCAAGCACAGATCATCAGAACCTAGTTTACTAATGCATTATTAGTTCACGCGGGTAAATATTTTTGTTTTTAAAAATTTTCATACCTCGCTATTTTATTATAGCTCATGTGATTAAATAGACCAGATATGGTGTACTAGCTATAGTTCAAAAAAGTTATGGTCCCTGTGTTTTTGTGGCATGTCAATATTCAATTTGAATAGTGGTCATTAAGATCGGGCAGTATTGATTAAGTCAGCAGATATTTGTATTTTTTTTTCTGGACTAATATCTGTTTAACACATATAATGTCTTTATTTACCAATTAAATGAGTGTTCAGTATAAAAATATACATGTATTTAAAAATCAGAATCTGGCAATGTCATGGTAATGAGCAAATCTTTAGAAATAGATATTTTGTATGCAACCTTTTATATTTAGTCCTTTACCAAAAAAGTATTTTAGATAATATTAACAAACACAGAGTAAGCAAAGCTTCAGTTACTCTGAAGGATGCAAACAAGGGTAAAATGCAGTTTACCCTCAAGAAAATTAGAGCACCTGTGGGGAATTTAAATATATGCATCTACAAAGTTAATGATCAATATGTGAAGAGCTCACAGGAGTCACCATCGTTGCCATCAGTATTTTATTAATCATCTGCTCTGTGTGCATTTCAGCATGATGCTGCGGTAGGAAATAAGCCATGAAAATGTCAAATACCCTTTTTTCTTGGAGCTTCATCTGCCACAACTCCATGAAGGCAGAGTACAAATTTAAGTGTCATCTAGAGTAAAGTTGTTAGAACAGAGCGATTTTATGTATAAGTTTAATAGAAATGTCTAGTATATCTCTTTTATGTTGGTTTGTGGATGGCTATTTTTATTTTTAAAAATTTGTGTTATTATTCATTAGAAAAATAGTTGGACCATAGCCTTTACCACCAAATTCTATAAGGAGAGAAGAAGGAACCAACAGACTCTACTTGGTTCCTTTTAAAGTGCCTGTGCAGCAAAATATAGATACTTAATAAGGGCTGAAATTAGTAATTAAGTATAACACTTAACCTTCCATTATAGGGCTTTGTGGTAAGTACTTTTATATGAGGCAATTTATCTGGTAGCGACACTATCCTATATAATAAAACCCTAATATGCAATTTGACCCAACAGCGGAATGACTGGAAGAACGACCGGTCACTATGACACACACTGACCACCAGGGGGGCAGACACTCAACTCAGGAGCTGCCCCCTGGTGGTCAGTGTGTTTCTACAGGGGGAGCGCCACTCAGCCAGAAGCCAGGTTCATGGCTGACAACAGCAGTGGCAGTGGCGGGAGCCTCTCCCGCCTCCACTACAGATGGGTGGTAAGGAGCAAGGGGTCCCAGACCGTGAGAGCTCCGGACTGCGAGAGCCCTGGATTGCAAGAGGGCATAGGCCGGGCTGAGGAGCCCCCCAGTGCATGAATTTTGGGCACCACGCCTCTAGTACCTTTAATAAAAAGCACCTAAAGCATTGACCATTGGTACCCCACCCATAATGGTCTGGAAGGCTTTCATAGAGAAAGTAATTAGTAGAGGTAGATCAGATACTCTTTTGGAATGTATGAAATAATCCCAATAACTCAACAATTTACATTTTAGAATAAATACTGAATTTTCTGCATAGGGACCCAGTTTCTGTTATTTTCTGTACATGGAGCAAACTATATATATAAATATAAATAAATATAAATATAAATATATATATATTATATATATATATAAAAGCCTAAGCAACTGAACGACTGGTAGACTGGTTGCTATGAGGCACACTGACCACCAAGGGGCAAACACTCAACACAGGAGCTGCCCCCTGGTGGTCAGTGCACTCCCACAACCAACCTCCCGCGGTCCCTCCCCCTATCTGGCCAACCACTCGTGGTCTCTCCCCTCAGTGGGCCAACCTCCCACTGTCCTTCCCTCTAGATGCTGGCCGGCCTCCTGATTGGCCCCAATCACCAGCCATGCCAAGAGACCCCACCTGTGCATGAATTTGTGCACCAGGCCTCTAGTAGAAATAATATTTTGCAAACCATTTAAAGTTGAGAAAACCATTTATTGATGCTTATCAATTAAATCTCTAGAATATGATGCATCATTAATCTCTGATTTTCCCCTAATTACAGTTATATAGCAAAATTTTCTCTCCAGAAGAATAGACTTCTCATAATGTTAATCCACAAAGCCAAACATACTATCTTGCTTGCTCAGACTAAAGATTGCTCCATATAAATCACAATTACCTTTGAAAATAAACCTTTGACTACTTTTCTACCACAGTGTGCCAAAAAGATGTCCTTTATATTATGTATATTAAGGTCAAATATTCATTGTATTCCTGTCAAGTTAACACCTCAAATCAACACATATTTAAAGGAGGTATATACTATATTAAAGGAACATGCTGGGTTTGCCATCTGGTTAAAGGGATAAGTAAAAAATGTTCAAGATTCAAAATATAATATGTGAGGAAGTATAAATTATCATTTCATATTTGGCTAATTTTTGAATAAGATAGAAAGAAAATATATTGTAAGGAGGAAGAGGCCAGTTTGGAAAAACTTGTTTGGGAACTTAAAAGACTAGATTTTTAATTGGAGGAAGGCATGCATTCAGTTTAATGGGATTAGCAGGAAGAGAAAGAGACAGAAAATACATAGAAAGTTATTAAATAGTCCAGGTATCAAAAAATAAAAGCTTAACATTGGTATGAAAAAAAAAAAAGGATGAATGTAGAATACATTATAAGACCTGGTGAACAACTAAATAAAAGGGGAGTCATTCCACTTTTTAGTTTCTATCTCTTTTCTCTCTTTTTTAAACCATTAATTATTCAATATTCGAATGCTGTAGATGTCACCAGACTGCACTAGGTAGCAATGAAGTGGAAATCTGCAGTGGGAATAAATAGAGAGGTTAAAGACATAGTTTTTGGTATGAGATCTAAGATCCAAGTTTAGTTTGGGGGACAAAAAAAAGATTCAGCAAACCTACTAATTTAAATAAATTGTAACTTCAAAATTAATAGTAGAGAGTTTAACTGCTATTAGAAAGGAGAAAGTGGTGGTCAGGAGTGGTGTAACAGAGTAGATTCCAATAGGGATATAAAGATTTGGAAGAAGCAGAGGAATAGCCCAAGAAGAGACTTGGCATTTGCAAGAGGGAAGGAACTTCAAAGATCTTCTATTCCAGCTCCTTCATTTTCCAGAAAATAAAGTGGAATCTTGGAGAGGCTAATTGACCTGATCAAGATCACTATGCTAGCTGGGGACTCTTGTCTTCTGTCTCTGTGCACCTTACTGTATGCTGTCTAGGAGGCAGAAACCAAAATGAAGAGAGATCATTTTAGGTAGTCTTCCATATAGCAAAGTACAATTTTTATAACTAATGTTACGACTTACATGATTGGTAATAGCTGAATATTTTAGTCTATATCACAACCACTGCCAACCCACACAGACACATACATACACTAACAATTATCTAAGAAATGTTAAAAATAATAAACACACAGAATAAAAATAATTTTCTTACAAAATTATTTTGCTACTATTAAATTTTTGAATCAATACTTCTTAGTAGGCACTGATTATTTTCTGACCTCATGTTTAAAATTCTTCTTGAAAATTAAGTAAATAAGTATGAATCATTACTCTTTGATTGTTCCTACTGCACTCAACCTTCAGGTTGGCACTATTTCCAATGTTTTGTATTTATTCTTGGTATTTATTTCTCAGTGACATCACATGACACTTAGTTGATTTCAGTAGCCAGAAGAGGAGTGAGTCATTAGATGATTTAGATATTAAAATCCTTAAGAATTACTTGGGAGAAAAACTATATCTAAATAGAAGACTTGTCCCATGTCTTGGTTAAAGGTATAGATATAGGAAATGTTGGACCGGATCTCCTTTCCCTCCTACAAAGGTTAAGACATTGGGAATATAACTTTCTGGTGGAAATTGATAAACCATGCAAAAGAATTAAATCACTTTTTAAAATAGATTACCAATTTTTGGTAGACCCAACATAAGACATGATAATCAGTAGTTGGCTCATAGTAAGGTAACTTAATAAATAATTGTGAGAAAAATCCCAGGTTCCTCATTCAAATTCCATCCTAAAACATTGTTCCTGCCCCGACCTGGTGGCTCAGTTGGTTGGAGCATCATCTCATGCACCACAAGGTTGTGGGTTTGATTCTTGGTCAGGAAACATACCTAGCTTGCAGGTTCTACTCATGGTCGAGGCCCTAGGAGAGGCAGCTAATCAGTGTGTGTGTGTGTGTGTGTGTTTTCTTATCCCTCTCTCTCTAAAATCAATAAAAATATATCCTCAGGTGAGGATTAAAAAAAATAAGCATTGTCTGTTGCTGGTGGATTTAGCCAAAATATACATACTTACATGCATGGTGAAATATATAAATATTTGGATTCTATTTGACATAGTAAATGTTTACTAATTCAAAATTTCCAAGTACAGCTTACATTCTGTGAGGGCTCTGAAGCCTCATACACTGTGGCTATGTTACATAGAACTAAGGGCTAAAGCTCTGGCAGTTCTGTTGGTAATTATCTTCTTTCATGGTGTTCAGTTTTCCTGGGACTTTAGGGGCTTTTCTTAATAATGCAACATAATGAACTTTTTGTTGAGTAGTATATTAAATGCATCTTCCCAAAATGCTTAGCTTCAGAGAAATTTTATCCAAGGAGATGGAAAGATATGAGGTATTCCCACTTCTCGCTCATTCCTATATATTTTCAATGACCTGGATTTTTTAATTTTTTAATACCAAAGATGAACAACATAAGCTGATGAACAAGGACTGATCCAGAGACGGAGAGGCATTGATTGGACTGTCGGGACTTGGAGGGAAGGTAGGGGAGGGTGGGGGTAAGGGGGAAAGATCAACCAAAGGACTTATATGCAAGCATATAGGCCTAATCAATGGACATGGACAACGGGGGGGTGAGGGCATGAGCGGGGGTGGGGAGGTGGGGGGTAGAGGGTAACGTGGGGACAAGGACACATATGTAATATCTTAATCAATGAAAAATATATATATATATATATATATATATAAAAGAGATATTACTATTACTATAATGCAACCACTGTAGAAATGTTAATGTCTGAAAAAGTAAATATATATATATATTAAAAGAAAGAAAAAGTCCCTCTGATGATTTGGTGGGCTTTGGTATCATTTAGACTATAGAAGCTGGAAAAATACAAAGAAAGAAAGGAAAAGAAAATAATAGATATGTGGATGATAGATATGTGGATGATATGTGGATGGAAGAGTAGGGACAATTCTTTTTTACAGGAGAATTCAAATTAACAAATGTAGAAGTATGATAAAAGTAGATGTTCAGCACTAAACTTCAAAGTATTACTTTTTGAAAGCACCAGATGTGCTGAAATTAGTGGGGAGAATTTTGAGCGGAGACTAGTAATTTATGTATCTCCACCAAGGAGAAAACATAAGCTTTCTGCAGATACACTCAGAAGACCACCTTAACTAAGTGAACAACTTAACATCACCAGTAATAAGAAACATGGGCTTCATGCACCTGCTGATATGATGCATTGTGAAAAGCACTTCATATCTTTCCTGTTCTTGGTATTCTCCACAAAAGTGCATGACCTCAATCTAATCATGAAAAATGCATTGTGGGAATCTGGATTGGATCCTGTAACAGTAAAGGGATTATTTAAAACTGGTGAAACATAATAAAGTCTGTATACTGTAGTTCACAATATAGTACCAATGTTAATTTCTTGGTTTTGGTGATTGTCCAATAGTTATTTAAGATGTTAACACTGGGGGAAGATAGATGAAAGGCATGTGGAATTCTTATTATCTTTTACAACTTTTCTATAAGTTGATATTTTTAAATAAAAAATTAAATTATTTTTATCTAAAAATTCCTTTTAGTCAATTCTATATAGTATAATATTATTCTAGAAAAAAAGATTTGAAACAATAAAACTTCTTGTTTTTGTAGACCTGGTAAGTTATGTGTAATTGTTAATGAATTATATATTAACATTTCATATGGTTATTAGAAAAGTATGTTTATTCTTAAGGAATATAAACCTTATTTCTGTCACAATTCAGAGGTATAAACTAATCTAATATTTTAGTTACTCTTAATTAAGACAGAATGACAATAAATGTGAAAATCGTTTAATATATGAAGCCTTTAAATAGGCCATGCATGAAAATTTAAACAATGACGATGAATATTTTGTGTCAAATTTAGCCTCATGGGTTGAACAGTTTGCAATGACTTTGATCTTAAGCATTTTAAAGTCTGTTTTGTTTTCAGCCTTATGAATTTCACTGCATTAAAGGCAGCTGAGGTTCCCACAACCCCTACCCTGGAAATTTGAGACTAAGTTTTTTGCATGTAAAGTATTATTGTAGTAATTCGTCAGCTTGGGCATATTATTTATACTGGTGGCCCAAATATTTAAAATGTCTATTGAGAATCTGAAAGAGAATATACATAACTTATGTTTGGCTAGATATAGCCATTTGCATTTCCAATGCACTATTTTAGCTGGATTGATGAAATATAAAACTGGTCAGAATAGAGGAACATTTAGCTTCATATTTTTAGATAGTGTCAACTAATTGATAACGTGCCATAATAATTTTTCAGGGTCACCTTTGCTGGAGCATTTAAAAAGTCCACATAGAGTCATCAGTTCTCTCATTTATTATTTTTAGTGCTCAGTTTAACAGTGGAGTTGGATGAAAGTGTACTTCCTGGTTGGAGAAGGAACAAAATGAAGCTTGTTTAAAACTTTTTTTAAAAAATGTATCTTTATTGTTGGAAACATTAAAGATGTCCCTTCCACCCTCTTTAATTCCCTTCACCCTACTCCTGCTTCCCCCACTCCAGGCCTTCACTGCACTATTGCCTATGCCCATGGATTATGCATAGATGCATATAAATTTGGTTCTTTGGTTAATCTTGTCTTCCTGGTTAATCTTGTCTCCTCCCCACCCCCATCCCCAGTTTGCCTTCCTGAAAAGAGACACAGGATGGTCACAACCACAATGAAAAACAAAACTGGCAACAATTAGGGGAGGCCTGTGCTTTATGGAAGTAGAGCTCAAATAGAACATGAAATCCATTGGACTGATTGAGTAAAGAAGTTGATGTGCCGGATTGGAGTGAGGAAGTAACAGAACTCACTTAACAATCTCAGATATTCCCTGAGCCCATTTAAAGTTCAGACAGCACCGTACGCTGGGCACTACATCCTGGGAACTGTGGTAGTTATTTTACATACATTTTCTCATCAAATCTTAAAAGGCAGCTTATAGTATTTTCTGTTGATAGATCAGTAACTAAACATAGGTAAGGTTACTTACCAAGGTCCCACATCCCAAAGCTCACCCCAGGGTTCTGAAGTATTATGCAATGCTGCCTACACTATTTATTCATACTCCTTCTAAGAGAAAAAAAAAATAGCAAAGATTCTTCTTGGCCCCCACCAGATTTCAGGATGACTAAACCCTTGTTGTATTGAGGTCCTGATAGCAATGGTATTGTTTCTTCTGTTCATATCTCTGAAGGCCATTCAAGGGTCCCTTGGGATTTGTAGCATGCATATAATGGTGCCATCTCCCAAGGCTGATTCTCCTTCTCCTCCTCCTTCTCCTATTCCTTCTCTTCCTCCTCCTTTTTTTCTTTATCCTTATGCAGAAATGAGTGCCACATCCAAACTGTATACCTCTTAAACACTAAAATTGCAATAGAAAAATATAGACCACACATCAAATGACCAAACTTCAAGCTTATGCTATGATAACACAAGATTAAAAGTGGGATAAGGTGAAGGTTAAGAGAGAAGGCTCAGGAGTCAGACTGCCTGTGTTCAAATCTTAGTTCCAACACTTTGTAGATGTGTGACCTCTGGCCTACTTCTTTAGCTTCTTTACACTTAAGTTTCTTATCTATTCATGATAGTACTTACTTCATAGGGTTGCTTGTAGTTTCCAAGAGTTTTTAATTTAAAATACCTAGTAATTAGTAAAAAAACATGGTAAGTAGTAACTGCTCAATAAATTTTACTTCAACTATCTCTAATCAAAGTAGTTTGGGTTTGCAATCCTGCATTTGCAATAGGTACTACCCTCCCCATATTAGTGTGTAGTGTATTTCCTTCGGGGAACAAATTCATCCTTTCTAGGTTGTCAGAATTGGGTTCTCACACATGGAAATAAACATTTCCAGAAACTTAAGACATGTAATTGCCTCACCCCTTTCTGTCCTCCAATCCAAACCTGAGCCAGAACACTATAGAGACATCAGCTGGAAAGACAGAAAATATGTTCTGTATAAATTAGAGAAAGGAGTGGTGTGTGGGGATCAGGGAAGACTTCAGGAAGGACTGGAATGGGGGCTGGGTGTTGGAGAATCCTTTGAATTTAGTAAGTGAGCATTAGGGAGACCATGGCAACTGGTGGATGGGCAGCTGCATGTAGTTATGAAGTTTGGGTAGCATCATACCAATATCACATCAGAGGGGATGGAGTGGAAGCTGGAATCCAGTCTATGCTTGGGTCAGCAAGTCATGTGCCCTGAACAAAGAGCTGTCTTTTCCTTCTCACCAAGCATCTTGGGCTAGCTAAACCTTCTGCCTGGGCTCTAACCATCAGGGGAGTCTGTTTTCAGTTCCCCAGGATGGTGCTCTGTAATTGGAAACCATAAAAATTATCACTCAAATAAGCATAATTCTGAGGGAGAAAAGAAGAACTGCATATTAGACACATACCAACACCATCCCAGGCAATTGAGAACATTTGTTACTTTACTTACAAGCTGCAGAGGGTACTTAGACTTTTACCTGGAGAAACTAGAATCAGCCTAAGTTAGTCATTCTACTAGATGGCTGAGTTTATTCTTGTGCTGGTGAGGAAGCTGAAGATATTAATTAGAAAAGGACTCTGAACTCAACTTAGAAAAATAATGTTAACCAGACTTTAAGTCTTTACTTTTCTTCTTATTCTAAAAGTATTTTAAAATATCAATACATTCTTATCTATAATGATAAAAGCATAATATGCTAATTAGACCAGACATCCTTCTGGACATCCTTCCTTCTGGACAAAGCCACAATGGGTGGGGGCCACGGTGGCGGCAGGCGGGGGCCAGGGCCAAGGCCCTTGCATGAATTTCATGCACCGGGCCTCTAGTTCACTCATAAATCTTGTGCTTGATTTCCTCTTTTGCTTGTTCAAGTCACATGTACCTTAAATTATATTTATTTTGATTCAAAATACTTTTTAAATTTCTGACTAAAGATCTTTTTCTCAAACATGTCTTTCATTCTGAATTAGAAAACATTGAGAAAAGATAAGCAACTAGAAATGGAAAGAAAGCATGAGGAAAATGAATAAATTTAAAGTGCTAACCCAGGTCTTAGACCTACCCATTTCTTTCACACATGAAGATCTACCTTTTACCTTAAGCGCTAATGGAGGCAAAAAGCCTCAACTACTCCTTTAATTCATCAATGAACATTCGTTAAGACCATCCACTTCATGGCTGTCCTATGTTGTGCTAAACCTGGTTGTAACCACAGGGAAACAAAAAACACCACCTTTGTTCCCAAGAGTTTAAGGTATACTTTGGGAGGAAAAATAAATCAGTGAAGTATGACTGTGTGGGAAATACAAAATTCCATAGCTCAAAATATAAATACAAGAACTGGAAGAAATATGAAGTAGAAGAGATGTGCTTAGTGCTATGGTGACTATGAACTCATTCCAGGCAGGAGAGGGAGTGAACCCCAAAACAGAGGCAGGTATAAATTCCAAAACAGGACTAACATGGTCTTGCTCTTTGTGATGGGATATTTAGTTTTCATATTTAGTCAACAATCTAGGGACTAAAGCTGAGAGAGTAATTAAGGAAGGAGGTTGAGAACTTCTTTGTTCCAGAATTTGTGGGTTTTTAAGGGATACTATCCTATGACAGGAGAATGTTTTCTTTGGAGAGCTTTCAAATGCTCCTAGACTTAGCTACAACATATAGGTTTTCAATTCAAATTGACCTGGGGCATTGGGAAGAAGTTGAGCACAGTTTCTGAGTCTATGTTGATAAGGTGAAATTAGCAATGTCCACCTGGACAAAACTCAGGCACCTGCTGCTGGTGTGTGCCTGTTAGATTTTAATAAATTCTGAATTAATAGAAGCACAACTAAGTTTCATTTGCACAAAAATGTATATTTCTGATTGCAACTAAATTCTAACTCTAAACAAATTAGAAGTCCCCAAACCATTTTACCCTCTTAAATTCCTAACTTGAACTATCAAAATCTTGTTATTCCACCAACATAGACACTGGGTCCAATAACAAGCACTAGTTTCCACAAATTGTTCATTCAAATATTCCCTAATTTCCATCGTTTCTGTTTGTGCTGACATTATTCTAGTGATATAAAGCTTTTATTACGATTGGGCCTCTTTTCCTATTGTCAGCTGTAAACCATCTATATTCCTCTTCAGTCCCCATTATTTTATTCCATCTGGTATATAACTAAAATGTTTTCTTCCTAAAATTGCGTTTATTATATCTCTTCCTGCCATCAATTTTTCAGTGGCTCCCCAAAGTAAACTCTAGAAGGGATAGAATTTGTATGAATGAACAGAGTGGTAGGGTTCAATGCCCTTTGCTCAGGTCCGGTATGATGTTTTATATTTTGAAATCTTACCTTTCTAATTTTAATTTTTTGTTGTTGCTACACATCTAGATTATTTTTGAAAATCTGATTTTACTGACTTACATTTTTCTAAGTATTGTATTATTGTTATTTGTTTTTGTTTGTTTGTTTGTTTGCCCTGGCAATAGGAAACGTAGGATTGCAGGTATTTTTTTTTTCCTATATTTTTCAGTTCAGTTTCATACTTTGAGTTTTACTGTTATTCATATTGAATATACATAAAAACCAGTAACTTGAACAACTAAACATAATGATCAAAGGCAATTAGGGGATTTCAGTGTATAGCCAAATAAAAACAAATTAAAACGACAGGGTTCCTTGTATTGGCCCATAATGTGTGATAAAGTTTTTCTTTATTTTTACATTTCCTGTGAAGAGGAAATAACATTAACGAGAGTAGTTTTATGATATAATTTACTTCACTCTTAATGAGTTATGGTGCTTTTGGACTCTCTTCTAATTCTGAAGGGCTCAAGAGACCAATCTCAAGGCTCAAGGCTATCAAACCCCTGCCACATTGGTTGGGAATTGGACTAGCGTATTTTTTTATTTCTATGGGTCTGGGATTCTGTGTAATCTATAAAAACAATAGTAAGCATCATATATTTATCGCTGATTATCTATCAGAAACTGTTCCTGGGTGCTTTATACACATTACATTTTGCTCCTAAAAACATCTCATAAAGTGTCCCCAATTTACAGATGTGATATGACTTGAAAAGATTCAGTAACATGCTCTCGAGTCCCTTACTGAGATGCGGGCTTTCTAACTGCCATAAAATCAAATAGACTTCATTATCTCTTTCCATAAATCTTAATAGTCTTGTAGACTCAGTATTTAGAAAATCAAAATTTCACAAATTTTAAACTGAAAACTATATCTTCTGGAGCTATACAAAGGAGACTTTTTAATTTGGGGAGGGAATGGAAGATAGAATCAGTAAGTCTGGGTCCTGGAGAAGAGACTGGCAGCATGAGGTAGGCCTAATAAAGATTCCAGAGTAAAGTGGTTCGGGATGGTAAGGCCAAGGACAAAGGATAGTGGAAGAGACAACAGCCCAAGACTTTAATTTCTTCAGTAATTCATTCAGAAACATTTCTTTGTACCTGGAGCTATGCTAGGGATACAGTGGTGATCAAAAACAGACCCAGTCCCTGCTCTAATGGAGAAAACACATCCTTTCACAATAATGTGGCTGCCGTGCGGAGTTGAAGTCAGAGGGGCAGAGTGAGTGTCTGGAGCTAAGGAAGGCAGGAGTGCTGCGGCGGGCCAGGTGTTTCTTGGACCACAGCATGGGGAGCGGGAGACGGAAGGACACTGATGCTGAAGGTGCAGGCCGGGCTCTCCCTCCGGGTGCAGGCCACCAGCACATGACAAGGGAGCCGAAGCCAAAGACGAAGCTTTTCCACTCCCTTCGACCAAGCATTTTTCCAAGTAAAACATACCGAAGTCTGGCTGTATAGGTGGAAGGAGTGAGTATCTGTCTAATTTCCAAGGACATATAGGGGCCCTTGAGGTGATCGCATTCACACAGAGCTCACATCTTTATATTGTAATGCACATTGGTGCCCCCTCCCTTTGCCAGGCTCTTCACTGCCCCTGGGCACTCCCAGGGGAGGCTCAAATGGAATAATTTTTTTTAATGTTTATTTTAAAAGATTTCTCAGGCGGTTCCTAAAATAGATATTTGAACAATATAAACATCCTTTAAGATGTAGAATTTGTTTTTTAGAGTTTTGGAAGTGGGCACAATGAACTTTTTGTGATCGCATAATAGTTAGCAAATGAAAGAAAACATTAGCATATTTCAATAAGAGAGTCTTACCTTATTTGATAATTAACATAAATAGGGGTTTATTTTATGCAGTTTGTTTTTTACATGATAAGTTCTAAAATTAAACTGGAAATCTAACACTAACACTAAATTTTTCATAGTACTGCACTTACCTGTTTTAATGAAGCTCTAGGGCAGTGATGGGGAACCTTTTGAGCTCGGCATGTCAGCATTTTGAAAAACCCTAACTTAACTCTGGTGCCATGTCACATATAGAAATTTTTTGATATTTGCAACCATAGTAAAACAAAGACTTATATTTTTGATATTTATTTTATATATTTAAATGCCATTTAACAAAGAAAAATCAACCAAAAAAATGAGTTCGCGTGTCACCTCTGACACGCGTGTCATAGGTTCGCCATCACTGCTATAGGGAGTCATAAAGTAAAGAAAATGGTAGTATCACATAATTGTTTTTAGTTTTAGGAATTTCATTTAAAGGTACTAAAGATTGCCCTGGTGGTATTGCAAAGTGGTTAGAGCATCAGGCCACACACCAAAGGGTCGTGGGTTTGATTCCGTGGTCAAGAGCATTCAATAATACAGACTAGTTAACATTTTTCAAGGGCACCCATAACAAAAATACCACAAACTGGGTGCGTTTAAACAAGAGAACATTTATTTTCTCACAGTTCTGGAGGCTAGAAGTGCAAGGTCAAGGTGTCAACAGAGCTGATTTCTTCTGAGGCCTGTGTCCTTGGCTTATAGATAGCTGCCTTCCCTTTAGTTTTCCCATGTACTTTTCCCTATCATGCATGCCCCTGGTATCCTTTTGTATGTCCAAATTACTTCTTATAAGGACATCAGTTAGATTGGATCAGGGTCCACCCTAAGAAAGTCATTTTAAATTAATCATCCCTTTAAAGGCCTTATCTCCAAATACAGTCATATACTAAGGTACTTTGATTAGAGCTTCACCATATGAATTTTGAGTGGACACAACTGAACCCTTAACATTCTTGAAGTATTCGAAGGGTTATTGTGTGGAAGATGTGAACACTGTTTATGTTCACTAAACTCAAATACAGGCCAGTTGGATTGCAATGACTTCAGGGGAAAAAATTAAATGAAATGTTAATTAGGCCAGAGTTGTATGGCCCAATTAGTTTAGCCCTCTACTTGAAAATGACACAGCCTAACTAGGTATATACTGGGTTATAACAACAACAGAGAATGGATCGATTCCAATTTTCCTGACTAATGGAGCATCAGCTTAAACTTGATAGAACAATATATGTTGTTTTCCCCCTCTCTCCATTCTGATCCACTAGAAGTCAAGATGGCTTATTTTAAGGGGGGAAACTGCAGCCAATAGAAAAGTTCATAGTCTTATTCTGAGAGATGGAGTGAACTATTTCTGCTCTGTACTTACTGCATTCTTAGGCTGTCTGGATCTTAACTGGTGATCTCTTCCAGGCTAGGAGTTATGCTGGAGTCACCTACAGGTTCTCAGATCTGCTCTTGTCAGACCTGATTGGATGGGAACCAGAAGTAGCCCCCAAAGTGCAATTCCCCAGAACATAGGCATTTGAGAGACCTAAGAAAACATTTTATATATTTTGTAACATATTTTATTGATTTCAGAGAGGAAGTTAGTGGGGAGGGGGGAGCATCAATGATGAGAGAGAATCATTGATTGGCTGCATCCTGCACACCCCTTACTGGGGATTGAGTCTGCAGCCCGGGCACATGCCCTGACCAGGAATCAAACTGTGACCTCTTGGTTCCTAGGTTGACACTGAGTCACACTGGCTGGACGAAAAGACTTTATTTAGATCAATTACGTACAAACGGGGTTTGCAAAGAGCAGTCATTGCTTTGAGGAAATCCTTAGATTCCAGGTTGAAATTGTCCATTCTTACCTCTTTAGTCCTAATATTTTAAAATGAAGAGGAGACAAACCTCTTCCCCATCCCCTTAACTACTTTTCCTAAGATTGAAATCTCCTAAAATCTAACCTCTGCCTGCCTTACTCCTCTTGAAATGATGTTAGAGAAGTGACATGCTTCAGTGGGTGGGTAGAGAGAAGCCAGAGGAATATCAAGGTGAGAGGTGTTGCTGTATGGTTGAAAGAAGAAAGAAGACAAGCTGGCAACATTAAACATATCAGAAAAATATAATGGCTTAATTATAAAGGTCTCCAATGATGATGACTGAAAATGTTCATAAATTTGTCAAAGCATTATGAGATAGTTTTTAAAAAAAGATTAAAAAAATACCATGTCAAAGATTTCACTACCTTTTAAAGATATTTGCAGAGTTTGAAACAGTGCTATTTTGTTTCTAATGCCTCTAAAATTAATTCCCTCCTAAAATCCTACAGACAGCATTTCTTTAAAAAATGGCCTAATGCAGTGATGGCGAACCTATGACAACTCTGACATGCGAACTCATTTTTTTGGTTGATTTTTCTTTGTTAAATGGCATTTAAATATGTAAAATAAATATAAAAAATATAAGTCTTTGTTTTACTACAGTTGCAAAGATCAAAAAATTTCTATATGTGACACGGCACCAGAGTTAAGTTAGGGTTTTTCAAAATGCTGACACGCCGAGCTCAAAAGGTTCGCCATCACTGGCCTGATGTGTGCCTCCTTGACAGCCCTACCTTAAACATGGGACCAGGGCCATTAGCATTGGGAGATACCTTAGAGTCCATACAGTTCACCAACCTCACTTTGCAGATCGTGGGACTGCCTGCAATATTCGTGTCTGTTTAGTTTCTGTGGGCCCTTTTTGCCATAAGCACGGTGGGAGAAAAAGAAGAATTTAAAACATTCTATTTGAAGTGCATCTCTTTGAAGCATTAATATTCAGATTAAAATGTCATTTTGAGACCTCAGTGATGTCTAAAGTGTTTTTATTCCGGGAGCAGCTTTGTTATCATGCTGCTCACAGAGCAGATGGTGGTCCCTGAATTCCATTTCTCCTCAGGGCAGGTGCCTTTGGCTTTTTCTTTTTGTGTGGCCTTCTCCAGTGAATGACCTCCTTTCATGTGTTCCCATTGGCTTTCCGACAGCCATGCATGAACCTCTGAGAATGAATCTGACATTGCTTGGCAGAAAAATGCAGTGATTTTGATAAAGCACCTATGGGGTTTTTGATATCACTCACAATAAGTCTAGTTCCCTGGCCTTTGTTTGTCCTGTGAAAGAAAAATAGATTTATTTTCCACTCTTCTTCACACCGACCTCAAATCTTTTCCTATGCTCAGGTTGGTGAGAAACAATTTCTGTGGTCTATATATGTCATAGTAGGCAAATTATGGTAGATATATAATGACATAAACCTAATGTAATGGCTACTATTTATTGAAATGCTTACTATGTGCCGGGCACTGTGTTAAGAGGATTACATATATCACTTATTCTTCCAAATTACCTATTTTACAGAGGAGAAAACTGAAGTTCAGTGATGTTATGCTCCAGGCCCAGTGTTACACAGCTAGTCAATAGTGAAACCAGAATTTGAACACAGGAATTAAAGCTCAGGTTTTTGTGGGTTTTTTTTAACCATTCAGGATTTTCTTTTCACAATGAATCTGAGCACATAGGTTCTTGCTTCTAAGAAATAATTGCTGACAGAATACATTTTTATTGGGGTAAAGTTATTTTAGGGTTTTACTTATTTATTTTTATTTTTTAATTTATTTCAGAGAAGAAGGGAGAGGAAGAGAGAGATAGAAACATCAATGACGAGAAGGAATCATTGATTGGCTGCCTCCTGCACGTTGGATTGAGCACACAACCCAGGCATGTGCCCTTGACCAGAATCAAACCTGGGACCTTTGGTCTGCAGGCTGATGCTCTATTCACTGAGCCAAACCGACTAGGGCTATTTTAGGGTTTTAAGTTCAAATCCATACTATTTGATTTATATACAAATGAAAAAAATTGAATATTGGATTTACAGTTTATAAGATTGAAGGGAACTGGCAATGATGGAACAGTTATATCCCAGCCTGTCCTTTGTACTTCCAGAACACTTAATTTTTTTTTTTTTAAATTGACTGATTTGAGAGAGAGAGAGAGAGAGAAACATGGACTTGTTGTTCCACTTATTTATGTACTCATTGGTTGATTCTTGTATGATCCCTGACCAGGGATCGAACTCACAACCTTGGTATGTCAGGATGATGCTGTAACTGAGCTACCCAGCCAGGGCAGAACATTCAATCTTAAATAATTTGTTTTCAGTAGACAAACCCCAACTTTCTAATTGAAAAAAAATCTTCCTGAATTACTATTGCAAGCAGAGGAGAGAGATTAAAGTTCTTTGAAAATGAGATTAAAATGCAACAGTAATCAGACTTATTTTTCTTCACTGGCGAATAAGGAACTTTCTCAATACTATGTGTGCCATATCGGGCTATGTAGGAGATATCTTAGTTGGTGCCTCTTTCACTGACCAGTCCAAATATTCATAGAAAATATTAAAAGTCTGTGCTCAACCCGGTCAGGGTTGCTGAGTGGTTGAGCATCGACCTATGAACCAGGAGGTCACAGTTCGATTCCTGATCAGTGTACATGCCTAGGTTGTGGGCTCAATCCCCAGTGGGGGGGCAGAGGGGAGTGCATAAGGCAGCCGATCAATGATTCTCATCATTGAATGCTCTATCTCTCCCTCTCCCTTCCTCTCTAAAATCAATAAATAGATATCATTCTGTAAAACATAATTATCTGATTTTCATAAATTTAGAACTGGGGAAAAAGACTTACAGACTATATATGTAAGTTCTTATTAGCTAGATAAGCTTAAATGTTATGACATTATTATTTTGAAAGTGCTTAACATTCTCATGTCTGGGAAAAAGGCAAAATGCCATTTGGAAGGTAATGTGAGGTTGTTCTTACATTTCATTTTTCTTATTCTCATCGAGTGATGTCTATCAGTGGCCTGGTCGGTTTGGGGCTGTTAAACCATTCTTCGGTCTTAAATGCTACACATCTAGCACAAAAGAACTCTTTAGTATTCGTGATAACAGAGTCTGACCTTTAATTTTCAGAGTACTTCTGTATTTTATTATCTGCTTGTCCCTGTTGCTTTTCATTTCTAGCTGTTGGTTTTTTTACATCATATTCCAGTCTCTTTGCATTAGGGACACAACAAAATAGAAAGGCTTAGAGAAGAATATGTAAATCGCTGTTTATTTCCACAAAGGCAATGAGAGACAAAGTTCACAAGGTTACCTTTATTTCTAATTAATCTGATGGCACGATATCCGAAATGAAGCTTTTGAATCTAAGTAGCTGATAAGAACAGGTGCTTCTTTAAGTCTTTGTGTAACAGAATGCTAGATAACTTCATGTAGTCCCACTTAAAAGAGGGACATGAAGGAAAAAATTCCTTAAGCCAGTTAGAAATACACTAAGCTTCTAATTTCTTCCCCAAAGCACCATTGAGCTCTGCAGTCAATGTTCTATGGCCTTGCATGCCCAGCATCACAGCAGTCTCACGGGAGGACATCATTTAAATGAATATAAAGGCCTGCTGTTTCACATAAGGAGATAGGGTGTCATCTGAAGCGTTGCCCTACATGAACAGTGTGCTCTCTCCAGCTCCAGCTGTATAAGCTAAATGGGCTGACTGACAGGGCACTTGGGTTGTGCCACCTTCTCTTGCTGTAGCATTGCCTTAAAATACTACATTTAATTTATAGAAAATGCTCCTTTTTAAAAATGAAATGGTGGGAGTAAAATTGAAATATCTATAAATATAGCATTAATAATGAATTAAAATTTGAAAAAGATTCTCATAATCCCTGCATCCTACATGAATATTTTTATTTTTGCATGCTGCAAAATTCTTGCCAACTTGCATCATATTTTATTTAGTAGTTTTAATATCGTATTACATGTGTCACTTGGCATGGCATAAATATTTTAACCATTTTTATTCAATATGCAATTAGTTTGAGACTAAATATATTCTATTAGGAAATGCAATTATTTAAAGAATAGAAGCAGAGGTGTATAACTTTATGAAGTTTAAGCGAATGATCAATTATCAATCTTTGGGGATTAATATCCACATTACAACACATTTTTACCTATTTATTTCAGTAAAATTTAGATTGTTTTTTAATCTATAAAATCCTTTGTGTTCTATCATACCTTCTTTGTCTTTTATAATCCACTAGAGGCCCAGTGCACAAAAATTCATGCACTTGGGGTGGGGGTTGGGGTTCCCTCAGCCCAACCTGCGGCCTCTTGTAGTCTGGGACCCCTCAGTGGATGTCCACCTGCTGGTTTAGGCCCCTTCCCCAGGGGGATCGAGCATAAGCTGGCAGTCAGACATCCTTAGCACTGCCGAGGAGGTTGGCACTGCCGCTACACTCGCAGCCATCAGACCAGCTTGTGGCTGAGCTGAGCTCCTCCTGTGGGAGTGCACTGACAACCAGAGGGCAGCTCCTGCGTTGCACATCTGCCCCCTGGTGGTCAGTGCACATCATAGCGACCGGTCGTTCTGCCTTTAGGGTCAATTTGCATATTATCCTTTTATTATATAGGATTGTTCCTTGTGAACTTCTGTGGCAACTATATTTTAAATGGTGGTTAATTGTATACTTATGCCGAATTATCAATTATCTTAAACTTCCATTTAACTTACCCCATTTTTCCCCTTCACTTCCCAGGCGAAGTGTGAGCTCTTCAACAGTAAGATCTATGTGATGCATTGAAATATGCCTGATACAGTACTTTCAAAGTACACCATTAGTACTTATATTGACTTCATTGAGTCAGATTGCTCTCCTAATGTCCAGCTATGATATACTAAAGAAAAAAGGAATTTAACTATTAGAGAAGGAAGATGAAGTCTTTTGGGGACAGGAGATACATCTAGGAAGGGTAGATATGGGTGGATGCATGTCTTGGGTGATTGATGAGTGGCATAAAAGGATAGAATCTTGGAGATGTGTAAAGGAAAAAACAGAAAAGAGATGGACAAGGAGGAAAAAAAAGAAGAAAATGTGAATTAATAGCAAAATTCACCTTAACATGTTCCAGCATTCCATCCCTCTTCTCACAAGCTAATGAAGTCTAGTCGCTTTTTGACTCATGACTTGAACCCTCTCTCCTTTTCCAACTTGTCACTGGAGAGGGTCAACATTGAAACAGCTATGAACTTGGTATATTATTATGTTTGGGGCTTGTCTTCTAGATCAGAGATA
Organism: Myotis myotis; assembly: GCF_014108235.1. Lineage (NCBI taxonomy): Eukaryota > Metazoa > Chordata > Mammalia > Chiroptera > Vespertilionidae > Myotis > Myotis myotis. The sequence continues at coordinate 28,152,971 of NW_023416318.1, forward strand.
AAGACAAGGAATGCCTGGACCATTTTATATCTCAACTGGCTATGTATGGCAGGGCATTGTTCTGAAAGGAAGAAAATGAAAGACTGCTCCTCACTGGGATCTCAACTGTAGTAGATCTTTGATCACTTTACTTTCACTATCTTGATCTATAAAATAGGAATAATAAAAATATACTCCTGATACATTTTTAGGAATTTAGGGAAGGTTACTGATTTTGTGTGCCCAAGATGGCAATCTCACCCCAAACTTTATAAGGCAGGAACCTTTATAGACAAGACCATGACATCTTTTATTACACAGGAGGGTGCCGCAGGATTCTTATGACACAGGCTGTTTGAGACATTGCTTCAGTAACTATTCCATGTAGTAGTTTTGGAATAAAATAGTTTTGGTTTCAAATGGTTCTTCTAACTATTATGCATTGCAAGGTACTCGTTATATTGTCTCTTTGAGCCTCAGTTTTTCTGTTTAAAGATACCTATGGTCAATATGAGGACTAGTAGCATGATGCATAAAACAAAAGCCACTCAGACCACCATTTGTCTATTTTCTGAACACATATATTTTGTGGTCCCTGCTTGCAGAAAACTCTAGGATCTAGAATCAATGGCATGAAATCATTTTATCATGATTATAGGTACTGCTACTAAATTTTGTAAGATTGCATATTGGAAGGCTCTAGGCTAATTTAATAGGGGGTTTGATGGGTACAGGGAATGCTTTCTGGAGAAACAAGTAAACTAATATTTAAAGGAGAAATGAGTTGGACAGACTCCAACACCTGTGTGTGCCTGCCCATGTGTGTGGACAGAGCATTGAGAAGTGCACAGAGGTGTAGGAGGTTTGTAAGGCATAGAGAATGGCACCTTGGAAGATGACTGGCTTTGTTAAAGGAATTGAAAGAAGTCCGGAGTGACTAGAATTTAAAGACTTAGAAATAAGTGATTCACAATTAAATTAGAGAAATAGAAGCAAAATAAATGTGTGTGTCTCTGTGTGTGTGTGTGTGTATATATATATATATACATATATATACATATATATATATTACATATACATCTTAATGATATAGCAAATAATGTAATACAAGATAAATATTTTCATTAGAATAACTATACTTTTTCACTTGAGGAGTGTCAGTGGTGTTCAAGGTCCACTTATTTGAAGCATTGCTAGCTAAGTTAGGTATTGTATCTTTTTTTAATTTATTTTTTATAGTTTGCATGACAATTGCACATAAAGCATTTAGTTGGAAATTATGTGATAATGCTGTTTTTAAAACTAGAGTAATTTTACAGAACTATGTTAAACTTGAAATTTGCTTTATGGGCCTCAGCATAACCAAATACCACACTCTCATTTAAAAGCAAAAGGTATAAAAACAGACTTATGATCTTCTCTGGAAGTGTGTAGAACTCTTCACACCTCTCATGTCTTCCCTTTTCCACCGTTATGAACGCAGGAAATAAGAACCTTCAGAAGGCGAGTAGATTTGTTTTTACTTTTATATTAGTTTGAACAAATGTTGGGTCCATATCATTGTTTGTCCTTATTTTTCCCCCCAAGAATATTACTATGTCATCTCAAAAGCTGACACTTTTATTTTCAAGGAGAAATTACACATGAGGGGAAAAGATCTATGAAAATGAGAAGAGAAAATACTATGTATTAGTGAAGTTCATATAGCTTGTCTCTATTGACCAATAGTCATAAAAACATGATTACAATTTTATTTCCCTTTGTTCTCTGAGTCCCACCATGAAATTTAACTCCAAGGCAAGGACTTGAGTTTTATTACTCCTTGAGGCTTACCTTGATTCTTTGAAATTACTCTTGTTTCTTTTAAGTCTACTGGTTCGTACAAAATTAATATACCATAGTGTGACCAAATATTATTAGTTAGGTGGAAATTAAACTATCTGGGATTCAATCAAAATAGAAGGTGTTACACCCTAAGTCTCAATGATTTGATTTTTCTTTTTATTCGTCATCCCTGGAACCTTGATTGAAATATCCATTACTTTTAGTACCTTAGACTTCAATGGCCACTCTATTTAGAGCTTGCACTTATCAATTGGTTGTGGTAGTGTTACTACATGGGGCCTGCCTCATGTCAAAAATACCAAATCCTTCAGCCATAAAAAAGGAAAATTAATTTGGTTTTCACATACTGTTTCATTGCCTAAAAATTACTTCATCAAATATCTGTATGTTGGTGGGGACATTTTCTGTGAAGGTACCAACATATTTAACTGCCCCCCCCCAAAAAAAAAATAACTGGAGGCAAAAGAAATAAAAAGGAAAACCTTATCCCACTTTTATTAGGGTAAAGGAAATATAAGCCTAAATCATTATCTTTTAACTATTCAATGAGAGGCTCTGTTTTCACAAATCTAATTGATGTCCTCAGTAGACTGCTCTATCTAGTTGATTTGTATGTTTTTAAAGTAGTTGAAATTCTTGTTGGACCCTTTTAATAATTCCAAAAGGGTGTCTTTATTGCTTTATCAATACTTCTGATTTAGGGAACTTGAAGATACTTTTAATCTCTCCTATAAATCTAAGCCTGCTTCTTTTGACAATCAACAAAAGCTCTGTATAGCAGCATATTTTGTATTAGAGCTCAATTCTTTCCAAAGAAAAGAAAAGGTCATTGGAAATTACATTTCTCTTTGACTTTTCCCAGTCAAGTGGGTTGTTTCATGTCCTTTATATTGCATGTAAAGTTTAGATGTCTATTAAACTATGGACAGAATTAAATAAAGTAAAAGCATATAAAGCTACTGGATATTTTACAAATAGCATTTCACCATAAATTTGTAAAGAAATGAAATACATTTTGAGCAATTTCTTAAAATAATATCACTCAATTACCACTTTCCATATGTGACTTGTTAATGAAAACCATAAAGTTGAGGCCAAATAAAGGCTTATTCATGGCAAACCTAAAGAATCTGAACTATTTTATACCTACCTAGGGGCCCAGTGCACACATTTGTACACCTTGAAAGGAACTGTGGGCCGCCAGCCTGTGGTGGGCAAAAGGGCGGGTCTCTGCCCATCCTCTGCGCCCGCGCCCAGCACCTCCTGCCCTGGCCCCTGGTCCCCTGTCTACTGGCAGCTCTGCTCCCATCACCACCACTCCCACGTGCTGACAGCACGGAGCAATTGGGGCCGGCGCCAGCAGTGGGTGCGAGTGGGGCCTGTGCCGCAAGTTGAGCTGGTGCTGTCAGCGGGTGCAAGTGGTGGCTGCTGCCCCAAGATCACTCCTCAGGAGCAGGCAGAGGTGGAGAAACCCTCTGGGGCGATCAGGGCTGGCAGCCACCACTTGCACCCACTGATGGCACTAAGTGATCAGGACCGGCACCGGGCACCCATAGCGGTGTGAGTGGTGTCTCCTGCGCCAGCTATGGGTGTGAGCAGGGCCATTACTGGCAGTGGGTGCAAGAGGCAGCTGGAGCAGGGGGAGGTGGAGAAGCCCTGAGGGGCAATTGGGGCTGGCAGCTGGCAGCTGTCACTCTCACCCGCTGATGGCGCTGAGCAATTGGGGCCGGTGCTGGGCGCCAGCAGAGGGTGCGAGCAGCAACTCTAGCACTGGCAGCGGGTGCAAGTGGGGCCAGCACCAGCAGCAGGTGCCTGGCAAGACCGGGGCATGCAGGAGCAAAGAATTTTCAGTAAGCACTAGAGGCTCGCCCCCATGACAGTGACCGGGCAGGCACCCAACCCTGCCATAGTCTGGCGCCCCTGCTCATCTGCTCCAACCATCCAGCCATGGCCAACGCCCACCATGTTCCATGCTCTGCCGCTTGTTGCTGACGCCTGCCATGTTCTGTGCCCACCCCTTAGTGGTCAGCGCATGTCATAGTGACCAGTTGTTTGGTTGTTCCAACATTCAGTCTATTTGCATATTAGGGTTTTATATATAGAGAGAGGGGTTTTGGAATCATCTGTAAAAAGACATTGCCACTGTATTCTATTTAGATGTGTCTTCATTTGTTTAACAATGTATTTATGTATAATTTTGTTATACAGAAAGTCATTAGTTTTTAATCTATAATAATAAAAGCATAATATGCTAATTAGACTGGGTAGCCAAATGACCTTCCAGACGTCATTCTGGACGTCCTTCAGGATAAAGCTGCAGCAGTGGGGGCTGAGGCAGAGGTGGTTAAGGGTGATCAGGCAGGCAGGCGAGCGGTTAGGGGCGATCAGGCAGGCAGGCGAGCGGTTAGGGGGTGATAAGGCAGGCAGGCAGAGTGGTTAGGGGCAATCAGGCAGGCAGGTGAGCAGTTAGGAGCCAGCGGTCCCGCATTGCGAGAGGGACGTCCAACTGCCAGTTTAGGCTCGATCCTGGCAGTTGGACATCCACCGAGGGGTCCTGGATTGCGAGAGGGTGCAGACTAGACTGAGGGACACCCCCTGCTCCCCACCCTCTGGTGCACAAAGTTTGTGCACCAGGCCTCTAGTTCTAGTATAAGAACAAAGAATTTTCAGAGAAAAAATCAACATACACTAAATTGAAGTTAGCAGCATCTGATTTTCCATTGAATCACCCAACGAAGAATAAAATCTGTGCTTTGATTTCAAAATCACATTTTTCAGCTAATAAAAACATCTCTGAACTAGAAGACATTTCACATTTATGGATTGTGGGATAGTATGACCCTATTTGTGTGGCTACCTTTCTTGACAATTATCGTGCCTTTACCCGGTCTCTGATGCCTACTCTATTTTATCTTTGTTGTTGTTAAATGACCTCTTTATTATTTATTAGAAATACATATTTCATGTTCTTGTTTTAGCAGAGTCTCATCAAGTATCTTCAAAAGCTATTGTTGACTTAAATCATGCCATATCTTCATATTGTTATGTGAGTGCCAAAGATATGAGAGCCAATTGTATGTGTGAATATATACGTATATACATATATATATACACATATGTATATATGTATATATAATGTATGTCCTCTTTTTTAAAGTCATTCAAAAAGAATATATTAAGGCTTCAATTTTCTTAACCTGTATTATTTAGACCTTTCTATCCTCTTCTATTACTAACTAATAATAACTATAATTACCTATTTTATGGCCTGGGGAAGTTGTTATTTAGGAAGCAATAATATGGATGATGTTCAAATCAATGATAATCATTAAGGAAATAAAATTATAATTTACATATGAGATGTTATCTTTAGAAAGTACAAAGGGAAGCTTAGCTACATATCATCTATTATCTGGGCACAAGTATTTGCCTTTTTTTTTTTCTTTTAGTGAATGTTATTAGGCTGTGAGGATGAGATAGCAGTGCTAAAGAAACTATCAGAATTAAAAACAAGATTTCCTTCACTACTTCATTCTACAGGCATTTCATAGGATGTTATATGATGGGTATTGTGCAAGCACTAAGAACACAACAATAAACACTGCCCATAATACCTGACCTCATGGAACTTTGGGGTTTGGGGGGGAAATATTTATTGGATATTCAATTATAAAGCCAATGCTTGTTTCTGAAGGGCACTAAGAAAGCATATATTCAGGTGTCTAATCTAACGTGGGGCCAACAGGGCAGACCTCCTGCAGAAATAATGCTTCTGCCAAGAAGATTTCATTAATGAACCAGATTTAGCTAAGACAAGATAAGGATAGGGTAGAAGTGAGGAAGGGTATTTCAAATAAAAGAAGCTGCAAGTATAAAAACCCAGAGAACAGCCCTAACCGGTTTGGCTCAGTGGATAGAGCGTCGGCCTGGGGACTGAAGGGTCCTGGTTCGATTCTGGTCAAGGGCATGTACCTTGGTTGCGGGCACAGCCCCAGTGGGGGGCGTGCAGGAGGCAGCTGGTCGATGTTTCTCTCTCATCGATGTTTCTACCTCTCTATCCCTCTCCCTTCCTCTCTGTAAAAATCAATAAAATATATTTAAAAACAAACAAACAAACAAACAAAAACACCAGAGAACAAAGGAGAGCTTTAGAAGAATTGAGAGAAATCTTGTGAGGATAGAAGAGGAAGTCAAGGCACTGTCAGCCATGAGATGGGGTGGGAAGGTTCCAGATCATGAAAATTCTGCTGAATTTCCTTGAGACTTGAGATTTCATCCTGAAGGCAATGGAAAGGGTTAGACTTGTTGCTGGATTAGATATTGGCTGGCATGTGGAGCCTGGGTGGAATTTATTGCCCAGAGGATGCAGAGAGCTTTGTCAATATATTGAAATAATAATTGGGCAAGAGACGATTGGCATTCTAGATTTGGGTGGTGTCTGAGGGAGGAATGGATCATTCCTGATGATGGGAACACTCTGGCATGAAAAATATCATGAGGAGCCAAGTAATTATAAAGTTACCAGACAAGTTTTAACAGTGTGAATTGAAATGAGTTTTGAGCAACAGAAAAGTCCATGTAGCAAAGAATATGAGTTTTTGAAGAACATTTCATGTTTGCTTATCAAATTATGCACATGACATGTTTATTACATCAAACACATAGAAGTCAAAAACACATATTCATCAATAATCACATTTCCCTAAGATAACCAATATTAAATTTTAATATACCTTTTTCAAATATATGTGTATGCAAACACACAAAAAAGAACGCAATTTTTTGCATAATTTTAAAAATGAAGCTAGGCTTGGAATTTAAGTTATTTGTATCATTGTTGTTTTTTTCATTATCAATACACCAAAAATATGTTCCAATAAGATAAAGTTTTATTTTATAACATTTTAACGATTACATAATACAGAGAAGTAGACATAAATGTTTTTATTAAATTTTATATTTTGTTCTACTTTGATATTTACATTTTAAATTAAATACTAATGTGTGAAATAGTTTCAGTAATAAGTATATATATATATATATATATATATATATTCATAGGACAAATTTATAATATCTAAATGATAGTACTTTTCTATTCCTCTATAATTTGTGACCAAAATAGTGGTGGGTTTATTGTGATAAGTATAGTGTTTAATAAGAGTAGTGCATGAAAGCACTTAGAAATTATTCTAAATATGAGTAAAATTTATATCTATTTTGTTCCTTAGCAAACTGCTCCAGCCTTTTCTGTGGGCATCACTACCACTTGTTTCTTTTACCTCTTAGTCCTTATCTGAGTTATTGCCAAAATGTCTTAGCTTAAAATTTCATATTAGTTCATTTTTATGGAATAAAAAAACTTTCAGTATACATGATTAAGCACTGAGGTGGCAGCTTAGATTCTAAGTGCTTTACAGAGCGAGAAAACACTTACCTATTTGCAAGAATTATTCAAGGTCAATTTAAACTGTGTTTCTGTCAGAAAAAAATTTGGTTCAGACAAGCAAGGCTCACACTTAGTTTAGATCTATGCATAGGGAGCACTGTTTGAGGCTTACACCAGTATTTGCTCCTTAAGCTATCATGCCGTCTTTAGATTAGCTTAATGTAAAAGCAAACATTTGAGGATATAAAACATACATATTTTTTTCCAAATTGCTATACATTTCAACATGTTAAGCTTTAAATGAAACTGAGGGGCACTCAGAGTCACTTTTGTCAAAGCCTTTTCCTATAATAACGTATTTGGATGATGCAAGATATATTCTCTTGTGGTGTCCAAGCGATTGATAAACTAATTTGTATGGAATATACAATAACTATCCAGTCTCTGTGGTTTCGTTAAATGAGATGAATATGAATTTCTATTTTCTGACTAGGACATAAAGTATGGTAGGCCTATTTCAGATGCTTCAGTGTGCCAAAGTTGTGATTAAGTTTGGTGTTCATAAATTACTAATCTGGAATAAGAGGTTGAATGTATTTTGAAAACTTAAACCTGTTTCACCTGAACATGTTTAACTAGTTAATAAGAAACATCAAAAAGACAAAACCCTGAGATCAATGGTCATTTTTTGTAAAGCTATTATATGCTGTTTAAATTGGTTGTTCGGGTCTGTCTATAACATAAGTTTAATAACCTAGCTCAAATGCAGATTTCTAATTTTCAATTAACATAGGAATAATTTTGTTTGCTAAAATAAAATAAATGAATGAATGACAAGTCTGAAACATGAAATGTTCTAGGTAGCACTTTTTAAAATTCCAAATTTCAAAAAATCATGTGGCAACTGTATAGCTCAAGCTTTAAGTATTAACTTTTAACCTTTGACCTTACAGATTTTAACCAATGAAATGTCTCTTTAAACTTTAAAGGAAACAATGATAACGAGCGCCTGGCGATTGCTAGACAGCGAATTCCATATCGACTTGGTCGAGTAGTTGATGAATGGCTACTCGACAAAGGTAAAAAACATTGATTAAAACTTCAAATAAAAAAATAATTTGAACATAACCAAGTAGTACTTCATTGTAACACTAATAAACATAAAAAAATAAATTTTCCGTAAAACTAAATTAAAAACAAATTTAAAACAGTAAAATACAGATAGCGATATTTGCATACCTTGTATAATAATTTCTATACATTTTTAGACGTACCAGCTGTTTAATAATCTTACCCTGTTAATTTAAGGTTAAAGGGACTGTTAAATATAATCCACTAACTCAATCTATGAAGGTACTCACATCAAGCATTAACCCAAAATGATAAATCATTCATAGATTATATTACATGTTCCAGCCTCTAAATTATTAACTAAAATATATGTAGTTCTGATATCTTTGTTATGGTCCTGACAAAAAAAAACAAAAACTCTTGGTTTAAACTCTAGGCATCTTAAATAGCGGGCAATATGGATTGCCGGTCAAAAATGAAGTCCCTTTAACGTTTGCAACCTTCTAAGAGCATTTGGGAACGAGCCCTAATTAAAACTGAACTTGAAGTTGTGTGCATGCTTTTTATGAGCAGAGAACACTCTGCTAAAACTGGATACTCAATTTGATGATATTGGTACTGTTGCTGAGGATTGCTGTTTGATGGACATGAGCCATAATTTCTCCATCGGTTTGTGTATCATTCCTGAAGCCGCTTTTTACATCTGAAGCTATTTTTTCATTCGATTTTGTTTTAATAGACTTGCTGAAAGCCAATCAGAAAAATATTTTTGGAATTTTTTTTTGTCTCTGACATGCTCAGTATAAACCATGCATTTCTTTTCAGTGTTGATTGCCGAGAAAAATAGAATAATTCAATAACAATGGACTATTGCCTTAAAAAAATAAACATTTCTAAAGAATAGCATATAGAGACCTGTGGCCAATTAAGTGAATTATGAAATTTTTACCAGAAATTTAAAATCAGATATCAGCTGCTATAGATTACTTTCTACCAGTGGTAATTTTAGAAGGACAAATACTTGAAATGCTAGATACATCACATTTTTAAATTAAACACTATAGACTTAAGAGACCAACAGTATAAGATCTTGAGGTAAAAGGGAAAGGGATCCACTAATAATTGATTTACAATACGTTATCTTTGATTGGTCTTTTAGCAAAAGCACTACATTTACAATAAGTTGAGAATTTTACAAGTATTTGCCAATGATTATGCATTTCATGGACACCTCATTTATCAGCAATGAATTATGAGTCAAATGCCTCTCTTATAGTTTATTGCTCTCATTATCCACCCCATGAAAGATCTGTTTTTATCATCCTTTGTAGAAAGTAGAGTTCACAATCAACATTTTTGCATGTATGTAATATTATTTTTACAGGGCGTCAGCTCACAATCTTCAATAGCCAAGCAACCATAATAATTGGCGGGAAAGAGCAGGGCCAGCCCTTCCAGGGCCAGCTCTCTGGGCTTTACTACAATGGCTTGAAAGTTCTGAATATGGCAGCTGAAAATGATGCCAACATCGCCATAGTGGGAAATGTGAGACTGGTTGGTGAAGTGCCTTCCTCTATGACAACTGAGTCGACAGCCACTGCCATGCAGTCCGAGATGTCCACGTCCATTATGGAGACCACCACAACCCTGGCCACTAGCACAGCCAGAAGAGGAAAGCCCCCTACAAAAGAGCCCATCAGCCAGGTAAGTGTGCGGATTTCATTGCTTCCCGTTGGACTTGTGGTGATGAAAGTGGGCATTTTCCTAAAATGTGATTGTGTCTGCTCTCAGGCGTTATGGTTTCCTTTGAGTCTTGTTTAACACAGTGTGCTCAGTTTAACTATGAAATGTGTATACAAAGTTGATTTGGGATTTGGACTTTTATAAACTGCTTTGTGTTGGTTCACTGCTTGTCTATAGTCTTGATTCAGTAACCTTAGTCTAGCTCAAGCTGAGAGGGTTATCTGCTAATTACATAGGATTTTCACTTTTAAGTTAAATGAACAAGTTAATGTAATAATTTGAAAGGCCTTATTGGTTCAAGCTTGGTATTTCATCAAAATAAAATGAAAGCAAATTTGAAAATCCTAGAGAAATTGCCTGCAAAAGGTCTATTGTATTGGAAGTCGTAAAGTTTTGAGTTGGTAGGTATGTGGCTGTCATGGTGAACAATAGATGTACTCTCTTACTGTCTGTAAGCAATGCACACTGTTATCTGAGGAAAAAGACCCAAAATATGGTACTTAAAAACTGGCTTGGATTAGCATATTTTGTATGATATGTGGCTAACTGCCTTCACCTAGACTGCACTTGAGTTTACTGTTCAATTTTACGTCAACAATTTTTGAAAAATATATTTTAAATATTGAATTTGTACAACAGGGAAGTATATTAGTAATTCAATTCAGGTATACTTCTTGATTGCCTAACATGTATCAGGCATTGGTTTAGGTAATGGCATTACATCATGGAAGAACAAGAACACAAATAAACTGCCTATCTCATAGAGCTTACATTTTATGAAAAGCTATTAGAATGCTGTTGAAATGCTATTCTGATTGACATGTATTACCTTTGTCAATAATCTGTGGTTAATTGTCAGATTGTGTGTTCTCCTTGGTCCAAAATAGATTGTTTCCTTTTGTTTTTAAGAGTGTCTTCAGTAGGTGCCATATAAAGCTTTTCCAAATACATTATTTCTCTAGAAACCCCTATTCTAAAGACGTGAGAATGATCAAAATTATTTTTAAATTGTTTTTATTCCATGTGTTTGAAACAGACCAAGTGTTAGAATTAGAGAATAAAAGCAAATTTTGTTGTATCAGCATCCTATCTACTAATTAACGTATTTTTACGAGAGAAAGAAGAAAATAGATTCTGGTTTTTATTTTGAAGGAAGAGGTGGAGGGAAAGAATAGAGGAAGAGAAAATGTCCTAGGAGAAGAGAGATGATCAAAGTTGTAAATTCATAACTGTAGTGATGGATATATGTATCTATGTGCAGCGTTTTCCTCCCTCTCCCCCCCCCCCCTGCATTTGGCCACAAAGTAAAATGGATAGTCTAAAATGATGTTTATCAATATATATTTATTGATCACGCTCCATGTGCCATACACCTGTTTGGTACTGAGGATATGTTAGCAACAACAAACAAAAAACCTGCCCTTATGGAATAATACATTTTAGTCAGCATGTGGCTTAGGGTGTATTTTGTTGATTTTTTCTATCTTGTTTGGGTTTATAACATTATTGATAATAACACTTAGCACCTTGGATAAACACTTCTGACTTCAGGTTTATTCTTGCTCAGCAGCTCCATTTGATATTATTTTCCAATATCTCACTGGTTATTAGTTACTGTGGTTGTTGGTTTAATGTTTATTTAACAATAAGCAAGTTAAGGTGAATCGTATATAGAAGAAATAAAGCACAGAACAATTGATAGACTATTTCATTCAAGTAAAATAATTCATAAAAGGGCATTCTAAAATAATCAGAGTTGAAACATTCCTATTAATAAAATTAGAAAGAACCAGATATTTTTCATAGTAGTTTTGTTTCATCATTAATGAAATTACAGTTGCAGAAGTTCCTAGGTAAACCAGATGTATCCCAAAATAAGGAGAAAAATTATCAGCTTTGTTTTTGTGTATTTTATCAATTAGTAACTGCTATATATTAAGAAATTATGTTTTAAGAAAATGTGTAAAGTAGCTATTTTATTTGCAAGCTGAACACCTACAAATGAAGAAATAAAAATTAATGTATTTTATCATATTAATATAAAAGGAAAACAGTTAACTGCTCATTAATTGTCAATTAAAGAGCCTCTTTTATTATAAGCTATAACATGTTTAAAGACAGCAGTGCTTCATAGAGGTAAATGATCTAATCAATTAGTAATTACTTGGTTCATTTGAGGAGGCATTGACTTCAATAAAAGATTACTAGTTTCATTAAAAGATAGAGATGTTACATTTTTAGATTTTTTAACAGACCAAATATAGCAATTATATAATTTGGATTAATATGTTACAGATATTCAGTTATAGCAACAGTGTCTTAAAGTTGGACTAATAGTTTTTAAAATTGTCTTTTTTATAATGATCTGTATGTGATTACAGCTAATGCCTGTATATGGGGGGAGTCAAAGGAAAGAAAGGAAGCTTCTTGAGTAACAGAATAATTTGTTGTGAATTTTCTTTACCTCACAATTGATTTTTAAATCACCCTCCAATTACAAAGATAACTAATACATGTAGATTTTCAACATATCTTTCTTAGAACTGTCAAAATCTTGGAAGTTTAAGTGATTTGTAATGCTAATTGCAGAACTGTAACCTTTGACCCATTTTTGCAAGTCAGATGAAGCATCTTTCTTTAAACTCTGTCTGTAGTACAAACCATCCCTATGTGCTTTTATCAACTGCCTCACTGCATTGTGTGCCAGCAAGGGTCATTTTATTTTCAAACACCATCCCAGACTGTTTTCTCAATCAAAGTGTATTTTCCTCAGTGATAACACTGAACCACTTTAGCTGTAGTGGCACTGTGCCTTGGGGTGATTGCATGTTTGAGAACTATGGAAACAGATTTTTGGTCAAGCAGAATTAAATTGGATTCATTTCAAATAGATGAGATGAGTTTTTTGGGGGCCATCCTGCAGGGCAAGTAGTAGGAGAACTGTGTTTTTGGTTTTCACAGAGTCACAGAACATAAAATAGTATTCATCAATATGTCATCTCATAAGATCTAGTTTACATTGCCACTTAAAAGTAAAAATCTTCAAAAAGAGAAGTTTTTCTTCCCTGATTAATGAACAATTTTCAGACTGATGTTTACTTAAGAAAGGCATGGTTCCTATGATGAACTAAAGAGTACTTTTTCCAACCCTTATGGTTAAATGGCTTTTTAATGTGACTATAACAATATTGATACCTTTTACTAGTATATGGATTATATAAACTTCATAAAATTTGTTTTACTTAGAATACTTAACATATAAATGTTTCCATAAGACATGCTCATCTCAAAAAACCAGAAATTTCCTATAATGCTAATCTCAGAAAGTGATGATTTGCAAATATTTGATAGTATAAAGATTTTCAGGATGCTAAGAGCTTCCTGGGGATAGGGGGAGGAATTTCATGCAATATTTCTGGCTGTTAAATGATCCCTCCACTTTTGTATAATTTGGCAATGTCTTACGGGTATATATGTAGCTTTACATACATAAGTAAATGTGAACCAACATGCAAAGGGAAATATTCAGTCCTGTTGGTTGCCAGGCTGTAAAGGAAGGAGAGTGGAACCCTGCGATTTCTTTTAAGATCAAGATTGTGACATTTATTCTGGTGCAGGCTTTGTATCACATTTTGTGATCTTTTAGGTGCTTTCCTTTAAGAATAGTTTACAAGCTCTGTACCTACTGTAGAGAATATGGACTCATTGTGATGCCTTTTACTTCAAGAGAGTGCAGTGTGATGGAAAGAGCACAGTGAATCAGGAAACCGGGTTTCCACTTTCAGCACAATCACTACCTTGTTGTGTAACTTGGACAAGTTGCTTAATTAACCTCCCTGTACTTTGTCCTGCTACCTCCTTACAAGGGGATTGAACCAGGAATCTCTTGAATTATACTGAGCTCTAAAATTTCATTGTCTCTAGCAATGAGGCGCTTAGGTCTTCTGATGATTATTTAATGAAGCACAGGTTTCATCCTTGACTTTTACACAGCATGGCCATGCCCTCTCGATTGGCCTGTATCACCCTCATGTACCTGGTGTCCCAGTGTAATTATTATTCATAGTATCCCTTTTCTACTCTCAAAAGCTCCCATTTTAGTCTAGAAATTATATTGCAGTCTTCTTGTACAACAGACATAAATCCTTCTTTGCAAGAAAATCAGACTTCATAAGAATAATACATAGTGAAGCCCTATCTTTACATTCCAAACAGAAACTGGTATCTTTACCCGGTTTCAGGAGTCGATAGGGTTTTTCATCTCATTTCAAAAATCTTAAGAAAGGAGAGAGAAGAAGGCTTTGGAAGAGTCTGGTTCTCGACTGGAAAGACTATGTTTGCAACTGTTAGTAAGAAATTAAATGATGGAGTGCAGCTGAATCAGCAAATATGAAGGAAATGGATTGGAACAAGTCTGTGGCTCCAGTTAGGCCCTTCCTTCCTTCCTTCCTTCCTTCCTTCCTTCCTTCCTTCCTTCCTTCCTTCCTTCCTTCCTTTCTTTCTTTCTTTCTTTCTTTCTTTCTTTCTTTCTTTCCTTTCTTTCTTTCTTGTTTTCCCCAGAGTAGAGTAAGCAAATCTACTCAAGCAAACGAAATGTTGGGTATTTAAAAGAATTGCTAGGTTGTCAGAGAGATGTATATTTCACATATGCAATGTCCTATAGAAGTCAATGGCATTTTATTCTTGTAGAATGTCTCACAAAGAAATTCAACTAGTATTCAAGCAAGAGTATCTGTATATATTGGGCACCACTGTTGCTTCAGAGCAGATTTCAATATACTTATGAAAAATTAATACTATTTGCTTAAAAAATGTAAATAGAGTGCACAAATATTTCCATGAAAAATATTTAAAATTAACAAAATACATTTTGTAACTTCAAAGGATAAATATTTTATTTTTTATTAAAAATATTAATGAGCCTTAGCAGTGGCTTCATTATTAAAAATAATTGCATTACTTATAATTATGTATGTTCTCATAACCATTCTGCATTTGAAAATACTGATGACATGAATAATTAATTTTATTTTCCCTAGCCCAATCGTTCTGCTGAATTCACTTACATTAATGTGCATTTTTACAGCAGATTTCTAGTGCATATTGGAAAGAAAAACACTTGGGTATAGATTTTAAAATATATAGAAAGGCATATGATCCTGAAACTACTGGTGCTGGGTAAGAAAAGTATAATTTATTGTCATTTTACATGTAGATAAGCAGGAAGGTATTTTCCCCCTCATTGCTGATAAGCAAAAGGACCAAAAATATACATTTTAAAGAGTTTAAGAAAATTCTCCTGCTTAGTATATTTTCCTTGAGGTCTAGAGGTTTCACACTAGATGTAGTCATTGTTGGTGGATAAAACCTTGGTTTTGAGTAATCTTTGGACAAGGATAGTTCTATATAAATATATCCATCCATCCATCCATTCCCTTAAAACATGTTTGCTGAGAACTTACTATGTACTGGTTAATGTTCTACTCACTGGAAATACAGTGTTGAACAAAATCACTTTGCTGCACAAAGCTTACATTCTGTTGGAAAAGATGGACAATACAGATCAGAGCAAAGAGGATACTTGGGACATCAGGTGCAGTAGGAGAAAAGCAGAGAGGAGAGGGGGCTGGTGTGGGGGATGGTCATGACATGAGAATCCTTTTTGAATAGACATGCACAAATTGTTAGTTATATAGGCATCGATTAGAATAGAACATTGGCATATTGAAATTCAGACTTAATTCTCTGATCCAGCAGGACTGTACCCTGTGCGAATAGTGCCGGTGGCAACTAACTGCTATATTAGGAAACTAGAAAGCAGGGGGGGAAACAAAAGTGGCAACAAGATTGATTGGTTTGTTAGTGTTTTTTGTTTGTTTTTAGGGAAGGACGCTGGCAGGCTAGTGCTGGAGCCTGCTCTGATTGGAGTGTGGGTTTCCCCAGGAAGGCAAACAGGGCACAGCTAGAGCCCCGTGGTGTGCTATGTGGCTTCAGGTGTGTGGTAGCGGTAAGGCTGGGTCCTGTTGGAGAGGCAGGCTGAGGGTGGGCTGGGATGCTCTGAGCATCAGGAGCAGCTCAGAGAATGTGGGAATCAGGCCTAGGTGGTGCCACTGAGACCGCTCTTGCCAGAGGCAGCCCATCTCTCAGGGGGAGTTCTATGGGCCAGCAGAGGAGTCCTGGAATGAGAAACACCTGATACCTGACTTACATACTTTTATGGGAAGATTCTGCTCATGCTGCCTATCAGGCAAACCCCAATCCCTGTGAGTGCCTCCCTCCAACCCTCACCCAGCCACAATGAGAAGGAATTTCACCCCAGGGGCCCAGCCACGTGCAGGGAAATGGGATCTGGCCCAAAGGCTGTGTAGGAGCATGACCGCCAGAGGCCAGAATGGAGGAATGAACTGCAAAGTCCATGTCCTGTGTGGTCCTATGGACACAAGACACTAATGAGTGTCTGGTTAATTATATCAGACTTATAATCAAATTCCAGGGTACATATGTGTGTGGGAAAAAGAGGAAGTATAGTTTGTATTATTATTATTCTACACATGAGAAAATTGGGGCATGGAGAATGAAAGAACCTTCCCAAGGCTATGCAGCCAGGTTCTTTTCAGAGTACTTGGAGGTGATCTGCTCCTCTGCCCTTAAATATGGCCTGTTTAGAATCTTGCCACTTCTTGTCTTCTCATAGTAACTAGCTCCGTGTGATCTCCACCCAGGTGTCAGATTGCTCTTTCAAAAATGCAGATATGGTCATGGCCTTCCCTTTTTCAGCACAGTCAGGTGGTGAGGAAGAAGGGCAGCTTCCTTGAGTGATCCCCCTGGTCCATCCTTCAGAACCGGCCTCCTGTCTGCCTCACTAGACTGTAGCTCCATTCTTTTCCCTGATCTGATGAAGTAATTACAGCGACCTCTAGAGATCCTGCCATTTCCCACCTGGGTCCTCTGCAGGGAAAGCTCTTTCTTCACCTGCCTGATTCTACGTTCTGGGAGCTCAAGTCTAAAGAGGCAACACTGTCATGGGGTGTTAGGGCAGTGAGTGTGATGGTCAGGGGCATTGGCTCCGGTAGCCAGAATGCCTACCTAAATCTCAGCCTTATTTCTCCCACATGCTGTCTGCATTACCCTAGCCTAGGCAAATTGCATAGCCTCTCAATATCTTTGTTTTCCACCTATAAAATGGAAATTGGGGCTTCATCAACTATTGTGATGATTAAGTGAGTCAATGTGCTCTGTGAACTATATGAAATTACTGCTACTTAACAATTCCTTATTACAAAAAAAGAGGAAATTGTATACAGTTCATTTTAACATATAAAGAAGTGTCTGACACATGTAACCATTATAGTAATAATGGTTTTGTGCAAAAAGCATTCCTCAGGTACCAAGTATAAATTAAAGCATTTTTTACCTTTAAAGCTGTTTTCTCTGCCCTTGAAGAAATAGCTCTGAATTGATGTTTCTAAATCAAAGCTTCAATTGTGTGGCATGTAAGGAGCTGAATTCTCTATTGAATGAGGTGTTCTCCACAGGAAGGCAGCACCATTCCCCTCGAACATGTCTGTGGGACAGGGAGGCGGGAAGAAGATGACTCCGGGGGAGAGTTGTCATTGGCATTCAGTGGGGGAGAGCCACGAACATTAAATACACTGCACAGTGAAGAACTGTCTACTGATCCCCATGCCCGGATTATTATCAACCTCCCACCACCATTACGACCAATCTAAGCAACTATTGACTGAGCAGTTCAGAAATTTCCTATCCCTTTTTCCCAGCTGTTCTCAGAAGCTAATTCACAGTATGGTACTGCTTCTTACAGCAATGACTCCTTATAACTGTCCTTGATAACATGTTTTCATTAAGGAGCTTAAAATTGTATGATATAACTCATTTTTCAACATGGGTATTGAATGCATCAAATGCTTCCAGCTGTGAGTTGGACTAAATTGTGTTTGTGATTCTTGTTGTAATCTCTTTTGCCATAAGCTTTATTAGCATTGGAGAAATACAATGACTTAAGACTTTGCAACTAATTAACATGTGGCGGTAATTTCAGTGATTTTCTCAGATAGGACTGGTGAGCGTGGCACCTTCTTGATATTTCTAGTCTCAGTTGTAGGACAAAGTAATATATTTTTATTAAATAAGTAGTTAATGTGGAAGTAGCAAGAATATAGTTTTATTTTCTGTCTTAGTGTTGATCAGCATTACGAATGATTGGACCATTATGTTTTGCAAAATTATAGTTATCAAATATATAGGTATGTTTGTATTCTACTTACTGATTTATTCCTCAGTTACATGTAATAATCTTCTTTGAGGGAGAGGAGGAAACAAATCATCTGAGAATTTTAAAAAAAGATAATTTTGCATATATGGGTGTTAACAATGCTTACTTTTTTTTTCTTTCATGATAAATATAAAACAGTAAGCTAATATATAGTCAAGATTAAATTTCTATGATAATTTCTTACATTTTCATCACCTAAAACGTATATTAGATTTTGTTATCTGTTAACATTACTGAAAATTTCATATATATGTGTGTATATATACATATATATATATGTATATATACACACACACACACACATATATATGTTTAGCTAAATAGAAGAGAAGGTTTAGGTAATTAATCTACCTTTATAAAACACCAAATAGTTTTCACTGAATTCTCATCATCACTATTCTCTTAATGTAAGATTCCAAGCAGACAAATAACATTAATGTTAACCAATGATTTCTCCAATAAGCACTCTAAATGAAATTGCACAAAACATAAGCAGTGTATATAAATGCATGTATGTCTGTGTCTTTTCAACCATGGCATATGTTCCCTGTAAATACATGATGATGTTACATAAAATTACAAATTAGCTGATACATTTTTGTGTACATAACATATAAAATGCACTTTTCAAGGTATTATATTCTTCAGGATAAGGGTGCGGTATCTAGAGGATTTAGATTTTTAAAACAAGAACCATTTCTCAGACATTTAGATTATCAGTAAATCCATACATAAATTATAAAGGTCCTGAAGTCAACAATAGCAAAGCTTTTGTACATCACAGATGTACAGTCTATTATTAACAGCATCACTGACAAAATTGAAACTCGGAAACTAATTTAAAGGAAGGAGGGTATTTTAGTCCCTTTGTAATAACAAGCATATGGAAGCAACAGACTTTTATTATTTCACATGTCCTGAGTGTTGACAATGTGCTAGACACTGCCCTGACCATGGAATTACCCACATTCTGTGCAAAGCTTCTTCTAAAATAGATGTTATCATCCAAACTATAGATTTGATAGGTTAGAGGGTGGCCTCAGCCCCCTTGCTACTCTTTTGGAATTTTCCTAGTCAGGCAAGATCTGGAGACAGCCCTGAAAGCCACGCGGGGGAAGCAAATCATCTCCATCCTCACATGCAAAGAAGACTGGCTGCTGAGGAAGCCTCAATACCATTTGTTACATGTGTGGACATCAGTGTTGGACGATTGCATGGAGTAAAATATGAGCCAGTATAATGGGAAATTTATTTTTTAAAATTTATATTTATTATTGAAAGTATCTCACATGTCCCCTTTTTGTCTTCCCATTGACCCCCTCCACCTTGCAGATATTCTGGGGAGCGTCTCCAAAACTTGCATAGGCACAGGTCTTAGTGTTGCTGGAGAATTAAACTCTTCGACCACTCCTGGGAGTGAGGGTGGCGGTTCTTGGGGCGCTGCTAAAGGAAGCATTTTCAGAAGCTTCCATGGATCGATGATATGTGGAAGGTTTTATTGGCGTGGCATTATATATTTCTGGTTCCAATGTCCCACTTCCCCCAGGCTAGTCCTGAAAGAAGGGCAGCTGGGAGTTCAGCAGAGTCTGAAACAAGGCCAGTGTCCAGAGCTTCGCTCCACATTGTCGCTAAGTGTGGTTCAGCATTCAGGCCAAATTAAAGCCTAGTAGTCCATGTGCAGAGTCCAATATGGCCATGCACCATGTGGGCAGAGAGGAATGTGCCCCTGCGACAGGAGTCACAGGACCCAGGGGCCTAGAGACAAGAGCGAGAGGCTCCTTTGTATAGATTAGAAGTATATATACCATTTAGATTTTCCACATTTGCAGTGGCCACGCCCGCTCTGGCCAATTATCTGTTTCCAGGTGTGGTTGACTGGCAAGCATTTTCCCACATCACTCAGACCTCACTGCGTATGCGTCTAAACTGCCTTTGTCTAGTTCCTTTCCCCATCAATCAACAGGCAATAGACTTGGAGAATGTTAAATGCAGCTTTTTTGTGTGTGTGGCAAAGCTGTGTAAATGGTATGACTATATTATTTGGTCCTTCACTCCTTTCCTGTTAAATAATAACCAGGTTATTACATTGGCTTCATTAGTATGGCATCTGGAATATAGTAGGTGGTTACTTTTTCTCTGCTTAGTATCCCTGTCCCCTCTCTGTCACCACCTTTTTTTTTTTTTTATTTTCTCCTTTCTCTCCTTTCTTCCTTTATGAATTAAGGCACTATTTAAGGTATTGCAGATTCACACAGGATGACCCAAATCTTAAATAAGAGCAATGGGCCTGAATTTGGCCAGTGGCATCCAAGGACAAGATAACAAATATATTTGACTATAGATTCCCCAAAGTACTGGCAGGCTGACCACACAAGGGGTCTATTTGCTATACCGTGTTATGCTAGCTATTCTGAGATCTTCACTATATAGCTCAGCATTGAAAATTTGGCAGTAAAACTTTGACCTTGGAACACTTGAGGGAAATGCATTTTCATATTTCTTACACCTCTTAGATTACCTCTACAGCAGTTATCCCTAAATATGTACCAAAAGCCTGTATGCACAGCTAGAACACCATGTCAGTACTTATGTCCATAGAACCAAAGGGAATATCAATTTATTTCAAAAGAAAATGGAAAATGTCTACATCGCACTAAAGGGAAATCCTCTGATTCTAATGCCCATATTTCAGAAAGGAAAAGGATTCATCAACATTCTTTCAAATTTTGTGGTGAAATTTCTATAATTGACATTTTCATGCACATTAGCAACTGGCCACTAGTAATTAATCCAGACAGAGTCAACTTGTAACCACATCAACAAGTAAGACATCACAGGGCAGCCAGATGACCCACTTGCTCTGTTTTGAACTGATGGCTTTCTACTGTTCAAAGTAAGAATTTTTATTACAGTTTTAGATAGAAGTTTTATTACATTTGTAAGTAGAATTGTCCATGTTTTATTCAGTTGCCTCATTTTCTTATATACACTTGTCAGCCTGTCTTTGCATTCTTTATTACTTGGAAATTTGATTCAGAAAAGGGAAAAAAAAAAAGGAGCGAGTGTAAAGCACCTAGTCTGAAATTTGTCATTGTTATGGCAGCGATAATTAACGACTCATGTTCCTTAAACAAAAATGTAACATTCCACTTTTGTATGTTGCCTCCTCTGCCAGACGTGTCCTGTTTCCTCCGTTTTTCCTGTGCTGCACCTCTACCTGTGATCTTATCAATCATTAGCTCTACATTTGTCAAGTTCTAAAGCTTTGCTAATCTCAATGGTACAAGCTCATTTTAGACTTTTCATTTCACTTGAAGTTTTCCCAAACAACCCCAAGCATAATGTATTTCCTGTTTTCATAGCACTGTGGAGAGTGATAAAAAGATATTCAGATAAGTAGCTAAATACATCACTATCTATCAGAGCTGATAACCTCACTTTAGTTTTCTTTTTGATAAGTACCTTAAATTCAAGACCTATGCCTTATTAATCTGCGCATGCTCAGTGCCTGACATGGTACTTGGTGTAAAGTGGACACTTAGGGAATAGTTTATTATTAAATTAATTAATGTACATACACAGGGCACATTCCAGTGCTGAGGTAAGTACTGTGTGTTGCCTAATCCTGAATTTTCCTGGATTGGTCAATATTTGCCAAGAACAAAGATGATACATATAGGAAGATAATAAAATAAGTTGTTTCCTTCATACACAGAGTAAATACAAAGCCTTTAAATACAGGTGTTTTTAAAAATTATATCCATATTTATGCAAGCGAAAGGAATGGATATGGTATACAGGGAGCATAATTCTCATTTCAGTTTGTACTGTTGACATTTACATAAGTCCAGGAAAGAAGTTCCCATAGTTGTCCCTAAGATGGACAATAGAAGGATATAAAGCAGTCTGATTTTGCCTAACTGGGACAGGTTAGTGGGTATAAAACACTTCCAGAGGTTCGGTAGAGTCTCATCATTTTGGGGTTATTGTGGTTTACCTAGGTGGGGAGGGACAGTGCTCATGGTCCTCTCTTTGGAGGAATATATTATCACTGGCATAATTTAAAATTGCTGACACATTGTAAAAATAAAAAGCATACTTTTTCTCTTCTCAGTTAAAGATTTCACTGCACACTTTTGTTCTTCTAGCTTTTATTTTTGTGGGACCTTAGGAGGGAGAAAGATAAAAAGCATCTATATTCTTTGCCAACTCGAACAGGACATTAAAGCTACCACTATGACACCGGGAATTTATATGGTTTGGTACTGCCATTAGTCACTATGCTGAAAAGAATGACTGCTGTATTTCCAGTAACTTCTTTTCATATTCAAATGACAGATGAGGAGTCTCCTCTCTGCACACAATTAATCTTGTTTTTAATTTTTAACAGATTCTGAAATATAAAGAAATCAATATGTGGTCTTCACCATTTCTGAATTCTGAGCTTCCTACTCTTTCATTAGCTTACTGGAGGCCCGGTGCATGAAATTCATGCACTGGAGGAGTGGGGTTCCTCAACCTGGCCTGTGCCCTCTCACAGTCCAGGAGCCTAGCAACTGATCTCCCCAAAGAGGTAGGCCCTGCCCATCCAGCCAGGGCTTCTCAATGGATCACCCCAAAGAGGCCCACCCAGCCAGGGCTCCACACTGGATCACCCCCACAGAGGGAGGTCCCACCCATCTGCTGCAGCCTGGGTCAGTGGCATGGGCCTCCTTCTTTGGGGTGATCATGGGGTGATGGCTGGGCCCCTGACCAATCGCATCACACCTGTCTTGGCTGGCCTGATGCCAGTGGGTGTCATAGCATGGTCATCCTGAAGGTCATCTGGATGGTCGATCTGCTGTTCCGTTGTTCACTCGATTTGCATATTGCCCTTTTATTATTATAGATTAACCTGCTGAAGCAGTTTCTTGAGTATGCTGAAGAATCTTTTAATCTGCCCAGTTTGACCAAGGTTAGCAATAATCATTTGGGCTCAAAGAACAATCACAAAAATTCAAAATGATTCCATGGTTGATAAGGCCTGAGTTATTTTGCATTATTTTATTGTCTTTCATTTCTGATGGTTAGAATTAGATGATGTGATAAGCGAGCAAAATAGACTTCAATCTCTCTAATATCTTATCTTCAATGAAATCTTAGAAGAAAATGGCCTTATATTTCTGACTTCATAAACCTCTATTCATCAATGGAGAAAAGCCAAAATGAAAAGCTGGGTATAGTTTTGTTGTGGTCCAATTCAATTTGTTCCAGAGAATAAGGAACAGAAATATTAGAGAGATAGTAAGAGTAGTGATGGAAGAAGAGGAGGATTTTTTTGTTATTAGCTGTATTCTAACATTCCAGATTGACTTGGGAATCATTCGCACATTAATTCAGATGGTAATTAAAGCAAGAAACTCAGAGTCTAACAAAAATAAAAAGCAAAAAAAGAGAAACATGTTACATTTAAACCTAATCATATATGGTTATCATGACCTATGTTTTGTTTATAATTTCAAAGTTAACTGTCCCTAAGCAAAGATAGATATTCTATTTAAATTGGATTAAAATAAACTTTGTCTGTCCCCACCATTTTTAAGTTCCAGGCCTATCTCATGTATTAATCAGTGTTTACTGTATTGCAAAGTACTCCCAAACCTAGTCACTTAGACACAATTATTTAGCTCATGATTCTGTGGTTCTACAGTTTGCACTGGGCTCAGCTGGGTGGTGATTCAACTAGTCCATATGTTGATGATCTGCTGTCAGATAGACTAGGGACTGGCTGAGCTAAGATGTCTCAGTTAGGACAGCTTCTCTGTGCTTCACATGTGCCTCATCCTCTATCTTAACACAGAATTCCATGCATGAGAGTGGGACTATACAAAACCTCTTGGGCCTTGGGGTCAGAGCTTGCCTAACTAACATTGTTTTTACTGCATTTATAAAGCAAGTCACAAGATCAGCCCGGATTCAAAGGAGAGGAGTTGCAGGAATTGTGCCCATGTTTATACTTGAACACACAGAAAATGAACGATAGTAATATTTATGTTTCAGACATACAACAGCCTATGTGTGATGTGATGTACATTTTAATAAATGAAAACTCAAAGGAAGATGAACAAATGCATATACAGATTTATCAAAATTTGAAAATGTTGGGTCAACAATAGTAAAACTGGCTCTGTCCGTTCTACCCAGTCTCCCAGATAAAGGTTGTGTTATTCATTCCTTTCTGGGCATGTGCTGAATCACAACAGCTAATTTGATTAGTTCCATAGACAGAAGATGTGATAGGAAGCTTTCTCCCCTTTCCTTCCTAGAGGTCTCATCAGCAAACTTTGATGGTCAAAGATCACATTATTCAAAGATCACTCTACTGCAAAGTACATGAATCTCTTTTGAGGTACATCTATAATCTTTCATGATCTTGATTTAATAAGCCTGTCATAGTCACTCTTTGTGTCTCCATTATACATAAACCCACATACCTACACATTTTCCTCAATTTCATATTTTAGGTTATTTTATCTTATAATATGCTATGCAGTTGTCATAATGTACTCCTTCACTATATTCTCATTCAAGCCATAGACTAAAGAAAATGTCAAAACTTCCAATAAGATCATTCATTATTTCTCTTCTCTGATGATAAGAATATTATCTGGATTGCAATCTATTTCCAGAATTTTGCTTATAATTCATCTTGATATTTTTATAAAATTTGCATAAATATCTTGCATAAGTTAACAGGTGTTTTTTTTTAAATTCTCAATCTAAGAATATTTTCAAGAAACAAAAAAGATCACTCCTCTTCCAGTAAGTGGGTAGAGAGAGTAAAGCTCTATGTGGGAAGGAAAAATCCAAGTAGTTAGAGAATATGTGTTATGGATGGAATGTTTATGTTCCACCAAAATTCATATGTTGAAACCCTACCTTCAAAGTGATGGTATTATGAGATGGCGCCTTTGGGTGGTAATTATGACTAGATGAGGTAATAAGGGTGGGGGCCCCATGAATGAGATGAGTGTCCATAAAAAAGTCACAAGATAGCTTGCTTCCTGTGTCTGCTCTCCACCGTGTGAAGAAGCAATGAGAAGTTGGCAGTCTGCAACCCCAACAGAACTCTTACCAAAACTGTGAGAAATACTTTTTTGTTGTGTATAAGCTACCAAATCTGCAATACTTTGATATAGCAGCCTGCACCAACTAAGAAAATATCTTTTTTTAAAAAAAATATTTTATTGATTTTTACAGAGAGGAAGGGAGAAGGATAGAGAGTTAGAAACATCGATGAGAGAGAAACATCAATCAGCTGCCTCCTGCACACTCCCCACTGGGTATGTGCCCACAACCAAGGTACATGCCTTTGACTAGAATCAAACCTGGGACCCTTGAATCCACAGGCCGACACTCCATCCACTGAGCCAAATCAGCTAGAGCAAAAATATGATATCTTGATTCAAGTGGTATGAATTCCTAGGACAGCAGAAACAATGATATTCAAATGTAGATACCAGGGGAAACCTAACAAAGCTAAAAAGATGTGTTTGGGAAATTATCCAAGCTTTTGATTTAACTTCCCCATGTGTAGCCTTCTTATTGCAAATAACCAAGTTACATTGGCTTTTATTTCTTCCTGAGATCTGCAGTTAATAAAATGTTCTCCTTTTGGCATCACTTATCCTCGTCGTTCTGTGATGAAATGGAAGAATGAAATATAAGAAAGGCATGTAGATTTAACTCTGTTTAAGACAAGTGGAACCAAGTTTAAATTTTGATGAATGCTAGTTTTTTAATTACATTCTAATGCAGGCCAATCACCTCTGCTAAAGTGTACTTATGTATTAGACAATGTATAAATTATCGAAGTAGACTTTAGAATAGCATTATTCAGGTAAATCAACAAAGAAAATACATTTTTAGAAAGAAAATGGAATATTATGCAAATAGTTAAAGTATCTATATATATAAAAGCCTAAGCAACCTGCTGACTGGTAGCTATGATGTGCACTGACCACCAGGGGGCAGACGCTCAATGCAGGAGCTGCTGAGCTGTGGTAACTTGGCAGCTGCAGTTCTCGTGTGATGTGCCTGCAACCAGAGAGGAGGGAGCCTGATTCTGGGGTGTGTCACTGGAGAACCACCCTCTCACAATCCAGAACCCCTTGGGGGATGTTGGAGAGCCTTTTTCGGCCCAATCCCCACAGGCCAGGGGGACCCCACCAGTGCATGAATCCATGCACCAGGCCTCTAGTAGATCTATATGGGTGTGAGCAATGAACATTACCATGTTTAAGTATTTACACTATTTCATTTATTTACTATGTAAATGCTTGTGAAACATTTATTGTAGGAACAATACTATACTAGGCAATGTAGAAACAGCAGTGGACATACTGGATTCAAAACCGTGCCATAATGGTGCCTAAATTTTAGTGAGCATAGAAAAATATAAACAAAATGCATAAGTAAATTATATTATCTCATAGTAAATGCTCTAAAGAAGAATATTAGAAAAGAATACTAGGTAGTAATTTCATTAAAAAGGCCAAGTGAAAGGTCTTCATTGACAAGCTTAGTTACCATCAACGGTTCATTGAAAACACCCAATATTAGATAATATTTTCACTGAATCACTTATTTTCAGTTGTGATTGCCTCAACCATGACTTAATAGAACCTCCCTGGTAGCTCCACACAGTGTCTGCACCACCCTGTATTCATTTTTTTGGCCACATTTCTTTGTTAATATGAATAAAAATACGAACTCTCCCCTCAGGAAACTGCACAGAACAGTTTGCGTGCAATTTGAGTGTTTCTGAGATCTGGACTTGATCCATGGAACCCAATTAGAAAAAGCTGAAATCACTTTAAAGTTACATCTACTAAAATTACGTAATACTATAGAAACAAATACCTTCACATGAGGCAAAATATGTCAGTTTAGAAATAACTCGGCCTTTCTATAATGATGAGTATAACAAAAGATCAGTAAGAATTTGTGATTCAACTTTGTACTAGTCTGCTGTGTCTACTATAACAAAATACCACAGACTGAGTGGCTTAAACAGCAGAAATATATTTTCTCATAGTTCTGGAGGCTGGGAAGGTCAAAATCATGGTGTTGGTTGACTTGGCTTCTAGTGAGAGCACTCTTCCTGGTTTGTACATAGCTGCCTTTTCATTGTCTTCCTATGGCCTTTCCAAGGTGTATGAACAAGATGACAGAAAGAGGTCCTCGCTCCCTTTTCTTACAAGACCAACAATCTTACAGCATTAGGGCCCCACCCTTATGACCCCATTACTCTTCAGTACCTTCTACAACCCTGAAGGTCAATGTGACTATATTTGGAGATAGGGCCTTTAACATTTAAGACAAGCTTTGCAATTAGAAGCTTACTGTACATTGCTGATAAGACAATCTCCCAACTGGTCTTCTTGTCTCAATCTTCTGTACTGCCACCTAATGAATTCTCATGGTATAACAATAGGAAAGCTTCAGGTCAATTTCGTATCCTCCAAGAGAACCAAAGAAAATCTCAAGTCTAATTTAAGTAGGGAATGAACAAGTTAATACTTGCTACCAGTATGGGGGAAAAAGTGCTTTTACTCTCTGGCACATATCATCAGACTTTCAGCATATTTAGAAATAATAGGATTCCTAATAATAATGGCTGGCTAGTCACAGTGAGTAGCGTATTTATCATTTTTATTATTCTCCAAAAAGGAATTTTCAAATTGAATGGTAACTATTATCTCTTTTTTAAGCCCTATATTGAATTATTTTTAACACAGTCCATCTGTTACAAAGGAAGATATATTCATTCATTTTAGAATTGGGTAGGGGGCAATTGTGTCTTTCATTTTATTAGAATCAGTATGTTGCTAAAGAAGGCTAGAGACACCATTGAAACTAGCAAGACCAGGAGATATATTCTCCAATAAGAATACCTCCTCTTTAATTGGTTAATTAAGCACTGGGAACTAGATGCATCTTTCAATCCTTCTTACTACAGGACTGAACTTTCAAACAATCCTAAAATATTGCAGTCATGGAGAATCTTTTGAGAACATTTCATATGATGCATTTGCATGAGACAAAGTGCATTGATTGCTCTTGGGCATTGATATTTTCCAAGTACACAATTAGGTATATGGAAGAGCAAGTGATTAGTCTCTGACAACTGGAGAATTGGCAAAATTATTATTTGTTCACTTGATCCATCCTCACTGAGTTAAAAGAGTTTTGAATTCTGTATTTTGTGAGGGGCTGACTGTACTTTATGCTGAAAGAAAATAACTCAAAATCTGGCAAAGGAAGTTACATTTTATTAATTTATACTGATAAATACTGAATTATAATTAAGATGGATATAGGAAAGAAAAGAAAAGAAAAGAAAAGAAAGAAAGAAAGAAAGAAAGAAAGAAAGAAAGAAAGAAAGAAAGAAAAACATTCCACTAGTAATGAATAGATAATTTAGAGAAGTGGTCATTAGAGATAACCCTTTGGATTCCATTTGTAACTCACTGCGCTTGATTAAAAATATGTTAAATTATTCAACAATACACCAAGATTAATAGTGTAAAAAGACACTTAGCTGGTGCTCTCTAAGTAACTGTTGAAATAGATAATAAAAATTCTCAATGGTAATCCTTGATAAAGCATTGAGACATGCCATAACTAGTTACTGCTAACTAATAAAATGTATGCAAATTTTCTTCTATGATATTTACACTGCCCAACCAACATCTGAGCTACACTTCAAGACATATCTCCAGTTGTGTATTATCTGTAAATGTTTACTGTCACAGTAAAAAAAAAAACACAACTCTTGCCCATGGTTTAACAGGAAAATGTTATTCAAGACTGTTGCAGTATGGGAGAGAAACTGAATTGAACTCCACTGAAACAAAGAGCTAGAGAGGCTGAAGTGGTGATCATAAGCCACTTGTGTTTGCTAATTGACCTTACTCAATGGGAAAGTAAACGTTTGTTTCTTCATGACAGGAGGCAGTTTTCCAATTTGGAACAGGCTGTTCACCTAAGAAGGTTTCTCTCTTTCCACAAAGACTTGCAAGATAGGGAAGCTATCCTTCTTGCTAATTACATTTCAAAAGGATGGCTCCCAGGTCACTGAGAAAGACATTCCCTAGGTCATAAAACTGGCAAGAGGTTTTTAAGGAGATTTATATACATTTTAAAAGTGGCAGAGAAAGAATTTGTAATGATAGCTTTCTAATATAAATGCTCTAAGAAAAGGGAAGTCAAGGCTTATTGTAGTCAGAGAGAAATCTGTGTGAAGTGTAGTCAAATTCAGAGGAGCATCAAGAGTGTCTTGATTTTAAAAAGACATTATTATTTTAGAATTTGGGTCTATTATTTTAAAATGCCCGATGTATCTGTGTTAGGTAGCTGGGAAGACTGGGCAATGTAATAACCAATCTTTGGAGAGGAAATATGTGCACAATTTATATTTATAAGATTGTAAAATCTCCATTGGTATTTCCACAAAAAAGTTTTAAGGAGCAACATTTTTATGGTCTACTCTAATGAAACTCCCAACTGGTGAGTATTTTATATGATCATTGTCAAGGGCAGAAGTAAGGGAATTGTGAAAGAGAGGAAGAGAAAGAGAGGAAGAGAAGAACTTCTATATTTGCCAACAGATTTTTTTCTCCACTCTTTTTTATTCACTGGTCTTGGTATTTATTATTGCCCTGACAAGGTGCAAAGCATTAAGAGTATAAACACAAAGATCTTGAAAACAGAATCTCAGGTGAGGGATGAGTACAGGGAGGATAAATCGTGATGGAAAAAAAAGAAATAAAAAACAACCACCACAAAACAGTGTCTCAGCCTATAGTAAACCAACATAATATGACAGAAAGGGGAGTTTATTTACCATTGGAACAATCAAGAAAAGTTGAATGGAGGGGGTTGGTTTTGTGTTAAGTATTTATGTAGCGCTTTTGAGAGTTGGCCACATGGGTAAATTTCCTGGGAGGTGTAGCTTGAGCAAAGGTGTTAAGGTAGAGGGGAGACAGATATTAGAATACACTGGGCCCCATAGGACAGGGACAGGTACTCAGGCTTTATTCCTTGAAAAGGGAGAGTCAGTGAAGGGAGTAAGTAGAGGAATGTGTTCAGATTTATAATGTGAGATTACTTTGGATGCTGTGTGAGAAACAGATTTAAGTGAGGCAATAATAGGAGAAGGATTGTATGAAATCAGCTACTTTCTGTAAGTTGTTCTCAAGCCATTGTTTTTTCACACTCCCTCATCTGGGTGATATATGTTCAGGGCTATACTCTTAAGAGGAAGTGAAAGAACCCACTTCCCTGGGTTGAAATAATAACACACTTAATGAATCACAAGGAAAAGGAGTGTGTCCCTTGTTAAACTTCGCCATCCAATTTTGTATTCTGAGTATGCAAGTTTAATGGTTCTTAGGAGAAATGTGTTCTTGGTAATTCCCCCAACAGTTCAGAACTTATTTAAGGTGTCATTAAACCCTTTGAGAGACAGAAGCATGCTTTATGTTTGGTAACTGATGAAATGTTCCCCTAAATAAATTTCACATTGCTGAGTCTGATGACATGAATAATAAATTGTAACCATGGGAAAGCAATGGCCATTTTGAGCAATATGCAGGGAACTGATATTCATTTAGTGTTGAAAAGTAGGACACATTTTCATGATGTACTAGGCTCTCCAGACCACTGTTGTAAACCTCCTGACATTAAAATCAGAGGACATTTCAGGGCCAAATTTGCTAAAGAAAATGTCTCTGTTTTAAACACAAAAATTCTGGTATTTCAAATAGCATGTGCATTAAGATTTTAGTAGGTTTTGCAGTTCAATTGAGTGGGCATGCTCTATTCTCGTAGGCAGATGGGGGACTTGGGAGGGTGGAGAGGTGAGGTTGCTGCATTAATAAATGGTCATCAGTAGTTCCCATACTTGGCTAATGTATTTTCTAAGGAAATAGTCTATGCACTCAATATGCCACCTCAGAAACTCCTATGCCTGGATAGTGAAAATAAATATATTGATATCTGCCATGAAACCAATGAGAAAAACCCATCAGCAATTTCTCATAAGCCATTACAAAATGTCCACAGTAGGGATTAGCCTGAAATCAGGCCACAAAGGCTAAAAATTATCCCTTTGCATATTTTCAAAATTAGTTAGGGACTGAGAGTCAACATGGTGTTGGCTGTGGAGCAGACCTGTGCATTGTCTTCTTGACTTCCCACTTAGTAGTTGGTGACCTTTACCAAGTGCTTAATTTGATTAAGCACCCATAAAATGGGAACACTACAACCTACTTGCAAGATGATCTTAAAAAATTACAACAGCTAATGCATGTACCATCTTGGTCCTTGTAGGTGTATAATAAATTAATATTTTCAGAAAAATGTTTAAAACTATAGACAACTCTAAGCATTTTTAAAATTTCCCTCCTGCTTGACCTTGTAATAATTTTCTATTTTCACATACCCTCGTTCTCCCTCACTCTCCTTATCCCAACTTCATTATCTTCAGCTACTTTCCTGAAGCTCATAGCTTCCATTGCCATGTGGTAGCCACGTGTCAGAGAACACTGCGTATTCATTTCTCCATGTACCTAAGTGTAAGCTCACTCCATTCTAACACCTCTTACTCATCATCCCCGCTTCCATGTCTCTGGAAGCCCATCTTCTTAATTTAAAATCTCATTTCTCTAGACACCCATGTTTGATACAGCTCCTCTCACCTAGTTCACAAATCTTCTCCTGGGACTGGTCATAAGAGGATGGTAGGATATGGTTTGTATATGTCTATTGTAGAACTAGATAAAAGGAACATCATGAGTGCAGTGGGTAGTAAGGTCATCTGTGTAAAAGAACATTTTTTTCTCCTCCTCCTCATTCTCTCTCACACTCACTGTCCCCAACAGACCAAATTATAAATCTCTTCAATGCTTAACCTGTATCTTCTCTGCTGTTTGTGGATATCTTTATAGTATCTCTTTGTAGTGCATTGTTTGAAACGTATAGATGGAGTCAATATTATTGAGTATTATGCCTTCTTACAGTAACTGTGAATCTCATTCATCTGCTAGTCCAGAATCTTCGTTTTATGTTTGAGTGATCTAAAGAATTAAACAATTTACTGTGGTGAGAAAGCTTCTTGCGAAAAGGGACTAGAACCTGGTTCTCTGAACTCTGGGCTTACCTCCTTGTTACAGATATAATTGATAGGAAGCCTTATCTTCACTGCAAAGAAACTTAGCATTATTCTGTATGATAGCACATATGTATAGAAAAACACCCAAGACAAATCCTCTGGATTGTGTTGACAGGTATTACAGCTCAGTACTCAAGACCTAAGATCTGGATTAGACTTGAGTTCAGGGTCTCGGTTCTTTATCTGATCTGCTATGGAACATCATTTAGCTCCATTTCATATGCATATGTACATATATCAAGCAAGCCTCAGAACTTAATACAAAGCACTATCCTCATTTTATCCTTGTTTCTTCCCTATCAGTAAAGAAGGGAGAACACACAGTCCCTTGGGAGATGGCAGAATGATGAATTACTGCATGATTTCAGCAAGAAGGAGCAATACATGTAGAGACCTAGCTTCAACTGTAAAATGAGAATAATAGTGTCTAATTCCCATAGTGCTATGATAATTATACACAATAACCAAAGTAAAGTGCTCTGTATAAATGTCAGATACTGTTAATATTGTCCTTGATTTTTCTAGATGACATATATGACCTAGTTTATGTTAAAAATTATGTACGAAAGGACTACTTTACTTTTCTAAAAAATATATTTGAGACTCTCTATAGGGTGTGCAATATAGTCATCCACCCCATTCATCCATCATGATTTTTTACATAAATATTTAAATTTCCTTTGATAATATCCAAGAAAGACCATCCATACGAACAAATTTGGCCAAGAAGTAAATGCTCTATAGCAATTATCCCATTGAACTTTGTTTTTAAAGGTTAATCCATTAGCTTTGCCTTTGTCTTTCTCTCTTTTGAATGTGATGCTGGTTAAACATCCATGAAGCCTTTTGTTAACCTTTTATGCAAAGCAAGTAAAAACCAGGCCCAGATTTTCATTGTAAGCCTGTCATTGGTCACCAGATTAAGTACAGTGATAGGAAAATAAAACATGATGAATTTTCACAGAAAAAAAAAAGTTGACATCAGCCTCTTTCATGTACTTGGGTTCATTTTTAGTTAAATTTAATGCCAGGACAACAGTATCCCATTGGTGTCTACTTATAAATTATAGCACATGTTTTGAAATGGCATTGTAAAAAATGTGATAAAGGTGAAAAGGCTTTCAGATATAATAACTCATAATCAAAATCTCATTTAGAAGAAAGCAGCCTACAGACTTACAAAGCCAGGAAAAGTAGTGTGACATCTTTTCAAAAAATGACAGGAGAAAGTCTTGGCTGTGATTTATGTTTTTCCTTATGGGTTCTAGTATATATGGAATCTGACATGCATATGCACATATATCAAGCAAGCCCTAGCACCTGCTACAAATCATTATGCTCAATGTATTCTTGTCTGTTCCCTGGTTATCAGTGAAGGGGGTGGAAGACAACAGAATGATGTAGTACTACTTGTTTTCAACAAGAATAGGGAATATACATAGATACTCAACCTTAGCATTAACTAAGGATGGAATTGGTTGCTAAAGAAACTTTATTTCTGCCTACATATAAGAGATTCTGACAACCAATAAATTTACAAGTCACTGAATAAAAATCTAATGTTTTCGTTCCTTGACATTTCTTCAGCAACTATTCATCACAGATGGAAAAAAAAAAGTAAAATGAAAATGTAGGGCACAACTAAATATAAACAAATCTCCCTTTTAAATATAAACTGAAATTATTTTATACTGCCTTGATTATATTCCAAAGTTTTAGTGAAGAAACTAATTTGCAATATGTCAAGAATCCACTTAGATTCCAGATTTACATCCCAATTCTGAAATTTTGTAGGAACCCGAATCCTCTGTTTTTCCAAGTGATTTATATATTTTATTTATGTTATGTTGGGGAGGACAAGATTCTTGTGTTGGGGAGTTAATTGTATTACAAAAGTTAGTATCATTCTATGTATGAAATCATTAAGTGCAAGATTTAATATGCTTTTAAAATTAGAAAGCACTAAGATACAATTCCTCTCACTTTCTAAGACTCAGTATGAAGGATTGCCATAAGAAAAAATTACTTCTGTGTTTTTATTGCTTGCAACATTTGTTTTGTAGCCATGGTATTTATATTATCTTTTATGCAGGGAGATAAAAAAAGGAGATCCTTGAATAGTTGATTTAGCAAAATATGTACTAGAGATGATTGCACAGTATATTTTTTAAAGTCTTTCAAAATGTTTTGATCATGGTGAACACATTTTAGGTATTGTAAAGTCTAGGAAGATAGAACTGAAAGATTCTCTTGATTTTAATTAATATCCTTGGCTCCTTTAGTAAAATAAAGGCCAACATTTGACTCTCTAATAATTTGTTTCTGAAAAAGTTACTTTAATATGTCTAAACAAGAAACATATAGTAATTATTAATATATTCCATATGAGATATAAAAAAGGAAAAGATTCTCTCCTGTCCAAGAAAATTATCTATATGTTTATTGCCTGTCTTTGCTTACATTTGATCTTGTAACATGTGTCAATGTATATTTCCAACCAAAATGCCTTTCCATTCTGCTGTACTAGCAGCTTGCCCACATCCTACACATACAACATAGTGAAGTTTAAAAATTTGGATAATTAAGCAGGTATTACATCCTGTTCTCCCATCCATGACTGGTTTATCCTAATGCTGGGGTCCAACCCCAACAGGTCCAGGGGTCCCCGAAGGTGTGGACAGAGTCGGCGAAGAAGGAATGGCACGGAGACAGCGTTCAGTTGATCAGCAGCCTAGCCAGGATCTCGAGCCAGGATCTCCAGCCAAGTTCTGGTCTGGATCTCCAGCGAAGTTCTGGTTAGGATCTCCAGCCAGGTTCTGTGTCCATGTTCCCTCACTAGGTTCTCCAGCCAGGTTCTGTCCAGGTTCTCCAGCCATGTTCAGTCACCAGGTTCTAGTCAGGTTCTCTTGCCAATTTCTGTAGTCAGGTTCAGTCCAGGATCTTTTGCCATGTTCTCTCCAGCGAAGTTCTTCTGTCTCTAGGTTCTGTGTGGGTTCTGTCTTCTAAGTTCTGTGTTGTTACATCTGTATTTATACCAGTTGATTCCAATCCTATCAATCTCTATTCCAAAGGTTAGGGCGTTTCTTATCTCCATTCCAGGGAGTAAAGATTATGTAGCTTAAGCATGATTGTTCATAGTTAAAGTGATTAATTACCTGCCTGGCACTTAGTTAAGAGGTTTTATTCCCTCCCTAACTTCAGGGGAAAATCCCTACCTGGGGAAACAACCTTTCTCAGAGACCTTGGTTAAAACACATAGTGCCAAGAAGGTGAGCAAACATATTAAGAACAGTATGCCATATATGCCAGGTCCCTTGAAACAGCAAGCATGGACCGGCTCCCGGCATCCTAAATCTATTAAAAATCTGATGGAACACTGGGAAGTGAAATAGGGCATTCTGATTGTTTTAAATTTATATACTTATCAAATAAGTGATATGATTGCATATAGATTTCTATCATTGGCTCATATTTGACTTATATTTAAGACTTTAGAGTATTAACCTGCAAAATGTTAATAATCTAAGAATAAGCTTTGCTGGGAAAAATGTCAAGGTGGGTGAAGTGTTTACAGATGAAAAATATATGTTTGAAAAAATTACATTTTCTTATCAAGAATGTGTCATAAGTACACTTTGAGTATACAGTTATGAATTTTAGGATTAAAAATGAAACTGCAGAAATCACTTTAGCATTATGGTATCAAAACAGCTTAATCAGAGTGAATATATCAATAAAACCACTTAGGAAAAAGACAAACCTGGATTTATAAATACTTCTAATAAGGAATGATATACAATCATTCTTTGATCATAAAATACTAGAGGCCCGGTGCACAAATTTTTGTGCACTCAGCGGGGAGAGGGGGTCCCTCAGCCCGGCCTGTGCCCCCTCGCGGTCTGGGACCCCTTGGGAGATAACGACCTGCTGGCTTAGGCCTGCTCCCGGGTGGCAGAGGGCAGGCCCAATCCCTAGGTGCAGCCCCTGGTCGGGCTCAGAGCAGGGCTGATTGGGGAGTTGGGGCACCGCCCCCTGTCACACTCAAGACAGGGTTGATGGGGAAGTTGTGGCGCCACCCCCTGTCACGCACAGAGCAGGGTCGATCAGGGGGTTGGGGAGCTCCCCCTTGTCACGCACAGAGCAGGGCTGATCAGGGTGTTGAGGAGCTCCATCCTGTCACTCACAGAGTAGGGCCGATAGGGGAGTTGGGGCACCGGCCCCTGTCACACACAAAGCAGGGCCGATCAGGGTGTTCGGGCGCCGGCACTGTCACACTCAGGGCAGGGCCGATGGGGAAGTTATGGCTCTACCCCGTCACACACAGAGCAGGGCCCCTGGGGGGGGGGGGGGTTGGGGCGCCGCACCTTGTCACACACAGAGCAGGGCCGATCAGGGGGGTTTGGTCACTGCCCCCTGTCATGCTGATCCCGGTGCTGGGAGGCATATTACCCTTTTACTATATAGGATAGAAGCCTGGTGCTCTGGTGGGGGCCGGCTGGTTTGCCCTGAAGGGTGTCCTGGATCAGGGTGGGGGTCCCCACTGAGGTGCCTGGCCAGCCTGGGCGAGGGGATGATGGCTGTTTGCAGCTGGTCACACACCCTTCAGGTTGGGGGTCCCCACTGGGGTGCCTGGCCAGCCTGGGTGAGGGGCTGAGGGCCGTTTTCAGGCTGACGGGTGACTGAAGCTCCCAACCTGTCCTTTTTTCCTTTTTTTTTCATTCTGGGCCAGCTATGAGACTTCCACTGCTGAAAGCAGGTTTCTGGCCTTTGTTTACCCTTCTGTATTTGAAACAATGTTGCGGTCCTGCTGGCTGAACCCCGGGGTTTTGTTTAGCTTCTATTTTTTAACATAGTTGCTTAGAGTGCAGCTGAGAGGCCAGCAAGGCAAGCGGGGAAGCTTAGCTTCCTCCGTCACTAAAGCAAGCAAGCCTCATGTTAGCTTCCAGCTGCCTGGCTGCTGGCCGCCATCTTGGCTCTCAGTTAATTTGCATATTGCCCTGATTAGCCAATGGGAAGGGTAGCGGTCGTACACTAATTACCATGTTTCTCTTTTATTAGATAGGATGCCTGATACATTTTTTTTTGTTCATAAATCAAAATTATAAGTAATTTGATGCCTCTGCCACTTGAATTTTGAGTAGGAAATGGGAAGTGCCCCTTTTACAGTATATCTAACAAATAACTACACACATACGCTTAAAGTGATGAGCCTGGCCTTCAATAATGTTCCACATGTTCTGAAACTCCTTTGTCTAACCAATCAAGACCTATGTCTTAAAGGCCAAGGATTCAAGGCAGGATACTAAAGGAGCACAGAAAGGCATATTCTCGTCCTCAAATAGTTTTGAAACTTGTTAGCAAGACCATAATAAAACTAAAATAGGAAAACCTATTTTATAATAAGTGCTAAACTGGGAATGACTATAAGGACAACTAGGGCTGAATACAGGTAAATCTCTCAGTATGCAAAGTGATAGGATGAATACAAAGGACCTCTGTACCCTGGGGATGATGAGCACAGATGCGGTAATGTTTTGGAAGAATTTGCAAAGCAGAGGGAGCGATTAGGAAATAGGAAGTTCAGTTAGCTTGCTGCCTGACCTTGTATCTATTCCCTCTTCTGTATTTACCCATTGACTATTTTCCAGTAATATTATTCCTATGTTCTCAACCCTGACAACTCACTCTCTTCCTGATTGTTTTTCTCTTTATCCCCACTGAGACGCAGGATGCTGAGATCAACATAAAAGAGTATTTCCTGTTCTCATTCCTCTTCTTAGATTGCCTTGTTGACACATTCAGTCCATTGTCTACATTTAGTGGGAAGTTAAATCAACTTTAGTTCATTGTGGTAGAATATGATGTGGTAGAAGAAAATATAACAGGGTTGCTCAGGAAAGGGATTGTTCCTCTAAAATGCCTGTAAATAATTAGCAGCCTTCATCCATAAAAACATACTTTCAGGGGGTGGGAACTGGGTGAAGGGGAATAAATGGAGGACATCTGAATAACACTGTCAACAATTTTAAAGAACATAGTTTTCATATAAAATTAGCAGTCTCTGAGCTTTTTAATTTTTTTAATACTTACCCAAGGAATTTTTATTTATAGAGAGAGGGGAAAGGAAAAAGAGAAAGATGAGAGAGAGAGAGAGAGAGAGAGAGAGAGAGAGAGAGAGAGAGAGAGAGAGAGACATCAGGAATGAAACCCACCACTTTTAGGGGTACTGTATGATGCTCCAACTGAGTCAAACTGCCAAGGGCAGCGATCTCTGAATTTTAACATGAAATACTCTACAACTATAGAACACTTTACATATATTTTAATCTTTTCTCCAAAAGATGTAAGAACTCAGAAGAAATAAAAAGGTCTGACAGTAATGCAAAAGATCAAGATGTGGCTGGTAATGAAATGCTGAAGTCATAGCATTTTTGTCATGAAGTCATAGTTGGAATGGGTCCATGACTGTCTTTACATTTATTTTCTTGACCCCTATACTTAATATTCCAGTTTCTCCCCCCACTCCATATTATCAGAGGTTGTTGCTTGCTCTTTGGGCAGGAGAAAAGAAAGCTTTGGTCATTTGAAAGGTAATTTGGCAGGCATTGAAATCTTATATTTTCCTGAGTACACAGCTCATTAATGTCAAGAGAAAGAAAAATAAACCAGCCCCATGAAAGATTATCTGGAAAAAGTCCAACCTTATATGCCAGAAGCACTTTATGAGAAGGACATTGTGACTAGTGTGTTAATGATGAGAAGTTATTTTATTGTTCTAGATTCTCCCAGACTCAAATTGTTGAGAGAAGTACATTAACTTTTTCAGTCCACAGTAGGCCAGTTGATCATTCCTACTGCTAGAGAAAGCATTGAAATTGCAATCTAGTAATTTTAGTAATTAGTTTATGTGTGCCATGAGATGAAAAAAGTTGAAAATTGTTGGTTTACAGCTCTCAGAAAATCTGATGTTGTAGAAGAATTGTATGCTCACAAAAAATTAGAATCCATCACTTGTTACTTGTTTTCTACTACATACTTAAATATATGCTTTTCAACCATAAAAGATCTTTATGAATTGATTAGTCATCAGAAGATATCTGGATTTGGATAATGTAAAGAGAAAAAGAAAATTCCCTGTGTCTTTGCTTCTCAAATCTTTATCCAGGGAAACGGCCTTACCAAAAACTTTACTTCTTACGAGAAAAGCAAAATTCATCGAGCTGTTTTTGAGGATACTCTGGGCGATGGTTTGTTCTTTCACTATTATACTTTAATTGGAAAACAAAATTACCATTGTTGGGATTTTTCAAAAGTAGACTTCTTCCAAACTCAGGGCTCATTCCAATTTTTAGGTTTTTATTTTGTTGTAGCTTTTATTATTTAACATTGATTTTCCCTGGTAGTATTGCAGTGCTATTTTCAATGAGGCAAGGGGGCAGTTTGTGGTTAATTTTGCTTTTTCATTTCAAAAATATTTGACAATGCATCACTTGGGGGCTGTTGCTGCACATTTGAAAGAAGTGTCTGTTGTGGCAGAGGACATAGAGTTGACACATTATAACACATAAATAATAATAATGCTTCCCATTCACATCACATCCATCATCTAGAGGGGCCCTGAGTGCTTTGCACGTGGCAGGAAAGCAGCATTATTCCGCAGGCCTAAAAGTTCACACAATTATACTGCAGAAAGCACTGATGAAATGTCAGTTTCCGGCATTATGCCCTCAACTCTGTAAACTGAGACAGGACCTCTAGCTCTAAAGCCTGAGAAAATAAGGAATGGAAATAGTCCGAAAGGTGGAAGGTTGGCCAGGCTTTCTCAGTCTCATCCATCAGTTCCAGGCTATCTTTGTGGTGTACATTATACTCTGCCAATTGCTAAGTCTCAAAGGTGTGTGGGGTGGAGAAGCATGCAGTCTCTCTCTCTCTCTCTCTCTCTCTCTCTCTCTCTCTCTCTCTCTCTATATATATATATATATATATATATATATATATATATGTAGTCCCACCTCTTCATCCCACTCTATCCCTACCATTGGCAATAAAATGTAAGCAGGCACCCTATTTGACTTCTGTCACTTCAAGTTTGGTTGACTGGAGCTTAAAGAAAATTCTCTAAGGGGGTAGGAAGAGTCATCTGGCCTTCTCTGAGTAATTTTTAAACCCTTGGACTTTCCCTGAGGCACATACTTCTCCTCTTGTTCCCTATTATTGGTGCCCCAACTTTCTGAGCTCTATCTACTTGGTTCCCTTGGTCCTTTGAATGGCATTAGCCTTTACTTCCTTTTAGGCTATGGGTCTCCTTAAAATACAAATGATCCTCACTTTTCTCCATGCTCAGTAAAACGCCAGGAAGAGAGAGAGGACTAAACTTCAGTACACCATTGCATTTTCACTTGAAAACTTTAGGCATCTATTTAACCAATGGACATTTATCGAGTGCCTATGTTGTATTACATAATGTCAGAAATGTTGTCTGCTTAGAGATTTCAATCTAAGTCTCACGAAATCCTGTGAGAGAGATTGTGTTATTCCATTTTACATATGAGAAAGCAGAGTCTTGGGTCAAGTCCGAAGTGTCAGAGGTAGAAGTTTCTGGGATCCAAAAACTTGTTTTGGATAATTAGTATGCTTTGGGCCATATCAATCTAGGATTCTTTTTTATCTCTCTTACCTGCTGCCTTTTCTGTGATTTTTAATGGTTTAAAATAGTCAATGAACTCTACCAATCCATCTTTAGTCTTCATTTCTTATTATTGATTCATGGAACCTTATCATTATAAAGAACCTTCCCTAGATATTATACAGAGTCCACACATGCACAGGGTCTGGCACACTTTACCTCGCCCAGAGCTTGTGCCTTTAGCACAGCGGTTCTCAACCTGTGGGTCGCGACCCCTTTGGCGGTCGAATGACCCTTTCACAGGGTTCGCCTAAGACCATCCTGCATAGCAGATATTTACATTATGATTCATAACAGTAGCAACGTTACAGTTATGAATTAGCAATGAAAATAGTTTTATGGTTGGGTCACAACATGAGGAACTGTATTTAAAGGGCCAGAAGGTTGAGAACCACTGCTTTAGCAACAATGCCTGTTAACCTTTTCAGCAGAGGGGAGCCTTAGACTGTTTATTATCATTTCCAAGTTATTCTCATTTCTTTCTCTCTACTCCAGCCACAGCCTCCTGCATGTGAGACTAGCTCAGAGGAGTTCTCACTCTTTGATTGCAAAACGTCCACATCAAAGAAAAGTCAAGTCTTTTTTCCCTCTTGGCACCCTGTCCCCTCTCTCCACACATCGCTAAAGGACCCTAGAGCAGCTCTGATCAGAAGGTGTGCAGGTGGGTTGGCCCCTCTTGCTAGGACAGGTAAGAATACTGTCCAGTCTAGGGAAACTTGGGAGGTACCGATAGGCTCTAATAATTGCATTTTTTAAAAATAGCTGTGGAAAAGCAAGGGCCTTTTATTCTCCCTACACAGCCCAAGCCTGGAAGAAATGAAGAGAAAGGCACAGATCATAGCTGTCCTGATGTCAACTTAAGGTCAGCTACAACAGAATCTCTTTCACATGTAGAACACATCACTTAAATAACATTAGACTAGAAAGTCAGGCACTGGAGA
The DNA here is from genome assembly GCF_014108235.1 of Myotis myotis. Lineage (NCBI taxonomy): Eukaryota > Metazoa > Chordata > Mammalia > Chiroptera > Vespertilionidae > Myotis > Myotis myotis. The sequence goes on from NW_023416318.1 coordinate 28,195,133, forward strand.
AACTGCAAAGCAAGAGACAGGAGTCTTGACTACATCGGCTATGATATCATTACCTAAAATAAAGAAGTTTAACCATTATTACTATTTCAGCTAAATGAAGCCTATTGCATTGGGTTGTTAGTTTTTTATTATTCTTTTAAATAGATATTTATGCTAGATTCTTGCCAAAAAAAGATTATGGGAAAGTGATAGACAATGGTCAAGTATCCAGGCCCTTGAATCAAGTGGTTGAAGTTCACAGATAAGCTTTACTGCTTACTGATTAACATATGGCCTGGGACAGTTATTTAACATCCATGTGTCACATCTATGAAGACTAGTTAATGAAAAACTGGTTAATGAAATTTAACTCATAGCTTATTGTTAAGAATCAAACAGTAGTTTCGAAATAGAGGTGTTGTCTTCAGAGGACATGTGGCAATGTTTGGAGATATTTTTGATTGTCAAAACTGGTGTGTATGTGGAGGAGCGTGGGGTGTGGGTGTTGTTACTGTCAGCTAGTAGGTAGAGGTTAAGGATGCTGCTAAACATCTTACAGTGTGCAAAGGACAGCCCTCCACAACAAATAGTTATCCAACCCAAAATGTTAGCTGTGCCAAGGTTAAGAAATCATGATTAAGTGAAATGACTTACATAATGTCCTAAGAATTCCTAGTAAGCATTTAGTAGTGTTAGCCGCCATTATTATTATTATTATTATTAATGATAAAGTTTAGATTCTTTGGTAATTATTTTTCCTTAAATAGCACTTTGGGTTATTACTCTTGATAAACCACACCTTCTTATTAAATCTGAATATTCCCATCAATAATCCAGTACCATATTCTGATGTAACCCCCAACTCCCCATTTTCATGTCTCTTTTTTTGATTCTTTTTCCAAACACAAGCTCTTTAATATTCCTATTACTAGAATTTTAATAGGTTACTTCTGCCACACTTGGATCATCTTCCTACGTGCTTATCATATTGTTTCTTTAATTTCCTACTCAAGACTTAACTCCATACAGCCCTTTCTAATTTACCTACCTGGATCTAGCATTGTACCCTTATTCCACTCTTCATCTCCTCCACTGTCAGGCTTCATTAAAACTAGTACACAGTCATGTAATCTCTCCTTTGAGGGGGTTTGCTCTATCTTACTCAGTGTTAAGGAATGGCTTTCACTTCCTCTGTGCCAGCATTTAGAAGTGGGTTGATATTGAGGCTCAATCTGTCATTGAACTTTTCTTTTTGTTGTTGTTGCTATTTGGGTACCAGAGGAAACCTTAAAGACCATTAAATCCAGTGGCTCCTGGGTTCTTTAGATTCTATGAAATGGAAGAAATAGCACACATTTCAATATTTGTAATGGATACTTTCATCAGGACATGGGTGGTCTGTTTTTCATGCTAAAAAATTCTAGTTTTAATATGAAATAGTCTAGATTGTCCACTGACTAGTATAGTTTTCCCCAACCACATGAAGCTAGAAAAAGAATGCCAGAATATTTTCATGAAGTTAAAAATACTACTTTTCTCTTATTCTTCTACTCATATTGACCCTGGACTATTATATGTATGACTAGCTTACATTTACAATGTGTATTTATCTCTTCAAATCTGGTGTCATGTAATCAGAAGTGATCTAATTCCAGATCCAGTAATGCCTTAGTTAGCTTATAATCATGACTTTAAAATCATTTTTGAGCCTCAATTTGCATATATATTAAATTAGGATAGAAACATATAAATATAAATAAAATTAGGACATACTTAATTGGACATCCACCTCCAATTTTCTGTGATTCTTTGCCTGCACCTTGGACTGTTTATGTCTTTAGAATAAATGTCCTCACCCGATTTAAAGGAAGGAAATCATGAAACTGTCATTATTTTGGATTCATACACCTTCCAAATAAAGATGAGTTTACACCTAGAGCCTTCCATGCTTTCTAAGGCTGGCGATTTGGCTAGCCTCTAAGTAATGAGGCAGGAACTTATTTTTATAAAATGATGTAAATACCAATCTGCTGGGCTCCATTTTTTTTTTTTTTTAGGTAGGCATTATCTGTGCTTATAAATAAACACTTGAGTCCATACATAAGTAATAGTAAAGTTCCACTGTTGATTTAATATTTGTCCTCAGCTTATTTCAATTTCTGTCCTAAAGTCAACACATAATCCTTTGGGTATCCATGACCCTTGCTGTTACTCACTGAACATGTTTATCCCAGTGTGTCTGCAAATCTGAATTAATTGGCCATTAAAACAGTTCCTTGTGCAAATTTTAGCAAAGCTCCTAACCATCCAAAATAGACAAGTTTGAAAAGATTGAGTTAGCTTTAACATCTTTCCACTTGGAAATGATTTTGAAATCCCATGTTAGAAAATTGCTTTAAGGTTTCTTTCTGTAGTGGCTTCAGATTGTGCCTTAGGAAAATATATGTCGTCTGTACTATGGGGAATTTAGTTTGTGCTGGTGTGGCCCTTAGAGATTTCATTCCCTTGAGAAGCTGAGCCTGGTAACCAAATACACTGTGCGGAAGGACCAGAGGCAAACTGGATTTTAGAACACTTCATGCTCTGGCCTCCTGGCGTGCCGCCGGCTCTGCCCTCCTGAGACAAGAACCACGTAGATGGTGTCCGTGGAAGCCACACATTACCCGCAGGTTTGTCAGAAGGAGCTAACAAAAAGTTCTCATGGAGATGTCCTCCTGGTCCATGGCTCTAGAAGGCTGGTTGCTGATTAATATTTGGGGGTCTGCGTATTGTTTTCATCAGATCTGACTTGCATTTTGAAGTAGAAATGGCTATAATGTCAGGTCCCAAGGAAGCCTGCTGAATTCATCAGGAATAAAGAGAAACATTGAAAAGAAATCTGTTTTTTGCTAGCAAGTAGTTCCAAGATGGGACAGAAATTAGCTCGGCCCTTCCAGCTAATCTCAGTAAGTACAGGGCATCTGAATATAGAGATAAATGCTTGACTTCAATGGAAGTCTGTTTCACCCAAATATAATTTGGTATTCTCCTTTTGTGCTTTTGAATTTCTTTTTACTCATATGTTTGTTTTATTTTTTGGACAAAATATATTTGGTAAATTAAAGGCTATTTTTCAAGAGAGAAGTAGACAAATTGTCCAATGTAGTTATATTGTTTACTATGTCCCGGAAAGACTGGTTCATGTAAGGCAGGTACAAAGGTATATTTAATCCCATTACAAATTAAAATTATGGTCCACAAGCCCAGATTATGTCTCAGATCTCCTGACATCTTAGAAAGAATAGTGATTTGGAGGATAAAAATTTCAGCCATAATTCTGGATTGATTATAGTAGTTATGCAAATGTAATTATAATTTTCTGTGCAGAAAAACATTTAAATAGAAAGCACTGCTGTGATCTTATTCAGAAGCTACTCTGGTGAATAAGGAAGAATTTGGTGTATTTTAATAATTGTCAGGCGACCATTATGTTTATATTACTGTACTGAGTAATGTTCTTGAATTGGATATGTCTCTCTCTTTGTATAATTTTAATTACCAAAAGTAATGACAAACCTTGGTAAATATGCTAATTGTGCACAATAGTAATTTTCTCCATGCTGGCATAACATTCCTGAAAGCACTTTTGCTTTTCTAAAAAAAAGAAGGCTGTGAAGGGAACTCATATGAAAGCCACTGAGGACAGCCTGTATCTGCTCTGAAATTCATTAAAATCAAGGTGGGGTGTTCCCTTCCAGCAAATAAATTTCAAACAAGTTATTTTTTATGCATTGAGGCTCTGCATTACCATGGCTCCATCCCCATATGATTTAATGAATTAGGGAATTGGAGAATTTGAACTTGATTCCAGCCTGCTATTGACTTTAAATTAATAATATGAAGACTTCTCTGTTACTAACAAACATTCACTGTCTTTTTGTTTTTTTGTGTGTTTTGTTTTGTGGTGTTTTTTTTTTGTGTGTGTGTGTGTGTTTTGGCACTATAGGGCATCCAAAAAAAAATGTGTACACACTTTAACAGCTGATAGCTTAATTTTGAAAATGAAATGTATTTTAATAAGCACTGCCTTTATCATTATTCAAAGTGTCTGTATACACTTTTTGGGAGACCCTATAGTTTGATGATTCCTCGATCTATGTAAGGAAAAGGTAGAGAAGAGAGACATTGCATGGGAAACAGCAGAGGGTCAAGGGTCAGAAGACCTTTGTCACCCCATATTTGATATGGCTTCCTGTTTAAAAAAAGGGATGGTGCTTAATGGTTTTTATAATGCCCTCTATCTTTAATGTTCTTTTGGTTAATCCTAGTGATTCTTAATCTCAGCTCTTTAGTGAGAACCTCCTGTGCTCAGTGACGGCAGAGATTCTGTCAGATGAGAGACCACAGAAACTATGCAGTTCTCCTGACCATGGTGACTGCCCTGGGCTCAGGAAAAGTCTGCATAAGTTAGAGCCACGGCCAAGCATCTGGCTATTGTCATCAATGCTATTTGAAGATGGTAAAAATTCTCTAAGGAGACTCTCAGCTAAACTCAAATTAGTAACTGAACTTGTTAGGAAAAAAAGTAATTGGCAGTTGTATGATTAGTAAGAGACGATCCTAAGATTTTATTAAAAATATATATATTTTTATTGACTAAGGGAAAGAGATAGAGAGATAGAAACATCAATGAGAGAGAAACATCCATTGGCTGCCTCCTGCACACTCCCCACTGGGAACTGAGCCCACAACCTGAGCATGTGCCCTGACTAGGAGTTGAACTTGTTACTTGCTGGTTGGAGGGTGTCTAGATACTCAGAAAACATATAATACACAGAGTAAGTGAATGATCTTTTCTATACAAATTTAAAGCAGGAGCCTATCATCAGATCCTTGATATGCCTCTTAGGTTTCGCATCCACGTTTCATAACAAAGTACAGAATTAGTGGCTGGAAAGTTAAAATGGAAAACTCCCGTGTTCCTCTCTACTGCACTCTCACTACAGTACTTCACTTCTGACACCACATGTGTGTTTTCCCCACAAGCAATTCTTTGCAGACACCAACTGGACATCCTACAATTCAATTCAATTCAATTCTGATACTATCTACCTGGAGTCAATGTCAAGGTCCGCAAGTCAAAGGGCTCAGACTTTCCCTTCCTAACTTCCAATGCTAGTCACAAAACCAGGCTGTCATCTGTGTTTCTGACCTAACAGCTATAAATAAAGCATTCCATGGCCCCCTTCTTGGGTTCAACTTTTACTTCATATTTAAAGTAAATTACTTAGCCCTTTCCCCTTGATAGCACAGAAGCTTAAAGTTGTAAGTAACCTCAAAGGTCCTGTAATTCTACCACCTTCCTAGTGTAGAAATTTCCTTCAGTATTCAACACAGATGATCATCCAGTTTCTCCCTGAATATTTTTAGTCCCCAACATAGGCAGATGATGGGCAAATGATGGAGAACCTGCCAAGGGGTTTGGACTTGCAGGTATTAGAGAGCCATTGATATTTTTCAAGCCACAGAATGGAATTATTAGAGCTGTGCTTTGGGAAAATGACTACCAGCTGATTGTAAAGTGATCCAAGAAGGCAGAGACTAGAAGCTGAGTGATTGCTAGAGAGACAATTGCAGTAATTCAAGAAAAAGTTAATGAGAATGAAAACTAGGTTAATGGCAGTGGGAATGTGGTGTAGGCAAGGGGAACATTGCTGAATCAACAGGACTTGGCCACTGATTGAATGGAGGGCTGAGAATGGAGAGGGTGAATATTAAAGAGAAAGAGGGAGGGCAGAGGAAGTTCTATGTGCATAAGCACTCATTGAGGATCTATTAGTTATAAGAAAATGCTAGTCACTGATGAGGCAAAAAGGCAACTAGGGGGTGATTACAGCTTTAGTCAACATATATTTATTTTGTTATTTTAATAGCACAGTTGCTAGTAGTAAGTAAAACTTCCAAGATCTCTACAGTGCAAAATAGATTCCAATAAAACTAACAAGTATAACAAAAGTAGTAGCATTGGACGGGCAGCAAGTTTTCCTCAGGTGATGCATTAGGGTGAAAGCAGAAGCTTCAGTGTGAGCAAAAGCCTGTGGCTGTGAACATGCACAGTGTTTTAAAGAACCATAGAATTTGGTGCAGACATGGTAATTAGAATGCAGGATGGGAGTAATTTTTAAAACGTACATTTTTTATTGATTTCAGAGAGAATGCGAAAGAGAGAGAGAGAAACATCAATGATGAGAGAGAATCACTGATCAGCTGCCCTGACAGGGAATCGAACCATGACCTCCTGGTCCGTAGGTCGACACTCAACCACTGGGCCACACTGGCTGGGCAGGATGGGAGTAATTTAGAGCAGATGTTTAGACAATATTGGACACCCTGTAAAAGAGGTTAAACTTTGGAATAATGGGAAGTTCTGGAAGAGTGTGATTTTTGTTGTTTGTTTTGTTTTTAGTAGTAATGTGAAGTTATTTGCTCTCGGTTTTGAAAGATAATAGTGTTGACAAATAGATGGTGGATTCAATAGTATGAATTTGGAAGGCTTTGAACTCTCGATTCTCACCATAGTAAAAGAAGGCAATCCTGCCCTAGCTGTTTGGCTCAGTGGATAGAGCGTTGGCCTACGGACTGGAGAGTTCCAGGTTCGATTCAGGCCAAGGGCACATGCACAAGGGTTTGTGGACTAGAGGCAGCCAATCAGTGATTCTCTTTCTCATCATTGCTGGTTCTCTCTCTCTCTCTCCTTCTCCCTTCCTCTCTGAATCAATAAAAAAAAATATATATATTTTTTAAAGTAGGCAATCCTATTAATGGCCTGAAGAACAGTGGTGGGCTGGTAAAAAGGGGCAAAGATTTAGAACCAGAGGTGAAGCACATTACCATCCTCTCAAATGTTAGGAAGCAAGATCTAACTCTTGCAGAAAAGCCCATCTCTTCTTTTAAGATAGACTTCCTTTCTGCTCCTCACAATACCAGTATACCACGTTTCTGTTCTGCATAGCATTTGGCTATATAAAATCATGGTTCCTTCTCACCAGGTTCCTACTATCTTATCACAGTGGGTAGTTATATTACAAGGATTATTTTGTCTGGCTATTGATAAGAATATGATGTATTGATTGGTTATTTTTTATTCTTTGTAGCAGGACTAATAGATAAATTAGAAATATTTAATAATGAACTAAGTGAAAGGATAATGGTTCCATGAAGCATTTACTACTAGTTTGGTTACTGTGGATTATTACCTGGCTATAGGACAATTAGTCGTCCTGCAGTTTTCTAAACTGTAGCGCCCTCAGGATGCCTTGTCTAAACAGTCAGCTTTTCAATATGCAGACCAGTAGAATTTGGAAAATATTTTCAGCACTTTAGCAATGAGATAAGCAATAGCTTTTACCACCCTCTGTCTTTCTTGAAAAAATTGAAGTTATTTTAATTTGCACTTTAATTAGATGCATCTGGTAAGAAATGAATATGAAGGGAGGCGAGGGTAAAGAAGAGATGGCTTTGAATAAGTCTGAATTTTCAGAGAAAAAAATCTAAATGGACAATGCAAGATTTAATAGCAAAATCCTACTTTTGCAAGCCCAAAATGGGAACAGTGAAAAGACTCAAGAAAACCACAGCAACCTCTAAATAAAAAAAATAATCTATCAAAAACATCTCATACAAATCCACACCATAGAACACCAAAGAGTCTTCCACACTTTTTGCATATATGACTTAACTTTTACATATGATTTTAGAGACTAATAAATGGGTTGCAGAATGACAAAAGCTTATGGAATACAATCAATATTTTATTACAATGAAAAGTGTCATGAAACAAATCTTTCCTCTTACCCAGAAGTTTAAGAAAAATGCTGATCTGACCCCGTCATTCCCCTTAGAGGGTGTTGGAGTTCATATTACAGGGGGTACTGACTGGGTCAGATCAGTATCACCGCTGCCTATCCTTCTCCATCTTCCATCTCCCTGCACTACCCCACAAACATAAACTTTTTCCTCTAGTAATACCCTACTTCCCCTTTGTCAAATTCATCATACCCATGTAGATTTTTTCTTCTACCGCAAAATGGTACTTATTACATTGTATTGACATGTACATTTCTATCTCTCCAACTAGATTTTGTTAAGAAATATTTCTACATGAGAGGGAGCACCCGTTAATTCAAGGGGAACCACAGCATTCCATCTTAGCTATTCTACCTGGAATAACATAAAAGTGCATGCTCTTTTTTATGTCTAGAAGTGCCTTATCGAATGGCTCATCATTTCTTGCCCATTGCTCCTCAGGGGATATTGCAAATATTATCTGTTTCAGATGTGATTCTGAAAGATGTCTATTTCTCTGGAATGGCTGCCAAAGAGGAGCCGACAAATGAGGGAAAGGGGATGGAAACGTTCAGAAAGCAAGTCATCTGCAGGATGAGCTTTGTCAGCAAAACCTACTAAACGATTACATTAAAAAACAAATATTTCAATTTCCCATGACCACGTTCTTAAAAGCTTTTTAGTTCATACCATTGTGCTAAACTTTATGAACTGGAATCTGAAGCAGGAAAAGCAAACATCACCGACATCCTAATCCTCTCGCCTTTCATGAAGGCCAGAAGCTAAACTAGAGCTGGAGGGGAAAGTAGGTAGACCAGAGCTGTCTGTCCTCGTGTATTTTACTGAAATAGACTTAGCGATGGATTTGGCCAGGCCAAGGCTGTTCAGCCTGGATCTAATACTAGGCCCACATTGCTTAGAACGATCAAACATTGACATTGTACATTTGTACAAAAAAGTGATGCCAGGGAACTGACAAAGGAAACTTTCCCATATCTTCCCATTCTGTTCTCTGAATTTCACATGCAGGCTTGTATGTTGCTTTTCTATAGCAGTATAATAAATGATGACAGCCTTAGAGGTTTAGAACAACATACATGTATTAATTCATGCTTTCTATGGATCCGGGAGTATAGGCAAGGTTTGATCTCTGCTCAGGCTTTCACTAGAATGCAATCACAGTGTCATCTTGGCTGCACTCCTTTCTGGATCTTAGCATCCTCTTCCAAGCTTCCATGGGCTCTTGGCAGAATCCAGGTTTTTGTGGTTGCAGTACTGAGGCCCTCAGGTCCTAGAGTCCCCTGCTGTTCCCAGCCATGAAGTCCTCTCCTTGAGTAGTGTGCGTTGCTTTTTCAAGGCTGATCAAGAGTGTGGCACATTAGCCCTTGTATATTAGCTTTAATCCGGTCACAGGTCCTTTCTAGTATACTCAAAGGGAGGAGATTACAAAAAGTCCTGGACTCCAGGAATCAGAAATTGTTGGAGGTCGCTCTAAGGTGTGTCTGCAACAGTAAGTATGTACTACACAGGAATAAAAGAGATTATACGTTAAAACTGAAATAGAATTTACTATGTGCCAATATCTTATTTTCATCTAATGACAATTTTCACAAGAGTCTAATGCATAAATGTTACTGTAATTATCCTCATTTTGTAGATGAGGAAACTGAGGCAGAGAGTTCAAGTGACTAGTCCAAAGCACACAGCTGGTCAGGGGTAGAACAGGGGCATGAGTGCAGATAACCTGGCTGCCACGTCCATCTTATTAGCACATTACACATCTCCCTGTGATAATAGCTTACTCTTTTATAATGGCCTCTAAGTACTTTACATATTTAAGCCTCTGGTGATTACACAATTTTAATAGGAATCCAATTCATCCTCTTTCATTTTCAGACAAGGTGAAAGGGACCATTAAATGTATGCTTGAATATGATTGCCTTCCGTGGAAGTGGTAATAAATACTATCTACTAGAATTGAGTGGCCATTTTGCTAAACAATCCACAAATGTTATTTCATTAATCCTGTAAACTTTCCATGAGGTAGATATTGCCACCCATAGTTTGTGATGAGGACACTGAACTCAGAGATATTAAATAGCTTGGCCGTGCTTTCTTGGTTGGGGATTTAAACCCAGTTCCCTTTGACTCAAAAGCCTGGGTTTGTAAGAACTGTGATCTGTGATTTGTTAGGCACTGCCAAGCTCATACATCTTCTCTCTCTCTTTTCCAGCAAAATGTGCCGATTTGTTGGATTTGTTTTGTTGTGGGAAGAAAATAAGAATTTTATGACTTTTATCTTATCTGGAATCAAGGTTCTGTTTTCTGACTTTCACAATGGAGCAGCCCCCGGCATGACCAAGAAAGCAAATGTAGGAACTTCATTTTGTAGCTGTCTGCAGCAGATCCCGCCAGAACTGATCTGTAGCTCCTAAACGGCTTGCTTGCCAGTTTTCGGCTCAGATTGCTGGTCACTTTCACAGTGAACAATCTGTAGGGTCAGGAAAAGCAGTTACATACCCTTTAGTGTGCGTTTCACCACATCGATGTCCAGTGATTATGAGAAATACCTGTACCAGTAGACTCTGTGGAATATTATCTAATTGTTTTATTCTTATTCGCTACTACTTAGGAATGTATTGATACAGAGTAGCTTTCTAAAAATATCTCTAAATTATCCGGACTGTCCTTTTTTATGCCTCCCCTTTTCCTTCTGAGTGTCTGTTATTGATTCCATTCAGAATTCCATTGAGGTGCTAGTAAACACTGGCTTAATTTAAGGTGTGGGATGAGTTGCAGATTGAGAGGCTAGATTAGTTAGTAAAATGGATATTGAATCATATTAACTCAAAAGCTAGCCGCTATCTGCTTTGCCTCAGTGCTCTTACTTAGATTCTTGAATCATTTCTAATTGGGCAGTTTTTCTTTCTTTCCATTACACAGATGTTTAATAGAAATTGGCATTTTTTGTTTTATTCTTTTTGAACTAGACAATGCATCCTGTCTGCCCTTGGAAAGAAGCACAGTATAGATTCAAATGAGCTGCCAAGTTGATTTTTGTGTTTGTCCTGCTCTGTCCTCACTGGTTCTATAGCTCAAACTCTAGAGGTGATTTTCTGTGCACATCAGGCTCAACGTGGTTTGTCCCTGTGGAGCGACTTTAGGGCCCAGGTGTGAGAGAGCTGTGGGTTAGCAGTGGCCCAGTCATGAGAACGTAGGGGCACTCAGAGAGTCTTGATTGAAATCTGTCTTTTGCTTTATAATTAAAAGCCCAGAGTCTTCTTTAATGGCTTCATTCTATTGCATATTGAGTTTGATTTCTGTTAAAACACTCAAACCCCAGTTAGGATGGGGGAAAGAAATAGCAATTTAAGCTATAGTCAGTCATGTACATTTTAGTATAAATTAACCTCAGACCCTTCAGAGAAGGTTTAGAAAGTTAAAGAGTATGAAGATGATATATGTTCAGATTTGTGCCTCTGTGTGTGTGCATGTGTGTTCTGTTAGGTGTGAGTATGGGGTGGGGGTATACTAGGAATACATACACACAAAGAGGCAGCAACTCTGAGAATAAGCAACTTCACTTTCTTAACAGTTTACTAAAACTCAACATAAATGTATTTGATTATAATTTTCCTTCACTTCCTGATTACTTATCTGAGTTCTTACCTAGTATAGGAAGCATTACCTTCTGATTCACTTCCTGATTATTTATCACAAAATAAAGAATCTGAAATTATATGGGAAAACCTTATAATTCTTCATTCTTCATTCTTCAATCTTTGCAATTATTTAAAAAAATATTTTTTTTTCAGCAAGGTATAATTTTAAGGAATGCACAGGTATGTTAAGGCTTGGCTTCTCTTCTGGTTTAGTACTTGACATCTATAATAATAAAAGTGTAATATGCTAATTAGACTGGACATCCTTCTGGACGAAGCCGAAACTGTGAGGGAAGTCTGGGTCCTAGGTGCCAGAGGGAAGCTGGTGCTGGCAGCCGGGGGAAGGAAGGACTACTCTTGCACGAATTTCGTGCATCGGGCCTCTAGTCTTATATAATAAAAGCCTAATATGCAAATAGACTGAATGGCAGAATGACCAGTGGAAAGACCGGTCCCTATGATGTGCACTGACCACCAGGGGGCACTGAATGCAGGAGCTGCCCCAGCCTTCAGGCCCCAGGCCAGCCAAGACAGGTGCCAGTGTGGGCCGCCCATGATGGTCCCACCAGTCACCCCACAGAGGGAGGGGACCAGCGGCAGCGGTCGGGAGCAGGGCCAGCAATTGGGGGACATCAGGCCAGCCAAGGTGGGTGCCAGCAGGGCCCCCCCCCCCCCGATCTCCCTGCTGGTTGCCCCACAGATCGGCCCTGATTGCCGGCCAGGCTTTGGGACCCTATCCATGCACTAATTTCATGCACCAGGACTCTAGTATCTAAATAACAATAATTTATAAAGTTGTAAGCTCCATAGGAGAGAGGCAGAAATTAAGTGCTGTGTTAGTGAGATGTGGTTAGGGGATGGTCATATTAATAAGGAGTCATTTTGGAGATAAATTTCAAGTCCATAATGTAAATTTTTAAAACTTATTTATATGAGAGTAATCTTTAATCCTTCCCTCAGAACTAGCTTACCTTTAGTTTAGACACAATCTATAATAAAAGCATAATATGCTAATTAGATCAGACAGCCGAATGACCTTCCAGACAACTTTTCAGATGAAGATGAAGCTGGGGCTGTGAAGGCCGAGCCCCATGCACAAATTTCATGTATGGGGCCTCTAGTTCAATTATAATTACCTAATATCTTGCTCCTTAACATGTGTTCCAAGAACTAGCAGCATGGGTATCACCTGGGTGCTGGTTAGAAATATAGAATTTCAGTTCCTATTCCAGAACTACTGAATCAGAATCTGCATTCTAACAAGACCCAGAGGCAATCCTAGCACTTGAACATGTGAGAAGCATTGAGCAAATACCCCAGTGCAAGATAATTTCCCTGAGCTTTGGCACATTAGGAAAATCGTGATTGGTAGGAGTTGACTGAGCAGGTAGGCTATGATGAGAGTAGTAAGAAAAGAGTGGTAAGAAAAGGCAACATCATGCCAATGAGAAAGGCCAGAGAAAATTTGTGAATGGCTAACTCCAAAAAAAAAAAAAGAAGAAGAAAAAGAAAAGAAGGCAGCAAGGTCACTTCTTGTGTAGACAAGAACCTCAATATATCACAAAAATCCTGTGTCTCCCTGACTCACAGCACCCTGGAATAATTACCATTCATAACAATGAAACCCATGTCATTATAAAAAAAAGTTAAATTACATTTGGTGTCCTTTCATTAAAAAGTCAGGAGAGTGAATGATGTGTTTTAGAATGGTTTTCAGCAAAATTTGGTTCATTTACTTTTAAGTTACTTAAAACGGTATGCACTAATTTACATGTTGTTTTGGTATTTTTTAAAAAAGAAACAAAATAGATGTCCCAAAAAAGTATTTTTGGGAAAAGTTTGATTTTTTAAAAAAGGAAACAAGTATAATGATATATTTTGGAGATGATCCATTACATATATTTTACAATTTTTAGAAAATGTACCTATGTATATAAAAATCACATATGGTGGGGGTCTTCCTTCTTGTTACACAGTTTCAGGGGTCGCTGATCACACAATTGCTGGTCTAACTTGGGGGGCACCATTTACAGGATACCATGTGAAAGCAGTTCTGGAGTGTGGGGCCTGGCTTGCAGAGGGATGCACCTTCACCGTTTCATTGTTTAGGGCAGCTGAAGGTGTGAATCCTGCCCTGCCTTCACTTACACCTTCGATCATGTGGTTTGAATGTTGAGACAGAAGAGTGGAGACTGCAACGTCCTGTTGCCCCTGAAATTTCTGCTTGATGGCTAAACACTACCTTTCTGTTTATAGAGCTCCCTTCACTCTGCTGATCAGGCTGTGTTTTTGCAAAAGCAATGCAGCAATAACATCCCTGAAGTGGTGGTAATCTGGGCCAACCAGGACTGGGTATAGGTGAAGGCTGTCCTTGCATTAAGCCTGCTTTACTATGTAACATTTCTGCAGCCCAGTCACCAGCTTCTTCAGGTTCCAGGGTACACAGTATCCTCAGGTTCTCCCCAGTATCCTAATCTCCCCAGGGATTAGGATGTAGACACCTTACCTGGCCATTATTTAGTTTACCATATACTATAAATCCACAATCTGTCTTTCCAATTACTATCTTCATCTCCATTCAGGGAACAGAACAATTTATTGGTCCACTGCGCTTCCTTCTTTCATGTCTTTGCTCATGTTGTTTCTTTCAAGAGAAATATCCTTCCATCTTCTGCATATGTCCCAAGATTTCTCATTTTTCCAGGCAAAGTGAATTACATCTACTTTTAGAACTGCTTCCTAATTCTTTCCTTGTAAAATGTAATTTCTCCTACCTCTGAATACTTATAACACTGAACGTTACTTTTTATGACTCATACACAAATGATTTTTGTATAAGATTGAATATACTGTCTTCTCCCCTTCTAGATGGTGAGGTCCTCAAGGGAATACTCTATCTAATTTATAATTGTACCTCCTGCTCACCCCACCCCACTCCCAGCTTCCTGTGCAGGTCATTGCCCACTAGGTCTCAGTAAATACTTTGTTAAAGGATTAATGAATTTCTAGAAACCATCCCATCATTTGGGCAGTGTCATGAGACCCAAGGGGCATGGTGCTGTCTATACTTGAAATATAGTTTGTTTTCTTCCCTTTATTTCAGGTGCTATAGTGATTGTTAAAAAAATAATATGAAAAGTACTAGCTTTCCCACCTTTCTATATGATTACATTTTAGCGCAAAACAATACTTTATTAAAATAGTGTGACTAAGCATAAAAGTATAATTCTTCTAGAAAAAGCAAACATTCCTATTTAAATAGCATAGGAGATATATCTCATTTTACTTCAGAGCTATATCATCCATTTCCTTCTTTTTTTTGTTGTTGACACTATTACAAATGTCCCCCTTTCCCCCCTACACCCAGCTCTCACTACCTCCACACCCCAGCCTTCACCACATTGCTGCCTGTGTCCATAGGCTAAGGCATATATGCATATATGTTCTTTGGCTAACATCTTCCATTCCCTTCCACCCCGCCACCCCTCTGAGATCTGTCAGTCTGTCCCATGCATCCATTGCCTCTGGCCATATTTTGTTTGTCAGTTTATTTCATTCTTTAGATTCCACACATTTTAAAGATTTTATTTTCTCTCAGATGACAAACTTAGGATTCAAAAAAAGGGAAATAAAAATCTCAACACTCCTGTAATTACAAATGGCAATGCTGTTAAAATGGAGGAAGTCAATTGTTAAAATGTCAAGGAAGTGTGTGTTTGTTAAGCATTCATTTCACTTAGTTATCCCTGCCTATCTAATTGACAGAAATTACAAGTTACCTTTCTCCCATTGTTCTCCTCTACTGAGATCTTAAAAATGAGTTTCATGTCTTGACTTGACAGGTCTGACAGATATTCCCACCCTCTTCCATCACTGTGAGAAATGTGTATCCTCAGCTCTAAGAAATCCAAAGGTGGGAAGGAAATTGGAAAGAAGGATCATTTTCTCTCCTGTCCCAGGTGTTTCCGAGTTACCAGCAGTGTTTCAGTCATTCTTCCCAGTTGGGTGAAATTATGAGAACTACACCTAAATATGGCGATATTCCATTCTCCTGCCCCACTGACAGTGAGGCACTGGGGAGACAGTATCCTGGCTTTTACATGTTAGTGATTGTCCCATGGTGCTAGCAGCAGAGTGAGAGACCACTGCTAACCTGTTTATTAACTTCTAGAAATTCGCTCTCACCTGGTGCCTTACACAAAGTGGAGTATTTTGTGATCAGCCTCCCTCATCAAATAATTGCTTTGAATGAGAGTAAATGAGCATGACTAGCAAAGGGTCATTTTCATGGCTGTGGGGTTATCTCTGGTCTTAGGATGACCACGCTCTGTCTTTGCTTCCTTGAAGTAGTTCCCTTAGCTGTGATGATTTTACATACCCATAAGTAGGTCCTGACCATGTGATCTCTGAACTATTTATATCTTTTCCAACAATTCTCATCAGTGTAGTTTAAGTACACTCTAATTTTAAAGAGTCTAAGTGGATTGAATGGAAAAAATAATTTTGGATAATCAGGCATTGTACTAAGTGCCATGTCCCATGTCATCTGGTGACTGAAGCTATTCCTCTAGTGCTTTACAAGGACACTCCAAAACCAAACCTTTACACAGATCATTTTTTTCTTTTTATTGGTTATATTGCTTCAGACATATCAATTGACAAAGAAAGAAAGAAACCTCACATTTGTACTGCGCGCCTCATTCTGACTACACATACTAATATTTTGAACTATTGGGTTACACAATAAGAAAGCACGCTGAAGAGGCCCCGACTCCTCCACTGGAGTCATCACCCTTGGAAAAAAGGTCTGGCTCCAGCATGGAACTTCCATAGGCATTAATGAGGAGTGCCCCCCCCCCCCGGCCCTGCCCCCCGCCCCGCCACCGGTTCTGGCACAGAGCAGGAAATTAGCTAAGGCCATTTGATGGGCTTTTGACTTTCAAAGGTTGATATGAGGCAGCAAATATCACCGGCAATTATTATAAGACTCTCTTCAAGATAAGCAAATGTGCCATCCACCCAAATTAAGGAGATAAGGTTAGACACCCTAAAGGTTTGGGAGAGACACATTGCGAATCTTTGGAATTTTTATCTGCTACAATAAGTAATTACCCATTATTTTTATTTAAAAGTGTTCTCCAAATCTGTTTGTTTTCTGCATGTAATTATGAAGTAGGTGGGACACATTTACTTAGTACTTATTTATGACAATACTACTTTGAGTTGTCCTGTGGATTGTTCTGTCCATACCTGGGTTATTTGCACTTTGTTACCACTGAGGTTCCTTCAAATCAACAGAATTAGGAACCAGACCTCAACTATAAGTGTAGACAGTTTTGAAGTTTGCTACCTGTGCCAACATCCACCACAACAGAGATCCTTTCATTCAACACCCATCCCTGTGAATTAGGGATGATATGAAGAATAAGATTTTCACTGACATTAAGAGCCCAGTAACTGGTAAAATCATCTTTTATTCATTCCTCCTTGCTCATCACCTCCCAAATTAACCCATCAGTAAGTCCCACAACACTGACTTCACAACAGTACCCTCTGCATATCTGCACTACCACCACCATAGGGCAAGTCACTATTATCTCTTGCCTAGAATGCAAAACTTCCTAACTTACATCTCAGCTTCTCATCTACTCTGTAACCCCCATAACAATTCTCTGTTGACCATACAGGATGAACTTTTAAATGTAAATAAAATTAAGTGTAAATAAAATTAGGTCATTATTCTACTCTCAAGACCTCCAACGATTCTTCATTACACTTAGAATAAAGTCTCAATCCCGTATTTCTCCTATCGGGCTTTCTCTCCTGCCTTCTCTCATCCTTACTGACCATTCTTAGGTCACACTACCTTTCTTTTGTCCCTCAAACGTATCAAGCTCTTTCCAAGCTTAGGGCCTGGCATAGTTGTTTTCTGGAACATGTACACTGTCCCCCTAGGTAGTCACATGCTAGTTTCTTCTGATTGTTCTAGTCCAAGCACCTTTCCATGGACATACACTATAAAGCGCCCTCTCTTTTACTCTGTCCTATCACCCTTTCATATTTGTATTTATTTATTTGTGTATTGCTTGGTTAGTTAGATGGTTAAGAAGAGAAGAGCAGCCCCTGATACTTGGAACTAGTCTAATCCACACAGTAAGGCAGAAGTCTAGCCTGGAGCTTACAGGTAGACAGTGCTATTCACCTGTTGGATACAAACAGTCTCACAGAATACCAACATGAGACAAGGCACTCTGAGACCACGATCAACTGAAGACAAACACGGCCACATCATTATTTTGCTTAAAAACTGATAAAATGAAGGTCACTGTGAGACCCACAAAATGTTAAACCATCTATTGGTTAAAATGAATGACTATCACTTATCTACCGATCTAAGCTTTATCCTCACTTTGGTCTAAATGTCAAATCCATCACAGAATTGCCTTCACTTCCTGACAGCGTTCAATCTGGAACAAAGTCCTTATTTCTTAAACTGAACTACCTAATGTAAGCCCAGACTTTTTAATAAGTCTTTTCTAACACCCTCTCACTGAGAAACTTCACAGATCCCCATGGTGTGTGTTCCTTCTTGCTATAACAATTAATAAGTCCAACTTGTTAAATTGAAAGGATGTTCGTAGTGGTCTCAGACTAGGGGGCATTTATAATGGTAGGTGTAGGGCTGGTGGTTTTCTGAATTTTTCTAACCATAAGATGGACTTGATTAAAGTAGGGCCTTGTTGTCTTGTTCTCTAATGTATCTACAGAGTCGTAGGTAGGTTTGCCATTTAGTAGACCCAACACATATTTGTTGAGTGACAAAAACTGATCTTTTTTTATATGGACACTTAATAATCCTTAGAGTGGTGATTTCCACATACAAATCCTTGGCCCTAACTCTCCCCACCCCGCCCACCTCCCCCCCCTTGCAAGGTTCCACTTGATGGATTGTGATCGGAACTGGAAATATAAGTCCTTTATTTGCTTTTATAGGCAAATGTCATGCTATCCATTGAAATTTGACTTTCACAATACAATTAAGGACTACTTATCAGCTTATTAAGAATTAAACAATCTTAGTGATCAAGGCTAAAAATAGCATGCAATTATAGTTATTCAAAATGCAATCCAAATAATATCGAGTCTGGCTGCCATATTCTGCTGGCAACGTCTCAAAGCTCCCACTGCACATGCATATGAACAGGGAGTAGGAACTCCTACCTGACTTCTCTGTTAGGTGTTTTCAATTCATGGTAGTTTTGCTTTTTAAGTTAATTTGTTATAAGTTTAGTTTTGATATTTACAGTTTGGTTTATTTGTTGTCATTTCTTTTGTGGTTAACTCTGTTGTGATGACACATAATTAACTGCATCCATGAACATTTGTCAATTATTAGAATTTCAGACTTTTATGTTTACAGTTCGAATATATAAAACATTCATACATCTCCCCCATCCCCTGTATCTCAAATATATTTGCATAGAGACACTTCAGTTCATTATAAGAATTCACAGGTAGGGTAGGCAGGCTTTGGGATTCTTTCTCTACCTAAGTGGGTTAAGAGCAACATTAGTTTAGGGATGAAATACCTTAGAGAAGTAAGCCATTACTGAGCCACTCAGCCTTAAGACCTCATGCTTTGTGATTCAGCCATGAGTTTAAATAATGCAGACTTCCACTGAAAGCAAAAGACATCTTGCATATTGGCTGCCCTATGACTCATGACAAAGAAAAAGTCAACTCAGATGGGTGACCTCTGTTTTTTATTTCCCAGTCTCGCAGCTGCTTTGTTTACCTACCTAGATTTTAGCAGGGAAGAACCTTTTATTTTTATTTTTTCAGTATATACTGTTTTTATGACAGAGTAGTCAAAACAGTTATCTGATTACCAAGGCAATGGCAGGCACTGAGTCTTTCTCTGTAGGTTTCCCCAGATTTGAAGATAATAGGACCATTTTAAAAGAGTCAAAGAAATTATTTATTATGGAATAAAACCATTAATTTAGGAGGACTGTTTTATTCTTTAATATATATTTTGCAACCATGCCACTCTGCAGCAATTCAGTAGGGATACACATATATCTGATTCATTTTTGAGTTACTATGTGGGTGTCTCTCAAAGGATCTGATTTTGCAGTAGAACAAATAAAAATAATAATGATATTTGTTGTGTTTTTTCCTTCAAGTTGTAGAGGTGTGAAATTCTAGCTTTAAATCAATTCAAACTGGCATTTCTTCCCATGTTATTACCTTCCAATTGTTTTATAATTGTGAAATTACATCTAAATACACAAATTGATTAGACATTGAAATATTGTCTTCCACATGTGTTCGAGCACTTTTTACAGGGGAAAAAAAGTAAAAACTTCCCTAGAATTCTGGCTTCTCATATCATACTTCTCTTACAAAAGTCGCAGGTGCTGCCTAGGAAAACAACTTTTTTTCATCTGGAATAAATTCAAGTAACTTCTCTTTCTGTTTAAGTAAATGTTGACATAATTTGACAAACTGTGTAAATACTACTCCTGTAGTAGGACATAGACTAAGATCATTAATGGGACTATAAACCATCATGAGTTTCAATCAATCAGTGGATCAATTAATCACATATTGCATGTTGATACCATACTACAGGGGTGGGCAAAAATAGGTTTTCAGTTATGAGTACACAAAAACACAGAGTTTATCTTGTATTATTATTTGTCTTCTTTTTATTGTTTTCATTTTTGTATCCTTACTTATGCTTTATCTTTTAGGTAATGATGGTTGGCAATTTAACCTAATTTTTCCCACCCCTGTATGGTTCCATCCAGTATGCTCTCTTAAGTGAAAGAGAGGACAAGGTTGTAGCTAGCTTGCTGGGAATGTGCCTGGGAGTGTGTCATGCTTGTGAACTCCATTTATCATACTTGTCAGAGTGGAAATGAAGTTGAAAATCTCTAAAGCCATTAATGCAGCACTTATGAAAATGACTACAATCGGTGCACACTAATGACTCCATTGTTTTGGATTAATTGAACTGGAGTTCACATACAAATGACAGCTGAAATAAAGCCTAGCATTTTCCAAAGAAAATCTAGGACATCACAAAATAAAACGCACTATTTTTCCATGGCTTTGCACGAATCTATACATCATTTGAAAAATTGTAAGAAAAACACTTAACCTTTGACCTTCATTAAATATAGCACAATAATTTCTGCCCTTGTGAGTGAGACATGTGCAAAATAAATTATGTAGACGCATCGAATTGAAATAGTCTATGCAGGGCCTAGCAGCAACTTCTTCATGTTAATAGTTGGATGATGATTGCAAGTAATTACTGACCATTGAATAAGTGTCAGTGTTTCTACAGTTATCCATTATCTCATTCATACCTTATGATAAACTTCAAAAGGCATGTATTGCTGTTATTCTTTTTATGGATGAAGAAGCTGCAATGTAGAGAGGTTATGCTAACTAGCTGATCCAAGCCGCAAGCTTGGGTCATGAAGCCAGATTTTTTCTTATTTCACAGCCCTGTTCTTATTACTGAGTTCCTCCCTCCACTGTGTTCACATCTGATGTGCATTTGATCAGAAGTGATCCAATCCCTTTATTTCACAAAGCCACCCAGCATAGGCAGATTAAATTGTTTGTACAAAGTCCACAGAATAAAAACAAAATCCATATGCCCTCACATTCCTCCTTAGGTGGACATCTGGAACTCAGTACAGGTCTCAGTCTAGAAGTCATTTCTTTTTTTTTCCCCTGAATTTTCAGAATGTTTGCTATGGGATATAATGTATGTGGCATTTATAATGTACTGTGTGTATGTGTATGAGAAAGAGCGATAGTTAGTTCTTAGAGAAGGAGTCTGTATTTGTGTGTGTGTGTGTTTTTTCCACAGTTCTTTGTAACTGTTTAGGCTATAATATGCATTAGTTGGATGATGAAATGACCAAGTAAATGATCCATTATGATGCTTTCCTAGTGTAAGTTCCAGAAAATGCCAGGAGCCACCAGGCAGAGGGAAAGGAGTCTCCACCCATTTACCACTAATTTCAATAATAATCCTCTGATATTATTTATTCATACTGAATTTTTCATAAGCATTCTTTTGGGTAAAAAAATGCTTTTGTTGCCAGCACAGTTTAGTTTCATTGTTTGTTTTTGAATGACCAGTCCAGTTTATGCTGTTTAAAAGCTCATTTTCTCAATTTGG
This sequence comes from Myotis myotis, assembly GCF_014108235.1. NCBI lineage: Eukaryota > Metazoa > Chordata > Mammalia > Chiroptera > Vespertilionidae > Myotis > Myotis myotis. Next base: position 28,216,802 of record NW_023416318.1, read on the forward strand.
TTAATAAAGTAAAAAAATTCAGCAGGGTCTAATGATATTATTGGAATGAAAGCTAAAATGTGACTCAAAATATGTGAGTTCTGGCCCTGGTTTTTCCACCTGCTGGCCACGTTGCTGTGCTTTAGATTCTTCATCTTACAAATTTTAATTATGATGTATTTGTGCTGTTTTTCTTATGATGTTTGATAAAGGTAAAATGAGAGAGCGTACATGATGACATGTGTCAAAATGCATAAGGTAACAAGAATTATTGATTATATGTTACTAATTAATTCATTATCAGTGATTATTTCCTATTTTCTCTAGAGTGGGGCCATGCATGCCATAGTCTCCACAGGTGGCTTCTAATCTTGTTCACTAATCCTAACATTTCCTCATAAAAAGTGCTTCTTTTTGAAATAGAAAGAAATATTTTCTGCTCTGGTGTAACCAAAAATGATTATCTAAAATATTCAAAGATTTTTATTCACAACATGTCACAGAGTTGGGCCAAGAAGGATTGAAAGTAGATCAGTAAATGTAAAAGTATACATCTACAAACTATATAAATATTATAAAACAGAACTATAAAAATGCAAAGGTTCCTAGGAGTAGGTAGCTTATAATATAGTTGGTGAAAAAAATGAGCATTTTTTACTCAGAAACACAGCAGGAGACTTGGATTTGTGCTTCCCATTGACACATTCATTCATTCATTCCTATTTACTTCACAAGCATTTCCTGAATGTCTAAGATATGCTAGGCCTAGTACTAGCAGCTGAGGCTCCAAAGATGAAGTGGACAGAGGCTAAACCTTAAAGTTGCTAATAATCTAGAAAGTGGAAAAAGAAATATGCAAACAACTACAACCAACAGAACTATCTGATAAGTGCTAAAAATGCTATTATTACGAAATTTTATGGAACACAGTGAAAACAAAGATTAGCTCTGCCTAGCGGCTTTGTGAAGGCTTCAAGAAAGAGTAGTGTTTGAGCTCGACACAAAACAATGTGTGGGAGTATCCAACAATTTTGTTTTTTAATGGGAAAAGGGCACATCCAGATAGAAAAGACAACATGTTCACACCAGTGAAGATGTAATAGAACATAGCATGCTGGCGACAATATGAAAATTGAGCTAATCTTTTGAAAAGTACTTTGGCAGATTGTTTTAAGCTCTATAAATAAAAACACTTAATGTTTAGATGAGTAACCCCACTTATAGAACTTTATCTTATGAAAAAATACAAAGGAAGACAAGTTTATGTACAATAGAAAATATACAAAATAGAGATGAATCCATTATCTAAAGAAACACAAAATAGTTATGTAAATTATAATACACCAGTTTGACCATTCTATGACTGTTAGAAAGATAGTATTTTAAGTCAAGGTAGAAAATGTATAAGCCATCGTATTCAATTATAAAACTGTATCCTAATTATTACTCTTATTTAAAATTGTGTGTGTATTCAGATAAGAAATTAAAAAGAATGTGACATGGAAATTAAAACAGTAATAACAGCATCAAAAGTAACAAAAAAATGTTTTATGGAGGAGGTGGGATTGTGAGTGAATTGTTTTTATAGATTTACTTTTTTTGTAGTCAGACTATTTACTAATTTAACTAATCTTTATTGACCATTTCATATGTATTAGAAGCATTGCTAGGTCCTCCAGTTGAAAAGATAAGGGGCTTATCATTTATATGATACATTTAAAAAAAATTTTAAAAACACTTTTATACCTCCATATCTTGCTAAAATAATTAACTCTGCCATCTTTCAAGACCCAAGTTGAATGCAATCTGTCCCCGGAACCGTTTTCAGGATATATCCAGCTGCCCTGGCCACTTGGCTTAGTGGACAGTGTCAGCCTGTGGACTGAAGGGTCCCAGGTTTGCTTCCCATCAAGGGCATATACCTCGGTTGCAGGCTCCATCCCAGGCCCTGGTCGGGGTGTGTACAGGAGGCAACCAATTGATGTGTCTCTCTTATGTCGATGTTTCTTTCTCTCTGTCTCTCCATCTCCCTATCACTCTCTCTAAAAACCAATGGAAAAATATCCTTGGGTGAGGATTAACAAAAATAAAAAATAAATTATCTATCCATCCCATCATCCTTAATCTCCCTATATTTCCTAAAGGACCTGCAGCAGAATCACCTGTGATACAAGTCAAGCCTATAGCTTTTCACTCTCATCCCTAGAAATTATAATTAAGTAGATCAGGGTGGGGCCAGAAATTTGCAATTTTAAAAAAGCACTCAAATTCTTAAGCACCTCAAATTTAGAAAGTAATTGCTTTAAAACAGTGATTTTCAACCTTATTCATCTCATGGCACACAAGAAAATATAGTTTTTGCCGATTTGACAGAAAAATAGGTGTAAGTTTGATTTATTCATCCCAGATGGCTATTGTTGTGTTGACTATTGTCATTTTTTTTATTTTGACAATCTAAGGGAAAAGAGGTCAGTGCCCTTGATTAAAAAGTCAGGTATTGCATGTTTTACAAATTCTTGAGACACACTGGTTGTAAATTGCTGCTATAAAATATTGAGCCTACCTGAAATATGTGCTTCTACCTCCTGCACTTTCTTCATGGAACATTATATGAGTGATCAATTGAGAAATTCTGCATTCACTGATTTTCTTATATCTATAATAAAAGCATAATATTTTATCCTTCCAGACAAAGCCAGAGCTGAGCGGGAAGCCCAGGTCCCAGGTGCCTGTCTGTGGCCGAAGGGAAGCCTGGGTTCTGGGTGCCTACTGGTGGCCTGGAGGGAAGCTGGTGCCAGCAGCTGGGGGAAGGAAGGCCTACTCTTGCACGAATTTCATGCATCGGGCCTCTAGTAATGTTATATTTAGTCCAAGATGAGCTTTGTTCCCTGCATAGGTTTCACAGTTTTGTTAATGGAAACATTCACTCCTGATAAGTAAATATGTGGATTCTGTGTGTGCAGGTGCCTGTGTGCATGCATAGGATTGTGTACTCATGTATAACCTTCTGAGTATATATCTTTTCTAAGTCATTCTCGCTGCTGAAAATATTATCATGTGGTCCATTATTGGTGGGTGTGGGCAGATCAGGAAGAAAGGAGACTCATATTTGGTGATGCTGAAAGCCTGTACTCACTAAAATGCTAAAGTTTCTCACAAGGTCTATTAATGCACTGCAACTACATGTAAGGTTTTCTGTGCTTTTCTTTCCTACCTCCTTTCCTTCCTGCCTTCTAACAGACTTGACTATGGACTATGGCTCTTTGATTAATAATTTTCATCAATCAGCCACCAAAAATAATTGGTCACTGATGTCTGTTTCGTAAAAGGCATTGTCCTACTCACAACAGCCCAAGAGAACTTGTTCTTTATTAACCTTGTCCCAAAAGTCTTCAGTTTAGATTGAAGGGAACAATTAATCAACCTCTGTCAAACTAAAAGAAATGTATAGTATGCCAAAAAGCTCAGAAAATTTTAAAAATGAGTTAGAGACTGGCAGAATAAATCCTATAGAGATAAATCTTAAAGAGATTAGTCTGAAGAGAACATATTTTGACACCATTACCCTTTGACCTCAAACTGTCCAACCTAGAAGCCAGCTGGGAGAAAAACAATGCCCATAGGATTTCTGTAAAGTGCGCTCACAGTTCATCTTCATGAGTCATTGTTGTGCATGAAATAGACTGGGGATTTCTTCCAGTGGATGCATTTTCTTAAGCAATTAGGGGAGCTGTGATGTGATTTCAATGGGTTCTGAGCTCCTAAAAGAAAGCATACCTTCTCCAAAGGTCTAGAGAGCCATCCTGAGAAAACATGTCTCAATGCAAATGAATTCTTAGGATATGTGAAAGGACCCTGCCTGGATGTCATGGTTTCTAATCACAGCAGTGAGGTAGGGTCTAATTCAGCCAAGGGCCATATCTATCTGTGCCAATAAAAGGGTCACCCAATTCTTTTAAATTCTATTATTTGCACATTTCTTCCATGCACATTAATCTTTCTTGCTCAGAAAGTATTTTCACCTACAATATTGTTTACATTGTAAAATCCAATTTGGGGAACTATCCCTTAATGGCTGGCTCTAAAGCACCTGCATTTTTCTATTTCATTATGGTAATACTCTCTGTTCCAATTTATCTCTTGAACATTACTCACAACACTTTTAATTTTATTCTTCTAAAAAAATACTTCCCATTTGTGTTCATTAGATATCCTGCTGACATGACTTTTCCTGAAAAGAATTCTGAATTTGGAACTCCAACTTGATTCTAAGGTCCTTAAAATATGGAGATGGGTTGCTTATTCACAAGGAAGACTTTGGGGATCCATCTAAGTCAGAGAATCAGTCTCTAGGGAAGGGCCTGGAAATCTGGATATTTAACATGTTCCTTCTTGGTTCTTATACACACTACTTTGAGAACAACTATTCTAGAGAACTGTAAGTTCTAATTTGGAAAGAACATTTGATACCTAGTCAGTAGATTGGCAGTTACTAGTTTCATTGCTATAGATGCTATGCAATCACTTGGAGTCTCAATTTCTTTTATTTTTAACATTAGTATAATAAATTTTAGAGTATAATGGTATTGAAAAGATTATCTGAGGCAGTGTTTTTTGTTTGTGTTTTTACTTTTAAAAAGGCATATGTACCTGGAGAAATAATCAGTGTATAAAACAAACCCATAAGAATGGAATAGCAGAAAAATACATAAAATTTAGAGTATGTGAAATTTTGCTCACTTAGGTATTAATTCACTTCCTATCTCTTGCAAATATTAAATTAGTAATTAACCGGAGTTTAATGTTACTCCATAGCTCCATACTAGGGCTGTCATTATAGCGGATAGAATGCAAAAGTAATAAAAATTTTAAATTAAGATCATTCACTGTGGATTTTCAACCATTTTTATTTTCCCCTTCTCTTCAAACAAGAAATGGTCCAGAATATTTCTCTATTCTATATTCTCTCACAGCTAGAGCTTACTTCCTGCCATATGTACTTTAAATGTCACCACGCATCCTACTTCCCATTTATGAAGACTGTGATGCAAATACAGAGATGGGAATTTGTATTTTTTTTTAAATAATCTTCATTAGCCCCTCAGGTTCTTATAAAAGGAGGAGACTCAAAGCTTCTCCTTTGTAATTCATATCTTATAAATATGCATTGGAGATCGGACACTTTCCTGAATAGCAATAGCTTTCATGCCTTAATCCAGTATCAGTGGGGGTAGGAGGAGGCTTCAGAGCCTTTTGCTGGCTCTTATTTGACATCAACTACTCCCCTTCCTCTAAGTCTTACTTACTCTGTTTGATAATTATGATGATTTTTGAAAGCATCTGAAAACTTCCCCATTGACTAGAATGGCAAAGAATCCCACTGTTCCTTATTTTAAGCCAAGTTACTTCACCTCGCTGCAGCAAAATCTTTCATCTGTAAAATGAAGGAGTTGAACTCTGCCAGTTTTAAAACCTTATGGAGTTGTAAAAATCTGTCTAGTTTTAAGAGAATTACGACATGCCATGTTCTCCCTCACCACAGAGAATGTGATGGTATCTGTGGGTCTGTGGCTCTTTTTTTCTGACCTCTGTCCTTTCTCATTCTTTCTCTCTCCCCACTCTCTCAGCTGCTTTCCTGCAATATTTCCCTGTCAAAACGAGCATTAATTTGGCTTGAAGCTGCCCCATTGTCCTAGTGCTCCAGGTGGCTCCATATCTTAGCTCTGCTGCATTGACCCTGAACGCCACAGGTTTGGCGAAGTGTGGCGATTGGCATGGCAGCAGTCACAGGGGGAATGCCTGAAGCTGGTCCTGAGAACTCTGCTCCCGGAAATCTCATTTATGGATAGAAAGACTGGGCGGAGGCTGGGGACAAGAGCTGCAGAGCTTCTAGGGTGAGAGGTGGCTCTCTGCCACCTCAGCAAGCTGTGAGAAGGGATGGTCCGATATAGGATTTGTTCACTTCCCTGTTTACAAGCCCACCTTTGTGGAGTATAAAGTAGCCTACAACCACACACAGCCTAAGCTCTGTAATGTAAGGGTCACAAAAGCTCCCTCCCCTTCATATATCTCCTCATATAGCCCCTCCTGTGATCCCTGTAAATAGTACCTTTTCTGGCCACATCTTTAAAAATTCAAAAGGGGAGGACCTCAAGTCTTTTGTATTGTTAACTCCAATGAGGTTAATTTCTCAGATCCTTTGTTTAAATTAAACAAATGAAATGCACCTATTACTTGACCAAGCAACAGCCTTTGGGCAAGTTACCCTAATGTTTCTAGCACACTGCTGGTATGTTTCATAGGTTTACAGGTTAGAGTTAGGCCACATTTTGAGTTTTCCTCCTCCTTCCTCATTCTCATTTGCTCTTTCTTTCTTTTCTCAGTGATTTGTTAACTTGGAGTAACTCAGGTCCTGGTCCTTGGTCCTCATCACTTCTCCATTTTAACTTATGTGCTTCCACTTTAAACATATACCTCACAGTACAGGACACTTTTCTTAAGCCTCTTTGTAAGTAAATAAGGTATAAAAGCCTAGTATTTAGGGCATACTTTCTTAATCTCAGTACTATGGACATTTAATATATATATTATTGATTTCAGTGAGGAAAAGAGAGGGAGAGAGGGAAACATCAATGATGAGAGAGAATCATTGATGGTCTGCCTCCTGCACACCCCACACTGGGGATCAAGTCTGCAACCCAGGCATGTGCCCTGACCAGGAATTGAACCGTGACCTCCTGGCTCATAGGTCGATGCTCAACCACTGAGTCACGCTAGGGCCACATAACTCTGTGGACTGTCCTGTGTACTTAAGGATCATTAGCAGTATTCTTGCTTCTTATCCACTAGATACTAGTAGCACTTCCCCAGTTGTGATAATAGGAAATGTTTCCAAACATTGTCAAATGTCCCCTTGGGGGCAAAGTCACCCCCCCCATAAAACTGATTTAAAATAATTTGGGGTACAATAAAATTCTGGTAATAATAAAAATCATAAGCCTTTGGCTTGATTTGGACAGTTTAACTTCTTTTAAAGTTTGTATCTCTTAAAGTTATTGGAATCTGAACAACAACAAAAAAGTCAAGGATAGAATCTATAAGCTTGTACTGGGTAGGAAACACACATACTAGTACACGCATACAAAATGGATTTTGTTTGGTCGTTAGCCCTACACCGTTCAATAGTGTTTGATTGTTGATGATTATGTTGTCATTGAATTAAAAAAAAACTTACCTGTGTTAAGAGCTTCACAGTTTATAGTGACAATTCACCTAAATTATCTCTGATTCTTAGAAGTAGGAATGAGAAGGACTGGGGAGTAAATTATGGGGCTAATACCCAAACTTGGGAAAATTAACCCCTCCTAGCCTTCTTTTTCTCAGAAGGATACAATTAGCAAGAAGCGGCAGAGCTAAACTTGAAGCTTAATTTAGGATATCATTGCTGCCTTAAAGGCAAGATAATGTGTAGGTTTTGGCTAAGGCTGCCAGCGCCTCTACCTGGGAGCTCCCTCCTTGCCCACACCTACCCTATTTTCTTTGAAAAGCAGCAGGTCACCCTTCCCCCAGACTCACTTTGTTTCCCCTCAACATTTTTGCTCAAAACAACTGCCAATCACCTTATTCTAAACCTAAATGAATGTAGGTGCCATCACTTTAATTATTTTAATTGAGAGAAATAGAATATAGGCTTGATAACAACAATGAGTAAAATGGCACTAATAAGACTCTGTGACCGTTGATCTCAGCTCCCCTCCCAAAATTTATCCACTCTTGACTAATATTTTATGTATTTACAGAAATATCCTCTGCATATGCAACTATTTGTTTGTGCAAAAGTGTGCATATAGCCTTTAAACAATCGAAAATGTGTAATTTTAATTTTTGGTTAAATAACAATATATCCTAGATAGCTCTTCATATAAGCATATTTGAATTTTTCACAGTAAATTTTACATCTGTAGAATATCTCTACTATCAGGCTCTACCATAATTTATCTGATCAGTTCATTATTGGTGACTAGGTGGTTTCTTGGTTTTGGCTGTTACAATATTGCAATGAACAGGTTTGATTTTGATGTTTTATTAGAAGTGCTTTGAGCCTTCATTTTTCCTTTGACTATTAATGATTATGTTGTAATGTTATAAAAAGACCAAATAAGTAGAATGGGCACAAAACAATATATATTTTTAAAAAAATGCTTTATTGTTTTCTGATAGTCATTATTAAATAAAAGAGTGGAAATGAATCTGGGAAAAAAAATAAATAAAATAAAATAACTTGCCAAGGTTCAGTCTGTCAGGAATATGTTTAAAAAATAGTTGCCAAGAGAAAATGCACTTTGGAATTTCAGCATTCTAAAGTTCAGTAGCAATTTACTTATGATGGCACACCTATTAGAATTTATTCTCAGATTTTTTTCCCCTAAGTAGTATTGGATGACTCTAAAAGGAGTCAGAATTACCCCTTAAAATGCTTGGATATAATTAAAATCCTGGCAATGAAGAACAAAGAGAAGTGCTTCTAAATACCCTTTCTGATATAAATGTCATTTCTGAAGATTGTTCAGTGTTTCCCTTTATCATTAAAAAAAAAAAATCCCTGATACTGTCATTTGAAATACACCATGGTCTCATCACTTATAATCTTCCCTGTCAGACTAGATATAATCATCTCAGTTACCTTGAAGAACTGGTAACATGTCTGTTATTGCAGGATGATCAATGCAAGCAGACGTATTGGGGATATTTTTCCATATGGTATTCCAGATGTGAAGCCTTTGTTTACCAAATAATTATTTTAAATTTCAGAGGAATGACAAAAATAAGTAGATATTTCCATCACTGAATAACACATTTGTTCTTCATGCTTAGGGAAACAAGATGCATATTCTTTGGTGTTTGCTTTTATTTTTTAGTGATTGATAAAATGTCATATTCATTGGGACTTAAATGGTCCTTAAAGAGAAACAGTTCTAATTTTCAAAAAAAGCATAATAATATACTTCTTAATGTTGCATAATTAATTTTACAAAATCATCCCATAAAAATATTCATTATAAATGCGAGCATTGAAAAAAATGTCATTCATTAAGTTGGAAATAAAATTATAACTACAATTGTAAAGCTTTGATGCCATTCTGTTAGGAGGGTTGTGTGCTAATTGCACAGTTTAAGGTTTGTAATTTCACATTAAGTGAAAACACAATAATCATCTGAAAAGAAGCACATAGAGTTTAATGGTTGGGATATAAAATATGTATATATATATAACTTCTCTTCTGCTGGGCAATCACTTTGGATTACAATGTAATATAGAGAAAATTCCCTGTGCATGGGAATAGGTCTTTGAGTTGAGGGTTAAATGGGATGCCCACTCCCCTCTTCAGTCCCTGCTGGAGAGCAAATTCCACAGCAGGGACTGCCTAGACTTTTTGAGCGGGGCGCGGCTGGGCTGGGTACCAACAGCCTCCTCAGCTGCAAACGGAACTGCAGCATCCCTTCCTGCAGCAGAGCGTCAGTCATTGGCTCCTACGTGACACGTGACTGATCGAGCCTTTTCTGTGTATTTTCTCGCCCATCTGTGTGCAGGGCACTGATAGGCCAGGCTGATGCGCAGGCAATTTATCATCTTGATCTCCCACTGAGTCAGGGAGCTCTCCTGTCACCAGTATTGATTTCAGAGGATGGACTAAATTTCCTAGGATTTCCATTAAGAATTAAGAAAAAAGCTCTAAGCACGCAGGGTAGCCAGACAGACATGGATATGAGATGGCACTGTGAAAACTCGCAGGTAGCTTCTTCTGTCACAGCCGCTGCTCAGCACAGCTTAGAACTGCAGCATGCAGGGTTTAAGACACCAGAAGCCTGAGAGCAAGCATAATGAGACTAAGAATCAATTGTTTTTGGATAACCTAATTTTAAGATTTATATTAAACTAGTTCTTCTTGGAGATTGCATGTCAAATGTATGCATGCTCTATATGAGATGTAGAAAAGTCGTTTTAAATTTTTAAATGTCCTTAAACCCTGAGCATGGTTGCTTCTAGTTTTGTTTGCTGCTTTATGTGAGCTTCAGAAGTGTGATGTTTTTTGTTGTTGTTTTTTTTTTATTAGCATGCTTGTTGCAAAAACAATAAAAGTGTGTGTATGTGTATTTATATGTATTTATGCATTAAGTTGGTTCAAGTAAAAGCATGAATAAAAGCTGCTTTCAAGACTCGCAGACTGCTTTGTTGTTGTTAATGACTTGGTGATAATTTTGCCTAACTCTGCTTAAATTCTGACCGTGCATGCTTCTGCGGCAGAGTGAGGTTTTCGCTGAGAATTTGTAAAGGTGGAATGTCTGAATTAAATGTATGTTTGATACAACAGAAAATGTATTTGTGAGCAATGGTTAAATGTGCTTAACTAATGGAAATATTTCATGATGGTAAGATTTGCATAACGTTTATTTACACTAATTCTACTTACTGAAAAAAATGCATGTCTGGGATTAATGAAAGTGTTTTTTGTTTATATTTTTGAAATATAAATTTGGATCATTTCAAAGATAGTAAGATTTTAAATTTTTAAAATGCATCTGAGGTGAAAAAAATTAAAAGCATTTTATTTATTTATTTTAGTCTAGGAGAGGGTTGTAAAACTGCTGTTTGTGTATGCGAGAGAGGTCATGTGCATGCCGTGTGTGTGTGTGTGTGTGTGTGTGTGTGTGTGTGTGTGAATTCTTTGGGGGATTTTATGATATTCTAACTCGTCCTCATTCTCCTGAAGAGGGAAAATGCCTTAACATTCAAATATTTCCTAGGCCCAGGGGAATTAGAGCAGCAGAAGCAAGAGCATGGCCAGATGGGATTGGCACTGCTTGCCAGTGAGTGGAGACAATAGGTGGAGGCGGAGCAGATGGAGGACAGAAGGGACTGCAAATCAGAAAGGGGGGAGGGGGAGGAGGGGGAGGATCTGCTTAATAGTGGAGGAAGCCTGGCCATTCTTTTCAAGGGAACCTCTGATTGCATCTTCCTTTCAGTTATGAGATAGAATGTTATGTCTGTTGTGGCAGCTATTTTTCATTCAATTAGGTAGCCACTGCACCATAGATTAGGGAAGTCCCTTTGCCAGATTGTAAATGGTGTATTTGTGGTTGTAACCTTTTTCTCTTTACCATGTTCAGGAAAAGTAGGAGTGAAATTAAAAGCTATTGTATTAATTAAGTTGGTGGTATCTAAATATAAATATGGCAGTACTACTAAACTTACTTACCTAGACCTCAGATGATTCAAACATCTATAGGGCATACTGACTTTTTCCCTAAATTAGCTTTCAATTTGAAAATATAAAGATCATGTTGACTAATCTGATATTTCACTTCTGGCTTACAAATAGATAGTCATTTCTAAAATAACTTTGAATGTTTCATTAAAGTGTTGATGTTGTCATGAAGCCTGGGTACTTGACCAATGCCCAGTTTAAATTCTGAAATGAAATTAATCTCCCAGCATCCTCCATCAAGCCTTCTGTCACTCAACTACCCAGGAAACTGGGCACAGCCTTTGCCTGGTTAAGGTCATAGGAGTGGGGGGGAATGAAACCTTTGGAATTTTATAATTTGAATGATTCTTTTAGAATTCCATGATATGCACAGACACAATTTTCAGTCCTAAGTACAATCAAATTTGATCAAAATCACGCTGCCACGATGTACCAATAAAATACAAATTTTAAAAGTTTAAAGATAAATCTTTTGGTCCATGGTGCATCCATGGCTCATGTAATCATTTGTTTGGTCAACCTTGTTGAAGGAGAGAATGTTCCTGTTGCATGTCTCTTTTGACTTTTGAACCTTAGCTTGAAAAATAACTATGACCTAGATAAGAGAATGAAAACAGTTGCTTGCTATACCTTGAGATATTAAAGATAATTTACTCAGGTCATTTATGCTAATTTCCCCAGAGCTGAAGAATTAAGCCAATTTCTTATACTTTCTGCAATTCTTTTCCTCCACGCCCTGTTCTTAGAAATTAATGAAAGGGTCCACTAAATGTTCCTCATTTGGCAAATTCCCTCTAACTTTTTTAGAAAGAAATAGAGCCTGCATTTATCCAATATGTATATTTATTCTATATACATATTGGATAAATATGTATATTTTGGAAGGTTGACTGGTGTTCATGAGCAAGATAACCCAATGATAAGGAATAAATACTTTTTACTTTGTACAGTCATGTTGCTGAATAGACTAAGAGCCACATTCTCCTTATGGGCAAAGTGAAATAGAATTAGAAGAGCTCTGAAGTGGTATTAAATGTCTGATCACAGTAGCATGTCTGCTCAGCTTCCAAGGAAATGTCTCACCAAGACATCAACCAGGGAAAGGCTTATATATTTACATAGTAATTAGTGATGTAGCATTGCATATTAAGGATGTTTGGATAGTTATGATGAAATGTTACTGTCTGTGTGCCCTCCATATGCTCCTTTAATTTATGAAATGCGCTCATCCCACAGCATCTGGGTACATTTATACACTACAAGTGCAATCAATTAACGGTGATGGATGCAGTAGGCAGAATGCTAATTCATGAGAAAAGCCCTCTTAGCTAATACTTTGTAGTTTTCAAATAGGAAAAACAGCAGGTAGCAAAGGACTTTCAGCCTCTGTCTATATCAACTTTAAATGTTTCAAGAAGTAAGCTTCACTCTACCCTTCTGGAAAATAACTCCTTTGAAACAATATTTTGACCTGTCAAAATTAGTGTTCTTAATTCCAGTATTTTGAGCACTAGCAAAATTCTTAGGCAAAGAGTGTTGGTGGATATTTACTTACACTTAGACCAAGTGGTCTTCTCTCTCACTCCCCATATTCTCTATGTCCAGGCTTCTGTTCCTCTGCTGCTTTACCTGTCATTTATAGACTCAAATGCCATTTGCTCTAGATTTCAATATTATAACAACAACAAAAAACCAAAAACTCCAATAAGCGATGTACTAGTATTTATGTATGCATATACTTGGTATAATGACACCAAGTTCTGCTTTATACACTTGTGTATACTTAGGCTTTAAATTTCTTTGATTTCTACTAAAGTTACCATACTGCTATCTTATTTACATATACTTGATAGTGGATATTGGAATCTCCCTCATCACTGTGGCACAGAGAATTAAGCAGTTATTGCCTATTATAGAGGCAATAATAGGCAATTTCCACTATACAGAATAATTGGGGAGAGTCACAAACTATTATAAATCTATATCTCTCTAGTGCCCCTTAGCAAATGTAGACAGTATAAGTCCAAACTGAATAATGGCAATGAAAAAGCAAAAATAGATGAGAGGTGTTTCCTATTTTTGTCATAAATTATGTGATTATCACTACACACTTCCATTTGCCTCTCAAATGTTTACCTTTGTGCTTAAACATTAATAACTATCTCAGAATTATTTCCCAAAAATCAATAGCCCATGTTTGTTTTCATTGTTGTGATGTATATTTTTGATAGTTCATATTAGGCCACAGTTTAATTCTTTTTTTTTAATTTCAGTTTAATTCTTTTCTTACTCTTTTCTCACACCTATGTCTTTTGTTAATAGGCTCCATTGCTTTAAGAATTATTTAGTTTAAAAGACAACAACTACATATAGTAGTTTTTGGGAATTACTTAAATATTATTTGAGGGAACCAAAAGAAATCATTCTCCAAAGGAAATCAGTCCTGAGGTCTATATGCTCTCATCTTTGCTTCCACTGCTTTTTAATTAAAACATCATGGATTTTGTAGGATACCAATCTTGGCTCTAAGCATATTTCAGACTTTTGACCAAAAATATGATTCTGTAAGTTCACAGCCTAGATTTACTAGCAAATTTATGGGTAAAGTGGGGATTAATGGTATGGGAAAATGCATTCACCCAGCTGATCTCTTGACATTTTTCAAATTGAAAACTCTACTAGAGCTTCAGAGACAATGCCTTCCCAGTCAACACTCTGGTGAAATAAATTTGCTTATAATGAAAAAATCTATTATATGTACAAAAGTACAGATTACATATAGAATACTGTGCATATATAATATCTGCCTGCCTTTATAATTTCAAAACACTAGTATTTCATTGTCAGATCAAAAATATCGCATATAATTTTTATTTTTTTAAAGATATCTTTATTGATTTCAGAGAGAAAGGGAGAGGGAGAGAGAGATAGAATCATCAATGATGAGAGATAATCCTTGATCAGCTGTCTCCTGCATGCCCCCTACTGGGGATTGAGCCTGAAACCCAGGCATATGCCCTTGACTGGAATCAAACCTGGGACCCTTTAGTCTACAGGCTGACGCTCTATCCACTGAGCAAAACCGGCTAGACTAGAATTTTTATTTTTAAAATCATTTTATTTTGGAGTTGCATAGGCGTAGCCTTAGGTGTCAATTCTCAATTTCCCATGTGTGAACTGTCTGCATAATTGTTTATTTTGCATGACCAGAAGTGGTTTCTAGACCACTTATCAACCCATTGGCTTAAAAATCATTGTTTTAATTGTACACCAGGACTTTTCTCAATTAGCCTGATTTAAGTAGATCACCTATCGATTAGGTTTGTAGTTTGTGTGTATGAGTATGTGTGTCTCTATGATATACTGCTAAATAATTAGCTACTAAATAATAGGTTTAAAGGATACCTATAACAAACTAGAAATTTCAGAGGGAATAGTTACTCTTGGGTTTGCCAAGAAGTGTACCTTTTATTTCAAGAAACTGACAAAGCAAATAATAAACACTGTGTCAGCATTTTTATACATTTGGTAGTTAAAATATCTACTTGCTGACTGACCCATACCAGAACTGTGCAAGATGTCATGGGTGACTCAAAGGAAAGTAAGACACTTGCTGCCTTAAAAGTCCAGATGAAGCATCAGAACAAGCACATAAAATTAGAGCATTAAACACTGAACTATTTTATCCTATAGAACTAATTTATGGACACATATTTGCTGAGTTTGGAGAAAGGAAAGTTCAATATGGGCTAAGTTGACACACTAAGGGTTTTCTGCTACTTGTTTCTTGTGTTAGAGCAGCCCTAGCTATCTATTTATTTACAAAATAAAAGATAACACAAAATCCAGTCAAATCGAGTGGGATACACATAACACCAATACTAGCTTCTGAAGTGGCATGGAAGGTATTTGAATATAAACCACGGTCCCAAAATTAATCAAGGTGGTTGTTTCCTGTTGTACATGTTCTCAGGAAAATGTATTGATTTCTTAAAAGCCAGTTTTCATGCTCTATGACTAATGAAAGGAATGCAATATGTGCATAACTTTTTTATTTAAAAATCACCTACATATTTAGTTTGTACTCATTCTCTTTATTCGTTAAAATTAGCCATTGGTTGCTAAATGTTTTCCTTTAAAAATAAGAAATTGGCTTCTTTCTACTGATGGGATGACTGGGATGAGTTATTTTTCCAATAGTTAAAAAGACACATTGGAGTAAGTGTAACTATCTCAGGTCCCTATGGCATAATTGAGTGTGTTTGAAAATTATCTAGCTATGATGATCAGTATGCTCAATTCTACCTCCTTCTTTATCTTTTATTTTACTTTTGAAGGGTACCTGCTGAAATGAGAATAGAATGTGGGTGGGCATATGCAGGAAGCAAGCGTCTGGCCTTGAGTAAAATAATTTTGAATATGTGATAATTATGAACAAGTCTATTTATGTTACTTAAGTGGTTATTGATATAGTACTATTATTTTCTAAGTAAATAGTCTAAAATACAATGACTAATTATGGGAAACTTCATGAAACATTCTTTAGAACTGACTGAAATGATATCTAGGTGTAAAATATCAAACTGAATAATTCTTGATTACTTTTCAAAAACTCAAGCTAGAGAAAGTAAGCTTAGGTCACTGTTCAAAGGCATCCATGCAACAAGGGTTTCCTACATTCCTGACCTTATGATTTTCCAAACACAGCTAGTGAGATTTAAATCACAATAAATTGTCATTTAAACAGAAGGCTTCTGATGCAATAACAAAATAAACACTGACTTTAACCTCTCTCTCTACCTCACAATTTCCTAAATGATACATCAACTCTTTATAATACTACAAGAAGAGAGATGAGTGTTTAAAATGATTAGATGAAGTAGAAAGGTATATGCTTGGTTTATTTGAAAGTCTACAATGTAAGGACATTTGCAAACACGTGCCAATGAAATTCATATAACACGTGTTTTACTCTGTAAATATTACAAAAGGGGGGAATTTGAAACTTGTTTTTTATGATTTTAGCTTTATTATTTCCTTTATGAATGTAGCTGCATCTTTTTTAAAGAAAATTATTTTATAAATACCATTTTCACCAACTTAGAATATATATAGGATTTGATCATATGCTTCTTTATTTTTTTAATTTGGAGTAATTTAAATATATTCAAATGTTACAACCATATTATAGATAATTCGCTCTTCCTTTAGCTGCCCCTAAAGTTAACATCATCTTTAAGCATTGTACATTTGGCACCACCAAGATATTAACATTCAATGTGCCCTTTGAGAAATTATTTGTGTATTTAGAATTTTTGTTTCATAGATGCCACTGAATAACTATTATCAGACTATTTTGGAAAATTTCAACGTCACTTGGTTTGCTTCCCACCAATACTTAAGGGAATACACTTCACTGGACTACCCCTTTCTACTCAGACACAGTCAATCGAGTATTTTAGGAGGAAAAATGATTAACAGGAAAGCAGTCCTTTTCGTTTGTACCTGTCTTTTCTCCCTACCCCTATACATGTTCATTTTATTTTGAAACCGGTCTCCTTTCTGTTTCCTTGTGAAATATATACCATCCTCCATCCAGAATGCTCTGCTAAACTTCAGACCTACTCTTGGAGCCACCTCAACTTCACATCAAATTCAACATGTTATTTTTTTTTTTTGAGCTTATCTAATTATGAACAGGTTATTCTGGTTTATGTACAGACATTGTACTGGAGAAAGTGGTACTGCTATGGTGTGATGAAGACCAACCAGTTAATTTTCTGGTATTTGACTTTTCCCATTTGAGGGGGTTTGTAGCTATAATACATTATGATTTCAGAGTATGAATAAAAGTGAATTTCCATTTAAAGAAAAAGGTTTGAAAGACAAGTGGCCTGAACATAGACTGCTTTCATTGTATTGAATCATCTCTTCTGAATTTTGAGATAAATTTGCATCTGGGATTTGCTTATGGGATTTTCGTATTGAAACTAGTGTGAGAATAATTCCAGTCATGGGTAGCATTAATTAGGGGGAAAGCTCCTTTTCCAATTCCACAATGAAGAATACAGAGGCTCATTAGCATTCTATGGGCAAGGCTGGTAAGTTTCAGAGAATTAGCAGTTTGGAATCTTAGAAACTTGCAAATAGGAAATGCAATAGAAGAAACAACATCTTTCCATTTTAACACCATCTTGACAAATGAGGACAATTTTTGTAGTGTGCGCATCATAAAAGCAAGCATAATTCTGCGAAAACAAAGGAAAGGGGCCCCATATTTCCTGTTCTTCTTGTGTTCTAAAACTTCTGCCTTTGCCATGAGGCCTTGAAATTATTTCAAATCTATTTTTTATACAATGGATGGTAAAAGAGCTAAATTATTCATTGTAAGTGAAAATATGTATTACCATGTGTCAAGAACTCCGATTCCCTCTCTGGTATTCCTAATAAGAACCCTGTGGTGTAGAATCATGGACTGAATCTACTAAACAATTACCCACATGAGTGCTATACTTACTGTGTGTATTTTTAGGTTTTATGTCAATAAATATTCTATAAAGTGCTGCATATTCTGGACTAAAAGTCCCTTATCTACCAATCAGTTTTAGATTACTTAAGAAATAAGGTATACTGTGGCTTCTAATGAAAGTAATAAGGAAAGTGGTAACATAAGCAATCACCAGCACAGTATGAAAAAAATTCACATTACTGACAAAGATTTATGAAAAAATAAAATGCTAAATGAGATCCTCAGAAAACAAGTTTATGTAAGCATCTTATATAATAAAAGGGTAATATGCAAAATGACCTTAACAGCAGAATGACCAGACAACTGCTCGACCAGTCACTATGAGGTACACCGACCACCTCTTGGTCCCTTTCCCCAGCTGGCAGGTTCCCATCACCTGATGGCAAACAGGGAACCAGGAGTGGATGGCAGGGGACGTGGGCAGCGCCAGGATAAGATCCCAGACCCACAGGTCACCCCACACACACAGGGCGATCTGCGACAGGGGTGGGGCTGGTGATTGGGTGGGAACAGCTGACTTCTTGGTCCGTCCCCCCAGCCTGCAGGCTCTGATCGCCCGATGGGGAACAGGGGGTGGTTGATGGCAGGGGGCAAGGCTGGCTGCAGGCAGCCAGGGAGGATGGCCCTGATCACAGGTCAGGCCTAGGACCGTACCCACACACAAATTTTGCACACCAGACCTCTAGTTTTTCTATAAACATGAAAAAGATAGTGGGTCTATACTGAAAACAGAAGGTTAGATTTGTAGGACAAATTATTCTTAGGGTTGTATACAATTTATTGATAAAAATTAATAAAGCTTGTAAATGGCTATAGTGATTTGAAATATTTAGCAAGGAAATATTCTCAGATATAGGAAATGAAATTAGAACTTTGTTATTTGTTACTTCAAGACTTCTTAAAATATGGAAAATATAGTGATTGAGTTTTAAAATTATTTTTCTATTATCAGCATGTAAACATAGGATTTGGTGGATGTTCTGGAAATCATTATGTTGTAGTGCAAACTAATATGTACAGTTGAGGCTTAGCTTGAAACACTTCAACTTTAAAGCGTTCCCTGGACTTATGGAGCATCATGGCACTGTGGGACTAGAGAGAGCAAAGAAGGTGTGACGACCACACACTTCCTGGGCAGCTCATGAACTATAGGCCTAGATTCTGTTGCTGCAGCTCTAGAACATATGGCCAATTTACCACCGTTAGCGTCTTTCTTAGCCCATTGCCTATTATATATTTTACTAGAGGCCCGGTGCACAAAAATTTATGCACTCGGGGGGAGGGGGGTCCCTCAGCCCAGCCTGTGCTCTCTCGCAGTCTGGGACCCCTCGGGAGATAACAACCTGCTGGCTTAGGCCTGCTCCCGGGTGGCAGAGGGCAGGCCAAATCCCTAGGTGCAGCCCCTGGTCGGGCTCAGAGCAGGGCCGATTGGGGAGTTGGGGCGCCGCCCCCTGTCATGCACAGAGCAGGGTGGATCCGGAGGTTGCGATGCCACCCTCAGTCATGCTCAGGGTAGGGCCGATTGGGGGGTTGGGACACCACCCCCTGTCACACTCAAGGCAGGGTCGATGGGGAGATTGCGGCGCCACCCCCTGTCACGCACAGAGCAGGGCCAATCAGGGGGTTGGGGCGCTGCCCCCTGTCACGCACAGAGCAGGGCCCATCAGGGAGGTTGGGGAGCTCCCCCCTGTCATGCACAGAGCAGGGCCCAAGAGGGGGTTGAGGAGCTCCCCCGTCACACACAGAGCAGGGCGGATCAGGGGGTTGGGGTGCCACCCTCTATCACCCACAAAGCAGGGTCGATCAGGGGGTTGGGGTGTCGCCACTGTCACACTCAGGGCAGGGCCGATGGGGAGGTTATGGCTCTACCCCATCACACATAGAGCCGGGTCCTTGGGGGAGGGGTTGGGGTGCCGCACCCTGTCACACACAGAGCAGGGCCGATCAGGGGGTTGGGGCGCCACACCCTGTCACACACAGAGCCGTAGGGCGATCAGGGGGTTGGGGAGTGCCCCCCTATCAGGCACAGAGCAGGGCCGATCAGGGGGTTGGGGTGCCTTCCCCTGTCAGGAACAGAGCAGGGCAGATAGGGAGGTTGTGGCCCTGCCCCCTGTCACACACAGAGCCGCAGGGCGATCAGGGGGTTTGGGCGCTGCTCCCTGTCACGCTGATCCCGGTACTGGGAGGCCTTGTGGCTCCGCTGATCCCGGTGCTGGGAGGCATATTACCCTTTTACTATATAGAATAGAGGCCTGGTGCATGGGTGGGGGCTGGCTGGTTTACCCTGAAGGGTGTCCACTGGGGTGCCTGGCCAGCCTGGGTGAGGGGATGATGGCTGTTTGCAGCTGGTCACACACTCTTCAGGGTGGGGGTCCCCACTGGGGTGCCTGGCCAGCCTGGATGAGGGGATGATGGCTGTTTGCAGCTGGTCACACACCCTTCCGGGTTGGGGTCCCCACTGGGGTGCCTGGCCAGTCTGAGTGAGGGGCTGAGGGCTGTTTTCAGGCTGGGACTGAAGCTCCCAACTGCTCCTTTTTTTCTTTTTTTTTATTCTGGGCCAGCTTTAGCTTGGCTCCAGCTCTGAGGCCTCAGCTGCTGAAAGCAGGTATCTGGTTTGTTTAGGTTCTATAATCGAAACTCTGTATCAACTCCAGCTCTGAGATCCCAGCTCACTGAAAGCTGGTTTCTGGGGTTTTGTTTAGCTTCTATATTTGTTACAATGTTTCAAATTGCAGGCTCAGAGGCCAGCAAGGCAGGCGGGGAACATTGCAGTCCTCCGTCACTGAAGCAAGCAAGCCTCATGTTCAGTTTAAGCTGCCTGGCTGCCGGCCGCCATCTTGACTGGCAGTTAATTTGCATATCGCCCTGATTAGCCAATGGGAAGGGTAGCGGTCGTACTCCAATTACCATGTTTTTCTTTTATTAGATAGGATTCTTTACAGGGAGTAATTCCCCTTGCCATTTTAAATTTACTGAACCTGGTGAAATTAACTCTGGGAAAAGTATGCATGGCCTCTGAAAGGCTTTCATCAGATAAGTCACCATTCATTGCCCATTTTAATTATGTGAGTGAGACCCTTTATTGTTTTTATCTCCTATTGTTTGGTTCAAGATGTTCAAGGACAGTGCAGCCCTCTGTGAGGCACTTTTCTGTTCTGTGTCACAAGGTTTGATATTTAAGTAGATGGAAGTCTTTGCTGCCAGAAGACAGCTAAGTCCTAAGACTGCTTAGTTGGCTAGTCCTGAAGCACAGCTGGTTTAATGGATTGACTTACTTTTACTTGTAGATTTTATTATGCTTCCTTTCTCTTAAACCTCTTTCAAGAATTTTGAAACCAAGACCTATTTCACATCTCACTGGGTGAGATATTCACCCTTCTTTCCTAATTCTGAAATACCTTTATCACTGGTTTCATTTATGAAATAGCATAAGACACCCTGCCTCTATCCAAACATATGTGGGAAGACTCTTCTTTCATTTTCTCCTCCCTTCTGCTCATTTTTCCTTTATAATTTCCTGTTTGATTTGCCTCTTTTCTTCAACTTTTCCCTCTAATAGTCATTGAATGGCATTTATTGCTTTATTTTGCCCCATTTCTGTCACTTAAAAATCAAATTTGGAAACCAAAGTAAGGCATACAATTGCTAAGTCCCTAGACAGTTTTAGACCTTGTGGCAGTCAGAAGAATCAACTGAATTCTGTGACATTAAAAGGAAATATATTGGGCACAACTTGACTCTCCAATGAATGGGATTCTGCAGGATTTTAGAAATGCAAAGTAAGGCTACTCATCATAGGAGTAGCTCATTGGACAGAAACTATAGAATCCTCAGGATATAAGTATTGGAAATTTAATTTTCAGTAAATCCCTGACACTTCCTTTTTAACTGTGTTGGTTTTATTTTATTATATTTTTATTTATTTTTTTTTAAATCAAGGGAATATTGTTGAAATTTTTAGTTGTTTGGTCTCTTAACTCTTAGGATTCCATATTCAAGGATAAATAGCAGAAGATGGAGCAAAAATTGTGTCACTATTAACAACTTGTCATGAGACAATTTCCCTACTCCAAAACATGGTAAAATAGCCAATATTCTAACTACTTTAAAAGCACTAGTTGTTTCAGGTAAAAACTATCATATTTAGAAGAAAATTTAGTTATTTCAACCCAATACATTCCACTTCAGAGAGAAAGCATCGGGCCTCTTTACTGGTGTTTCATCTTTGACTGTAGTGAGCCATTTCATGAATTTAAAATCATTGTATTTATATATGTGTGCATGTATACATTTTTAAAATCTTTTCTTTTGAGAAAACTAAAGATGGTTGCGAAGAAAGATGCAGGAAATCCCCTGAAGCCTTTACCCAACATCTCCCCCATGTTAACATCTTGCATAATTATAGTCCAATATCAAGACTAGAATATTGATATTGCTCTTAGTCAGAGAACTCATTCAGATTTCCCCAGTTACACATGCACATATTTGTGTATGTGTGCATAGTCCTGTGCAATTTCATCGTGTGTAGCGTCTTGTAACCACCATTGCAATCAAGATTCTTTACTGTACCATTACCACAGGACTCTCTTGTGTAGCCTTGATTATTACATTTTAAAGGGATCTGAGGGGTCATCTACTCTCTTGTACTTATTATTGGGATAGGGAGTGATTTTCCCCATGTCAATAGGTTTGATAAAGGTTTGATAATGATTGAACTCCTATTGAAATCTCAGAATGCTATATCCTTTCCTAGACCAGTTTCAGGAATTCCACTTACATTCTCAGTTTATGAAGTAGGCACTTGTTCTACAAGTTTAAAAATAAAAGAATTGAAGCAAACAAAAGCTTGATAGTAGTTGAGTTGACCAATTCATCACAATGCTTAGTATTTTTTCTTAAATTTGATATTCTAATTCTATTACTGGATACAAAATGGGTATTATGTTCTCATCTGTTTAACATCAATGTAAACATTAGATTAGTATTTCAGACAAGGTATATATGATAGAAGTAATCAATCCATGTTGCTTCATAAAAACTCAACATGGTTGCTAGGGGGAGAAGGGTTATTATCTGCAAAGAATTCAGAGATTTAGCTACAAATTATATAATCAGTACTCTCCCCAAAGATTTGAATGCCTACCCCTCCATTCACCCAAAAACACATTGGATAATTTGATAATTATTTTCCCTTTTACAGTTGCCTTTAATGCTCACTTTAATTTAGTTACCACTCATAAAATTATTGAGGTATGGTTTAGGGGCTTTGGGGAATTGGGGAGTCACTGCGTGTGACTTGACCCACAGACCTGTATCCTATTCACTTTGGAACCATTTCCGATGCTACTCGCTGTGGAGATGAACCTGGTTAGAGAAGAGCAGATGAGAAATTATTTGGAAAGAATGTAGGATCAGAGACTTTCCCGCTATATCAGCACCATAGAGATTAGAGATGCAAAAGACCCATTAGCTGCTTTGCCCTATTTCCATAGAAATTGCAGTGAACATTTTTCAAAAGCCTAATCTATTTTTGTTTAAAATAAATGGGAGCTCAATGTAGAGTGTTGTTAAAGCTTGAAACTGCTGATCATTGTGTTTTCTGGATTTTCTTGTGAGATCCACTTGACAGTTTGCATGGCTAATTATTGTGTTCTCATTTGTTTAATTCCAGCACTGCTGTCGGCTCCTTAGGGTGGGGGAGGGCAGGGTGGTGCCACTGCAGTTTTAAAGTACTATATATCAACAAGCCATTAAGTGAAGGAGTGTGGGGGAAAGAATGCTTATGTTGTGTGTGCATTGGTGTGTATGTTGTAAGATGGGTCAAAGTTAAAGCAGGAAAGTGAATTTTAAATAACTCCAGGTTTTGATAGTTAATAACACTTTAGTGAAGATTTTGTCAGTAACCAAATGCAGGAGATTAGTGGGGTCCCTTTTGGCCTCATTTTATGTATCATGATGGATAATTTGCAAAAAAAAAAAAAAAATTGCTAGGAAAACTAAAGAATATCCATTCTTAGAAATTCAGGTGTTTTGTTGTTATTTTGGTGGTGAATGATTTTTTTTAAAATGGACTTCAGTTGTATAGTCCATTTTAGGTTGAAAAGCCTTGTAATTTGAAGAGAATTTGTTAAGAACTATTTCTTTTACCAAATAGAGAGCTTTAAAACTTTCCAATTTTAGTGTTCTGTGGACTCTATTTATGGGGGGAATGCGTTTTTAGGAATCACTGATTTTATTGCAATGAGTCATGAGTCCACTGTACAGGTTTTGCAATTTAGAAGCATCAAACCATTTAAGAACAATTGAGGTAGTGATGGTTCACATGAGATAAAATTATTTCTTCTGGGTGTATTTCTTGTTGTTGGTGGCGGTGCTGCCATTTTGGGGGACAGGATAGTTTTAATCATTAGAATTACACATTTTAATTTTCTTTCCTGCATTGTAGGCTGGAACCCTTTTCTAAAATCCTCCACAATTCATTACACTGAAAGTTTGCTTTAATGAGCATCCCTAAATAATTACCATGCTTCTTTAACGATACGTCAATTCTGAATGAGGAAATTAATGTGAAAACCAGTAGAAAATGTTTACAGCTCTTTCATAGTGGGAGTGCATCTTTGTGTTTGCAACAATGGTGAAAATAACTACTGTTCAATTTATGTATACAGCTTTCTGTAGAGCAGCCAAACTGGGATTGGCCAGCTAAGAATAGATGATGAATGACTACATCTCCACATTTGCATAGAATATAGATAAATAGGTAGGTAAATAGATACATAGAAAGGAAGGGAGGAAGGGAAAGAAATAATTTTGTGGTTTCTGATTGCAGTAAGCTACAGACATTTCCAAACCTTTCAAGACACAATGAATGGCAAACATTGTGTGCCTAGTGATTTGAACCTCTACATAGGAACTCAGTTGAATGCTTGAGAGCTAAGATGAAACTCATACACATTCTTGCAAACCATTGCCATGGCAACATACTTAAAATTTCCAAGGTCTGTCTCCCCGGAGTTTGCACCTGCATTTAGCTTATTGTGAAACAAAAAAAGGCTTTCCAACTTGAAAATGCTTTGGAATGGTTGAGGGTATGTTTTGAAATAAAGTGGAGTTTAAAAGTTGAAAAGCAAAATAGGACATTCAGGTGGAAAGTACATTTGCATTCTTCAAGCAATATTGGCTTTCTTTCCCCTCCTACTTTGCAATATTTTAGGCAAGGGAAAATGTGGATAGTCTACCGATTGTGGATATTAGGATATTTTACCCACTTCAATGGCCAACATGCTGCCTATGGCAGGTTCGATATAGTTTCATGCCTGTCTTGTAAATTAATAATAAAAGACTAGAATAGCTGAGATTTATTTAGCATTTATTATGCACCAGGAACAGTGCTAAACACTTCATGGATCATGATTTTCTTATGTCTTACAACTACACGGCAGAGATTAGTACTGCATCCTTTCCACTTTTTACAAATGAGAGGTTAAATAAATCATCACCCAAATTCTAACAGCTCCAGTGTTAAACTCAATGCCCATGCAACCAGCCACTGGGGAGCAGCATCCCATAATAATCCTCAGTGAGAAGGTGGTCTACAAAGCCAGAAGAGGGGCTACCACAGAGAGCATCTCTCCCTCTACTCAGGATACACGGAGTGAATTACCCACCTGGGTGAATATAGCTGGACCCCTGCATGGCAGTATCAGGTTCTACCTATAAGAACAAGCCAACAGCCAAAGCCGGTTTGGCTCAGCGGATAGAGCGTCGGCCTGCGGACTGAAGGGTCCCAGGTTCGATTCCGGTCAAGGGCATGTACCTGGGTTGCAGGCACTTCCCCAGTGGGGGATGTGCAGGAGGCAGCTGATCGATGTTTCTCTCTCATCGATGTTTCTAACTCTCTATCTCTCTCCCTTCCTCTCTGTAAAAAATCAATAAAATATATTTAAAAAAAAAAAAAAAAGAACAAGCCAATGTTTCCCCAGTGTTTGAGGTAGCAAGGTGGTCAAAGACATGAAGCAGCTACGTTCCTTCTTACATGGTTCATCTCCCTCCCAGCAAACTCAGTGGAGCGCCAAAGGAGGCTTGGCTTCTATTTGAGTAGGTCTTGGAAAATAGAATGATGTATTTGGTCTTTTTTATAGAATGTTCAAATATGTTTGTGTGAATTTTAAGTCAGAAAATTGTACTTTCTTTGTGAAGAGAATGTCTGTCTAAAGTTATCAGGTGCCCAGTGCTAGGAATTAACTTTTCACATTGCAAGGAGAGCAAAGTGAGAGCGTGTCTACATACTCTCAATAGCATCTTGTACATGCCAGCTCCTGTGCTGGACAATGTTTGTGCCTACCCAGCCTCATGGAATACTCATAATAATCCTGTGAAATAGGTATAAATAAGTTCATTTGTACATAGGAAGAAACCTAGAGAACTTAGGGAATTTGTCCAAAGTCACAGAGCTAATAAGTGGCAGAGCTGGGATTTCTGCCCAGCCTGTCTAGCGCTTCCTTCCATGCTTACTGGTCAAAGAGAGATTTTCTGCTCAGAGACAGCCTTCATGAGTCACACACCCGAAGTTCTCCATGAACTTGGAGGGAGGGAAGATTAGTTCTTTATTGTATTCTTCCTCTGCTTAGCTCCTATTTAAATATGGTATGCAATAAATGATTGTGAATGAATGAATGAATGAATGAATGAGGGAAGAATCAATCAAAAGATGTACATTTTATGGGTGCATTTTTCCCTGCATTTATTTGTTGGTCTGAATTTGATGACTGGTCTCAGTTAGCCTTTATGTTCTTGTAGTTTATTTGGGAAGAAGAGAAAACTTTCATCCTGTAGTTAGATTTTGAAGGAAAACAGTATAAAGGCATCGTTTCCATATCTATAATAATCTATAATAATAAAAGCATAATATGCAAATTGACCAAATGGCCAAACTGCAGAATGACCCCGCCATTGCCCCATGATCGCCCCGCAGAGGGAAGCCCAGGCTACCTGGCCAGTGGCCCTGTGGCAGGTGAGGGGGCCTTCCTCCATGGGGCTATCAATTGTGGGGCTTCTGGACTACAAGAGGGTGCAGGTCAGGCTGAGGTGACGCCCCCCACCCTCCCCCAGTGCACAGATTTCGTGCACCAGCCTCTAGTAATCAAATAAAAGTGCTTATAATTTAAGACTATTTCAATAGAATTCAGGGGAGCCAGGGAGGGTTTGGGGAATGGCATATAAGTAAACCCCAAAATAACAGTCACCTTTATTTTTTTCAGTTCTTTCTAGAAAGCAGGTTATATCTTATTGCTTTCTCAAAGGGCAGAAATGCTTCATAAAAGCAG
The DNA here is from genome assembly GCF_014108235.1 of Myotis myotis. Classification (NCBI taxonomy): domain Eukaryota; kingdom Metazoa; phylum Chordata; class Mammalia; order Chiroptera; family Vespertilionidae; genus Myotis; species Myotis myotis. The sequence goes on from NW_023416318.1 coordinate 28,243,903, forward strand.
GCCGACCAGCTTTTCCCTTCCTTCCTTCTAACTTATAATCATTATCTCTTTTCAGTTAAAAAATAATGTCACTTTTTGCTATTTCTCTACCATAAATTTTCAGGAGGTATAACGTGGAAACCAGTTATAAAAGTTTATTGTCACTTATAGAGCTGTTAGAAGGCAGATAAAAATCTTTGAAAAAGTGTGATTTTGCCACAATTCTCATCTCCTATCTTAGGAGTTATGTTCCTGGAAAATAATCTATACTTGCTCACTCTTATTTTGAGATTTAATGAGCTGCTATAAATGAGCAGTTGTGACAAAGATACCTATATATAGTGAGCTTAGGATGACTTTAAGAACAAGATTATTTGAAATGATTCTACCAATTCAAGTGTCATGAGTAATATTTCTTCTTTTTTAATGTCAAGATGAATTCTTCACTCAAATAGTCTTAGAATCATAATTATTTTCATAAAATGCTTTACTTAAATTACAAATACTTAAAGAATAAGCCAGATTTTAGAACGTGATGACTTTTTCCATTTTTATTGAAGTATAAAATATTAAAATGTAAAAATTTTAAACATAAGACATTTTAAGGTGTATTGATGCATATACATATTACGAAATAATTGCCACAGTCAGTGATGATGACACTTTAAATCAACTCTACTGAATTCCTGTGATAGATGTAGTGGGGATGTATAACTGTTCCACAGAAGTATCTATTCTATATAGTAAAAGCCTAATATGCAAATTGACTGACTGGTAGAAAGACTGGTTGCTATGACACGCATTGACCTCCAGGGGGCTGACACTCAACTCAGGAGCTTCCCCCTTGTGGTCAGTGTGCTCCCACAGGGGGCGAGCCGCTTAGTCAGAAGCCAGGCTTACAGCTGGCAAGCACAACAGCGGTAGCACTAAAGAGCAGCGAGCAGGTGGATGGTAAGGAGTGAGGGATCCCTGACTGTGAGAGGGTGCAGTCCGGGCTGAGGGACCTCTCTCCCCCTGCCAGTGCACAAATTTTGTGCACTGGGCTTCTAAAAAACATATATATTTGGCTAAGAGACCATCCAACCATCCAACAGGTAGCTATGACACACACTGACCACCAAGGGCAGATGCTCAACACAGGAGGTGCCAAGCTGTGGTGACTTGGCTGAGGACACCCCAGAGTCAGAGAGGAGGGAGCTCAATTCCGAGAACCACCCTCTCAAAATCTGGGACCCCTGAGGGGATGTTAGAGAGTCAGTTTCGGCCCGATCCACTCAGGCCAGGCTGAGGGACCTCACCTGCCGGAGGGACCCTGCTCACTCCGCAGATGCCCTTTGTGCCTCCCCAGGTGCGGCTGGCCAGGGAGGGATCACGAGAGTTTGGCTCCAGGGCATGTCCAGCCCATCTTGCCACCTTCTAATTAATTTTCTTTCAATGTGAATGAATCTGTGCACTGGGGCACTAGTATGAAATAAGATAAAACAAGCACCTAAGCAGTTCCCAACCTTTTAAATTCAAACATAATTTGAAAAGGCACATACGTCCACTGTTCCAGTGCACTAAAACATATTGCTCAGTGTCTTTTAAGGATTAATTAGTGTACTTTTAATCCATATGGAGGACACAACCATAGGTAATGTCCTGTTATAAACAAATACAGCGCAATAAGGACATTGCCCTTCATGGATCACTCTTGGACAGTCTCTTCTTCTCCATTCAGCTCCTCCCCATCTCTCTCCTTAATAATCAGTGTTTGCTAAGTGATCTGTTTATCTGTTCATCTGGTTGCTCTAGATATAGGACATGAATTAGAAGTAAACTTTGGGTGCAGAGATAAACCAGGTTTGCCACATCTTCTGAGTCCCAGGAAAATGAATAGGAAGGAGAATTTAGCAAGAGCTCCAGTATCCCTGCATCTTGTAATAGCTCTAGAAGAGGTCTGACTGGAGAATAGGGACCCACTGTTCCAGGCATGGGTTGGCACTACCTATCTTGTATGTATGCCCAAAATTAGCATTATCAAAGTAAATCCTATCCTGGTATAACAGGGATCAACCCCAGAATAGCAGTATTTGCATAAGAGACTATGTAGTTGGTGTGAGAAATACAGATCCTCTTCAACTGAGGGGACAAGAGGATTTCAGGTCATGAAAACAAAATTTATTCAGTGAAGTGGATATTTGGCAGCTCTCTTAAGGAACTACCTGGAAATGCTTTTTATACTGCCATGCAAGGAACAAAAGTAATTCCTTATTGGTTAAAATGATAACTTACACAAATGCTGCATTATGGGAACTTTCATATTATGTTTCACATATACAAATGATTTATATATACATTATATATTTACTTATATAGTATATACTAGAGACCCTGGTGCACAAAATTTGTGCACTCGAGTGTGTGGGAGGTGTCCCTCAGCCTAGATTGCAAGAGGGCACAAGTCAGGCCAAGGGACCCCACCGGTGCACGATCAGGGACAGGGAGGGACGCGAGAGCTTGGCCAGCCAGGGAGGGACCATCGGAGGGCTCCAGGGTATGTCTGGCCCATCTCGCTCAGTCCTGATTGGCCAGACCCCAGCAGGAAGCTAACCTACCAATCAGAGTGTCTGCCCCCTAGTGGTCAGTGCACATCATAGCAAGCGGTTGAGCAGCCTTAGCATATTATGCTTTGATTGGTTGAATGGCCAACCGGACACTTAGCATAGTAGGCTTTTATTATATAAGATATTTACATGTATAGTATGTATACTCACATGTAATATTGAGAACACAGAAACCAGTCCAAGATGATGCATATTGCTCATGAGGTTCAGACTGAGAGTTCATATCTGAACTTGTATATATTTTCCATTGTTGAGCAGCATACTACAAATTAAACTGAAGTGTTTCAACACTACATTTCAAATATGTGTGAATGAACCAGAATATGCACCATAAGGATTGAAGTAGACAGATATGGAAGCATGAAACTTCAGTTTAACTATAGCCAGCAAAGATTAGATCGTAGTGTATGAATGACATAACATTGCAGCATCTGAGTGAGATAACGTTTGTTCTAAATCACTGCTTGATAGAAACACTCAGGTGTTGTGCAGATATTGACTCATTGGGGGAGCTCAGTATGCAACCTTGCATATATTCAAGTCATGGGTCAAAATCCAAAAATTAAGCTTCTCTTAACTAAGTCATCATCATTTCCAACTATATCTTTGTTTCTTGCTGTTCCATGCTCCAAGCATTGTGTGCAATACAAGTTCTCATATATTCCCACATTAAAGCTCTAGTAAATATTAAAAAAGACATTGGTTATGATATTTCCCAGGAAGAAATAAATGTGGATAACTAGGAGTCTGTGGCTCTTTCTATACCTTTGATTTTGCACCTCTAAACTCTAGGACCATCATGTAAATGAGATTGCCCTGATCAATGAATGCATTTCTAGAGTGTATCTGGAGAAACAACCAGTATTTAGTAATAAATAGTCACTTTCATTTATTTATTCTCAAGATGTACTAAGAGATAATTTGACAAAACCTTAATGATGGTTGTGTGAGAGAGACAAAGATAAATAGCTCATTAGTACTTAGGTGGTGTTATCAGTAGTTAATAAGAGAGACCTGCAAAGTTGGAAGGATTTTCATTAGTGGATTAATGAGAAGAGAGTCAGGGAGTTCATTGAGTTAATTTTGTAGCCAGCATGGGCTGCAATGTTCTAAGTAGAAGGGGGGAAAAAAGTAGCAGAAAATTCAGAAATTTACATTTTACTTCTGTCCCCAAGAATTTATTTGTGCATTTATGTGCAGAGCTGGGAGGTGAAGTGTTTAAAGGTCTTTAAAAAATAAGCTAAGAAAAGATTACCACCAGTAAATAAAAATGTTCTGGGTTTACACCATTTCAAAGTATCTGCAGTTAGTATTTGAATTTTGTTTTAAAATTTTGAACTCCAGCCTTCATTATATTCCCTTTGTAGTGTAATGTGTACACCATATCAAGTGAAGCAGTAGCTGTGTATGTGTGTCTGCTTGTATGTGCTTTCTTCATGGGAATTTTTGTGGTCATTTATTAAAATCCAGTACTCTTTTTTGCCACCTTTTTAACTTATTTTAAATTCATTTCATAATGTACCTTTATAAACCACATCAACCTTTAGAAGACAAATGATTTTGGATGGATGGATGGATGGATGGATGGATGGATGGATGGATGGATATATGATTGGGTGATGAATGAATGGACAGAAGTCACCTGGAATAAGAGACAATTACATTCTACTAGACGTCTGGATAATCTCATAACTTTGCCATTCATTTGCAGAATAATGTGGTCAAACATAGATACTTAAATTTTTAGCTTCAGTTTCCTAATATGTAAAATGAAGATCTCTGAGGTCTGGCTCAGTACAAGATCTTTGACTGGCTAAAATATGATTCCATTCTGTTTCGTGTTAAATGCCACATTAAAAAAAAGCTTGAAATTTGGAGGCATGTTAGTTGAAACTATCCATCCTTGGCATTTTACAATTTTAAAATTTGTTTTTGGCCTCATAATGAACAAGGATTTTCAGTTCAACCTGTGTGACTAATTAGTCTTTTCAGTCACCATACTTGGACCAGAGAAATTCATATTGACACAGCCAGAAGCCTAGATTTGCACTGCAAACATCTGTCAGTATTTATTTCATTTGGAAATGGCCAAACCCATTTCAGGAGGTGCTTTGTCTATAACCAAGACAAATAGAGAGGGAACACATCTTATCACATGCATATTCTAGTTTCCCTTTCAGCACCTCCACTCCACTACCAATAGTCTTTGGAGGTCTTACACCCCAAATTCTAATTAGTGAGAATCCAGAAGGATAGATTTTTCCAGTGGCTTTGCAAAAATTTAAACTTCACTTTAACTTTTATTTTTTGCCAGCTATTCTACATTGCTTTGGCTAAAAATTGAAATACAATATGAGCATAGAGGTTATCATTAGCTTAAAGAAATAGTATAAGAGATATACTGTATTTTTAAAACATAAATTTGATTTGAACTTTCCTGACACCAAATTTCTACTTTGCCGGTATATTATTTTTATAAATATTGCTAAAATATGTTCTTTTTTGATTAATCAGGAATCCAGTTCTTTTGTTTTTCCCATACTTTTCTTTAAATTAATGTATCTGTGGCATTATTGGTACATTCCTATCTTTCCCTTTGGGTTTTGCCTGTTAGGATGGCCAGTATCAAATGGGTATCAAAATGCATGTTGGAATGAGTAGATGTCGTAATCTCTTTACCATGTTGGAGTTTTTTCTATCCAACCCATGTTCACTATTCTGGAACCATTACATACATTTTAAGCAGACAAGGAAATCTTGAAGAAAATTGAATGGCTTTCAAGCCTGTCTTTTCCCCAAGCAGACAGCTGATTTATGGTCACTTTTTGTAATAACCTAAGGCATCAGTTGGGGGAAAAAACACATTAAAGAAATGTGAAAGCTGGCTGTTTTCAGGGATATTTAAGCTTTTCCCTAAATATTCATGAATGCCAATGTTCAAACATTTGAATGGAGTAAATGAGTGTACAAAAGGGTTTATTTTTTGAGCAGGTACTTAACTAGAACACACAGGATAATAGCGCCTCCACCTATGTTCTGAACAAACACGTTATTGGTGAATATTTAATGAAGTAATAGATATGGGAGCACTGTTATATTTCAAGAAAACAGTATGCTATTTGAATTGAGTTGATTGTTATTTGTATTAATGAGTGATTTGTTCCCATGCTTTAGAATAGAGTGGGCACAGTAAGTTATTCGCAGGTATGAACCATAATTTGTACCTTGCTAGGTAATGACCACATTTTTGCCCATCAGAAAATGCTGTGCATAGATGAGCTGTTTCATATTTGACGGTGACTAATTGATCCTCATTTTCTTTGTTATTCCTGCACTGGAGCTAAAATTCATCCTTCTCAAAGTGGATATCAGTTTATTATTTTTATTTTAATTAGATTATGGAGCCATGTGATTGACGGCTTTATGTGGCATCTACTACTCAGAAAAAAAAAAGAACAATTGATAAATAAGAACCAAAAGCTTGAATGAGACAATGGAAACTACCACAGGGTCTATCTGCACATTCCTTTGCACTTTTAATAGCATTGTTGATTAACTAAAATTATCAATTTGATAAGTTTCTTTATTGAATTGATTTGATCAAATTGCTCCACTGTTTGGAACTTGAACTTGTATATATTTATTATAATTGCATTTTTTGAGGGGGTTCAGTTTTTCCTCTAGATCAAACTTTTAACTTTCCATACCTCCTAGAAATGTCTTGGCTCATAGATCATCTATGTAGTGGGTCAGACCTACCTGGGGGAATTTGTAGCACTAATTCTGAATCCTGGCACCTTTTTCTCAGGGAAACACACCTAGCAATAAATGTTTTCTGGAAAGACTGTCAGATTCAGTCCTGTAAGGCAGACATAATGCGCTCTCTCCCCCAGAGCAGCTTCATATAAACAAAAGTATCATCAAGAACAAGTGTCCATCAATTAGCCAAACGTCACATTTCAGCTAGCATCATCTCTACCCATCAGTTTTCACAATCAATTCAGTCTAAATGCCATTCACAGCAGTGAACGATTAGGCTAAATAATATTATGTAAGTAAGCACCATTGCTTCAGAAAATATTTATTTTTCTCTTTTTTGGATGTATAGCCAAATAGACTATTTCTGTTTAGAAACAGCTTCAGTAGAAGTTTTAGAGCAAATCAAGGATTTCTTTGTGGGCACCACATTTATAATGGGCGTCCTTTCTACAGTTGGATTGTAGGTGTGTTCATAGGAATATATCAGTCTTCAGGGAAGCCATTTAGCATGAGGAAAAAGTCGAAGAGTGTTGTTGTTATCAGAAATATAGTATTTCAGACTAAGTTTATGTATCTGCTTATCGTATCTTTTTACCACACTGATACCCAATTGTGCTATATTTTAAAAAGTGATAGCAAGTGAATGTGCAGCAAATTTCACCATTAAAGGGGGGAAGGGAAAGACTCCTTATAAGTGAGAAAAAAAGAGGAAACTACATCTACTTTCTAACCTACTAAATGATCTCTTTCTAATAATCCTGGACATTAAACATATTGGTCTGTTTCTCTAAAAATTATTTATCAATTACAGTTGATATACAACATTATTAATTCAGATATACAACATAGTGATTGGACATTTATATACTTATGAAGTGATCACCCCAATAAATCTAGTATACCCATCTGACTGGTCTAACTTCTTACTCTACATTAAGAGCATCCTTTCTGCCCCATCCTGATTACATTTTTCTAGCCTATAACGTATTGGTGTTTATCCATTGAATATAATGAATTAAGTTTCAGTGCCTTTATTTCTTGAATTCTACCCTGGTCATTTTTTCCTTACAGGTAGGGAGACCTCAATATTTTTACTAGACATTCTGGGCAAGAACAGATGCCATGTGAATGTTCAGACCACTCTGAATTGGGGAAGGTCAGCATGGCACTTTGGCCTCTGAATGGTTAAATGATAGTTTATTTAACCATTGTAAAGCTAATGTTTTTGCTTGATCACTATTCTGTCTCTTTCAGCAGGTAGTCTCTTCTCTGAAAAAGGTTATAGGCCTCAGCAAAGAGTATACTAAAGAATAGAACTGATTGATGTGATATATTAAACTTTCTTTCTACCACTCTCAACAGCATGCCATAGAGAGACAGTTCTAAACACAATGAATTAAATTTAAATTACACAGCTTTGGCTAGGAAATTGTTAACTCAGCCTCCAAAATAAAATTTAATTTTTTTCCCTACATTTGAGCCACTTCCTCATTTTTTCATACAGTGATGATTGCTGCAATGCCTCTACTGACTTAAAAACTTTTATTCACAATACTGTTACTTTTTAAAAGACAGTGCCGGGTTTTAATTTTTGAAGAAAAACATGAAAAACAAGAATGCATATTCATTATACCAGGAAAAGTACATTAAAATCTAAATTATAGTTTTACAATAAGGGCATATTTGCATAACTTGTTTTCTACTCGAAACGTCTATAGAAGGTACTATTTAATGGATGACATGTTTTGTTATTTTAGGTACTATATTTTGTGAAAGATAACACTGAGAACATTCTAACACTTTCTGTTTGCTATTAAATTGTCCCAAAGGCTGTTGAATATAGAAAATAGGTCAACTTTTAAAACAGAATTTAACTTGTGTAGCTAAATAATTTAGTCTGCATCAATCACTATCCATGGAGTCACACATTTTCAGTCCATGAATTTCTTTTAAGAAGCAGCCTTTATTATGCATACTTGATGTTTGACTTCTAATTCAGAATTTGAACCTAGATAGTAAAAGAGGGAAGCTTAGCTCAACAAAGTACCAATATAGCCACTGTATTTTGATTACATTTTAACATGAGATCTTATGTGTATAATTCACACATACAACTTCCAGTTTAATATCTAAAATTATATTATTTATAAATATAGCACAAAAATCTCTGGTTCTACATTTGTGAAATAATAGCAATATTGATAATATTGCCACTTTTTATGAACATTACAATGTGGTCCTATTTTGGGTCTTTGTGTACTAATTTAATTCTTACAACAATAGGAACTATTATGTTGTCCAGTTTTTCAGGTGAGAACAACAAAATGCAGGATAGTTTATAAACTTCAAATCAGAGTTTCCCAGCTTCTGCACTATTGGCATTTTGGGAGGACTGTCACGTGCCTTTTAGGATATTCAGCAGCATTCCTGGTTTCTACCTATGAGATGCCAATGACAGCTGACACCCTCCACCCCAGTTGTGTCAATATGTAATGTCTCCAGACATTGCCGAATGTCCCACAGGCGGCGGAGGGGAAAGGGGCAACATCACTGCTGGGGTGAGAAGCAGGAGATTACAGAATTTACTCACATCCTCCTATCAAGAACAAAACAACAGCAGAAACCCTACTCTGAGTGCATTAATGTAGTTAGCATTCCTCAAGGAACATGAGAAATACTCTTGTAACCCTGAAATTAATTTTAGAGAGTATCCACTGTGGTTTAGAAAAAGTATCTTTGTATTTGAAATTAGCTCCATAAAAAGCAAGTGATCTGCTCTGCGGCTAATGGGAACAATTGGTCTGCAAGACCTCATAATCCAATAACTTGTTATCAAGCCAGTTTGGATGTTAGCCTGCTGTACGTGCTTGTGCCAAAAAGAGGATTTTTTCCCCCTTTAAAGCTCACTTTAATGAAAGATACCTGTGTAAGGATCACACCAATTGCTGGTAGTTATCACTAACATGAACAGATACAATTCAAAACTGATATTTTGAACTTCGTCTTTTAAAATAACAGCGGCAAAATGAATGAATCCAGTCTCCTAATTGTCTCAGAAGAATTGAGAGCAGAATAATATGAAGCCATCTCACGATGCTATTTAAATGCTTGTGTTTAATTAACGTTATATTAAAGAAGAATTAGCATCTGAACAAATTCTTTATTCTTAAAGCTCCTGCACTTAAAAGATTTTTAAGCCTAATATTTTGTCACAAAAGTGCATCATCCCTCATCTCCATTTTTCAAAATGGCACAATTTTCTTGACATTTATTTATGCTTTAATCTTGGACTTTATTAATTACTGCTTTAATGAAAGCAAGTCATATTATACTTTGGCTTTTAAAAACATTGTAAGATTTATATTTTTTAATTTTTAATAAGTTGTAACTGATATAACATATTAGTTTCAGGTATACAATATAATGATCACCACAATAAGTCCAGTTAACATGCTTCACTATACATAGCTACAGCCTAGGTTAATTCCACTTTTAAATAAGGATTTCATTAATGTTGCAGTTCTGAGTATTGTCTAAACATTTATAATCTCCTTAATCCTTAGCCGATGTAATGAGGTATTTTTCTTCTTGTACCTTGCATTCTCTCTGTGCTGCCATTAGCCAGATCTGATGCCAACCTCACAGTCTCCGTGCAGTAACTGTGCTGTTTACTGCTGCTTGTAAGTGGCAGTAAAGAACAACCTCCAGTGCTTGTAAATGAGTTGATTATGTGACTAACTGCTAGGATTTACACACTCTGCTTTTTATTACAGTGAGTGTTGTCTTTTTTTTGCTGTAAGTGCAATGAAGCAAGAATGTCACAAAGACAATCGACACCTCTTTCCTACTTACTGTAAAATACCACCCCCTCACCCAAATATGATTTTCACTTATCATGACACCTTAATGATAAAAAGACAATGGGGACGTGATACCTGCTACCAAATTGTAACAAAAACAAAAATTCAGTATAAAATCTAAACACAAATTTTTTAAATACCTTAAGTAGATTGTATTTGCTTCCTTTTTCACATCAGTGAAATATATCCTGTTTCCTAGTAAGGACAAGCTCTAGCTCAAAGATTCATCAAACTCTACCGGGTCATGAATGTAAAAGGTTATAGCTATTCTGCTTTTAGGAAGCCAAGTACAAGTATAGCATCAAACCTACTGATGCATACATTGTGGCACTCCAGGGCTGCCATAAACTCCAAATCATGTTTCTGTCAGGCTGCTTTAAGCCTGTATGCTACTGTGTGCAGCTTCTCCGTGCTGTTGAATGGGTGGATGTCTAGAGTTGGCCACCACCATTTCTATGTCTTCCTGTAAAATAAGCTATAACTGTGTTTTCACACGCAACTTCCATGTGAGATCTAGAGTAAGTTGAAAAAAAAATGTAAGCTCTGTGTCTTTGGGAAGGGAAATAGGTACTGAATTTGGTTTCTCAGTGTATCAGGAAAACACACACGTATTTCACTTGTCAACGAGACAAAGATGAGAAGCTCTGTTGGGATCCTTTAAAGTAATCGACTGAATGTGCTTTTTTTTACAGACCACAGATGACATCCTTGTGGCCTCAGCAGAGTGTCCCAGCGATGACGAGGACATTGACCCCTGTGAGCCGAGCTCAGGTGGGTTAGGTTAGTCGACTTTTTTTCTTACTTTCTTTGCTTACTCTAAAGCTTCGTTGCATGCTGTAGTTCTTAGAAGAACCTTGCATTTGTATCTAAACATCCATCCTATTGCACAATGCCTTGTTGAGAGATACGGGTTATTGCTTTTACATGTTTACTGAAAAAGAACTAAAAACAAAACCCACCAAGATTGTGTATTTCAGAAAGAGCAGTGGGGATAGCACACAAGGCTGCTACTTTACTGTTCACATTCCCTTAACTCACAACGTCATTTTTGTTGTATAACGTTGTCATGGGCTTTCCTTTGGTCACCTATAGCAAAATTGTCAGCTATAAGATTGCAGTGCATTGTGGAAAATTGTTTGACCTTTCTACTGACAAAAAGTACCCACCACTCACTCTACCAGCAAATTATCTTAAGTGAAATATTTCTGAATTTCACAAGTGAGACTATTATGGCAGTGGTAAAACAAACAGCAGGCACAGTCTTTGCTGTATGTAATAGAGAGCATTGGAGTCTTGCCACGTCACCCTAAAATTCCAGCTGGTGCATTTTAACTCAAGCCGATGCATAATTTCTTCCCCTCCTCTGTGATAGGGTGTAGCTGACCAACACAAACCCTGTTTCCATCCAGCCCTGTACCCTTTCCTCTCCTTTTTATTAGCTGTGGGCCCAGAAAATTAGTCCCAGGCTGGATTTTATGTCAGATATTCATAATACCAACCACGGGGGCCTTTCCAGCGTTTCTTAAAAATCAGTCATTGTCTTGTTTAGGTTACCAAAAGGAGTGAGGCAGCCGACTCATCATCTATGTCACCTAGAAAGAACCCCAGAAAAACATCACGTCACAATACAACTCAATTGCCTTGTTGTGAAGAATATCATTTTGAAGTAAATCTATTCGTTCTGATATTTGAATTTTTGCAAGGTGGTTCAGGATGCATGTCTTGCCTTTCCTTTTGAACATCACTACCTCCCATTGATTTTAGCTTCGGACTCCAAGCTCTTAGAAAAGCTACTGACAGCCCGTGAGGAGCAGAAGGTTTGGGAGAGCCAGTCTTGTGTGTTCTTGTCCTCCCTCCTCTACTTGAACTCCACCATCAAAATGCTCAGCCTGCAGAATTGTCTTTCATGTACAGTGATTAGCATTCTGATGAGCATCCATTCCATTCCTCCAGTGTATTGCTCTTTGTAACCATCCTGTTTGCGTTATCTGGACAGTATCCCTTTGTGATCCCTTCCTGGGCCCTTTGCCAAGATCCTGCCATTGTTTTCATTTGTATTCTCTATTTCTATATATCATATAACAAAGAAAGAAGTTGCTTTTTAAATATATTACATCAGTGCCATCTTTTTTCTCTCCCTCCCTCAGATTTCGTCTTTCCCCATTTCTCCTATTCTCACATGCCCAACCAGGACATTCTCTTTGTATCTGATCTTCTCTGAGATCTTCCAGCATAGGTTGTTCATCAAACAAAGTCAGGTGTTTGGTTGTGTTCATATTTGTTTTCCCGATTCACATTTTCTAGAGAGCAGTCCATTTTTTCCAGCATGTTCCACTGTATTAATAAAGCACTGAAAACAGTTCAAGTTCCTACTAATTACACTGCTTGCTGCATTTCCTTCCTCTGTCCTGACTCTTTTTGCCGAGTAGAGTCTATCAACCTCTTATATGGAGTCCTCACCTTGGGTATCTAGTAAACTTCATGTGAGAACTCTAATTGCATTTAAAATTGTCACATTTTTTCTTCTTCTTGAGCACAGGTAAATGATTAAAATCTTCTAGCTTTTATTTATAGGTCATACTAACCATTTCTTATAGATTCGGTTATTGTCTCTTTCTCCAGGATTGAGGGTTTCAGAGGGCGGGGAGGAGGAGAGAAAGAGAGATTATGCTTTTGTCATCCTCCTGTCTTTTTATTCACGTGAGTTCTGTCAGTTGTGTTCAACAGTCTAGCACAACAGAAAGTGGGAAGCAGCGTGCTAATAGCCATATGCCAGATCGTCTTTTTGCCCTTGTTTTCTTTATCACACTTCACACTATGTGAAAGGATCTTGTTTATCTGTGCATTACCTGTTCATGAATGCATAGCTTGCATCCCCCCATAAGTAGGGCAGCTCCGTGAAGCAGAAACCCTGTTTGCCTTGCTCCATGCATGGCTCTGTTGTGTAAATTTTGTTCAAATGCAACAAAGGCTCTTGTCAGGTATACAAAACCAACAGCTACTGCCTCTATCTGATGACACCTACTTCAAGACTCTGTACCAAGCCTAGTTTAACTTTTCATCCTCTTCCTCCGCGTTTTTTCTCCCCGTACTCTCCCGTTTTCAATTCATCAGTTCCTCTGAAGGCTTAAACTCCAAATTTGGTTGCTTCAGTGGGATCATTTGCCTTAGACTTTTCTTGTGACCTTACCTGTCCTTGAAAGTGTCTCCATAGTATATTCCATAAGTGCTTTCTCTTTCTATATTACATTTTGTAAGAGAGATCCCTTTTCTACTTGACTTGTTCTGTCCAATTCCCGATGACTTTGTATGCCCAACTTTAATAATTCATGTACTTTGCTCTTTTGGTAGAATTGGCTCTTTCTCTGTGACATCTTCCTATGAGATTCTTAGTTTATATATTTCCCAAGTATTTTTCTTTAATGCTCTGCAAATATGAATGTTGTTCTATTATAGAATGCCCTTCCTGCAAGCCTTTTTTTCTTAATGTACTGGTTTTCTTAAATATATTTTTCTTGCTTGCATTTTATCTTGAATACAAGTATAAAATAACACGTGCAAAAACTGTACTTGTTGATATTATTAGATTTTGGATAATGTTTGATAAAGCTAAAAATCATTTCAGATTATCAGCAGGCCATGTTTTAGAAAACTGAGTTTTTAGTAAAATTACATATTGAGTTATTCAGAAATGAGTTGTATCTGCTATGCACTTTTGCTCCTCCTAAAGCAAAGAAAAGCAAGCTGATATTTTTGTAAAAATGTGCAGGATAACTTCTACAAGTGGGTTGCACACTAATGTCTTTCACACTCCCTAAATATTTACATAATAGAGTTCTCTGATCTCCCTGATCCACAGTCCCTTCAAATATCTTCTTCTCTGAAAGTGTGCTATGTTCATTACATAGGCACCCTTCTAGGGCTATTAATGAAACAGGAAAAAATCTGGCATATTCTTGAATATGAGTAAATGTGCCTTCTAGCAAGTGTTCGATCAATTTGAATTACCATGTGGTTCCCTTCAGAACTCTTAATGAAGAGGGAAGTTGTATATGTGGTAGATTATCAGTTTCACCATTGATCAAATAGTATTGAGTCCTCCTGTACACCCACTGCTCTGTTAAGCTCTGGGAGCAAAAATAGGAAGTTCTTATTCAATTTCACATTCTACAAACGGACATCTTTCATTCTACCCTGTTCTCAATTAATCTTCATGATCACCAGGTTCTTCACTTTGACATTAAAATATCACCTATTTTTCAGGTTAATGCAGGAATTAAAACTAATATGTAAGGCACTTGCTGCAATGCCTGGCATAAAGTGAAGCATAAATGGTGGTTCTTCTTTTTCTCAGTTTAGCAATATAGAATGAATATTCAACCTACATTTCCCCTTTTACACAGTGCTGTTACTTTTCTGACTGAAAATCGGTAGACAAATGATGAGCCACTCTGGCCTCCTGATGGGGACTGTACATGTTGAAACTAGATCAGGGACAACCCCCTGTGTGGGAACTCAGTTATCCTTGGTTGCAGCCATATTGCCCTGCATGGTTAGCATTGGAAAATACCTTCACATTGGTATAAACAGTGTTTAGAATATGGCAGGGTGACTGCAATTCAGGAAGTCTAACTGAATCATCACACTTAGCTGAGAGGTAGAAATTGGAAGCAGCCATTGGGAACTAGATCACATTTCCCAAAATGCCTCCTTTCAGCTGCCTGGACATGTGACAAGCGGATAGCTTTTCCTTCAGCCTACCTATATGGTTATTAGGTTAAATGAATTAATATATAGAAAGCATGTTGTAGAACAGTGCCTTGCTTATAATAAGTGCTATATGACTATTTGCTGTCATTATGATTTGTATTATATACATATTTTCCAAGACATTTTTTTTTCGTGAACATACTTTAGTTTGTAAAGCTTTGAAATCTTACATTTTAGATTTACTTAGTAAATTGACAAAATGACAACACTGCAAACCAGTTCAGTTTCCAGGTGACCTTTAATAATGTCAGTATGTTAGTTAGTTTTGAAATCCTTTTCTAAATAGACCCTTTTCTGAAAACTCAAGAAATTTGGAAAGGTGATTTTTATGTTGATATTTGAGACAGTAAATGAAGATTATGACCCCTCTTGGTGAGATCTTCCTAATTGAATAACTCTACTTTGTCTATATTACAAAGAGAACAGGATCAGCTTCCAGTTTCCTGGGAACCCTATTTAGGAAAAATAATTTCCCCTTTTATTTATAATGCTGAACATACCATGTCCATACTCTTTGTGTATGTATGTATGTATGGGAAGGCGGGGAGAGGGGGCTAGCTAATAGAATATTGGTCCACCTCCATATCAATTAAATCTTTGTCAAACAAGAAAGCTCTATTGAATAATAATTTTAAAAGCTGGGTAGTTATAGCAGAAGAAAAGGATTATAATTTTTGTGACAATATTTCAAGCATAAGTTGAACCAGTAGGGGTGAGCTAGTCAGTACAGACCCCCAAAGGATAACTGTCGATTGCTCATCACTTGTTAACAATGGTCTGGGTTCAAGTTAAATGAGTAATAATAGGCCACAATAACAACTAGCATTTAGTGAAGATTTATTCTCTTTGTTATTGCTCTTAGTACTTGATGAACATTCTACTTCATTATTTTTCGTATTTCAGAAGTTTGTTAGAAAATGCAGGCATGGCACAAAAATAAGATTATTTTTTTAAATGTTCACTTAAATTTAAAAGGTCCTTTGCATGTATTACTATTCATTAGGCTAAATTTGCTGCAATTACCATGCAGTTTTACAGTGTGCTATTTTGAGAAAAGATCAAAGGATTTCCATTGAACCGAACCCATTAACCACATTAGCAGTGAAAATATGTATATTAAATGAGGTGCATCTTTTCATTAAATAAGTAATCACAATCATTTAAGGAATATTTCAGTTATTAGATCATATTTTTAGAGCCTGATTAGGGGCTAATTTTGTGCAACATTTAAAATTGAGGTATTTATTATGTGATTATTCAAAAACAAGTTTAATTAGCCCCTAATAGTCAACACATTGCAGTTAAAATGGTGAATTTTGAGCTGTAGCCAGAAAAACAACAGTAATGAGTGCTCCATTTTCTGAGACATCTAGAGCATCTCCTTAGCACCAGGTCAGAGTCAGTGCCAAGGACTTAGCTAATGGTATAAGTGCAGGACCAGGCAGCTGGAGTTGGGGCACTGATAGGATTGTTGGATTTCAGTGTCTGAGATGCTGATGGAGAAATTGGTGTTTTTTGTTTTGTTTTTTCAATATAAATTTAATTATCTAGAAAGCAAACAAAAATGAGCACCGTATGGTTAAAATACAAGAAAGTCATTTTAGACATCATTTGCACTCACTTCCCCCCTGTTTTTCTGAGAGCAGTAATGCCAAAACAAAAATTACATTGGACAAAGTTAAGAGGCCAGAACTTAAGCTCAAAAAAAAAAAAAAAATGGGAGAGCCTAAAGAGCTGCATTGGTGAGTCAGAGACTATCTTTGGTAATCAGCTTCACCCAAAGTAAAAGTAAACCTTCTATATCTTCATGACTGGAGGTACTTCTACAACTTGGAGCAAAGCTCCGTAAGGTGGGCTCCAACTTTCCCACAGAAATGAGGATCTGGGAAATGCAAATCAAAGCCACAATGAGATCTCACATGTCAGATAGTTATCAGTATACAAACAACTGTTGGTGAGAAAAGGGAACACTCATGCACTGTTGGTAAGATTGTAAATTGGTTCAGCCACCATGGAATATAGGATAGAGGCTCCTAAAAAATTAGAAGTACCATATGATCCAGCTATTTCACTTCTGCATATTTATCTGAATAAATTTCAAAGCACTAGTTCGGAAAGATATATGCACCCCTACGTTCATTGCAGCATTCTTTACAATAGTCAAGATACAGAAGCAACCTCAATGTTCATCAATAGATGAATAAAGAAGTAGTAGTATATACATACAGTGGAATGTTACCCAGCCATAAAAAAGAATGAAATATTGCCATTTGTGACAACATGGATGGTCTTAGAGCAGCCGTGGGCAAACTACGGCCGGTGGGCTGGATCCGGCCCGTTTGAAATGAAAAAAACTAAAAAAAATAAAGTCCGTACCCTTTTATGTAATGATGTTTACTTTGAATTTATATTAGTTCACACAAACACTCCATCCATGCTTTTGTTCCGGCCCTCCCGTCCAGTTTAAGAACCCATTGTGGCCCTCGAGTCAAAAAGTTTGCCCACCCCTGTCTTAGAGGGTATTATTCAGAAATAAATCAGACAAATGCCATATGATTTCACTTATATGTGAAGTCTAAAAAAACAAACAAACTCAGACACAGAAAGTAAATTGATGGTTGTCAGATGGGAGAGTTGTTGATGGGATGGATGAAAACAACGTAAAGGGATTAAGAAGTACAGATTGCCAGTTATAAAAACACTCACAGGAATGAAAAGTACAGCATAGGGAATCTAGTCAATAATATTGCAATAACTATAGAGTCAAATAAACACTAGACTTATAGGAGTAATCACTTCATAATGCATATAAATGTCTAATTGCTAGGTTGTACACCTGAAATTAGTACAATGTTATATGTCAATTCTAAGTGAAAAGTAAATAAAAAGGAATACTTTATTAACTTGCCAGGTTAAAAGAGGATGTATTAAAGCTGCCAATAGCCAAGACCATCAATCAAACTTTTAAAATTAGTAGAAAGAGAAGTACCACCATTGCCATACCTATGAGCACACTAATTTTACATTTCATTTAAGCAAATCTTAGAAGTCAGAGTTCACATCACAGATCATCCAGTTGCCATGTAATTAGACACAAAGCATTGGATCTCTATTTTATTTTTTTGAATCTATGAAATGGCATCAATAATGTTAAATACTCATGATATTGCTTTGGTGATAAAAGAGAAAGCGTGTAGAGCACTTAGCTTTGAGTCGGCCACACATAACCTTCAATAATATAAATTATCTTTTAATGGCAGTACCAGACAAAGTGAAATAAAACCTGCATCTCAGGGAAGAAAGGAAAATGTTAGTATTTGGCCCTTTAGCATCTACGTTTTAAAAACTATTTCTGAATTCCATCAGCATAAAACTTTTTCTCAGTAGCCAGGAGGAAACTAACGAGACAAGAGCTAGTTTCCCCTAGGGAAATTGAGGTGGCTAGGATGGGAAGAGGGTACATATCCTCTACTATCCTTATTTCTGGAGGAAAAAAAATGCAGGTCTCTGCCACACAGTGCTTTTGAGAAAGGGATGATTAGCTTTCCTGCCTGTTCTTATAATCTGCTTCCCCTTCCTCCTCCAACATTCAGGAACACGTTGGGCAGCTTGGCTTAACTGGGCTTACCTCCCACACACCCTTCCCCCATGATGGATGGCTTGCCTTCCATAGTTCCCAATTCTAGGCTTAACACGATTCCTTCTAATGGGCTCAGTGGGGAAGCTGTCTCATCTTTCACCTCAGCTATTGCACTTTCCCCAGAAAGAATGTGATCTTTCTCCAACAAAAGAAAATTGAGACAGCAATAGCTTCCTGACAGGAATATAAAAACCATCACCCGAAGTGAGTAGACCCAGTTTTAAAATCAGGAAAACTGTGCACTGCCTCCTTACCCAGAATGACCTGGACCCTTGCAATTTCCTCCAGGGTACACTATGCAAGTCCAGAGCAGGTGAAAGGGGACGGAAAAGAGAACTGACCTAACAATTTTAGAAATAGACCCTAAAACCTAAACAAGGCTTATGATTTCCAAGATAATAAGCTTTGCTTTCAATTATTACCAAAGAGTGGTCTCAGGTGATTGATTTCATGAGACCTAAAAACCTAAAATTCATCATAAAATTTTGAAAGAGGAAGAGGTATAATTCACTCCATGCATAGGTAACAGAGAGCACCAATCTGTAAAGATAGTATGTTTCGCAGATACACAGAAACAAGCTCCATATGCACCATGACAATTAATGGCCTGAATCATGTCCTGCAATGTAAATGGCCATTTGCCACCTGAATTCACAGAGCCTCCGTGCATGAGAGGAAAGTCCCTGAATATAGTGACCCCCATGGAGATAATGTCCTTCATGGCCCTGTCACAACGGACTGAGCCATGGTGTGCAGTACATATTGCAGAATTGTCTACTTGTTGGAACAGCTGGTGATTCAATACCTTTTGTGTGGCAGACACAGGGAAAAGAATTGGACCATCACTGTTTTTTCCATAGCACTTTCACATTGATTGTCCTACCTAGTCTGATCCTCACAAAGACCCTGGGAGGTAAATAATGTATGGCCCTTATGTTGCTGATGAAAACGTGGTAGCAGAGGATAATGAGTTGCTATGGGTCAACTCAGCAAGTTAGCTGCAATGCCTAGAATAGAACCTAATGTCTGATATGCTTCCTACCCCTGGCTTTCCTAAGATTCTGCGGGAATGCAAACTTCTTTACTGGAAAGAAAGAGCGATAGATGGCAGGAGGTACAGTGGAGTGTGGCTGGAAGGGGTAAAACTAGAAAGGAGGCCTAAAGTGCTCACTTCTACAGAAAAGGATAAAATTGGGAATATTAATAAATCATTCTGCAGTCATAAATGCAGATGCATTGAATGTCTAAAACTAGAACAGACATACCCAAGTTGTAATTTCTGCTGTGACATTTATGAAGCCTAGATAACATAACCTGAGACTCATTTCCCTTTCCTATAAAGGAATAATACCTGTATCATGCTGGTGTTATGAAGAATAAATTAGATGATTTGTGTGAAGTGCACAGAGCCTACCATATAATAATAATTCCATAAAGGTAACAGTTGTTAACTAAATAAAATAAGAAAATGCACTGAGTCAGAAGTTATAATAGCCATGTTGAATATCATTTGACAATTAAATCATGTGAAAATATATCTACTAAGGGTAAATCCTTGCAATATTTGGGAAAAAGTTAAGAAAGAGAGTTTTGATAATCCAATATATTTAAGTAACTTAACCCCAAGGTATTGTGAAATCTTTCCTGGAGCTTTTCAAAAACTCTGACTTATAAATTATGAGGGGTGGAGAGAGGTGACTATTGCTACTTCTGTCAGATAATTGGAAGGAAAGTTGCATTATTCACATGTGTATGCCTACAACACACACATACACTCTCCTATTAACCTAGCTATAATCATTGTGCTTCCATTTTTGTCTTCCTATAATCAGGTCCCCCAAAATTACTGGTTTAAGATTTGATGATTCCTTTGAATTAATCCCCTGTATTTGTGTAAAGATTGATTGGTAAGCTTTCTATATGTAAAAATGTGAATTGCATCTTAAGAAAAGTGATTTCTGGGTGTATGCATTTCTGGGTATTTTAGTCAATGAGTTTCCAGCAAAAAACACTATTTTGTTATGCAAGAGTTTAGTGGATTGGAAATGAGTAATGGAGAGTGTCTTCTACATTTCAAAATATAGCTCTTCTCCCATTTTCTAAAATGTAATACATTTTGATGAAACACACACAAACTCTCCAGGCTCCCTAACTTTGAAACGGATTTTCTCAATTATTGCCTATATGGTTTTCCTCCTGCTTGACAATTACGGAAAGTTTGACCTGACTGATGATGCCCTTTTCAAATTTATCACCCTAAGCTCAGCATGAATAAAAAGTACCCTAAAAACTTCAGCTACTCTGCTGAATTTGAGAAAAGAGTTCCAAGTTAGTTCCCAACTATTTGCGGTGCTGTGAGTGTCAGATGATGTTGATGTGAATGAGACACTGAAATGATTCAAAATGAAGGCTATAATTTGGCTGACTTTAAAAAAAAAAAAAAAAAAAAAAAAAAAAAAAGATGAGCCCTAACCGGTTTGGCTCACTGGATAGAGTGTCGGCCTGGGGACTGAAGGGTCCCAGGTTTGATTCCGGTCAAGGGCATGTACCTTAGTTGTGGGCACATCCCAAGTAGGAGGTGTGCAGGAGGCAGCTGATCGATGTTTCTCTCTCATCGATGTTTCTAACTCTCTATCCCTCTCTTTTCCTCTCTGTAAAAAATCAATAAAACATTTTTTTAAAAAAGATGAAATATTGCCATTCACAACACTATGGATGGATCTTGAGAGTATCGTGCTATACGATATAAGTCAGACAAAGGACAAGAACCATATGATTTCACTTACACATGGGAAATGAAACAAAGCAAGAAAAAACCAAACACACTCATAGACACAGACAACAGTGTGGTGGTTACTAGAGGAGAAGGGAGGAGAGGGAGAAGACAAAGAGGGTAAAGGTGTTCAAATATATGATGACAGAAGAGAATATACTTTGGGTGGTGAGCACACAATGCAATATACAGAAGATGTATTATAGAATTGTATACCTGAAACTTGTACAGTATTATAACAAATGTTACCCTAATAAATTTAAGTAAAAACTGAATTAGTCATTGTAACTAAGCTCATATTACTTGGAGACATAGGGAAATAAATGCAGATATGATATTTTCATCGATGCACATTCATCTCAATTCACCTAAGCACAGGAAAGGTGATTTCTGATTTAATTATATAAATGTCATATTTAAGTTATTTTACTGAAGATATTTAGGAGGTAGGAGTTAGGAAAGTAAAGAGATATGCAATGTTACTGCCAGTTTCTTGCCCAGTTGCTTATTACTATAACTAAAACCTTGAAACCAAATTTCTTTCACACTTTCTTAATGGTTACATTCACCCCAGTCTATTTCTGAAAATTTATAAACTTACAAAAATCTCTTCCTCTAATCAGTCAGAAAACATATATTTTACAGTTAGTGTGTCCCATCTTCATTAAATATAGGAAGCGGGGTGGTAGAAATAGAGTCACTGGAAACTATCAAAGACTAGCAATCTTGTCTGGAAGAGAAGAAACAAACCAATAGAAATAAAATGTAAGTCGTCTTGGTTCTATTCTTACTAGCTCATGTCTTCCTTCTTCAGAAATCCTCAGTGACCTTTCAGGGTTCACTAGAGCCTTGATCGTTTTCCTTAATTGTCTCCCCAAACCTCTTGTATTCATAGTTCTTTACTTTCTAAATCCTTTCCCTTCATTGTCTCTCTTACTACCCAATTTTTGTGCTTCCTTGTGCTATTGAATTTTTTAAATTTAAAATTGTTTTCTTAGATTTTCTGTTTATTTCTGATATACCAAAAGTTTTTTTTAAGGTGTTTAAGACTTATATAGAAACTCTAATTCTTTTTGATTCAGTAAAAAATACACTCTTTGCTCTTTGCAACCAGAAATCCTAAAATATACTCTAATAACATTTAAGAGTTACATAGGAACTCTAATTTTTAAAATCTCTTTTGAACCAGTAACTGTAATCTCTTAATAATTTCCTTTTAAATTAAATTTGTTGGGGTGACACTGGTTAGTAAGGTCATATAGGTTTCTAGTATACACTTCTATGATACATAGTCTGTATGTTGCATTGTGTGCCCACAACCCAAAGGCAAACCTTTCCTCACCATATATTTGACCCTCTTTACTAGTCCCCAGCCCCCTTCCCTCTGCTAACCATCATCTATAAGGTTTTTTTTCCTTTTTTGTTTATTTGTTGCTTTTGGTTTTATATCCCACATATGAATGAAACCACATGGTGTAAGTTTTAAAAAATTAGAATCATGGCTGTCTTGGGTACCTTGCTATCCTCAATGTCTTATATGGTCCCTGGTAAATTGTTATTCACATGATATTTGTGAAAAATTTTAATTTTTTTTTCTATCTTCATACATTAACCAATGATAACAACTTAGCATGCCTCTTTCACACACCTTTTACCATGTACCTATAAACATAAATGCAGGGTTGTTTTTCTCTTTCTCACCTTATAAAATGAAAGTATGATATATGATTTAATTTGTTTTTCTCTTTTCCTAATATATTATGGACATCTTCAGGTCAACAGATTTGACTATAACAATTATTTTTAACTCTATTAATATTCTCTAGACTATGGGTGTGACTATTTATTCAATGAAGCATTATTGCTGAACTTTTGTTATCCTTTTTCTTACTCACAAACAACATTTTAACAAACACCCTGTAGCATTTATAATACTACCATTTACCATACCACTATTTCTTTCTTCTTTTTTTCCTTAAAATTTGTAAGGTTTTTTAAATCTCCTTCTTTTATTTTGATTTCTATTCTAATGAAATTGATCATCTGGTCCTGCATTTAATAACCTGTTTGGGTCTTCTGTTTTCCAATTGGCCGAGTGTATTTTTGTCCATTCTCCTAGTGGGTTATCTTTTTTTGTATCTTAGAGATATGTGTCTTTCATATGGACAGCAGTATTTCTCCTTTCCTTTCTCTTTTGCATTTTTACTTTTTTAGTGACACCTTTGTTTCACATCAAATTGTTATTATTTATGGTGTTAAATGTGCTGATCTCAGCTTGTATGATTTCATTGCATAGTCTATGATCTGTGTTAAGTTTCATACCTACCTTCAAAAATTTTTTTCTCATTCTCCTACAAACCTTACAATGCTGTCGCCACTCTGGCTTTTGTTTAGTTTCTGAAAAGCAAACTCGTTCCTTCCTCAATGTCATTCCACATGCTATTCCTTCTCATTAGAAGTCTGTTCTGTGCACTTTTCATTTGACTACTCTCCACTCATTTTGCATGTCTCGGATTAATGTCACAAACTCAGGAAAGTCTTCCTGACACCTCACTATAAAGCAGAGATCTTTGTTCTGCTCCTGCATGGTACCTACCATTTTTCTTCATCATACATATTCCAGATATTGCTTTAAGTTCAACTTTGTGATTCTGTGTTATATATCTATTTTCCTTGTTATATTTCAAGGTTCATGAGGGTAGGTGTCAAGTGAGTTTGGTTATCTACTTCACCTGCAGTAGCTAGTGCAATCCCTGGAACATACCTACTGCTCACTATATATTTATTAACAGATAGAATGAAGAGTCTTAGAGAAAACTTCATAAAAGACGGGGCATTTAAACTGGGTCATGAGGAATTGGCAGTATTCAGTCAGGCAGAAGAAAAATGATCATGGGAGCTGGGCAGAATTTCAATTGGTATATGGAGGAGACTGGGGAACACAAATAAAAGTGGAATTGCCACTTATTTTGGGAGAAGTGGAAGACAAATTTTAATAGATAGTTGTTGGCAGACTTTGGAAGACCTTAAGAGTAGTAGGCACACTGGTACTTTAGTAAACACCCTGATACTTTCAAGGGTTCTAATAAAATCTAACGGTCACCATGACCAGGCAACAAGTTTAAGGAGCCTGCAGATAACTAAGCTGTGGACACACAGTTTACACAAAGTATAGAGAAATTGAAGAATAGTCTCTGTAAATCCCATGACCCTATGGCTTCCCCCAGAGATGAGGGATATGTGTGTTCTACTAGTTTCAATGTGCCCAAAGTCACTCAAGGTGTGTGTGTTCATTGCATTTTCTGTCTATGTGTTGCAATCTGTCCTCCAGGCACAGGATGAGTTTTTCGGTGTCTAGCATGCAATATCTACATTTCTGGTGAAGATAATGTTCCTCTCAATCCCACAGTGGTAGCCTCTGCACTTCCCTCCAAACATGTGCCTTGGTGGCTTTGAAAGTAACAGAAGAAAATACCAGACCCAGCAGCCATGGAGGTAGTAAGGGCTTATTGATTTCCAAGTTCTTTCTGAATCTCCAGTTCATTGGAAGAGCTAAGATGCTTCAGACATGTCCCCTCTCCAGCCTTTTTTCCTATATTCAGAATGTTCAGGTCATGGATGGAGTTGGCATAAAGGGAGGGATTTGACAGCATCCATCACCTCGCATAAAACCATAGTGTGTGTCGATATCAGTGCATGCCATAAAAAACATTGCTTACCTGATTTCTTGCAACTGTGGTAATGTTGATATTTATGTGTGCCATATAAATATTTACCTACCTTCTTTCTTGCAACTGTGATATTTAAACACGTGTTCTTGTAAGTGGTTGCATCGGAGTTTCTTCTGACCCATGTTGTACTGAAGCACTAAAATGGAAAGAAGAATAAACTTTATTTTCTGGAGAAAAAAACTATACTAATCTCAATTCACAAACACCCCAGGAGACTACAATTCCAATTTTCTTTTTCACATTACTATAAAACTGGATACTGGAAAAGTCAAATCTTTCCCCATAAATCTGAATCCATTTTCAAGGCTAGGCTAGAATTGTAATAACTTCCACATCTATTAAAACACAGTACAGAACTCTGGTCTAATGAGATCATTTTAGGCAGCTCCTTTTCCTACATGGGATGGAGACAGAAATATAAAATTGATTACTTTTAATTTAATCTTTGATAAAGATTACTGAAAGACTCTTAGTGAAAAAAAAATTAAGTAAATGCATCTTACCAATAGTTTTTAAAAAGGATTATTGTAAGACAGGCTATCTAACAATTCCAGGTAGCAGAATGGCATATATATATATATATATATATATATATATATATATATATAGAGAGAGAGAGAGAGAGAGAGAGAGAATTATTTCTGAAGATTGGAAGTCTCTTGCAATTTTTTTTGTTAACGCTGAAAAGCTATATTTTCATTGTCATCAGTTTCTAGTGAAACTCTAGTTTCATTCTTGATATGACAAGGTCATGGTTGATGACATACCTATATACTAACAGTCTATATTGAAGAAATAAAATCAGCAATAAAAATTGCCTGGAAACTACAGTCTCGCCCTACAAAGCCAACTTTGGAAACAACATAAATATAATAAGATTACAGTGAAAGAACAGCTCATCCAAGTATACAAAGTAGTTTCATAAAAATGACAATTTGAGTGATAAAAAGAGCATCTTGTGGCATGGTTATTGCTTTGGTAAACTCATCAATGGAAATATAAGGTCCCACAGTCATCCACCAAACCCTCATTCTATGTGACAGGAGTTAGGACTTTAAGCATCCTTTCTCGTGCAGTGTTACAAAAACGTAAACCAAGAGCAATTATATTTAATAGCAATTTTCTATTGCTATGTTTCCAATCTCAGAAAGAACAGCTAAAGTGTGCTGAAGGCTTTCTATTGCAAAGTGAAACCTCTTTGGAGAGATTCATTAATGTTCAAAAATTTACCTTTCATAATGCATAGTTATTTTAGAACTTCAGTTGAGAATCATTTTGCTAAGGAAATGTGGGCTTTACACTCCAGGTTTGGCTAAGACTAGAAACAAATAGTGACAAAGCAATAAACAGAGGCTCTAGTAAAGCTTAATGGCTCAATGTGCTAATGTGCTGCTCAGATCCCCATCTTTTTTTTTTTTTTTTTTTTACTTGATAATATTATTCCTTCTGATAACGCATATAATTGTATTCTTTAAACAAATTTAGGAAGTTAAATTTTAAAGGAAAGCATGGCAGCATAAAACACAAAGCCCATGTCTGGTGAACAGTCAATCACATTGAGATGTTTTGGACAGTAAGGACTATTTTATATTATGCTTTGAAATTAGGAACTTGGCACTAAGCTTTGTCACTCACTTCACACCTTGCTGAGGAATGCACTTACCCCAGAGGCAAAAAGTGCTGACCCCTACTGGCCTGACTTTCATTTACCTGAGAATGGGCAGGGACACACCCACTATACACTCTGAAAACCACCTTCAAAACTAAGTCAGGAGCTGAGAGAGAGTCACACAGAAGAGGTAGAGAGGGAGACTAAGGAGGAGGAAGAATAGAGAGCAGCGTAGGTGTGATGACAGAAGAGCTGGGAAGAAACGAGACCTGTCACAAATAATTCTCTGTACTACAGCCTACTGTGTCTCTCAAACATGTTTGTCTCCTGGTGTTTGTTAACTGGACCTAAATTAGTTCCTACTTGGGGAAATGTTCTTTCACAGATACAGTGCCAGGGACTGTCAAAAAGAAAGAAAGAACATCAATTAGGACAATTTATTTTCCTGTCACGGTAGTTTAAAATAATTATCTCAGCAAACTTAAGGATTAGTTAAAATTTTAAATATTTTAACATTTTTATGCAAAGCAACAAATACACTAAGGCACTGGGGTATATCTTCTGCACCATGAATTATTATCTGATACGAATAAACTGGTTTTAGGGTTTAATGTGAAGATATGTTAATAACTATCCTAACACTGGAAAGGCTATGCCTACCTAAGGAATCACAATATTAATTAGACAATGAAAAACAAGAAAATTCATACAGCTAGCATAGAGGATTCTTAATAAACCTGGGCCAAAGCAGACCATGTGAAAAACTTCTAGAAACCATCAGGATCTTGCCAAATATTTGAGAGAGACAGAATTAAAAATCATTTTCATTTGCCCTTTAAGATAATGCTGTCTGTTCCCAGGAATATCTCCATAGCCTTTTGGCTGAAAAGTGTCTTACGGGAAAGAGGTTAAATTCCTGTGACAGCTCTTTGCCCTTGCCAGTACAGTGAATACCTTCTGACTCATTTAAGCAAAAATACCAGCAAAACTCAAGTATTCATATTGCCATCAAGAAATGCATATGTGCTTTCCCCACATGTAATAGACCTAGCAGTGTACACAGCACCCCAGTGGATTCAGGGATATGTGGTGGTGGGCATTCTTCTGTAAAACAGGGATAAGGCAGAATTATGTGGGAAACCTTTAGTAAGTAAAAGCACCTATTGTTACAGTGTTCACACAAATTGTGTGTAAGTCATGATTTCAATATATGAATAGAATTATTAAAATTAGAAAATATAAATGGAACTAAATGTTTAGAATATTTCTACTCTTTTTTTTATTGCTAGTGCCCTGGACTTTAACCAAAATACGTGTGCCACCACTGATGCAGTTGAATACTTGCCTATTTCCAGTCACACTAAGTAGTACCTATGTGCCTGCCCATCATCAGTCCTATTGAAATTTTCCATTGATCTGGGCTCCTTTTGCCTCTGTGCCTGATATAATGAATTGGCTACATTAGCTAAGTGTTACTTACAAATCAGTCAACTTTTGACTATTCAAGGCTTATTACTAATTTGCATGTATGCCATTCTTTTAGCTTCCCTCCATCTTTTTACCCGTTTTTTAAGTGTTCTCATCAAATGTTGGGACAAAGAAAGGGTGATGGAGTAAAAATAAATTGGAGTTCCTTTATTTTTTAACACTATTAGGGAAAAGATGTAGATTGCTTTAATTATCTAAAATATCTTGATTTAGTTTATTATCACATTTAAACGAATGCAAAATTCACAAGCCCATGAGATTTAAGAAATTTTTATGGATTTCTCTGATTAAATTATTGTTTGCATTGTCATAAATGGTTAAAAAATGACTGCATTTCTTTTTTTGTAAAATTTTAACCAAATTATGTAAGAAGGCATTTAACTTTTTGAGCCATTTATACTATTCTCTACATTTAAATTAATGAAATTTCCCCATATACTTTTCAGTGATCATCAAAATAAACCACTAATGACAATCAATACACAAAGCCAAATTTATAATTCAAGAATACATGTGAATGTCTCTAGCTTTTTATCGCACATCTAGGAGAGATATCCCATTAACACTTTAGTGGGCTAGCTGGGCCTTTACTTACTATTATTAATACTTCTAAACTTAGGATAAAGGTCACTTAGTGTTGAAATTTGAAGCAGAAAAATAAAGGTTATTGAATAATCAATTAGATAAAAAGCAACTGCATATTCCAAGTAGGCCTATAAAATACCTGTGGTATTAATTTTTTAATGTTGACCAGAATAAAAGGGATAAAATTCCTTCATTTGGTTTGGTGTGTGTGTGTGTGTGTGTTTATAGATTATTTAAAAAACATGACATTTAGAATCTTTATGTTCACATGGGTTACAGAGCTATTTTTAGGCCTATATGTGACTTAATCAACATTTTGTCTGGAATTGCTAAAAACACAAGTATTTCCCTTAAATATGAGGTCCTTTTCAAATGGCTATATGGCAAAATTGAAGCATTTGAGGCTTTTCTTAGGTCTTTGCAATCATATTCTAGTTTTAACATCAAATGGATGGTATGCTGCTTATGCTTTCATTGTGAAAGTATATTAAAAGTATTTAAACAGATAAATTAAGTTTAAAATTCTTGGATGAGATAGTTCACCAATAATACAGATTTCTGTGGAATATATATATATATATATATATATATATATATATATATATATATTCCCCACCCCCCGTCCTTAGGACAGAACATTTAAACCTAGCATTCCATTAAAACTCTCAATCCTTGCTGTTGTGAGCTATATGAATAGGATTTTATCTCCGCTCTCCCCATTCCTTTCTGACAAACAGAATGAGATAATTATGAAAATGTGTTGAAAATGAAAGCATCCCAGCTGGTGGGGAGAAGAGGCTTAGGTAATATTTAAGTCAAGATCCCGTTTCAGATCTTGTGACACCCTGGCAAAAGAATACTCCTCCCAATGAGCAGGTAGGAAGTTGCCATTTAGTGAATGTTAGCAGCTGAGCTAATTGGCAGAGTTTGGCCAAGACGACTGTATTTGAAAGAGAAAGTGCGGCCTTTGGTTGGTCAGGTGGTGACAGCGCTCCTGCAGTAGGTCCTGTTCTTCTGGGGAGGAAATTCATTTCCTGTAATCAAATGCTGTGGATTACAGGCTTGGTCTCCTCCGCCTTGGCCACAGAAGCCATGCCAAGGCTTGTTCAGCGACATTACCTGGTCCTTTGTAAAACAAGCAGTGACATACTCAACAAAGAAATGTTTCGCCTGCTCCATTTTGTCTCTCAGAACACAGCCTATCGCTGCTTTGAGACTGAAAGCTATGACTTTGTAAGTGACTATATTTGCAAGGCTTTGTTCAGAGAAGGGAAGGAAAATGACTGCAAGAAATTCACATGCGGACAGAAGAAATCTTGGTGACATCTGAAAACAAAATTATAAAGCAGTCTAGTGTTACAGTTGGTAAATCCCAGGAATAGGAACTTTTGTAGAAATATTTTAAAAAATTACTATGTAATGTTGAATAGTAGTGATATAAAAGTCCAACCTCAGTCTTCTTCAATTATTCCATTTCTGGTGTGTGTATACATCCACATGCATACATATTTGCTATATATGCAATCTGGTGATGATTTAAATTCATTCTGCATTACTTAAAAAGTTTTGAAAAATTCACCCATTACATCTGTAAAGTAATGATTTTTTAAGACAAGGGAGAGGGTGAAGATTCAGAAAAAGAAAACAATTCATACAGAAAAATGACTAGCATTAGAGAGAAGTGGGATGGAATCATCTCTCTCTATAGTTCCTACTCTTTTAAATTCTTTCAACAAATTTTTAAGTGTATTATGTACAAGAAAAGAGTCACCTTCGCCTCCCTGATCTGTAAGCCAAATCGCAGGATGTTTTCTCCCCTTCTACAGTCAACTTCAGTGCCTGATGGGGCCTTGGAAAGACAGTGCGGCACCCCAAAACCCATTTCCTGACCAAAGGAAGAGCTTTGTTACTCTTTATACTTTGGGAAGATTAAAAAGGGTTTTACCAGTTGAATAAAACAGGGCTAGCCAGTCCTTTATTTATTGTCATCTATTAGGTACCAAGTTTTGACTCAAAACCAATATGGATGGTCTATAAAACTGAGGAAAAATCATTTATTTTAACCTCCCAAATTTGGTTTTGGTGATCATTCAACTGCAACCAATGAATTAATTCCCATCCATCCATACAAATAAACCTCCAACAGAAAAAGGAATTAATTTTGTTTTAGTTTGTAAAGTTGTGACTAAAATCATACTTTTACAAGCAGATATTTAGATTATTCAAAATGTCTGAGTTATTCTATTGTTCAATACTATAGTGAATACTGCAGGAGGCAATATGATTGCATAAATAGTCCTAAATTTAGCTATCCTGATTCAGAGTCTAGAGTTAGCTTTAAGGGTTCTATATTAACATCAGTTGGATTCTGAAACTGATACCCTCTAATATTTCAAGGTAGGGTCATTATGATTTTATTTTCCATGCTGGGTTTATGGTTTTTCACCTAAAACACCAACATGGCCCTTTGGGGCTGCACTTACAAGACCTTGTTAACAAAATTGATCTGTGAGAAAGAAAAGATGGCAACAAATCTCTCACCAAGTGCTTTGATTCATTGTCACCAGTTTTTTAGTGACCCTGAGGCGCAGGGATTCCACACTTCATAGCAGCCTACTCTTTCTAAAGCAGTAGGTGCTTTTCCATTAGTCAGGGAAATAGAAGGTAACTGTTGGCATTCAACGAACTCGATAATCACTCTGTGTGTGTTTTTTTCTCCCCTTTCCTATAGCCAACCCAACCCGGGCAGGGGGCAGAGAGCCATACCCAGGCTCCGCAGAAGTGATCCGGGAGTCCAGCAGCACCACGGGCATGGTGGTAGGCATAGTAGCCGCTGCCGCCCTGTGCATCCTCATCCTCCTCTATGCCATGTACAAGTACAGAAACCGGGATGAAGGCTCATACCACGTGGACGAGAGTCGAAACTACATCAGTAACTCAGCACAGTCCAATGGGGCTGTTGTAAAGGAGAAACAGCCCAGCAGTGCGAAGAGCGCCAACAAAAATAAGAAGAACAAGGATAAAGAGTATTACGTCTGATTCCAAGATCTTAAAAGGACCCTTGTATAGAAATAGTCTTCATTTTATCTGAGACATAATATAAACTTATTTACTTTCCTTTTTATGAAGCACATACAAAAGAAGACAGGGAATGCAATCAGGAAGGAAAGACTGTTTTTAAAAAATAAAAAAAAAAACAAGTATCTCATGCTCTTGTTTCTCCAAAAAAAGAAAAATAAATAAAAAATTAAAAAACAGGGGCCAATAAATTCCCTAACATCCACAGTGTTTTCATTTACTCTGCCTGTCTTTATGTTGCTGGAACATTTCTAAAAGACAGTGATGACCGCACGCATTCATAAAGCAAAGGAGTATTACAACATCGAGGCACAACACAAAACACAACACACACAAAAGAAGCTACCTATGATCCTGGATTTAGCCAAAGTGCTAGCGCTTTCCTGAGAAGTCAGATAGTCCTATTGCCAGAGAAGACTGTGGCATTTTGAGTGACTCGACCTGCAAATCCTTAAGAATTTGCTGCCTGGCGCAAATGGAGCAGTGGTTGGAATTTATATTTGAAGCAAAGTGCTGGCTTTTTTGAAGACTTGTGTAGGAACACATTCAAAAAGCCCCTTTATGATTGTGAGAGGGAAAAAAAAAAGTATGGAGGCCTTATTTTCAACATTGTGAAATATAAGGCACATTATCACACTAAAATTTCAGAACAAAAACAAGAGGGCATAGATGCGATCATTGGGAAATTTTCATGCACGCTTAATATGTTACTACATATGTTTATATAAAATCCATCTCTGTGTGCTTTCTGGACTGTGGTTAAGTGACGTTTTATAGCCTGTTGTATAGAAAATGCAAAATATATCTCTGCTCTTCAGCCATTTTTGGTAAATTAAATGTTATAAGTGTTGCTAATTATAGGGAGTTTTATGACATTGGAGCAACAATTATTTCAGGGTTGTTTTTAATTTTTTTGGCCATCATTATAAATTGCCACAATTACTTACTTTTTAAAATAAAGTTACAATGTAGTGTTTATTCTAAGAAAGATATGTATGAATGTATATAAAAAGTTTCAGCTACATTTTTTCTTACATGTACAGCCTTCATTCTGTTGCAGTTAAGTTTTAGTATTTGTATGAAAGGTGTGAATTAGAAGGTAAAAGCTATACATATGTATCTTCTAATCTTTTTTCTTCCCAAAATACATTTCCACATACATTCACTATTCACAATCAAAGATGTACACACACATACACACACATGAATTCAGAGTAATCTATCAGATATAATGAAAGACCCAAACATACAGATACTAACAAATATTTACTGACAAAATGAAAAGCAGGAAGGAAGATAGTTGTGCCAAGGTATTGATGACAAGTGGGGTGATTTGCTTCATTGAGATCATGGTCCCAAGAAACCCCAAGAAGATATTTCCCTAGTGAAATGGAACCTTTTCTTATCAAATAGAATACCAATGGTATCTTGATGCATGGATATAAACCATTAGGTGGGGAGGTTATGGAAGCAAAATTGGTTGATATACACCTTAATCTGATTGCTGCAATTGAAAACTTTATATTTTTTCTCTCTGAACCTAATGTGCATGATAAAGATTTTGGAAAGTAAACACTTTCTCAACTAAAAGTATTTTCAGGAAGTTTTGATTCCCTATTTGTTGATTATTGACCATATTTTAACTTTTGTGGTTTTACATATATATCATTAAATAGTTTTAATTTAACACATTAAATGGTAGGAAAAGTATAGGTTATACATTTGTTTTTGCATATTGTTTCAATGATGTTCATAGCAATAAATTACCAATATGAGAAGGTAATGCAAAAGAAGTGCATTATTAGATTGGAAGGTGATGCCTCAGTATAAATTGATTGCATTACTTTAACATCTCCAAAAATGATATTAGATTTCAAGGAAGAGAAGAAAACCATTACAATTAGCTTTAATCAGCAAAGGCAAAAAATGCAAAACATCTTTTATAACACGTTAGTTGATGAATATAAAAAGCCAAGAAGTGGCCTGGATTTCAGACATACAGCACCTTAGAAACATAGCAAATCACCAATATCTATGGTTGCCAAGTAATTGTTGTAAATGAAAAGTTATAAAGGCTTTTCATGACCCAGAAAGTAGAGGTATAAAACTAAAATTTAATATCCATTACTTGTGTTTCAGATTTTTTTTCATTTGCTAGGTTAAAAATGTTCATGTTTTGTGTTTTTCCCCCCCTCTCATTCAGTCTTACTCAGGGAAAGCCAGTGAAATAAGAGGGTAAATATGAAACCACTAATTTACATTTGAGGTTATAAAAAGAAATGGTTGCTTTTCCATTTGATCTATGGAACTTGACCTAGTTTCCACCTGGAAAGATTGAACTATGATAGAAAATCAATAATGGTATTTTTAAGCAGTATATCTATGAAGTAGTGTTGTGGAATGATTCCAATGTTTCTTTCCAACATAAATTTTAAAATTTCATGCAGTGATGTAATCTTATATTGTCAATAAAAATATTACTAATGCTATTGGCCTACACAAAATCTAGCATTTTTTTCCTTCCCTATTTTAAAGTGGAGAAAGAGAGGAACATGAGCTAGGGAGAGAAAAAGACATGAGTAAAATCTTCACATCAAAAGTATCAGGGTTCCATACACAGTTTGCAAATAATAGAGGATTTCACACTACCTGGCATAAATTTGATTACATCTCTAGACTAACTTTTCTGATTGAATCTGCTTCTTTTTTATCCATGTAATGTGTTGCCTTTTTTTAAAAAAAACAACAATATTACAATAATGTGTGATGTGGTCAAAGGCCACATGACCCACCCCTTCTAGTGCTCTGTGTGACTGGGTATCTAAAGGTTTTGTTTGTTTTGTTTTTTTGTTGCAAGGCCAATTTATCCATTATTGGAAATGCTAAGCAAGTGGAATTTACTGTTTTGTTAATAAAATATTTCTTAATACAACTGTGGATTTATTGATTTTTTTAAAAAAAGTATATGCGGCATGATTTGGAGACAGAATAACACAGAAAACTGCATTTGAAAGGAAAACCAATCCTGAGACAAGCAGAGGAAGAATATTGACCTGCTTTTCCTGGATTTTAATGTTCATCAAGCACCTCTACAATCATAAACTTAGAGATACAGCCATGGACCATGTACCTTTGTTTACATCTGTTAATCTCGCTATGCGTGAAAACACAAACTCCTAGAAATAGTTGAAAACAATGAAAAGGTGCTGATTTCATGAATAGGGTTCTCTCTATAAAGAGCATGTAATTCAAGTTAAGTAAATCTATAATTAAATTCCAACACTCTCACTTACTAGCTACAAGTTAGCTGATTTCTCTGTCTCTCTTTTCTCATTAGTAAAGAAACGGCAACCTCTTAGGGTATAAGGATAAAAAAAACTTAATGTGTCTAGCACGATTAACTGCAAAGACAAGGTGGTTACTTGCATCCTATTATTTTTCATAATAATACATTTGGGAAAACAAGTCAAAAATGTAAAAGTACAAAATGCAAGTGTGTAAAGAAATATACTTGTTCATATACATATATTTATATGTATGTATACACGTATATATACTAGAGGCCCGATGCACAAAATCCATGCAAGAGTAGGCCAGCACCAGCTTCCCTCTGGCACCCAGGACCTGGGCTTCCCTCACATCCCTGGCTTCATCCGGTCTAATTAGCATATTGTGCTTTTATTATTATAGATATCCCACATTAAAAATATACACATATATATTTTTTGGTATGCTTTAGTCCATTAGTTGGCAAATGTTTTAAAACGCTGGCCTTTGAAAATAATCCTCTGACAGAAAAGCATGAGTGGTCTTTCCCTTCTCCCATAGTAAAAAATTTTGAACATGAGTGCTTAATCCATATTTTACCATTTTATTTTATCCAAATTATTTATGTCTCAATATTAACTCATGACTTTCACATGTAATGGGGGAACAATTCACACTCTCTTAATGTCTAAATTAAAGGCTATATACTTTCGTTTACCTTAAAAATGTACAAAATTTCAAAGATGATGACTTTATGTAATATATATTAGTAAACAGATTAAGGATTCTTGAACCGTGAAGCATACATCCCTAATGCCCAGTGATTAGGCATCAGGGGTTACTAACCTCTAACAATAGTTATAAAGTTTGGCAGATGTATGTGGAAGAATATTTTTTTGGAAAGAGAGTGAACATTTTTGCTTCTGTAAATTATTCAAGCCTATAATAATCTGTACAGAAATCAAGCAAAAAATACCTGACCCAAAGTTTTCAGCGATTTGTTTTTTTGCTAGGTCACCTAAATTGTGTAAAAGTAAATAGTGTTGTATGTAATACTTCAGTTTCAAAAACAGCACAACTTGTGTTTTCTGAACATTTCATTTTTGTTTTAATTGTGGGGGTGGGTGCAAAGGCTTACTTTGCATTCAGGCAGATTCCAGCGATGTGAAAGCATTTCTTTTTTCATGTGAGACATCAAGCATATTAGAACATACCTAGTCTACCAAATAAATTATTTACATGGACATTAATATATGTCATCTTAACTTCCAACTGGCAATTGAGAAATGTCTGAGAAATCTGAGAGCTGGGCTTAGAGGTTGGGACCAGAGAGCTACCTCATAGAATGATCTTAAAGAAGTTCACCAGTTGTAAACACTGGTGTGAAGAATGCCATGGGGGCGGGTTGGGGGGAGGGGTGGAGTGTTAAATTCTGCTTTTCTGACTTGATTTACATATTTAAAATTTTTTAAATTATGTCTTTCTTTAATTGATATTTAGAGATGAAGGGAAAGGAATAGAGAGATAGAAATGTTAATGGAAGAGAAACATTGATTGCCTGCCTCCCCATGCCCCCTACCAGGAGTGGGCTGCAATCCATGCATGTGCCCTGATCGAGAATGGAACTGTGACCTCCTGGTTCATGGGCCAATGCTCAACCACTGAACACACTGGCCAGGCAAAAACTTAAGTTTTACTAAAATAACATTTTGTCATGAAGTATAAAATACAGAAGAGGAAACCATCTAAGGACAGAATGTATTGTACTTAGAGGAATTAAATGGGTTGTCTTATAATTATATAATTTTACATGAACAATTTAACCACTGAGGATACTCAAATTAAAATTTACTAAATACCGACCTCTTTGAACCTAGTGGACCATATAGGAAACATGAGATACACACTCTACAAGCGTCCCAAAGTAAGTACCAGAAAATAAAACAAAATAATTATGAGTTAAAGGGTTCTATTAGGTTGGTAGTCTCACTTTCAGCTTGGTCCTGTGGAATACCCTAAAAAGCTTATCAACTTATTATTCACAAGAATGATATATCTAAATCAAATGAATAAATTTGACTTCAACAAAGTGTGAAGAGTCAATTAAGTAGGAAAGGTTCGCATTTTTTTAAGGCAAAATACTTAAAACTATTATATTTTACTTGCTATTATAGTGTAAAAGGTTCCATATTCTGGATCTTTCAATATGTCTGACTTTAAAAGAATCTAGTATATGAAAATCTAGATAATTATTAGTTTCACAAAATGACTTTCCATAAGATGCCTTTAAATTGCATATAGTGCTAATACATTTAAAATTGTATTACCTCTGCAAAACTTAATTCATAAAAAGATGAAATATATGGCCTTTAAGAAAGAAGCATAGCTATTTTCCCAATGATACTTTACATTTTTAGAACTCATTACAGCCTAATGAATTTGAAACCAATTATTTAATTTTGATATATTTGATACTTATAAAAGCCCCTTAAAGTTGTCAGGTAAATTATTGTCACCATTTCATAGTAATGGAATTAGGGCTGGGAGAGGTTGATTTGCCAAAAGTCAGTCAGCTACTAAAAGGCAGAGCCAGCCCCATAGCCCAAGTCTTCTACATTTAGAATTATATGGCTTTTAATTCTGTCATAATAACTCAAAAAAATGTAGGAGTCACTTTAGTAATAACTTTTTTTGTTAAGTAATTCACAATAGTTCCAAATCCTTTATAAATTTTTCTTCTCATCTTGGAATTTTTGTTTGATTCTATATGAGACCTACTATGAAATATTTTATTCAATTCCTTAAATGGCTTAGAACTACTTGTGCTAGATTAGATATATAAATCTTTTATCATTTTACATAATATACTGTTTATTTTACTTTATTTCTAAACCCTCCCTGCATTTTTTAGCAATCTTCATTTACTTCAAGATGTTGCTTAGTTAGCTCAAAACTACTAGAACCTAAAATGCCAGTCTAGTAAAATAGCCAAATGTTTGTTAAAAATAAAAATAATTCATGAAACTAACCTTCAGTGAAACCAACACATATGTTTATATATTTTTCTCTTTATATTGTTGCAACTCACCTTGTTTATATTGCTTCCAGGTGTTTATGTTTTCTTCGGTACCTCAATGCCTATGCATTTTGATAGTGATTATGGTCTATGATTGTTGAACACTCAGAGGTATGCTTAACATCCTTTAAGTCCCTCTCAGGAATATAAAATTCTAGAAATAGCCTTTCAGTATCCCTGCTTTTATTCAAAATGGCTCTGATGTTTCTACATATGATATCAATTACTCTCCAAATTTTGTGTAATGAATGTGATACAGATGGAGAAGATCTTTTACTGTAAGGAAGAGAAGACAAGATTTTGAGCAATAAGGCATGTTAGGGAATCTTATTTATTTGGCGCACCTTCTTCTGACTAGGTATAAATGTATAACTTTGCATTTGGCTACTCTTTATAATGAAAAATCAAAATATTTTTCCACAATGTCTGTCACATTATCTAATGACATGAACATGTGCCTAATTATAGAAACCACCAATTTGAAACCATGACATTATTGGAGATTTACGGTGATTCTGGCTTATGATTTTAATGCTTTTCATCATTGAGAAGTGCTATTTCCAGGCTGTCAGAGAATTAGAGTTTCTATATTCTACATGATAATTAGCACATCCAATTATTATATTAATCACTTGGTTTTCATTTGTGACAGGAGTGACAGAATGAAGAGCCTTGAGTTATCAGCTAGTAGATTTCAGATTAAATCTTACTTGTATCACCCATAGTGGAGTCAAATTTATGTGAGTTCATTTCAATACCTCTTAAATTTCCAAGCTTCTTGAGCCTCACTAGAACTATCTCTTTTTTACTACTCTACCCACAATAGTCCAATATTCCAAATCATTGTGTTAAGGTGCCTATAAAAAATATGACTAAGTCTAGAATGTGAGGTGCTGTTCATGTGTTTATTTCATAAAGCTGGCATGGTCCAGGAGGCGGGTCCAAGATGGCAGCATAGGTGGACACTGAGGTCCCTCCCCCGCAACAACACATCCAACGTATATCTATATTTAGAGAAATCTCTGCCTGAGAGACAACTGTGAGCCAATTGAACAGCTCTGCACAACAAGCAAGAGAGACTGCATAGAGAAGATCAGGAGCTGCGAGAACTCTTCAGGAGCTGAGGAAACAAGTCAGGAGTAGGGAAGCCAGTGAGCACCACTGTTTCTCTTCCCCATACACACAGGTAGTGGGCAGGAACTCCATCTAGTTTCTCTGGCTGACCTCAGGTACCCCTCCTAGAGCTACACCAGCATAAAGAAGAGGGCCCCTCCGCTTGGAGGTTTTTACAGCAGGTACAGCAGAGTGTTGCTTCAGGCACCCACTGGGCCCCCCACCTGAAGAGAGTGTGGAGATTGCAAAATGCTGTGGCATTTGCCTATAGGACAGCCCTGTCCAGATAAAGTGCAGAGATCTTGGGGTGCTAAGTGTTCACATGAGGCTGTACCTCCTGGAGAGAGCATGAAGCTAGTACTTTTAGATTTCAAATGAACTTAAATGGCTATCAGCTTAAAATAGACTGCTATAGAGATGGACATATATGAACATCATGGTAATCATCAATAACAAAAAATACAAAAATGGATATAACTCTTAAACATCTACACACCAACATAGGAACACCTAAGCATGTAAAGCAAATATTGAGGTCCATAAAAGGAGAGTAATAGTAGACAACATTAACAAACCATTGACATAAATGAATGGATCATCCAGACAAAATATAAACAAGGAAATAATGGCCTTAAGAGACACATTACAGGCTATGGACTTAAAAGATAATTTTAGAGCATTTCACCCAATAGCAGCAGATTATACATTCTTTTCAAGTGCATACGCCATGTTTTCCAGGATAGACCATGATTGGCTGAAAAACAAGTCTCAATAAATTAAAGAAGATTTAAATTATATCAAGTATTTTCTCCAATCACAATGATATCAAACTAGAAATCAATTACAAGAAGAAAACTCAAAAACACAGAAACACAGAGGCCAAATAACAAGCTACTAAACAATAAGTGGATTAAAATGTGATTAGAGAAAAAAATCAAGATACCATGAGACACAAATGAATGTGAAAACACAAGGATCCAACATCTATGGGACATAGCCAATGCAGTTCTAAGCAAGGAATTCTACCTCAAGAAACAAGAAAAATCTCAAATAAAATCTAACCTTACACCTGAAGGAAGAAGAAAGAAAGCCCAAAATGAGTAGAAGGATGGGGATAATAAAGATCAGAGCAGAAATAAATGAAATCGAGTCCAAAACACAATTTAAATAAGATCTATGAAAACAAGAGCTGGTTCTTTGAAAAGATAAACAAAATTTATAAACCCGACAGACTCATCAAGAAAAACAAAAGATGGCCTATATAAATAAAATCAGAAATGAAAAAAGAAGTGACAACTGGCATCACAGAAATACTATGGATTATAAAAATAACCACAAAAAATTATATGCCAACAAATGAGACAACCTGGAAGAAATGGATAATTTCTAGAAACAAGTCTAAAAATTGAAGAGGAAGAAAGGTTCCCAAACTCATTTTACAAGACCAAAATACCCAGATACCAAAACCATACAAAGACACTAAAATAAAAAAAAAGTATTACAGTCTAATATCCCAGCTGAATGTACGTGGAAAATCCTCAACATAACATTAACAAACCAAATTCACCAATATATTTAAACGATGATACAGCATGATCAAGTGGTTATTCCTGGGATACAAGTTTGGTTCAACATTCACAAATCAAATGAAGTGATACACCACATAAGAAAAATGAAGAAAACCATATGATCATATCAATAGAGGCAAAAATATTGACAAAATCTAACACATATTTATGAAAAAAATCTCTTAGCAAAGTAGGTACAGAGGGAACATACCTTAACATAATAAAGGCCATATATGCTGACCCACAATTAACATCATATCCAATTGTGTAAATCTGAAAGTATTTTCTTTAAGTAACAAAACAAGGATGTTCACATTTGCCACTTTTATTAAACATAGTATTGGAATTCCTAGCCACAGTAATCATACAAGGAAAACAATAAAGGCATCCAAATTGGAAAAAAAAGAAAAACTATCATTATTCACAGATGACATAAAATTATATATAGGGAACCCTAAAGATTCCAATAACAAACTATGAGAACTAAAAACCTAAATCAGGAATATAGTAAGATAAAAAGTAATATTCAAAAATCATTTGCATAAACTCAGAGAAAGAAATTAAGAAAACAATTTCATTTACAATTGAATTAAAATTAATAAAATACCTAGGAATGAATTTAACCAAGGAGGTGAAAGACCTGTACTCAGAAAACTATAAAACATTGAAGAAAGAAATGTAAGACATAAATAAATGAAAGGTAATACCATGTTCAAGGATAGGAAGAATTAACATTGTTAAAATGTCCACACTACCCAAAGTAATTTATAGATTCAATGCAATCCCAGTCAATATACCAATAGAATGCTTTTACATAATTAAAACAATTTTAAAATGCATATGGAATCACAAAAGACCTTGAAGAGCAAAAGCAATATTGGGAAAGAACAAAGTTGGAGATATTTATACTGGCATAAAAACAGACACATAGATCAATGGGACAGAATAGAAAGCCCAAATATAAACTCATACCTATATGGTCAATTAATCTATGACAAAAGAGACAAGACTATACACAATGAGTTTAAGACAGTCTCTTCAATAAATTTTGTTGGGAATATTGGACAGATACATGCAAGAAGAAAGAAGAAGAAGAAGAAGAAGAAGAAGAAGAAGAAGAAGAAGAAGAAGAAGAAGAAGGAGGAGGAGGAGGAGGAGGAGGAGGAGGAGGAGGAGGAGGAGGAGGAGGAGGAGGAGGAGGAGGAGGAGGAGGAGAAGAAGAAGAAGAAGAAGGAGGAAGAGGAGGAGGAGGAGGAGGAGGAGGAGGAGGAGGAGGAGGAGAAGGAGAAGGAGAAGGAGAAGGAGAAGGAGAAGGAGAAGGAGAAGGAGAAGGAGAAGGAGAAGGAGAAGGAGAAGGAGAAGGAGAAGGAGAAGGAGAAGGAGAAGGAGAAGGAGAAGGAGAAGGAGAAGGAGAAGGAGAAGGAGAAGGAGAAGGAGAAGGAGAAGGAGAAGGAGAAGGAGAAGGAGAAGAAGAAGAAGAAGAAGAAGAAGAAGAAGAAGAAGAAGAAGAGGAAGGTGGTGGTGGTAAAACTGGATAACTTTCTTATACCAGGTGCAAGAATAAACTCAAAATGGATTAAAGACTTAAATGTAAGACCTAGGAAAACATAGGCTGCAAACTCTTTGACATCACTCATAGCAATATTTCTTGTATATGTCTCCTCGAGCCAGAGAAACAAATAAAATATAAACAAATGGGACTTCTTGATCTAAAAACCTTTGTACAGAAAAATATCAACAAAACATAAATAACCAACTAAATGGGAGAAGATATTTGCCATAATGAGTTAATATCCAAAAATATATGAGGAATTTATACAAGTTGACAAAAAACAATCCAGTTAAAAACAGGCAATTGATCTGAATAGAGATTTCTCCCCAAAGGCATAAAGATGGCCAAAAGACACATGAAAAAGATGCTCAAAGTCACTAATCATTAGAGAAATGCAAATTAAAACCACAATAAAATATTACTTCAAAACTGTCAGAATGCCTATTATGAATAAATCAACAAACAAGTATTGATAAGAATGTAGATAAAGTAAATCTTTATGCACCATTGGTGATTGCAAATTGGTGTAGCCATCATGGAAAATAGTATGGAGATTCCTCAAAAATTTAAAAGTAGATCTACCATATGACACAGTAATTCCAATTCTGGGTATTTATCTGAAGAAATCCAAAAGACATACAAATATATATATATCCCTATGCTATTGCAACATTATTTACAATAGCCAATGGAAGCAACCTAAGTGTACATTAATAGATAAACAGATATAAAAGAAGTGGTACATACATACAATGGAATATTACTCAGCCATAACAAGAATGAAATCTTGCTATTTTTGACACCATGAATGGACCTAAAGGTATTATGCTAAGTGAAATGTCAGAGAAAGACAAGTACCATATTATTTCATT
Source organism: Myotis myotis (assembly GCF_014108235.1). Classification (NCBI taxonomy): domain Eukaryota; kingdom Metazoa; phylum Chordata; class Mammalia; order Chiroptera; family Vespertilionidae; genus Myotis; species Myotis myotis. The sequence continues at coordinate 28,287,229 of NW_023416318.1, forward strand.
TATATGTGGAATAAAAAACACACAAATAAAACTGAAACAAATTGATGGTCACCAGCTGGGTGAAAAGATTAAAGGGATAAAGAAGTACAAACTGCCAATAGTCGCTGGGATATGAAGTACAGCATAGGAATATAGTCAATAATATTGTAATAACATGTATGGTATCAAATGGGTATTAGAACTATCCATCACTTTGTAAATGTTTAATCACTGCGTTGTGCACCTTCAACGAATATTGTATGTTAATTGTAATTAGTAAATAAAATAACAATTAAAAATATTAAACATACTCCAGTATGCCATCTTAGCAAATAGCTTAGGAGAAACACACTCTGCAGTAACCATTCCACTCACTGGCTTCTGAGCAGGAAGAGCAGTGCATTCATCACTGTTTATAAATATTTATTGAACACTCCCATGGTACTAGAACTTGAACTCAGAAAGCAATAGATAAATGAAACTGGGAAAGGTGAAGTCTAGAAATCCCAGCAGATCCATAAGCAGAGGCAAATTTCAGGTGTCAGAACATGGAATAGAAATCAGGAGTGAAATATTTCAAAGAGGGTTGCTCAGGGATAAGTAACCAAATGAGGGTCTGAGGAAAGGTGAGTTCCCCAGTTAGCACAAGCAGGATGGCTATACCTCTAGTAAACAGACTAAACTAGCAAAGGTTTACAGCAACTTGCTCCTCAGGTAAGGCAGATAAATCACAGGGAGTTCATCTGGAAGGCAGCTGATAGACACCAGAGGGTTGTGCTGTGTATGTTAGAAAAGCCTCGAAACATGAAAAGATTTTATTCACAAAAGTGACTCTTAGGGAGAATACTGCATTTGCTTGAAAGGCCAACAGCAACGGGTATTCTTAGGCAAAAAGCTCAGACACTAAAGGCATCAATGATGCCCAACATTTTATTTTATTTTATTTTTTTAAATATATTTTATTGATTTTTTACAGAGAGGAAGGGAGAGAGATAGAGAGTTAGAAACATCGATGAGAGAGAAACATCAATCAGCTGCCTCCTGCACATCTTCCACTGAAGATGTGCCCACAACCCAGGTACATGCCCTTGACTGGAATCGAACCTGGGACCTTTCAGTCCGCAGGTCGACGCTGTATGCACTGAGCCAAACCGGTTTCGGCTGATGCCCAACATTTTAGATAAAGAAGTGAATCCAATTCTACCAGAGGCAAAAGATAATAAAAGGAAAACAAGAGACAATTAAGTTGAAAGGAAGAGGTAAGTTAAGAAAGGAAGGGAAGAAAACACACGACTCAGTTAAAAATCCTTTCCACACCTAAAACTTAGTAATTCTTCAGCAAAATCATTATTCTCTTGCAGTGCAGGTGTGAGTAGATTTTTTAATCAAATTCAGTAAAGGGCTGAATGGATCAAATCCAATAAAAGGCTAATTGTCAAATATGGGTGGAGGCAGGGTGGAACCCAGACAGGATGAAAAGATGAGGAAGCTGAAAATGGATGTAACCAAGGGAAAATAAGTACCAAAGATCTCTACACTACCATGAAAATAATTTGGCTCTATTGTCCACTGTGGAACTGTTGTGCAAATTAGTTCACTTTGCTCTATACGGATACAGAAGCCCTTAACTAACACCTGATTTGCACTGAAAAAGTGGGCAGGAAAACCCCAATACTACTTGGAAAACTGAACGGTCAAGATTAATACAGGACCTTTAGGAAGACTGATGTCAGATTTCTCTGGTGAGCAGTCTAAATCTAAAGCTTCTCATGTATTCTATACTTGCACAAAAATGGCCAAGAGTTGGTTTCAAGTTTAAACTTTAAACTCTATACTTATCAGTTTAAAGTTTAAACTGATAAGGACAGAGTGAAGTGATTGGATATGTTAAGATTAAAATAGTTCAGGCAAGGAGCCAAATTTACATTACACATGAGTCACAAGGGACATGAGGAATCAGTTTAAATGTCAGATACTGCCTAAAACAAAATTAAAGACAGATTAATAATAAAAAGCCAGCAACCGGAACGCCATAATGACTGGAATGACCAGTCGCTATGACACCCACTGTGGCCAACAAACCGACTGGATCAGGGGATGGGGAAGGCTGGCCAACCTCTCACGGCTCCTCCCCCAGCCAGCCCTGCCTCCGATGGGCCCCCACCACTCCAATCAGCCCACAGCCCCTCCTCCCAGCTGGCCCTGGCCCTGATTGCCCCCCACCCTGATCAGGGGCAGGGCTGGTCAGGAATGACCTGAGGCCCTTCCCCCCAGCTGGCCCCACCCTTGATGGGCCCCCACCACCCTGATCAGCCCACAGTTCCTTCCCGAAGCTAGCTCCTCCCCGATCAGCTCCACCCACATCAATCGGGGGTGGGGCTGGCCAGCCAACCTCCCATGGCCCCTCCCCCATCCGCTGACACCCCCCCCCACTGTGGGTGGGGCCAGCTGTCCCACTGCCCACAGCCCCTCCCCATGACCAGCTCCACCTACGATTGTGGGTGGGGCCCACTGGCCAATCGCCCTGGCCTCTCCCCACAGCTGTCCAAGCCCTGATCAGGCTGATCAGTGCGTGCTGGCTAGCCAACCTCCGCTTTCTCCTCCTCCCGACAGGCCTGGCCCCGATCCGCTGACTGGGGCCAGGCCCACTGGACCCCACCATGTATGAATTCATGCACTGGGCCTCTAATATAGAACATAAATTATTTTGAAGGTTGGCCTCATGAGATTTTGCAATTTTTTGGTTAACTTTGTGTTATGATAGAAGACTTTACATGTGAACCAGGTGAAGGCATTAAGGAGAATTGTGGAGAAGTACAAAAAAAATATTGAAAACAAGCAATGCAAAACAAACTCTGAAAAGACAGAGATATGGAGATTGATGGATGCTATAGTAATGGGGAGAGATTGGGTGGGAAGATAAGAGCCAAATAGGTTGCAACACACATCAATCCAGCCATGGGATTAATTTTCTCATCATTTAGTTTTGCCACCCTTCCATATCCTACATTGATCTTTCCTTAAGTGTTACAAATTACCTTTATGGCTAGACTGAAAAGCAGGGGGAAAATATAAAGTAGGCCCTAACTTAAAAATTATATTCTATTTGATCAAAATATTTTTTCAATCACCAGAGATCTTCCCCTCTGCCATAAGAGAAAATGAGAACTGAATGCTATCTTTCTTGTCCTTTGTTTCCTCTCCCTACTCTTCCCTTTGTATCTTGAGCACATGATTGTCCTGATTTCTTTTTTCACTCTAATACTAGGGTATGTGTATTCTCCACTTAGACATTAACATGGTATTCCTGAAGGTTCTAGCCTTGGACTTATCTCTTCTCACACTATAATTCCTCTTGGGAACAGCAGAGTATCAAGGTTAAGAACACATAGTTTGGAGCCCGTCTGCCTGGATTCAAATCCTGACTGCCACGTACATAGAATTATGACCTCCAGTAAGTACTATCTTTTTCTGAGCCACACTTTATAAAGTGGTGACAACAGCAGTGCCTTCCTCTCAGGGCTGTGTAAGTATACATGATTTAAAGCATGGCATGCTTAGAGCAAGGTCTGGCACACAGCACTATTAACTCATTAGCATTATTATGACGATGTTGAGATAAAAAATTACATCCATCCTGATTTTAAAATTCTTGTGATCATGAGAATAACCTTTAACTTTTTTTTCCATTTCTATTCGTCAGTTGTAACCTCACCCCTGCGTTGCTAATTTCCTGTTGTATATTGCCATCTGGTTATTCTGTGAGCACCTCCGCATAGCACTGCAAACTGAAGTCTTCATATTTTTCTCAGGTTATTTCTTTTATTCTGTTCTGGGTTCTTTTCAAACAATATCACAATCTCTTCATTCATCCAACCTCATAGCTTATTCTTCAACTTTCATGTCTCATCTATGTCTAAGTTGTAACTATTGTTTTCAGATATACCCCTCATAGATTTCTACATTTTTCCATTTCCTTTTCACTGAGTTCAGACACTCAGAATTGCTTATTTGAATTCCTGCCATAGCCTGTGCACTGGTCTCCCTACTTCGATCTTCTTGTTTCTTCAACGTATCATCTACATGAGCAGTAAATTATCATGTTGAAACTCTATCTACCCTAATTACTCCCTTGCTCAAATTATGTTCAACTTATCACTCTTTAAGAGTGCTTTAAAGCTCATTAGGTAGATTTTCAAGATGCTTTATAATATTCCCACAAGGCCCCCTCCACATTAGTCTTTTATGACAATCACAGCTTTCTCTTCTCCAGTCACGTCTATAGCTTGGAGCTCCCCAAACACGCCTCATTTCTCACCACCGTGTTTTGTTAACTAGAACATATTTCTCCCTTATCTCAGTTTATCAAAATTTTGCTCGTCATTCAAGACTCACTCCAAATTCTTTTCTTGCATGAAGCTTTTTTGATGGCCTCCCCTGCTTCATTAGATTTGGCATTTCTTTCCTCTCTCCAACACTTAGCATTTGTTTAGGGTTAATAAAAATTCCATACTTTATAACAGAGAGTACCAACTATTTCTTTAGACTTGGCTGGATAACTTAGGGACAGTATTTACATTACTCATGATAGCACTAGAATGTAGGTGATTATGATTGCTTCAACTTACATATAAGCAATTTGAAAATCAGGGGTTAAACAAGTTGCCCAAATACATTCTTGCTAATAGTCAGGGAAAAAAGAGACGTACAAATATGTGTAGTAAATCTTTTAAACCAGTGCTCACGTCAATATAGTTTATTTCAGTGTTCTTTGAAGGATCACATACCAGAACCCTATTGAGGTGCTTACTGAAATGTAAATTCATCATCAGAAGCCCACTGGGAAAGGGATCAGAAACCTGTATCTTTAAAAATTTCCCCAGGTGATTCTCATGCACCTCATGCACTGGAAATTTTCAAAACAGGGCTATTCTTCATAGAACCTCTCTTTTATTACCTCAATGACTATATATATTAAGTTAGTAGTGAACTAGATCTTGAGGGCAAGAATCATATCATATTTTTCCTTGTATCCGCCACAGTTCATACCACAGTGCCTTATACATAATATATACTTTATACATTTTAGTTGAATTATTGCCAATTTCTGTGTTTCATTACAGCAAAATGATTATGAACCCTGTTAAGAGTCAGTAATATATTTTCTTATGTGACAAGCTGTGGAAATATTTTTGAAGCTTTGATTTAACATATATACACAAACACATAATATATATTAACACACATAATATATATTATGTACATAATATATATTAATTGTAGAAAATTTTGGAAGAATGTAGAAAAATAAAATAATAAAAAATATTGCCCAAAGGTAATGTCTTTTGTCCTATTTATGTAAATCTTTAAGTATTTCTTCTAGTATATTTCATAGATTTTAGTAAAATTACACACACTCACACACACACACACATCCTATCTAATAAAAGACAAAAAGGGTAATTGACCATACCTTCACTACGCTTCCCATTGGCTAATCAGGGTGATATGCAAATTAACTGCCAAGAAAGATGGTGGTTAACCGCCAACAAAGATGGCGGTTAATTTGCATATGTAGGAGCCAAGCAATGGAGCAAAGCCGGCTGGCCCCAGGCAGGAGCAGCAAGTGAAGGCCAGCATGGCGAGTGAAGAGCAAAGAGGGAAGCCTGCCGCGCCGGCCTCGGCCATGCCCCTGGGTCCCGAGCCCCTCCCGGTGAAGAGCGAAGGCCTGGGTTCCAGGCGCTGGAGGAAAACTGGTGCCAGCAGTCAGGGGAAGGGGCCCCCGAGGGGACCCAGACTGTGAGAGGGCACAGGCCAGGCTGAGGGACCCACCCAAGTGCACAAATTTTTGTGCACTGGGCCTCTAGTGTATACACACACACACACACACACACACACACACACACATCTACTGGTATAATAATAAAAGCATAATATGCTAATTAGACCAGACGTCCTTCTGGACGAAGCCAGGGCTGTGAGGGAAGCCCAGGTCCAGGTGCCTGCCTGGGGCTGGAGGGAAGGAGGGAAACCTGGGTACCAAGTGCCAGAGGGAAGCCAGTGCTGGCAGCCGGGGGAAGGAAAGCCTACTCTTGCATGAATTTAATGCATCAGGCCTCCAGTATGTTTATAAACATGAAAACAGCAATAATTTTTTGTCAACTTTTGTTTGATGCAAGATCTGGCAGAACTATTATTAAAGTATAACTGTCTGAATAGTGACTTTTCCTTTGCAAAACTGTTTCAGGTTCTAGGGGCACTATGAAAGTAATGCAAGTAATCTCATCATGGTTCAAGAAGTATCACAAATGCTCAGAAGTAAAAAAAATCTCATCTGACTTCCAGTGGGGTTTCACCATTTTGTTGTTTCATTATTTGATGGCAGAAAGTTCTATATAACATCTGTTAGAAGGGCCTCTCTCATGTAAACAAAATGCTATACAATGCCCAAGTTAGCAGAAAAAAAACAACCACACTGTAAAACAAAACAAAAAACCTCCATGAGGGTTTTCAGTGGAGGATAAACTTCCAATTCTACCCCCAGGTTATGGATACGCTTGCTCGTCTCTCTTTGTCCATCTCATATCACCAATGCTGATTCCAAAGGGATAAATAATATGATTCACACTTGAAACTTCAATTTAAGAATGATTTTTTTTTCTGATTCTCTGCACACATCTAAGAAAAACTCTATCCACTACTGATGAAAAGAGGCACATTATAATAGTAATAAGAAATGGAGAGTCTTTAAGTAGATGATAACAGATTTAGTAACTCTTTATCCCCTTCCTTTCTAAAAAGTCCATTACAAGGACAGTAAAAAGATTAAGGTGTAAAACCAAATGAACAAAAGTAATAAAGGAGATGATGGCAAAATCTTTTTAAAATTTTCAAGAAGAAAGATAAAGTGGCAATTGACTTATCAGAAGAAAATAGCTAACACCCAGACTAGCAATGAAAAAAATTAAGAGGCAGCATAAATTGTGCTAAGGACCCCAAAATGTTCAGAGAATGTTCATTTTAGGTACTTCTGGAGGTAGGAAGAAAGGAGAGTATGAAAAAAGGGGTGATTCATCAAAGTCTTAAATAGACTTTCAAATTTCTCCCAACAGCCCACACAGCAGAGTAACAACTCAACTCCAAACTCAGCATAAGACCAGAGAAATATGCACTCAAAAATATAATACAACATGGACCTATGCCTCACTCCACTCCAATTCAGAGATTGACACCAAAAGCATAAGCAACAAAATTTTTAAAAGAGGATAAATTGGACTTCACTGAAATTAAAAACATTTTCCATCAAAAAGACTTTAATCAAAAAATAAAAAAGATATCCTATAAAATATGAGAAAATATTTGCAAATCAATATCTAATAAGTATTCAGATTAATATCCCGAATATAAAAAGCACTCTTTTAACTCAACAACAAAAAAAAAACCCAATTTAAAAGTGGGTAAGGAATTTACATAAACATTTTTCCAAAGAACACATACAAAGAGCCAGCAAGCATATGAAAAAATGCATAGTATCGTTAGTTATTAAGGAAATACATATTAAAATCATAATGGATACCATCTCACACATATTAGTTTGGCTATAATTAAAAAAAAAAACATAAATAAGTATTGATAAAAATATGGAAAATTGAAACCCTCATACATTGCTGGTGGGAATGTGAAATGTTTTGAGCACTGTGGATAATGTTTGCTTAAAAAGTTAAACATTTGTAAATATGTAGGTATATACCCAAAATAATTGAAAACATATTCATGTAGGCAATTTTTTTTAGTTAGTGCTATTCACAGTACACAAAAGGTGGAAACAACCCAAATGGCCATTGACATATAATAGATGAACAAATTGTGTTGTATATATACAGTGAAATATTATTCAGCCATAAAAGGGGTGAAATACTGATAATGGTACAACATGGATGAGCCTTGAAAATATGCAAAGTGAAAGAAGCTTTCCCATCATTCTATCAAAGCAGCTCTTGTCAAAGTCACCCACCATCTCCAAGTTGCTACATTCAATGTCCAACCCTCAGTCCTTCCATTCCCCTACCTCTGCATCATTTGACACAGTTGCTTACTCCTTCCCTTATAAAATCCTTGGATCATTTGGTATCCTGGAGACCACTCCCTAGATTCTTCTAACATCTTATTTCAGGGCCCTACCTTAATCTGTTTTGCTAAACCTATACTCTCCAGAGTATACCTAGACAGTTTCTAGAATATCTTCTCTACCGACACCACCTTGCTTGTTTCACTCCATCCCATTACTTTAAGTATCATTCCTATGCAAAGGAACAGCTTAATTACAGAGCTCTAACATGAATTACATCCTCCTCTATCTAAACAGCTATTCAACGCCCACCCCACAAAATATCTAAGAGAAACTCAAACTTTAAAACTCTACAACTGAATTTACAATGTCCAACTCTCCAACTTGTTCTTTTTCCAGACTTTCCTGTCTCACTAAACGGCCCAGTAGCACACTTCCAGTTACTTCAGCCAAAATTTTTGGTGTTCTTATTTTGCCCAATTTCTCTTACACTTAAGAGACAACTATGGGCACTTCATATCAGATCTCCCTTATAGCTAGCTCCAGAATCTAACCATTTATCTTCCCCAATTTTACCCCTGTGGCTCAAGCTACATTATCTCTCACCTGGATTATTGCAATAGCCTGTTGTCTTGCCTCATTCCTATCAGTCTTGTTGCTCTACAGTATATAGTGAGTCCTTTACAAAGAAATCTAGGGAATGTTTTATTTATTTTTTTATTTTTATTTGTTGGTCTTTTACTTTCTTTGTTTTTTGTTTGTTTGTTTGTGGTGTGGGTGTGTGGGGGGGGACTTTTTAAAATGTAAGCCAGTACATGCCATTTCTACGTTAAAAATTCTCTAGCTGGTTTCCATCTCACTCATAATAAAAGCCAATGGACTTATAAGTATCTACAAGACACCACATAATATCACATTCTATTGCTTCGTACCTTGCTGAATCCACTGTATCATACGAACTTTCTAACATCCCCCCATTATGTCACGGATCTATTTCCTTTCATTTCTTTGCTCCTGCTTTCTCACCTTTTTTCAGATATTTTCTTAAATGTCAACTTATCAGGGAGGCATTCACTGACTACCCTATTGTTTTTAAAAATAATGATTAAGTCTTAGTTAAATGATTCATAAAAATAAAAATTCAACCAACACTTAAATGTAGTAAGAAGAAAGAAAATTGACCCCCAAATCCTGCCACACATAAAACATAATCAGCTGAGTAAATGCCCTTGCAAATAAAGATACAAGTATTTAGAGTGACTACCATGATATATCTGATGAAAATTATTAAATTCTATTTTAAGAAAATAATAAGTGAAACTGAGAAAATTGTCCAACATGGGATAAATCCTCCATTACCATTATAGTTACAATTTTTCAAAGTATCATAAATGATTTAAAAGATCATGAAAATTATTAAAAAGTGAAGTATTTTTAAATGTTTTTAATTTAGAGGCTTAAATGTAGTCCTTGCCCTGATGGTATCTAATCTAATAAAAGAGAAACATGCAAATTGACCGTAGCTCTGCTAAACCCACAAGCCACGCCCACCAGCCAATCAGGAGCAAATATGCAAATTAACCAGACTAAGATGGTGGCGGCCACGGAGCTGGAGTGAGCAGGAGGCTTGGGTTGCCCCCAGTGATGGAGGAAGCCAAGTTTCCCGCCTGCCCTGCTTGCCCTGAGCTCCACTCAAGGCTATAAAGTTTCAATTATAAAAGATAAATAAATCCCAGATACATGCTTCTAGCCTGCAGCTGTGGCCAGCCTGAAAATGGCCATCTGCCCCTCACCCAGGCTGGCCACACCCCTATGGGGTGAGGGTCCCCGCTGGATGGCTTGGCCAGCCTGAAAATAGCCCTTATGCCTGCTCCCCGCTGGCAAGTGGACATCGCCCGAGGGCTCCTAGGCTGCCAGAGTGATGTCTGACTGCCAGCTTAGGCCCGATCCTCCGGGGAGTGGGCCTAAGCCAGCAGGTGGACATCCCCTGAGGGGTCCCAGACTGAGAGAGGGCACAGGCAAGGCTGAAGGATCCCCCTGAGTGCACAATTTTTTGTGCACTGGGCCTCTAGTAATTAATAATCATATTTTTCTTTATCTCCCAACTTTTGAATTATACTATCAATTTTGTATTATCAGTACTTATTAGTATTTAGGTTCTATTCTATAATGATAGGCTTTTTAGTTTTAACTCAATGCTTAGAGTCTATGTTTACTATCCGTTATCCAGTTTTCCATTACTAATTTTTATGTCTATTTACTTTTTAATGGGTTGGATTACTTTTTCTTCATATTTTTCAATAAGGGGTCATCTGTGTAACATTCCCTGAGTTCTTTTTCATGTTTGAGAATGTTTCTTTGTTGACTTTGTATTTGAACATTTTTGCTAAATATACTCTTACAGATTATACTTTATTTTCAATAAACTAAATAGATGTTTCTCCATTATATTTTGGCACTGAATGCTGTGGTGGATTTAAAGCAAATTTAATTCCTCTCTGCTTTTTTTCTCTTGATGTCCTACCTAGAAGCCTGATTCCTTCATGATAAATTAATGAGAATATACAGTAATTTCAATTATTTTATATCACTTTTCCTGTGTTAGACTGTGTTCTTTAAATATTAAATTCTCAACTGGTTTCATTTGGGGGAAATCTCATATGGTACTATTTCCTTCTATCCTTTCAACTTCCTACTCAGGAGACATGGCTATCCTTATGCTTGACTTTTAGTGGGCTTTCTTTCATATTATAATCTTCTCTCCAATGTGTTTTTTTATTTAAACATAGTTGCTCTACATTATAATATTTATATTAGTTTCAGGCGTATAATAGATTCAACATTTTTATACCTTGCAATGTGATCTAATTCTAGTAATCATCTGTCACCGTGTAAAATTATCATATCCACCCAATATTTTTTGTCATTTTCCTCAGCATTTTTTTATATTTTCTGAAATCTTTAAGATATGCTTTTAGTGCTATTTAAGATCTATCTATTCTATCCTTTTTAAATGTATTTATGAGTTTGACTTTTCAATTTGCTTTCCTTGCTCTATAACTTCCTTTGTAATCTCATTCTGAAGGGACTTTCTCATTTTACTACAGTAATATGTTTACTAACTTGTTCAGTAGCATGGAGTACCTATCTTGCATGTCTTGGGCATGTTTTACTTCATATTGTGTTATTTTCGTGGATTGTATTTACTATGTTTTTCTTTTTCTTTTTTCCCATGCAGAAACTACTAGCTCCCATTTTCCCTAAGTAAAAAAAAACCTAATTTTAGGCACATGGCTGCTTAGATTAAAGGTTGCTTTTCAGCCTCCTTTGGAGTTAGGTATGGCTTGAGTTTATGTTCTGGCCACTTTGATTTAATTAGAAATGTCTTTAACTTATGTGATGTCTGCTTTAAGAAGTGGAAAAAGCCCTATTTTCTCCTCTTTTCCTAATGCCTGACAGGTGAATGTAAGCCTGTAACTTCAATGGTCATTTCGGCTCCCTAATTACATGTTAAAACCTGACTCAAATTTTACTGTTTAGCCGCCCTAAAAATTGGAACCTCTATCTACAGACTCTTAGAACATGAAAAATAAATATTAAAAATCTTGTTTAAGCCACTGTTTTCTTGGAGTTTGTTTTGATTACAGCTAAAACTAATCTAACTGATAGTCTTTTTCCATTCCTTCTCCTTTCTCTCTCCCTGTCTTTCCTTTCTGGTCACCTCTCTGCATAATGTCATGCCATTTTCCTTCATTTTGCTCATTCTTCACAGCTCTGTTCAGGCTGGTTAGCTGTCATGTTCTGTGGGAGATGTCTTCATTATTCCCTGGAGAGGTCTCTTTGGTTTCCTCTCTGATCTGCAGTCTGAGAGCAGACTCCCGTGTTCTGTCTATCCATTTCACTGAAGCCCTCAGAACTGGAGCATGCGTGTGGAAGCGGGAAGCTCGGGGGCACTGTACCATCTTGGAGATGGGGAGAAGAGGCATTCAAATGCTTACTCTACCACTTGCTAGCAATGTGGTCGTAGGTAAATTATTTAATTTTGCTATACCTCAGATTCCCCACTTATATAGGGGGATAAAATTAACACCTGCCTCCCACTGTTATGAGGCCCAAATAAGAAAATGGAACCAAAGGGCTTAGAACTTCTCCTGATACATTTAGAGAATGCTGGTTAAGCACAATCACCGTTATCATCAATGTCATCATGCATGAACTCTGATGTTTCTTATTAGTTTATGTTAAATGTGTACACAGGTGACACTCCTCCGAGTCAACGGAGCATCATTTCACTAGGAGAGGTCACCTTGGTCTTTGAGATTTTCTATCAATCCAGCATGCAGAATTCTGAACTTCTGAAGAAAAATCCCTATCAGTGCTATGACTTCCCTGGAGTCTAGTCTTTTATTGAATTGTATTTGTATATTAGTTGTTCATTATTATAGCCACTGAATTCTTTCTGTCTCCATGGTCCAATTGGGACATGGTCTTGGAAAGTGGAAGTTTATGCAAATTTACAGAAGTCTAAACAGTAGCAGTGAAAGGACAGAACAGGACTGATAGCTGTGTCCTTAACCCCTCTTCCAAGAAAAAGCCGCAGAATGTATCAGTTACTCAGCCTGCCCTTATCTCGGCCAATGGGAAAGCAGGGGGAAACTAGCCCAAGGCCAAAAGTATGCTAGCCACCCCCCCTGTCTTTGTGTAACCAGACCCTAGCTGCACCCTGCCCTTGCGTCACTAGCCCCCAGCCCTCACTCAACCAACCAGAATCGGCCAAATCAGTGGTCAGAGTGTGCCCCCAGCCCCCAACCCCAAGCCCTATAAATTCTTTGTTCTCTTGGGACTCGGGGCTCTCTCTTGCATCCAGTAATGGAGGCGGGGGGGGGGGGGGGCGGGGGGGGGGACCAAGTCCTGGGCTTGAATAAAAGACTCTATGCTTTTGCATCGGACTCGGCTCCCTAGTGGTCTGTCTTGGGGGATTTTGAAATCTGGGCATAACAGCAGAAATTTTGCCATTATGTCATAAACTGTGGGCAAATATGATACCTTTGTTGAGGTTCATGACTTCTACTTTAAAAACATTTTACAGATTCTACATCACAGAGCTATAATCCTGACTTTTTTTTTTTTTTTTTTTTTTGTCTTCTATCATTAAGACTCAAACGCTCCCTGCATCTCAAGCTCATGAATGTCATTTGGAGTTGGCAGTCACAGGTTAAGAGCAGAGGGGGAGAGCAGGAGAAACTGAGGCCACATATCTTTATGGCAGTCCAGTGCCCCACACACTGCTTAATCGTTTGCAAGTCCTCTCTGAGGCATGCTATCTTTGACAGCTGTGGAGCCTGGAATGGTGAAGTAAACAGAGGAACAAAATAAAGATATAAAAACCCAAATCATATATTGTCATATTTAACCATTTGTACCTGTTCCACATCTTCCCCTAATTAATTGAATCTGCTAATATTCGTTTTCAACAAGCAAGCCCTTTTTCTTCCTCTAGGACAGTGGTTCTCAACCTTGGCTGAACATTAGAATCACCTGGGAATCTTTTTAAAATCCTTATTTCTGGGCCTCATCCTCCAGAAATTCTGTTTCTTTGTTAATAATGTTGTGGCCGCACCCCATAACAAAGAGACAGAATTTCCAGAGGATGAGACCCAGAAATCAGAATTTTAAAAAGATTCCCAGGTGATTCTAATGTGCAGCCAAGGTTGAGAACCACTGCTCTAGGAAAATAACTAGAGACTCTGCTGATTCAATAACAATTGGCATAGATTTGAAGGCACATTTGTAGAGAAGTATTTTTAAATTGTAGATGAATTCTCCCTGCACTCTGTTTTTCTCTTTCCCTGACCCAGAAAAATATAAATTGTGCTTTGTTATAAATTAAGCTGTCAGCTTTGACCCAATTTTAGATTTGGTGGTAGGTTGTTTTGTTGTCATCACCTCTCCATTGATTTTTAAATTGGGAGAATATTTATTTTTTTATAAATTGGATATTTATAAAAATTCATCAAAAACCATTTACCTCAAAATTCTGGAATATAAAATCCTGCAGGTTGCCTATTATCTATAGTGATAAATACTGGGGTGCTTAAGAGAAGATGGATTAAAATGTACCATTTCTCTCTTTTCCATACTTCCATTCAATTGCATACAGAGGGAGGTGGCAGATATCAAGTGAAACCAGGAGCAGAAACAAAGAGTTTGCTGTGCTCCACAGGCTAGAGCAGTGGTTCTCAACCTGTGGGTCGCGACCCCTTTGGCGGTCGAACGACCCTTTCACAGGGGTCGCCTAAGACCATCCTGCATATCAATTTACATTACGATTCATAACAGTAGCAACATTACAGTTATGAAGTAGCAACGAAAATAATTTTATGGTTGGGTCACAACATGAGGAACTGTATTTAAAGGGCCAGAAGGTTGAGAACCACTGGGTTAGAGGATACTAAACAAGGGGGAACAATGGAAAGAAGCAGATATGGAAATGTCTAGACTTCCAGACAAACAAGATGGTCTGTCTGTGTCTAATCACTCCAGGAAAACAAACAAAATAATGAGGCATATATGATGCACCACTTATGTACCCAAGTTTTGCTAACTTAAAGAACTATTTTCATGCCCTAACCGGTTTGGCTTAGTGGATAGAACATCGGCCTGCGGACTCAAGGGTCACTCCCAGGTTCAATTCCGGTCAAGGGCATGTACCTTGGTTGCGGGCACGTCCCCAATAGGGGGTGTGCAGGAGGCAGCTGATCGATGTTTCTCTCTCATCGATGTTTCCAACTCTCTATCCCTCTCCCTTTCTCTCTGTAAAAAATCAATAAAATATATTTTTTAAAAAAGAACTGTTTTCATGATTTTCTTTTTTTTGCAAAAAAATTAAGGAATCCTGTAGCTTAAAGAAAAAGCAACAATGGAAATGGATACTTAAAGGTTGTTTTTTTTTTTTTTTGCAAACTTTATCACTGAAATAATTACTAAGAAAAATGAGACAAAGAAAAATGTCGTTACAGAGATCAGAGTGAGTATGGTTATAGATATCAGGATGAGAAATTCAGTTCTAGCAAACTGAAAACAGTTGCCATGAATTAGATACAGTGGACATGGCGTATATTCCAGATTCTTTTCTTCAAAATCCTAGCAAACCTTGATAAGAGGTAGTTTTGTTTTTATTTTTGAACATTATAAACATTTTGGAGGTTTATTAAACGAGCCGATTATGTTTTGTTCTGCTTACTTCCCAAATATTGATCCCAGGAAGGTTAGCAGAAGGGCTTTCCTTTTACTCACACTTTTTTAGATCTGGTTTTACTGCGCATTAAAATTCTGTAGCATTCAGAGCCACATGACACTCAGGAAAAAGTTAAAGATAAAAATAAGAACCAAATAACAATTATTGATGACGTAAATTGTTTTCAACTATGTATGTTCTATTTAGGTAAATAGCAGTTATTGATATAATACCACATCCACTTAGTAATTAATATATTTTTCTTTTGGCTTTGGCCACATAGGACATTTTATAAACCATGAAAACAGAATTCTCAAGTTTTCATTCTAAGTAATTAATCTGCAACTCATATCCATATTAAAATGACTCTGGTGTTACCTCCCCACTTCCTCTGAGCCAGCTTTCAGTCTGGCTTCCTTCCTAAACCTAATACCCAAACCACAGTTCCTACAGACTCTCAAGATCTTCCATATTTCTCGAAAATCTACTCATGAACATTTTCCAGTGATTGCCACTTTATTGTTGCCTAAGTGTTGCAACTTCGTAAAGTGAATCTCTCCAAACCGAATTACACACACACACACACACATTATTATATTTTTAAATTTTTCATATTTTTGGATTATGAAGTTATAGCTTCTGGGATACTTTTAGCTGCAAGGAAGAAAGAACTGCCTTAAACAATAATAATTAACTCAAATGACAAAGTCCAAAGATAGGATATTTTCAGAATTACTTGTTTGAGAAATTCAATATCATCATCAAATGTCCAGGCACTCATTACTGCTTCCCTCTGCTAACCACAGCAGCCATTCAATGCGAGACTGCTTTACCTAAGTGTCTTCTAGTAGCTATGAGAAAGAGGATGGTCTATATGTTTTCTCCTTTAGATTCATAAGACTCGAGATCTACGCATCCTGAGAGGTATCCTATAATGGTAAAAACGACTCTTTCCCAAACTTCTGCCATCATCTTCCAGCATTTCAAGTCAGAATTGGGCCACATAACCATTTCTGAATTATTTCAAGTAAAAGTATGAAATGTTTGTTTACTTTGTTATTATCATTTAAATATATTTGAGTTTATAATTTTTATATTGTATTCTGTAATTTTTATTTATTCAAGGTCCATTTTTAATTTTACATTCCATTCCATCATTTTTCTGATAATTATCTCAAAAAATTTTCTGATAATTTTCTACAATTTAATAAGAAATGAAAAGGCTGATTTACAGAAATCGTTCCTTTTTTTTTTTAATCTTTAATTTCTTTATTGGTTAAGGTATGACAAATGTGTCCTCATCCCCCCATTAACTCCCAACTCCCCCCCCCACCCCATGCTCTCATCCCCTGTGGTCTTTGTCCATTGGTTTGGCTTCTATGTATGCATACAAGTCCTTTGGCTGATCTCCCCCCTCTTACCCCCACCTTCCCCTACTTTCCCTCTGGGGATTGACAGTCTGATCACTGCTTCTCTGTCTATGTTATTCTCTATATTCCACAAATGAGTGAGATCATGTGGTATTTATCCTTCTCTGACTGGCTTATTTCACTTAGCATAATGCTCTCCTTGTTTTAGAAGTAAATGAATGAACAAAAATGAATGAATGACAAAAATTAAGTTCAAGCATTTTAAATTCACATATGTTGAGGAATATGCTTATATTAACTGGTTATACTTTAAATTTTATTGTGGAATGAGAAATGGATATCATAACATTTACTTTATTAAAGAATAGAGATTTGATATGCAGCAAATTAATAATACTAGAACTAAGGGAACTCCCTTGACACCTGAAAGAATTAATTAAAATAAATAAAGGACATTTGTCCAGAGAGTTTTGACAGAAGATCAAATGGGTAAGAATTTGCTAAGAGCTCAGATCACATGGCAATGTGCTCAGAATTGTGAATAAGACCAGGCAATGAAGACAGGCTCTTACCATGAATAAATTTACACATGAAAGTTCAGAAAAATATGTAAAAAAATTAAACTGCAATAGAAAAATAAATAATAGTTGAAGACAGCCACAGTAGATGTCTTACAACTAAATACATTATAATTGCCAACTTAATTATCCTCATGATAATTTCTATTAGAGGTCACAAGGAGAAAATCATTAAATGAACATGAGAAACTCACTAATGAGAAAGCTACTACAGATCAAAAGATAAATTTACCTTTATTGGTAATGCCATCAAACATTTAAGGAAGAAAATATAAATTTTATACAAATTCAGAATGTTTAAGAAGAGGAATAACATATTATGAAGCTAGCATATCCTTGATACAAAAAGTGAATAAAGATATTATAATTAGAAACCAAACATTTCTCTAGAATGTGGATGCAAATATCTTAAAACAATATTCACAAGTCAAACCCACCAAAAAATAAAAAAGATAAGCTCCACTTGGTTAGGAATTATTATTTCAGATATGCCAGGCTATTTTAATATGTGAAATTTCACCAATGTAATTTACCACAGTAATAGCATAAAGAGAAAAATCACAACAGACAACATATACAGAAAAAAGCATTTGAAAAAATGCATACATTTACTTGACTTAAAAATCTATCAATAAATTAGGAATAGAAGGAATATTCTCAACCTAAAAGAAGGTTATCTATGAAAGCCCACAACTAACATCTTATTTAATGGTAAAATACTGAATTTTCCCCTCGGTATGCCAGAAACAAGGCAAAAATATGTTCTGACAAGTTCTAATCAGCATTGCACTGGAGGTTTCTAGCAGTGCAATAAAGCAAAGAGGAAAAGCCAAAGGCTTACAGGCAATTAAGATGCAAACTGCTCTGATTTAGAAACAACAGAGCTTATGTAGAAATCCTAAGGAACATACTTAAAAACGAGAAGAATTAATAAGTGAATTTAGAAACATGACAGGATACAAAATCAACATGTGAAAATCAATTGTATTTTGAAGACTGGCAGCAACCAATTGGAAAAAGAAATAATAATCGCATTTATATTTATACCAAAACCCATAAAATAGAACTAAATTTCACATAAGAAGTGTAAGATCCCTACACTGAAAGCAAATATTGTTTAAAGAACATTTTTAAAAATCTGAATGTTGATTATTATAATGTTGATTAATTAGAAGATATTAAGATTCAATTCTGCCATTTTGATTTATAGACTTAATGCAATTTAATAAAAATCCCAGTATCTTTTTATAGAAATTGGTAAGCTGAATCTATAATATATGTGGAAATAGGACCTGGAATAGCCAGCCTAAATCCCTTGAAAAAAATTAACAAAGTTGACGGACTTTAACATCTGGTTTCAAGATGTACTATAAACTGCATTAATCAAGTTATTGGCAAGTGTTGGTGAGGATATGGAGAAAAGGGAACCCTTATACACTGCTGGCAGGAATGCAAAATGGTGCAGCCTCTATGGAAAACAGTATGGAGTTTCCTCAAAAAATTAAAAATGGAACTTCCATTTGACCAAGTGATATCACTTCTAGGAATATATCCTAAGAAATCGGAAACATCAATCAGAAAGAATAAATGCATCCCTATGTACATAGCAGTGCAATTTACAATAGCTAAGATTTGGAAACAGCCCAATTGCCCATCAGCAGTGTGGAAAGCCATCCATTGTCAATACTATCATGAGTGCATCAAGGAACTTGAAAGGCTGATGAACCTTGAGCCTTTAGCAGGGCTAAAGCTATGCACCGATTGTTCCATGTTGAGATAGCGATGTCCAAAGCAATTTCCTGACCTGATAGCCTCAAAGTAAATTTTTACTGATCTTTACTGACCTTAGAGACGGTCTGTCTGCTACCTGTTTGCCATGCTTTACTGAGGGCAAGATATGTATCTAAAACTAAATAAAAAGCAGACTGGCCTGAGTTTCGGTGTGCTCTTCATGAAAGAGACACCCCTGGCCCCGAATGCCTTCTAAATTCGTATTTCTTGTATAGCATTCTCATTTGTGCGTGGTCCCTTCTTCAGATCTCTAGCCATGCAGTTTGAGGCAAGCAGATGAGTGGATTAAAAAACTGTGGTAAATTTACACAATGGAATACTATGCAGCTGTATAAAAGAAAGAACTCTCAGGTTTAGCAACAGCATGGATGGACCATGAGAGTATTATGTTAAGTGAAATAAGCTAGGCACAGAAAGATAAGTATCACATGATCCCTCTCATATGTAAAATCTAATGAACAAAATAAACTGATGAACAAAATATATCCAGAGACATAGAAGGACAGAATAGACTGTCGAACCTCAGAGGGAAGGCAGGGGAGGGTAGGTGAGTAGGTGGGTGGGAAGAGATCAACCAAAGAATTTATATGCATATATGCATAATCCATGGATGCAGACAATAGGGTAGTGAAGGCCTGAGGTGGGGAGCAGGGCAGGCTAGAAGAAGTCAATGTGGGGGAAAGGGTACATTTTTAATACTTTCAAAAATAAAAATTAAAAAATGATTGTAGTATTGGCATAACATAACACAGATCAAAGGAATAAAATAGGACATACAGACATATATTAAAACATATATTGTCAACTGAAATATATCAATGCAACTCAATGGAGAAATACAGTTCAACAAATGGTGCCTGTTAAGAGTCTGAAGACAAAAATGAGCCTCAAACCTAAACTCACACCATATGAAACAATTTAATTGATATGATTTATAGACCTACACATGAAAGCTAAAACATAGAGCTTCTCAGTGAACATAAAAGAATAACTTTATATTCTGAAGTATGCAAAAATGTCCTGGCCACAAAAGCACTAATTAAAAAAGGATAAAAATAAAGGAGGGGTTGAGTTTCATCAAAATCAAGAAATTCTGTTCATCAAAAGATGGCATTAAAACAAAGTCAAATCAGAAGCTGAGAGAAAGTAGTGTCAAAACATGTATTTTACAACAGATTTATATTCACAATGAACAATGAGCTCCTTAGGAATCAGTAACAGAAAGGAAATAATCCAATTTTATAAAGGTCATGAAACTTGAATACATTTTTCAAACAATAAAAAACTGACCAGTTAGCATATGAAAAATACTGATCATCATCAGTATTTTGAGCTTTTCATAAAGTTAAATATACACCTTTATTATAACCCAACAAATTGCATTTCTAAGTATTTCTCTAAGATAAATGAACACATGTCCATTAAACACACAATTTATTATGTTAAGCAAAATAAGCCAGTCAGAGAAAGACAAGGATCATATGATCTCACTTATAAGTGGAATCTAATGAACAAAATAAATTGATAAGAAAAATAGACCCAGAGACCTGGGATCATGCAACAAACTGATGATTCCCAGAGGGAAGGGGGCAGAGAGATTAACCAAAGAACTTATATGCATACTAGAGGCCCGGTGCACAAAAATTTGTGCACTCGGGAGGCAGGGGGCGTCCCTCAGCCCGGCCTGTACCCTCTCGCAGTCTGGGACCCCTCAGGGGATGACCACCTGCTGGCTTAGGCCCACTCTCTGGGGGATTGGGCCTAAGATGGCAATCAGACATCCCTCTGGCAGCCCGGCAGCCCTCGGGGGATGTCCACTTGCCAGCGGGGAGCAGGCCTAAACTGAATTCAGACATCCTTAGCACTGCTGACGAGGCAGGAGAGGCTCCCACCACCACTGCTGTACTGGCAGCCATCAGCCTGGCTTGTGGCTGAGCAGAGCTCCTCCCATGTGAGAGCGCCCTGACCACCAGAGGGCAGCACTTGCATTGAGCGTCTGTTCCCTGGTGGTCAGTGTGTGTCATAGTGACCAGTCATTCCCAGTCCTTCTGCTGTTAGGGTCAGTTTGCATATTACCCTTTTACTATATAGGATAGAGGCCTGGTGCATGGGTGGGGGCTGGCTGGTTTGCCCTGAAGGGTGTCCCGGATCAGGGTGGGGGTCCCCACTGGGGTGCCTGGCCAGCCTGGATGAGGGGATGATGGCTGTTTTTAGGCTGCCTGCACCCCCTTCAGGGTGGGGGTTTCCACTGGGGTGCCTGTCCAGTCTGGGTGAGGGGCTGAGGGCCATTTTCAGGCTGGCAGGTGACTGAAGCTCCCAGCCTCTCCTTTTTTTTTCTTTTTTTTATTCTGTGATTTATTTACTTTCTATGGCCATCACTGGAACTGAGAGCCGGCTTTAGCTCTGAGGCTGGCTCCAGCTTGAGGCCTCGGCTGCTGAAAGCAGGTATCTGGGCTTTGTTTAGCTTCTATTATTGAAACACTGTTGCCATCACTGCTGCTGTAAGCTCCAAGGCCGGCTGGCTGAAAGCAGCTATCTGGAGCTTGTTTAGCTTCTATAATTGCAACATAGTTGCTTAGACTGCAGCTCAGAGGCCGGCAGCGCCAGTCAGGGAAGCTTGGCTTCCTCCATCACTGGAGCAAGCAAGCCTCCCATTCGCTTCAGCTGCCTGGCTGCTGACCACCATCTTGGTTGGCAGTTAATTTGCATATTGGTCTGATTAGCCAATAGGAAGCATTCGGGGTCAATTTGCATGTTTTTCTTTTATTAGATAGGATATGCATAACCCATGGACACAGACAATAGTGCAGTGAAGACCTGGGGATGGGGGAGGTGTGGGGTGGAGGGAATCAATGGGGGAAATAAAGAGGACATCTGTAATACTTTCAACAATAGAAATAAATGAAAAAAATATATTGGCCATATTCTTATTTTTCAGTTGGACTTTCTTCAAAAATAATGAGCAAAGAATGCAAATATTTTAGAAGGTTATAAGGATCCTAAAAACCCTATCAAATGGTGATTTTTATTAGGAGACAATCCTGTGACAAAAATAAAGTGTACAAACAAAATCAGCTAAATGCTGTTATTTGAAATTAGGAGCACATACTTCAAATAAAACATGAAATACAGACACTGCATTATGGAAATAGGTTTACTGTCAAGCAGGCAATTAAAAACTAAAGTATAGTGAGCCACAGACAGATCCATTTTCTAGAGCCGGGATGAATACCAAGTGGGATTGTTTTCCTTTCTTTTCTCTTTCTTACAAGGAAAACAGGGATAGAATGTATTTCATATGCAGTGGAGTACATACTTTGGGGCGTTGACACATCTTTATTGGTCAGCCTGTCACTAAACAATTTAAACCTGTGTATGTAGTTTGTGGACAGTTGTTTCAGCTGCACATGTTACTAGAGAACCTCGACCTGAGTTAATTTCCCATTTAGAACTATGTGCGTGTGAAAGCAATCCTCATGGTAAACAGCATGCACCCCACAGTAAACACTGCATTATCCCCAAGTGGAATGATGGAGGCAACTCAGTAAACAAAAGCCCTGGCAGTCACTCCTACATTTTACAATTAAAAACTAATTACTCTTTGGAAATAAACAGTGTGGTAATTTCATTCTTAACCTGCAGCAAACAAAGCTCCACAACACTTATGTATTTGAGAACATGTCGTCTTTTGGTTAATGGATATTAATTTTTTCCAACCCAGTCTCTTAATCATTTCACAAGGGCAATGACAGCATAGGCACAGAAAGACTGGTGTGAAGAAATCCGGTTGTCTAAAATGTACACCACAGAAAACTATTATGAGCCCAAGGGCTCTAAGACATTTAAAAACCAATTAAGAAAACTAACTATTGCTGAGGTATTTGCTGCAAATATAACCGTAACCTGTTTTAGTAAAAGGAAAAGAAAGACACCAGTAAAGTGATAGGCCAGCAATGTAATAATAGCTAGTATTTATTAATGTATCGGTATATATCAAGAGATATTAAACATGCTATACATATTATCATTTTGTGTAATTCTCACAACAATCATCTGAGATAGTCACTGTTTATTGTCAACACATTAGATTCATTTTTATGAATTTCACTTATGAAATCTATAATAAAAGTAGCCTAAAGGCAAGGTGGAGACTTCCATCACATCAAAGACTACAATAGATATCAAAGGCTACATGAACACAGTGATTCCACTACTGGGAACCTAACCCAATAAATAATCATGTATGTTGTTTCCAAAAGAGCTTGCAGAAGCCGTGGAGGGTGGGGGAGACAAAGCAAAGCAATCAAGGCGAAATAAAAAGTAAAAGTAGTAAATGAAAATCCCTGGGAATTTACTACACAAATAAGTATTGTGTAAAATTCTTAGAGTTGGGTTATAAATTCAACTCTAACTAGAGATCAAAGCTAATAGAGAAATCAATTACAAGATTCAGTGTCCCTAATATAAAACATCAATGGATAGAATGAAGCCTGTTTTTCCTTGCTGGTATTAAGAGTTTGAGAAAAATTTCTCCTATGGAGAGCCTCAAAGTGATTCTCCTTAATGAACTCGAAAAGGTCTTCAATGGATGCTTACAGCAAATACTGCAAACCAAGTTCTAACCTAAAGTGTAGCTCAATGGAAAAAATACTACCAGGGACCAAACAATGGAAAACGTGGTGAGGTCCCTGAAGGCCTTGTTTGAACCAAGAGAAAATTTAGAAAACATGGAAGACTGAATGCACTATAAAGCGTGTAGGTTAATAATTTTAAAATCTCTGTTCCCCAAATCTTGGTCTCTGTCATCGATGCCAGAGAAAGGGTGACAGTTGTGGTGGTAGTTGTGGTGGAGTTTTAGGGTTCTATTTCTGCTTTGCCCAGTAGCAGCTCCTGCTTACAAGTTTAATTATTGGGCTTTCTTATTATTTTAAGAGAGGAGTCACTGAAAAAAGAAAAATGTGAAAGGGTTTATTGTGGCATTAAAGAGAGCAGTGAATAAATTACAACATAAAATCACCAAAAATTAGTAACACACATTTAGTCCTAAAAGTGTATTCTGCACAAGTGTTAAAGCTGGGTCACCAATTCAACTCTGACTGTTAACAGAGAGCAAAGCAAAGAAAAATCAATTACAAAATTAAATGTCAATGTGAGCCAATATGTTGTTTTCATTGAAGGTGATGATTCTAAAGATGAAAGAAAAGTATGGAATATTTTCATGCAATATGAAGCAGAATATGAAATATTATGCATGGCAATTCACAACTATGTAAATACTGTGCACATGTGAATGATAGAAGGAAATACAGAAAGATATGATTTTATTGGTGTGACTTCAAAGGTTTCTTTTCATCTTTTTTAAAAAAAATTATTTTATTTATTTTTAATATTTTATTGATTTGAGAGAGAGGAGAGGAAATGGATAGAGAAATGGAGACATCAATGAGAGAGATATCAACTGGCTGCCTCCTCAAAGCCCCACACTGGGGATCCAGCCTGAAACCTGGGCATTTGTCCTGACCAGAAATCAAACTGGGGACCTTTTGATTCATGGGTTGATGCTCAATCACTGAGCCACACCGGGTGGACTCGTTTCATTGTTAAACATGCCTTTAGAAAGGAACAATTGTTTTGTCTACATAAAGTTTTTAAAGAAAAAGGCAAACCACAACAAGATGGAAAAATAAATTGCCACAAATGCAACCGTAAAGGTTTAATATCCTCATTATTAATATCAAAATTATTAATTATTCACTGATAATAGGAAAACACTAATACTTAATTTTTTATTTTAATAATTTGAAGCTTGACAAGATAAAATAGCAAAAAGCACTGTATACTAATTATAGCATGCCAGGGAAACTGTTCAATTGCTTTATTTATATTAACTCATTTAAAACTTCATAACAACCTTTGTGAAGTAAGTACTGTTTACAGAAATGGGGAACCTGAAGCGTAGGAATATGAAGTAACTTACACAGACACATGGCTTGTGAATGGTGGCTCCAGGATTCAACCCCACGCATTCTAGCTCAGAGATCGCGCTCTTAATCAAAACACTAACTGTGTCTCAATAGCACGTTGCTAAGTTCCCCTCAGCCCAACACTCCATAATACTGGCATACAATAATAATGCTATCGCCCTCCAGCTGCATGCTATCCTACAGTTTTCAAAATGTTATCATATCATTATCTGCTCCTCAGGACACTTCTCTGAGAAAACAGTATCCTTCTGGCTTTGATTCCGACATTGCGATTGTACTACATCTGCTCAACATGTGCAGCCACTTCCATGGACTTGGCTCCTTGGTCCATCTGGTCCAAGGGGTTTGATTATCTGGATTTCAAAAGAACCCTGGGGAGCTGTGTGGGAAACTGTTTATTGCCTTCACTATCTGATAAGCGTAGACAGAGAACCACCCGCCTCCCCCAAGGCTGGGTGCCTTTGAAGCCCTAGCAAAGGTGAAGCTAGGCGCCACCTCTGTTTGTCCAGACAGTGGTAGCTGAAACTACTCCCCCATTTATTATTATGTAAATCCTTGCTGATGGGCTAGTCTGCTTGTTACTAGGGGGTCACCTGCCTAAGGGCTATGCTATGGGTGCATCCCATATTAATAAAAGCTTGGTGAGGCCTGAGCAAGGAGGAAGTCCTTCCCCTTGAGTTGGACTTTCCCGCCTGGTCCCCCAATATTTCCAATTATCTTTTGTCTTCTCTTTCATTTTGTGTGCGGCTCTGCTTCCAGTTCCTGAACCCTGACCCACGCAGGACGTGGGAAGGAAACACACAACAAGCTGTACATTTCATAACCTACAGCTTGTTATAGAAAGAATGAAACAAATCCAACTGCTACTATAACATCTCAATGTTTATCAGTGGTTCTTAACCTTCCTAATGCCGCGACCCTTTAATACAGTTCCTCATGTTGTGGTGACCCCCAACCATAAAATTATTTTTGTTGCTACTTCATAACTGTAATTTTGCTACTGTTATGAATCGTAATGTAATATCTGATATGCAGGATGTGTTTTCATTGTTTGCGACCCACAGGTTGAGAACCGCTGTTAGAGCGTTTAACAATAACTAAGCTTATGAGTGGCAGGCTAGGCTAAAACTTGATTTTTCTAAGACATGGTATATAAATGTAAAAGTGACCAGTGACAAAGTTAACCAGACAAGTACTCTAATATTAAATCCAAAGTGGATAACAAAGCTATAAGTGCTTATACTATGACTTAAACTATCATTTTCTTACTGAGAAAAATTACGTACATATAGCTCCCAGCATGTAGCCCAAGTTTATAAGCAAAGCTGTGATATGCTACTAGACAATGGAATTGCCACCTGAGAGGAATACAAGAAGCATCAAAAGCCTTTGTGTCCGGTCAGTGTTTTGAGTTTCCCTATAAATAGAAAAAAAATGACTTTATGCCTTTTTATATTTTTTTAAAGTTCAGCATTGTTAGTCTATTTTAAAGTTGAGACCCCAGGGAACTGAATAGCAAGAAAGCGATAGGTCAAAGTGACAGATTCAAAAATGTAATGCTCTTTCTACCTAGCAGAAAGGCAAAATCAACTAATATCCCATTGAGCATTTGCTTTAACAATAACTAAAAATTGCTTTCTTGTAAAGTGACTTAAAATTCACAGGACAAAGGAAATTTTTGAACAGAAGAAATACAAAGGGAAAATATACAGAATGGTTCCTGTGACTTTCCTGAAGGTGTGAAAAGTGCCAATTGTAATCTTTTCTTAAAATTCAAATTAGGAATTAATTTTGTAGGTGTTGATTTTTTATTATTAAAAAATTTGAACTTTGAAGAATTATTATAGTATATTTAAACAATTAGATTAAATTCGGCCTTTACCTCTTTGGGGATTAAAAGTTGTAAAATCATCCTGACTCTTTTTATGAAAAAGACCATTATCAAGACAATGGACAAGTAATTTGTTTTTGCTTTGTTTTTAACTAAGAACACACCTTATCAGTGGTGTTCTGAAGTTGGATCCCACCAGCCCACAAGAAAATGTTCATTTTAGAAAAATAAAGAAAACACTGATACTTGAAAATATAAAACTGACTCTAATCTGACCACTAAAAGCTAATAAACACAATTATAATAATAATGTTTGTAAAACACCATGTACTATTCTTTTTCTAGAGTATTTTTATATATTGACTCAATTGTTATTACAATATTTTGAGGCACAGACTCAAATTTCATAGCTTCCATTTCACAGAAGAGAAACTGAAGCACAGAAAGGCTTAAGTGACTTGCTCCAAATTACAGAGCTACTAAGTCTTAGTCAGGCTTCAGGCTGATAGTTTGTCCTTAGATTAGTGATTTTTACCCAGTATTCTCGATTGCTGGAAACTCTTTTTATGTCACATATATCATGAACATTAAGTAAATGGTTCTATGGAATGAAGAGTCACATGTTAAATATTGTAGATGCTTTCCAAGTGACACATTTCAGACAGCTTTATAACAACAAAATATCTTCTTTGTATTTTAACATTTAATATCATAACACTGTCTACCAAATTAACCAGCTATCAGAAAATAAACCTACAAAATAAATTTCATTGTAGATGTGAGTAAAAGTATTCTTGAGAATGGATTCCGTAGAAAATATAATGATACTACTATGGTTCAACTTGATATTTAATTGTCTTCCTTCCATCAATTCAATACTTCCTTAATTCAAGTACCTTTAAAAAAATCAAGATCAATGCTGACTAAAATTCAAGTTGATCAAAACAGGGTTTCTATGCAATTTATTTTGCACACTTTCCTATATCTTATGACCAAATCAGGGGAGATATAGCTACAAAATTAACAAGTTCATTGTTGAGACTGACACATGGAAACTTGATCAAAACGAGGTAGCTTTAGTTTGCTCCACTTCTACACAACTGCCATTTTAGAAGAGCTGCTCGTGCCACTTTCTTTTGCTTCAGATGTGTCATTTCAATTCTTCCCATGAAGTGATTCAAGTAGGAGGTACTGCAGTTGAATACATTTCAAAGCTAAAGTATACACTTCAAATAGATTGATTTCAAGATTTGAAGTACTGTTCTAATAATTAAATAGTTGTTTCATGAAGAGTTATTCTATCAAGCCATTTTCAAAGACTACTATTTCTAAAAATTATACACCGTAATGTATAGTCCATGCTCTATATTTTCAATTATAGATGAGCATCCCATACGCCCCTGCCAAATACGTATAAGGTTAAGTCTATAGTATTGGGGGAGAGAAAACTGCAGATTCATAATCATGTTTCATAGTATTCAGCAATAAGAGGTAATCCTGGAGATTATCTAGTTGTGGCCGAGGCAGGATTGATGTGCATGTAACCCAATTCTGCTTCTTTTCTGGGCATGCAGACTACATGCCACAGGCTGTGGAGAGCGGCTATAGTGTTTGGACAGGCTCAAGCCTCGGATTAATGAGAGGGCACGGTCCTCTTGTGGCAAAGCCACCTGCAAGTCCTCACTTGGCGGGCAAAGCCCTCCCAGCACAATTATAGCCAAAGGCTATTGCTGAAAGCTTGACCTTATGGTCCGAACCTGTGGTCCCATGTGGCTGAGCAATATAGGCTGCAAGAGGTGCAGCAAGTAAACAAAGCTTGTTCAGGATTTGAAACCTGTGAGAAAGTTGTAAACATCTTGACCACACCCTTACTTTGTCTCGTGGAATCTGGCTATAAAATAATGATTCGGCTTGCAGGCTGTGGCGCTGTCTCTCCATCAGAGAAGGCAGCGTCCCACCTAGCCCCAGCTTTATTCTTTTGTCTGTCTTTTCTAATCCTTCACGGCCCCCACTCAGCTTCACCCTTGGCCGTGCTGAGCACGGCACAACAGGCTCCTTGCAATTGTTGCATGTGACTGAATTCTAGCCAGTGGATTGCAAGCGAACATGCTATTTCAAGACTTGGTCCATAAAAAATCTCCCATACTTAGTCTTCTATGCTGTCTTTTCATTTCTACTGATTGGAAGGGAGAAAACACCTTATTATGGGTGTTCTGAAGCTGGATCCCACCAGCCTATAAGAGCCAATTATTATAGACATTTGAGAATGTTTTCAGCCAGTTGTAGCTTGAAATTGTTCATGGTGGCAGTATTTACAACAGACAGCAAATGCTACACATTAGAACTCTACTTTTTTTTGGTGAGATGGTTTGCTAGCACACTACTGCCACTAGAATGGTTTTGTAATCCACATGTGGAAGATGACAGAGCCAAAATCTAGAAGGAACTTAGTCTCTGATTCAATACTGGGAGAAAAGCTACCTGACCAGGAACACCTCTATTAGGCTGTTACACCAGCAAGAAACAGGGTGCCCGGGTTTGCTCAGGACAGTCTTTGTGCCCAGTTTCTCAGTATAATTAATGGCGACCCCTTTCACTTGCAGAAGTGTCTTAATTTGAATAGTAGTCATTCTAGTCAGATAAAACATAAAATATTTCTTAAATTTGAATATTTAAGGCTTATCTTTCATAGCCTCTGTTAGTAATAGCATAACTAATACATTGACCTCCTTCATTTTACATGAAGACATTTGATCATCATGGTAATTTTATGAAGAAGAGCAGTTATCTGATATGTAGCCTTTCACATGTATGTAAAGCAAAGCACAGAGATTACAAAGTAATTTGTCAAACTAACAATGGCAGAGGAGGGAAATTAATACACAAATTTGAATGAGAGGGCAACTAATTTTAAAAGGTTACAAAATAAATATATTTTAAAAGATCTGCTCTGATGAAGGGGTCTGAATATAAGGCACATTTGAAAATTAAAGGAAACTTGTAGAAATAAATGATAGATAATTGAAGATTGAAACTTATTGAAGGAATTACCAGCAGATTAATAACAGTTGAAAAGGTAATTTGTGAACCAGAGCTAGCTTTAGAGAGAGAAGTAAAAGGCAGGATAGAGTACATACTATAAAGAAATTCTAAAATTTTAAATATTTAAAGAAAGATTAATAAAGATTGGTGTTGAGAGATATAGAAGGTTGAATGAGGAAATGAAGTCTAATAGATTTTCCAGAAGGAAAGGAAAAGAGAATGATGGAAAGCAATTATCTGATAGATTAAGTAAAATAATGTTGACAATGTACCTATTACTGGCAGTGAATAATAATAATAATAATAATAATAACAATAATAACAATAATAATGCTAGTTCCCTATCCCTCTTCTGCACTATTTCTTGCTTTCTAATAAAAAAAAAAACTAATTTAAAATTTAAAAATATTGTGTATACCTGTATACTTAGACTGGTTTCATAGTTTATGCCCAGGCCTTTATACGTTATTTGCTCATCTTCATAAGCATGCTAGCAAATTGCTTTATTACTTCCACTCATCAGAAGAAGAAACTAAAATTCACAGAGGATAATAATTATCATGAAACCACACAGCTGGGATTAAACTCTAGTATATTTCACTCCAAAGAATTTTTACTGCTCCTCAGCAATTTTCTAATTTTAATTACCATATTCAATAGCAAGAAGGTCACTTCATCAAGTCATGCTCATCAAATAAGGACTTTTGTGCAAAATAATGCAATGTCTTTATTGGAAGTAGACGTGTGAAATAAAAAGAAGCATGGGCATGTATAGCACATGTTACATTTATAAACTATAAAATTACTGCATAGTTATTAATTGGAAAAACCAGTCATTCTTCCAGATAGAAGAAACAATTCATCCTGAAGCAGTTTTTCCTTTTGTTTATGTCAGAATGATGATGCTCTATATACAGGGCTTCTAATGGATTTGCTGGCAGTCCTTAAGCCAGTCAGTGAATGCTACAATAAACAATTTGTTTTCTGGCTTGCTTTAACCACTTATAAAAATTTGTGCTGTGCTTGCTCAGCATGACAATGTTTGCTTTCCAACCAAACGCAAAGCAAGGCTTGCACGCAATCTTATATATGCTTAGCCCCCCAGCTCTGCTGTGTGCGTTTCATTCATTTATGTATCCAATATCGTGCAAGTAGTTTATGCTAAGTATTGTATTTATTCCTGAGGATATTATAGTGAATACAGATGTTAAGTTTTTGACCTCATGGAGCTTACCATTTAAGGGAGTGACAGCAAAAAAGTTAATGAAACAAAATAATGATAAATTTCTGTTACTGCTATAAAAGAAACAAATAAGGTGGTGACTTTATTTGGGGTTGACCTATTTTTTACAAGATGATTGAGGATGCCTTTCTAAGTACTGTACTGATCTTAAAGACATGAAGCCCATATTCTCCAAATCTTTCTTCCTCATATCTTTTCCACATCAGTGGCTGTGACTTTGTTAGCCCTGATGATAATGGGGCAGCTTCACTACAGGGCCACCAAGTGCCTCTAGGCAGCTTGTGGTTTTAAGTGCATATAAGTCAGGTTTCATTTTTCTCTCCCTTTCCTGGCTCCATTTATCTTCCTCGTCATTATCTTATTTTCCTCCCTCCCAAATGATCATTTCTTTTCTGTTGTACTCCTTCATCTAGCCTCTAATTCGGATTTCAGATTTGAGACCACCTCTCAGCTCCATGGATGAGCAGCGGACTCTCCTTTCCCTCCCACCTCAGAGGGTCCTCTCCTTCTCACTCAGTCCCAGTCTCCTTCAAAGGCAAGTTTATCCACCAAAACACAGCAAAGCGGAACCCAGAATTCATTCATTCATCTATTCATATATTCAAACACACCTGTTAACACCAAGCAGTGCGCTAGATTCTAAGAAAATAACTATGAAGAAAATGAAAGTAGACAATAAAAATAATTTGTAAGAGTTGATGAGAGACACTCAAATGGATGCTTAATACAAAGAACAATAAACTTTGTGTCTCAAGCAACATAAAGAAACTGCCATATTTACCCATTACCTTGATCTTAAACATAGTTATCTCTTTTTATCTCAAATTAGTCAAATTAATCTTATCAAATTAATACCCATTAGTGGGTTGTGAGTTAGTGTTGCAACCAGCATTTTTTAAAAATGAAATACAATTGAACAGAATAGAAAATATGATATCACATTGTATGTACTAAAAATAAATTTTTATTCATGAATCTTTTCTTTCAATAATGTATACATTTATGTACCTTGTTGCAATGTAACATTTTTTAGTGTGGGTCAGTCAGAGTTTATAAAGCGTTTAAAGCCACTGTATTGAAAAGCAGCTTATGAAGTCATCCTAACTGGAAATAGATGAACTTTACAGTAATAAACTGTGGGAGTCAATCATTTAATCCTTTTGTACATTAATCTAATGTGTAAAAAGAGAGATCATATACCCTATTCTCTGACAAATTTGAATTCCTGTTAACACAAAATTCCTCTACTGAGACTAATTAAACGAAGAGTATTAGTCAGTTGTTTCACTTTCAGAGTTTTGTTGGCGGTATGTCCTTAAGAACGATTACACAAAAAGACCAATATCGGTCAGCAGCTGTGATCACCAGCTCTATTTATTGACTAGGAAGTAAATTTTAGTTTTTCCATTCAATCAGGACTTTGTCTTTGTGCTATATCCATGCTGCCTACCACAGTGCCCGCCATTGAGTAAGTAAATAGTTGTTAAATAAAAGACTCTATCAACCAGTCCATTAAGTACAAACAGTGTGGGTGTTGTTTTTTACAGTGCTAAAATATTCTAAACTGCTTAAATATATTCTTTGTAATGCATAGTATGTGTCATTTAGCTTAGATTTCAATTCAAAATTAGTGTGAGAGAGCCTCGCCTAACCAGGTTTCAGTGCATATACTGTATGTCAAACGTGTGAAGACCATGTGCAATGCCCAATACAAAAACCTGTGGCTGCACAATGCAGAGCTCGTGGGTAAACACATGGGACACAGCAACAACTGAGGAATGTTTGTTGGTTTGATTTTTGATTTGTCAGGTGAGTTAGAGAGCAAAGGCGTGTATGCTTTCCAATCCAATTTCATATTTACCTCATTCCTACTAGAGGGAACATGCTTCTGGGCTCACTATGCAACTAAATTTGTGGGTGGACATGTTTGAATACAATAAAAACATTTTACTGGTTTAATAACCAAAGTTACATACAACTGCACCTAATAGTTCTTACAAATATTGTGCTATAGTTAAAAGCAAACGGAATGTATCATCAAGATGATCAACGTGGTTCACAAATAAGCTCCCTGAACATAATCCTTTGGTTTAAATCAGATCATTAACTTCTGGGAGAAAAGGGTAAGTACCAGTAGCTAACTCTGCCAAGAAAACATTTCTTCTGCTCCTTTATCACATGAAATTAAAATAAATAGTTTGAAACACTCTAATTGCAGACAAATATAACTGACCCAGTTTATGTAGAACAGTGGTTCTCAACCTTCCTAATGCCACGACCCTTTAATACAGTTCCTCATGTTGTGACCCAACCATAAAATTATTTTCGTTGCTCCTTCATAACTGTAATTTTGCTACTGTTATGAATCATAATGTAAATATCTGATATGCAGGATGTATTTCCATTGTTACAAATTGAACATAATTAAATCATAGTGATTAATCACAGCAACAATATGTAATTATATATGTGTTTTCCGATGGTCTTAGGTGACCCCTGTGAAAGGGTCGTTCGACTCCCAAAGGGGTCGCGACCCACAGGTTGAGAACCACTGATGTAGAAGCTGCTTACGATGTGGCTTTAAAGCAGAGTAGAAGAGAACAATATTGACCAGTAATCATGAGAAATATTTGGTATTGAGGATAAAGGCTAATAAAAAAACTCACAAACATGCAAAAAGGTCATTTTCTGTCAGCATATGCAGAAAAAAAATTATATGTTGCTTCTTATCTGCTGCAGAGAAGTCTATTTTCTTTAATGGTTCTTCTTAAGAGATATAAGAACTTTTAAAAAAATAAATAGTGCAATTAAGTGGATGGTAACTAGACTTACTGTGGTGATCACTTTGCAGCAGATGCAAATATTGAATCCTTCTCTTGTACATCTGAAACCAATATCAATTATACCGTAATAAAAATTTTTGAAAAATTTAATAGTCCAATTTTGCATGAGTTTTTTTTTAAATGATTATATTTTGATAAAGGGAAACTAAAAGGATTGAGAGAAAATACTAATTTTTTGAGAGATGAAGGGGTTGAGAAATTAGACCACAATTTGGTCATATAACTGTATCTAAAATCTTACGCAGCTAAACCTCTGTATTGGGTCCATACAGCAGTCTTATGGAGCAGTTGATACTCAGAAAGAATGGAGAAGTGTCACAATGAAAGAAGTCACTTTTAAATCTTGTCCGATTCAGAGTAAATATGATCATGTTGGTTTCTGGTCCCTATTCTACTCTCTGCCATCCAGAAAGGGAGTTACTGAGAATTAAGGGGAGGAAAGGCCAAGTTTAAAGGCATTGTTAGGCAAACACTGCAATCTCTACGTTTGAGGTGGTAGGGGGTCGTCTGTCTTTTAGGCTTATCTTGTGTCTAAGGTAAGAATTGAAAGGACAGGATTTGATCCCACCTAGAAGCTATCTTGGCCAGAAAAAGTCTGAGGTTGTCTGCCTTAAAAGTGCTCCTTTCTAGAGTTTAAGGAGGAACAAGTTTCCTTCCTTGACATGTTATGTTACACCTGCCTTTTAAGGCATGAAAGGAAGCCCAGTATCCCTTATCCACGGAATGCACAGGGTTTGTGATCAGAGCATAATGGTGAGAAGAGAAAAGGCTTTCTCAAGGCTTTTTTTTGGCCTTGAAATTCCGCCTAGTGCTCTTAAGTGGCATTCAGAGTTAGTAGGAACACAGAATGTGCTCATTCAGGATCTGGTTCTTGGACAAATATTATCTCCATTACAGCAGAGACCTAGCCATTCTCTTTGTATCGTTCCTGCAATACCGCTAGCAGCTTCAATTATCTATTTCTCTCTGAGACTCGACTCTAAACTGTATACCCAAGAGGGAAACAATTTCAAGTACTGTGGGGTTTGGTGATTGTATATATGCTATGATTTTGAGCAGTTTACTTTTTTTTTCATTTTTATTGAATTTATTGAGTGACATTGGTTCATAAAATTATATAGATTTAAGGTGTATAATTCTAAAATCAATTTACATTCTTTAAAGTGTTTGTCTCTAAATGAAATCAGTTATTTTGAAATAAAAGTATATAGAAATAAGCCAGTCAATGAAGGAAAATACCACATGATCTCACTCATTCATGGATAATAGAGACCATTATAAACTTTTGAACAATAATAGATACAGAGGCAGAGCTGCCTCAAACAGATTGTCAAACTGCAGCGGGAAGGCCGGGGAGGGTTGGGGGGCAGGAGGTAGGGGGGTAAGAGATCAACTAAAGGACTTGTATGCATGCATACAAGCATAACCAATGGACATAAGACATTGGGGGATAGGGGAGGCTAGGGGACTGTCTAGGGCGGGGGGATAAAATGGACACATATGTAATACCCTTTGTAATACTTTAAGCAATAAATTAAAAAAAAAGTATATTTGTTATTTTTAAATTGCATGCAAAAGATAAAAGGGCAGAAGTTTGTTTGGGGAATATATAGTATTCTTAAAACGTTTCTCCAAATAGTTCCATTGTTACTTTTACATATGCACCTTGTCTGTGAGCTGTGCCATACCTTTCAACCTGTAGCCTCCATCAAGGAGAAGAACCACTGAGAGAGTATATTAAAGAGCAGTTTCTTCAGTGACTAGGATACAATTCCTGTTTATATGATTTACCCATCCACTTTGCTTAATGGCAATCCACACACACACACACACACACACACACCATGTATGCATAGGTTATACACATATATGTACATTGTATAGCGTTGAGCAAATTGGATATGTATGCATGTGTATCATATACACATACACTTGCACACTCACAAATAAATACACAAGGAAGTTTTCTATAAAAATATTCTGGTATACATTTTGATAAATTTGGGGAAAACATTTTTAGAACCCCCCAAAAATCCTTATATAGTTTTATTTCAAAAATATATCCCTATTCTAAGCTAGAGTTGGTTATCATTTAGTGTTTGGAATAAAGAATACCATGTAGAAGTCAGCTAATGTGATTAACATATTGAGAGCTTTTCTAAGTAAGAAATATCATTCTAAATGTTTCAAATATATTATTTTATTTAAATCTCCCAACTCTATGAAGTAAGTGACAATGATTCCCATTTCACAGTTAAGGAAATGAGGCTTAAAAGAAGTAAAGGAACTTGCCCAAGGATACAGGGTAGTAGGCGACAGAGCTGAGAATAAGTGTCGTATCCATCAAGCATGGATCACAGCACAGGATGCTCTCCTTACCAAGCACATGACCTTTAACAAATCGCTTTTTTCCCTGAACCTCAGGTTCCTTTGTCAGAAAATGAAGATATCACGAGAATCTAGTAAGAAGGCAGAGGAAACCATTGTAAAGACTCTCTCTCTGTTAGGAACTATATATCTGAGATGTTTCTATTTCTCCACTACAATATCATGACTTCCCTTTTCCTTTGTGAGTTGTTCATGGCTGCTTCTTCCAAGAGTTTCAAATGCAACACAAGCCTAGAAACTTACTGTGTGTGCCTTCCAATCCCCGGAAACAGGCAAACCGGGTAGTAATAAGTTCATAGGTTCATAGGTGTAGGATGTTTACCATATGCTACAATGGAAGAGGCAGGGAAGGAAAGTATGAAAATGGAAGGCAAAGGGGTGTAGTTCTTCTAAAGAGAGATATTGAATTACTACTCTCACACTGTATTTCAACACCTTTTTTTTTCGTTTCACTTTCAATAATATCTGCTCACTCTGAATTGAAGACTGCTCTGGGATTTCTACCAGATAGGTAGATTCACCTATTCTGGACTACACCTTTATAAACTTTACTTGATTTTGTAATACACTGAATATTTTCTTCATATCTTCCAAAGATACAGTAAAATCTCCTTTCTTTTATGATGACCTCCCTATTACGTTTAT
The DNA here is from genome assembly GCF_014108235.1 of Myotis myotis. NCBI lineage: Eukaryota > Metazoa > Chordata > Mammalia > Chiroptera > Vespertilionidae > Myotis > Myotis myotis. The sequence continues at coordinate 28,324,228 of NW_023416318.1, forward strand.
TGTTATGAAATAATTTATGTTATCTCACTTGTTTGGGGCCTTATGTGTGAGGGGAAGCAAGGCACAAACTTAAAACCGAAGTTCTTTACTTACATTTGTATTTAAAAACAGCTGACAAAATATTGATTCTAAGATCAAAAAAACCCTGATAACATCAAAATAGCATTAAAATATGCCACTCTGGCATAAGTACTACTTTGAGCTAAAAGCACTTAAAAAAATAAAACACAGCAGGTGCAAAAGGATGCTTTCAACCTCCATTTTTCCTTCCCAAAATCAAGAGCGAAAAGCTTCAAATAGATGTCCTTTTGCCAGGAGGAACGTATCCTTCTTACAGCCAAGGATGGCAAGTCGAAGCTAAGAGAATTCTGTATGAACAGACCTTGTTAAAATGCTTATCTTCCTGTGGTCTCCCCTTATATTTTAGTTGCTTTTTCACAATTGCTTCTTGTTCAACCTTGTATAAAAGCATTTAGATTTTGTCATTTCTTTGGGCCTTTATTTCCTTCAAAGGCTGGCATGCCATGTAAAGCATATTCCATTTGTATGCTTTTATCTTGTTAATTTGTCTTGTTTCAACTTAATCTCCAGCCAAAACAATAGGAAAGTAGAGGTAAAATGCTGCCTCTCCTACAGCATCAATGTATGCTGTGGCATCCCAGCGTTCTCTTGCACGTGATCTGGGAAACACTGCATGCCTGCCCAGCGCTCTGGTTCTTTGCAGACATGTCATCTTGTCAACATGTGAAGCCCTCCATGGCAGGTACGATGTCTTACTTTACACTCTATCATTTGCCCTCAAAAATTGTACATTGAAAGGTTTAATGCGTTTGGGTGAAATGGATGAAACTAAGAGGTAGAGTAACAAATAACAATAGGTTTTATAAATCAGAGAGAAACTTCACATTTTCCAATTATAGTCCGGTGAGTGGTGCCCATCATTTATTTCCTCAGCTGTGGTATGTGCTTATTCAGGCCTTTCCATGATGCAAAATGGAAAGATTAAAGAGTTTAAGATGTTATGTAACTTTTTGCTTTCAAATAAAGATATTTGAGTGTGTGTGTGTGTATAATAACTAACATTCTCACTATGTGTTTATTAACATTTCTAAATACTCAAATATACATATTATTGAGTCTAACCCCCCCCCCCCCCAATAATACCAGAAGGTAGAACAAGTATTTTTAACTTCAACTCCTAAATGAAAAGGTTGGTGATCTCCCAAGATTTTTAGTTAGTGGTAAATCTGAAGTTGAAATAAAATATTTTGATGCTTGGAACATAGATTTTTATACTAAGCTATACTTTTGTTCCACAATTAAACTTCATATCTCATAAAAATAAACACAAATTTTTGTTTAATAAAGCACACAGTGACTTATCATATTTGAAAAAAATAGATAATGAGAGATAGCATAACAACAATGTAGTAAATTATTCACTGAGAGTTCAGAGAAGAGATAAATCAAATATGCACAGAAGTAGTTTGGGAACTCTTCAGGGAAAAGACCGAACTTGAACTGGGCCCTGAAATGGAATAACTTGGAGAGGAAGTGCATGTTAGATGAGGCATCTCAAGTAACCTAACCATCATGCAATTTAAATGCAGCATGTACTTAAGACACTGCTGCTGAAAGAAATGAACTGTCTGTCTCCAGAGGTGACCCCATGAATATTTGTTAAATGATTCAATATGACATTAAGATGAGATTTGAGGATTTGCTAGTGAATGATTTGCAAGTGAAGTCATGAATATTATCATGAGCTCTGAGCCTAAGATAAATTGGGCTATGAAGCTACTAATAAAATGTAGTAAGTTCCACCTTTCTTTCCTCCTACCATTCCAGCAGGATTTTCTGGACACTTGTTCTTGTGGCTGAAACGAAACCATGTTTTGCTTCAGGAAAACACGTGTTTATCTGTGTTCTGTAAGTAAATGAGGAAGTGATAATATGAAGAGGCAGGAGTAATTATAGTGAGGCTAAGTTAACCCAAAACTTGGCAGTGTCTAAACACTGACTTAATCCATTGTCCAGAGTTGTCCTAGTCAGTGGTCGGCAAACTCATTAGTCAACAGAGCCAAATATCAACAGTACAACGATTGAAATTTCTTTTGAGAGCAAAATTTTTTAAACTTAAACTATATAGGTAAGTACATTGTTATTAATTTAATTAGGGTACTCCTAAGGCTTAGGAAGAGCCACACTCAAGGGGCCAAAGAGCCGCATGTGGCTCACGAGTCGCAGTTTGCCGACCACGGTCCTAGGTTGAAGATTTGGTTATTTAAAAATGCATGTACCCTGAGTCATGATGTATTAACAGTGGGGTATAATATTATGCTAAAGTGTATTAAGATCCCAGAAATACATAGCATGCTCAGCTGGAAATTTTGAGACACTTTTGCTATATTTCTTTTTCCAACACCTCTGTCCTAAAATATGATTTCTTCTATCTGTTGAATGCATGACATTTGCAATTGAAAAGGTTACTATATTCAAATAGTTCTAGGAAATTCTCCAAACCGCCTGGTCCCAGGGCCCCCTGGAGGTGAGGAAAAGTGTCCAGCCCTCTCAGGAGTTTGTAACATTCCCAGCACATTCTACCTACGAGATAATTAAGATCTAGATCTACAAGAGTTCCCACAAGTTCTTTTCTGCCCTAAGTCAAGAAGTATTTTCTGAAGGTATTAAAGAGACTTGCAAATGAAACACAGACTGTGGGTTCCAGTCTAGCATGTACAGAGCTTAGAAGTTGCCATTATATTGTAACAATAAGCAAAAATCTGGAAAAACTGAAAAATCAACAATTCTTAGATATCAGAGAAGATCATAGGGCAAAAAATTGAACAAAAATTGGAGACAGACAGGTAGATACAGAACATCACAATTTACCAGAGCAGAAGCCCAGGAACAGACACACCTCTAGGACCACTGCTGGGTAGGAAAACCGGAAGTGTGACTGATGAAGAGCAGGAGCCTTAGTGTAGACAATTGTGAGTTAAAAACTCTGGAGGAACGTAGTGATGCAGTTCGGGGCCACGCTTCTGTCCGTTTCGCCTCCAGAAGCTCTACAGGTCCTCACAGCGAACATGGAGAAACATCTGCTTCCAGCACGGGACAGGGAAAAGCACTGATTCTGAAATACACCGGAGCATGCTCTTCCTCTTAACAATGCCTGCCCCCAGGAAAACTTGTGAACCAGAGCCTAACCTGCTGGAGTTTATCAGAGTCTAAACTACCTGAGGGACCTACCCCATCTCTAGCCATCCTGTATCTTGTTTCACCTAAGGGGTAGGGGAGGAGACTGAAAAAGCACAGGTAAAGTTCATGGTCCAGGGGCACAGGCTCACCAAAACACCGAGACCTGATCCTAGGACTATAGGACACTTTCCCTCCCCAGCATCTTACTGCACATTACTAAATGCCTTTTTAGGACAGTTCTTTTTACCCAGCATGTCATGTCCACCTTTCCTAAAAATTTACAAGGCATTATAAGAGATAAAAAATAGTCAGAAGAGACTGAAAAGGATCAGAACCAGAGTCACATATTGGAAGGAATATTGGAATGATCAAATGAATGTTTTATCCTAATAATTAATATGCTAAGGGCTTTAATGGAAGGAAGAGAAAAATAGGCAAGAACAGATGGTTAATGTAAAAGAGAGATGGAAATTCTAAGAAAGGCTAAAAAATGCTATAGTTAAAGAAAAATTAAAAAAACACTACTGTATCAGAAATGAAGAATGCATCAGTGGACTGGACATGGTTGAAGAAAGAATATATGAACTTGAAAATATGACAATGAAAACTTCCAAAACTGGAGAAGCAAAGAGCAAAAGGATTTTTTTAAAAAAATACAGAAATTCCCAAAACTGTGGAAAAACTATAAAGGGTGTAACATATGCATAATGGGAATATCAGAAAGAGAAAAAAAGAAAAAGTAATATTTGAAAACAAATAACAACAGAATTTTCTACAAATTATTGTTAGACACAAAAGAACAAATTCAGGAATCTCAAAGAACACCAAGCAGAATAAATTCCAAAACAACTGTAACTAGGCATAGTGTAATGAAATTTCAAGAACTCAAAAAGAATTTTAAAAATGATAGAAGTCAAAGGGAAAAAAAAACAAAAAAAAAAAAACACTGTACATGTGAAAAAGCAAAGATAAGAATTAAATCTGACTTTGCTTCAGAAAACATGAAAGTGAGAAGAGAGTGGACTGAAATATTTCAAGTTTTGAGAGAAGAAAGAAAATGCAAAACACCATCTGTATCTTGTGAAATTACCCTCTGTAATTGAAGGACTCACAGCAGCCTGCTGCCTACCTAAATCATGGTGTTAGTTACTAACTAGATGATCACCTTTGTCTAGGGCAGTCAATTTTGTCTTGCAGGGGGCATTGCCAAATTTCTGGTTGTCACTAATGGGAAGGGGGGTGTTGCTACTGCTATCCAGGGGTAGAAACTAAGATAATTGAAAACATCCTGTAATACACAGGACAGCGCTCCATCCAAACACTATCTGGCTCAAAATGTCAATCGTCCCAAAACCGGTTTGGCTCAGTGGATAGAGCGTCAGCCTGCGGACTGAAAGGTCCCAGGTTCGATTCCGGTCAAGGGCATGTACCTGGGTTGTGGGCACATCCCCAGTAGGAGATGTGCAGGAGGCAGCTGATCAATGTTTCTCTCTCATCGATGTTTCTAACTCTCTATCGCTCTCCCTTCCTCTCTGTAAAAAATCAATAAAATATATTTATTTAAAAAAAAAAAAAAGTCAATCGTGCCAAGGTGGGTGAAATATGCATTTCACCTTTAAATGTAAAAAAAAGGGGGTCAAATATATGGTGATAGAAGGTGATTTGGTTTTGGATGGTGGACACACAATGCAATATGAAGACCATGTATCATAGAAATGTACGCTTGAAAGCTATATAATCTTATTAACCACTGTCACCCCAATTAGTCTAATACAAAATAAAACATTAAACATAAATTCATTACTTGGTCAAGAAAATAAATGAATGAGTATGAAAAATTTAATTTTTTTCAATAATAGTTGACATACAATATTATATTAATTTCAGGTGTGATTAAACAGCATAGTGATTAAACATTTATAGACCTTATGAGGAAATCACCCCAATAAATCCAGAACCCACCTGGCACCATACAAGATGTGTGACAGAAAATGGGTACTCTGTCACCTAGTTAGCAGCCACTACCATGATTTGCATGATTTACATAGGCAGCTTGCTGCTATTAGTTCTGCTCTTTTTCTTGAGAAATATATTTATTTATTGATCTTTTAATTCTTCATATTGCTTCCCCATAAATGTTTAAATTAAAATCTATCACTAGGCTCTGCTGTTTACTAGCTGCATGACTTGATAAATTACTTGACCTCTACGAGCTTCAAGTTCCTTGTGATGGAAGTACTTTATGTAAAGTGCTTTAGCACCATGCCTGATATATAATAAGTGATTAATAAGTTTTGGGTTATGATAGATGATTATGCTAAATTGTATTATGATTAAAAATATGTTCCCCTTCCTACTGGATTATTTTATATTAAATCATATATAATAAAAAAGAAAGCATTGGAAAATCAATGAGTAAAAGCAAAATTTAAAAATTATTTTTCTTGCCCTAACCGGTTTGGCTCAGTGGATAGAGCATCGGCCTACAAACTCAAGGGTCCCAGGTTCGATTCCGGTCAAGGGCATGTACCTTGGTTGCGGGTACATCCCCAGTGGGGAGTGTGCAGGAGGCAGCTGATCCATGTTTCTCTCTCATCGATGTTTCCAACTCTCTATTCCTCTCCCTTCCTCTCTGTAAAAAATCAATAAAATATATTTTAAAAATTTATTTTTCTTATCCTTAATTGATGGGAAATTATGGGTATCCTGTATGACTTGCTTTGGCCAATAAATTGTGAGTGAAAAATGGCCACTTTCAAGAAGAAGCTCTAAGAAACATTGTGTTATCCTACCACCTTTCCCCTGACTCTCCACTGAGACAGTAATGTCTCAGGTAGGGACTATTTCTTTCCTCAGCCTAAGACCCAGAGAAGACAATATGAGCAGAAGAACAGCCCACCTGGGATAGATATATAACTAGGTCCAGGAAAAAAAAAGTAAAAGAGAAATAAAGCCTCTCTCAGACAAAAATTGGGAAAATTTATTTCTAATAGACTTGCCTTATAAAAATTATTAAAAGAAGTTCTTCAGAAACAAAGAAAATTATGTAGGTCAAAAAATCAGATCTAATAAAGAAAGGAAGAACACTGGAAAGGAAGAGTGAAAGCAAAATTTAAAAATTATTTTTTATCCTTAATTGATCTAAAATTACAGATTATTCAAAATAGCAATAATGTACTTTATTAACTATGCATGTGTGAATATATATATGCATACTTATATATATGCATACATATATTCATTTATTTACACACACACACTTATGTGTAAATAAATGAATGACAGGAATGATAAAGGAATGGAAAGGAAGAATTTAAAAAAACTTTAATAAGGCGTTCTCACTACCTGTAAGTCAATAGTATAGTATTGAGAGTGAACTTAGATTAGTTGTAAATGTATAATTGCAAACTCTAGGGCACCTGTTTTAAAGGATTTAAAAGAAATATAATTAATATGCTAAGAAAGGAGAGAAAATAGAATTATATAAAATGCTCAATTAAAACCAAAAAAGCCGAAAAAAGTGTGGAAGACAAAAATAGAAACAAAGAATAAGGCTTACAAGTAGAAAACATCAATAAAATCCAAAGTAAGCAGGAGCAAAAAAATGATAAAAATTAGAAATGAAATCAATGAATTTGAAAACAAATTAATAAAGATCATCAGTAAAAAATCCAAAAGCTGATAATTTGATAAGACTCTAGCCAGGCTAATTTAAAAGAGACAGAGAGTAAATAAATTACTATTGTTGATTGTCAGAAATCAAAGAGGAGACATCACTACAGATTTCATACAACTTTCTAGATATAACACCAAAGTTATAATCTATTAAAAAATAATTAATAATATAATATGGACTTCATTAAAATTTAAAACTTCTGTTCTGTGAAAGACAATGTCAAGTGTATAAGAAGACAAGCCACAAACTAAGAAAATATTTGCATACAATTTAAAAATGTATCAAAGTCCTTAATAAAGAAAGAAAACAAAGAAGATATGCAGATGACAAATAAGCATATTAAAAATGCCCCACATCATGAGTCATCAGGGAAATGCAAATTAAAACAAGAGTAGGGTACCACACATGTATTATAATGGTCAAACTTTAGAACACCAACACCACAAAATGTTCCCGAGGATGTGGAGCAATAGGAACGCTCACTCATTGCTGATGGGAATGAAAGGGTGCAGCCACTTTGGAAGAGTGTTTGGTGACGTTTTATGAAAAGAAGCCTCCTCTTGCCATGTGATCCGGCAATCATGCCCCTTGGTATTTACACAGGGGAGTTGAAATATTATTCCCACACAAAAACCTGCACATGAATGTTTATAGCAGCTTTATTCATATTGGCCAAAACTTGAAAGAAGTCAAGATTGTTACTATTCAGTAGTAAATGGAAATGAGTTACCAAACCATGAAAAGACACGAAAGAAACGGAATTGTAAATTAGTAAGAAGCCAATCTGAAATGACTTACATCCTCTATGATTCTAACTATATGACACTCCAGAAAAGGTAAAACCATGGTGACAATAAAAATGTAAGTAATTGCCAGGTATTAAGGTGGCAGGGATGGATGAACTGGCAGAGCTCAAGGATTTTTAGGACAATAAAAAACTGCCTATCATACTAGAGTGGTAGATGTATATCTGTCACCATACATTTATCCAGGTTAGAAGGATGGCCAAATAAGATGTCCCTTTTACATATTCCCCCATCAACCAAAGTTTGTCATCCATCCATTGACAAATGTGCCTTTGAGGGATCTTTAGAATCCAGGAGATTTTGAAACCCTGGGCAGTTCAAGACTAAGGAGAGAGCCACTTTGAGGAGGCAGGCTCCCCCCACCCATGAAGTTCCACTTTTAGAAAGCCCTTGGTAACAGGTAACTGACTGCCTGAGTACCCCACTTTTCCCTTCCTATGTCCCAATTTCTTCTCTTGTTCTGAAAAGTTCCCTGATGGTTGTTTCTGAGATGATTCCTTCAATGATAACCAGAAGGGCTCGTCAGCCACAGCATTGGCCCCAGTGGGGAAAATGTCTGTGGGGCTCTCCACCAGGAGTATGGGCCCAGATGAGCCTCTCAGGCACTTGTGGCTAATAGCATCACAACCAAGAGGCTGGGACTCACATGACAGGCAGTTGCCCACCAGTGAGTGCAGGAGAAATGGGGACATGTGGTCAAAGGGTACAAACTTCCAGTTCTAAGATGAAGCTGTTCTGGGGATCTAAGATTCAGCATCGTGACTACAGTTACCAACACTGTTATATACTAGTACTCAAAAGCTGCCAAGAAAGCTTAAATGTTCTCAGCCTACAATCAGTGATGGCGAACCTATGACACGCGTGTCAGAGGTGACACGCGGACTCATTTTTTTGGTTGCTTTTTCTTTGTTAAGTGGCATTTAAATATATAAAATAAATATCAAAAATATAAGTGTTTTACTATGGTTGCAAATATCAAAAAATTTCTATATGTGACACGGCACCAGAGTTAAGTTAGGGTTTTTCAAAATGCTGACATGCTGAGCTCAAAAGGTTCGCCATCACTGGCTTACATACACAAAAATTATGTGAGGTGATAGATGTATTAACTAACCTTATGTGACAATCATTTGACCATATATATGTATATCAAATCATCACATTGTATACTTTATACTTATATAATGTTATATGCCATTTATATTTCAGTAAATCTAGAAAAAAATGAGAAATAAAGTTTTCTAAACACATAGAATGTAAAATAGCAAACATGATGTAAACTATGAACTTTGGGTGATAATGATGTGTTAATGCAGGTTCATCAATTATAACATATGTACCACTCTGGTATGGGATATTGTTAATGAGGAAAGCTGTGTTCAGGGAGCAGAGGTTTATGGGAAATATCTATACCTTCCTCTCAATTTTGCTGCATGAGAACTTTTTGCATTGGAACCTTTTGGGATATTTAATATAATTTCAATAACAGGAGTCCACCTAAAGTCTCCTGAATCAGATCTTTGAATTATAAGCCCAGCAATTTTAATTTTAATAAATTTTTCAGGTAATTCCCAAGGACATTAATGTTCCCTGAATGCCAGGATGGCTTGCTTTTTTAAACTCTTTTATGTTTTACTGTAATAAAAATTCTCAAAGGTATCTTCTCTGACAAGATTTGAAACTGCTACTATTTGCAATTTCTTCCCAACATCTTGCATTTCCTATCCTCCTTCTCTAAATTATTTTTATCTTTATAATTGATCACTATTTTAAATACTACATATATTATTTATTGTTGAATAACACTATATATATATTAATTATTCATTTTTTTGTTTACCTCCTCTCTCCCAATCTACTTATTAGCAACTAGATGTAAACTCTATGAGAACAGGTTATTTAAAAAAATATTTTGTTTGCTGCTGAATACCCCATACCAACTGAAGCCCTTGAAAATTATTGTGTTCTAATAATTATTTGTTAAATAAATGAATCACTCCACAAATTGTTTTAAATTTATATGCGTACAATATCAACATTCTTGTACCTCTTTTTCTCCATCAAAGAGAAATCTCAACTCTACTTTCCCTCCTAAATAAAAGAAAATAAAAAGCAATGTATAATTTGGATCTATAGATGAAAGTTTCCTTGAAATATATCTTGTTTGTGTTCTTCAGACCATAATCCAGCAGAAAGCTCCATCTTTATGTATTTCTTTGGGGTCAAAGATTGGATGAGGGTGAAAGTAAAGGAGAAATATCAAAAGTGTCAACTATAATGGTAGAAATAAATAATGTTTTGCTAAAAGCTACCTAAGAATAAATGGCACAGTCTAGGTAGTGTATTTAAATAATATGAAAATCAGAATCCAATTTTAAAGCAAATGTATGTGTGGCCCTCCTAACTACTTCATGCACCTGGATAGAGCCCCTAGGAAAAGTCTAGTGGAGAAAAATGTGCTCTCAGCAATGTTTTAATGACTGGGTGGATTGGCGAGCACAGGGTACCACACCTGACATACATTATAAGGGCTGCTAGTTAGCTGTTAAAAACACACTCTTATAAATGGAATACTGCTTGACAGCTTTGGTGAACTACCAATTTGAATTGTGCACACCTTAACTTACCTATTGTATCAGGGGGTATGACATTGCTTTGCCCCAGGCTAGTAGAAAGTATTATCAGTAAACAAAATGTTTAAAGCAGGCACATGTAGGAATTTTTGGGCCAGAGGAATTGTTAAATATAAATTAGCCCAACTCAGGGCTATGATCACATTTCATTATGAAACACAATCCAGTTTGTCTGGTTAAACTGCATCCATATTTCAAACAGGACATATTTCAAGGTGGTATGAGTTCCATAAAATGGAGAAAAACTGTTGGAAAAATTATGGTAAAATAAGTTTGCCATAATAAGAGCTTAAACATAAGCAAAGTTGATAAAAGAAACAAAGGCCCAAAGGAAATGTCTCAGTGCAAAGACCATAAACAGGAGGCAAAGGACTAAGCACTACTTTGTCCTATGACAACATTACATGACTTGGCCATTTCAGAGAATGACGGATAATTATGAAAAATACCACCTTATATTTTTGTATTTCTATAAACCTTTATCATTAACAATGCTATTCCAATTCTATTATCACCACTGATTGTCCTGATGAGTTAAGTAAATAGGGTTCCATTACAAACTCTTTTTAATTTTTTTTAAGGTAATCAGACTTTTGGTTCTGGCATTATGACTGGGTGCTCTAGGGATCTTTCTGCAGCAAGACAGTATGTATTATACAGAATACGTATTTTGTGGTGTCACTGGTCTGACATGAATGACTCATAATGTTCCCTCTAAAAAAAATCTTCAGCCGTGAGAGAGAGGGGCATGGAGCTAGGGACAGATTTACAAAGAAGAGATGCAGGATTTCAGAGAGCCAACACGAGTAACCTTGATGCTATCAGGAGGGGAGGGCAGCTTCGGGTACTGTTTCAAGTCAAGGAGAATGGGGGTTGTTGTGACCCCAGTTTTTAAGTAGAGGCTTCTGACTACAGCAAACACAGAAGCTGAAGCAATTCTTTTAAGCCCATGCTATTCAAAATGTGACCGGAGGACCAATGGCATTAGCACCATCTGGGAGCCGATTAGAAACCAAGACTCAGGATCCAACCCAGATCTACTGAGTTGTAATCCACATTTTCATAAGTTCCTTAGGTGACTCTTATGCACATGATAATTGAGAAGAATTATTGTGAGAAAAATATTTCCTCATATGGTCCCAGCAGACTGCAGTCAGCTAAGACAATGAGCTCCTAGCTACAGAGTACCAAGCACATGAGGAAAAAGTAATAAAAATCAGCAGGAAAAAAACATATATATGTAGACCTCCAAGGATGAATATTGAAAATGTCAAATACTGAGCCTTGATTAGTTATGTATGAATCCTTCAAGACACAAGGAAACAGAACATTGAGCATGCAGTGGAACATAACCAGGAATGAACAAGTACATTAGAAATTTAAAAATGTAGCTTCTAAATATAGGACGTATAATTGTTGAAAAAATAATGGAAGTGTTAAACAGATTAGACAGAGTTAAAAATATTATTAATGAGCTGGAATATATATCTAAAGGAATTATACAGAAACTAGCCCTAAGGAAAAAATTATATGAAAACAAAAACACACCTAAGATATATAGGACATATCGAGTCTAGTAACTCATATGCTTGAGACCCTGGAAGTAGATATTAGAGATTATGGAAGAGAGGCAATATTTTTAAAATAATGGTATAAATTATCTAGCACCAATAAAAAATATACCCACAGTTCTTCAAAGACCCTGACTAGATAGAAATTGAAATTAAGTGGCAGAACACCAAAGACAAAACATCTTAAAAGAACCCAGACAAAAAGGGGGGTAGGGGAGGGAGATGAGGGTTGGAGTAACAGCAGATTTCTCAAAAGCACAATTTTTAAAAAAAGGAATATAAGTCAATTTAGAATCATGACGCCAGTAAAACTACTATTTAGAAGAAAGGTAACATTGAAATATTTAAAAAATTAACCTTAGAGAATTCTCAGTGGACTAAAAGACAATGATTGTCACTATACTCCTTTACATTCACTGAATATCTTCGCCTCTAACCATATAATATAACCTGTGTTTAAAACAGAACACTTGTATACCTAAACTTTATTTTTCTGCAGTGGAGTGGGAGGGTCATTTTTAATCAATCACATTTCTTATCAATATTTTCCCTCAGCAACATAGGAAACTTAATCCTAAAATACATTATATATTTTCAAGATCCAGTCATTTGCCTTTCCCACGACATGTGCATGTACCAACCTATTAACCCTCCACATTTAAATACACTCATGCACCACATCACATTTCAATCAATGAAGAACTGCGTAAGGTGGCCTCTGAGATTATAATGGAGGTAAAAAGCTCTTATCACCTCCTGACTCCATAGCAGTCGTAATTTCCTAGCAAAATGCATTACTCATGTGCTTGTGGTGAGGTTGGTGTAAGCAAACCAACTGCACTGCCAGTCACATAAAAATAGAGCAAATACTATTACAATAATAGGCCACACCATCTAGGTTTGGGTAAGTTCATTCTATAATGTCCGCACAAAAACAAAATAACCTGGCAATGCATTTATCAGAACATACCCTGGTCATTCAGAGGCTCATGACTGTATGCCTAATTCCCAGTACATATCTGACCAGGGGACTTTTACCCTGAGGCCCCAGTAAACCATGTACACATGGTTTGTGTTCAACAGGGATTTAGGAGAGAGCTTATTTTACACATTTCATAGCCCTTCCATTTTCTTTCTCAGTGAATACTATGGTACATGGAACAGAACACCAGGATGCCATTGGCAGGGAAGGCTGTTCTAGTGCTCAATTTAAACTTCTAGGCAAGGCATCAAAATAGTTCAGTCTGTAATTCTCATAAGCTCTTGCTTCCCACCCAGATCTTGACACTGCATCTCCCTCAATTCTGACAGATCAGCCTTTTGCCAGGGGATACAGTGATAACGTATTTTCTTCAGTTTACTTTGTCTCATAATACATCTTCTCCTTTTATTCTTCAGTAAAAGAGCTTCTCATCTTCCATTTTAATTTGACACATGGTTTCCCAGAAAAAGAATACATTTACCAGAACTATTTTTTGCTAGACATGATTGTATTCTGGCCAATGGGAAGGTAAGCAATAATATAAACTCTTAAGAAATAGTGCATGTGCCTTTGTCTTCATGTCTTTCTCATGTTGGGAACACAGAGGACATATCACCAGGTAGAAGAATCCTATGCCCCAACACCATACAATTCCAAAGCCTTGGAGTCCCAATGCAAACTTTTATATGTTAGAATAAACCTCTAACCTGTTTCAGCCACTGTGTGTGTGTGTGGCCCGGTGTGGGAATGGGGGGAGTGGAGATCTTTCATTCATACACAAACCAAATTGTATGTCCTATAGGCCCCATAGAAATGATCTCCTGGATGCTTGAAGCTCAAACTGACTGATTTAACCTGTTTCATCCCTCTACACTCCTCTTTTCATTTTCTCAAGTTCTTGTGCTATTGACCCTGATAATCCCTCTCCATTTATGCTTTTGCTTCTCCCCAGTTTCCCCAGGTCTCTTATTTTAGTTCTCTGCCTTGCTCAGCCGTGGGCAAACTACGGTCTGCGGATCTGGCCCATTTGAAATGAATAAAACTAAAAAAAAAAAGACCGTACCCTTTTATGTAATGATGTTTACTTTGAATTTATATTAGTTCACACAAACACTCCATCCATGCTTTCGTTCTGGCCCTCCAGTCCAGTTTAAGAACCCATTGTGGCCCTCGAGTCAAAAAATTTGCCCACCCTGGTCTAGCTGGAGCTTTCATTTTTTTCCTCCTTAACTCAGTAATTCCACAAATATTCTCCCACTTATCATCAGACCTCACTCAGTGTTGGGTCTCCTGGACCCATAAGACATCTTCTCAGGAAGAACTAGACACACTATGCATATGTAAGGCAAAGGGCGTGCAAAACTTTTATTCACGTCACCTTTCCAGCTAGGACAAATGAAGGACCACAGAAAGAACACTCGTTTCCATGGAAGGAGTATATTGAAAGCACACAAATAAGTAAGTGACAACTCTCTTTTCTGTCAAACACATCTTCTTTCTAACTCATGCTGCAGCCAAACCCCTTTGAATGGTGGATGGGATTTCTGTTGTCTTGATGAATTGACCTTTTCTGGTCACCTTCCCTGAGATGCTCCTAAGTTCTCTCATATAAGTGTCTCTAATATTTTCAATAGCACCAACGGACAATAAAAAAGTATGCCCTTACCTCAGTCTCAGAACAGAACATCCATTATCATTAATGATGATCATAACCCAAGAAAGGAGTCAATTGACCTCTTAGCACATGCCCTTAAGCTACATCATCACACTTCCCTGGGGGTTTGGTATGCATTTGAAAGGACAGAATTAATTCAGCACAAAAATGTTCCCTGGCCTATTTGAACTTTAAGCAGAATACAAGATGACCTACTTTTACAATATATCTAACTTTTCTCACAGTTACTATTTTTCCCAACTCTTTGTTCATGACTTTGCTAAAGTGTTTATGTGAAAAAGATTCTTAAATTCTTAAATCTACACCTATATTGGAACATTCATACTTTTTAAAAACACCCCATATTGTCAAGAAACAGCCCCAGCAGGAAGCAAGCAGGAAATTAGTATTAGCAAGAGATGAAAAGTGAATATGAATGGAGACTTGTGGAAGCAAATCTTCAAAAATTCCATTTGACAACGATTTCTGATCTATGATATGTTAGGACACTTACAGAAGGAAGAGGTGGTCCAGGGAGAATAAAATTTATAAAATGGACAATCAATGCTTTGAAAGGAATCAAGATAAATTTAAGAAAAAAACAGGGAGAACCAAGATGGTGGCATAGGTTAACGCCGGAGTTTGCTGCTTTGAACAACTACTTCAAAAGTGAAACCAAAAAATGGAAGGGACATCACCCAGAACCACAGGAACGCTGGCTGAGTGGAAGTCCTACAACTAGGAGGAAAGAGAAACGCATACGGACACTCAGAGGAGGTGCAGTGCTGAAGTCAAATTCTGAGGTGCGGAGTGCGCGGAGCGGGCTGGCGGCGGAGGGCGCTGTTGGTGTTTTCAATCGGGAGGGAGTCGCAGACTCTGAGCTCCAGATCCCGGCGAGTCTTTAGGGACCCAGACTCAAACGGGAGAAACGGGACTGCCTGGCTTCGGTCAGAGCGAGTGCAGCTTTCTCTCTGAGCTTTGCAGCGGGTGCTGGGACTCAGAGAGGCAGAGCCCCTGGGGACAGGACTGAGAGCCGCCATAACTGCTCTCTCCGGCCCACCCTGTTGATCCTGTGCGACCCTCCCCGCCCAAGCCCTGCACAGAGGCATTTGCCGGATAGCCTCAGGCAAAGGCTAGATTAGCACCTCCCTAGAGGACAGAAGTTCTCTCACTGCTGACACAGCTGATTCTCATAGCCACTTGGCCTAGAGGTCAAACCCTCCCTGGTATTAGCTACAACAAGGTTTAACTATAAGACTGCGAACAAAGACCACGAGGGGGTGCACCAAGGAAGCATAACAAAATGCGGAGACAAAGAAACAGGACAAAATTGTCAATGGAAGATATAGAGTTCAGAACCACACTTTTAAGTCTCTCAAGAACTGTTTAGAAGCCGCCGATAAACTTAATGAGATCTACAAGAAAACTAATGAGACCCTCCATCTTATATTGGGGAACCAACTAGAAATTAAGCATACACGGACTGAAATAACGAATATTATACAGATTCCCGACAGCAGACCAGAGGAGCGCAAGAATCAAGTCAATGATTTGAAATGCGAGGAAGCAAAAAACACCCAACCAGAAAAGCAAAATGAAAAAAGAATCCAAAAATGCGAGGATAGTGTAAGGAGCCTCTGGGACAGCTTCAAGCGTACCAACATCAGAATTATAGGGGTGCCAGAAGATGAGAGAGAGCAAGATATTGAAAACCTATTTGAAGAAATAATGACAGAAAACTTCCCCCACCTGGTGAAAGAAATGGACTTACAGGTCCAAGAAGCGCGGAGAACCCCAAACAAAAGGAATCCAAAGAGGACCACACCAAGACACATCATAATTAAAATGCCAAGAGCAAAAGATAAAGAGAGAATCTTAAAAACAGCAAGAGAAAGAAACTCAGTTACCTACAAGGGAATACCCATACGACTGTCAGTTGATTTCTCAACAGAAACTTTGCAGGCCAGAAGGGAGTGGCAAGAAATATTCAAAGTGATGAATACCAAGAACCTACAACCAAGATTACTTTATCCAGCAAAGCTATCATTCAGAATTGAAGGGCAGATAAAGAGCTTCACAGATAAGGAAAAGCTAAAGGAGTTCATCACCACCAAACCAGGATTATATGAAATGCTGAAAGGTATCCTTTAAGAAGAGGAAGAGGAAGAAAAAGGTAAAGATACAAATTATGAACAACAAATACACATCTATCAACAAGTGAATCTAAGAATCAAGTGAATAAATAATCTGATGAACAGAATGAACTGGTGATTATAATAGAATCAGGGACATAGAAAGGGAATGGACTGACTATTCTTGGGGGGGAAAGGGGTGTGGGAGATGTGGGAAGAGACTGGACAAAAATCGTGCACCTATGGATGAGGACAGTGGGTGGGGAGTGAGGGCGGAGGGTGGGGTGGGAACTGGGAGGAGGGGAGTTATGGGGGGGAAAAAAAGAGGAACAAATGTAATAATCTGAACAATAAAGATTTAATTAAAAAAAAAAGAAGAAAAAAACAAAACAAAACAAAAAACAGCACTGTCATTCTATCAGGCGATCTTAAAAAAATAAGAATTTCACCAGTTGTATCTATTCTTTTTACCTCCAAACCAGATAGAACTTAACGTATGAAAAGGGGAACCTCAAGAAAGTTGACTCTCCTGGTATTATTCTGGTTCAATTTTGCTGAGTCACTGTCACGTGCTTAAACAGCTCTTCCATCTTGAATATGTTCTGATCCTGAGAAAATCCAAACTGTTCACTGTTTCCCACATCTTTGTTTTGTATTCTTAACAAAATGGTAAATTTTTTGAAGGAGAAGCTATCTATATTTCTCTTGTACCATATCAGGTACTTGTCAGCACTCATTCGAACTTCTTTGTAAACAAAAAGCCAAGTAAAATTACAGTACTAGTGACAATCAAAGAAACTTTAAAACTTTAAAAAGCATAATTTAGACAATGACTAAGTAAATTAAATTGAGCTATTTCTGGTGACAAAGAGTAGGAAACATACTCCTTAAATAAAGAAATCTGTTGATATAAACAAATTGGGTTTTATTCACTTACTTCAGCAGGAGAGAAAATAAGGAATCTTATAGAATAACATTTCATCACAGAAAGTGAATGCACAATTTTTATTGCTTATGGGTTGAACAGAAATCCTTAGTTTGAGATACAGAAAAGAGAGTGAGTTTTAAATTGGTTGATTTATTAAGACAAAGACTTATGTAACTAGGTGAGGTTCTGAGTAAAGATGGAAATATTGTGCAAGTCTTCCGATATTACATGGTTCTACCTGCATAACGGATAATAAGCTGTGGGGTGGAGATCCAGTTCTCAGTCACACTAGCTTTGGGGCATCTTCTGGCCAGGCCATATAGTCGCAATAAAGACAGTTTCATTCTGACCTACAGCACTGTCATAAGCTCTGATGTCACCTTTTTTTTTTTTTTTTTTTTTTTAAATAGATTAGATTCAAACCAGGGTCTGACCTTTTGTTTCTTTTGTTAAAAGGTCATCTGATAAGAGTGGCTTCAGAGCAGCATTTGAGACGGAAAGCTTACACAAATTAAAAAAGAAGAGTGATGACTGGATTTTGTAGAATGCTTTAAACCCATATGCAAGAATTAATGAATGCTGGACAAGAAAGTATGTCCAGAACCCATCAGTATCTACCTTGGAGAGTCAAGTGATCAACCCCTTTAGTTTAGGGCAGTGTCTACTTGACTAGCAGTATTTATCCAAATGCAGCACAAATTATTGGTAATGACACAGATACCTTGACTGGTTAACAGAAAGTCTAATGCTACTAGATGTTCTACTGTCACTTGGGCCAAAGAGTTTAGACTTGTATTTTGAACTTTGAAGGCTGTGAGAGTATCATTTAAAACTGAAGGTAAGATGAATGCTAACTTTCTGATCTTTGCCAATAACATAATCCCCATCATAGAAACCATCACCTAGATGGTATGCATAAATAGTGAATCAGTATTTCCTTTAGGTAACTCTCCAGAATAGTCTATGGTGGTTTCATTCTATAAATTCCTGGGCACATGCCTCAATGAGACATTGTCCTTAAAAGGATTCCTAAAGTTTCTGGCAATTACTCTGCAGGCACAGATGCGGTTACAGTGAAGGAAACAAATTAAGGTTGGATGTCCACATAACCATAGTGCTCTAATGGGGTTCAGGGGTCATTTACCATGACAAGAGTGTGCCAGTTCTCTTCCTTGAGGACAGCAAATACTGGTGTGTAGGCTAATAACTCCTTTTAAGCGGGTTGAAAATCTCTAAGAAAATAAGTGAACTAAAAAAGAATAGCCCTGATATTTATTCCTAGCCCTGTGTGTCTTCAACCTTCTGGACAGTATTGTGGTAAAAATTTGGAGACCCAACTGCTGTCTTTTATTTGCGCTGTGCCTAGTCTCAGTTCAAGCTGGCAGCATAACTGTTGATACAATTTACTCAAAAACTGTGAGCCTCCTTTGCATCTCCTTGCGGTTCTGTATGGTAAATGGGCCCCTCTCCATGCTCCAACTCCCCCTCCTACCCTGTGGGCAGTACAGTGAAGGCCATCAGTAAGCAGACTGTGAGACCTTGGGAGCCTGGCTCAGTTCCTCGATCAATAAAACAACATTTTGATCTCTCACAGCTTTTGCACGTCCCCGTCCCCCAGCATAGCCTTTTTTCTCTGTTTTCTGTACTCTATAAAACCTTATGCTGGGAAAGTCTGAATGGCAGCTAAACAATAGCACCAGCCGGTCACCCCAGTGCAGCCTGTCCACTGGCCTGATGGGACTTTAGCAGTTCTACTTCACCTGTGGCAGCCAGGGTAGCCATAAACTTCACCAGTTGGCTGCCACAGCTGTGCATGTTAGTCCTAATAAACCCAGGTCTTTCACAGCCAGTCCTCCAAGCCTGGCTTTGGATTCTTTGTGAATCCAAAACAACACCCTGAGGTTTTCTGGGACCTCAGCACTTTGTATAACAGGTTCACTTCATTAGACAAGAGTCACACTCAAATCTCTGAAAGATAATAGTTGTTTGCTGTGGGTTTTGTTGTTGTTGTTTATTTATTATTGAGAGAACCTGGGAGCCGCACACTTAACCTCTCTAGATTGCCTTTTGGATGACCGAATAGTGCTCCAGGGCACCTCCTTTCATCTGACTGAGCGTCTAATAAAAGATTTTAGAGGCACACCCTCGGTTTTCTCTCTGAGTCACGTTTTCAGGGGATCATCAGGGATTCAGCTTTTGCTCAGAATATATTTTGTAATTTTAGCATCACCTGCCATCTGGCAGAAGTTGAGAATTTTCAGGAAACGTCAAGGCCTGGCTCCCTATGACATTCTTTTCGCACTTACCTCTCTTCTCTTCTATTTCATTAGAAGCAGCAAAAGGAAACCAGGTAGCACCTCCAAAACTTTGTAAGTCTCCTGAGCTAGATCACCCAGTTCATAGGACACATTTTTGACTTTCCATGTTACCACAGGCAATAGAGCTGTCCGGCTTCCCACTAACAGTGATGGCGAACCTTTTGAGCTCGGCGTGTCAGCATTTTGAAAACCCTAACTTAAATCTGGTGCTGTGTCACATATAGAAATTTTTTGATATTTTCAACCATAGTAAAACAAAGATTTATATTTTTGATATTTATTTTATATATTTAAATGCCATTTTACAAAGAAAAATCAACCAAAAAAATGAGTTCACGTGTCACCTCTGACACGCGTGTCATAGGTTCGCCATCACTACACTAGTATATAACAAGAACTCCCCCTCCCCCTGCTATAGTTGTCAAAATATGCCCCTCGCTTCTTCTGAGGCCTCACCGCTGGTATCTACAAAGTCCATGTTTCTACTGCAAGTGAGTTCAAGGCATTGAAGCTTTCACTAACATTCTCCTCGAAGCCCACTACCTCGTTCCAAACCATTGCCACGTTTCAGGACTTTATATTGGCAGCACTCCACTTCCAGGTCCAAAATCTGTGTTCTTTACCTATCAACACACAACAAGCCACACCCTCCCCCAAAGTGGAAACATGAGACATTGTCTTACAGTTTTTGTGTCAGAAATCCACAGCAGGTGGGGGTCATTGTGGCCAATGGAGAGCCTGCCTACCACAGACAGGTCTGTGCAGATAAGGAAGACTGCAGTGGGTGACATCTCCCTTTCCCAGAGTAAAATAAACTCCCTGTTCTAGAAACATTTTATGTCCAACAAAATCAGAGCTCAGGCTGAGCATGTGAGTCGCTCTCCATGGACTGCTGGGACCTTGCCCTGAACAGTGCAAATGGCCTTGAAAGAGAAGCACTTACACAAGCCACGGTGAGGGCGTCTCAGCTGAATCCCTTTGAATCTCCAAACTGTGGAGTGCTCCCTCCTTAAAGAAAGAAACCTGTTTGATGTAACCAACGTGAGTTTTTTTTTTTTTTTGCTTGTTTTTTTTTATTTTTTATTTTTTTAATATATTTTTTATTGATTAAGATATTACATATGTGTCCTTGTCCCCACGTTACCCTCTACCCCCCCCCCCCCCCCCCCGCTCATGCCCTCACCCCCCCGTTGTCCATGTCCATTGATTAGGCCTATATGCTTGCATATAAGTCCTTTGGTTGATCTTTCCTCCTTACCCCCACCCTCCCCTACCTTCCCTCCAAGTCCCGACAGTCCAATCAATGCCTCTCCGTCTCTGGATCAGTCCTTGTTCATCAGCTTATGTTGTTCATTATATTCCACAAATGAGTGAGATCATGTGGTATTTATCCAATCTCCAGTTCCATCCATGCTGTGGCAAATGGTGAGAGTTCCTTTTTCTTCTTCCTCTTCTTAAAGAATACCTTTCAGCATTTCATATAATGCTGGTTTGGTGGTGATGAACTCCTTTAGCTTTTTCTTATCCGTGAAGCTCTTTCTCTGACCTTCTATTCTGAATGATAGCTTTGCTGGATAAAGTAATCTTGGTTGCAGGTTCTTGCTATTCATTACTTTGAATATTTCTTGCCAGTCTCTTCTGGCCTGCATGGTTTCTGTTGAGAAATCAGCTGACAGTCGTATGGGTACTCCCTTGTAGGTAACTGACTGTCTTTCTCTTGCTGCTTTTAAGATTCTCTCTTTATCTTTTGCTCTTGGCATTTTAATTATGATGTGTCTTGGTGTGGTCCTCCTTGGATTCCTTTTGTTTGGGGTTCTCTGCGCTTCCTGGACTTGTAAGTCCATTTCTTTCACCAAGTAGGGGAAGTTTTCTGTCATTATTTCTTCAAAAAGGTTTTCAATATCTTGCCCTCTCTCTCCTTCTGGTACCCCTATCATTCTGATGTTGGTACGCTTGAAGTTGTCCCAGAGGTTCCTTACACTATCTTCATATTTTTGGAATCTCTTTTCTTTTTTCTTTTTCGGTTGGGTATTTTTTGTTTCTTTGTATTTCAAATCTTTGACTTGATTCTTGGGATCCTCTTGTCTGCTGCTGGATCTCTGTAAATTATTCTTTATTTCAGTCAGTGTATGCTTAATTTCTAGTTGGTCCTTTTTCATGTCCTCCATGGTCTCACTATACTTATTGAGGGATTCATTAAATTTATCGGCGGTTTCCATAAAATTCTTGAAAAACCTTATAAACGTGGCCTTGAACTCTATATCCAATCGTTTGCTTTCCTCCATTTCTGCCATTTGTGACCTGTTTCTTTGTCTCCGCATTTTGGCAGCTTCCCTGTGTTGATAGAGTGGCCCTGCCTGCCAGGTGTCCTGTAGGGCCCAGTAGCTCAGCCTCCCCAGTTACCTGGGGTGGACACTCTTGGTGCACTCTTGGTGCCTTGGTTGTTGTAGAATCACTGGGAGGAATTGACCTCCAGGCCAATTGGCTGTGAGAATCAGCTGTGTCTAAAGTGGGAGAACTTCTGTGCTGAAGACACCCTTCTGGGGCAAGACTTGCTTCAGTGGGGCTTTGGTGCTCACTGAGTCTGCTCCCTGAGTGTGTCCCTTATGGATCTGAGGAGTTGCAGTCTGGATGGTCCCCCTCTGACCACTGGGTACAGTGGCTCCTGGATCTAAGGAGGTGCTAATTCAGCCTCTGCCTGAGGCCACACAGCAGGAGCCACGAAGAGGCTCAGCTGTGAAGCAATGCAAGCCGCTGCGGGGCCTTGGGCCTTCTCTTGGAAGTTCCGGGTCTGCCTGGCTGGGCTGCAGTTAGGTACATTCACATGCAAAAGCCTCTGCCGCAGCCTGGGTGGGGCGGGGTCTCAGGGAGTCAAAGGGCGGAGAAAGCAGCTATGGCCGATTCTCCGCCCGGAGTCGCGCATCTCAGTGTCCCGGTAACGGCTGCAAGCACCTCTGAGGGAAAGCCGCCCTCAAGTTCGCCCGCTGCCGGACAGACCAGCCTCTCAGTCCTGGGTCCCCAGAGACTTCCCGGAACCGGAGTTCAGAGCAGTGGGGAGCTTGTGATTCAAAAAGACAGCCGCGTCCTCAGGCGCCACCCCCTTTCCTCGCGCGCGCGAGCCGCCGTACCTCTGCACTTCACCTCCGCAGTGCCTCTGGCTCTCAGCATGCTTTTCTTTCCTTCTAGTTGTGGAATTTACACTCAGCCAGCCTTCCTGTTGTTCTGGATGATGTTTGCTCAGTCCTTTGCGGTAATTTTCAATTGTTGTGTGAGGCGACAATTTCCCGGTGTTTACCTATGCCGCCATCTTAGTTTTTCTCCTCAACCAACGTGAGTTTTATTGACTTCCTTAAGTCAGGAAAAACTCCACCTAGGCAATTCTGAGATGGAGTCTAGGTAGAATGATAAAGCCTTGGTTTTTGTTGCTTATGAGTTAAACTCAGAGGCCATTAAAAGGGACATGTGAGGAGGGGGATATCAGAAGTGACATAAAGTCTTGGGGTTGTTTGATGTAGATAAGGCAAGATTTTAAGCAAAGTAAGTGTGCAAGTTATAAAACATTCTGCAGTTACAACTATATAAGTATGGGGGTGGTTGTTCCAGTTATTAACACCACCACTCAATTTGAGACACATTAATAATATCATTGCCTAATGGAATCTATTACACACTTAATGCAAATATCTTGTGTTTATGCTGTGAGATAAAAATGAAAATGTGCCTTGAGGGCTGACTGTATAAATTCAAGTGGGCAGCAGTATATATATATACTTTAAATTTAGATTATGGAGCCTGAAGTCTGTGTTTAAATCCAGCTCTGTCACTTGCTGAATACATGGCATTGATCAAGTGGCTTAACCTGTCTTTACCTCGGTTTCATATTTTTAAAATGGTATAAAAATGGAACCTATGCTATATGGTGGTTTTGAGGATTAAATGAGCTAATATGTGTCAGTCATTTATGTAGTACCTGGGACATAGTTAATCACTAAATGAATGGTAGATTCCATGATTCTGATGATGATAATGATGTCTTCTTATTCATGTCAAAAAAGTACTTTCTGCCCACCCCCACATATTATCTAAATCATTAAAACTAATAACACAATATATGCTAACAGAAAATAGCATTTATGTACTTATTATCCACAGTAGGTTGTACAAGGCATTTCATTCTAGCATTAGATATTCTGGTATGGGGTAAATTCATCATTTGGTTGCCTGGGTACTGGCCCTAACTGCTCTTGGATTCATTTCCCCAGCCTTCAGGGTTGAAATCTATAACAAAGCACACCCAATAAGTGTGTCTGCTTCTTTAAAGTTTCATTTTTCTCTTAGCTTGGAAGCTCAGGGGTTTTAGTGTATTTTAGAAAGTCTTTACTTATTAACAGATGACTTCTATTAATTTGTGGAGAAAATTAGATATTATGACAGCTAATGCTGAAACCTTATAAGCTATAGCTCCAGAAACCTGATAGAAAATCTTACTTCTTCGCCTGTCCTCTTTAATTTTTCATTCCATAATGCTGTTTCTAGTGCGATATCACAGTCAGTAAATTTTTCACTTCAGGTCTTGGCGAGCAGCCAGGTAGTTTTGAAGTCACTTGCTCAAGAAAAAGAAGAATGGTGCATTTGGAGTGGAAGTATCCTGGAGGGCATTGTTGCAATTAGATAGATGGATGACCACGGGTTTTAATTAGAACGCTAGGTATACACTCCGTATCATTATTCTAAGAAACTGCACTCACAGAGTGAGGTAGTGTAATACCACTGAGTCAATATCCTGCAGATCTGTAAGCACAATTTCCAGGTAGGAGCCATCTTAATTCCATTTCTTTATACCTTTGCTAGTTTTAATAGACAGAATCATTTTCGATTACCCTATAGGACAGTTCTATAATCAAATTAATTTTTAAAGTCAGTCAGAGGAGAAAAGAATGAGCATTATGAAGATGAATATTAATGTCATTTTTATGCCTTACACCCAGTAATAATGCTAGTACCCTGTTTTGTTTTTTTTTAACATAGAACGGATGCTCTTTAAAAAAAGAAACAGCTTTCTGCAGACTTGCTTCACATCACATGTTTACAAAACCAAGATGAGCATCCTATTTCTCCTCTCCATTTAAAGATTGCAAACCATATCTTGAAACAGTGAAGTTCATAAATATAAAGACTCAAACAACATGTTCAGCTATACAAAAAAAAGAATTATAGGTAAAATGCAATAGCAAATAACACTAAACATAAAATCTCTTCATAATAAAAGTGCCCCTGTGTCTTGATTCACTCAAACTCATTGACTCATTCTTTCAACATTTTTTTAAAATAATCAACACTGTAATGTCACTGAATGCCTAGAAAGCATTATATAAAGGAGACTAGAATATGCTCTTAATATTTGCTGTGGTCTAAATGTTTGTGTCCCTCTAAAACAGTGGTTCTCAACCTTCTGGCCCTTTAAATACAGTTCCTCATGTTGTGACCCAACCATAAAATTATTTTCGTTGCTACTTCATAACTGTAATGTTGCTACTGTTATGAATCATAATGTAAATATCTGATATGCAGGATGGTCTTAGGTAACCCCTGTGAAAGGGTTGTTCGACTTCCAAAGGGGTCGCAACCCACAGGTTGAGAACCGCTGCTCTAAAAGCTCATTGTTGAAACCTAAGACCCAAGGTGATAATATCAAGAGGTGAAACTTTTGGGGTGATTAGATCATGATGGTGGAACCCTCAATGCCCTTATTAAAAAACTACAGAAGAAAGCTCTCTTGTTCCTTCCACCAAGTGAGGTTACAGCGAAAAGATGGCCATATAGGGAACTGGGTCACACGAGACACCAAATCTCCTGGTGCCATGATCTTGGATTTTCCAGGCTCCAGAACTCTGAGAAATAAATGTCTATTGTTTATCAGTTACCCAGTTTACAGTATTATAGCAGACTGGAAAACCTAAGAAAATATTTAATAGGTGGTTTTCAGAGAAAGATAATACAGAGATACATGAAAAAAATAATAGCAATATAGCAAATCAAATTACAACCATCCAATTGGGCTTCTTGAATTAAACAAGGCAGCAATGTTTCTTTCTCTGTGTGTCCCTGCATGTAAAGTTAGCTCAATGCACCGAAGCTCAGATTCCCAAAGTAGAGCGATAGAGATTCAACACAGACATATCTGTTGACCATCTGGGGAAGAATTTATAGCGATTCTTTTGAAGGGCATTTACTACCCTGATCTTGCAAGAAAGGGTCTTCGCAAACCCCACGAGAAAATTGCCTGGGATCTCTTTCCAATTTTGGCCCCATGCAACTTTACAACAGTTATGGAAATCTAAAGCACAGATGACTCCTTCCACACCACTCATGCCTACAGCCAATAGGCTGTACTTAGCCCCCTACCTGTCACCTATTCCCCCCCCCCCCCGGCCCCCGTCAAATATCTGTGCTCTCTCTTCCCAAAACTATGATGCTGTACCCACACCACCCATTTCATTTCCATGTCCTTCCCCTAACAGACATTCTGAAATTTGGTTCTACTCCAAAAGACATTGCTTCCCTTGGAACTATCTGCAATGGGAAATCACTGTTTACTAATAGCAATAGTGGTCATTTATTGAAAACTCTGTCTAGGAACCTTGCTAAGCAATTTTAAAATATTACATCTTTCAGTTTAGTCAGTCCTCACGATGATCCATAAAGTAGATAATATTATTTCTAAAGTATAGCTTAAGCAAGTAAAATAATAGGAGGTTAAGCAATTTGCACCAATGCATACAGCTATAAAGTGGCCACATTAGGATGCAAATCTGAACACATTAAATTCATTAAAAGTAAGATGGATGGTTTGTTCACCACCTTTCACTGTTGGTACTCTGGGGTCTGAGCGGATGAAAGAGCCACAGTCTGCAAATACTTCTAATTATAGCAAAGAGAAAGGTGAACTTACAAGGTATCCACCCACCTGTTCTCAAGCTTCTGTCAGAAACAGCGGATATCATTTTCACTTGGACTTCATCAGCTCATGCATATCACATGCTCACTCCCCAGTTAACCAGGGCAGAGAAGTCTACATCTCTTGCAGAGGAGAGAAACTTAGAATTGGGGAACAGTAATACAAAGTACAAGGATTGGTGGTCAGAGAAGGGAATTTCAAGCTTAAAAATTATTGATGGTGCAATTTTAGATAATAGAGAAGTTCAAAGTGATATGATTTAAGACGGCTGAAGGAAAACAGAATAGTGCTACAAATAATTAGGATTGAGTAAATGTGGAATCTGTAAAAATTAATTTAGGTATGAGATTCTTTTTTTGTAGAGCAAGACAGAAAAGATGAAAGGGAATTGGTAAGCATGGATTATCAGTTTTTCTGATAATTTTTTTTCTCCAAAATGTATGGGAGGAACAGAGTTGTCATAATCAATGTTTTTTAACCAATCGATCTTAATCTATTTTCTGCATTCATGAAACCAAATCGAAATACAAGGATGGAGAGTTAAAGTGTATATAAATAACATTGAAAACAGTTTACTTTTTTAGTATAACATTTATAACTTTTGTTTGTTTGTCAACTATAGTTGGCAATAAGCTACTTGCAACAAACAGCAGCAGTGACAGAGGCATGCTAATATCCTTACACCCAGTCTCTGAATGCTGAATTGTTACCACGGTGCTCTAACTGGACACAGTCATGAGTCTATTAACTATTGTACTCAAATTTTGATTCATAGTTTAACTGGTAGGGTTAAACCCATTTGGTGTTGGTTCTTTTGTTTGTTTAATTAGTTAAGGGCAATTCTAGGAGAAATTGTCTTGGTCTCTGCCTCAAATGTATAATTTTGTGCTAGATACCAGCCTGTGAATATAGAATGAAGGTAGAGGAATGTGGATTTTTTGTTGTTGGTGATGCTTTGTTTTTATTTATTTGTGAAAAAATAGGTGTGGAGTAAGGAAATAGGACATGGCATGATAAAAATAAAATCAAAGAAACCAAAAGAATTACCATACAGAAATATGATCTTCAATTTTCTGGGCAGTATGATTATTTTACACTGGAAAAGAGAAAAGCAGGAACCTCAGGGAAAGTTTATCATCTTTGTTTACCATTAGACTGCGTTTTCCATTTTGAATTTTGAAGTATATTACCTCTAATCTAATTGCAAATACTAATTTGTCCCATGATTTAAAATAAATGTTGTTACTGTACTTGTAGACTGCTTCTGCATGTACATTACTACCTTTGCATCTTATTGATTGCATTTCTGGTTTCTATGGGAACAGTAGTGGAGAAGTTAATTAAGATCAGGAGGTTAGAATTGAAGAAAAATAGAATTTTCAACACAGTTCATTTATCATGTACATTTAAATTAGTTCCCTTAATAAAATATCTATTGGAGTAGAATGGTGATGGCTGAATCACTTTAATAAAAACAAATGATACATGTTAAAAGTTTAACATCACGTATTTGTACTCAATTCATTCCATTAAGAAGCGTTTGGCTTTGGTAATCAAATTAACAAAAGCCATTAGTAAAGGTTCTGAGTCTCAATATTGTTTCTCTAAGATTTGTAGTCTTGAACAATGCATTTCATGCATTATTCTTATTATTTACTCAGCATAAGCCTGTGGTTGTCATTAAGTTTTAGTCTTTTTGTTCCAAATTCACCCTTTTATACCCTGCTTCCTGATGCTCTGGCTGCCACTATGTAAACAATATTTTTCAGTTGCCAGTCGTTTCCTCTGTTTTGCCGGTAGAGGGCAACAAGGAGAGGTTAGTAGGCAGAAGGGTGGGAAAAGAGACTTCCTTTGTGTTGACTTTCTGTTCCTATCAGGATTAATCCAACAACGGTACTTCACTCAGCAGATCCATCAACACCCAAAACCTGTAACTAATTCTCCATGGATGTTCCTGCCTTTGAAATCCAGTATCTCGTCTATTTCTGTTGTCCTAGCTGATGGTATGTCCATGATTGGCTTTATATGTAAAATATAGAATGGAAGCTTTAAAGAAAATAAATCCGATTTTTCATTATAAAAATTTGAGAAATACAAACATTTAGGAAGAAAAGAGATTGCCACTCTATTTCATTACTCATATAGATTGTATGCTAACTTTTC
This sequence comes from Myotis myotis, assembly GCF_014108235.1. Classification (NCBI taxonomy): domain Eukaryota; kingdom Metazoa; phylum Chordata; class Mammalia; order Chiroptera; family Vespertilionidae; genus Myotis; species Myotis myotis. The sequence goes on from NW_023416318.1 coordinate 28,353,250, forward strand.
TCTACAATATTGTCTTTTTTGTAGATAGGCGCATATGTTTTTCAAAAACATAACTATAATATTTTATCTCTGCCTTTGTCTCCTGTGTTTTATTTTAGTTTAAATCTAAACTATGTTCCTATGTTATTACAAACTTTTCATAATCATTATTTGAGTAGCTATATAACATTCCATAGCCTATATTACTATTACTCATATTTAGATATTTGGATTGCTCTCACATGATTTAAATTTATAATAATACCCTCATAAACAACCTTATGCTTCATTTTTTTTCATATTTAGATTTATTTCCTTAGGATTTAAGCCTTTGTTATTATATACTTGTGCCAGTCTCTTAATGCAGAAGCCCAGCCCACAAAAATTCTGGAATTTCTCAGAGGTTGTCTTCCATGGACTCATGAATTATTACTCTTTGTCTCTTCAAGTGTGTGCATGTAATGTGCATGCGTGTGTGTGTGTGTGTGTGTGTGTGAGAGAGAGAGAGAGAGAGAGAGAGAGAGAGAGAGAGAGAGTGATTATGTGTGTTTTCCTTACACATTGTCCCTATGGCAATATTACAGCTAAAAATATATGCCCCAAAAATATTTAGATTGCATTAAGGGGAATAATTATACTAATCCTACCTTGGAAAGAGAAAATTCCTATTTAATAGAAACTGAGCATATAATTTTAATATATTTCCTTTAAATGATACTAATACTCTCATAATACAAAATATTACTCTCTTGTGCAGTAGGACAAAGAAAAATTAATTATGGTGTTATTTTTAAGAAAGTCATTATTTAAGAAGGCATTTGGATTATGAATTGAAATAGTGATATTTAAATGGTGAATATGAACCTATCAGGCCTTCAGTATAAAACAAAATAAGTAAGTAAATTTCTTGGTTTTAGTTATTACACAGGTATCCTATATAATAAAAGCCCAGCGACCTAAACGGCAGAATGACCAGAGACCAGAAAACTGTGGCTCCTTGCCCAGCCAGCCTTGCCCCCCCAGTCAGGAACCTCACCCCGATCCAAGGTCCCTATCAGGACAGGCCGTCTGGCCCCCACCCATGCACCAGGCCTCTACATATACAATAAAAAGATAATATGCAAGTTGACCCTAATGGTAGAACGACCAGAACGACTGCTCGACCAGTCACTATGAGGTGCACTGACCACCTCTCGGTCCCTTTCCCTGGCTGGCAGGCCCGATTTCCCAATGGTGAATGGAGAACCAGGGTTGGGTGGCGGGGATGCAGCGGTGCCAGGCCAAGGTTCCTGACCTACCGGTTTCCCCACACACAGAGGGCGACCCGTGCCGGGGGCAGGGCCAGCGAGCAGGTGGGAATGGCCGACCTCTCAGTCCCTTCCCATGGCCGCCAGGCTCCGATCACCCGATGGCGAATGGGGATCCAGGGGTGGGTGGCAGCGGGGAGTGGGGCTGACAAGCGGGCAGAACTGCCGACCTCTCAGTTTCTCCCCCACAGCCAGCAGGCTCCGATCACTCGATGGCGAACAGGCAACTGGGGGTGGGTGGTGGCGGGGGGCAGGGCTGCCTGCAGGCAGCCAGGGAAAATGGCCCTGATCATAGGACAGGCCTAGGGACCATACTGCACACGAATTTTGTGCACTGGGCCTCTAGTAATAGTATAATACCTGAATAACACTTGCTTCACTTGTTATGAAAGTCAAATTGTATATCTCTCTATATGTCTATATTCACATCTGCATCTAAGTACACTAAATATTATGAAACAACAGTAAATGTAGGGCAGTCATGATTAGTTTTTCTAAACAAAGTAAAAATCTGAACCTATAACCCTGTGTTTAAGAAAAACAGGACATTAAAATGTTCAAAAAACATCAAGAGTAAAAAGTTGTGCACGTCTATGAACATTTCATATACTATGCTTGTCTCAACTCAAGGGCCAAGTTCTCTTTTGTGCTCATTTCCTTCTGCTTCTTCAAAGCCTCGTTTTTTTAGCTTGGCACCTTCCAAATACACCCTTCTGACTTTAAAAGATGCTAGCCAATTATAAAGTTATATATTAACCCTGGATCTAAAAAGCTATTCTCAGTTATATGTACAGTTTCCTGGAGACAACAACATATGCTCTTGTTCAACAGAAATAGCAGTGGAAAACAAGAAATTATTTTTAAAATAAGAGAATTTTTTTTGAAAAGACTTCCCAAAGTAATCTCTGTAGCTTGATACTCTTCACAATTCAATTCAACCTCCTACCATTAAAAAAATGAACACTTGCAGGAAGCTAGGCACTAGGTTTTGAGCTATGTGTGATCTCATTCACATCTCACAATAACCATGTAAGGTCTTTATCTTTAATCTTGTTTTTACAAAATAGAAAGCTGGGGATTGGAAAAGTGAAGTAGCATTTCCATGTCTGTGCACAGTGACAATATCTGCATTTGAATGTCAGTTGGCCTGGCCCAATAGCTCATTTTCTTTCATGGAAATAGTTATGTTTTTAATGGCAGTTATAAGGATAAAGGCTTTTTTATGTGCCTGTCATTGCCAAGGAACTGAGTTTAAATGCAGTGATTTTTTAGAGGATATTTCATAAATTTGCCTAATATATAATTACAGTTAGGTTGGACAGTTTGATTATAAAAGTCCACTAATGTTGATTTGCAAACTAGACCCATACACAGAAGGCAAGGAGAGGTGGATAAAGAAGAGGCAGGCCACTCCAGTTTGGTAGGTGGCAGGTGTAATAAGCAAAGGAACCTTCAAGGCTTGTTTGGTTAGTTGCAAGAGGAGTAGATCTCCTCACCCACCCACAGTCCCAGCAGTCCAACATCCCGCCGAGGGAGGTAGCAGTGCCAAAGCGGCAGGTGGCTGCGGAGGAGTCCCAGCAAGGGCCAAGTGCAGCTCCTCTGCCTCTCATCCCTGCCCTGCTGTGCCTGCAGCCACGTCTCGGTAGCGCGCTCACCAGCCGTGATCCCAGCTTCTGGCTGAGTGACACTCCTGCTGTGGGAGTGCACTGACTACCAGGGGGCAGCTCTTGTGTTCAGCATCTGCCTTCTGGTGGTCAGTGCGCATCATAGTGACCTTTTGTTTAGGTTGTTCTGGTCGTTCAGTCATAAAGGTCACTTAGGCTTATATATATATCCTATCTAATAAAAGAGAAACATGGTAATTAGCCGTACATCCGCTACCCTTCCCATTGGCTAATCAGGGCGATATGCAAATTAACTGCCAGCCAAGATGGCGGCCAGCAGCAAGCCAGCTTGAAGCGAACGTGAGGCTTGCTTGCTTCAGTGACAGAGGACTCCAACGTTCCCTCCCTGCCACTGTTGGCCTGTGAGCTTGCAGTTTGAAACATTGTTACAAATATAGAAGCTAAACAAAACCCCAAAACCTCAGAAACCTGCTTTCAGCCAGCTGGGATCTCAGACCTGGAGTTGAAACAGTGTTTCAATTATAGAGCCCAAACAAACCAGATACCTGCTTTCAGCAGCAGAGACCTAAGAGCTGGAGCCAAGCCTCAGAGCTAAAGCTGGCCCAGAATAAAAAAGAAAAAAAAAAGAAAAAAGGAGCGGTTGGGAGCTTCAGTCACCTGCCAGCCTGAAAACAGCCCTCAGCCCCTCACCCAGACTGGCCAGGCACCCCAGTGGGGACCCCCACCCTGAAGGGTGTGTGACCAGCTGCAAACAGCCATCATCCCCTCATCCAGGCTGGCCAGGCACCCCAGTGGGGACCCCCACCCTGATCCAGGACACCCTTCAGGGCAAACCAGCTGGCCCCTACCCATGTACCAGGCCTCTACCCTATATAGTAAAAGGGTAATATGCCTCCCAGCACCAGGATCAGCGGAGCCGCGAGGCCTCCCGGCACTGGGATCAGCGTGACAGGGGGCAGCGCCCAAACCCCCTGATTGCCCTGTGGATCTGTGTGTGACAGGGGGCAGGGCTACAACCTCCCTATCCGCCCTGCTCTGTTCGTGACAGGGGAAGGCGCCCCAACCCCCTGATCAGCCCTGCTCTGTGCCTGATAGGGGGGAGCTCCCCAACCCCTGATCACCCTGCGGCTCTGTGTGTGACAGGGTGTGGTGCCCCAACCCCCTGATGGGCCCTGCTCTGTGTGTGACAGGGGGCGGCACCCCAACCCCCCCCCCCCCCACGGGCCCTGCTCTGTGTGTGACGGGGTAGAGCCATAACCTCCCCATTGGCACTGCCCTGAGTGTGACAGTGGCGGCGCCCCAACCCCCTGATTGGCCCTGCTCTGTGGGTGATAGAGGGCGGCACCCCAACTCCCTAGTCAGCCCTGCTCTGAGCCCGACCAGGGGCTGCACCTGGGGATTGGGCCTGCCCTCTGCCACCCGGGAGCGGGCATAAGCCAGCAGGTCATTATCTCCCAAGGGGTCCCAGACTGCGAGAGGGCACAGGCCGGGCTGAGGGACCCCACTCCCCCCCGAGTGCACAAATTTTTGTGCACCAGGCCTCTAGTATATATATAATATCAATGGATATGGAAGAGTTATACCTAGTAAAAAGATTTTGATACATTATAGGAAAACTTTCATGTGTTTAGAATATATAACTCTATATATTCTATTTCTATATACTTTTATAGAGTACTTCCATTATCTATTTTTCATTAAACACAAGTAGGCACATATTTGGAGTCAATTAATTTCAATTATATCATTTGGACTCCATCATTTTTATCCATGGTATGAGGTCCAGAGCAAAGTTAAATTTGTTAAATATCTTATTATTGAGTAAAAACTTTTCTCCGTGTGTGTGTGTGTGTGTGTGTGTGTGTGTGTGTGTGTGTGTGTTTCCTGTAGGTCTTAATAATGTTTTTTTAAAAGGGAGAAATTTTTCCTTCCAGAAACTTCTGGAAGTTGGTCAGTCTTCCTCACCTCCTCCATTGCTATATACAAAATCTGTCCTTTCATCATGAAAGTGCCTTAAATATTACATAATAGTAAATGTGTCTGTTAGCTTCAATCTATAAATTAAGACAAGCTTAAATCTAAATGTGTACATTATAATTTAACTAGAGTATTGGGGTATCTCTTCTCATTCATCTCCACAGACATCTATATATATAAAAAGCCAGCGACCATAACACCATAACGATTAGTCTGACTGGTCACTATGATGCCCACTGCACAAGCGAACCAGCCCGATCTGGGGGTGGAGCCAGCTGTCCAACCTCCTACGGCCCCTCCCCCCAACTATCCTCCCACTGATCGGCCTCTCCCACCCCAATCAGCCCACAGCCCCTCCCCCTGGCTGGCCCCACCCCTGAACACCCCTCCACACACCAATCGGCGATAGGGCTGGCCAGCCAACCTCCCATCGCCCCTCCCCTGGCTACTGATCCCCAATGGGCCCCCCTGCCCCATTTGGGGATTTGGGGGCAGAACCCACTGGCCAATTGCCACAGCCCCTCCCCCTGGCCAGCCTGGCCCTAATTGGGCCATAATCAGGGCGGGCTGGCTGGCCAACCTCCCGCCATCTCCTCCTCCTGACAGGCCTGGCCCCAATCTGCCCCAACTGGAGCCAGGCCAGCAGGACCCCACCTGTGCACGAATTCATACACTGGGCCTCTAGTATTTGATAATATCTATTACAAACAGGGTGTTTGAAGAACTCTTTTGGAAAGTCAGGCTTTTCAGTAGCTTTCCCTTTTAGAAAAGTCAGAATAGGGTTGAATGTGAAATATTTTTCTAAATAATGAATTTTTCACAGCCAAGTCTGGGGTCAATTTAGTCAACCATGTAGATGATATTTATCTATAAATACTGTTACTATTTTTGTCATTGAGCTAAGTATTGTGGATATAATGCTGACAGGTTTGATGATGTTTCATTTGACTGATATAGAACTGGGGTGAATTATTACAAATACTCTCACATAGAGTTGACAGCATCTAATCAGCTATTAAATCTGTATATGCAATACATTTATATATAAAACAATCAAATTGAATTAAACGGTTACTGTTCCTGAACAACAGCCTGCCATCCCAGATTAAAATTATCAACAACTTGGATAATTAAAATCAGTTCATCTCACTGATTTCAAAGTGGAAATTTTAAAAAAGTAAAATACCAGGAGACAGCTTCTAGCTGTATTTTCTTACACTCTGTTGCTTTATAACTGCAAGGAAATATGTACTGTTCACTTGCACAAAAATGACTCATATATTGGATCAAACTCTGGGGTCATTAGAATAATTGTACAAGTTGAAATAAAGTTCTCATGTGACTCAAAATGTTAATACTTTTAACATGAGAATGACATGAGAATGACATGTTCATGGTACATTTTATTATACTATGGGTATATGTATGATTACCAAATTGCCTTTTAGTGCCCTTAAGAAGAATGCTATTGCAAATAACTTGCTCTAAGTCTATGTTAGCTTCCATTGTCATGAATCTTGAGAAGTCTGCCACTTAATTCAAAAATTATTATGAAATTCACAGCCTCCCTAAAACTTATATTCTATTTATTTCTTCTGTCAATAGCAAGGCATTGTAGCAGATGTGTAAGTAGGCTTGAAAGACAAACAACGATAATTTTGTATAAATGGTAGGGAAGGGCAGGGACTGTACTTTTTCAAGCTGGTTCCCTCTTCAAATATGACCTCATATATGTTCACTTCAGGAACATGCCTTTGGAATTTACACTAAAATTTTGATTATTCTCATAAAGCCTTTTCTTTAGCTATTGTATGGTGACATTTCTGTAAGAAACTTTTTGTACCTTCAATTAATTTTTTTTCCCTGCAGTGAATATAAGCTTTCAGAACTGAAGAGCATGGATTCTCCCAGGTGTGCCCCCAATCTTGACCTTCTTACCTGCTATAGGGATTTTCTTTTTGAGTGACTGAGGCCTGATAGTGATGTAACAATGTCTCTGCTGGCCCTGCCAGACTTCTTCAAGGATATCAGCCTTTTACATTTATTCTAGGTCTAGAGATGATTCCCTGTGTTGGGCAGAGGACATAAGTATTTCTTTAAATAGAATTTTCTATCTGTCTTCTTTCCCTACTCTCTCTTCACTGTTATAAGTGACTGCCAAATTGTCCCTGCTCTATTTTAAGTCAATACCATTTGAGCCTTTGCTCTACTGGCAGCATTTGCTCAGTCCTGAGCTGTAAGGATTGTACTATTTGCTGTTTGCCTATTTAAACCTTTCTGGGGGTGTCACCTGTTTTCATAAACTCTGAAATCCTGATAATGTTTTGATTGTCTCAGTGAATTATCACCCCAAGTATTAAACACCAACATATCATTTATGTATAATTAAATAAAATTCCAGTTTGAATTCCTTGGTAATTCTAAATGACAGAACAAACCTCAACATGTCTGCAGGTATGGAGATTTTTTTTATACAAACGTTTTGTGGACAGAGGAAAATTTTGTGTGTAAATTTAGTTGACTACAATCCTAGAAGACAAACACTTTGAGTGTTTGAATTGGTTACAGAGAGTGAGAGTCTCCAGTATTAGTAGCTCACTGCAATCTATGTAAAGCTCAGTTAACCAAGACCATATTGAGTCTTGGCAATATGTATTTAATAGGCCAGGACAGATGTCCACCTGTTACAATGATCCTGTAAGAAGCTTCAGAGGATCTAACACACCCACTGGTCCTTCTATATGCATTTCTCATGCATAGATTATTGTGCCTCAAACCAACCAACCCCAACACATATGCCACACCTAGTTGGACCAAGAATGGGTGAGTGGCTACATCAGCAGCTCTTTATAGACTGGCCAGCATGTTAAGATGGGCATGAAGGGATAGTTTTGCACAAAAGGGGTGCTCTCTGATGAATAGAAACAAACTCATCAATTAGGTCTCTTTTGAAGATACTTATGATTCACAAACAATAGCTTTGGAGAGACCTAGTCTGTTTGGCACAGTGGGTAGAGAGTAGGCCTGCGGAACAAAGGGTCCCACATGCGATTCCGATCAAGGGCACATACCTCGGTTACAGGCTCCTCCTAGGCCCGGGCCCTGGTCAGGGTGCATGCAGGAGGCAAACAATCAAAACACATCAGTATTTCTCTCTGTCTTTCCCTTCTTTCTCCCAGTTTCTCTAAAAATCAATGGAAAAATATCCTCCGGTGAGGATTAAAAAAAAAAAAGTTCTGGAGAGATAGGAGCAGAAGGAAGAAATAGGAAGAAAAGCAAAGTAGGGATGGATTGAATCACAAAGCTGACAAAGATGTAAAGTGATGCTACCATGATTGAACTACTTTATTGCAACTGCTATATATCTTGAGCTATGGCTTTGCTGCATTTAGGATTGTTTCTCTGTCTTTGGTGGAGGGAGTATAAGGGTGTTGGTATAACGTCTGGGGAAGCTTTCCAATTCTTAAAAAAAGAACCTCATTTCCAAAAATAGACGCATTCAATAAGGTAGATCTCTAAAAAAAGATTATTTTAGCCTTAAGAGGAATTCTGCAGTTATCTCTGAAAGTAATGTGTTTTTCTTCCAGGAGTATTATTTCAAAGTGAATCCCATAGCATTTAGACTCATATTTATAAAATCCTTTAGCAGGAAGGCTATCTTATCACACACATACAAAGACACAAAGTGGGAATGACTACCTATTTAGTTTCAAGGGCTATGTTGAGATAACTTACATGTTCCCCTAGAAGAGGACCACATCCCTAGGAAATAGCCAATAGATGCCATATCAAGAATTAAAATAATGAGTCTGCTCACAGGTACTCTAAGCAGGATTTTAGCATACCCCAAAGTGGTTAATAAAAAATACAGTATAAATATGGGGGAAATGTGCTTTAGATTAAAAAAAAAATGGCAGCTAGACCTCACAAAATCTCAAAGATGCCTGAGATGCATATTCAAGAAACTTTTAAAATATTTTCTTATTAATTTCTGTTTAGAGAGAGAGGAAGGCAAATGGAGAGAGAGAGGGGAAAAAAGAGAGACAGAGAAAGACAGAGGCAGAGAGAGAAACATCAATCTGTTGGCGCCCACATGCACCCGACCAGGGATCGAACCCGCAACCTGGGCATGTGCCCTGACTAGGAATCAAACTGGTGACCCCTCAATGCACAGGACAACACTCAAACAAATGAGCCACACTGGCTAGGGCCACATTCAAGAAACTCATCTGTCACTCAGATATAAGATCCCTTTTAAATGAGAAACCAGAAAATAAAATCTTTAATACATTCTTTCAATTTGTTTTGGGGTAAAATACCCGTAACACAAAATTTACCATCTTAACCATTTATATGTGTACTGGCAGTAGTGTTAAGAATATCCATGTTGTTGTGCACCCATGACCAATCACAATCCCTGTCTGGAATTCTGAAAATCTATAGCCATTAAACAATAACTCCCCATTTCCCCTTCCTTCAGCCCCTGGCAACACACCATTCTACTTTCTGTCTCTGTGATTTTAATGATTTTAAATACCCCATATGGTGGAATAATGCAATATTTGTCTTTTTGTGACTGGCTTATTTAATTTAACAATATCCTCAAGTTTCATCCATGCTATAGTATAGTATGTCAGAATTCCCTTTTTAAGACAATATTTCATAGTCTGAATATACCACATTTTGCTTATCTATTCATCCATCAACAAACACCTGTGTTGCTTTCTCATTTTAGCCATTGTGAATAATCTATAATAATAAAAGCTTAATATGCTAATTGGACTGGAAATTCTTCTGGACATCCTTCTGGACGAAGCTGGGGCTGCTAGGGAAGCCCAGATCCCGGGTGCCTGCTGGCAGCCGGAGGGAAGCCCGGGTCCTAGGTGCCAGAGGGAAGCCGGTGTCGGAAGCCAGGGGAAGGAAGGCCTACTCTTGCACGAATTTCATGCATCAGGCCTCTAGTGTCATTATAAACAAGGTGGAAAAAAATCTCTATTTAAGACCCAGTTCTTTGGGGGCATAAACATTCCCAATAAATAATTTCTTAGCACAGAATTTTTAATACTTACTTAAAAGTCTCTTAGAGATTTTTTTCGTACGTCAGTTGCTCTTATGTATACCTAGAACAGAAAAATTTGTTATATTTATTATAAATTTATCATATGCATATAACAAATGTCTCAGCTGCTACCAAAATGTGAAGTAATATATGACAGATAATCCTTTTACATGTATGTTAACAAAATGTAACACAGCTTTATATACTTATATCAATCTTCTCTGAGTAACTTGATCACTCAAATTGTGGTTCATGGAAATGGCAGCATGAACAAAATGTGGAGGTTTGTGAGGAATTTTTAACCTTTGTGAGGAATTTTTAACCTTAGACTTATGGAATCAGAATCTGCATTTTAATGAAGTTCCCAGGTGATTTTTCTTCAAGGTAAAGCATGAAAAGTACTGCTAGAAAGCACTTGAAAATATGAATTATTGTCATTCCTCTAATGACAAGGAATTTTTTTCATAATACCAAATTTACACAATGTTGTTTTTTTATGTGCATTTATGAGAACATTGTAAAATTTGCTTCAATTCTAAATTACATAAAAATATTGAAAGCTATTTTAAACAGCAACTATATATATATATATATATATATATATATATAGTTGCTGTATATATATATTTGTGAGTATTATATATATATATACAATCACAGTCCTTCTGCCTGAATTACACCAGTTTTTCTAGGAAAACTGTTAGGGGGAAAAATACTATTTAAAAAAAAACTCTTAGAAATTGGTATAGGAATAGAGCATAATCTATGTTCACCTACATTCGTACTATTCAAAATGTGATCTGATTATCACATTCCTGGATATTACCTGGAGGCCTCTTTTCTGGATGAAAATACACCCGAGATCTGTACCAAAGTCTCTGAGATAGTGCCTACTCACCTACACTTGTACTGAGTGCCTCAGATGACTCACAGGCACACTAAGTTTTCTCATGCAAAAAGAGTCTGACATTATTTTATGCAGGAGCTATGCTAAATTTAAAATTTTAAAATCTCTTTTTATCAGCTATTATAGCTTGCTGGAGTCCGTGACTAATTAAGATTCATATATAGATATCATATGATAAGGTACTATTCACTCATTTTATCACAGTTGACCCATCTTTCAGCTCTCTTTGGAACTGGAATACCACATGATTTCAGATGACTTAATTTTATAACAATTTGTTTTTTCTTCAGGTTGCCAAATTATTTTCTCTATCAAGTCTATGAGATTACTATTATACATTTCCAGCAAAATTCCTCCCAAACTTCAATTACAGTTTAGGAAAATGATTTTAAATATGAGTGGAAAACTGTCTACTTTTTGAAGCCTATAGGTCAGGGGTGGGCAATGCCTGGCACGCGTTCCAAACATAGCACGCCAGTAACTTTTGCTGGCACGCGAAACCCTCTCTATAATCTTCCATTTACAATTTTTGTGAACATTTGAATGACTTAAATGTTAAATTACAAGGAACTGGCAAGACACTTGATGTTATGTTTGGTTACATAAAGGCTTTTGAAAAGAAACTGGAAGTCTTTAAGAGGGATGTGGATGGTGAGAGATTTAGATATTTCCCAAACCTCAAGAAGCACATCAAAGACCTCCCAAAAGATGACAGAATATACTGTCAAAGCCTTCAAAAGCTGTTTTTAAACATCATCGAGTCAACTATTGAGCAGTTCTCAAGATTTGCGAAATTCAGAGAACTGGAAGAGACAGCAAAATTCATGAGGTTTCCAGACAGCATGAAACTGGAGGAACTAAACTTACAAATGTTTTCATGGATAGACATGGCTGACTTTGAAATGCAGTTGATTGAATTTCAGAGTAGCTCAATTTGGAAGCAGAAATTTATTGACCTTATAGTTGACTTGTAAAACATTGAAAAAAAAGTGATTAGAGACAGGAGTACCAGAGAGAAGTGTTGAAAACGAATTATTGAGGACTTGGTATGCCATTCCAGAAAATTTTTTCTGTTTAAAAAACTTTGCAACAGCGTTATTCTCCATGTTTTCATCCACATACGCTTGTGAATCTTTGTTCTCAGTGATGAATTTTGTTAAGTCTCATAATAGGAGCAGCCTGATGGATGAAAGTAGTAGCTCGTGCATATCTCTGAAGGTCACGAAATATAAACCTGATGTAAAATCTCTGTCATCAGTGATGCAGCAGCAAAAGTCCCACTGATAATATCAAACGGAGTCATAAAGTTTTCTGTCGGATTATCAGTTTTCATATTTTTCATCATGATATACTGTGTTTTTACCACTTGAATGGATTTTATTATTTCTTCATGGTTCTTCACATACATACACCTTAAGAGATATCAAGTAGGCGTAACATGTTCTCAAAAAATTAGGGTTGGCATGCAGAAGAATTTTGAGTCAGAGATTTTGCTGGTTTTGGCACGCACTCACAAACAGGTTGCCCACCCCTGCTATAGGTCTTTCATTACTGTTTTAACTATAGTATTACAGAGATAGATTGCACGTCGGCTGAGCCTTTTCAATTTTCCATAGGGGAAAAGTATAATTTTCTTTATCTAAAACATAAGGTTAACTGTGTATCCCAGTTTAGGAATATGCAAATTAGGCATTGAACAATCCTATATAATAAAAGCCCAATATGCTAAGTTTCTGGTCCACTGGTCAGCCATTCAACCAATCAAAGTGTAATATGCTAATGATATGTTAAAGCAGCTCAACCGCTCGCTATGATATGCACTGACCACCAGGGGGAAGACACTCTGATGGGTAGGTTACTTTGCTGCTGGGGTCTGGCCAATTGGAACTAAGTAAGACTGGCCAGACATGGCCTGGAGCCCTCCCAGGGTCTCTTCCTGGCTGGCGAAACTCCCACATCCCTCCCCAGCCCCAATTATACACCAGTGGGGTCCCTTGGCCTGGCCTGCACCCTTTTGCAATCCAGGACCCCTCGGGGATGTCAGAGAGCCAGTTTCAGTCCTATCTTGAAGGCTAGGCTGAGGGACCCCACTGGTGCATTAATTCGTGTACTGGGCCTCTAGTTTGATATACAACTACACTTAGCCTATATAGTAGGTCCTCAGGTTATGTCAGAGGTCCATTCCTATAGCACGGCATAACGTGATTTTCACTGTAAGTGGGAACCCACCTACATAAGCACCTACGTCACTCACATGGAGCACATACATGGCAGTACTAAAGTGAAACAGTAAAAAAAAATTAAAAGAAAGATAACAACTCCTGACCTTTACTTGTGGTAAATAAATAATAAAAAAAAATAAAGTACATATGTACATATGTTGAAATGACGGAGTTTTTATTTTATAAATAAACTAGAGGCCCGGTGCACAAAAATTTGTGCACTCGGGGGGGAGGGGGGGTCCCTCAGCCCAGCCTGTGCCCTCTTGCAGTCTGGGACCACTCGGGAGATAACGATCTGCTGGCTTAGGCCTGCTCCTGGGTGGCAGAGGGCAGGCCCAATCCCTAGGTGCAGCCCCTGGTCGGGCTCAGAGCAGGGCCGATTGGGGAGTTGGGGCACCGCCCCCTGTCATGCACAGAGCAGGGCAGATTGGGAGGTTGTGATGCCACCCTCAGTCACGCTCAGGGTAGGGCCAATTGGGGGGTTGGGGTACCGTACCCTGTCACACTCAAGGCAGGGTCCATGGGGAGGTTGCGGCGCCACCCCCTATCACGCACAGAGCAGGGCCCGTGGGGAGGTCCACCCTATCAGGCACAGAGCAGGGCTGCTCAGGGGGTTGGGGCCCCTCCCCCTGTGACTCACAGAGCCACAGGGTGATCAGGGGGTTTGGGCGCTGCCCCCTGTCACGTTGATCCTGGTGCTGGGAGGCATATTACCCTTTTACTATATAGGGTAGAGGCCTGGTGCATGGGTGGGGCCGGCTGGTTTGCCTTGAAGGGTGTCCTGGATCAGGGTGGGGGTCCCCACTGGGGTGCCTGGCCAGTCCGGGTGAGGGGCTGAGGGCTGTTTTCAGGCTGGGAGTGACTGAAGTTTCTAACCGCTCCTTTTTTTCTTTTTTTTTTTTTTATTCTGGGCCAGCTTTACCTTGAGGCTTGGCTCCAGCTCTTAGGCCTCCGCGGCTGAAAGTAGGTTTCTGGCCTTTGCTTACAATGTTGTGAATCTGCTGGCTGAAGTCTGGCGGTATTTGTTACAATGTTTCTTAAACTGCCCGCTCAGAGGCCTGCAGCTGCAGGCGGGGAACGTTGGTTTCCTCCAACAATCCTGATCCTCCATCACTGAAGCAAGCAAGCCTCATGTTAGTTTCAAGCTGCCTGGCTGCCGGCCGCCATCTTGGCTGACAGTTAATTTGCATATCTTGCTGATTAGCCAATGAAAAAGGTAGCGGTCGTACACCAATTACCATGTTTCTCTTTTATTAGTGTAGATGGGAGATGGCAATGTAACCACCAAACAACATACATCAAGTTCAACATAACCCGAGGACTGTCTGTATAGAATTTAGTGGGCAGAATTACATAGTAGTCAATACTCAAACTCCAGAAACAGTCGGTCAAGGTTTAATGTGTGAATTGGGGCAAGTCACTTAACTGTAGAATATAGTTTATCTAAGGATAATAAATGTATCATTTCATAGAGTTGTATTAAATGAGATAATTTATATAAATTTTGAAAATTGGCTCCTGGCATATAATGAATGCTTATGAGTGTTATTTTATTGCTGTTAATATATATATATAATATATATATATATATATATATATATATATATATATATATATATATATATATATATACCAAAATACAAAGTAAAAGATCTTGCCAAATATAGTCATCTTTGAATGGTAAATTTGTATTGTATTTTATATTTTATGTATCTTAAAACATTGCATAATCAAATAGATAACTGTTATAATCAGGACAAAAGCATTTTTAAAGATAATAAAAAGTGCCCTGCCCATGTTGCTCACTGGTTGAACATCTACAAGGAACCAAGAGGTTACGGGTTCAACTCCTAGGCATGGCACATGCCCAGGGTTGCAGGCTCCATCCCCAGTAGGGGGTGTGCAGAAGGCAGTGGATTGATGAAGTTTCTCTCATCAATGTTTCTATCTTTGTTCCTCTTCCTCCCTCTCCCTCTAAAATTCAATAAAAAGCATATATATATATATATATATATATATATATATATATATATATATATTTTTAAAAAAAAAGAAGCTCAGCCAGTTTGGATCAGTGGATAGAGCATCGGCCTGAGGACTGAAGAATCCTTGGTTCAATTCCAGTCAAGGTCACATACCTCGGTTGCAGCCTCGATCCCTGGCCTGGTTGGGGGGTATGTGGGAGGCAACCAAACCATGTGTCCCTCTCACATAGTTTTTTCTCTGTGTGTCTCTCCCCCACCTTCACTCTAAAAATCAATGAAAAAATATCCTCAGGTGAGGATTAACAACAACCACAACAACAAAAGAATAATAAAAAGTATTGATGATAGGATGAGTACAATTTATAGGGTGAGGGTGCAGTTTGGGGGAAGGCGAAAGCCCAAGGGATAGAAAAACACAATGAGAAGACACGCCCTGGAGAATAGGTATGTGTTGGAAAAAGCAAGCAATAAAGAGTAACCAGAGTACATTCAAAAGCTGGTGACTGAAATGAAAGTATTGGTGTTCAAGATTAGTTTGGAAGTGATATGTAGGATGAACAGAGTAAATAGAGTATTAGAGTCTAAGAAACCAGTCGGGCAACTGTTATAGCAATAAAACCAGGGGGGTGAAGTAGGCTTAGGTAAAACCACAGATCTTAGAACACAAAAAAAGTGGTTAATCTGAGCAGTATCCCCAAAAAAGCAGCAGTCAGACTCTGTAATAAGTTAAGTAATAGTCAAAGAAGAGTAAAAAATGACTGCAAGTGTTTAACGCTGGTGAGCTGGAGGCCCACAAAAAAACCCAACAGAGCAGTTTGGGAGTTCCAGGCAGTTTCAAGGGGAGGATCATCTGTGCTTGGAGAAAAGACATTTCAAATGACAGTGGAATGATCTAAGTGGGGTTAAAATGTAGGCTGTTCACAATTTCATCTGATCAATAAAGCATATTAGCTGGGAGACTCCTTGCAGATCCACTAGTGTAGTCCATGTCCCTCACTGAAGGTTTACCTAGCAAAAGCGATGTGCCATTCTCCCACAACTGCAGAACCCGCTTTGCTAAGACCCGAACCATGGTTTGCCACTCCTTATCCTATCAGACCTGCTGGCACAGAGTCCTAACTTCAAACATGACTAAAATCTCATTTTTTTGGAGTGATGGGTGGAATACTTTATTTTAAGATGACATAATTTTAAGAGATCTAAGCATATATAACATCATGCATATTACATAACCACTCTTAAACTTAAATGACAGAATAGTTACATATCTCAACAAAGGCTATCCTATATAATAAAAGGCTAATATGCAAATCGGCCAAACTGCAGAATGACCAGTTGCTATGATGTGCACTGACCACTAGGGGGTGAGCACAGCACTGGTGGTGGGAGCCTCTCCCGCCTCTGCGGCAGCACTGAGGATGTCTGACTGCCAGACTGCAAGAGGATACAGGCCAGGCTGAGCACCCTGCCCGCCCCCCCCCACCCCCCGCCGCCCCCTCCCCAGTGCACAAATTTCATGCACCGGGATTCTAGTCTTTAAATATAGGGGAAACATTTCACAGACATTAGGTATTTGTTACTGTTTTTATTTAAATGTCAAGGTGTCCCATTACTTTTTTCTTTTCTTCTTCTCCCCCCCTCTTCTTTCTGTTACATGTTCCTTTTAGGGCACTAAAGTTGTCTATAGCACTTGGAGATGGAGGTGTTCTTTCACAATTTCTCTTAATGAGGCTAATAATAGATGTTTTTTTAAGATCTTTATTTTCACCTTAGCCACAAAGTCTCATCATCTGCTGGCATTAAATAGGAAGACAGTTTGGTCACTAACAAGATTTTGCTAATTGGGGGTGTTGGAAATATTCATCCAGTAGGTCAATCTAATCATGGTTAATCTCACCTTAAACTTAGATTGTATTTGTGAAACTAAGTTTTGGGGGTTTTTTTGTTTTGTTTTGTTTTTCATTTTAGACTGTTCTCTACCAAGGTCATGTCACTGACAGCTACTTAATATTTCTAAAGTTAGAACATTCTTAAATCTTTCAGCAGCAAAGACATTGGTCCAAATATCCATGAATTCATAGTTAAACTTTCAGATAATTTCCTTTTTATATCTGGAGATTTAAAAACAGGCTTCACATATATCAATTCATTCACAAAATATTTATTATGTTTATAATATGAATCAAGAATTGTATGTAGAGGATACATTATTGAGTAAAACAATACAAAAAAATAATTGAATTTTATTCTAAGGAAGACATAAAACCATTGTAAAGTTTTGAACCGTGAGATATAAGCTCTTTTTCATTTTAAATTGGTTGAATTCTAAATATAAAATAAAGATGAATTTTACAGGATTTATGGATAGCGTGAATACAGGCGCCGAGGCAAAGAGAAGTGTCAAGGGTAATACCCAGGTCTCAACTTAAGTACCGGGAAGAATAGAGTTACCATTTGCTAAGGTCGACAGAACTCATAGAATAGCTGGTTTAGGGAGAGCATTCAGAAAACTCTTACAGAGCTTCAGCCCCGAATGTCTGCTTACATTTCTATGGTCTAGACTAGAAAGTATAAAATGTTGCTTCCCTTCCCACCTCTCCTTCAAGATGAGATCATAGAACAAATGTGTTGCAAGGCTCTGCTCCTGTCCTTTGTTCCCTCTCGCCAAGAACTGAGCAAGTCTTCTAGCTGCCAAACACAGACCCATGCCTTCCTATCTCATGTCTTGGAGAAGGACAGAAAGAGAAAGATTATGTCGCTTTTCCTCTCATCCTTCCAAAATATTACCTGATTTTTACTCCTCTGATCTCTTCCCACATTCCCCATCACTTGGTTGGAAAGTTTGTTTGTTTTTCCTATTAAAAATGTTTATTGCGGTGACCTTGATGTCTCTCCTATGTAAGAAGCTGCCTTACCCCTGATTTTCTAGGAAACAGCACCTGGAGCAGGGCTCCTATCCTAATGCCTCATGGGGAGGTGGAATCCCAGGAAAATAGTGAGGTGGGGCGGGGGCATGGCACAAGGAAAGAAGACAAGAAAACATGTTGCATGGAACAGCTGGCCACAGTTTTCCAAGAAAACGCATGTCAATAACAAGGAGAGGCCATATGCAGCCACTGCGTCTTGGGAGGAGCTGTCCAAAGAGAGAAAAGGGAAGCATATTTAACCAACAGCTCCTTCTTGTGCCCTATTTTTCATTACTCAAGAGTCAGCCCACAAGGCTTTAATTTCCTCACCCTTCTGGGGATTCTCCTTGGACCCTGTAGGTAACCCCTGGGAACTGGGAAATAAACCTGGTTACTCATCACTCATTCCCTGGATTTATGTCAACTGTCTCCTAGATTCCTTCCTTCCTTCCTATCTTCCTTCCTTCCTTCCTTCTTTTATTTTTTCAGGGATAGAGTTGGGTTTTTATTCATTTTTTAATTAAATTTGTATTGTTGACACTATTAAAGATGTTCCCTCCTTTGCCCACTTCCATCCAGCCCCGTGCCCCCATCCCTTGGCTCTCACCTCACTATTGTCTGTATCCATGGGCTCTGCATATAATGTTCTGCTAATCCCTTTACCTTCCTTTATTCAGCCCCTCTCTTCTGACAACCTGTTCCATATATCCAGGCCTCCGCTTCTATTTTGTTTGTCGGTTTATTTTGTTCATTAGATTCCACATATTTTCTTTGGTCAAATTTTACTTATAAGGCATTCCTCTCCTAAAATCCCAGGCTGTTTTACTTGGCTTCTCCAGGCAGCCGCTGAGAAAGCCGAAAGATCCTTGGGCTTCACTGGTTGGACCAGAACACTGCTTTGGCTTCCACCTCAGAGAATGCACTGGAGCCTTTGCTGAAACCTGGCCCTTGCCACCAGAAGATAATGCGGAGTGTTAGAAGCTGTGAGAAGATCAGAGGTGGTGGCCATGCTTTGTGAGCATGGTAACGGCCTATGCAGTCACTGGGGCCACTCAGGGGAGGAAGCAGGGGGAGTAGCCAAAGCCAGAGAGATGGACAGGGCCACGCTAATCTGGAGCAGTGCATAAGCCAAGTTCAGGGAAAGAGCCATCATTCTGTAAATCTCTACTCAAGGATGCCAGCATCTTAGTGACTTGAATATTGGGCTCTTTGCAGAAGTACAATGACTTGGAAGAGCTAGAGAATTAAAAGATCCAGGACCCAAGACAGAATAAAGAGAATCACCAACGACCAGAAGTGGCAATGCAATAGGGAACATTATTAAATAAATGAAGAGATGCTGCAGAAAAGTGCCCCCAATAAAAGTCAGGGCAGTACTAAAGGTTATTTGACACATCTACTATGTACTAAAACATCAAAAGCCAAAAGTTAGGATGAAATGATAGTTTTCTAGAGGCAAACTGGGAACATGAGAACTTTATCGACAAATTTCAAGGTTATTCTTTCTTTGCTGAAAATAGCCTGGTTTGTCTTTGGAGGCTCTGAGCCTTCACAAGAAAGTAATTGTTTCTGTTGAATCACCCATTCTCTAGGAACTAGTACCCATCTTTCCACTCATTTTTTTTTAAAAATTTTCCTATGATCTTTCCACTGATAGCAATAACTTAAATGTTCAGCCTCTCCCTTGAAAAAAAAACTTGACAAGGAGTATCAGTTTTCTTATCCAAAAATAACAGTAACAATTGAGCTAGCCTGTCAATCACCTCGTGCAGTATGGAATACATTAAAATAATATATTAAATACAAGATTGCTTCAGTAGGCATGTCAGTGATTATTACACGCTTAGTGAAGTAGCACAAAGAATTTCAGAGCATGTTGTGAGTCGAGCGAGGGAGAATAGGGGTAGACGTGGAAATATGGTAGGAAAAGACGAAAAGGAGGCAGAGGGATGATATGTTGGCTTCAGGACATACATACATACATACATACATACATAAATAAATAAATAAATAAATAAACACTGTTGCTTTAGTCACTTTTATCAAACAACTTGTTCAATTCATTTCCTGCCTTTTCTAAACAAACGCCTAGTTTTTATTAAAGTAATGCATCCTCGTGATGAAAAAGAAAATAACACAAATAAGCTTTAAAAAAAAGCAACAGACCCCTGCCCACACTTCCATCCCCAGTCCCACTGCTGAAGTCAACATTTTATTTCTTCTGGTGAATGTCCGCCCATCTTGAACTGAGATGCTTAGAAGCCATGTAATGAATTCATTAATTCTGATGTGATTTATTGAATTGCTGCGATGACAGCATGTGCACTGAAACCACCTCTACTTGTACACCCACTTCCTAAGTTTGATAGTTTTATCAGTATTTTTAGTTTGTCTGTTAATTATTTATGAAGCTCAAAATAATACACTCAAACCTCTGTTTCATGACCCGCTGGTGTTTGACAATTTTTCTTGACTGCCACTTTATAAGATTGCTTCGGTCTTTCTACCTCCACTGTCTGCCCTACCTACACATTGCAACTTCTGTGATCAATACCTTTATTTTTATATTGTCAAGATATTTTGGTTGGGCTCCCTGGAGTAATTATCTTTTCCAGAATTTAGGGTCCAACAAGGGGGGCAGAAAGGGAACTTTACCAAGTCTTCCTTTCTGTGGTCACTACGCTATCTCCTAAGGCCCAGAAGCCTTAGAAAGTAGGATTTATTAGTTAACACAGCTCAGTCTCAATTCAGACACCAGTGCTGGGAATATAAGCATGGGAATGGCTCCTAGAGATCTGCTCTCAAATGCCAAGCAGTTGTTGTCTGTAGGACACTCAGTTGTAAACCTAACCTAACCCATTTTCATCTGACCACAGCTCACAGCTGATTAGCATGCAAGCATCTGGCCATCTTCAATTACTTTAAAAGAGTTCTTTATTCCACCCAACTAAGAAGGGTCCTCCCTTCAGGATAGCTTGAGGCAGGGACACGTACGTGGCATATTCTTGTTCTCAGTCTGAAGTTGTGAGAGGACACGTGTTTTGATCACTACAGCTGTCTGGAAAAATCCCACTCCACCCTGTCTCCAGCTTGGGCATTACTCTGCCTGGAGTGATGAGAAACTATAACCGAATACCCCTCTTTGCCTGGGAAGCCGCCTTTGCTCTTCCCCACTGTGGCTTCCAAGGAAAGATGGCACTAAACTTGCTTTTATTCTTATCATACCCTGTGGGTCTGAGTCTGTACAAAAATTTGTGCTCTAACCTCCCCCTCTGGCATTAGGAAATTAATCTTTATTTTGACATCTCGTAGTACTATTTGCATTCTATTCTGCAACATCAATAAAATCACCTGAGGGTTATCTATACATTGTTTTTAATAGTTTATAGACCACAAATAATATATACATTATTATGATTATCTGAATGTTGTTCATTGTAGAGCCAAATAGAGGTCTATGGTAACTGCTCTTTCTCCATGGGCTCCATGTTTTAACCCATTGCTCCTCAAACTAAATATTACATGGAATTTCCTTTATTATGCTCCATCAATTGCTTAAAATCATGTCATGCTTGAATGTGCTTTATATTGAGACAATTATTTTATTCTATATCTCATTTGATATTTCTTGAAATAACACATGGCCTTTATTTATTTGGGAGAGAAGAAAGATAAGCCATCGATAATATATTTTAGCCTATTGTCAAGTCTTTGTGTAGAAGACAGGCTTCTTAACAACCACTGATTTCCTTTTCTATTATGTTTAGCTGATATTTGCTATTATTTGGATCTTGGACTCTTCTTACCATTTATTATAGCCCACATCTACCTGCTTTTTAATTTTTCTTCTTAATTTTCCTGGAGTTCATCATCAAGAAATGATAGCATAAAAAGTTCATTGGAAGTAAAAATAAAAGTACAAGTAGAAATTATTTTGTTTTTTCCCCAAGTCCCATTGATAAGATGATTGACTAAATATAGAGTTGTTAATCAAAATTAAATCTCCCTCCAAACATTTAACTTGCTCTGACTTTCAGCAACTAAAGGGCATGAAGTAAAATCCGATGCCATTCTCATTTTGTCCCTTGATTAGCAACCTAGTAGTTATTTAATGTATTTGTTTTTTTCTCCTTTGGAAACTTTTTCCTAAAAGTTTCTTTTCCTGGGCATTTATAACATGTCCTAATTATTTCTTAGATATTGGTCTTCCTTATTTCAATCTTCTTAGTATTCAATGCGTCCTTTAACTTAAATACTGACATCTCTCTTTAATTTGGGGAGATGTTTTGTTTTGTTTCTTTGATAATTTCCTCTTTGCAGTTTCTCTGCTTTCTCTTTGTGGAATTCTAATTTGAAAGAAGTTTGATGTCCTGAGCTGATTCTCTATGTCTCTTATCTGTATTCTTTTTTTATGGGGGTGGGGGGGGATGGGTAACTTTTTAAAATTAAGATGTACCTTTAATCTTATATTTCCCATCTCTATGCTCTTTGGGAATATTTCTTAGATATAATTTTCCAAAATGTTAGCAATTTGTGTCATTATATTTTATTTCTTTTTCTGAATTGAAGTTCAGCAATAGATGCCTCTCCTTTCAGTCCCCCTTTCAAACTGGGTCTTTGTTCTACACACTAACTGAGCCCAGGGCTCTACGAGGTCTAGGATTAGAGGAGAAATTAGCTTTCTTATCTGCTCTATGAATAATCTAGGTTCCTACTAAAGATTCTGTTGCTCTGTTTCATCATTCCACAAGTTTTCATTCAATTTTCATATTTGAGATATTTGTTAAAAGCTCTCATCTTCTGAAATTCTTTGCTATTTCATCACTGTTACTGGCCTTCATTATTTTGGGGTGATACTTTCTTAGCGGTTTTCTTGTGTTGGTTCTCAAGAGGAAGAAAGACCAACATGCACTCAATCAGCATCTTAAACCTGAACTCTGCTGTCCTAATAAAGCAACACAATCAAATTAGTTATGAAAATTGTAAATTAGCTACTAGCTAAATTGATTAGTCAATGAGTCAATAATTGTTCTATAGAAAATAAAGAGTCATAAACCAAATCATAAAAAAAGAATTGGTAAAACTACAGATGTTTTCTAGTCACAAAGAAAATTCTAGTCATTATCTAGTCAACATAACCTCTCTGAATTTCCTAGACTATTAGACTATTAAAAAAAATTCCTCTGGGAAGGAATTGTTTCTAGTGATGTTTCTTTCTTCCTGCCTGCTATGGGCGCAATATCTAGCACTTTCAATCTAATCATAAACTATATCATTTTTAAAATATCCATTAAAGCTATGAATTAATTTTATTACCTTGATTTGCTATTAAAACTCTGTGAATCCTTATTAATGGCAAAATATGGCCCTTTACACTTTGGGTGTCACTAATTTTAAGGAAAACTGATATACAGTTTTACAGGATAGTAGAAGGATATTATGTTATTTTGTGGGTGGGCTTGCATGTGCAATTTCAATCACAGTGGTTTCTGAGAGGCCAATCATCTGTAATTTAGCACAGATTGCAGTGTTGGAGCCTTTTGCAGACTCCATTTCTCTTACTTTTGAGTGTACTTGTCTACTTGATAAAAAGAATAAAAAGAAAAAGAAAAAATAAAGACATCCCTTTCTTGTTCCTTAAATTCAAATGAAATGATAATGCTGTTTGATTTTTCTCCCCTCTGATGATGGGAGTCAGTCAAGGGCCTGAAGAAAAAAATGTGTCAAAAAGTAAGTACATTTTAGTGTTTTAGAGTCCTGGACATCAGCTATCTTTTCCAGTGCAATCATAAGCAAATCTCCCCAGGACTGCCAACTGAGTACCAGCTTATGTTTGGTGACAATACAGTGTGTTTAAAGACAAATGTGTCCCTGAAATTGGTCTGTGGTTTGAGTAGCCGTGAGGTTGGTGGATATACTAGTACTTTCTACTACTCTCTTTCTCTCCCTCCCTTCATCACTCCCCCCTCCTTCTTTTCCTCCCTTCCTTCCTTCCTTCCTTCCTTCCTTCCTTCCTTCCTTCCTTCCTTCCTTCCTTCCTTCCTTCTTCCTTTTTAAATATCTCTCTTTTTAGTGACAGGACAGTCATCTTAGAACAAAGGAATCTGGAAAATAAAGGATCGGTGATAGGCCCCATGAAAAGATGGAGAAATAAAACCCTCACAATAGATGTAGAGTTTGCAAAATGAGTTCTAAAGTCTGAGTGCCTGGGACTGTATTTTCCATTCTAGTTTTCTTCACTGGGGAGTTTTATTGGTCATTCCCCTCTTAATGCTGAGAGAAGTACCTCACCAACTTATCTTTCTAGAACAGCTGTGGGCAAACTACGGCCCGCAGGGCCGGATCCGGCCCATTTGAAATGAATAAAACTAAAAAAAGAAAAAGACCGTACCCTTTTATGTAATGATGTTTACTTTGAATTTATATTAGTTCACACAAACACTCCATCCATCCTTTTGTTCTGGCCCTCCAGTCCAGTTTAAGAACCCATTGTGGCCCTCAAGTCAAAAAGTTTGCCCACCCCTGTTCTAGAAGCTCCATAAAATTATTGATTTAAAAGATCACTGATGGGAGTGAGTGGGAGAGAACTAATTTTTTGCCAATCATCAAACTCAAGAAGCCAAATAAATGTCATGGGAAAGATCATTTGCTCTTCCCTTTCTCCTTCCTCTATCTTGTTTTATTATGCATATATCAAAAGAGCTAGAGAGGAGGCAGAAAAAAAAAATTCCAGAAGTCACTGTCCTTCACCTTTGTCCTCTGTTCATCTCTAAATAATCTTAGGGGAAATTTTCCAGGTATAGAAACATATCCAGGAAACTTTAATTATGGCTCTAAGATTCAAATCCAGACCAGAGCAGAAGCCTGCTTGCAGAACTTACACATCAAGATTAAAAACAAAAAATCAAAATCCCCTGCCTGACACGATGTATTTCCCATTAAAGGTCTGAAGAAAAAACCAGCACACTTTTCAGAGACGCTTCTCATTGCTTGCTGCTTGTTACATATAGGCAGTACTCAAACCCTGATGTCATTTCAATGGAAAGTAATTCCACAAACCCCTATAGAAACATAAAGATATTTTCACTTTAGACTTATGAGGTCATTTTTGCATGTATTGATTAGTCTATGCTTTAGTATTTAATATTTAATATTTCTCCTGTTCTTTTTCTTTTTCATCCATAGGCAGAGTTCTGGAGGAAATAACCCTTCTTCCTGACCATTTCACTTCATTTTTGCAGCGCTTCTGCTCGTCACTCTTCTTTTACCTCCTGGGTAATCCTTGTTTTTAGGTCAGTGACTCTCACCTCTAGCTTTTGGCTAAATATATTAGAGTAGTTCACTGTTTCTATTACCTGTGCACGGAATCATTTTTCATGTTTCACCCTAGTTCCTGCCTGCATCTTAGCTCTGGAAAGCCTATGTCCACTGGAAAACTGCTTCTGCACAAAAACTTTTACAAAGATCTCTTAGAGTTAGACAATTCTTATCAGCCTTTTTTTTTTTTTTTTATAAGTCTCT
This sequence comes from Myotis myotis, assembly GCF_014108235.1. Classification (NCBI taxonomy): domain Eukaryota; kingdom Metazoa; phylum Chordata; class Mammalia; order Chiroptera; family Vespertilionidae; genus Myotis; species Myotis myotis. Next base: position 28,378,738 of record NW_023416318.1, read on the forward strand.
GTGGTGTTGTATCTTTTTGTTATGCATGTTGGCAATAAAGTTTCTTCAATCTTTGTTTTGTGTGAAGTGAGATTAATTACCATACTCTGACGATAAGCAGGAAAAATGAGTAACAATGCAGCCAAACTATAAGTAAGAAACTGGTAACGATGATGCGGTAACGAAACACACGTTCTGGACACCCAATATCCATTCTCTTCTCCTTCCTTACCTGCAATACTATGATTTTGTAATGTGGTAATAATTTTTTAAGAAAATATAAATTTTAATTTAAAAATTTACTTGGTTGATTTCTCACAAACATAGGGATTCCCTTGTGACCCAATTCTGGCTAATTAGATGTAAGTAGAAGTCTTCTGGATCAAGTTTCCAGTACCAATTTTTACAACAGAGAGAATCATCCCTCTCTTTGTTACTTTGCCCTTCCTCTTCCTGCCCAGAGTAACGATGCAATGCCTGGAGATTCAGCAGCTCTCTTGTGATCATGAAGATGAAATCCACAAACTAAGGATGCCGGAGCAGGAAGATATAAAGAGCAGCTACACTAGATCTGGAGCTCATATCCTTGGAGTTGGTATAAGAGAAAAACTAAAATCCTTATTTATTTAAGACTCTAGAGGCCCAGTGCATGGATTTGTGCACTGGTGGGGTCCCTCAGCCTGGCCTGTGCCCTCTCGCAATCCAGGACCCCTCGAGAGATCTCAGACTGCAGGTTTGGGCCTGACATCCCCCAAGGGATGTAGTACTGTGTGAAGCAGCAGGTGGCCGGGGAGGAGCCTGAGCCCAGGCCAGGCGCCTTGCTGCTCCTGCACATCCCAGTCCTGCTGCGCCTGCCGCCACTGCAGATTGGTAGTGCTGCCTCAGAGGTGGGAGAGGCTCATGCCGCTGCCGCTGCACTTGCCATCTGTGAGCCCAGAATCTGGTGCCTGTGGGTCAGCTGAGCAGCGCCCCCACTGTGGGAGCACACTGACCACCAGGGGGCAGCTCTTGCATGGAGCATCTGTCCCCTGGTGGTCAGTGTATGTCATAGCGACCAGTCAACTGGTCGTTCGGTAGCTTAGGCTTTTATATATAGAAAGAGAGATTATAATTAGAGGCTTTTTTTTTAGATTGCTTACACACATGCCTTACTGGTATAGGAAGTAGCATAAGTATCAGCAAGTAACTGACATAAGAATCCTGCCTGAATTCACAGGGTGTGCTGTTGTATAAGGCACCTAGCTTTCTTTGAAGCATATAACTCCCCAAGTTGAAGCAACATTTCTGAACCTGTCAAAGCAATCTCCCTTTCCCTCCGAGGCACTCAGTCTAACTAGTGTAGCCAAGAATTAAAACACATTTTCATTCTGACTTACAGGGTTGACAAGCTCACCTTTGAGCTTTTATGCCTCTCTGCAGAGCCCTATAGTGTGGCAATCATATCTGAATCTCCTTCTGGATAAGGCAAATGGACTTTTAAAACAATGTCAAAACTTCTCACAAGAAGAGGTTTTTCTTTTTAAGCATAAATAACAGATGCTCTAATTGTAATTTCTTCTTTTCGATTAATTGCAAATCACACTGGCCATATCTCTAAGAACTGACATTATTCCTTAGTTTGACAGCTTTCTTCTTCTCTAAAGGATAATAGATGTTTGCTTATTTCTCTTCATTGGGAAAGGCTTCCTCCCACCGACTCCTCCTCCAACATAATAAGTTCAAGGTCATTCACACACCACCTCACAGAGCACATTAATCTACCAAATTTCTTTCAAGTTATCCTCCCATTCCTTATGTTTACTGACCCAACACAACCAAGAATTTCTATCAGCCTGTTGGCCTGAGGCAAAAGTAAATCTTCACTTTCAAATTCCCATGAAAGTGTCAACAATATGCCTGTATTAACCATACTAGTGCTTTCACCTTTTGAAAAGGTGAATCCAGTCTCCATCTCATTAGAGAATAACCTGTTTCATTCACATAAAAAACTGTCTTTAACAGGAAGTGAATCTTAGTGTCTCTCCACAATTTAAGCCAGGAACCACTTTAAGAAGTTGAATGAGCTCCAGAATTCTCTTAAAATAATAGTTTTTCCTCAGACCAGTAAATAGGGATAATTCAGACCTTGTTTCTGTCATACATTTAAAAAAGGAAGCCCACTGTATGGGCCAACATATTTAGCAATGATACATCTGATGAAGGTTTAATATCCAAAATATATAAGGAACTCATACAACTTAAGAAAAGGAAGTCAAATCATCCAATTATAAAATGAGCAAAGAACCCAAATAGACATTTCTCCAAAGAGGACATACAGATGGCCAAGAGACAATGAAAAAAAACCCAAAGTCACTGATCATCAGAGAGATGCAAGTTAAGATGACAATGAGGTATCACCTCACACCTGTCAGAATGGCTACCACCGATAAATCAAAATGACAAGTGCTGGTGGAGCAAAGAGAAGCCTAGTACTGCTGGTGGGAATGCAGACTGGTGCAGCCATTATGGAAAACAGTATGGAATTTCCTCAAAAAATTAAATATGGATCTCCCATTTGACCCAGTGATACCACTTCTAGGAATACGTCCTAAGAGATCCAAAACACCAATCAGAAAGAATGCATGCACCCCTATGTTCATAGCAGTGCAATTTACAATAGCTAACATCTGGAAACAGCTCAAGTGCCCGTCAGTAGATGAGTGGATATAAAAAGTGGTGGCACATTTACACCATAGAATACTATGCAGTAGTCAAAAAGAAGAATCTCTTACCCTTTGTGACAGCATGGAGGGACCTGGAGAATATTATGCTAAGCAAAATAAGCCAGTCAGAGAAAGACAAGTATTACATAATCTCACTTACGTGTGGAATCTAATAAACAAAATAAACTGATGAACAAAATAGGTCCAGAGACATACAAGCATGGGACAGACTGGAATCTCAGAGGGAAGAAGGGGGCGGGTAGGTAGGTGGGAAGAGATCAACCAAAGAACTTGTATGCATATATGCATAATCCATGGACACAGACAATAGGGTGGTGAAGGCCTGAGGATGGGGCGGGGGTGGAGGAGAGTGAGAAGAGATCAATGGAGGGAAAAGGGAACATATGTAATACTTTCAAAATAAAGATTTAAAATAAAAAAAGAAAAAATATACAAAGCTTAATAATTACTGAATGGCAGAAGATGATGTGAGGTAGAGCTTGGCTAAAATTTACCTTGAATTCATTAACATTTCTTCAAAGTGAAGGTGAATTGTTTAATATGATTAAGGATCATATTGAGATAAGACATCTTCAAGTATTTTAATGCATTAGAGAAGTAGCAATTTACATTTTTTCTTATCTAGTCATTCAAACAAGTGACCTGAGGACCTGGTCAGGCAAGGATCTGTTCCATGTCATATATATCATTGAAATTAATGCCTGTTATTGTACATCACTGTCTAATTTATGCCTTTTTTAAGAATAGCCTTCTACTTACCCTTTCCCTTCACTCAGCTCAATTAATAAGATCCCATTTTAATTTTAGTTTTATTACATACTAGGGGCCCAGTGCATGAATTCGTGCACCTTGAAAGGAACTGTGGGCCACAAGGCTGTGGTGGGCACAGGGGTGGGTCTCGGCCTATCCTCTGAGCCTCCGCCCAGCCCCTCCCACTGCTGCCCTGATGCCCTGTCTGCTGGCAGTCCTGCTTCTGCCACCACTGCTCCCACATGCTGAGGGCGCCTGCCCCGCTCTCACTCGCTTGTGGGAAGAGCTCAGGAGATTTATCTCAGTGCAGCGGCGGATGCAATGGTGTGAGCGCACTCCGCCTATACAAGCTTCCTCGGCACACCGGGAAGTGGCAACGCCCGCCTGAGTAAGCCCCCTAGAGCCCCTACATAGTACCCTAACTTTCCTACCATTGGTTGCCCTAAGGATGGTGTAAACTTCTGATTGGTCCAGAAAGTTATATATGTCCCTGTACTTAAACAATAAAGTTCAGACTGCATCTTGAACCTGTCTCCAGAGTCGGGCATGCTTCATTAGGACTCCGTCGGCCTCACCCCCACGGGACCCCCTGCCTCACTCGCTGAGGGCGCAGAGCAATTGGGGCTGGCTCCAGCAGCAGGTGCAAGCAGGGCCAGCGTCATCAGCGGGTATGAGCAGCCCCTGCTGCCTCGATCATCCCTCAGGAGCAGGGGGAGGTGGAGAAGCACTCAGGAGCAATTGAAGCTGGCAGCTGCCACTCACACCCGCTGACAGCAGTGAGTGATCGGGACTGGCACTGGGCACTGGCAGCAGGTGCAAGTGGCGGCTCTGGCACCGGCTGTGGGTGCAAGTGGGGCTGGCACCGGCAGCAGGTGTGAGAGGCAGCTTCCAGCCCCAATCGCCCCTCAGGAGCAGGGGGAGGTGGAGAATCCCTGAGGGGCAATTGGTGCCGGCAGCCACTGCTCGCACCGGCTGATGGCGCCAAGCAATCAGGGCCAGCACCGGGCACCAGCAGTGGATGCAAGCAGTAGCTCTGGTGCTGGCAGTGGGTGTGAGTGTGGCCGGCACCAGGGGCAGGTGCGAGTGCCAGGTGGGACTGTGGCGCGTGGGAGCAAAGAATTTTCAGTAACCACCAGAGGCTTGCCCCGATGACAGTGACCGGCCCCCCGCCTTGGTCTGGCACCACCACTCACCTGCTCCACCATCCCACCGTGGTTAATGCCAGCCATGTCCTGCGCGCTCACCCCTTGGTGGTCAGCACACATCATAGCAATTGGTTGTTCAGCTGTTCCACTGTTTGGTCTATTTGCATATTGGCCTTTTATTATATAGGATCTTACAGAGATCATTAAATGAAATGTTAGTGGAAGTTTATTTACTTCTTCATGATCTCTTTGGATGCAACCATGAATTTTCACATTCACCCCTCCTTCTCTGTTCCAGCTCTTGTCTTCTTCTCATGGCCTCTTGCCTCTAGCACCTCCACTCTGATTTTCTGTATGCTCTGTTGCCTCTTAGAATTTTGTTTCCAACATGTCTTCAAACTACTAAATATGTTACCCACATCTCTGGGTCCACAGAATACATTTCAGACTCCTTTTCCCTTCCCCATCTGACCCCAGTCTACATTCTCATTCAGGTTTTCTACACGGGAATTTTTGCATTGTGCTCCCATGTCTTTAGTCACAATTCCCTTTTCCTTCTCAGCTCTCAAACTCTTCTTGTATTTTTTTAGGTATGGACATCCAGAGCACACCCTCCAAGTCTTTGCCCTGGACCCTCCTCTTCTGTGAAATCTCTGCTGTCCTTGGTAGAGAATGAAAGGACTCACTTCTGAACATCCGTAACAATCACTGGCAGAAAACTAGGGTTAAAACTAGAAGTTTTACAGTGAGACAAATTCAAATCCTATCTTTGTTGTCTGGCCAGCATGGCTCACTGATTGAGCATTGACCTATGAACCAACCAGGAGGTCATGGTTTGGTTCCCAGGTTCCCAAATGATTCTCTCTCATCATTGATGTCTCTCTCTCTCTCTCTCTCTCTCTCTCTCTCTCTCTCTCTCTCTCTCTCTCTCTCTCTCTCTCTCTCTCTTTCTCTCTCCCCCCCCCCGCTTCCTTCTTCTTTGAAATAAATAAAAAATATTAAAAAAAATACTATCTTTGTCACTTGATATGACTTAATGGGAATAATAATAATCAATATAGTGCACATAAAGCTCTTAGAACAATATGTGACATAGGTAAACAGTAAACATTAGCTATGGCTGTTTAGAATCACATTTTTTTTACTTCTCTATTGTTGTTAGTCCTATTTTTCTCTCTCCTTCCAACTATATGGTTTACTAACCGAGGTCATGGCTCCTGCAAATATTTCTTAGAGTCCTCACTAGCACCTGTGAGGCACTTTGTCACAGGTACTCCATGTTTGCTGGTGGGTCAAGACTGTGTATAGTGCCAAGAGCCATCAGCAAAAGATACCACATCACAACTGGCAAAAAAATGTTTTCGTAAGTTTCTGAAGAAGTGACATCTTTTGGTTCTCACCTCAAACTTCTCCTCAAAATACAAGGCATATATCCAAAGGCAAGAAACTGTTATATTCAACCAAATGCTCCAAGTTAAAGTTGAGTAGTTTAAAATAGCTGAACAAATAGGGGAGTATATTTAAAAATTATCTAATTTTATTATCTCCTCTTGTCTATCAAAAGTATGTTTACCAGAAACTATTTAATATGCAGGTTTTATACAATAACATCCATAGCATATTTCTGGGTATGCAACATAAGCAAGTAGCAATAATCTAAAATAGGCTGTAAGAAAGCATACTAATAAATCAGAGCATTTTTTCAATTATAATCCCATTGTGCATATCATAAGTATCATTTGGGGTCTGCAGGTCAAAATAAAGAGTAATATCTTATGGTAGATAAATTAGGAAAAAAAGAAGAAACATTTTGGACAAGAAGATGTTGCTATGGAAACCTTACTCTTCACAAGCCTGCTTTTGAAGGCTCTGCTGCCTTGTCAGACATTTACACTTAACTTTCTTTCAAGCTTTTCATTTAGGAAATTTTAAAAATCATTTTACTGCTGAGGCTTATAATGTGACAGTGACATTCTACTCTCTAGCCATCTCAAGGTGCATGTAAATAACTTATCCTATGCATGGCTCCATAGCTTGGAAACAATATAGTTTGGGTTGGGGGGGGAAATCAGTGAGTTCAGGTTTGATTTGCCTTTCCTTCCATAGTGGGGATGAAGGATGAAGCTGGAGCAGGAGCTTGCTTCACTGAAGCAATTCTTGTGTCAGGTCACAGAGCTGACAAAGACGGCTTTTAAGCACAAGCTTAAAGCCATTTTTGAAATATTTCATTGGCACCTAGCTAGCTGAACCCCAAAATCAGTGTTGTTTGAGACAAGGGAAAATGGTGTGTTCACAGAATTCACAAATAAATAATGTGTCAGAACTGAGCCTAGAAACATTTAGCTTCAAACTTTACAATTTCTATTTATATTATTCCCAGGCAACTTCAATGTAGTCCAGCCACCTAGGGGTCTGGTACACTGAGACTTAATGAGGCTTAATGGATTTCTGCACTGGGAGTTTTGTCTGCATTCTCCTGTTTGTATCTTTGCTCCCAGCACTCTGCCCACACACTCAGTGGCAATTTTCTGTGAGGAATGATTTTCTCTCACTTTGGGTCACCATAGTCAAGAGACACAGGCTAGACTCAGGGGAAGTGGTCACTCTTTGAACAAGATCCCTTGATGAGCAACCAACCAGATTGCAGGTGAGACCCCAGACCTATTTGTATCTGGGGCTGCACCATTTCCTACAGTTGTTCTAAAAGTCACCATGCTCCCTGCTTCCGCCTCCCCAAAAGATGTTAATGAGAACCCTAACGAAGATAAGTGGACACAAATAAATTACAAGGTCATTCTATTGCAATAATTTTTCTTTAGAAGGAATAGTTCCTTACTTGTAACAATTTTCATGTATCTTGAGCTTTCTACTAATTATAACCTTCGTATTACCTATAGGAACTTTATATAAGGGAATATATGGCTCCCATGTCATTTTAAAGTAATGGATCCTAAATTTAAATATAACAGAGCAACAGCTTGATATCTATACTACCAAGAGAGAACAAAATGGAAATGAGAACATAAAAGCCTACAGCTTTTTATTGGATTCATAGCTGTAACTGACTCTAAAGTCTTACTCCAAATCTCCTAAAACATGCTGCTTAAATGCTCCCCTGAGATAATTCTCTGACTTCTTTACACTAATTAACAGCTTGTCTATTTCCATAAAACAGGAGAGGAGTTATAAGATAAATGATATTGAATATAACTGTAGTGATTGATTGCCACATTGCCTAGTTTTGTGGATTATCATTTACTTTAAAGAACCATACTTGAATATTTTGCTGTACATATTTGTTAATTAAATTCATCCCTAAAAAAAAATTGACATTATTTCTTTGGCCTAGAATGGTACCTTAGTTTGTGTTTCTATTAAAATATTAGATGCTTTTTCTAAAACTAGAATTGACTCTAACTGTAAACTCATATTTATTGTTCAGAAGAAAGAGGCAGTTCACAAGAATATTCTAGTAGAATTAGATCAATAGAATGAGAAGTTTACATAATCAGATGTCTGAGAGATTTTAGATCTTACCAGTTCATGTGCTTTTAACTCCCTTATCATCTATCATAAGGGAAGAGTGTGCATAATTTTGGATCTACCAGTGTAAATTGGGGATAAGTGAAGGAAACTACTTAGAAACATGCTACTAGTCCACATTTCTATGTTGAATATAAATGACCACTTTATTACCAAATTTGTAACATTAATGGGTTCTTTTTGCTGATTTGTCTATTTCCCTCTTTCTAGATTATCTTCATTTTCTCAGTTTGTACTCAGTTGTTATTTAAATTCTTGCTGTTATTAATACCTTACGCCTGTCTGCCACTTAATTCCAGTGAGAAATATTTCACCTGGACCTGTTTCTTCCACATGAATTTACCCACTGTCACTCCTAATTCACTTACTATCATTTAACCACCTGGTTTCATAAAAGAGTATACTGAAAATATAGACAAAATAGGGGACGAAATTATTTTTAAACAGAATTTTACTTACAAGCTGATAGTAAATATCTGTTTTAAAACAAAGGGATAAAACCTATAAATTTAGTATGTGGGCCTGTTTTTGATCTTGTGTCCACCTATCACCTAATCCTCCATCATAAAATGAGGACATTGTATCAGATCAGACATAGCAGTATATGATGTACCTCCCAGTGCAAAGATGCTATGAAAACAAGAAAGTACAGCAAGCACCTATGGGCCTTGGATGAGGATGTAAAGGTATAAATTCTATGTATTTCCAATCTCTAGATGTCATAATCTCTAAAGATTTTTTCAACTTCATCCCTCTCTAGTTACCACAGAAGGATGCTATTTTAAATTCTGATCATTCTAAAGAAAAAGATATTTTAGACTATATTGCCTACAATGAATAGCCTATTATAAGAAAACTAGAGGCCTAGCACATGAAATTCATGTACTTGGAGGTCCCTCAGCCCAGATTGTGAGAGGGCGCAGGCCAGGGCTAGGGACCCCATTGGTGCATGATTGGGGCTGAGGAGGGACGCAGGAGGTTGGCCAGCCAGGGAGGGACCACGGGAGGGCTCCAGGGCGTGTCCGGCCCATCTGGCTCAGTCCCGATCAGCTGGACCCCAGCAGCAAGTTAACCTGCCTGTCGGAGCGTCTACCCCCTGGTGGTCAGTGCACATCATAGCAGGTGGCTGAGTGGCCATAGTATATCATTAGCATATTACACTTTGATTGGTTGAATGGCCGACCTGACGACTGGTACTTAGCATATTAGACTTTTATTGTATAGAATAGGTGCCTTGGCTGGTGTTACTTAATGGTTAGAGCATTGTCCTTGCACACCAAAGGGTTGCAGGTTTGACTCCCAGTCAGGGCACATCAATCTCAGGACAGGGTAAGTGCCTGAGACAACTGATCCATGTTTCTCACATTGGTGTTTCTCTCTCCCTCTCTCCATCCTTTCTTCTCTTTCAGGAATCAATGGAAAAAAAAAAAAATGTCCTCAGGTGAGGATTAAAAAAAAAAATTCACCCTGACTGGTGTGGCTCAGTTGGTTGGGTGCTCCTATGCACTGAAGTGCTGCCGAGTTAGAATCCTAGTCAGGGCACATGGATTCTCTCTCATCATTGATGTTTCTAACTCTCTCCCTATACCTTTAATAAAAATATTTTAAAAAAGATAATAATTTTGAGAAAGAGTCAGGTCAATAGCTCTTTTACCAGAAAGGAAGAGGGCTTTTAAAGAACATGGGAAGGAAGTAAAGAGGGACAGGTAGGTCCAAGGAGCAGAAAGCAAGTTTGGGAATATGATCATATAAAGACCTACTTTAAGCACACTGAAGAAAACTCAAGGACCATTTATTACTTTATTTCTAACAAATTAATAGATGCACATAGCCAGAAATTTAAATGGAGTTAATTGGCTTTTAAGGAAACAAAGGCAATATTATAAAAAACTTGTGGTTTCCTGATCCAACCTTCTCAGTTCTCCAGAGGAAGCAATTTTCAAATCATTTAAATGATTTTTTTTCTGGTATTTTTCTTCATATTTCCAAATATCAGTGCTCCAGGCTTATTCCTTCATTTATCTACTTTAGAGATCATCTATGACTTCTGGTGGAAGTTGATTAAATTATCTTAAATAACCTCTTCTTTCCCTACCCCATTATCTTAAAGAAATGACAACCTTTGGCTGGAGTGACAGAATTTGCATCATCCAAAGTATCTGTATATTGTTTACCAAATAATATATCATGATTATGTTTTTTTTTTAACTTTTTTTTGCTTTTTAAAGACTTAATAGTACATTAAACCTTATTTGTAATCTCCTAAAGTGGGGGAAAATGAAACACCCTTCATTTGATTAATGGTAATCACACTGTGATAAACTCATAAAATGAAATATTACTCAGCAATAAAAAGAAACAAAAGGAAAAAATAGAACTACTTATATATATAACAACATGACTGGATCACAATGCCTTAAACTAACCTTAAAAAAGCCAGACTTGCAAAGCTACATACTGTATGAATCCATTTACATAGCATTTGGAAAAAGACAGAACTGTGGAGACAACAAAGTCAGTGGGTGCCAAGAGCTGGGAGTAGGAGAGAAATTAACTATCAGGATAATAAGAAAACTTTAGTGGATGAGAGAACTATCCTAGATCTTGTAATAATGGTCACAAGACTGTATGTATTTTCAACACATGCAAATCTACATACAAAAAGAACAAGTTTACATTATAGATATTATTTCTCAAAAAAATTGTTTTAAATGCTTTAAAAATAACATTCAGCCCAGCTGCCATGCCTCAGTGGTTGAGCGTTGACCTATGAACCAGGAGGTCACGGTTTGATTCTTGGTCAGGGCATATGCCCGGGTTATGGGCTCAATTTCTCGTGTAGAGTGTGCAGGAAGCGGCCAAATGATTCTCTTATTATTGATGTTTCTATCTCTCTCTCCCTCTCCTTTCCTCTCTGAAATCAATAAAAATATATTATAAAAAATAATAACATTAATTTGTTGTTTAAATTTCCATGTCCTTAACATTTTTCCTGAACCCCATAATATATCCGTCAAACAGCAAGAAATATTTTTAGCAAACACTCAATACCTCAGATTACTTTATTCCTGGGGTCCCCCTTTCACTACCCTTAGTGCTGCTCCTCTGTGATGGACTTATCCTCCTTGGCCTGGTCCATGGTGACTTTGGCTTCCATTCACCAATATCCTGATTGGTTACTAGATACCTTATTTCTGGGCTCTGCTGTCTTGCTTTTCATTGTTTACTGCCATTTTTTTTTTTTTTTAACCAAAGCATAGATGCCTCCAGAATAAAGATGCAACTTATGACCTTTGGTATACAATACATTTAAATGTACATGTAAGTGTAAAGCTCAGGTGGGATAACCCAGATGGGTTTGGATAAAAGACAGAGAACCCAAGGCCACACAAAAAAATTGGAAAAAACAATTGTCCAAGATGCTTACAAAGGGACTTTTGGGTGCTTCTCCTGGAGCAACATATTCATCCAGAAGAACGAAAAGGCAGGCCAGGGAGAGGGCTCATCCTCATCACCCCCAGTGGAATCAAACAATTAAGTATCATCAAAGATCTGTAGGGAAATAAGCAGGATCCTGCAAAATGACTTATGTTTGCTTAAGCCTTTGGCCCCTGGGGAGCTTTGTTCTGCTTTACAAGAACCACATTGAAATCCCTCAGGCTCTGCCTTGTTTTTCCTTGGTGTGTTCCCTCCATCTCTACCTCCTGGAAAGCTTTCTCTTCCACAAAGGCCCGGGTTTATTATTTCCTTTTATTCCCACATGAAATTACCTCCTGATTTCCCTGTCCTCTCATGGCACTTCTTTGATAACTGTGTTTTCAATATATAATTTAAATCCTAACCCAGATGGAGAAAGGTTTAATTTTGTCTGCCCTCCCCTCCAAAAACAAAAACAAAAACAAAACAATGTTTACTTTCCTTTCCCCCCTAGGAGAGAAAACCACAACAAAAACATACAAACAAAAAACCCCACTTACTCACACCCTTTCAAGACAACTGAATCACGCCTTTGAAAATGTAATTTCCAGTGGATGGTGTTAGCACGCACTGATATAGAGCTCACTGCGCGAACCCACGCGTGCTGGTGAATATGGAGGAAGGGGACAGGATAAAGGAGGTGATTTGTCCAGTTTGATGAGCTGTCAAGGGGATGTTCAAACCAAGACAGTAGGATCCACAGAAGTCTGACAAGTTTAGGCTGGCTATACTCAAGTCTTGGGCATACATATGCTCATTGACATGAAAATGAACGAGGTTGTCCACTAAGAATAGGAGTAAACTAAGAGGAAGGAACCTAAGAGGGAAACTTGAGAGGTTCAAGAGCAGGCGTGACTACTCTCTGTTTTAGTTTGTAAACTGCTCATTGAGTTATATAGACACTTTGTTAGGAAAAGTCAATACGACAGTTGTCTTTTAATGGCAGTATCTAAAATTTTCTGAAGGAAAAAATGTATGCTTGATAGAATATGCCACTATTATTGAATTCTCTCTTTTGCTGCTTACCCAGTATAATGAGAAAAGAAGTTTTGGTCTGTTGAATATAGTTTGAAAATTATTTTTAAAGGTGCACAAGAGAATTTCCAACAAGAATGAACAGGTAACAACCAATCAAGAGAGCAAAAGCAAATCGGGGTAAGACTCGGGTTTAGCATGCATGAAGGCAGCATCACATTGGCAGTATTTCTTTATAAACAACTGCTTCACCTCACCAATGTGGGCATTTTTATCTCACTCTCCAAAGGGTTATCCTGCATGAAAATCAATGAGGATTTCACAGCAGCTGTAGACTCTTTCTGAGTGTAATGATGTCAATACATGGCATTCTTGTCTCCTGCAATACCAGGTGAATATGCCCTATCAAAACTGCAGAAGGAAATTTGTTTGCTGTGCTGCTGTGCTACTACCTCAAAATCAAACTCAGCAATTCCTTAAAATAGAGACAGACTCATAGATAGAGAGCAGATAGGCTTCTCTGATGTGGGTGGGGGGAGTTGGGGTGTGGGATTGAACAAAAAAGAAAAAAAAGAGAAAGAACTCATGGACATGGACAACAGTGTAGTGATTTGTGGGGGGTGGGGGGCAGGGATAGATGGAGATGGAAGAGGGTATAGGAGGAGTCAATGACAATGGAAAAAATAAAAATAAAAATAATTGGAGATGCAGAAATGACATGGCATATTATATTATTACTAGAGGCCTGGTGCACGCTCTCCAATCTGGGACCCCTAAACTGGCAGTCGGACATCCCTCTCACAGTCTGGGACTGCTGGCTCCCAACCACTTGCCTGCCTGTCTGCCTGATTGCCCCTAACCACTTCTGCCTGCCTGCCTGATCACCCTCTGACCACTCCCCTGCCAGCCTGATTGATGCCTATCTGCTCCCCTGTCAGCCCAATCGCCCCCAACTGCCCTCCCCAGCCGGCCCAGTTGCCCCCAACTGCCCTCCCCTGTGGGCCTGGCCACCTCCAACTGCTCTAGTCGCCCCCAGCTGCTCTCCTCTGCTAGCCTGGTCCCTCCCAATTGCCCTCCCCTGCCAGCCACCTTGTGGTGGCCATCTTTGACCACATGGAGGCGGTCATCTTGTTTGAGGGTGTGATGCTTAATTTGCATATTACCTCTTTATTATATAGAATGCTTTCACTTGTATTCATATGTATCACCAAAAAATAATCTAACAACAAAATTAAAAATTAAAAACACTAAAAAATTAGCATTTCATGGAATAACACAAGAAGACAAAACAAAGGCTGTGGATGTAAATATGTGACTCTTGCTTAAGGTAAATTCACCTTGAATTGGCCTTAGTCAGTTATAGTTAAAGTGATTTTCTGTTTTGTAGTGTTTCTTTCTAGAATTTCATTAAATATGAATGTCTGTATTAAAAAAAACAAACTAGATTTCAGAAACACCATTTAATAGTTCATATTTTACTATCATTCATTTTTTGAGGACTAACTGCTAGTTCCTTCTTGGATTCAATAACCACCTCAATAAAAACAAAAGTATGGATCATATCTCCTAAAACAGGGCCCAATACAGGATAAATATTAAAGAAATAACTGTTTCATAAAACATCTGATAAATTTATTACAATTAGAATTGTTTCTGCACATCTCACCTATTCCACTGACAAAATCCCAACACCTCTGTTGAGCTTATTCATAAATGGGCATCCTGGCACATGGCTGGTGGGAATGACACATGGTCCAGTGCCTATAGATGGGAAATGGCAGGTTAGTGATGTAAGAAGGAAAAGGAGGCAACCACTGGCAGATCAAATTGTAGAAGAGCATTTCCAGCAAGAAGACCAGAGAAAGGGCTATGCAATAGTCTAGGTAGGCATTAAAAATAAACAAACAAACAAAACAGGAATATTTGATTTTTAGCAAAGTACTTCAAAAGATATGTATGAGCCAAAGCCGGTTTGGCTCAGTGGATAGAGCGTCGGCCTGCGGACTGAAAGGTCCCAGGTTCGATTCCGGTCAAGGGCATGTACCTGGGTTGCAGGCACTTCCCCAGTGGGGGATGTACAGGAGGCAGCTGGTCGATGTTTCTCTCTCATCGATGTTTCTAACTCTCTATCTCTCTCCCTTCCTCTCTGTAAAAAATCAATAAAATATATTTTTTTAAAAAAAAGATATGTATGAGTTCAATTTTTAAATAATATAATATAGATCAAGGCATAAAAAAATGAGGAATCTGAAGTTTCACATACCTGGGTCTGGTACGTTTTCCCATGTCGTAGTTGCTTCACTGTGAGCAAGTCAAGTAACTGCTCTAAACCTCAGTTTGCTGCTTTACAAAGTGGGGGTATTATGAATTATTTCACAATAGTTTTTTTAAGAGAGTGTCCAATGTAGAGTATGAATATGAACACCTTCCATTAATTTTGATGGTCATTTTCTAAACAAGGCAAGGGAGGAGAGAGGCAAGGGGATGGGGAGGAAATTGACCCCAGGAACTTAAACTGGAGAAAAAGGATTCCTCTCACTGAAACATTACGTGTACTTGTAGGAGTTTATATGTGGCATTTATAGCATATCTGTCAGATTCTGGCCCCTTGAAACCAAGTCAAAGCATCCTTTTAGTATCATTCCATCTAGGATGCTACCCTGGACCATTTCAGCACGACACATGCAGGGAGTGGCAGCAAGTCTCTCTTTACAGGTAGGTTGGCTCTTTACTTTTATGCTTAAAGATGTGAAGTAGTCACTGCTATCACTAACTGCTGGGTGGGGGAGAATTTCCCTCATCTGCTCTTCTTTAGTTCTTATGGCTGGGCCAAAAATAGAATAATAAAATTGGTATAAGTCTATATTAACAGGAGAAAGAAACCAATTTAATATGGGCACACAGGAGAAGCGCAATATGATGCTCAGATCAGAAAATGAGGCTCCAAGAAATAATTGAATGAGGCCCTTTTCACATTTTTCAGACAAAGAAACAATGTATGTGTGAGAAATTGGCAGGACAAAGAAAGTGCTCAATAGAAAAGAATCGCATCAAGATTAGTGTATTCATTAGTGAGGAATCTAAACAAAGTTTGACCTTGGGCAGTAAAGGAGTAAAACGATTCGTTTTATACACACACCTTTTCGGCTTTGGATTTTATAAAAGAGTTATAACTCTCGTGATAAGGTTGTCCCTCAGTCCTCCAGCAGTG
This sequence comes from Myotis myotis, assembly GCF_014108235.1. Taxonomy (NCBI): domain Eukaryota; kingdom Metazoa; phylum Chordata; class Mammalia; order Chiroptera; family Vespertilionidae; genus Myotis; species Myotis myotis. The sequence goes on from NW_023416318.1 coordinate 28,394,541, forward strand.
GGGAGGGCACTATCCCGGAGATTTCCTTCCTGCTTTTATGGGACAGAGGAGCGTCAGAGAGCAATCCCTGCTCCTGCAGCTTTTTAGGTGATTTCAGTTTGACATTATTAATATGCCACTGGCGGATATCTTGGGCTGCCGGCTCTGGGCCCTGGCACCACATTACCGGAAGGCAAGCTACTTCGGAATGGTTTTACTTGAACAGATTCCCAGCGATATTCCCCAAAATGTGCCACCAAGTAATCCAATCTAATAAGGTCTTGCTATGTTACAAAGAACACAGAGAGCGGGAAATCACTTTATTCTGAGCTGCTTACCTCAACCTCAGAGCCTTTAAAACAAGGTACATGCTTCCAACCACAGGACGGCAGGGGTTTTAATTCAGGTCAGTGCTTGCTTTTACCTCCACCTTATTAAGAAGAAAAGAGAAACCGAATGTAGAGGTTACTAGTTGTTAACCACAGGGGAACGGGCTATCTTGCTGAGGGGAAAGAGGCTCTACAACCATTATTCATTTGCAAAGGCTGTAACGCTATGGACTAGTTCAGTTTCCCGAAAAGTTTCTACTTCCTAATGCCTTATTGTACAATGTATGTGATTATGCCTCCTCCCCACCCCTTCAATACCCACAGGGCATCTCTATAAGCATATGCTCTTTGGAGAAACTGTTTGAAATGATCTGTCTCTTAAAGCCTTGCTGTGTCTGTAACATATATGACCATGCTGTGTGCTGTGTGGTGTGATCTGTGTTCTGGTCCTCTATTGAGTTTCATAGCCCAACTACACTTTTCTCAAACACAGTGGAGGGACACCTGTATCAGAGTCAAGAGAGTGTTTACTAAAATGCAAATTTATGGACCCCACCCTAGCTTTTTGCATGATAACCCCACTTGCAAATGACAAAATCATGCACCCAATGCTTGGAGAGACTCCCTCTTTAAATTAGGTGAGAGCCCTTCTGAGCAAACTTCACAACGTGCCTAGGAAGACCCTTGGAGGGCTGGAAGGAATTACCAGGGGCAGTCAGCGGTGCTCTCTAAGCAGCAGCTGACATGAAATGCATTTGTGCATGTAGGCTCATGCATTATTTAGGGCAGTCTGATCACAAGAAACATCCTTTACACAAATCCAGAATGCTACTTTGACTTATGTTGAAAATCTCCCGGGTGCAAAGAGAATGATGTGCATGCCAAAGCTAATTTCCCTTTGCCTTTTAGCACTGATTGTGTTAATGTGGTTAAAGGGACCCAGCGTTCCACAAGAAGGAAAATAAATAAGGTTCTAATTATAACTTTTCTTGATAGACTGATTATGCAGAGACTTTGCTGGCCGTTCATGTGTAGCAGGCGGGAATGAGTATATCTTCATGGCCCAGCTTGCTCTTAATTCCCATGAAAGGCTACCAGTGGAGATTTTCTGGCAAATTAAAAGGGCAGCACTCCAGCTTTGGCATCTGTTTGCTCAAGCAGCTGTCTTGGAGGAAGGTGTCAGAGTGGGAGGTGGACTGCTTGGCGAGGTAAGGGTCATGGCTGCAATGTTAGGTTTCTCACAAATATTCCAGAACTTGCAGCCCGATGTAGTGAACACTAGCTTCAGATGGCTATTTAAAGTATAAATTAAGTAAACGGAAATAGGATAAAAAAAATCCAATTCCTCAATAACACTAGATACCTTACAAGTGTCAGCAGCCACATGTGGACGGTGGCTACTGTATAACATGGCATCTGTAAGACGTCTCCTTCATCGCAGAAAATTCATTTAGACAGTTGGGGTTCACATGATTTTCTAAGTAAATAGAAGACTTCTCAAGGACCCCACCCCAAAGCAAAGTAGGATAAGGATTTATTTACTGTTTGTTTAATGAATCAACTATACCAGTATAACAAGTTCATCTTAAGCTAGTGCATTAGGATTTGGCTACCCTTGGTGGGAGAGCAGGGGAGGGGGATATTTCATTCTAAAATACTCATTGATATCTGATATGTATACAGGAAGAATTTCGTGTACCACTTCAAAAACCTTCCCAACTAAGCATGAGAGTTAAATATTAAAGATGTATGCAACTGGGTCACATAGCATTAGAGCAAAAATGATTTTTTTAATTCTCAATCACTTTTACTTCAGTTTTTTCTTCCATATTCCTCTTGTGAATTCCTCCTTTCTTTTATTCAAGCCCATATCATTTTTGCCTGTTTCTAAGCCTTCATTTCTGCTACTTCCTCCTCTTAACATTTACATCTTTGAAATCCATTTTGTCCTTGAGTCCTTTCCTTAAAAACATTAACCCATAGTGATCTATTCTCTTTTACTATTATAGATTAATTTATTTACTTATTAGTAAACATTTCTTTAAAACCCACTATATCATCACCATAAGAAAGACAATCCTTTAGGCCAAGAAGACTATAGACTAGTGTAGGAAATAGGATGTTAAACCCAATTTAATTATCCTATTGTCTTCTATGACAGATGAGTCAAAGGGTATTATGGGAGCACAGAACTGGGGAAGCCAGAGCAGCTATTATGCTGAAATGATGTTTGAGCTTATTTGGAAAGTATTCAGACAGAGAGACTGTCACACACACATGCATGGAGGCATGAAAGAGCAAGGCAGGCTCACCCTGTTGAGGCAGGAGTGGACAGTGATGAACCTGGAGTGGCAAGCATGCAGCACAATGTAAAGAGCTTGGGAATCTAGCTAAAGAGTGTGAATTCAAAGTTATGAGCAGACAGACAAGACTATAAAAAGTATTACAAAATGTGTCATACATATACTGCAATGCATCTCAAGTTAGGTCAGAAACTCATATCTGAACATTAAATGTTCTGGGAAGAGGTTTAACAAGAGACTATTTCCCATTATTTTATATGTAACAATTTATCTCATTACACATAAACCTTAACCCCTTACCCAATTTTCTAAAATACATATGCATTATTATAGACCTATATATAAGCAATATATATATATATGTATATGTATGTGTATGTGTGTGTGTGTATATATATATATAAACTTAGCTAATGTCATACTCAATTGAAAGCTTTTCCTGTAAGATTAGGAGCAAGATAAGGAGGCCCATGCATTCTCACCACTTTTATTTATCCTAGCCACAGCAATTAGGCAATAAATAGAAATAAAAAGCAACCATATCAGAAAGGAAGAAGTAAAACTGTGTCTATTAACTGATGACAGTATATTATACATAGAAAACTCTAAGGACTCCACTAAAAAACTGTTAAAACTAATAAACAAATTTAGTAAAGTAGCAGAATGCAAAATAACATACAAAAATCAGCTGTGTTTCTATACACTAACAACAAATTACCAGAGAGATAAGTTTAAAAAAATCATTTGCGATAGAATGAAAAACAATAAAATACTTAATACACCTAACCAAGAAGAGATGTTCCTTTATTAGCACAGAAAAGATGGATTACTATCCCCAAACACTGGAGGAAGGATGAAAGACATAACTAAGGGTGAGGTTGAAGATTGCAAACTATTAAAGATTTACCTGTAGAAATATTTACCAAGAGAAGTGTTCATAATTTAGTATTTCCTTTTGCTTTTTTGTTCATCTTCTCTCTGTTACACACCCCTTTCAGCCCATGAATTAATGAATGGTGAAGGAATCTCACAAGTCAATGATTGCTAACAATGGTATATTCAATATTTTCCTGATGGTGATGAAGTAATCATTACCTGAAGGATCAACTATCTCCTAGCTGAATAAAAAAATTAGAGAAGAAAAATTCTGGATTGATTCCTGGTTTTATGCCATTGTAATTTAGCTCAGTTTCTCTCTCTCTCTCTCTCTCTCTCTCTCTCTCTCTCTCTCTCTCTCTCTTTCTCAAACCTTTATAATTAAAAAACAATTTCCAATTCACTTTTTCTCTACTAAGATCTATTGGATAACTTAAAAATCAGTTTGTTGTTTCAGGAAGTAAAAATTTGTGTGCTGATTAACATAAAGAAATCTATAAAGTTTAATTAGGGAAAAAATGAACAATAAAGTTTTATTCACCCTACTAAATTTTAGTGGCTAATGCACTGCTTTATTTTCCATAGCTTGATTTCTTTGCAATGTTAAAAAGTCTTGAACATTCTCATCAGAGAAGCATGCTTTAACTTTGCATATGTTGAGTGGTGGAAAGTAAAACAAAAGCTTTAGATTTTTTTTTTTTGGATTTTTTTTCAATGCTTAGGGTTAATTTAAGCAATTGTTCTCAATATTTATTTTCAATAATTTATTATACCCAGCCTATTGTTTTTATTAGCTTTCCTCTGAACTTTAGTAGAAGACTTTGGTGGACAGATGATAGACTTTGGTGTGAGATAATAGAAATATCTATCTATCTATCTATCTATCTATCTATCTATCTATCTATCTATCTATCTATTTATTTCTTCCCCTAGTTCCTGGCCCAAGTCTCTTAAACCCTAATAATTTTGTAAGTGATAAGAGCATCAGGAGCATCTGTTGTTCTAATATTAGTTCTTAACCCAGTTCTTGACACAGGGCTCCTGGAACCCTTATAATTTACTGGGTGATCGGTGTATCTTTTGTTATAATAGGTGGACTCCTGGATCACTCCTAGATGAGAGCCACATAATTATTTGGTCACGAAAAAGTCCAAACCATGATTAGAAGCTTAGAATTGTTAGGCTCTCTTGAGAAGGGCTACGACAGGAGTTAATGATGGATCATGCCTACATTAAAAATTCCACTGGTATGGTGTTCAGAGAGCTCCCAGGTTAGTGAGCTCATCTATGTACCAGGAGGGTGATGTGCCCTAACTCCACTGGGACAGAAGCTTTGGAGAACCTCCCATACCCCTCAGTCTATGTATCTCTTCATCTGGATGTTCACCTGTATCCTTTACCATATCCTTTAATAAACTGCTAAGTGTATTTCCTTGAGTTCTGTGAACTATTCTAACAAGTAATTTAACCCATAGGGGAAGAAGAACCTTTGACTTGTAACCAAGTCACCAGAAGCTGTGTATAATGGGAGTTGACATCTGAAGTAGGGGCAGCCTGTGGCACTGAACATTTAACCTGTGGGGCATGGCACTATCTCCAGGTGAATAATGCGAGCATTGAGTTAAAATGTAGGACACCCAGCTGGTATCTCACAAAATTGTTTGGTGGGGGAAAACCCCCCACACATTTGGTGACCAGAAGTGTCTCAAGTGAATTATGTTTGTTCTGTGTGAGTAGTAATGGCATAGAGGATGAATATTACTAGGTTTATTCAACATAGAATACAATTCTTTTAAAGCAGGGGTGGGGGAACCTTATTTTTGCCAAGGGCCATTTGGATATGTATAACATCATTTGCTTAATATAATGCACTTAATATAAATTTATGTTGCTATGAAAAAAGCTCCTGGATTTACTGAATTTGAATTCCACCTGAGATTGCCTTAGCAGGGCCAGACCAAATGATTTTCCTGGCCTTATACAGCCCATGGGCTGGACGTTCCCCGCCCCTGATTTAAAGTTTATTCAGTAGCTTTCAGGCTAATGGGCATGTATAAGCAGAATGATTTGAATAAGGAGAAATTAGTAAGTGGAAATTGACTAAAATTCATCTCCCATTATTCAGTATGTAGGGGACTGGAAAAACAGAAATTTCTTTTTTTAAAAAAAATATATATTTCTATTGATTTTAGAGAGGAAGGGAGAGGAAGAGAGAGATAGAAACATCAATGATGACAGAGAATTATTGATTGGCTGCCTCCTGCATATCCCACATGGGGGATTGAGCCTGCAACCTGGGCATGTGCCCTGTCTGGGAATCTAACCGTGACCTCCTGGTTCATAGGTCAATGCTCAACCACTGAGCCACGCTGGTGGGGCATTGTATCCACTTTTTCAATAAAGGATTGAACCCCATACCTGGTCTGTAACCAAGGTCCTATTCACTGAACCTCCCAACCACATTGGAGTGGGAGAGCTGGGGGCATGTTTTCAGTTCTCCCATGTTGATTACCTCCCTCCTGCCACATACATGTCACATCTTAGTAAACACTCTAGTCTCATCTTTCTTTGTTTTCATATATTCAGCCTTTAAAAATAATGAATACGCCAACCAAAAATTTGCACAGGAATGTGATGCTCTCTGCGTTAAGTGTGAATACCCCTTTTTTCCACATGGGCCTGTGTGGGCATGAGAAAATGTCATTCCCTGGCACAGAGAAAGGCAAGCCCTGCATGCTAATATTACTCTGATAGCCTATGGAGCAGTGACTGCGCCCTGACTGCTGACACCAGCCTTCCAACGTGATTTTCTGTATCTGCTGCTGCTTGGTTAGTTCAGAACATTGCTGTGCCCACACTGCGTGACTATCTCTGCGGCGCCGCTGATGGCTTGGCTCCCTGCCTGACTCCACAGCCAGCCGAAGGGCAGGGTGAGCATGATCATCTGGGTGTGAGGTCAGAGCTGTGATTGCTTAAGAATCACGAAGCCCAGAACAGACAACTTATTGTGAAGCTTCGCTCCCCCAGCCTCTCTTCAAAACCACTCAAGCTGATCACAACTAGCGCAGGAGGACAGCACTCCCTGTTGATTTAAGGTGTTACCCCTGGGGCTAGTATTGTCATCAGAGATTTCCCTCACTCACTAAAGGGAGAATTATGGAACTAAGGACAAATTCTCAGCACTCAACCAATCAGGAAACTCAATGGAGAAAAGGGTATTTTTCCCCCTTTGGGTTGAAAGGAGATAATGCCCTGAATTTCTCTCTGTAAAGAAGAAAATGAAAGATTAAAAGGAAAAAGGTTTCTGAAGGGTAACATAATTGTACAGAAAAGGAGGAGCGTTGGGAGGGGAGGCAATATGACCTCAGCTACCTTTCTGCAGTGCTTTCTCGGGAACACCCCACTGCCCAGCCTTCTTCCTAGAAGAGCTTTGCTTGTTTTCTGGACCTTCTTTAATCCTTGACCTAATCCTTTTGTGAATCAAAAGGTAGGAGCCAAGGGTCATTTAAGGAGTCCCTTGCTCTCTAAAATGAAGTTTCAAGAAAGGAACTGCATCTGTCCCAGTCACCTCCCTATGCTGGCTGTCCAAAAAGTATCTGACACACAATAGTTTCATAATAAATATTTGTTGAATGAATGAATGTGTTATTAGATGCACCCACCTTTAATTATGTTGCATTTTTGCTTTAAGAATGCATCAGTCAAGGCTTGAAGCAGGCAATAAAAAGGGAATGGAGGCCTGGTCCCATCGTTCAGCCACTAAGGCTATAGGAAGAGACTGAGATAAAAAGAGTGAAAGAGAATTGGTAAATGGAGGGAGGTGATGAATATAAGGAAATTAAAAGGCAAAGAGAACACATTTCTTCCTGAGTCAGGCTCTACAAGTGAACATTTATTGGATGAACCAGACTATAATCCCATGAATGCTGCTCTCCTCATTCTTAAACATTTTATCATTATACTAGTGGCCCTTTGCACGAAGATCCGCACAATAGGGTTCCTTCCCCAGGCTGCCAGCACCAGTTTTCCTCTGGCACCTGGGACCCAGGCCTTTGGTCTGGCTGCAGCAGCGAGGCTTGGCTTCTCTACTCTGGCTGCTCCTAGCCCCTCTTCCTCCCCCCCCCCCAGATCCTCAAGCGGAGACCAGGGCTGGCTGGAAGCCTGGGTTGCCCCCGGCAACCCAGGCCCCCAGCTCCTCCTTGAGCAGAGTCCAGGGCCATTGGGAAGATTGGCTTCCTCCGTTGCTGGGAGCAACCCAAGCCTCCTGCTCACTCCGTGGCCGCCACCATCTTCAGTCTTCGCTCCATGCCTGCATATGCAAATTAACCGCCATCTTTGTTGGGTTAATTTGCATAGTCGCTCTGATTGCCTGGTGGGTGTAGTGGAGTGGCGGAGTGATGGAGTGATGGTTAATTTGCATGGTACTCTTTTATTATATAGGATTCAGGAAGAAGCAAGTGGCCAGAATAATGGAGAAGTGAAGGGAGAGGGAAAGTGGGAGAGAAAAATGGGGTGGGGGAGAGAGAGAGAAAGAGAGGTCTTCATGAAAACACTGTCTGAATTATTCCTACAGTCACCAGCACAGGCGGCACTCTGACACTCACCTGGATGCAGATAACCTACTACTAAACCTCATTTCTTGTGTTGCTATTTGTGGTTTAGGTTTATTGGATCTTAATGAAACACATTTCCATTTTACCAGAGCTTAAGCCAAAGCAGGTTCTAGTGATGTTTGTGAAATGATGCAAACATAGATTCCTCTTATTATACCCAAATGCAAGATTTAACTTTTCTCCCTTTGCAGACATTTTCCAAGAGACAGCATTTTCTCTTTTATCTGATTTTTGCCCCGCCCTTGTGCCAGATTTAATTTAATTATTGGATCAACACTTTTTATCTCTGCCAAGAAGCCCTAAGGCCAGTGGCAACATTTTTAATAAATCAAAAGGATCAAGTGAAATAAATAAATTATTTAGGTGGCAAAGGGCAGAAAAGTTCCAGATGAAACTCAGAAAGGCTCTTGGCTCAGCTCAAATTGGAAACTGCATAATCAGCAATTTTCCGGAGGTTTTCAGGTTATGAGACGAGAGGTTTTTTGACATTGCACTAATTATGGCTGGAGTTAGAAAGAAACATAAAACAGCATAAAGAAAAAGCAAAAAACACTGATTGGAAAGTTGGCCACAGCTATCACTCTCTGACGCCTCATTTCTCATGACAAACACCAGAGAAGTAGCTCTTTGTGGTGAGGTTGTAAGACTAGGCAATTTAGGAAGATGTCTCTTTTTTTTCTTTTTACCATAGTCATTCCTTCTTCTTGGGGTGGGGTGGGGGAGGGGCTCATGGGCAAATGTGGTTTGATGACTTTTTATTTCTTTTAAATGCGATGGTGTGACCTTGAACCATTTCTTAGTGTCCTCATTGTTTAACCAACACATACACATACACATACTATTTAGGTACTACAAACGCCCAAGATTTTTACTCTGTGAACTCATTAACCATCCAGTGTGCATTAGCTCTTACAAGTATACAGCAACAGCAGCAGCATAGTTCCATTTATTGCTTCTCAAGCACTGCCGGGTTTAAAAAAGTTTTACCATCTGTTCTAGCTTAAGCCAAAGCTGAATTAAGAGGATAAACTTTTGCTATTGCTTCTGTTACTGTTGTGGTATTATTATATTTTAGGAATTGGGAGGAGGTGAGAAGGCAAAATACATCTATATAAAATCTCTAAAAGAATAGGAGATGAGATTTTCTCCTTTAGCAACTAGTGAAATTATTTTTGAACTTGTCCATGAAGTCTACTTCCTTCCTCCTTGATAAGTTCCATCAGAAGGAAGTTGAAATGATTCATGAAACTATCAGTAAAGCCATCAGTCATGTATTGATCAAATATCTTCTGAGTTTCAATATTTAACTAGGATTTGTGGTGCTTAATAAAGGGGGTGTCAAACTTAAATGTTGCCCTCAATGAACTCACATTGTAGTTGGGGTGACAAGATGTATGTACATGGAATAAATAGAAAAAAAATACTGTCCAAATGAGAAGAAAAGGCATACAGACACATTAACCATAACAGGGGCTATGGAATAGGGTTATAGCACTATTAGGTCTTACATGATACTTAACACTTTTTAAATTTTTTTTTTTATTTATTTCAGAGAGAAAAGGAGAGATAGAAACATCAATGATGAAAGAGAATCATTGATCCGCTGCCTCCTACATGGCCCACACTGGGAATCCAGCCCGCAACCCAGGTATGTGCCCTTACTGGAAAGCAAATTGTGACCTCCTGGTTCATAGGTTGATGCTTAACTACTGTGCAATGCCAGTCAGGCCATAATACTTTCTACTAATATTATTTAAGCTATGTTGGTACTACATATACTATATTATTGGCTTTCTCTGATTTTTATCTGGCTAACCCAAAGAGGAATTCTATGTGTCTAATTTAAAGGTACATGGGAAATTACTCTATGGAATCAGAGGTTATGTAAAGTATCTTTTTTGCTCTATCTTAATCCTTGGTGTCCATTAGAATCAAATATAGAGCTTTTATAAATTAATAAATGTATATATTATTTAACTAATAAATTAGTAAATTAACTATTAGAAACATAAAATCCCTGAATTCTACCCAAGACCCCAGGTAAGGCCAGGGCATTAGCTGTCTTTAAAGTTCACCAGGTGATTTTAATGAGCTTCCAGAGAGTTGAGAATCCCTGAGTTAATTAGATCCAGATCTTATTATTTGAATTAATCCCTTCTCTCTCAAACTTGTGAATTAGTTTTTCCTCTTCTAGGTTTGCTAAAAAAACCAACAATCCAAGTGCCTGTCAATAATCAATGATATAATATGGGCAAATAACACAATAATTAATAAATAATAATATAAAAATAAACTGTATTTCACATACTCACAAGTCTAAACCTACTTTTGCCCTGTATATTTAAAAAAATTTTAACACCCCACAAAATGAACTATTTCTCATCTTGAAGCACTCTGTTCTCTTAGATTTGATGACACTATGTTCTGGCATTGTTCATACCTGCAGGGCTGCTACTCCTTTTCAGTTACTTATCCACATCTATAAATATCTGAGATCCACAGAGCTTGTTCTTATAAAGCCCCTTTGCTTTTCTCTGTAACTTGGTAATGGCACCTACTCCCAAGGCTTTAGATATCCCAGGTATGGCGGTAACTCCTAGATTTAAATGTTTAGTTTTGAGAATTCTCTGAGTTCAAATTCATTCATTCAATTGTTTATTTAGTATCTTTACTTAAATGGCTCCCAGTGTCATAAGTTTAATGTAGTCAACTCTGACTTTTGGAGATTCAAGATAAAAATATACCTCTCCTCAAACCTTTCCTCTTCAAAGCAAATGGTCTCACCATTTGCCTACTTTCCACATACACAGAATCATCTTTGCTTTGTTCTTTTCCTCACCGTCTTCCACATTAAACCCATCAGCTGGTCATCTACATTTTACCTCTAAAATATATTTTGAATCCATGCTTTTATTTCCGTCTCTACTGTCTCTACCCCATCTCCTCATTATACCACAACCTCTTTTTTTTTGTAGATTTACTTATTTTGCTTTGCTAAATTTAGAATAAGATTTAAACCACTAAATATGGTCTTCAATGCTTTGCATAGTCTGCCCCCATGGACTCTTCAACCTCAGGTCATATCATTCCCCACTACTGCCTATCCATTTCTCTCCAGGCCTTCATTTGGAATTATTTGTTCCTTTCCCAGTTGGTACTCATTGGCAAATACATGGGCCTAGTTTTTTTTTTCCTTTGGGGATAGTTTTTTCTTCAACATTATTTTTTCCGGTCCTCAGACAAGGACATGTTTATTGATTTTAGAGAGAGGAAAGGAGAGAGGGAGAAAGGGAGGGAGGGGGAGAGAGAGAGAAACATCAATTGGCTGCCTCCTGCACAAGCCCCAATCTGGGATTGAATCCAAACCCAGGTATGTGCACTGACCTGGAATCAAGCCTGAGATCTTATGTAAGGGATGATGTTCCAACCAACTGAGCCACACCAGCCAGGGCCCTTCAACATTTTTAATTATTATTATCAATTCAGCTTTTTATTAAGTCAGCTTTGGTAATTTATATTGCTTTGGGACTCTTTATTGGTAAATTTAAAAACTTAGGTAGAATGGACTAAACAACTCCTATCCTCATCTTTTTTCCTCTGATGTATTTATAATTTCGTTTCCTTTTATAAAGATTCCTAATATTGTTTCTTTTTAATTTTCTCTCCTTTACCTGGACTATTACAGAAGTTTTAAAATTTATGACTGTTTTCCAAAATCACCATTTGAGTTAATTAATCCTCTCTATTACTTATGTTTATTTGCAATGTAGCAGGCTGTCCCACCCATACCCTCTTGGGTCTTATGATTGTAGTGCCATCATGGGTCTGAACCATGTGATTTCAACCATCTTTAGATGATTTTTTTCTATTTGTGCCAAATTAGAAGGATACCTGGTTAGTTTAAGCAAGAGTTTTTCCAACAACTAGCAGTCACCAAGAGACTAAAAAGGCATATTGGTCATTGGTTATTACTCTTTCTGCACTCAATGATGTCACATGCACCCTTGAAGAGATCCCGGACAAGAATCTATTGCTTTCCTTTGTCCCTCACTGCATAATTCCTCTAATATTCTTTGCATGAAGTACTATTTCTCTTGCTATAAAAGCCTTTTAAAAGTCTGTATAGGCGAGTCATTCCGCATTTTCATAATAACAAATATCAAGTTGTAGTGTGTGTGTGTGTGTGTGTGTGTGTGTGTGTGTGTGTGTGTGTGTTTGGGTTAAGATTTAATGCATTTCTTGTGGACTGCCACAAAGGCCATTACTAGTCATTTGCACTATGTTTGTAACATGTATAAGTTGAAGACATTTCCTATAAACAAAATTTCAGCTAGAGGTGCTAATATTTTTAAAAAGATAACAAGAGATAAAAATGTAATTAATGTGAGTGACTTCACTCTCTGTTCTACTCAATGAGCCCAAGCCTAGAATGAGCATGAGACAGACATTATAAATCTGATTTTCCCTCAGTTATCATTCTCATATATTTATTACATGTTCAGAGAAGCAATAAAATATGGGTTTCCTTTACAACATGGTCCTTAAACACAAGGTAACCTCTACATTTTTTTCTTTTTTCTCAGAGGAAAAGTGAATTCTTGCATTGTTGGATAAAAATTTGCTATGTAGAGAAATAATATGTAAATATTAGTAAAAATACCAGTTCCAAATCAATTGTATTAATTGAGTCATTCATTTAAACAAAAAATCTGTTGACTAACCACTACATGCTAGATATTGCCCTTCTGCCACCCACTTTAAAGCAATGATTTTATCTGATAAATAGCAAGGTCGGCTGAAAGTTTTACATCAGAAAGCTGGAAAGAAATCAAGTTTGGAGAAGTAATGATGGCATCACTAATGGGTACATTTTGTTTTCTATTTGCAGAGTCTATATTTCTTGCCTACGGAGACAGAATATTGGAACTGGAGCCAGGGGACCAGGGTGTTAGTTCCCACTCTGCTGCTAACAGGCAGTATAATTTCAAGTGAGTCATTTCTTCATTTTAAGCCCTGATTTACTCATCTACAAAATAAGGAGTTAAAATCTTTTTTCAGCTCTCTAACCTGTGGTACTAAATTTAGTTCCCCTGGTTTCAGGAGAGACAAGACCTCATATATGAGATATTGATTTATTGCTAGAAGTCACTTTACATTTGGTTTCTCAAGCTTTTTGGTTCTCATTGTTACCATTTACAAAATGGAGATAGATATAAATCCCAATAGCATCTACCTCATAAGAAGACTCTAAAGTTAAAATAGAATATTAGATTGGAATGTGCTAGTAATAAGAAATATCATTATGACTAACACATTACTCAAATGCATAATTACATTGACATTCTTTTGCTTCATCATTCTCTCCTTAACTTCTGTTTTATTAGCTAAGACCCACATACATGTCACTGACTTATTTCTGAGGATTTGGGCTTCTACCCTTTGTTAGCAACCCTCAAAAGAGAAAATTTGGGCTATTTGCCAGTTACCCAAGAAATGTTTTGTAACATGATAAAACTAGAAAAAATCTTGTTGAATTATCATGGATTTCCATTAACAACAATGCTCTTCATGTCCTTATAGCAACAAAATAAAATAATAATTAAGAGCTGGCTAGTTAATTTGGCTAGTTATCTATTTTTTCTGAGTAATATTTCTGAAACCATTTAATGATCTCTGAAACCATCCTGTTTTGTTTATTGTTGGTATCGTCTACATATCATCTTCATTACCTATATTGAAGGTTAATATAAAAATTGAGTGAAATTGTATTTGTGATAGTATTGTGTAAACCATAAAGCATTCCATCAATGTTTATAATTAACTATTAAGCCAGTTAGAAAATTTTAACTACATGCTTCAGTTTTCCCAACAAATGACTACATTCAAAGTCTTATCCACAAGTGCAAATTAAGTATTTCATTTTAAAATCATAAATTATTACATAATGAGATACTACTCAGTCATAAAAATAGAAGGAAATTTTACCTTTTATGACAACATAGATAGACCTGGAGAGTATTATGCTGAGTGAAATAAGTCAGTCAGAGAAAGACAAGTACCATATGTGGGATCTAATGAACAAAATGAACTAAGAAGCAATAGAGAGAGAGAGACTCACAGATAGAGAGCAGTCTGACAGCTGTCAGGGAGCAGGGGCTGAATGAGAAGTGGAGGGATTGAGCAAAAAAGAAAACAAAAGATAAAAATCTCATGGACAAGGACAACAGTGTGGTGATTGCCAGAGGGACTGGAGAGAGGGTTGGAGAGGGTATAGGGGGATAAATGGTGATGGACAAAGACTTAACTTGGGATAGTGAACACACAATACAGTGTACAGGTGATGTGTTGTATAAATTTGCACCTGAAACCTGTATAATATTTTTAACCAGTGTCACCCTAATAAATTCAATAAAAAGTAAAAATCAAATCAGAAGTTATCAGAAGCAGCATGCCTATGTAAAAGTTTTGTCCAATAAAGAGATTTTGAACATTAATGCTAAAGCATTATGAGAGTTTTGATGATGATAAAAGTATAGAGAAGAAAAATTTGTGGCAAATAATACACAAGATTTTACCAGTATGGGGGATAAAATTGGCACAGAGCCAAGAAAGATCTTAAAACTCCAGCTACTTATATTACCTATAAAACTTTAATTTTTGTCAATAGTAGATAGTTTGGAAAAATATTGAAAGGCAACCAAGTCAGTTAATATTCTGGACTTAATTTTCACCAAGAGACAATAAAGTACTAATGTGGTGATGGAAGGGAAGGGAAACTTTGTGGAATTTACAATAGAGAAGGAAAGGAACCTTGAGTACAGGGCAGACATGTGCTGTGGGCTTTGGGAGAAAATATTTTTTTTAATGGAGAGAAAATGTGTTATCCAGTAACCCAGATGATCTGGAGGTAAATAGGGCCAAAGATAAATGAGAAACTCCAAACAGAATAGAAACTCTAAAAAATACAATTTTATAAATAAGACCTAATAGGAATAAATGAGGAGACAGCCCAGGTAATTGTGTGTTTGGTTTCAGAGTTCTCTATAGCTCACATTTAAAAACCACCTAGGAATCATGGATGTCCTATTCTTTCCTTTTATAGGCAGGAATGAGGGTTAGGGAAGGTAAAAGAATATAGCTTCTTATAAAGTAATGAAGGTGTTTTTGTAACATTGATAGTGGGGAAGAGCATGTAATAAGAATAGAGCCACAGCTGTCTCGTAATTATTCACCATATTAACTATAGATAAGTTTTCTACAGACCATGGGAAACTGGAGGGTGAAACAAGACTGTAACAAGATAAGATGCCTCAATGGGTCCGTTACTCAGAAAAGAAATACATTTCAAGAACAGGCAGGACATGCTTTGATTTGGTTGCTGTGCCCAGAACCTGACCCTCTCCAAGAATTTTTCTCGGGAACGCTAACCATTCTCCGGGCCCAGGAACTGGTGGAGCTGTTTGTAACATCATAGATTAGCCACCTTGTTATCAGATTTTGAGCTCCTGAAGGCTGGACTGCAGACCCTACCCTCCACTTTCTATGTTACACTTGCAGCTACAAGTAGCTCTCTTCTCCCTTGTGTGTACATAACCAGCCACTGGTGAAGGGGGTGAGAGCAGAATTCAACCCTGCCTCTGCTTAATTTGGCTCAAGTAGTGACAGGTGGCCTCAGGCCCATTGTGTCCAGTTTCAACATGACTCAAGGTCAATAAGAAGAAACTCTTTAGCATAGCTGGTTTAAAATTAAGTGAACAGGTAAGGTATCTTATTAGGGTTGGTTTCAGGAGAATAACACATGCAGTATGACGTCTGATTTTTTGTTGTTGTTGTTTTTGTCCATACCTAGGACCAACAGAAAAAAAGGAAACAGAGAAAATAAAACTATATCTAGAGTATAAGGCCACTTGGATGACTGCATCCATTTTTTCCATATAAAGAACTTGAAGCATTCCCCTACAGAAACCCCTAACAGCCATGCTTTAAAACACATACCAGGTATCGTGAAGATTTCCATGTCCCAGGAGGAGCAAAAACAAAGAGGCTGAAAGGACAGAAGAGGAGATGGGAAGGGTATAAAGAAGTGAGAGGCATCTTTGTGGAACACTTTCCAACATGCAAGGGAAATCCACACAGACACAGGCCAAATGTGTGTTTGTAGGTGAGATCTTGTACCATATAGAGTGTATGTGGGTAAGATAGCCAGACCAAAGATATCCTCCTCCATCCCATATCCTGACTAAGTAAAATTCAAATTTATCACTGGGAACATGAAGTAAAGAAGTTTAAACCTTTTCCATGATGACCTTTACCCCATTCACAGAGGTGTTCTACCGCATGCCCAGTGGCCCTGGGTTATGTTTGAGGAGACTAATATCTGGGTTTTGGATCTAAGTTACTGAATGTGATAGACTCTGAGATAAATTTTCCTACTAGAACTGAGAAAAGGATAGATGTTCCTAGACGACCGCAGTTATGGTAGGAAATAATTGCAAGATGGCTAGGGACTAGAGGTCCTGAGAAAACTATCGCAGAGCCACAGGGAAAATAAAGATATTTCTCTGAGAGTGGAAACACATCCTCTTGGAGAATGTAATGTTCATTTCAATAGCAATTTTACTAAACAGATAACTGAATGCATTGAGTATAAGTAAATGCACTATGTTACAGATGTATAAGACATGGTATCATCTCAGCAGATGATCCATTCATAGATCCTAGCATTCACCATTCTGGAGCACAATAACCAAATGGCTTCCACTGCACATGCTTGAAATTGTTTGCTTGAGAGCTTTCTCTGGACCACAGCACAGAGCCAGGTTGCAAAGCTACACAAAGTACTTTAGAGCTATCACCTCTACCCATTTACCTCCCTAGCAGTGACTTACAAAAGACGGACAGGAGTAGATAGATAAATATCCCAATTTTCTTAGCCCCCAGACAGGATGATTCTGTAGTATTGAGCCTCTGTCACCCATAGCAGTAACCTGTAATACAACCTTAATGGGATTCTTTCTCTTTCCTAAGTCACTCCCCTTATGCCCCATCCAATGCTCCTTGGAATCACCTCTCTGAAGAGCATTCTGATATTGAGAAAGCTTATTGGATGATGGAAGAAAAAGTTCATTGTTGTGGCCTCCTGAAAATGTTACAAAATAACAGAGCATTTGTTGGAAATTCTGTGATGGGCTAAGCAGGTCAGAAAACATGTATACCTAAGTTTCTTGAAGTCAGACTCCAAAGAATTATGCTCAACATAAGTGAAGAGTAAATGATCTACAGATGCCCTTCCTTTTTTTACAAGTGTATCTGTCCATATCAAGACTAAATAGAGTCCACAGAATTTTAATGTAAACATTAAACATTCTGGTTATTTTGACATTTTAGAAAACAATAACTAATACTAGGAGAATGAAAAAAGAAAGTTTTGCTCTGATTTTAAGAGTAATACTTAAAGAATATTTCAAATTTTGTCTACAGTAATGAGCTTAAAAGAAAAATTAGAATTATTAAAAAAAAACAAACAAACAGATGGCCCTAGCTGGTTTGGCTCAGTGGCTAGAGCGTTGGCCTGCAGACTGAAGGGTCCCAGGTTCGATTCCGGTTAAGGTCACATGCTCGGGTTGTGGGCTCAATACCCAGTGGGGGGCGTGCAGGAGGCAGCCAATTAATGATTCTCTCTCATCATTGATGTTTCTATCTCTCTCACCTTCTCCCTTCCTCACTGAAATGAATAAAAAATATTTAAAAATATTTTTTTAAAAATAGATGCTCTGTGGCCAGTTTTTAGGAGTTGTAATAATTAATAAACATCATTACAACTTAAACTAATTCCCTTGCTCAATAAATTTGCTGAGGGTAACATTAGGGAGTAAATTACCTGTATCCTGATTGCAAGGCAACTTAGTTTCTCATGATCTACTGGGTAAGATGGATACACTGAGTGAATTTCCACTGAAAGGCAATGGACAAGTTGATATGCACCATTCTAGTCAGTCGATATATATTTTGCCTATCAACCTTAGCAATATTAACATTTTGGACAGAATAATTATTTAGGGCAGGATTTCCTGTGATTTTAAGTTGTTTATCAATATCCTGATCTCTAACCAGTAGATATCCTTAGCTCCTCACCTCAGTCATGACAACCAAAGCTGTGTCCAGACATTACCAAATATCTCCTCCCACCCCAAATTCACCTCTTAGTTAAGAAGCATTGCTCAGCAGGAATCTTTTGGGACAGGTCTCATATTTTTCCTAGTGAACATATTTTCACTAAATGTGTATAAAATTTGCCAGTGATTTTGTATGAGAGGATATTGTGTGAGAGAACAAGGTTATGCATTTATCTCAACTAGTCAGTATTCAAATCCAATACAATAAATCTCCTGGATTGATATAAAATCCTACATTTACATTCAAATAATACATTTCGCAGTTACAAGTTAAAGGAGACCTATCTCAGAAAAAAATCTGATGATTTTAGTCAATCAAAATTCAATATAATTCAAATAAGTATTATATACTTTAAAAAATAATGAAACCTTAAGTGTCATTAGAGAGAATAAAGTTCAAATCAAGGAAAGTGATAAAACCCATTGTAATTTGGTCATAAAAATACTGTGATTATTTCGGTATCACATTTTGAGAAGAGCAGAGGTTCAAGAGAAGGGTATCTACACTAAGAAAAGAGAAAGATGCAAATTGACCGTATCTTCACGATGCCCACCAGCCAATCAGGTGTGAGTATGCAAACTGCCCCAACAAAGATGGCAGGTTAATTTGCATACGCAGGTGCCAAGTGGCTGGGGCAGGGCAGGACACAGGCATTCCGCCCTGCCCCAGCTGCTCTGGGCTTCTGGGAAGGTGGAAAGGTGGCTACAGCCAGAACGAAGGCGGTGCCAGCAGCTAGGGGAAGGAAGGCCCATTCTTTTTTTTCTTTTTTTTTAATATATATATTTTTTTATTGCTTAAAATATTACAAAGGGTATTACATATGTGTCCATTTTATCCCCCCACCCTAGACAGTCCCCTAGCCTCCCCTATCCCCCAGTGTCTTATGTCCATTGGTTATGCTTATATGCATGCATACAAGTCCTTTAGTTGATCTCTTACCCCCCTACCTCCTGCCCCCCAACCCTCCCCGGCCTTCCTGCTGCAGTTTGACAATCTGTTTGAGGCAGCTCTGCCTCTGTATCTATTATTGTTCAAAAGTTTATAATGGTCTCTATTATCCATGAATGAGTGAGATCATGTGGTATTTTTCCTTCATTGACTGGCTTATTTCACTTAGCATAATGCTCTCCAGTTCCATCCATGACGTTGCAAATGGTAAGAGTCCCTTCCTTTTTAGAGCAGCATAGTATTCCATCGTGTAGATGTACCACAGTTTTCTAATCCATTCATCTACTGATGGGCACTTAGGCTGTTTCCAGATCTTAGCTATGGTGAATTGTGCTGCTATGAACATAGGGGTGCATATATCCTTTCTGATTGGTGTTTCTGGTTTCTTGGGATATATTCCTAGAAGTGGGATTACAGGGTCAAATGGGAGTTCCATTTTCAGTTTTTTAAGGAAACTCCATACTGTCTTCCATAGTGGCTGTACCAGTCTGCATCCCCACCAGCAGTGCACAAGTGTTCCTTTTTCTCCACATCCTCTCCAGCACTTGTCGTTTGTTGATTTGTTGATGATAGCCAGTCTGACAGGTGTGAGATGGTACCTCATTGTTGTTTTGATTTGCATCTCTCGGATGATTAGTGACTTTGAGCATGTTTTCATATGTCTCTTGGCTTTCTGAATGTCCTCTTTTGAAAGGTGTCTATTTAGGTCCTTTGCCCATTTTTTGATTGGATTGTTTATCTTCCTTTTGTTAAGTTGTATGAGTTCCCTATAAATTTTGGAGATTAGGCCCTTATCAGATATGACATTGGCAAATATGTTTTCCCACACAGTGGGTTTTCTCGTTGTTTTGCTGATGGTTTCTTTTGCTGTGCAGAAGCTTTTTATTTTGATGTAGTCCCATTTGTTCATTTTCTCTTTAGTTTCAAGTGCCCTAGGAGCTGTATCAGTGAAGAAATTGCTTCGGCATATGTCTGAGATTTTGTTGCCTTTGGATTCTTCTAGAATTTTTATGGTTTCCTGTCGTACATTTAAGTCCTTTATCCATTTTGAGTTTATTTTTGTGTATGGTGTAAGTTGGTGGTCTAGTTTCATTTTCTTGCATATATCTGTCCAATTTTCCCAACACCATTTATTGAAGAGACTATCTTGGCTCCATTGTATGTTCTTGCCTCCTTTGTCAAATATTAATTGAGCATATTGAGGAAGGCCCATTCTTGCATGAATCTTCATGCATCAGGCTTCTAGTTAAGATTATAAGATGTTTAGCAACCATACAGTTGGAGTACTGACCAAGGGAAACCAGAATGTTAAGAATGGAGAAGAAAGAAAATCCAGGCAAGGGTGGAGGGAAGATGATGATATTGGAATGGCTGTCATGTAGAAGATGGAGTATATTCTATTTTGCAGGAAGAGATTAGAATCAATGAGTGGAATCTATAGGAATCCAGAAATAAGAAGTCACAACCATCTTATTATGA
Organism: Myotis myotis; assembly: GCF_014108235.1. Classification (NCBI taxonomy): domain Eukaryota; kingdom Metazoa; phylum Chordata; class Mammalia; order Chiroptera; family Vespertilionidae; genus Myotis; species Myotis myotis. Next base: position 28,415,244 of record NW_023416318.1, read on the forward strand.
GATAGATTGCCTTGCAAAGAAACAAACAATTCTTTTAGCTATGGCTTTGTCTGGGAAGTTATAAAAGTGTCATCTATACCAGAAGAATTATTAACTCAAACCTTTAAAGTATTCTTAATTCTAAACATATAATTTTAGAATAATACTTTCTTAGTAGATTCCCAGAAAATTTTATGTTATAATGTTGAAGAGGTAAATATTTTTTTAATTATTATATTTTAATAAAGTTTTGAACTCTATTCAAAGCATTAATTACATTACATTTTTTAATTCTCATGATCCTATAAATTATCTCATTACCTCACTTTTACATATGAATAAACTTCCTATAATTGAGTGATTGCCCAAGGTCCAATAGTTATTTATTTTCAAATGTAGGATTCAGACATAAAATGCCTTGATATAAATTCTGTGCTTGTGACAGATCACTATTGAGTTGTTTTATTTAACTGTTAGAGCACATTGTTCTAAACAGTAAACATTTGAAATATCACAAACCAGAAGCATTCAGCAAGACTTATTTTATTTATTTCTATTTTTACTGGACGATCAATACTGTAGCTCCATATTCTATTATTTTCAAAGAATTATTTTAAGCCCTTAAGGAGGATTGCTTAGTGGCACCTTATAAACTATCACCATTTCTTTCATAGGGATAGGATTCATGTAAGAAACATCAGATGCTACCACCCAAATATCCAGAATTGCTATCTTATGAGAGAGAACGATACTCAATCACAAGAATACTCACGGCAAAAGTATATAGATGTACTTATTACAGTTGGTCCAGAACCGCTCAACCCCCTTGATAAAATCATTATCAAGAAATGGTCAAAGTGCTTTCTTTGTATAACCCTCATGAAGAGCAATTTTCTCCTTTAATTTAATTTTGAGATTAAGTAGGTATTTTTATAGTCTACCTTTCTCTCTCAAATATTGTTGACTTCCAAAAGCTGGATACTTTTGGTGGCTGGGATCTTGCTGCATATTAGATATGTACAACATATCTTCAAAATAATTAATCAGTTGTTCCAATCTTTGGGTAAGTTTGTCTTTGAATGACTATCAGGTTGTTCAAAAGAGTGGATATATGGCATGTTATCTTTATATCTAATGTCTCACTGGTTCTTAGCTTTTGGGGAATTTCGAATCATATGACCACTCAGGAAATTCTTTTGACCTCTAGTTTTTGTTGTTGCTGTTTTCCTTACTGATATTTGTGTGACAGGTAAAAACCAGTGTCTAAAAGTAACCTTACTATGTCTTTAGGGCAAATTTTTATTGGGGAAGAGGAGAAAAAATAAAAGAAATATTCATGAGGTCATAACATTGGGATAAATAAACACTAAAGAAAATATAATGAGTAACATTTTGGATCAGGCTTTGGTCATGCTTGGTTCTCAATGAACATCAAACTAAAATAGTTTCTAAAGAAAAATCATCAACTATTAAAGATTGATAGAATAGAATAGAAACTGTGTTGGAGGCAAATCAAATATAATGAAAAGCTGGCCAAGAAGCATAGTTTAGTAAATAGCATTAAAAAAGACATGAAAAAGTAAGCAATGAGGCATGCCCTTTTGAGAGTGCACCATGCCCTTCTCTTGGGCACATACTTTTTTTAAACCTCCGGGGGACCGCATGGGATTTGCAACCAGGGGAACTGTGAGCAGCAAAACCCCGGCACCTGTCTCCAAGGCCCCTTTCCTGGCTTTTCAGTGAGCCAGTAACAGCCCCACATTAGCACATTTCTTTCCAATAACATTTCTAGAGACCAACACAGCCCTGCCTGGCCTCTCTCCAGCTGCTTCTTCTATCTTAAGCCCATCCTTGTTCCACTTTCTCTAGCTTTAATCATTGCACTCTCAAAATTACACACCCACCCCCCCCCCACACACACATACACAGAGAGAGTAATGAAAATATAGTGTCCCACAGATCCTTAGGTGAAGAAAGTTTGAAAACAAATGTGGTGGATGATTATTCAAGGTGCATTTCTCTTACTGTTGTTTAGAGGGTGGGTTTTGAAGTATAAAAAGGGAGAAGTTGCTTAGAATCACTTTCTTTGTTTAACTTTTTAATATGCAATATATTTTCATATATGTTTGCAAGCACACACATACATATGTAAATATATATGATTGAAAACTGAGTTTTCCTTTAGAAAACATGTAAAATTTATAAAAAACACTCCCTTGCACATCTGAACTGTTAGCATCTGGAACATACGAAGTGATGTTCTACCACATGCTTCCCTCACAAGGCTCTGCTGGTCTGAATAAAGTAGCCAATCCTACTTTGCCCCCTCTTCTCTTTCATCCGTTGATTTCAGCCTGGGCCTATTGATCCCAGATTTTCTAGGTGATTCACAAACAGCTCAGGTTAAATTAACTTGAGGACAGTGTTTCGAAATGCAGAATCACTCTCACTTTTTTATGCCTGTTATTAAGCATTGTTTCCAGAAGATCAATCTTTTAATTACATTGAGCCTCCCTACTGGTGGTTCTCAGTAACAAGAAGAGTATTGTGCAGGAATTGAAACAATAAAGAGGTGGAAATAAAATTATAGCACATTGCCTTTGCAAAAGCAATACCTCAAAGGTATTGAATAGTATCTGGTCTTTATCAGTATATCTGAGGTTGATCCTATAAGCTCCTTTAGAGGTTCACCTCTATGAGTTCACATTTGAGAGAAAAAACGTATACTAGCTATATGCTAGCACTGTATGCATGTTGTGTAATGAGAATTGTATCAAGCATGTTAAATATTACATACTATGAGATTGGCTCTGTTATCTTTCCCTATTCTAGAAATGAAGAAACCAAGGCTCAGTGATATTCATTAGCTTGCCTATGGCCTTAGAATAAATGGCAAAGTTATGTTAAATTTACTTCTATCTTACTGCAAACGTAATGGTATTAAATATTATTTTATGTAAACATTTATTTGACTATTTTAATGCACTGCCATATTTTTACATTTTCTGTGGTGTCACTATTTCTTGTAAGTAGAAAAAAATAGAAATCATTCCTAGCACTTTGCAGATGAAAAACACAGAAACACAGAAAAATATAGTGGCTTTTACAAAGCACATAAAAATATACAAAGAACAGATATATATTGAATGTGTTTTTAGTTTAAGAGATATTACACTACAAATTCTTTGCACATCTACCCATTGTAATCCCCTCCCCATCCCCTTAGACCTGGGCTGGCCTTGGTGACTTACTTGAACAATGTGATGCAGTGAAAGTAATGTTCTTATACTTCAAAAGCTTTAAAAAAGCTCTGTAGCTTCTACCTAGCTGCCGTTCAATTACTCTGGGGGAACCAGGTTCCCTGTGGAGGGCTACTCAGAGACTACCATTCCATGAGCTTGCTGTATGCAGAGGCCACAAGAATAGGAAAAATGCCTAACCAGACCTAACTATTCTCACCATCTCATCCCAGATACCAGACAAGTAAATGAAGAAAACATTTTGGGCCTATTGTCCCTAGCAGCTGCAATGTGGAGAAGACCACAAAACACAACCAACAGCCAGGAGCAAAGCCCCAGAGATATTTACCTCAGGAGAGCAAGCCCAGACATTATCCAGCCCTTAGAGCCATTCTGCTCAGCCCTAGTCAGCACCACGGAGAGCTCACAGTTGCTCCCAGGAATGTTAGAATGTAATGCTACACTGCTATCTCTCAAGTTTAGTTTATCTGCCCCAGAGTTGAAGTGTTTTATTATGGGATTTAAAGGTTTAGCTCTTGAGCTACAATACTAGTCATAGGTTTCCAAGGAACATTATCCTGAGACACTCAAGGCCATGTCCCCAAGGAGATTTTAAAATCAATTTCAGGCTTCCATTTCCCTCTGAAGTTACATAAGGGGCACTGATTCCCACTGAATTTTAACTTCTCCTCAGACACTTCTTCTTTTATGATTCGGTCTTGTCTGACTGTGGAAACCTTAAAAAACTGTGGGAATCAAGGGACATGATAGACTTATGTCTATTTTGAGGATAGACATGTTGAATGCATGAATAAGAATAAACTTCTGGTGATGGAAGGTACATATTGCATACTGTCATATCTACCAGGAAGTTTTAGTACTTTAAGTATTAATAGTGTGGTTTGAGGTGCATTTTTCTCTACATGACCCTGACCCTGCTCCCTTTGAATCATATTGCTATTTTTCAGGAGTCAGGCTATGGAGAAATTTTGGTGGGGTGGGGGCACATCAATCCAAAAGGGTCTAGGAGGTAACCCTCTTCTTAACAACAACAACAAAAAAGTGAACAGAAATTCTAGGCAGGCTTGATTTCATACTTCTAAGCATCTGCCATCCACCCATAGACTTATGAGATCACCCACAGAGTAATATCTAGTCACAGGAGCTAGAGAATATATTTATCTGTCACTTTTAAATTCTAAACTTTGAAATGTCTAGGAGCTATTTTTTTTCTCTCTCAGATTAGATAAAGGGCTAAAGAATAGCTCCATGTTATACAAAAGGAAAGAAAGAAAAGATGTGATACCATTTCACCTTTGTTATCTCTTTATGCTGATTTGAGTCCCACTGAAATACAAGCTGGGATGAAATAGCAAGTAGGAACTAATGCCACTGGAAGCAGAAAAACAGACAATGCAGAATCTTTAAGGACCTTCCTTTAGAGACTCTGACCTACATGGAGTTAAATTCTAGCTTCTCTTTTCTTTCTGAGGATTTTGGATACAACTTTTGGTGTATTGTTGTTATTTGATTATAATCCTCGCCAAATACCTACTAGTCATTTATAAAAAATCTACCTAGCTTTATGTGAAGTGAAAGCAATACCTATAGTGTTTTGAAATACTGAATGTATATTAGGCCCCTGAAAAGTTGCTGATAATAAGTACATGGATAAATGTGTGTAAGAACATTCTAGACGAGCAAACTTCTCAAAGTTACATGGTATATCCCATAACAATTTACTCTAGTACTTCTTACTAAGGATTCACAGAGGCACCAAGCACTGGGAGTGAGAAATATGTAGCTGAGGAGAGTGAGAGAAGAAAATATGCTTTCTTGCTAAATATTAGCTTCATATCTAGATAATTGCAGCCAAAAGTTTAAACCTCATTGGCCCCACCAAAACACCACACAGCAAATGAACATTTTTTTTCTAGCCCACAAGTAAAGAATAACATTTAAGAATACTATGACTAAATAGGATCTTAAGAAATGTTGGGCCGAAACCGGTTTGGCTCAGTGGATAGAGCGTCAGCCTGCGGACTGAGAGGTCCCGGGTTTGATTCCAGTTAAGGGCATGTACCTGGGTTGCGGGCACATCCCCGGTGGGGGATGTGCAAGAGGCAGCTGATTGATGTTTCTCTCTCATCGATCTTTCTAACTCTCTCTATCTCTCTCCCTTCCTCTCTGTGAAAAATCAATAAAATACATTTAAGAAAATAAATAAATAAATAAAAGGTGAGGAATGTGTTTTAAATAAAAAAAAAGGAATGTTGGGCTGTGGGATCCCAGAGGGAAGGTGGGGGAAGGTGGGTGGGTGGGAAGAGATCAACCAAAGAACTTGTATGCATATATGCATAATCCATGGACACAGGCAATAGAGTGGTGAAGGCCTGGGGATGAGAGTGTAGGTGGACTAGAAGAGGTCAATGGAGGAAAACAGGGGACATATGTAATACTTTTAATAATAATGATTTTTTAAATAAAAGAAATGTTGAAACACCCAGCTGGTGTGGCTCAGTTAGTTGAAGCATCATCCTGTATACTGAAAGGGTTGTGGTTTCTCTTTTCTTTTCTTTTCTTCTTCTTTTTTTTTTTTTTTTTTTTTTTTTGGTTAATCCTCACCCAAGGATATTTTTTCCATTGATTTTTAGAGAAAGTGGAAGGGAGGGAAGGAAGGGCGGGGGGGGGGGGGGGAGAGAGAGATGGAGATAGGAGAAAAAGAGAAACACCAATGGGAGAGAGACACATTGCTTGCATGCCACATGGGCCCCTACTAGGACTAGGGACCAAGTACATGCCCTTGACCAGGAACTAAACCCGAGACCCCTTGGTTTACAGTATGATGCTCTAACTATTGATCAATATTGACAAGGCCAGGGCATGGTGTGGTTTCAATTTCAGCTCAGTGCTTATATCTAGGTGAGGTTCTCTCCCCAGTCAGGGCACATATGGAAGGCAACCAATTGATATTCTTTTTCACATCAATGTTTCTCTCTCTTTCATTCTCTTTCTCTGATTCTCTTTCCTTCTCCATCTACCCCCCTTTATAAAAAATCAATAAGCATGTCCTGTGATGAGGATTAAAAGAAATAAAATGTTGAAATCAACTGGTTCTTTAAATATAGTTTACTGTTTTTCTCAAATGGTGTCCATGAGCACAAGCTGGTCTAAAACACAGGTCTCTCATGTTCATTTAAGACACTTTCTAAAATTCAGATTTTAATGTACATTCAAAAGCTCAAAAATAAATATAGTATAGCCACAATTACTGATGTAGGCAGACATCAGTATTTTAAAGGTTTTATTTGAAGGGTGATGAAAACTATTACTAGGAAGAGTAACTGGTCATTTCGATCTGATTTGCAAACAACTAGATTATCTCCAGGCAGTATTATAGTTAAGTTTTCTGGCTGAGTTAAAAGATAGTCTAGTTCTCTTTTCCTGAGAACAATGACCAAAATCTCTAACATGTCCCACAGGTCCTTGTAGGAACTGAGACATGTACATATCTCCAGCCTGTGTTTGTATCACTATACCCTTCTCTCCTATACCTGCACCCTCTTAGCCTTCTTTTAGTCCTTATAATGGCCCATTCACTATCCTGAAATAGTTAGTTGGACCATATTGCTTCTGCCTCAGAGAAGGTAAATTTAACATATTAAATTTCACTATCCCAATATAATATTGTATTGATTCTTTGCCTCTTTCCTTTTCTACCACTCTCCACCCTGCCATTTATATTAAAATATAGATGCAAGATAAATAAACACTGTGTTACATAAATCATAATATTCTAGATTAAGAGACAGTAACATTGTTATGTGGCAAACTCAGTCTTTAGAGCAGCCAATAACAAGATGAAGTTAATACTGTACTTTATGGCCACTCTAGTAAGGATCTATCTAAGAACTACAAAGACTGAACTTGGATATTGTGACAATATATTTTTTCTACAGTGTAAACCAGAGAATGATTTATTTCAAGTTGCCTAATGTACTTTCTGTATGGCAAGGCAAGCCACTAGTACAAATTATACACACTATAGAGGTGATAATTACCAGTGTTTAGTCTATAATTAATCAGTTAGCTGGTCAAAAAGTATAGGTAGAACATTGTGTGATATACATATTATTTTTGATATGCGAGTCCCTGCTGTTATAGAAGATAATTTTAAGTCATACAGTAATGAACATTTATAATTTGAATGGCTAGAAACTACTGGAATTTCATTGGTGAGGATAATATAAAATTTACTTTATGAGTACATTTAGGTAAAAATGTGAGTTGACAAGAAAAAGGAAAATAATGTAGCAAGTTGCAATGGAAATGGAAAAAAGTATAAAATTTGGTTGTACATAACTAAAATATTAATCTTTTCATTTTTGCCTTAGTCCCAGATACATGGAACTACATTTTTGGAGGTCATAACCAATCCTTGCCCAACCAGCTTAAATTTCCATTGTCAGTCAAAGCTGAGCTTTTTCTTTTAACTTTCTTGGTAAGTACATATCTAAAATTATGTTATGTTGGACATCATGTTTATCTTTGAATCCAGATTGAAATTTGTATCTTTGAATGTGGTTGGATTTGTTCCCTTCTTCCAAGTGAGAAATCAAGCAAGAAGTGGGTGAATTACTCAATCTGTGGGAGCAGAAGGACCTCTTACATAACATTTTTGTACATGGAACAAAGGAATGTGTGTGTGTGTGTGTGTGTGTGTGTGTGTGTGTGTGTGTGTGTGTGAGGTAATTAATATTACTGAGATTCTGGTCTAACAGGTGGTGAGGTAAGAAGGTAGGAAAGAGGACGGATAGGGAATATGTAGGCAGTGGCTGGAGAATCAGCCTAGTCATGAGTGAGTACTAGAGACTGTTTGGACTTTTGTTGTAGATCAAGGTTCTGTGCTCAAGGCAGCTTTTTAATATAGAACACTCTAGTATAGGGTCCATGTTTACTTAAAATCAGTGGGCTAGGTGAAAAAGCCTGCAATCGAAGTAAGTGACAGCCCTATGGCCTCTTCCCACAGAACATCCATGCCCTAAACTCTGTCATGGTGCTTAGCTCCCACCCTGAGCTGCCCTTTTCATAGACTCTTCCATCTGGACGTCACATTCACATCCTTCAGTTTCAATGTCCTCAAGTCATATTGTTTGGTCTTTTATGCTTTCATAAGACCAAACTTTTTTCCACATTCTTTCAACTCCATATAATCCTTCTACTCCTATCTGTGGCCACTGTTTTTTAAGAAAAAGCCCAAGTTATTAAATAGTTACAATAATAAAAACTGTGTGATATTGGCTAAAGGTTAGATGCATAGATCAAGGCAGCAGACTAGATAACCCAGAAATAGCCATACAAATATACACAACTGTTTTTTCACCAAAAATTCCCATGCAATTCAATGGAGAAAAGCTACCAGTTTTAACAAATGGTACTGGAGCAAGCAGACTACTATAATTAATAAAAAGAAAGAACCTTGACCTGAGTCTCACACATAATACAAAAATTGAGTCAAACTGATTCATGGACCTAAATGTAAAACATAAAACCACATAGTTTTCATGAAAACACAGGAGGAAATCTTTGTGATCTAGAAGTTTTATGCAAATTAAAACCACAAGATATCACTAAATATCTATCAAAATTGAAAAAAATAACAAATAATAACACCACCAAATATTGGTGAAGGTGCAGAGAATCTGCATCACTCAGACACCGCTGGTGGGAATGTAAAATGCTACCTACTGCTGTCCTGGGGAAGATTAATATTTTTTTGAAATGAAACAAGCACCTACTATATAAGCAATTACACTCCTGGGCATTTATTCCAGAGTAATAAAACCTTAAGTTCATACAAAAACCTGTACATACATTTTTATGACAGTTTTACTCAAAGAAGCCAATAATAAGAAACAACCCAGATGTTCTTCAACAGGTGAATGGTTAAACAAACTATGGCACATCCATAACATGGAATACCACAAGGAATACAACAAAAGGAACATTTTACTAATATACCCAACAACGTAGATGAATCCTGAGAATTATGCTAATTAAAAATTAATTCCAAAAGCTTATATATGTTTCAATATATATAATATTCTTGCAATGACAAAATTCTAGCTCTGGACAACAGATTTGGGATATGGGAGGGAAGAAGGACTTAGGTGTGGCTATAAAAGGGTAACGAGGAAGCTTTGTGTTGATGGAAATGTACGGTATCAATGTCAATATCTTGGTTATGATATTGTATATGGGAGTTACCAATGAAAAAACTTGAGTAAGGGTACACAGGATTTCTTTGTATTATTTCTTATAATTTCATACAAATCTGTAATAATCTCGCAACTTAAAAATATTAAAATTCCTCTGGATACAGTGTGGAACATAGTTCTAGGAAAGCAAGACTTTAGCAAGATGAGGTAGTGAAGTAAGGGAGAGGAGGTATGAATGCAGTTTAAGTTAAATCACTAACCATGGTATTTATGAGACTGTCCCCATTGGAAACATATAAAGTTGGTAGAATATAGCACTTCCTGAATGTTTGGGTGTGCAGGAAAGAAAAAGAAGGTACTCTGGATAAAGTCCAGATTTGGAAGTTGGATAATTGGGTGGAAAATGTTGCTGATAATCACTGAACTAATTCATTTAAGAATAGAATCAGGTTCAGAGAAAGGAGACGAAGAAAAGCAGCCATGTCAATTAAATATATGTTCAGAGAGAATATGGAGAAAATGGTGCCACACCTTCTACTATTGCAGGAAGGAGGATGGTACATAACATTTATCACAAACTATCTATAACTGCTGCTAATATTCACTCAGCTTTGTTTATTTTCATTACAAGCTGTATTACCTAAATCACAGATGTTTGCAATGAGTGTGAAAACTTTGTGTCTTGTTTCAAAGATCTAATTTTATTTGACATTCACTAATGAGAGCTGTGAATTATATTGTACAGAGAACAATCAGGTTTTGATGTTGAGTAATCATCTTCATTTCACCTACTTTTAAATATGCATTTTATATGTTATGTTTTCATTAGGCACACATGGTATTAATTTGGTACGTTGAAAATTATATATATATATATAAACACATTCCTGACACACTCTAGACAACCATCCCTGACCCCCCGCACACCGGCCCACCTCTACTCATTGTATATGTATGCCTGATGCTGTGGGGAGAAGGAGTTTCATCTCCCATCATCAGATCTCTGCTAAGTGCCCTCAAACCCATGCAATAGAATATCTAGTGCCTAAATATTCCAGCTCATTTCATTAGTGTGTAATGAGAGAAAGAATGAGCATCTAGAAATTGCAGTTCTCTCTGAAAGGCATAATCTTCCATTAATTTCAGATGAGAGCTTACTGGCTCTCAACTAAAATACACCGCTGAATTCTTTTAACCTAAAGAAAAATAAGGGTAAGACCTTAAATTTGGGGAGCTGATAAAGATTATTTGGACAACTACATATTCTTGGATCAAATTCAAACATATTCTGACCTAATTTTTTAAAAAAATGAAATCACCTCATTTGTAATGGAGAGAGCAAAACATTGCTGCTTGTATTTCCTATTGTATTTTCTCCCTCTGCTGGCCAAGTGCTACATCAACATTGAAATAAATAAACCAAAAAAAAGGATGTACTCCTCTGCACAGTATAATTAGGCTCTAAAACTGGGAGTGTATATTGTGAGGAAGTGTCATAGAATATCTCTTTTATTTTTCTCACCTTCAGTGCCCTTAAGAATTCTCTACAGTCTCCCCCCCCCCCCCCAAATAAGACAAAACATTCTGCCCCTAGGAAAGATGTATATTAGTCATGTCCACCTTGGTGTTTTGAGCCATCCACTTCCTGGAAGAGTCCATTCAATTTCATGAACATTTATTGGGTCTACATGTCTCAGGTGCCGTAATTGTTGCTGGACATATAAGTAAATATCATCCTTCTCTATCCCTCAGGAACTCACTGTTTAGCAGGAAGGTAGATCCATAAAGAGTTAAAATTCAGCATAAGTGCTGCAAGTGAGAATCCCATAAAACATCAGAAAATTACAAGTGAAGAAGGAATTTGTAGCCCAAAGAGTCAGAGAAAACAAACAACATACTATTATGATTCGAAGCTTAAGGATTTCTCTAAGGAGGATGTTTTGGGATGGTGAAATGGCATGGGCCAAGGTATGGAGGGGTGAAGCTTCATTTTGGAGTGATGAGTAGGTATGTGGCATGGAGTTGGAGTTTGTGAGTCTAATGCAGGGGTGGGCAAACTTTTTGACTCGAGGGCCACAATGGGTTCTTAAACCGGACCGGAGGGCCGGAACAAAAGCATGGATGGAGTGTTTGTGTGAACTAATATAAATTCAAAGTAAACATCATTACATAAAAGGGTACGGTCTTTTTTTGTTTTAGTTTTATTCATTTCAAACGGGCCGGATCCGGCCCGCGGGCCGTAGTTTGCCCACGGCTGGTCTAATGGCTGGAACCCAAGCCAGAAAATTAGGTTTGTACCAGAAATTTAAAAGCCTATATAGACTTCTAATAACTTGAGACCCTGTGTTATCCTATATAATTAAAGGCTAATATGCAAATCGACCGAATGGCAGAACGACAGGTTGCTATGATGTGCCCTGATGACCAGGGGGCAGATGCTCAACACAGGAGCTGCCCCTTGATGGTCAGTACGCTTTGCTCAGCCAGAAGCCGGGCTTATGGCTGGCGAGGACAGCGGCGGTGGCGGGAGTCTCTGCGGGCAGCACTAAGGATGTCCAACTGATGGCTTAGGCCCGCTCCCCACAGTTGTCAGTCGGACATCCTCTGAGGGCCCTCAGACTGTGAGAGGGTGCAGGCTGGGCTAAGGGCCCCCTCCTCCTGAGTGCACAAACTTCGAGCACAGGGCCTCTACTAGCAAACAAAAGAGCACAACTAATTTTAAGCAAGCGCTTAACATGAGTATCTTACATATTTGCATCTGTGGCTTGATTTTGTTCACTGGAAAGGAATTTACAGCCTAGATAAGAAGGAGGGGCAGAGTTGGATGACAGAGACTGTTTCTTGAGCTACTACTAATTATGGCGGGTAAAAGAGCTGCGACCAGTAGCATTTAAGGCTGGGACTCTGGGCTTGGCTGCTGTTTTCTGTTTATTTATGTTCACCTTTCAATGACTTAAGGAAATAAATTCATGTCAATTTGACAGCAGAAGTGAGAAAGATAGAAGGCATACTATCTCCAGTAATTCTATCAATTCCCAATGTGCAAGGAAATATGTTTTTTAAAATGAAAGTAGGTTGCTTCTAATTTTCTAAAGGACAGTTTTAGATGGGTTGATGCATAAATAACATGATTTGCTCTGGACTGCACAGATCTCCATTTGCTTCAGAAGTTGCACTTTTTATTCTGTGCCGTCTTAAAAAAAATTGTAACATGTAAATGGAAATGAAGGCAAAGCACCTAAGCTCCTGTTAAATTAATTTTCTAACTCTGAACATGGACTCAGTGTCACTGACAGGCCTGGGGAGGTTTTTTGTTTTGCTTTGCTTTTTGTTATTTTTGCTTTTTTGCTTTTTTCCCTGAAGCAGCAAGATCTTGCCACACTTCCAAACAGTGAAGTTACTGTTTTATTGACTCCTCTCCTCTCCTTCTTCCTTCCTTCTTCCTTTCCCTCCTTCCCTCCTTTTTTCCTTCCCTTTCTCCCTCCTTTCTCTTTCTCCTTACATAGCTAATATCTTCCATAGTTAAATTAGTATTTTTTTAACATTTAACATTATTTTGTATTAGTTTTATGTGTATAGCATAGTGATTACAGTCATGTACTTTACAAAGTGTGCCCACTAATATTTCCAGTACCCACCTGGCACCATACATAGTTATTACAATATTATTGACTATATTTCCTATGATGTTCTTTAATTCCCATACTATTTTTAACTACCAATCTGTAGTTCTCAATCCCTTCATCTTTTTCTCCCCCTCCCCCAATCCCCTTTCTTCTGGCAACCATCAGTCTGTTTCTGTTTCGTTGTTGTTTATATTGTTCTTTAGATTCCACATCTAAGTGGAACCATATGGTGTTTGTCTTTCTCTGACTGATTTATTTCACTTAAAATAGTACCCTCCAGGTCCATCCATGCTATTGCAAATGGTAAGATTTTGTTCTTTTTTATTATTATTAAACTAGAGGCCCGATGCATGAAATTCATGCAAGAGTAGGCCTTCTTTCCCCTGGCTGCCAGCACCAGCTTCCCTCTGGCACCTGGGACCGGGCTTCCCTTATAGCCCTGGCTTTGTCCAGGAAGGTCATCTAGAAGAATGTCTGGTCTAATTAGCATATTACACTTTTATTATTATAGATAAGTATTTTTCAGAGAACCAAACAGCCTGTGAAGAAACATCTCCTAAATATACCCTCCGAAAAGATTCTATGTATAAGTTGATGCACTAAAGGGAAAGCTTTGCCTTTTTAATAAGAACCAGTTTCTGACTTAAGAAAGTCATGTGACTTTCCTCGGTCACAATAATCTCACTCAGGAAGTGAAAGGTTTGTGTGAGATGATCACCGAAGTCTTCTCCGACTCTAAAATTCTGTCTTTTTGACACCCAAACAGAATGTACTAGTTTGTCCCTAAGAGATTCCCTCATGCTCTATCCCCAAGTTGTAAACCCAAGAAAGAGTGCTGCAGATCTCCCTCAGATGACATCATGGCCATTGAGCCCATCCCAGACACCCTCAGGCCCAGATGGAGCACAGAGAGGCCAGTAAAGTGTAAGTCCAACTATTTGAAAGTTACAAAGACAGCTGTCAAAGAAAACAGATCTTACACTGCTAGCTTAAGTGAAAACAGCTTCATAAATGACAAGATTTTTTAAAAGTAAAATTATGCTTAGTTTAATGCCTAAAATATGGCATTAAAATATTACCAGTAGATGAACTTAATTATTATTGGCATGTCTGGATATTTTCTGGGGAGAATGGCAATGTTTCAACAAGTAACAAATTGAAAATAATATATTAGTACATCTTTTTTTAGTAAATATATGTAGTTTGCTTTAATTTCAGGAAAATAATTGATTTTCTTGTTATAATCAGAATTCTCACATAATTTGTGTTCTAACACTAGATTAAAAAATAACATATTCAACCTGTATAATGTTTATGTATGTTTACAGCAATAATGTAAACTCAAATAAAAGGTTGAAAAAATAAAATTGTTTTTTTATATATAATTTTAAAGTTATTTTTCTTCTATGGCATTTAAATTTTTAAATAAAATCAAAATGCATTATACAAATCATAACTGATTAATATAAATCATTTAACAACATTTTATCAATAAGGATGGGACTTTTATTTAACTTTTTAAAGTGATGATTAAACTTTAACTTTTTAAATGCAATTCTAATGTTCAATGTCCATGTAATTGACAATGGAAAGAAATCAGTATTAGGCATATGCTTGTTACTTCTAACCTATACAAATTTAAGAGTAATATGATTCATTTAATATTTGAAAATGGTTCTCAGCCTCACTGTAACAGTCAGGAATATCACTCTAGAAAATGATTATTCAGAACCACCAACTACAAAACCCATAAAGGAAGAAAAAAATGACAATTGGCACTACTGAGAAATAAAATTTTATGAAACAATAATCTAGTACACATTTATGCAACATGAGAGGGTATATTTAGCAGGTTAATTAATTTGATTTTTTTTCTTAACTTAAGCACTTTAAGCCTCCAATGTAGATATCAGTACCACCTATAAACTTTTGTCATTTGGATGTAGTTGGCTTTTCTTCCCACCCTGAATGATGTTGGTCATACAAATTAATGTTTGGAATTATAGATTGGGCTTGGCCAGATTAGAGCACACAATTTCAAGGGACAGAAGTACATATTTTTGTGAACCTATATGCATAGTATGTGGGGCCTTTTAAGCATGAGGTCTTATCAGATCTAAGGGTGGGACTACCAGCTTGGCAGAAGGGAGTCTTGTCTAATACATGTTTATGTTCCCTATCATTGTTAGTCACGTTTTCCTCAATCTGCTAGTGTCTGCACTTCATTTTGAGTGCATGAGATTTTGAAGTTGCTTCCTGGGTTGACTTTTCTGGCACGGTCCTCTCCCTTGTCTCCCTCACTGGGCGGGACAAACAAATTGGAACCAAAAGGGAGATCACTATGCAAAGTCCATAGTGCCACAGGGCAAGGGATTTTTATTAACATGACTGTTTTTACTTATATTTCATAAATTATTGAAATACAAATTTAAAGAATACTTATATGAGTTAGAATGGCTTTTAAATAAACCTTTTTTTTTTTTTAATTGGGCCACTTTATAATGGTGAGTCCTCCCTGAGATTGAAGGCAGTCAGAGAAGATATATGAAAAGGTGTGTCTTGAAGTTAAATAACAGAAGGTCATTTTAAAAAATGATTTAAAAGTTAGAGAAAACTATCATTGAGATGAAATAACAGAGGAATTAATATCCTAGATCTTGCTGGCCAGTCAAGAGAGGGAAAACCTCAAAATTAAGTAAGGAACTATATTATAGGTAAAATGGAACATTAGTGAACATGTCTATCATGCATATCAGCCAGAGGAAATATGTTCTTATGCTTATTATGGCAAAAACTGTCATATCTAGGAGTTACTTTCTGCTATGTTTTGTAGCTGAAGTTTGAGCAGTGACTGACAGTGCTGCAATTCTTAAAAACAAAACACAAAAGGAGTTAGAACTGGAGAAGACTTGAAGAAGATATGTAATCTAGTTTCTTCAGTTTGCACATTAGGCACTCTAATAGTTTTGAATTAAGTACATTTACATTTTTTAATAGAGATATATTATTTTTATACATTTTGTTCTAATTGGTGATTCCGAGTTGGAAACATAGCGGCTTTAATTGTGTTTCTATGTAAATAAATGGTTTCATTTTTATAAGTGAAATGTCTGAACTCCAACTTTGTGTTATCTTAAAATCAAATGAATCTTTTTAAGGTTGTCCTGTCTTTCACTCTTTATTTTAAAGTAATAGATACTTGTTCTCACAGCAGCAGTTAAAATCTCAGGTTCAGGAATACTCTGCAGCTGTGATGTGAGAAGCTAGTTAAGAATTACTCTCAACTCTTAAATATAATAAGTGGAAGCAAGTATGTTTATAAAGAAAATGAGGATAGAAATTTTGTCAGGTTTCAGAGTCCATTGAGATCTTAGCAGAGATGACTTATATCCTATATAATAAAAGCTTAATATGCTAAGTGTCCGGTCATTCAGTCGTCCATTCAACCAATCAAAGCATAATATGCTAATGACATGCTAAGGCTGCTCAACCGCTCACTATGGCATGCACTGACCACCAGGGGCAGACAGTTGATCAGTCAACCAGTCACTATGATGTGCACTGACCACAAGAGGGCAGACGCTGACTGGTAGGTTAGCTTGTTGATCGGGACTTAGCAAGATGGACTGGACACGCAGTACCTCCCACAGTCTCACCCTGACTGACCAACTTCCCATGTTCCTCCCTGGCCCTGATCATGCACCAGTGGAGCCCCTTGGCCTGGCCTGTGCCCTCTCACAATTCGGGACCCCTCAGGGAAGTCGGAGAGCCGGTTTTGGCCCAATCTCACAGGCCATGCCGAGGGACCCCACTGGTGCATGAATTCGTGCACCAGGCTTCTAGTGTCAAATAATGAAAGAGACAATGAAGATAAATAACAGCCCTACCCAGTTTGACTCTGTGGTTAGAGCATTGGTCCATGGACTAAAGGGTCATGGGTTCAATTCCAGTCAAGGGCACGTACCTTGGTTGCAGGCTCCATCCCAAGGTACGTGTGGGAGGCAATCAATTGATGTGTCTCTCTCACATCAATGTGTCTCTCCCCATCCCCACCCCTTTCTACTTTCTCTAAAAATCATTGAAAAAAATACGCTCGGGTGAGGATTAACAACAACAACAAAAAAAGTTAAATGACATGTCAGAATATTATTATATCAAGAATCTAGGACAGTGTGATAAACAAATATTAGGCACCAAAATATGACAAAGGAAGGCTGGCTTATGTATAAACTTCAGGAAGGGTCTCATTTCCTTGTCTCTGCCTGGGGTGAAGCAGGAACTCACCATAGCTTTATTTTCAGAGTAAACTCATTATAGACTTAAAATGTGTATATGTGCATATACAGTAAAGCAGCAAAAAAAAAAAAAACCCACAAAAATCCGCTTGAGTATATAACTTCCAAACCTCAACAATGCACTACTTTTCAGTCTCTGAGGCATCACCATTTACTCACTTACCTGGCTTGCTCATAAACTCTAGAATTATTCCCGTCTGCTCCTTTTCCAACTGCGCAAACAAGCAGTTGTTCTGGTAATTGTTAAAAGATCCCATTGCCTTGCCTACTTCTGTCTTAATTCAGGTCCATTCAGTCATTCTTTAATGAACATTTACTGAGGATCTACTCTGTAGCAAGAATCACATTGGGTCCTGGGTGTGCCAAGATGCATGCCTTATTGTCCCTGCACTTGACAGTCCAAAACTGACGTATTTAAAACAAAATATAAAAGGATAGAGATGAAGACAAGGAAAGGAGGAAGCTTGTATTAGTGAGATGGCTGTTGATTTCCCAAAGGCTTATTAAGAGAGCATTCTAATTACTTCCATTATCTCTAGAGTGTCTCACCTCAAGACATTCTTCAGACTGCAGCTGGGGTGCCTCTCCAAGATGCAAATCTCTCACCATAGCAGTCTTCAGTGGGTCCCTACCATCTAAAGAATAAAGGGCAAATTACTAAGTGAGATGACATAAAACTCTCAATGGTCTTGTCAAGGCTTCCCTCTCTATCCTTAACAACTGTCACCACTTATGTACACTGTTAGCACCTATAACTTCTGCTCTAATTATAACCACCTATTTGTGGTCTCTCACATTCACCTTGCCTCCACATCTCTGTGCACATTGCTTCTGCTCTTTGTCCATTCCTTTCCCTTTCTACAGATCTTTTATGACCCACTTTATCTTCTCTGGACCCTCCTTTTGCCCCCCCCCCCCCATGTGCTGAAAAGGGTGACATCTCTGTCTGCACGTACTCAAATACTGTCACATTCAGGGTGGTAGTTAATAACTTTTGACATGCAACACTCACCCCAGCACACCCTCAGATCCCCTGCCCTGGCCCAGTGCCATGCAGCCTCAGGTCCCTGCTGATCGCTCATTACAGCTCATTAAGGGAACCCTGCCTCCACTGTGGACACAGCCATCTTGTGATGGTGTGATGGAGTGGTGGTCAATTTGCATATTACCTCATTATTATCTAGGATAAGAATGCCAAACAAGGCATTCTCTTTAGTAGAAGAAAACCTGAATAAATGGAGAACTGCCCAGAATAAAAAGGCCAAGGCTGATGCATACACTGGTTGCCACCTTTGGAGTCTTCACAAATAATGGGAGGACATGCATGAACTTGTCCCTCCAACCTACTTCACTTTACTTTCTGATGAAAGTAAAAGTCCTGAACTTGATGCAAAAGAAATCAGCTTGGGCACTATAATATAGGAATTAGAGGTACAGTGTGGAGACAGTATCAATCAGGGTCCAGTTAAACAGTAGAAGCCATATCAATATATATATTTTTTAATTAAGATAAAATTTTAATGCAAAAGAGAATTAACTAGGCATAAAATTACTAAGTAACTATAGATGGGAAACAAAACAAAACAAAAAATGCTCTAATTATCAGGAAATAGCTACCTCCACTAGGGAAAAAAGGAAGAGCTTGGAATGATATAAGACTTAGACATTCATAGGAAAGCCCCCATGGGTCTGAGGCCTAGACCTCTTGGCATTCACTTGCTGCTGTGGGAGAACTGTTGCTACTGGGAAAGAGGTATTGCCGGAGTGACAGCAAGAACAAGCAGGCAAGTAGTAGACAGGAAGGACTATGTCCTTTCTTCTCCAGCTGTATAGGCTCCCTGTAACACCCCCTATTGACTGAGCCTAATTACAAGCCAGATGTCAAAGCAAAGATGTATTATTATTATTTTCTAATCCCCACCTGAGGATATCTTTCCATTTTTAGAGAGAGGGAAAGACAGAGAGAAGTATCAATGTGAGAGAAACACAACGATTGGTTGCCTCCTGTATGAGCCCTGACCAGGGCCTGGGCTGGGGAGGAGCCTGCAACCAAGGTACATGCCCTTGAGCAGAATCAAACCCAGGACCCTTCGGTCCACAGGCTGATGCTCTATCCACTGAGCCAAACCAGCTAGAATTGTTTATTATTATTATTATTACTATTAATTTTACCGCCAGCATAAGGAAAAATGTAGAAGTGCAGGTTTGGAGCTGAAGAGTAATAGCTTAATATGAGCACGAATACTTTGACAACAACTGGTGGTAAAACAGATGGGGTACAGAATGAAACACCTTAACATGCCTGAGAGCCTTTGAGCACAGCGAGGTGGGGCACCGCTGGCTGTCAGAGGCTGCTTCCCCCCCCCCCCCCCGAATCCCCAGCTCTGTCCCTGCTCTCTGCAGCCCAGGCTGGGTCACCACTCAGTACGAACAGCCAGCTCTCTGGAATATGTTGGCCTAGCACAAACTAAGCATTTATGGTTCTTGGACAAAGAAATAATCCTGGTGATGCAGTGATGCCAAATAAGTGACTTTAAGAGCCAAGTCAGTCCCGAGTTAATTGATTTAGTGTTCTATAATTTCTGAATTCACAACAAAATGAAATGCTAACATCATAAATGAATCATTGTCAAACTTGTCCCTGTCCTGAAGAAATATTAATACCAGCAATGATTGGCATCCTTCTAGGGCTAGGAAAGGCGGGAACATGTACACTTAAGTCCCCAAGGAAAGAGTTAAAACCAACATTAACAAAACTGGTTAATGGATGGATAACTCACAAACAGGAAAGAAGGAAAGGCAGTTAAACCCCATCTTGATAGAATCACTTTTTTAAAAATCACTGTTCATTTCCACCGTTGTGTATTTCTCATTACTTGAGGGTAAGGAGTCACCCAGCTAAGAATCCAATCAATACCTGCTTTACAAGACAACTTAACCTTGAGTAGTGCTAATGCTTCTACAAGACTCCTTTAAGCTAGTTAAAACTGCCAGGTAAAAGTCAGGAAAATTAATATCAGCTTACTGCCACTGAGATATGAAGAAAGAAGAACAAACCTAAAGAAATCAGACAAATGATCTCACACCAGTGCTTAGAAACCTACAGTTAAAGTAATTTAAAGATTTTTTCTATCTGATCACAACTTCCATTTCCAGTTTCATTTTGTACCATGCTTCCAAGGACCTCCAGTAACCAGCATTCAGGATTACTCAATTCTGTTAAGATTAAAATGTAAACTTTTCTTGCTATTCCCTAGAACTATAAGGTCTCCCTATACCTCCTGCCTAGTGAAATATTTTTGGACTTTTATCAATATTTCCACTGAATCAACTCCTCTATGAAGTCTGACTTTGTTTTCTCCCATTTTCTCCCTTGGCCTTTAATAACAACCCTGTAGCATTGGTATCTTTGTAATTACAGTTATTATATTTCTCAAATCTAAGATGCCATTGATTGCAATGTGCCCACTGGATAAACCCTGGTACCATCAATTTCCTGAAGCATCCAACTTGAGATGTGATGAAGCACAAATAAAAGGTATGTTTCAGAATTGATGAAATATGGTGGTTGTATATAGGACTGTCTTCTTGCTAAATTGCTAAACTATGAGCTTCAGGACAGCAGGACACATGATGCAATACTGTGCCCTTAATGTCAAGTGTACTATTTGATACATAGGAAATTCTTCAGTGAATGCCTATTAAAGCACACCCAAAAAGTTAATATGCAAACTGAAATTGTATCATTAGCAACACTTTTGTAGCCTGGACTTTGTCCTATGATCACAAATGATAATGTGTAGGATGAAAATAAGTGATACACGGTCATAAGATCCCAACTTTCTTCTCCCAAAACTTCATGACTTTAGCCAGGGTTACTGGTATTTGCAGGATGACTAGGCATTTATACATGTAGTTTAGTTTTAATAGACCTGGGGAGCCCTGAACTCCTAAAATCAGCCATTGTTGCCTGAAAATCCCACCTATAGGTAATCCTCCCATTGTAAGAAAATGTACAATTTCCTGAGGGGAAATCTCATTAAGTTTTATCAGACAGCATCATTATCTGAATCAGTTCACTAGGTCCCTCTTCAACAGCAACAAATAATAACTAATCCAAAAATAGTTCTGATAAAATAGAGTCCTTCAAGTTTATTTCTAGCATTGCCCAAGATCAGGTAGATTTGGAAAAGAGGTTTCAGAACTGAGGACTTACAGGGACCCTGGGGATCAGCTGTTCAAGGCAGAGTGGAAGCTGGAGTTGGAGCAGCAAAGCAAAGACATCATCTTGGTAGGAACACTACCTTTCTGGGAAAAAATAATTGTATTTCTATTCCATCCAGTAGTCTTTTTCCTTGCTTCTATCAGCTGCTTCTATTCTGCATTCCTGCCATTTATGGCACCTATTTGCCTTAGGCATATTGCTCTACAAAGTTCATATAGACATATCAATGCCTCTTTCTTCTCTCCTTTCTTTGTCACCATTCATCAAGTTTATTTGTGTTTTCTTTCCCTTCATAATAGTTACCTAGAGCAAGAATTCTACTTGGGCACTGGCCAGTGTGGCTCAGTTGGTTGGGTGTCATCCCAATGCACCGAAAGGTTGTCAGTTTGATTCTTGGTCAGAGTACAAGCCTGGGTTGTGGGCTCCATCCCTGGCAGGGGGTGTGCAGGAGGCAGCAGATTGATGTCTTGGTCTTACATGAATGCTTCTCTCTCCCTCCCTCCCTTTCTCTCTCTCCTCTCTTTCTCTAAAAGAAAAAAAAATCAATAAAAATTCTTTAAAAGAATAACAAAAAGAACACATGATGTTTAAAAAAAAAGAATTCTACTTGGAAATAAAATGTGTATCAGTCCCATAATACACAGGTCCCTGGAAATGTTCAGCTTCTCACTCTATCATTGCCCTGTCATTATTGTTCCCTAGGTCAGCTCAAGCTCTACTGGCTCTAATTGAAGTGATATATAGGGCACAACCTCTCAAATTAAACTACGTCCTCGACAAAATGTGTGAGCTTTCATTCCAAATATCTTTTGTTTTTCTTTTTTTTCTTTTAGTCTGTACAGATGTGACTGAGTAATTGGACTAAATATGCCCTTCCATGTCATATAACTGGTTTAAATTATTGTTTCTGCACCTGTGCATTTTATTCCTCCTCTCCACATTTAAAGCATTTAAGTACAAAATACTCTGTTGTTTACCTCTGTCAGCCCTACATATCAGCCAGAACCTCTCTACTTAGGGAAACGTGTCCTGATGGATGTCTCACATGTGGCCAGGGCCATCCACCTGCCAATATCACAAACAACAAAGCTTTGCATTATATAACACTTTGAACTTTTTCTAAATGCCTTAACTTATATTTCCAATTTTCAGCTCTCTCTTATTTAGTTGAAACTTAGAACATTTCTAGTGCATTTTTAGTCATTCATTTTTTTAGTAGTCATATCATTTTTGACTAGCATTCATATAGTTTTTATCACTATAATTCCGCATAATCAAACCAGCAATTTTGAACGTTTTTATTTTAACTATATTTTTGCAAAGCATACTCCATTACCCCACCTCTAAAACTTCTATTTAATTTTGGAAACTGAATTACTGCCAATATGTCATTCAGGGTTATCCCCAGTAATTTTATAATCACAGTTCTCCCAATGTGATCCCTAGGCAAGCATTCTGACTTCTTTCCTATAATTCTTCTCTTGACAAGTTACCATCATCCTTTGGGTAATTATTAAGTTTCTTTCTCTGCTGTCTTCCCCTCGGAGATCACATCTGTTCACCTCTCCCCACCCCTAAGTCTGACATTTCTCTAATAGAATAATTGGGAATCAATAGTTCTAATGCTGGTATTGTGAAGACTTGGAAACTTCTCCTCTTCTATGCCATTTGTTTTCCCCCTTTCTCAGATATTAATTATTCACTCTCTGTGGTAAGTAGTATTCTAGCATGGCCCCCACTGGTTGGTGTACACCCTGTACAATCTTCTATTCAGTGGGGTAGACCTGTGACTACGATGGGATATCACTGAGTGCTATGGTTGGATAATATGGGAAATGAGGTTTTGTAAATGTAATTAAGGTCTAAAAGGGAGATTAGCTGGGTGCACCTGACCCCATCAGATAAGCCCTTAAAAGAGACAAGAAAAGCACTAGGAGATCTTCAGCTGACCTTGAAGACACAAACCTCTGTGTTTGGAGAGAACCATATGTCAGGAAACTCTAGGCAGTGTTTAGAAGATGCGAGTAACCCTCAAACAACAGTCATCAACAACAACACACTGGATCTCAGACCTACAAATGGAAGGAACTGAAATTTGCCAACATCCATATTTGCTAGGAGAAGGACTCTGAGCTCCAGAGGAGAACCCAGGGGGGTTCACATCTTAATTTCAGCCTTGTGAGACCTTGAGCAAAACCCCCAGCTATGTCATCACCAGACTTCTGTCCTATAGAACCTGCAAAGTTAGCGACAGTTTGTTACACAGCAAAAGAAATAAAAAACAAAAAGATATGTATTTTCTCTGTTCTCCTTTTGCTGCCCATCTCTCCTAGTGACTGTAATTCCCAGTTCTAACAGCAATTTTTAGAGGAAAAAGGACTCAAATCCTGCCAACAGTCAACCTCTCCCTTGGGCCTGTTTGCATTTCTTCACTCTAATCCTTACTCAATGATTTTTCTCAATTTATTCCTCTTTGTCTCCAGGAATGGCTTTGTTTGTTTGTTTTGGCAATTTCCAAAGTAATAAACTTAATCTAGTCCTTTTATTCGCTTTTATTTACAGGTAACATCCTTTTGGCCTACTTCCCTCATTAGTATTCAAAGTTGAATTCAAGAGCAAGCCTGCTATAATGGCATGCTTCCTGATGTTCCAATGAAATTGATTGACCCATTCATCTAGTCATTCATTCACTTTTTCATTCAACAGTTAGAATGTCAACCTAAAATGTCAGGTAATCTACCAGGCCCTGCTGTTTCAAAGATAAATAAGAGACAGATTTTGGTTCTAAATAAAAGATTGGGCAGTTGTCAGAATCAAACAAAATATTAAATAGGATTTTTAAAAATTATGCAAGTTAATTTAAGAGATTACTATTTAGAATAAGATATAAATATACACATGCATAAGGAACAACAATTTAAGGCATTTATAGGACAAATAGCAAATCAGTTTAAGAGAAGAATTGAAGAATAGGAATTCATTGTTGTATTTTATCCCTCAAAATATCAATCGGTGTTTTGCTTTTCTTTGAAGTGGTCATTCACTGCCATATTGTAAGCAATGAGTATATGTAGAACCATGTATCAAGTATTCAGGATTGGGTAGTAGGAAGAGATGGGATGAAGGGACATAATCTTGCTGCTAAAAGCATACACTCTATTTTCTGTACATGACTACATTGACTGTCTTCATAGGTGACTCTCCAGAGTGCCTTGCCTGATGCCGATGGACTAATATTTGATATGTGAACAACAGACCAGGCACAGATCAAGAGCACAGAATGGTGTGGTAGCAACAAGCCACTGTCAGTTTCTATCAACATGCACGATTTGACCTATACCACCCTGTGCATAGGCAAAGGGCACGCAAATTATAGCCTTGGGATATGCAGCTAAGCATGAAGTTAGCAGAATGAATGTCAGTGAATTGGGGTAGGAAACACTGCAGCCTGAAGAGAAAACAAATACATTTCATCTAAAGAGTGTGAATTTCCCATGGAAATGAGAAACGAGAATTCCTGAGAGAACTTATTTTCCTTGTCTATTTATTTCTGCCCTGTAGGAAGATGATAATGGAAACTATTTTAATAACACTGTAGGCTTTAACAAAAGCAGTGCTATTTTTGAATGAAAATATAATATTTTTTCTAGAGTCATAAACATAATCAAAATTGCACTTTAAGGGTATGGGCATCATCTTGAAACCAGTCTGGCCATGATGTTTAAAAGTCTTTGGGCACTGGATGTATGGCAGGCAAGCAACACAGCGATTTGCAGATGTTTGTGAGAACATGTGAAATCATCAGACAAGAAAAGGTCATTTTTGTATAGCAAATATATCCTAGGTGTTAGTTTCTACCTTACTCATCATTCCTTAATTGTTCAGTGTTGGAATTGCTAATTTTTTCCTTCTTTCCAACCAGCAAAACTGTTGCATAAACAGTTTTCATTTAGGCAATCTTAAATCTAAAATTACATTTCAAATATCCTATCTAATAAAAGAGAAACATGGTAATTGGCGTACGACCGCTACCCTTCCCATTGGCTAATCAGGGCAATATGCAAATTAACTGCCAGCCAAGATGGCGGCCAGCAGCCAGGCAGCTTGAAACTAACATGAGGCTTGCTTGCTTCACTGACAGAGGACTCCAACGTTCCCCGCCTGCCGCTGCAGGCCTCTGAGCTGCAAGCAACTATGTAACAAACATAGAAGCTAAACAAAACCCCAGAAACCTGCTTTAGTCCCAGGCTTCAGCCAGCAGAATCGCAACATTGTAAGCAAAGGCCAGAATCTGCTGGGCTTCAGCCAGCAGAATCGCAACATTGTAAGCAAAGGCCAGAAACCTACTTTCAGCAGCAGAGGCCTAAGAGCTGGAGCCAAGCCTCAAAGCTAAAGCTGGCCCAGAATAAAAAAAGAATAAAAGGAGCGGTTGGGAGCTTCAGTCACCCACCAGCCTGAAAACAGCCCTCAGCCCCTCACCCAGACTAGCCAGGCACCCCAGTGGGGGCTGCAAACAACCATCATCCCCTCACCCAGGCTGGCAAGGCACCCCCGTGGGGACCCCCACCCTGAAGGATGTGTGACCACCTGCAAACAGTCATTATCCCCTCACCCAGGATGGCCAGGCACCCCAGTGGGGACCCCCACCCTGAAGGGAGTGTGACCAGCTGCAAACAGCCATCATCCCCTCACCCAGGCTGGCCAGGCACCCCAGTGGGGACCCCCACCCTGAAGGATGTGTGACCAGCTGCAAACAGCCATCATCCCCTCACCCATGAAGGCCAGGCACCCAAGTGGGGACCCCCACCCTGATCCAGGACACCCTTCAGGGCAAACCAGCCAGCCCCACCCATGCACCAGGCCTCTATCCTATATAGTAAAAGGGTAATATGCCTCCCGGCACCGGGATCAGCGTGACAGAGGGCAGCGCCCAAACCCCCTGGTCGCCCTGCAGCTCTGTGTGTGACAGGGTGCGGCGCCCCAACCCTCTCCTTCCCCCCACGGGCCCTTCTCTGTGTGTGACGGGATAGAGCCATAACCTCCCCATCGGCCCTGCCCTGAGTGTGAGAGTGGCGGCACCCCAACCCCCTGATCGGCCCTGCTCTGTGGGTGATAGAGGGCAGCGCCCCAACCCCCTGATGGGCCCTGCTCTGTGCATGACAGGGGGTGGCGCTGCAACCTCCCCATCGACCCTGCCTTGAGTGTGACAGGGGATGGTGCCCCAACCCCCCAATCGGCCCTACCCTGAGCGTGACTGAGGGTGGAATCACAACCTCCGGATCGCCCTGCTCTGTGCATGACAGGGGGGAGCTCCCCAACCCCCTGATTGGCCCTGCTCTGTGCGTGACAGGGTACAGAGCCCCAACCCCCCTGATGGGCCCTGCTCTGTGAGTGACAGGGGGAAATGCCCCAACCCCCTGATTGGCCCTGCTCTGTGCATGACAGGGGGTGGCGCCGCAACCTCCCCATCGACCCTGCCTTGAGTGTGACAGGGGATGGTGCCCCAACCCCCCAATCAGCCCTACCCTGAGCATGACTGAGGGTGGAATCACAACCTCCCAATCGCCCTGCTCTGTGCATGACAGGGTGCGGCGCCCCAACTCCCCAGTCGGCCCTGCTCTGAGCCCAACCAGGGGCTGCACCTAGGGATTGGGCCTGCCCTCTGCCACCCGGGAGCAGGCCTAAGCCAGCAGGTCGTTATCTCCCGAAGGGTCCCAGACTGCGAGAGGGCACAGGCCGGGCTGAGGGTCCCCCCTCCCCACCGAGTGCACAAATTTTTGTGCACCGGGCCTCTAGTTGCTATACTAAAAATCCATGGTAAATGTTTAAAAAGTGTTAGTTTGTGAATCATTTGATATAACCCAGTTTCAGTATCAAAAAGTTTTTACCTTCTCAAATTGATGTTACTAAGATCTTCCCCATTAAAAGTTAAAACTCTGTTGTTATACACTCTGCACAGTTGTCCTTCTTTTAAAGTAGATACTAGTCTGTTTATTCAATGAAGCTGGTTATTAGTTTCTCATTAGCAGACTAAAAATCTTCTCAGAGATGTAATCCGAATGGGAGCTGGAAAGCCCCAACACTGTTAAAATAGTTGCAACATAAAAGTTAATGATTGAACTGTCCTTATAAATTTCAATTTACATAGAATTGATTTTTAGGGCATATTTTTATTTGTTTGTTTGTTTGTTTAATATGTTTTTATTGATTTCAGAGAGGAAGGGAGAGGGAGAGAGAGAAACATCAATGATGAGAGAGAGTCATTGATTGGCTGCCTCCTGCAGGCTGCCTACTGGGCATGGAGCCTGCAACCCGCACATGTGCCCTTGACTGGAATCTAACCAGATACCCTTCAGTCTGCAGGCCGATGCTCTATCCACTGAGCCAAACCAGCTAGGGCGGGTGTATTTTGTTTTATTGTGTTTGATTTCATGCTGTACCAAACACTTTAAGATATCTTCATGCATATTCATGTGGGTAAACATACTCATGTCTACATTCACATGATCACATTCACATACAGAAATCCCTGGTTATACATTCCTCAGGAAATTCCATCCTTCACCCTACTCAACTGCTACTTATAAATAAATGATTTCTAAACTTGTTTCTCTAGACCAAAACTTGAATATCCAGACTTGTCTATCTCACTGCCAGTTAAACATCTGCAGCTAAATGTCCCATAAGTATCTGAAAACACATTAAGTCCAAAAATAAACTTACAGTACCTACAAGTCTCCCTGTCTTCCATTGTACCTTATTCAATGAATCATACCATTAGAACCATTTTTTCATGACAGAAACCTGAGTGTCTTAGAAACACTTATGATCAAAACCTCCATGCCTATCAATAACCAGATTCTGAGAATTTCAACTCTAAATTCTCCTTAAATATGTACTCTCTTCTTCATCTTTTGACTTTAAATTTCAGTCTCCCTCCATGTCTTAACACAATATTTCCATAGATTACTTACAAATCCTTCTCTTTGTAGGCCAAGCTTTATCCAAAACCTCTTCATTTGAGATAGTCTTATTAAAAGCAAATCTTAAAAGTAGAAAAAAAGCTTAATGACTACTCAATATACACACAATAAAATTTAGACAAATATTAGGATGGCATATATAATGCATTCTTCATAATTTCTCCTAATTTCATCTTCAACTTCAGCTCTCAGCCTTCCCTCTTGCAGAATAAAGTTAGGTAAAATGAATAAGGAGCCACAGCCAATAAGCAACAACAAAATCTAGAAGGAATAAACTAAAAACAATTATAAGATAGATCTAAACTCAACTATATAAAATGTAATACAATTTTATATAGTTGAGTAAGGAATGTAAGCCTGGATGAAAAAGTAAGACTTGATTATATAGCATTTCTAAGACATGTTAAATACAAAGATGTGAAACATTTCAAAGGAAAAAAATGGAAAAATATATGTCAAATATTAATTACATCAATATTATCTCCATGTTATTATTAGATGAAGTAGATCTTATGACAAGAAGTTTTTCTAAAGCTAAAGAGTGACAGTTCATGATAAAAGGGGCAATTAGGATGACATAATAATCTTAAATGTGCATGCAATTAATAAATGAGCTTCAAAATACATGAAGCGAAAACAGACAAAACTGAAGAGAGGAAATGACAAATTAACAATGATATTTACATATTGTAATACCCTTCCATCATTAGTGATTAGAAAATTTGACCCAAAAATAAGTAACAAGGTAGAAGATCTAAGTAAAACCATACTAACTTGATGTAATGGAAATCTGCAGACAATTTCACCAAAAATGAGAGTCCAACATTTTTCTAAGTGTCCATGGACTATAAGCTTTATCATAAACTAGAGGCCTGGTGCACAAATTTGTGCACAGGTGAGGTCCCTTGGCCTGGCCGGTGATCGAGGCCTATCAGAGGGCCGGCCAGCCAGAGGGAGGGACCGTGGGAGGTTTTCCACCTGGCCCCCTGATTGGGGGGCCACCAGGCCAGGTGGAGGGGCCATGGGAGGTTGGCTGGCTGCAGGAGGTTGGCTGTGGCAGCACACAGACCACCTGGGGGCAGTTCCTGCATTGAGTGTCTGCCCCCTGGTGGTCAGTGCACATCATAGTGACTGGTCAGGCAGTCATTCTGGTTGTTCAGTCGTAATGGTTGCTTAGGCTTTTATACATATAGATAAATCTCAGTACATTTCAAAAGATTATAATCATAAAGAATGTGCTCTTTAACCATGATATAATTAAATCGGTATAAATTAAATTACTAAAAACCTATATATATAAAAGCCTAAGTGACCATATCCAAATTTGGGGGTTGCTGCTAAGGAAATGATTTGAGGGAAATTTAGATATTTAAATGCTTATAGATAAAAATGAAGAAAGAACTGAGTTCTTGACCTAACTTTCCACCATAAGTAGTGTCTTAGTCTAGTTGGGCTACCATACCAAAATACCATAAACCGGTGGATTAAATAACAAAAACTTGTTTTCTCATAGTTCTAGAGGCTAGAAGTTCAGATCAAGGTGCCCACTTGGTCGGTTTCTTGTGAGAGTTCTCCAAATACTATAACAATGGGAAGTAGGGCTTCAACATCGGAATTTAGAAAGACACAATTCAGTTCAGTTCATAGTAAGATGATAGGGACCAAAAAAATAAAGGTAAATTCACTATAACAGAATACAAATAAGCAATAAAGATAAAAGCAAAAATCAGTGATCTAAGATGGCTGCGGCACAGGAGGACGCTGAACTAGCCCTCTCTCATTAGCAAAATCAAATATACTTGTATATCTGTAGCAATTACTCCGGTGAGACAACTGAATGTTGGAAAGAACAGTTTCTGATAACAAACATGAGAAAGAGACTGAATAGAGAAGGCTGGGAAGCTGAGGAGCCCTCTAGTGGTGGGAATGCCCCTCTCCGGAGGAGCCGGTGAGCTCCATTGCTTAGGTTCCTCTCCACCTTGGGCAGGTGTAAGATCTATTTGGATGCTTTGGCCTACCTTCTGGATCACCACAGCCATAGGTTCACAGCCACCTTGCCTGGAGGCTTCCACCTTGGAACAAATGGAGTAAGAGGCAACAACGTGGTGTCACCTGGCCTCACTGAGATGCTCCTGGTAGCAGGCCTTAAGCACCTGCTCAGCTCCAAGCCACTTCCCCAAACTTCCCAGCACAGAACGCGGGCCCAGAGGTCTCTGCTGTACAAGTCCACTTTCAGTACAGCAAACAAGAGATTGCGTAGAGAAGACTGGAGAGCTCTCTGGGCACTGCGGGAATGCTCTGAGGGTGGAGAGGACAGTGAACTCCATTGAGTTCCCCTCCATTGAGCTCTATCCAGGTGCTCTATACTGTGTTCCTGAACACATCACTGAGCCTATTTCAGCCCAGATCAAACGGAACAGGCAGGAAGGACATTGCTACATGCACTTGGCATCTCTACCCACAGCTGCTGTGCCTCAGGAGGCCAGTGCCCTGGACGCCTTAAGCACCTGCTGTGCTCCTACCAGCCTGCCCAAACCCCCTTGCACACACAGCCTACACAGAGTCTGCTACATACGGCTACTTTCCCAAGACTGGGAGATACAGCTATTTTGTCTAATTCACATTGATATTAAATAAGGGTTCCCTGCCTGATGCTTTTTTTTTTTAAGCAAACATATCCTCAAGATTTTATTGTCACATCATAAAACAAAACATGAAGCTTAAAACTGGATCACTTGGCCCTTCCTCTTATCAAAATGCTTGCATCTCTTAATAGCCAGCATTTTCTTAGATCTGCAGTTGGGCTCATGGCTTTCAAGCCTCAGCACAATCTTCTTTGTAATTTTAGCCTTTTTTTTGCGGAAAATCGGCTTAGTCTGCTCACCAAAGCCAGTCTGCTCCCTGTCATAACGCTGCTTTCCCTGCGCATCCTTGCCCTTCTTGTACTGTATTACCTTGTGGGATTGATGCTTGCCACGCTTCTTACAGAAAGTCCCTCAGATTTTAGGGTTGTTCACCATGCTTGCGAGAGTGCTATTGGAATATAAAGAGCATGGCACCAGCTTTTGAGGAAAAAAAAATAAAGAGGAGCTTTATTTGCTCTTTTTTTCTTACTGCCAGGATTGACTGGCAAGACAGGAGGCAAGGGTTAAACATGACTTCCAGATCCAGGATTTGGGGCAGGGTTTTGGGGGGTAGCAGTTAAGGGTTTACAAGTGTTACTTGTAAGTTGCATTTCACTAGTGTTACTCATAACTGGTGTATCCAAGGTTTTAAACTTAGGTTTTGGATCTTGTTAGAAACAAGATAGAATCAGGTTTTGAGGTTACATTATAAACAAACAGTCAAACAAAATGAAAAGGTAGAAGACTATCTGAAGAAAGAAGAAAAATCAGCCCCCCCCCCCCCCCGCCCCGCGAAAAATACCCTAAAGAACTGGAAATAAGTAATTTTCCTGATAAAGAATTCAAAGAAATGGTCATAAGGATCCTGGCCACACTTGAGAGGGGAATAGAGATAATTTAGGGAGAAATTCAACAAAGGGAGAAAATAACAATTGAAAATATCTACACACCCAACATAGAAGCACCTAAATAAAGTAATCATTACTAGATATAAAGTGAGAAATCCACAGTAATAAAATAATAGCAGGAGATTTTACATCCCACTTATTTCAATGGATAGATCATTTAGACAGAAAATAAGGAAATAATGGTCCTAAATGTCACATTAAATGTGATCAACTTAATAGACATTTATAGAACATTTCATCCACAAACTTCCGAACACACATTATTTTTATTTTTTTTTATTTTTTATTTTTTTTAATATATTTTTTATTGATTAAGATATTACATATGTGTCCTTGTCCCCACGTTACCCTCTACCCCCCCCCCCCCCGCTCATGCCCTCACCCCCCCGTTGTCCATGTCCATTGATTAGGCCTATATGCTTGCATATAAGTCCTTTGGTTGATCTTTCCCCCTTACCCCCACCCTCCCCTACCTTCCCTCCAAGTCCCGACAGTCCAATCAATGCCTCTCCGTCTCTGGATCAGTCCTTGTTCATCAGCTTATGTTGTTCATTATATTCCACAAATGAGTGAGATCATGTGGTATTTATCCAATCTCCAGTTCCATCCATGCTGTGGCAAATGGTGAGAGTTCCTTTTTCTTCTTCCTCTTCTTAAAGAATACCTTTCAGCATTTCATATAATGCTGGTTTGGTGGTGATGAACTCCTTTAGCTTTTTCTTATCCGTGAAGCTCTTTCTCTGACCTTCTATTCTGAATGATAGCTTTGCTGGATAAAGTAATCTTGGTTGCAGGTTCTTGCTATTCATTACTTTGAATATTTCTTGCCAGTCTCTTCTGGCCTGCATGGTTTCTGTTGAGAAATCAGCTGACAGTCGTATGGGTACTCCCTTGTAGGTAACTGACTGTCTTTCTCTTGCTGCTTTTAAGATTCTCTCTTTATCTTTTGCTCTTGGCATTTTAATTATGATGTGTCTTGGTGTGGTCCTCCTTGGGTTCCTTTTGTTTGGGGTTCTCTGCGCTTCGTGGACTTGTAAGTCCATTTCTTTCACCAGGTAGGGGAAGTTTTCTGTCATTATTTCTTCAAAAAGGTTTTCAATATCTTGCCCTCTCTCTCCTTCTGGTACCCCTATCATTCTGATGTTGGTACGCTTGAAGTTGTCCCAGAGGTTCCTTACACTATCTTCATATTTTTGGAATCTCTTTTCTTTTTTCTTTTTCGGTTGGGTATTTTTTGTTTCTTTGTATTTCAAATCTTTGACTTGATTCTTGGGATCCTCTTGTCTGCTGCTGGATCTCTGTAAATTATTCTTTATTTCAGTCAGTGTATGCTTAATTTCTAGTTGGTCCTTTTTCATGCCCTCCATGGTCTCACTATACTTATTGAGGGATTCATTAAATTTATCGGCGGTTTCCATAAAATTCTTGAAAAACCTTATAAACGTGGCCTTGAACGCTATATCCAATCGTTTGCTTTCCTCCATTTCTGCCATTTGTGACCTGTTTCTTTGTCTCCGCATTTTGGCAGCTTCCCTGTGTTGATAGAGTGGCCCTGTGCGCCAGGTGTCCTGTAGGGCCCAGTAGCTCAGCCTCCCCAGTTACCTGGGGTGGACACTCTTGGTGCACTCTTGGTGCCTTGGTTGTTGTAGAATCACTGGGAGGAATTGACCTCCAGGCCAATTGGCTGTGAGAATCAGCTGTGTCTAAAGTGGGAGAACTTCTGTGCTGAAGACACCCTTCTGGGGCAAGACTTGCTTCAGTGGGGCTTTGGTGCTCACTGAGTCTGCTCCCTGAGTGTGTCCCTTATGGATCTGAGGAGTTGCAATCTGGGTGGTCCCCCTCTGACCACTGGGTACAGTGGCTCCTGGATCTAAGGAGGTGCTAATTCAGCCTCTGCCTGAGGCCACACAGCAGGAGCCACGAAGAGGCTCAGCTGTGAAGCAATGCAAGCCGCTGCGGGGCCTTGGGCCTTCTCTTGGAAGTTCCGGGTCTGCCTGGCTGGGCTGCAGTTAGGAACATTAACATGCAAAAGCCTCTGCCGCAGCCTGGGTGGGGCGGGGTCTCAGGGAGTCAAAGGGCGGAGAAAGCAGCTATGGCCGATTCTCCGCCTGGAGTCGCGTGTCTCAGTGTCCCGGTAACGGCTGCAAGCACCTCTGAGGGAAAGCCGCCCTCAAGTTCGCCCGCTGCCGGACAGACCAGCCTCTCCCCGTATGAGTCCTGGGTCCCCAGAGACTTCCCGGAACCGGAGTTCAGAGCAATCGGGAGCTTGTGATTCAAAAAGACAGCCGCGTCCTCAGGCGCCCCCCCCTTTCCTCGAGCGCGAGCCGCTGTACCTCTGCACTTCACCTCCGCAGCGCCTGTGGCTCTCAGCGTGCTTTTCTTTCCTTCTAGTTGTAGAATTTACACTCAGCCAGCCTTTCTGTTGTTCTGGATGAGGTTTGCTCAGTCCTTTGCGGTAATTTTCAATTGTTGTGTGAGGCGACAATTTCCCGGTGTTTACCTATGCCGCCATCTTAGTTTTCCCCACACATTATTTTTAAAGTGCTCATGGAACATTCTCCAGGACAGATCACATATTAGGCCACAAAACAAGCCTCAATAAATTCAAGATAATTGAAATCATATCAAGCACCTTTTCTGCAAATAATGGCATGTAACTAGAAATGAACTATAGGGAGAAAACTGTAAAACACACAAATACGTGGAGACTAAAAAACATGATACTAAGCAACCAATGGATCCAAGAAGATAAGAAATCAAAAACTATCTTGAAATAAATGAAAATAAAAACACAACTTTTCAAAATTTATGGCATGCAGCAAAAATAGGCCTATTTAGAGAAATAATAAAAATTCCAAATAAACAATCTAACTGTACACCTACAGGAACTAGAAAAAGGAAAAACAAAACCCAAGCATTCAAAGAATTAATACCTATCCTTCTTAAACTATTTCAAAAATTGAAGAGGGAGGAAAGCATCCAAACTTAGTTTATGAAGCCATAATTTCATTAACATCAAAACCAGATAAAGACATTACAAAACAGAAAATTACAGGCCAATATCCATGATGAACATAGATACAAAAATGTTCAACAAGATATTAGTAAACTGGATTCAACATACATTAAAAGGATTATGCAACATGACCAAATAGGATTCATTCCAGGGCTGCAAGCATGGTTCAACATTCATAAATCCAATTTATATAATAAGCAACATAAACAGGATTAAAAAAAGACACAGATCCAGAGACAGAGAAGCACCGATCACACTGTCCAACCTCAGAGGGAAGGTAGGGGAGGGTGGGGGTAAGGGGGAGAGATCAACCGAAGGACTTATATGCAAGCATATAGGCCTAATCAATGGACACAGACAACAGGGGAGTGAGGGCATGAGACAGGGGGGAATGGGGGGTAATGTGGGAATAAGGACCCATATCTAATAACTTAATCAATAAAGAAATTTAAAAAAGAAAGCTTCCCAATAAAAGAAATATCATGTAATAATAATTAAAAAAATAATAAAAATAAATAAATAAATAAGTAATGGGCAAAAACCCTGAACAGACAATTCTCCCAAGATATCAATAGACATTTGAAAAGATGCACAACATCACTAGTCATCAGAGAAATGCAAATTAAAACCAAAAGGAAATATCACCTCACACTTGTAAGAATGGCTATCATCAATAAATCAACAAATAGCAAGTGCTGGCAAGAATGTGGAATAAAGGGAACCCTTGTGCACTGTTGGTGGGATTGCAAATTAGCGTATCCACTGTGGGAAATATTATGGAGATTCCTCAAAAAAGTTAAAAATAGAGGTACCACATGGTCAGGAATTCCACTTCTGGGTATTTATTCAAAGAAAATAAAAACACGAGTTCAAAAAGAAAAATGCACCCATATGTTTATTACAGCACTATTAGTAATAGCCAAGATTTAGAAGCAAACTAGATGCCCATCAATAGATGAATGGATTAAATATATATATATATATATATATATATATATATATATATATATATATATATATATAGTGGGATATTATTCAGTAATAAAAACAAATGAAAACTTACCATTTGTGAAAACATGAAAGCACTTGTAATGTATTATGCTAAGTGAAATACTTCAGACAAACAGAGAAATATTGATCTCACTTATATGTAGAATCTAAAAAGAAAGAAGGAAAGAAAGAAAGAAATATAGAAAGAAAGGAAGGAAGGAAGGAAGGAAGGAAGGAAGGAAGGAAGGAAACAGAAACAGATTCATAGGTATAGAGAACAAGCTGATGGTTGCCAAAAAATAGGAGAAATATGGGTTGGAATAAAAAAATGAATTAAAACAAATAATGGAGAAAATTAACAAAACTAAAGGATGATTTTTGAAAATTATAACATCAATAAAGTTCTATAAAGACTTTTCAAGAGAGAAAATATAAATTAGCAACATCAGGAATGAAAGAGGTATCATTACTTACCCAAGAGACATTAAAGGGATAATAAATATTGAGAAAATATTTATATTAACACAATAACTTTTGTGAAATAGCCAAATTCCTAGAAGTAAAAAACAAAAACAAAAAACAAAAAACACGACTTACCAAAACTGGTTCAAGGAGAGATAGAAAAAAAAATTGACTAGAACCATGTATCTAGAAACTATGTTGTAAACATGTTTTTAGGATAGAATGAGGCTAATTATAAGGAAGTAAACAGGTCATCAGTTCATACATTTGCTAACCATATTTTCCTATTAACATATTACCCCATCTTTGTTCTCTCCCTGTAGCAAATAAACTATATATATATTTTCATATGCTTGTATATAGCAAATAAATTACTTTTGTAACTGATATCTGTTAAAGAAGAAAATAAATAAAAATGATCTTTTGCCTTTGTAAAAAAAAAAAAAAAGAAGGAATGAAATAACTGAATTCATGATTAAAACATTTCCCTCACAGTAACTATCAGGTCCAGATGGTTTCATTAGAGACTTTTCTTTAGCATTTGGTAGAGTTAATACCAAACTGATAGGAGGTAAATTTTTCCCCACCAAAAGAGTGTTTTTTCTCTTTCTGCTTTGGCATAGTTTAAAATTATTACTTAAAAACAGTTCTTTGTTTTGAAAAAAAAATTAATTTCTAATAATCAAGTTACTACTTAATGTGGTGTTTTTTAATACATTGCCTGTAACTATTTAGCCTTTCCCAAATTCAGAACAATAAAACTGCTGAGGTATCTTTAATAACTAATCTAACTTGGATGATTAACTAATCTAACTAAAGATTCTTGAATGGCAATGGGTAACAAAATGCATCCTTTCACTTTAAAAAAAAATACCAGCTATATTAAAATTCATATACCATTCTCTAGATTTTAATTAACTCAAGACTTATTCTAAAAAGAAATACATTCATTTTCTTTATCAACCCTACAATAAAGAAAATAAAAAACTGACAAATGAGAAATTGAAAAAATCCTTTAATAACCAACTACATCAACAAAAATATTTTGTCTCTAGATTTAAATAACCTTGTTGATTGATAGCATCCATAGTTCACTACATAGGATAAGTTAAATTATGTTCATAATATATCTTTTTCCCCCCAGGTTACTCACAAATGAAATGTTTATAAATTATTTTGTATTACACCTCAATAGAGAATTCAACTCTCCTCCATTCTAATAATGGATATTTAATATAAAAAAATCATTGAGAGCCACTCAATCTTATCATTAACAGGTACTAACTACCTTTCTTCAGCAGTATATACTTAGCTTTTACCTTATCTTAGGCCAAGAGAATGGATATATATATATATATATACCAAAATTTGCAGCACAAAGTATTTAAGCTCAAGTCACTTTAAAACCAGTTTTCACTTGCATTAAAAAGTGTGTTCCAAAATTCATGCAAGAAGTAATTTTGATATAAAATACAGGTTTATAATTAAAAATTGTAAATTTTTTATTGATTCATAAAGTATACAGTATAGGGTTATGTATGGAATAGCATATCGGGTAAATGGCCTCCACGGCTTCTCAAAATGTCCAATTCTTGACCACGGTGCCGAATTGATGTCCCTGGACTCTCAGCAACACTCTCACGAACTGCTTCGATGTTTTGTGTTGAACGACTTGTTGAAGGACGGCCAGAGTGTTTATGATCACTAATTGATCCAGTCTCCCTAAATTTTTTCATTAATCTCTTCACAGTTGATGAAGTTAAATCACTATTCCGACCATATTTTGCACGAAAATTGCGAACTGTAGCTGCCAAACCTTCATTACTTTTAAAATATTGCTCAACAATGAAAACACGTTGTTCTTTCATGTAGCGCTCCATTTTTAATAACCCTGAACTGTCAGCTGTCACGCTATCTTTTTTTTTCCATTGGCAACACTTTACGGCACAAATGGCATAAAATTAAAATCTTGCGTGGATTTTGGGACACCCTTTATTACAGAAAAAAAAAAAGCATTCCATGTTAGTGTTTCATGTTTCAAAATTTACCAGTTTTAAAGAAAAGATGATAATGTTTTGGAAACTTGCAAACCTTGATCAATCCCTACCCAACATTCCATTTACTATTTTTTCCTAAAATCAGCCTTGACTAAGTCTAGAGACTAACCTTGACTAAGCTCCACGCTGTAAGTACCGTTAACACCTCATCTCTTTGCATACCCCACTCAGACCCTATAAAGATAGTGTTCTCCCTTGCTCAGCAAAGTTACTGACCATCACATTTCCATGGTGGTCTTTGTATGGGGATTCTAACTTTAAATAAATTCAGAATGTATGTGATAATAAATATAATAGTGAGAAAGAAGGCTTTTTCTTGCATTAAAGATTAATTCAATTCATAGCCTCATTACGCCTTGATTGGTACTCTGGTCCTCATGTTTAATTGAAGAGATGGGGATGAGGGGCATATATATCAAAGTAGAGTTTAACTGTCACTTTTACTGTCTCACAAAAGAGTGGTTAATATGTTTGAAAAATTCTCAGTCCCTCAAAGTCCATGAAAACATTTCAGTGTAAACATTCACAGAAGTTTTCCAAAAATGTTTAACAATAGTTAAGATGGCCCCAACTATACTTATGGGATATCTTAACTGGGACTGTAAATGGATTTGTGTTCATGAGACTTTAAAGTGGACGAGCCCTGTGCTGGCTCCAGAGCTGTGTTCCTAAGAAACCCACAGAGAGCTCTTTGCATTTCTACAGCATGTTGTGGTCATTATCAAGCTAATTTGTGTGATATGCAGTGAAAGAAGTAAATATTGCTACCCTTCTTTAACAAATGAGGGAATTCAGACATAATGGAGGTCAAGTTCCATTTCTAATCCACTGTACAAATTAAAAGCTTTTTTTTCCCTATTTCTCATCCCCAAGCCGTCTTAAGGGTAAGCATAATTTTGCTCTTGTAATATTATTTGTTCCAAGTCACTAGAATCTAAACACAGGGGAGAAGTTCATAATGTTTAGAACATCAGTTCATCAGCGAGAATAATCCCATTAATGGTATTTTAATAGGTTTTATCTATAGAGATCAATATAAGCCCTAGTTTGCTAGTTCAGCATAAAATATAAACAAACTGCTTAATACACAGAATGGCTCCAGCAGTGCTAAAATGGTTCATCATCTGAGAAAATAAAACTAACCCCAACAACTGCCAGTTAGACATTATAAAATAACAGCTTCTAATTATAACTTTATGTAATAAAAAACATCACCCTCATTTCCTTTTTGCCATTTCTGCAACAAAACAGCAGAGAGTTAGGTCAGCATGGAGTATATCCAGACCAAAACTTGATTTTGCTCTGTATTTACCAACATTAAAGTAAAATAGTTCATGGATTTTATTTTTTTAATATATTTTTATTTATTCAGAGAGAAAGAGAAAAGGAGAAAGAACCATCAATGATGAAAGAGAATCATTGATCAGCTGCCTCCTGCATGCCCCATACTGGGGATCGAGCCCACAACCTGGGCATATGTCCTGACCTGGAATCAAACCACGACTTTCTGGTTCATAGGTCAACACTCAACCACTGAGCCATGCCAGCTGGTGGTATTTCATGCATTTTATACACATCATGTCATATGTCACTTACAGCAATTCTGTTACGAGAAAGGCAGATATTACTCTCCTTACAGATTAACAGGGAAACTGAGACACAACGTCCTTATGATACTCTTCTAAAATAAGCAAGTGATGGTGGATGTAAGCACCCAAACCTCTGATTCAATCAAGGTGTGCCTCTACCACATTTCTGCATCTCATGTCTTGGGCAATCTTCCCAAAGTCCAATGGACACAATTCTAAGTAAAAATTGTCTTGGTAAAAACAAGCTTATAATCACTGTTGATATGAATAGAATACATTAGCTTAAAAGTAAATTTTCTAAAAATTATTGCCACACTAAAGA
Source organism: Myotis myotis (assembly GCF_014108235.1). Taxonomy (NCBI): domain Eukaryota; kingdom Metazoa; phylum Chordata; class Mammalia; order Chiroptera; family Vespertilionidae; genus Myotis; species Myotis myotis. Next base: position 28,455,777 of record NW_023416318.1, read on the forward strand.
AACTCCTTAATATAATAATAATAAATACCATAATATAAATAAATGTCATATTGAAAGTTCGTGATCACTACAATACTCTTTAGTTGTACATAATGCCACCCTGATGGTCTGTTTCTAAAGGTAGATTTTCTTCTTTTGGATTCTAAATTTCCATAAAGTTGATGTAATTCTCATTAAAGCATTCACATGATTTTCTATTCAAAGATACACTTCTGTATTTTAATTTAAGCAAAATAGGTATTCTTTATTAATACCTAAAGCAAAATATTACTAGTTTCTATACTACACTCCTTAAACTACATTTTAGTTTTCTTCTATTATTATAAACTCTTAGTACTATGAGGAATTCATGATATCACATCTCTAATGTACATGTAAACCACTCTTCTTCATCAGATATATGATTTTTGAGTAATGAATGGGGTCCATGCTTTAAAGGTACTCATTTTAAGAGATTTTCCATAATTAAGTTACGTATAAAGCTATTAAGAGCATATCTTTTAGTAACTGATAGTTTTGAATTACTAAGCATGCCCCTTACCTGAAGACTCCTGCACATAAATAGGGCTATGGGCCCAGCCAGCGTGGCTCAGTGGTTGAGCATCAACCTACAAACCAGGAGGTCACGTTTCAATTCCTAGTCAGGGCACATCCCCAGGTTTCAGGCTCCATCCCAACGGGGGACGTGCATATGTACAAAAAGAGACTAAAGGGAAAGGTCATAAACAGTGGATGGGTTCATAAAAGAACAACATCTGAGTTGGTGTTTGAGAAATTAGAATTTTAGCTATAAATGAAGATAAGGACTTTCTAGAGAGAGGAAATAATATATGGACTAATATGGAGACAAAAAACATTACAATGAGTTGTAAGATTCTGTTTTATGTAATAATTATAATTTAAGTACCTATCATGAGAAAGAATAGATAAAAGAGCTATGAAATAGTAAAATATATCTCAGTTAATAATATAGGACTGGCGCTTACATTCTATTGTAGGAAGATGGATAATTTTAGAAAAATGGTTCATCCTTATTAATATCTGAAGGAAGATATTATTTCCTTTATTGCCATATTTTAAAATGTACTACATTCATCTCCCATTATCATAAATGGTTAGTGATATTAGAAGAATGCATAATACAAGTTTAAAGCAGCTCTCTTCATCAGACAAAGTGATTTTCAATAAATTTAAGTGATTATATAATTCCAGGTACATGTGTATGATATCTAGAAAATAAAGGAAAGTGCATATACATAAAATGTGAGCAGATAGGTCTGGTGTTTTCAATGGGGTAGTCAGTGTATTTGCCTAACTTTAGATTGCACCCCCTCTCTCTACTATAACACTCTTTTCATTACGAAGATATGAAAATTATATGATATCATGAGATTGGAAGAAATTAAATGATTTCAAGTGCCACATTTTCTACACAAAGTGCAAAATGAAACAGTGTTTATATATTCCTAGTCTGCTTTATGTGTTCTGCCTAGAAGGTGGGTTATTTAAATTGTCCACGCAGTCCTACCAGCAGAACTGGTATTCCTCACTCATATTTGGTAGCAGATAGTAGATAGATAACATTTTTGTAAGAGTAAACATTATTTTTCTATAGGACAATCCCTACGTGACTTTTCTGAAAAATGAAAGGCATGCTCTGTCTCTTGATTTAAAAAATGTTGGGGCTTAATTAACACACTGACAAGGAATCAGAACCAAGCCAATAACCTAATCCCATAGCTAAAAACCTATTAGATTAGTTTATCTAAAGTCATTACTGTCTCCTGTCCTTCCTCCCTTTCTCTCCCCCTTTATTTTTCCTTTCTTTCCTCTTAAACATATTTTCTTCCTCACTGTCTCTTTTTAAAGGTCAGCAAATATATTGCCTGTCTGGCACGGCTCAGTGGTTGAGAGCTGACCTATGAACCAGGAGGTCATGGTTTGATTCCCCCATCAGGGCACATGCCTGGGTTGCAGCTTAATCCTCAGTGTGGGGCATGCAAGAGGCAGCCAATCAATGATTCTCTCTCATCATTGATGTCTCTATCTCTCTCTCCCTCTTTGAAATTAATAAAAATATATTAAAATATATTTTATAAAATATAAAAAATATATTAAAAAATAAAATAAAGGTCAGTAAATATATTGAGGAGATCCACATATGACAATAGATCTAAGGAGGGGATTTACTCAAAGTATTCATTCTACCTTGAGACAAATAAAGGGATTTTTGACAAAAATGAATAAAGGAACCCCTCCCCCCCCCCCCAAAAAAAGGAAGGCTCAGTTATGTTCAGTGGAAGAAGAGCCATAATTAATAACACCTTTCTGTTCCTTTCAGAAGGAAAAGTGGTCATGTGGAAGGCTTCATGTGGGAATTGCCTACATGATTCCCATAAGAATAGTTTCTGGGATTACAAACCATTGTTCCTGCTAATTTAACTGAAGTAGAGCCTGACAGGGGCTGGGGCTGAAGAGACTGTGAAGACTCAGTCATGAGGGTCATGAATGTCAAGTGGAAGAGGCTAAACTCTATAAAAGATGGGAAAGCAAGGGAAAGCTTAAAACTGGGAAGAAATAATATATGATTTTTATTTTAGGAAAGTTCCTTTTGGTAAGAGTACAAAGAATTCATTAGAAGGATAGTAGTTTATTTAAGAAAAAACTACCCTAGGCTGGGTAATCCTATATAATAAAAGCCTAATATGCTAAGTGTCTGGTTGTCTGGTTGGCCACTCAACCAATAAAAGCATAATATGCTAATGATATGCTAAGGCTGCTCAACTGCTCACTATGATGTGCACTGACCACCAAGGGGCAGATGCTCCAACTGGTAAGTTAACTTGCTGCTGGGGTCTGGCAAATTGGGACTGAGTGAGATGGGGCCGGACATGCCCTGGAGCCCTCCTGCAGTCCCTCCCCAGCTGGCCAACCTCCTGCATCCCTCTCCGGCCCCAATTGTGTACCAGTGGGGTCCCTTGGCCTGGCCTGTGCCCTCTTGCAATCCGGGACCCTTCAGGGGATGTTGGAGAGCCAGTTTTGGCCCAATCCTAGCCAGGCCTGGGGACCCTGCTGGTGCACGAATTTGTGCACCGGGCCTCTAGTATAAAAAGAATGACCTAAACTAAGACAATAGTGGTGGGAAGAAAGAGAAAATGTAGAGTGGGGAATTATGACGTCTTCCTGCTTTCTGCAGCACCTTACATAATATCTGGCAATAAATGTCTTCCAATAAATGCAATAGAATTTTAGGATTTGGATAATGATTCAGGGGAGAAAAAATGTAGTAAAGGGTTTTAAATGTGGCTGTCTTTAATCCAAACTCTTTTTTCTGAACAAGATTTAGGTTTTAACATCTTGTTGATGAAGTTATATGGGCATTTACTGCTAAACCATTCACTTAAGTGCAAATAAGCAATGTCTTTTTTGCTCTTGCTTTAACCCAGGCATATAAATAATTCCTCTAGCAGGAATTACTAAGAACAAAAACCTAGCATGAGACTACACAGTCTGTCTCTTTTTGCTCATCCCAACTCGTAGAGGTGACCTGGTAAAATTAAACCGCCTAGGTCTGATCTGAATCAGGTGCTCTGACAGAAAGTGTCTTCCAACTCTGCCAACTAGATCATAAATTTCAGTTTCCTCTGGAACCAGGCAAATAGACTGTGCCTCTGTCCTGAGCAGTGTGCTTCTTTACTTTTTCCTTTCCTCTTCTTTATTTTAAAATCCTATATTGATTGACTAGGAGGAAGTACAGCTTTAATTTTGTTATTGACTAAATAGACCTTCCTGCCTGTTTAGTTCCTGTTTAACTGCAAAGAAAAGATTCATTCAATACTATCTCTGCAATCACAGTAATGATTGCACACTGCTTTATGTTTTCATTATTTTTCTCTGCACATAAATAAGGTGTCAAGAGTCTGAATACTTCATGAGCAGCATTCTGTAAATTATAATAATATACTGTACTTTTTTGACCTTTTTAATATTGTGTGATTTGGTTGGCTGGCCTCTCTATTTATAGCGGTGCTGAGTAGAGGGGAAGGAATGAATATCCTGCTGTTAATGACAATATATATTGAAAGAGTCAAATGATGATACTGTCTTGGTTCAGATGATTATATTTCATAAGATATACAGCATTAGGCATTATAATTCTGATAAATCATTCTGCTGACAAAAGGTATAATGAGATTAGAAAATTGCCAAAAATTAATTCATTTACTGACAGAATTTGCACCTAGGCTAAGAAGAGTGTGGATTTTTAACAAAATCTCATCAGAATCCCAAGTTTAAAGTCACATTTATTTTAATTCTCTATGCATACTTAAGATAGTATGTTTGGTACTTTAGTAAGTATGATTAAAAATAATGATGGAGAATTTCCTTTATACCTTACAAAATAATGATCAAATTATCTTTTATTTTAGTTGCCTAGGAAGTTCTGACTTAGTTTTGCCTTTTGAAAGTAAGGAATGCATTTTTTTTTTTTTAGGTTTTATACTAAATGGTTTCAATGACAGAGATAACGGAATAGAAAACATTTTGAGGGAATTATTCATACCATTGTCTTTTTGGCTCCATGCATATGCCAACTCATGCTATATTACCTGCCTAAAGTATATTTAATGGAATTCTTAACTCTCATAAACTATTCATTAAACAAGTCAGCATTGTTGCTATTTTTTTATGCCTTTACCTTACAGGAAAGGAAGGAAATACATAAGCCAACTTTATCCCAAGAGAGAGAACCTCTTCTGCATCAATTCGTGTAACTACTTTGCCCAAAGTAACTTCTGCCCTGAGAACATTGGAAGAGAAGATGAGCTCTCTTACAGTTCTTGTTAATTTGTCATAATATATTAGTGTACACATGAACAATTTAATTAATATAATGACCTAGTTCATTTTGCAGGCAGTTGAACTCTGCTCTAAGAACCAGTGCATCATCTATAACCCATGCTTTGAGAAACGTGGCTTTGCACACCTCACTCTGTTCTCATTCGTTTTTTTCTTTTTTTCTTTTTTATGCATTGTAAACAAAGGACTTTCACTTCAAGGAGACCAACACCTCTTCTGAGAAGCAGCAGAGATCTGCTGTGCTGTACCAGTTCGTTTTCAATTAGTGTCTTGGATCTATTCATTTGAAAAGCTTATGGGAAGCCATTATTATGTGGTAAAGGATTTTAGACAGGTTGGATGTGATTTATCACATAAAGTGGAATTAGACAGGTTTAGTTTGATTACATAGCGCATCTGTTGAGGAGGTAGTGGAAAGATTGATGAAGTAAAATCAAGTCAAATAGAGAAAAATGAAGTAGATATGTGTAGCATGTAAAAGGATAAATAGAACCTATGTGATTGGAGATACTTTTTTCCCTTTATTTCATTACTAGTTTTTTCCATTACCATGTATCCCCCATATACTCTCTTTCACCTCCACCCCCACCCCAGTTACTTAATCATATCTGTCAATGATATCTATATGAATTCCTTATATATACTCGGGAATTTTCCGAACCTGTCTCATTTTATCCTCACAATGGTTCTCCAAGATAATCCTGCTCTCCCCATTTACAGAAAAGGAAACTGAGGTTCTAAAAAGTTAAATGACTTCCTCAAGGATAAATAAATAGCCAGGCTGAGACAGAGCCAAAGACAGATTATTGTTGTTTTCCCCCCTTTTGTCTTTAAAGTACATGCTCTATCTATGTCTCCATAAACTTTAAAAAATTTGTATTTAGTGATTGATGAGAGAGAGAGAGAGAGAGAGAGAAGGGAAGATAGAGATAGAGATAGAGATAGAGATAGAGATAGAGATAGAGATAGAGATAGAGATAGAGAAGTAGAGATAAACATCGATTTGTTGTTTCACTTATTTATGCATTCACAACCTTGGCATGTCAGAATGATGCTCTAACCAACTGAGCAACCTGGCCAGGGCTCATTTCTCCATAATATTCTGCAATTTGCTAGTCCTCTTCTCTCAGACTGCTCACACATGGCAGTGTCTTGGGTCTCACCTAAGTGTTGAAGACATTTCAATCTGCCAGGTACAGAGAAACCAATTGGAATTCCTTCTTAAATCATAGGTTGTCCACAACCTAGTGAGGGACTCATAAGATAACAAATCATTCAAAATATCTCTTTTGCCTCCATCTAGGTGCCTCTCCCATCAACCAGTCATCACAGGTAGACGCACACCTGACAAATAAAACCCTATTAATGTTTATATGTATTATTTATCCCTTGCCTTGAACCAGAAAGGAATTCAGTTGGCCTCTCCATTGAAATGTTATCAGATAAAGATTTATTTAATTATCTCTCTTAAGAATTCTAAAAGTTTCATTTGAATACAGGAAAATTTTGATCTTTACAAGTTACCTCATTAAAAAGTATAACATCACAGACTTGAAAAAAACCTGTGATAAAGAAGAGGTTGATAATTTTAGTCAGCAAAGTATTTCTGATGATATATAGGAAGCCGTGACTATGACTGGTCTTGCACAATTAACAATTACAGTGAATTTTCATTTATTATAAAGTGCAGGTCCCAGATCAGAAGGTCACTGGACTAATTCATGTTGCCTGATTCTTTTTTCTCTACTGCCAACATGGTACTCTACTGTTGGATATAAAAGGAATGTCACAGTAACTCTAAGAACTTACTGAATATCCAAATGATATCCAAGAAACATGCTCATGCTCATGATATCCAAGAAACATGTCAAACCAGCTTTGGATGTCCAACTTAAAAGCCCATTAAGGAAAACAAATATTGTAATTACCATATTTGCTTCAAGTATACAGTTTCTTAATTAAAAGAGAAATTGAATATGATTATGCTTTGTTTATTATATTTCACTAATGTCGTTTATTCCTGCACACACCTAAGAGGTTATTCAGCTTTTTTAGTTGTTATGGAATTTCACAAAATTAAATATTGTTTAAGGCAAATAGGCTATTAACTAAAGATTATAAAGTTGATTTAGTGTTATATGAAGTAATTTCACTTCACTGAAACAGTATTTGAGCTGTGTATTAAGTTGAATCAAGCTACAGTAATTAACAGCCTAACATAGCATAGAAAATAATTTTTTTATTATCTTTGCATTAGTACATGGATAAATTATTTTTCAAATTATGATTTGGAAAATTTTAGCATCACGTGTTGCCACTATTTTAACTCTGCATGGGGCAAAGTTACTGGAAAGGATGCACATTTTGTATCCTTAATTGTAAATTTGTTTGAAGAGAAAAAAGTAACAAGACTGAGAAAATATTGGTTTCCTAACTGCCTAGGCCCAGGAGGCTGAGCAGACTGTTTGAACACTGTTATGTCCACTGTGTCATACTTGACGAAAGCATTCAAGAAAATCTAATGGATATGAATTCCAAGTACTTTCTGCTGGGTGTTTCTATTGGAAGATATTCATCAACTAGGACTCCCAAATATTGAATTATTCAGTAGAATCTCAGGCAGCTCTTGCTTCAATGGTGAACACAGAGAACATTATATCTCCCTTTACCTACTTATGGGCTTCCTTGATGTGAATTCTGTTTAGTTAAGAGCCCTACAAATTTGACTTCTGCTAGAGCTTGGTGAAGAGATTATACATAGTAAGGGCTTTTTGTTCTGTTTTGTTTTAACTTTGTTGGCACCCTTAATGGTGCCACTAGCAGTGTTAGAGATAAGTATCTGCCTGTAGATTTTTAGTAACCGACTCCTGTCAGGATCTATAAATTCACTACAGAAAAAAAGACTCCTTGGGCTAAAATTTGACATACAAAATCTCAGTCTGAAGGAAGAGAGGAAGAATAGAAGGGGGGGAAATGCATGCAGGAACTTACATGGAGCTCTCTATTTGCTGGGTGATTTCCCACCACACACTTCACCAAAACCATCCACAATAGCTAAATGGTCCTAACCTTCCATTGCAAATTAGGACACCCATAGAGAGGAACTCAATTTTCTGGCGGATATATTTGATATGTGGAAATAATTATTATGAATAAGTAGAGTTTGAAAAGTGGAATTTGAACTCTTTTATCAATTTTTTCATTTTATTGCAGATTCTCCCACACCCTGGTCAATATTTGGCAAGTTTATAGATCAATTGCCAATATTTTTGTGTTAGTTTAATGCATGCTTAAGTATCTAGGTTTTACTCTTTTCTTTAAGAAATTTACATTCTATCTAGAGTAATAAACTACAAAATATAGAGAAAATGCCCCCAAATTGATAATATGCTATAAATCTTTCCTCTCCTCCCAGTTATGACTACTATTTCCTCTTGAGAACTCAAAATTCTACTCTATTTCTTCCTCCAATTTCTTCTCAAACTACTCTGTTCATCACCATATTCACCTTCCAGGGATTCAAATGTTGAGAAGTTTTAGAAAAATAATCATGGCCATTTTAAGTAAGTAAGGTTATTAATAACAAGCCCTCAAAAGAGTGCCTAGCCTCTACCACATTCTCCATAAATGGTACATACATTTGTATGTTTGTATTATTAATCTCACTATCATTTTTATTATTATACACAAAACAAAACAAAATTCTTGAATTAGCCATGTCCACACCTAAAGTGAGTGAGTATGTTATTAATCAATAATGAAAGCAAAAGAACTGAGCATGTGCCCTGGGCAGAAGTGACCTAATCATTCAGGGTTTATATAGTCTTAATGATGGAGTGTCTTCCTGAAGCCTCACTCTCATACTTCCTGTGCCTGTGCTGGCGAGGACGAGAAGAACATTAGGGGCTCCGTTCTCAGAGGGTAGTCTAGAATTTGCTCCACTACTCAAATTTCCATTCTGAACACTTACGAAGTTATGCACCACTCGCACAATCACTAAAACACAACTTTCCTGTCTCTTACACTGGTATGACCCTTCTCCTTATTCCTTAGCAGTTGGTATCCTCATTAGAACAGGACCTCTGCCATTGACCTGTAATTGGAATTTTTCCTAGCTCTTGCTAACACCATTTCTCTCCCCCATTTTCCTTCTCTGATTGGAGTTTTTCCTGAAAATGCTAGAGAAATATCCAAACATATTGCTACCCGTCTGACTTTCGGTATTATCATTAAGCTGGTAATTGCCATGATTCCTCTGTGAAATGGGACCTGCTGAACATCAGCTCCAGTTGAGTCAATCATAGTTTGCCATGCCTATTTAGACACTGAAAATGGAACAGTTTTCCACTTCATATGACACTCATTCCTGTAACTGAGTGGGTTATTTTAGCCCAGGTTTTAGCCTCCTTCCCTTCCTTAACAGCCTAGAAACAGTCTCCTGGTGTCCCTTACTGATGGGCAAAGATAGGTCCCTGTTTTGTGGAATTGGGAGCTTATAAAATATATGTAGGGCCTTCTTTTAGAAAAAGGAGTATACAATTATGAATACAAAATTTAGTAGTTTAGGGTCTTGGGAGAGCCCCAAGCAAGTGAGGGAATCAACCTAAAGCTTAAGCTTCAATAGTCTCATGGTAAATATGCCTGCACCTCAGAAAATAAAGGAGCAATTAATGACACCTACATGCATCTATCCTGGAATAGTATGGTGAACAAAAATATAGTTTATTCAGCCAAAATAATATTTAAAGGTTATACTTTGAAATACTTGTAGGCTTACAAAAAAGTTGCAAAAGTAATATAGAAGCTCCTATATATCCTCACCCAGTTTCCTCTAATGTTAATGTTTTACATAAAATGCTATAATTATCAAAACAAACATTAGTACAATAATATTAATGGAACTATCAGTGTTATTATTTATTTACAACAATTTTTCCACGAATGCCCCTCTTCTGTTTCAAGAGCCCATCCAGAATGACACATTTTATTGTGATGCCATCTTAGACTTTCTAACCTCCTCGAGGCCCAGTGCATGGATCTGTGCAGCTTTGGGGTCCCTCACCCTGGCCTGCGCCCTCTCACAATCTTGGACCCCTTGGGCGATGTCAGATAGCCAGTTTGGGCCCGATCCCCACAGACCCAATCCAGACAGGAGGGAGCCCGATCCTGTGCATTGAGCATATGTCCCCAGGAGGTCAGTGCACATCATAGCAACATAGCAACTGGTCCACCAGTTGTTCGGTCATTTGTTGTTTGGTCACATAGGTTTCATATATATATATATATATATATATATATATATATATATATATATATATATATGATATTTGCAGTCTTCTCTTGTCTTTCATGACCTTGGCACTTTTGAGGAGTACTAGGCAATTATGTTGAAGAATGCCTCTCAATTTGAGGGTTTTTTTGGTAATATTTGCTAATGAATGGATTACAGATTTGCATTTTTAGCAAGAATAGCACATAAATATTATACCTTTCTCAGTGCATTAATGCCAATTTGTCTTATTACTGGTGGTGTTAATATTGACCTTTTGATTAAGATAGTTTCTGCTGAGTTTCTCCATGGTAAAGTTTTTTTTTTTTTTCCCCCTTAGAAATGAATAAATATCTGCAATTATTCTATTTCTCTTCAAACTTTGCAGACTAATTTTAGCATCCGTCCACAGATTATTTTTTTTAGAACTACTCTGTAGTTCTCATGGTGATTTGCTGTTTTCCTCATTCTGTCTTTATTTAATTGGAATACTTCTGTAAGAGAGCAATAATCACCGAAGACAAGATCTACCATTTATTTATTTGTTCAATGTCTTATTTAATAAGCTAAGAATATATGTTTTATTCTTAAGGTTACAATCTATTATTATCATTAGTATTTTGTTGTTGTTGTTGCTCAAATTATTCTAGTTTGGCCATTGAAGACTCTTTTAGTTTGGTTCCTCTGTCTAAAGCAATTTTGAAATAATTTATCTCTTGCTTTGTTTTCAAACACCTTGAAGAAGACCTTTCACAAATCTTAGCCACTATACAAGTATGCTTCCTAGAGTTATCCTTTGTACTTGACTCTCTATTACAAATGTTATAGGATGGTCTCTCCTATGAGACTTGGAAAACGTGAATAATGAAGGATATCAGGCTGGCCAAGCATTCTCTTTAGCTTCCAGACAAAAGAGAAAGAATGATTAACATTTACCCAGCCTGTAGACACATACCAGATCTACAAATATGGCCATAACCAATTTTATCTCTCACAACTTGCCTTATTGACTATTTTAGAAACGAAGAAACAATTTAAGTGACTTATTCAATGTAGCACTGCTAGTAAGTGCTTTATAGGATGGTATGTCTCATAGAGTTCTACCAAGACTACTATAGCTACATGGATTATAAAGAATGATTATGCCTGAAACATACATAAATGGAGGAAGGGGAGTTATTTAGATGGGCTACAGGATGAGGAATTTCATGGAAATACATTGGGTATAGTTATAAAGAGATTGCCCCAATGTTCCAAATTTCAATATAACAAAACTTATCATTTTAGTAAGAGGTTTCATGATATTTTGGGCATAAGAGCACAAAATACAAAGATTTTAAAAATTAAGAAAACTATTTTTTAAAACTATCTTTAGAGTAGAAATTCCATGTACATTAAATTCTAAGCAGAACTAAAAATATGGCACATTTTGATTAAAATCAGTTTTTAATGTTTTTTCAGGGAAGGAGAGAGTTCCATTTCCTTAGGTTGGGAATAGCTAATGCTTTTTTTTTTTTTTTTTTTTTTTGCAAAAATGATGAAAATTAAGCTCTTGATTTTTGAGATCCCTCACTCCAAATTTTACAAAATGATGCATCACCCAGCAATCTATTTCTCTCAAAAGATATAATTAAAATTGTCCTATCCTTCATTACTTTAGATAATCATGATTTATTTGAATATGTTGTGAACATACAGTGATTTACTCTTATTCATCATAATGGTTTGTAAGGCAAGCCTAAAAATATTTATATATATGTTTATATTTTCTAGTGTAACATATTCAAATGTTGCCTTCAATGTTAATTATATGCATGTTGTTTATAAAAAGTGAATAGTATTGGCAATTATTTCTATAGGCTACCAACTTGGGAAGGTTGCACACTTTTTCATGAGGGGAGTATCAAAGTTCAGATAACGTTATTACAGAAACGAAGAAGAAAATGATATGTTATGTTATGTAAAATTCACAGGAGAAATGTTTGAGGCACACCATACCCCACCATAAGGTATGCATAAATGATGTCCATCTGTGTGGGAACTCTGTCAGAGATTCTAAAATGAAGGGATATATCCTGTCTTCTTCGGCTCCCTAGAATTTCTGCTTCTCCAGAGAAATATATCACTTTCCAAAGTCTAGAGCCAGATTTCAGGAGAGTGTGATTTAAGCTGGAATAAGTCCATGACGAATTTATGTACGAAAAGCATTTTAAATACATCTTAAGGAATATGATAAAGACTGGGGTTTTGCATTGATTGTATGGAAGCATAGAGCAGGTAAACAACTTTCAGGCAGGAGAACAACTTAAACAAAAATTGGGAAAACATGTGACATATACAAGGAATAGAGGGTAGTGTAATGACAAGTAAGTTTAAGAAAGTAGGCTCTAATTATATTGCCAAACTAGGCATTTGCATTTCATTCATAAGCAGAGAAAAGTCATTGAGATATTTTTTGACATGGTCAGAAGTATACCATAAAATTTTCAATTTGACACTAGGGTAGATTGGAGAGGGACAATATTATAAGCAGTACGGACAGTTAGAAAGTTACTCTAGGTAAGAGGTAATAAATATTTTATATTTTAGGTTTTTTTAGTTAAAAAGTGAAATGGGCAAAAAAATGAGAAAGTATGACAAGTTAAAATTTGCAAGAATGGCCGAAACCGGTTTGGCTCAGTGGATAGAGCGTCAGCCTGCGGACTGAGGGGTCTCAGGTTCGATTCCGGTCAAGGGCATGTACCTGGGTTGCGGGCACATCCCCAGTGGGAGATGTGCAGGAGGCGGCTGATCGATGTTTCTCTCCCATCGATGTTTCTAACTTTCTATCTCTCTCTCCCTTCCTCTCTGTAAAAAATCAATAAAATATATTAAAAAAATAAATTTTGCAAGAATGATTTGTTTGTGAATTAGAAAGTTCTTTTCCTATAAAAAGCTGGAAAAGTTATTTTTTACAAGGATAACAATCTATCAAAGGACCTAAAAGTTTTTCATGTACTTTTCAGATATCAATTAAAATATATATTTGATAATCACCTATATATATAAAAGCCTAAAAGACAGTTACGACCGCACGACCAGCCAGTAGCTATGACTCACACTGATCACTAGGGGGCAGATGATCAATGCAGGAGCTGTCCCTCTGTGGTCAGTGCCCTCCCACAGCCAATCTCCCATGGCTGCCCAACCTCCCCCAGTCTGTCCTCTGGGCCAGCTGTCCCCAATTGGGACTGGGCGAGACAGCCCTGATCAGCCCCAATTGCTGGCCAGGCCTAGGGACCCCACCAGTGCATGAATTCATGCACCGGGCCTCTAGTCTTTTATAAGTAGATAAAAATCAATTGTTCATTAAAAAGGTGGGCCAGTCAATTAGCATATTCCCTCCTTATTGGCTGTGGGTGCCACCATCTTTGAGGGCGGGTCAGTCAATTAGCATATCCCCTCCTTATTGGCTGTGGGTGCCATCATCTTTGTGACAGTGTAAGGGTCAATTAGCATATTCCCTCTTTATTAGATAAGATGAGAAACTATTAAACTTTTAGCCAAAAAAATTTTAGCAGGATTAACCTTAAGATATACAGGATGATTTGAGGTAGGAATACAAAGATTAGGGTAAATTTATGAGCTACAAAATGCCTATTTTAGAGTCTTCACTGAAAGAATAAAAAGAAGGAAATAATGCAAGACATGTGATAGGAAATCAATAGGTCTTACTGATAATTAGAAGTCCTTGGCAAGTTTGAAGGTTTAAAACGATGCCAAACTTTGAGTTTTGGTGCCTGGAAAAATGATGATATAATAATAAAAATAGGCTTTTTGGGAGGAAAGCACTGGTTTGTAAGAAAAGATGATTAGTTTAGTTTTAGAGTTATTAAACCTAGCGATGGTAGAAAGGATATTGAAAGTCAAGGACTAGAGTTCCTGACTGATGTTGACCTAGAGATGATGGTTGTCACCATGGGAATAGCTGAGGCTCTAAAAGAACATATGCAGAAAGAAAATAGCAGACTATTGAAGAAGAAACTTTGAAGGGTTGTCTATATTTATTGGGTAGAAGAAAAAACTAGAAGTAGCAATGGCAACAGAGAAGCAATGATCAGTCATGTAAATAATCAATCTGCACACTGAAGAAGAATGTCATCTAAAAATGTAATAGTGGCTAAAAATAAAATACCTTATATTTTGTGAGGATTTGACAGTGTTCAGAATACTTTTCAACAAATTGTGCATTAGGATGGGAAGGGAAGAGATCTGATCAGAATGTAAAGACTGGATGTAAACAGAATCTAGAAAAGTTGGTAACAGACAGTTGATGATAAAAATATCTGGGAACAAGAAAGAACTTGGCTTCAGTTGGAGAGGACATAAGGGAATGGAAATATAATCAGGGTAGGACACTGTATTCAGTGACTGTTCTTAGTGTACGAGATTGAGGCTGGTCAAGGAAACAAGCCTGAATTCCATTTTTTAAAACTGAGAAATAAGGCCGACTAACAGCAAGTTTGACTTCATACTGATGCATGTGGGATGCGGAACTAGCGCCGATCCCACCATGACATTTCCCCAAAGCCTGGAATGGTGTTTAGAAGATAGGTAAGAATCACATGACTTACATAGGGAAAAGGATTCTGCTTAAGCTGGAGACCCAATGTAGGGATTCATTGTTTTATTTTATCTTGATAGCAGCTTGAGGTATATAGTTAGTGTCAGAGCCAGAAACAGAAACTGCAGTTTTCAACTCCTTCTACGGCAGTGGTTCTCAACCTTCCTAATGCCGTGACCCTTTAATGCAATTCCTCATGTTGTGGTGACCCACAACCATAAAATTATTTTTGTTGGTACTTCATAACTGTAATTTTGCTACTGTTATGAATCGTAATGTAAATATCTGATATGCAGATGTATTTTCATTGTTACAAATTGAACATAATTAAAGCATAGTGATTAATCACAAAAACAATATGTAATTATATATGTGTTTTCCTATGGTCTTAGATGACCCCTGTGAAAGGGTCGTTTGAACCCCAAAGGGGTCGTGACCCACAGGTTGAAAACCTCTGTTCTACGGTGTTCATATGAGCTTTGTGAGGTCAAGGAAAATAAGGACGCTGTTCATTAATGGTGGCTATTCCTGTTGGGGACCTCAGGGAGAGCAGATTCATAGGAATTGAGGTAGGAAACTGCACAGAAGTTCAGAGAAGTGAGGTGTGAGGGCTCCCCTCCCTCCCTGGGTTGAGTAAAGATGTTAATCCATTAATGAATCATGAATAAGGATTTCCAAAATGTTCTTGAAACCCACATAAAAATGTGGTTTTTGTTTCCTTTGTAACTTCAGCACTGCTATTTAAAGCTGGAAATCACACTGATAGAATCATTTCCACAGGAAACACTAACTTGAATATTTTCTCCCCTTCTAGAGGCTCCATGGCCTTGGATGGCCAGTCCATGGCACTTTGTGAGGTAGAATAGCACCAGACCCATTATTATTGTCCCATTACTAGTCAGTACATATTTTATTAATAAAGTGCCCATTAGGTAAATTTTGAAAAGCTAAAACTATATTTCTCTGGACTTTGTACATGTTTAGTGAAAGTTCTTTTCCTTCTGGGGAGAGTGCTGTCCTCCAACCTCTGGCACCAGAGCTGTGCTCTCATCTTTTGTCTTCTGTTGCCTTGAGTTAGTTACAGAAAAAAAAAAAAATACAAAGAAAACGTGCTGCCTCTTTGGTGTCTCTCACCTAGTCTCACATAAGGTGATGTAATAAAGTAGCACACGTTGGACTATTCTTTGAACAACAAGCCAGCTAATAAAAAGGTCCTCAAACCCTCAAAAATCCAGCTTGTCCTCGATGAGCTTGGAGCCCATCTGTAGAGCCCAGGTTATCTTCTCTGCTCCTAGAGCACCAGCAGCCCTACCCTGCTCCTTCCACGAGAAGTGCAATCCCAAACCACTGTGCTAACTTAGTGCCTCTCTCCTCGTTTTCACTTGTGTCATGCAACTCTGAAAACCTGTTCGTGGCAAGAGGAGCTGGTGTAAAAGGTACAATCCCGTAAACACTTCTAATTATTGATTCTGTAAGTACCCACCAACTGGGCGTAGGACAGGAAACATAGAAATGAGTTCATGTATGCTTTCCAATTTGACTGGAACCAAAAAATGATGAAAGCTTATGAAATACTGATCTTGTTATCCTTGTTCTTCTGGTTGTATGGAAGCTAGACTATTATTAGCATGACTTAAAATATAGTAAATTTTGGCCATGAAAATAAACTGCTTTTGAATTCCTCCATCACTGGGATATTGGTTGTGCCTGGAGATAAAGAGTCAGTTAAACACATACAGCAACAAGATTTTAGAGTACCAAAGCCATGCTAAATTTATTTCTTTTAATTGTGTTCCCTATTCTCCTTTTATGAGTATTCCCATATAAAATGGTGCATAATATTTAATGAATACAGGCCTATAAGATCTTCTGGATTTAATTCTACATATGCACATGAATTGAGTTCAATAAAATTATTTTATTGTGCAAAGGAATGCACCCACAGATGCTTTCCTATTTCTTTGCAGTTTAATTTAAAACACACACACACACACACACACACACACACACACACACACACACACAGAATCTGCTCTTGGAACAGAGTAATTAATGTTGCCTGTCTCACAAGCAAAGTCTATTTGCCAAATTTACAGCTAAAAACACAGCTCCAATCAATTGTTACTGTGTCTTAACATCATGTTTTTCATCCCTATCTCATTCTTTTGTTAATTAAATAAGATTTGTTATTTTCTGCCTCACAATTCAAAGCGCTCACCGAACTTTGCTAGTTCAAAATTCAAAGGCTTTGTACTATTTTTATATTGAAAAAGAATCAATTTAGTTGAGTAAGAGATTATGTGCAGAGAGTAATAGTCTAATCAGAGACCTGAGGGCTTTGAAATATTAAGTTACATTTCTGTTTCAAGTTATCCCTCTTCTCAGTCTTCCCCGCCCATCTGCCACCCTGCACTGAACTGTGATCAGAATAGAGAATGCCTTTTATAAATGGTTTAAATGCCAGGAGATGATCATGGAGAAATACAAAGATTGATAAAACAACATTTATGTAGACGGGTTCACTAACAAGTAAAAATCCATGAATGCCTTTTAATAATACACATTCAATTATAATTCACCTTGGCCACTGCATGAAAACTGCAACAGGTGCACCCGTTGCTTTAACAGACAACATACATGCCCTCCCTCTTCAGCTGCTTTGTTCAAACAATACCATGGGGTCATGTGTCAAAGCTTGATTTTAAGGACCTTAATCCTCTTCATTCACTCAGGGATACAGGCTATCTAACCTTGTCTGACGTTCATTTTTTTGTCTAAGAGCTTTTGCCTAAACTTACATTTTTTTTATTTATCTCACCCATTATAGGCCCACAGTCAGTGCTGTGAATCACACCTTGATTTTTTAAATAGAATATCTACTGAAGATATAGAAGTAAAATAAGGATAAATACTATTTGAAACCAGAAGACACAGTCCTTTAAATATTGTGTGTGTGTGTGTTGGGGTGGGGGGAGAACCATTTGCTCTATCATTTGCATTTAGCTAAGAGCATTTTGCTACAATGCCTGAAAGTATCTTGGGTGAAATGAACAGGAAATTTTCAGAAATACTGGTGATATATAACTGGCAATAAAATAAAATTTTCTCGCGCTGGTTTAAAAAACACACAACACACACAGAATCTACTCTTGGAACAGAGTAATTAATGTTGCCGGATAATATTAATTAACATGAGCACATGAGTTAATGTGTAATACAGAGAGGTAGAGCCATCTTGCTTCATCTGAGAAGAGGTAGGTGAGCTTAGAGGTAGGGCCTCACATATCCTGGCGAGCTGGATCAGACCTTCACACCGAGTGTTGCATGGTGATTAGTTGCATTATGGACATCTCTAAGTGGGTTTGATGCAGAGAAGTTGACAGCTGGTGAATTTCTTTGTCCATTTCTTTGACTCTCTGCAAGCTCACTACTAGGTCTAACATCCTTCCTTTGTCCTATTTTTGTTTGTTTGTTTGTTTATGGAGGAGGAATGAAAGGCACTCCTTTTTGTAGCCTGATAGCAGTGGGGAATGAAGACTTTATTGGAACACAGCCATGTCCATCTGTTTACAGAGTGTCTATGGCTAATTTTATACTACAATGTTGGAACTGAGTATTTCCAAGATAAATCAGTCATATGGCCCACAGATCCTTACAGGAAAAGGGCAGCATGCCCTGCTCTTCAGGGTTTGGACAAGAAGACACAGAGCTGAATTATTTTTTCCCTCAACTTTAAAGAATTATGTCATGTCTTCTCTTAAATGGAGGATGCCATTCCCAGGCCAGAAATGAACTCCATTTCTTTCTTAAAATAATTATTAGCCAATGCATGTAGTTCTCGGTCATAATTGCATTCTCTATTTGTTATACATACATATTTTGTGCTTCTAACTAAATTAACTTTGTTTAATAATGAGAAAGTATTCATTATGTTAGTAGAAGTACCAGGATAGTATTCCTACTCAACTGGCTTATAGCAAATTGAATACAAGTCATTCTTTTATCAGGAGCTTTCACAGGAAAACTTGTATTTCCACTTCCTGTTAAAATTCGTAACAGAAGCCCTACCTGGTTTGGCTCCGTGGATAGAGTATTGCCTCACGGACTGAGGGTCCCAGGTTCAATTCCAGTCAAGGGCACATGCCCACGTGGTGGGCTCGATCCCCAGGCAGGGTCGTGCAGGAGGCAGTCAATCAATGATTCCTTCTCATCATTGATGTTTCTATCTCTCTCTCCCTCCTCCTTCCTCTCCGAAATCAATAGAAAATATATTTTAAAAAAATTCAGAACAGAAAACAACCTAGGCCTGAGTTTCAACTGACAACAACTGATTGGCCCTGAGTACATATAGCCCCCTCGAGCCAGGCCTGTGCCCTCCAGCATGCCCGCATCATCAACAGCTATTTCCTCATAGGCATATGCACTTTTCACTCTGGCCCATGTCACTACTGCTGTGGGCATCTGAGTGTGGGATGATCTTGGCTCACTTGCTGAAAATCTGCAGGGCCTGTGTCAGGGCTACTGCTCTAAATAGATACTTAAGAGCACTCCTAGTCCTTATGTCTAATACACTTTAGGGAAGCCAAATGTTGTCCTTTTTTTTATTACTAATAAGCTTGATGAGTAGCTTCCAATCAAACCAAAGCAATTATGAAGATGATGCTTAACAAAGCCAGACTCTGGTTGTAAAAGTCTTTTGTTCTAATGAGCCAGAGAAGAAATAGGAACCATTAATGCAAAACCAGCAAAGATGTGTTTTATTAGCAGACAGAGTAGAAAATCGGAAACTATGAACATGAGTATTTATGGCTGCAAAAGTTTTAGAAAGCCTAGAAAGAATAAGTGAGCCAATGTGTTGCCTGAGGCACAGGCGTTAATTTCTCCCATTGTTTCTCTGAGGAAGGAAGATATTATCCAGGGAATCTGTAGACTTTTTCTGATCCTTGCTCAGTGGGGAACTGCTCTGCGGGCACTGACTGCTTCACTTGGCCTTTCATGATTCCTTCCACTTTCGCCAGCTCATCCATGTGGTTGTTATTGCTCTTCCATTGGCTTGGCTTAAGCAGGAGGGTGTGTTGGAGAGGAAAGAGGAGTGGGACTGAACTCTCTCGTCTGCTTGGGGGAGATAAGCCTTGCAAACTGACAAAGGCAGGCAAGAGGATTAGAGTCAGGAAGAGCTATGGGGGCATCAGGGAGGAAAAAACAAACAAAAAAGCAACTGAGAATGTTTCTGATTAGTTTTTATAATTAATATCCATGTTCCTTAACTAACTATCAAACTCTCTCTCTCTCTCTCTCTCTCTCTCTCTCTCTCTCTCTCTCTCTCTCTCCCTCTCCCTCTCCCTCTGTCTTCCCCGCCTCCCTCTTCCCTTCTCTCCCTCTATTTGTCCATCCCTGTCATACTTTGTAACACACACAAACACACTTTTCTTAGAGCAGAAAAGAACTAAATATTAAATAGAGAAAACCCAGTCCTCAGTGATAAGTTGTTAAATGTTTTGTACTTAAAATCAAGACAGAAAAAAAAAGAATACTCAGGATACATATTTTTATCAATATTTTCTCAGATTTTCAGCTTAAAAATTTCCTCTTGTTCATTAAATAATGCTAAAACGTCATCATAAGGCCAGAATGCAGATTGCTCTTCCAATATGGAGGAAACCATCCCATAATTCTCAAACGGTAGGAATTTCTCTATTTTTTTCTTAGCAATACTTATTTCTCTGCTCCCACTATATGTATATTCCCACCATCTGTACATAGAACTAAGTTTTTTGAAGCCCCTTGTGCTATTTTATAATTATACTATAAAATCATGTATATTTCAGGCTGCATCACACATCTTAGAATAATAAAGGAAATGTTATGTGATGAAATCTATTTTATGAAATGTTATGAATAAAATCATTAGATCTAGAAAATACCTACATGAAAATTATTCATATTCCACTTCTATGTTTGCCCTTAAATATGTTTCATAAGACCTAAGCACAGAGAAGCCAAATAGCTGCGGGAACTGCAATGGGCCTGGGACCATTCCCTTGACTATTGCAATATTTGAAATTGATCCACAGAGGAGAAGCTAGCAGAAGTAACTTCCATTAAAAGTAAAATAGAATATCAAGTGACTGTGTCATTATGAATGAAAATGTTTCCAGAAAAAGGAGTTCTAAATGTTCTCTGAATGGAGCAGTGAGATTGGATATGGACATTAGCAAGATGTGGCTTGCTGGCTGCCTTGGTAAGAACAGTGTCTGAAATAATGCGAGAATCAAAGTAGTGAAATGGATGAAGAGGAGAAACGGATGTGAAGAAGTAGAAATATAAGGCAAAAACTCCATCATGACATTTTGGTGTTGTCCTCTAGCTGGTTTTGCTCAGTGGATAGAGCGTCTGCCTGAGGATTGAAGAGTCCTGGATTTCATTCCATTTAAGGGCACATGCCCAGGTTGTGGGCTCATTCTCCAGTAGGGGGTGTTCAGAAGGCAGCCAATTAATGCTTCTCTCTCATCACTGATGTTTCTATCTCTCTCTCCCTCTCCCTTCCTCTCTGAAATCAATACAAATAAATAATTTTTTAAAAAACCGTTTTGTTGTGAAGGGGAACAGGAGCATGGGACATGGGTTAAGGAAAAAACAACAACAAAGGGTTAAGGAATTTTTTTAATATGGGAATTACAAAAGCACTTTTGCTTACTGAAGGGAATAAACCATTAGAGAGAAATAAGTGAATAAGGGCAACAAACTGAGGGTGGTAATTGAACAAGAGTTCTTATGAAATCTGATAAGGGTGCAATCTAACACAAATATAAAGGAGTGGCCTTAAATGAAAGACAAAAAAAAATGTTGTAATTGGAGGAAAATCAGAGAGAATGGTTATGCCAGAGTAATCCTTCTAAAAATGTAATTCAGATCATATCATACTTTTGCTCAAAAACTTCCAATGGATTCTGATCTTCCTCAAGCTTAAGCCCTTCACATGACCCACAAAGCCCCAGGTGCTGTGGCTTTCTGTGAACTCTCTGCTCCGATCACTTACAAAACCCCTCTCTTAGGATGTGGAGAAAAAGGAACACTCGTGCACTGCTGGTGGGAATGCAGACTGGTGCAGCCACTATGGAAGACAGTATGGAGTTTCCTTAAAAAACTGAAAATGGAACTCCCATTTGACCCTGTGATCCCACTTCTAGGAATATATCCCAAGAAACCAGAAACACCAATCAGAAAGGATATATGCACCCCTATGTTCATAGCAGCACAATTCACCATAGCTAAGATCTGGAAACAGCCTAAGTGCCCATCAGTAGATGAATGGATTAGAAAACTGTGGTACATCTACATGATGGAATACTATGCTGCTCTAAAAAGGAAGGAACTCTTACCATTTGCAACGTCATGGATGGAACTGGAGAGCATTATGCTAAGTGAAATAAGCCAGTCAATGAAGGAAAAATACCACATGATCTCACTCATTCATGGATAATAGAGACCATTATAAACTTTTGAACAATAATAGATACAGAGGCAGAGCTGCCTCAAACAGTTTGTCAAACTGCAGCAGGAAGGCCGGGGAGGGTTGCGGGGCAGAAGGTAGGGGGGTAAGAGATCAACTAAAGGACTTGTATGCATGCATATAAGCATAACCAGTGGACATAAGACATTGGGGGATAGGGGAGGCTAGGGGACTGTCTAGGGCGGGGGGATAAAATGGACACATATGTAATACCCTTTGTAATACTTTAAGCAATAAAAATAATAATAATAAAAAAAAAACCCTCTCTCTTCATCTGCCATAAACAGGCTAACCTCACTTTCCTTCAAACACAGCAGGCATGTTCCCTCTGCATATGTCTTTTGCACTATTTCATCTGACTAGAACACTCTTTCCTCAGATACGCATGTGGCAATGTTTTCTCAGGTCGTTCCTCAGTCAAACCTTTCCAATTATGTTTTAAATTTAAAATGTACTTTGCATTCCCTCCTTTGCATACACCTCTCACGTTTGGGACTTCCACTTAACCATGCCTGGTTCTGTTTTATTCCATATAATTTATTGTCTTCTGTGTACTACACAGCCCTTATTCATTGTGTTTTGTCTTATTTCCCCTCTAGAGTGAGTAGATTGTCTCTTCTATTTTGTCTGATGCACTCCCAGTGTCTGAAATAAGTTAAACTCAAAAGAATACTGTTGAATAAATTAATAAAGACTTAAATGTCTGGATAGTATTGCACATGGTGAATAAAGCTATTCATCCTTATTTGCAACCTCAGGTAATCGTAATAAATAAACTCAGAAGTAAATATGCACATTTCTAATTAGTGTCTGGGCCTATATAGTGAACACTGTCTGCTCTGCTCAGGTCAACCTCTGTCCCTTTGTCACGTTCTGTGCGCACCTCTCCCAGCTTCTGGGGGCTTTGCTACACCACTGGCACTTGACACTCTTCTTCTGCAAACTGCCCTTGGGCTCCTGGAGCTGCTTTGACCACATGGAGCAAACAGTTAAAGTATCTTTAGTTAATGCAGGTGTAGGTATACAAAAGCCCAGCTCTCTGCCTCAGGCCAGGACAGACTCAGAGGCATAATTTATACCACAGAGACCCCCAGTGCCATCAGGCTGTTATATAGAGGGACTTTGCCTGATTCTGCCCTCTTGTTGGGTTCTTTCTCTTCCTGATTCTTCGATTCTTTCCGAGTTTCTCCTGGGGCCCTTTCATATAATGTCACCCTGCTTACACATGGAATCTTATTTCAGAGGCTGTGCTGAAGCCTGACCTGAGATTCTCTATCCAGGAGCCTGACCCAAGGTTGTCTATCTGCCTAGGCCAGTGGTCGGCAAACTCATTAGTCAACAGAGCCAAATATCAACAGTACAACGATTGAAATTTCTTTTGAGAGCCAAATTTTTTAAACTTAAACTATATAGGTAGGTACACTGTTATTAACTTAATTAGGGTACTCCTAAGGCTTGGGAAGAGCCACACTCAAGGGGCCAAAGAGCCGCATGTGGCTCGCGAGCCACAGTTTGCCAACCACGGGCCTAGGCTATATTTCTAGGAGAATAATGGTTGGATATGGTAGAATTTATATTTTAAAAGTTCTTGACCCAACACTAACTTCTAATGAAGCCTCAGATTCAAGGAAAGAAAATATAAACATTGCATTATATCCATTTTACTTGGTTGACAAAGGCATAATGAATGTAATATCTGGTACATGAATATTTCTGATTCTTAAAAGCTTCAAGTCTCTCAGAAATGTAATATTTCCCAACTCTTGAATTGAAAGGATTTTTCTGTATGTATTTCTCTAATTTCTCATTCAACAAATAGTGTTTTAACCAAAACACACACACACACACACACACACACACACACACACACACACACACACATTTCTGGTTTCTGTTCATGGGGAACTTTACAGTTTAATTATGGAAATGGACAATTAGGAGTACACTTAGGAAAATGATTATAAGTTTATCCTTGTGATGGTCTATCCCTAATAGGGGAGTAAAATCAATATTATTGGTGACGTGACTCTTGTCTCTTCAAGTAGCTGGAAGGGAGCATAGCCAAAAAACAAAGAGGCATTTATTTTTAGGCTAAGTGGCTGACCTGGAAGAGAAATGGAAAATATATTAAGGAAATCACAACTTCTCTAAAAGTCTTTGGGGGGGGGGGCTGGGGGGGAGGATTATTATTGCTTTTCCCTGAATACTATTCCCTGAATGATCTCCCATTTTTAGTTCTTTGAGCACCTATGAAGCTGCAATTATCCCTATGTAGGTAAGTGATATGCTGGGGTGGAGGAAATGGCATTGTGCTACCTATCTTTAAATAAGGGTGCTTACAACATTTTTATAACTGACTTCTTCACACACACCATGTGAGGATACAGCCGGCTAGCTGTTAAATGGAGCAAACAGAACACCTCAGCTGCATTAATGAGAATGTTTCCTCTCTTAAAAAAGGTTGCAGAATTACTCTTATAGCTACTTCCCCAAAACATCTACTTACTGTTCAGTAAGTATTACGGAAATCTGTCTACAATCAAAGTAAGAAGGCTTTTTTCTTTGTTCATGCTTCAGATGTTTCTGTTCTTCACTGAGAGCCACAGCCTTAAAAGCTCAGAATACATGAAATATTTCTGTGTAACCGTCTTTGCTTAGAACTGCTTTTGAGAAATATTTAACTAAAACGACCAAAATATTCAGCCATATATTTTAAAATTCTAACTATTAATTCCACTCATTAATCCCCATTAAAATTCTAGTGCTTTAAATTAATTCGCCCAAGGCTATATTGCATTAAGCAAATGTCTTAATGGTGTGCTTCTGTAACAATTCAACAATGCATATTTGGTTTCTCTCTTCTCTCTCTCTCTCTCTCTCTCTCTCTCTCTCTCTCTCTCTCTCTCTCTCTCTTTCTTGTTCTCCTCTGCCTTTTACTAATTATGTGACCTTGGCAGGTTATTTAATCTCTTTGTACTTGTTTCCTCAGCTCTACCTACAATGTCCAAAGTAATAGTACAATTTTAGGACTTAATATTGATCAAGCTCTTAACTTCAATCTCTAAATTCTTTATAACAATTCAGATTATCTCTATAAAGACTTTGGAAGCCCATGGCCAAGAGAGACTAAGAAAGAAAGAGAGGGAATCACAATCTCACATTTCCCCTGGAAACTCAGAAAGGAATATTACCTTTCAGATAATGTCCCACTCATGCCCCAAGCTTTTCAGTGGTTCCTCGTTTCCCATAAAGTACAAGCTTATAGCTCTATATGCAAATATTTTATTAATATTGTCTCCACTTAGCTTTCAGCCCTACTTGTCATCACTCATCTGTGCTTTTTTCAATGGATTATTTACTGTATTCTGATTTTTTTCCAACTTTGCATTCACTTCCTGGCATCTTTTTTGAGCCATTTTGTTAAAAAAATCACACTCATTTCAAAACCCAGAATAGATTCCTTCTTCATTGTGGTGCAAAGACTTATTCCAGTATTTCCACATATCCACATTCATTTCCAGTCCTCCCTCCCTCAGCAAACACAAGTAAATCAATTGTGGCCTCTTCATCAATTGAACTTTGCAGCAATCTTGTGCCTATATCATTGTGGCTACTTGTGCCCATTCTTTTTGTGCCAAAATATGACTAAATCTTTGCAGTACAGTCATTTATATTCTTATCTTCTCTCCTCTATTAAGTTTAAAACTCTTTGAAACAGAAATGACACTCATCTCTGTTTCCGTGGAAATGCCTACCACCAGTCCCTTGTTATAAGTAAGACCATAATACATATTAGATGATTAGAATTAAATAGAGCCATTTTTTCTCTTCACTGAGCAATCCAGAGCCCAACAGTGCCCACATCTATCCTTCTCCAACAACATACCAAGTCTGCAAACTGAAAACTTAGTTCATCTCCTCCACCTCCCTTCACTTTGCTCATGTACTCAGAGTGCATCAAGAGCCTATCTGCAGTATAAATTGCCAGAAGGGGAGAAAGACTTTGATTACAGTTGTCGCCTTTTCTGTTTGTTGGTTTCCATGGGGTTTGTGTCTTTATGGAGGCATTCTCCCAGTAGTCACATCCCCAGCTAATGTTTACACTTATAATTATTCATGTCATTTGCAAATTTACTTCACCTCTCATTAGAACACAGTAAAGTGTTCATACTAAAATAGAACAACAAAAGCAGTAATACATCACATACAATCTACTGAGATACTCTGATAAGAGCAGAGCAGAGGGTATTTAACTTCAAAGGGAAGAAGACAACGGAAGTTAAGACAATTCTGCCAGGTTATTGTATTGCCTTTAGTAATTTGTTGGAAGAGAATGAGTGCTGGATCTAAAATTGATGCTTTTTTTTCCTTTCTTTTTTTTTCTTTTTTTCCCCTTTATTGATTAAGATATTACAAATGTGTCCTTACCCCCCCAATGTCCACTCAGCCATGGAAAATGAAGTGAGAATTAATCCTGGGAGGATGCCTTGGTTGCTGGAGAAAGTAGAAACCAAGAGGTAATTGACATTTTGTTTTTTTCCAAAGGGGCCTCAGATTAACTATGCCCATGGGAAATTTGTGGAATTGATTTCAGGACCTAATAGCAAGATTGACATTTCTTTAAAAAGATTTCATCCTCCATGTTATCCAAAACTCAGGAGTTGTATGCTTCCCGACCCTCTAAAAACTATGGCCCTTCAAGGGACAATAACTCCTGAGGTCTTTCAGCAATTTAAAGAGGTGACTTTGTTTATTTATCTATTCTAGAAATATCTAAAGAGAATCTATGATATTTAGGGCCTGGGCACAATAAACAAAGTACATAGAAGTTCCTGCTTGCTTAAACTTCTTTCTAATGATAGGAGACAGATAGGAAAGCAATATAAATAAAAAATACAATGTTAGATAATGATGGGTACTATGCAGGAAAAAATAAGAGCATATTTTATTGAGAATATGACAGATAAGCATATATCTGAAGAAGGTAAAAGAAAACACATTAACATAACTAGGAGAAGAAAATTTCATGCAGAAAAAATATCAAGGATCTGAGGAGTGAATGTGATTAGTTTGCATAAAGAAAAGCAAGGAAGCCATTCTGACTGGAACAGAATGAGCAGAGAGCAAGAATAGTAGGTGATGAGGCCAGATTATAGACGGTTTTGTAAATCATTGTTAGAACATTGGCCTTTATTTGACAGATATGGGAAGTAAAGAAATTTTTGAGTAGAGTGACACGATCTGATTTATATTTTAAAAGAATCACCATCGGCTTTGTTGAAAATAGACATCAGGAGGGTACGGGAGGAAACAATGAGACATATTAGAAGGTTATTTTAATAATCTAGGCAAGAGAGGCAGTGCCATGCACCAACTTTGTAGTAATGGAAGGGGTGAGACATAGTTGGAATCTGGATTTATTGTTGAATCTGACCGGTGTGTATAAAAAAGGATTCAAGGATGGTTTCAAATTTTTAATTTGAGCAATTAGCAGTGCTGCTAAACAGAGCTTCCTTTCACTGGGACGAGGAACACATGGAGAGGAGAGTAAAATGGGTTTGAGGGGAAGGGATTGCTCGAGGTGCAAGTGTTTGGGCTTCGCACAGTTTAAGTTAACATAAGGCCTGGTGAATGGAAAAGGAAATAGAATTGAACAGGTAGCCTGGGCATTGGAGCCATGTTAGTACTGGGCAAGGTTCTTGGGAGTCCTTTGCAGTGTCCTAAAAGCAGGGATGAATTTTCTTCAATATGTATTCCTCATGGGGCTTGACTTTAAATCAGCAAAGGCCATACTTCAAACTCAAACAGGACCTTCATACCCGTTAAAAGATGCCAGGGACTCAGTCTCTGCATCACTGCCCTCTGGGCTCCTCTTTTCTGAAACCTGGCTGTGGATGGGAGGGTGGCATCCCAGCTCTCTATTCCCTTTTGTTGCTCTCAGAGAAAAGGAGAGGCATCGCACATTTCATAGTTAGTCACTAAGGGGAACCAGCTAAGAGGCAAAAACAGAACAAAACCCCCCAAAGAGTCAGTTAAAGAAATTCTACAAAGCTTCTAGGTATGTTCTCTTCTCTTTGGCTTCGACTTCCTTCTGAGATAAGTGGAAGGGAAGCTGCGCAGTTCACCTTATCTGATGTTCCCCCACTTCTGCATTGACTTGAGATGTTTGGCTACAAGGCTACAACTCCATGAGGCATTGCTGTTTTTATTAACAATGAAAATAATACTAATTCCACTTAATAAACTGTTTTCCCAAATAACAGGGATGTGTGGCAAGACCTAGAAGCCAGTGCCACCTACCACCTGGCTACTTGGAGAAGATGGATTTCAGGGTCAGAAGCCTGCAGCAGAGTGAGAATGACTGCTCAGGTAATGTGGATAGGGGCCAGATTCTACCCCCTTATTATTTCAGGCCATTCAAGACTCACCAGACTCACAGAGTGTTCCTTTCATAAATACAATGACAGCTAGTTGAAGTTTAACCACAGGTGAGTAGAATTTTGAAATTCAAAAACAATATCTTCAAGTAGGTAGAATACTATAAAGCTTGCAGCTTTCAAAAGGAATTAAATGCACCAAGCCAAGACAATGAAAGGTAATAGTCTTAGAACTGAAGGACCACTATTGTTTGGGGGAAACTTGTTTACTTTGCATTCCAAGTCTGTCTCTGCTATTGAGTTAATGTGTGACCTCAGTTCAGGCCATTCCCCTCCCTCTGTCTTATCATCTTTTGAACTAGAATAATAGCTTGAATTTTCCTTTCGAGGCATGTTAGGAGGAATGGATGCTAATTATGAAGAGCACTCAGTTACTGAAGCACTGTTTACGTGAATATTTTCATGAGTATTTTTGAAGAAATGCTCTGAATGATAACCATTTGAATTTAGCCTTGGATGAATCTCTTAAGTTGTCGATAGTTCAGTAGCTGAATCTGAAACTGTCTTAACCACTCCAGATGGAGCTTTTTCGTTTGTTTCCTTGAGTTATTTTAGCTGTGGCAAATAATCATGTGATACATCGTCATCAAATAATTATATGATGAGTAATGAGGCTCACTGAAAGAAAGAGACAAGATTGAATCTTACAACGGGATCTAGGTCCCACTCAGTTGCAAAATACTTCTTTTTGAAATCCCCAGGAGAAGAGAGATCTAATGTGATCTCTCCATTTTTCTCAGTGGAGCACTGTCCACATTTCCTCCCAGTATCATAACTAAATAAAATAACAGTAACTAACATTAATTACCATTTACTCTGTGCCAGTGCTTTAGATATATTGAATCCTCACAGCAATTGTACTATTAATTTTTCGATGTAGAACTGAGGAAACTGAGGCACAAAGGATTAAAAATCTGTCCAAGGTCACAGGGCTTGTAAATGGAAGAGAGAGAAAGAGGAGAGGGAGAGGGAGTATAAAATGGGTTAGCACATACAGGATATTTAATAAATGCTTGCTTCTTCCTCTCTCCCACCCTCGTTTCTTTCAATTCACATATTAATTTATGTGGTATTTATTAGTTATTAATTCATCCATCTATTCAACTATTTATTTTTGCAAACATCGCCTGAGT
Organism: Myotis myotis; assembly: GCF_014108235.1. NCBI lineage: Eukaryota > Metazoa > Chordata > Mammalia > Chiroptera > Vespertilionidae > Myotis > Myotis myotis. The sequence continues at coordinate 28,485,592 of NW_023416318.1, forward strand.
TCGGCCATATAGCAGGTATTGTGCAAAGCACTTTGCAGAATTTATTTCATTGCATCTTCACCACTCCTCTGTAATGAGAATCCTACAATTGTCTCCATTTTATAGATGGAGAAACAGGCTTACTGATGTTAAGTAAATAGTTCAAGGCCATAAAGCTATCAAGTTGTGGCACCTCACTGTTATCATTTTACATTCACTAAGCACCATTTATGCTTTTATTTCTTTCCCAGTGTACTGTCACATTTGTTACATTGGACTAAAAACAAAAGGTTGCAAACTCCTCATGGGACTACATGTCATGTACACCTGTAGCATTTGTGTGTACTTAGGGTAGATGCATAGTAAATTCTTGCTGATTTACTTTACAGAGTAAATATTTTTCTTATTACATAATTGATGGCAACAATTTTTTTAAATGTCCTTTAATTTAAGGGATTAAGTAATCTGTCCAAGGTCACAGGGCTAGTAAATGGAAGAGAGAGAGGGTTAATATGGTATACTGTTCAAACTATGACACTTCTGAAAGTAAAACATTTCCCATATTTACTTAGGGGAACTGGACTAAACCAAGACTGTTGTGGGCTAATCTAGATTTATTTACCTTATTAACATCTCATAACTAATTAGTAAAAGAGTTTTCAGAGTCTAAACATTTTGTACAGGAGGGATTAATGGGAAAATGTTATTTCAAAACTTTACCATTCCTTTTTCAATAACACAAAATTTTTCACTTTTTGCTCTTGGCAGAAGCAGGGATGGAGAGTGTTGAGTTCTTCATGGAAACTTCTTGAATCTTTATAACTTAACATTTAGTAACTACTGATGCAGATATACCAGACAAGTAATTTCTATAGGTTGAAATTAAAGACTAAATGGAAATCTGCAGCCTGTCCAATGTTTCTAAAATGCCAAACATTTGATAGGTGGATATTGCCTTTATATAAACCATTTCAATTTTGTAATCTTCATTTTTATATTCTGTACATATACAACCCTCTATCACTCATTTATCATCTCTTATCTATCTTCATCGCTAGCTAGCAAATGGTGAACCTAAGTGTGCAAATTGAGTGACTACCAATGAAATAAAGCTGGATTCACTTGTAAAAACATATATTTTGAATAACAGGCAACACACAGATGGCCCAGCATATATAGTGTCAGTTTTCACTTTGAAAAAATAAAAAAGCAGGAGATTGTGCAAAAAATGTCCCTGAGTATCAGTTATGCACAAATGATTTTATAGCATGTAGAAAACTGATTTAATGAGGTTTAATAGCAACTGATGACTGGTAAGGGTTCCATTTGTAACAAATGTTCCTGGTAATCTTGCTTTAGAAACTACTGCAGACCTAGCTTATTAAGGAATTAGTCTCTGACTAGGTAAGCTCTAAACACTCTATCACTGTTAATGAAATAGTTTCATGTAGCTGCAAGAAACTTTAAGAGTTGATGTGTGGAGGCAGGCAAACTGAACATCTAGTGCATTTAAACTACATAATCTGAGATGAATGATGTCCATTGGGAACCTGAAAAGCTCAGAACTAGGTATAGACTGGTGTGAGCAAGAGTAATATCCTTGTTTGTACTTGGTGTTTAATGGCTGAGTTGCATTTAGGGAAAGATTTATAAAGTCTTTCTGTGGCAGCTCAACAGAATTTGTGCACAGAAAGCCTCTTATAGGTATCATAGCACTGACCCCCTAAACACATACGCATGCATGCATGCACCGACACATGTGTACACACACATATCTTGCACATGCATGCATGCGCACATGAACACCTACACACATGTGTCTTGTATCCCTTGGAAATGTTTCTCCATTAATAATAAATCTTAGCAGTAATTTTAGAGATAGAAAAAAACATATTTTCATATGGACACTTTATGCCCAATGTTAATGTTATCCATGTCTTCAATTCTTGATAGAGCGCATAGGTTAGCACTGGGAGGCTTATGAAGCTTAATGGCCATGTTATGGATAAAAAGTTTCCATCTTTTTAAAATAAAATTAATAGCCTCCTTCCCTACTCCATGTTTAGCCATTTAATATAAACACTGTTAACAGTTCAGTGTTTATCTTTACTACTTTTTCTTTTGTTTGTATAAACATGTAAAAATATGTATTTATTTGGAAGTTGCATATTTTTTTGTTTTTAAAACATTTGTCTTTATTTAATTAATAAACCATGAACATCCTTTTGAGTTACTACATAAAATTCTACTTAATTCTGCATAGTATTTCATAGTATATAGTAGATATACCGTATACACCATAATATATAACTGGTATACTGTAAATCTTTCAATCATGTCCTGATTGATATACAGTCAGGTTGTTTCCATTTTATGCTATTACATGTCTTCCTGTCTTGGTAGAGTGTACAGGTTAGCATTGGAAGGCTTATGGGGCTTAATGGCCATGTTATGGATAAAAAGTTTCCGCCTCTTAAATTCTGCTCCTATAAAATAGGCATTTTCTTCATGAAAAGTTGTGAGAAAATGAGCTAAAAATATGGTACTCCTTTTGAAGAACTGGTCAGTGAATGCGACTCTTCAAGAGAGTTCTCCAAAAACGTTTGGTTTTGCACAGCTGCTGCACAGGACACGCCCCATGTTTGACACCTGAGGCAGCCTGCCTTCTGCATTCATAATCTAATCCAGGTGCTTTCATTATAAGTGCTCAGAAAAATCCTCCCCCAAATTCCCATCTGAAAAGAACACTGCTACCTACACCATGAAAATACAACTGCTGCATGAGAGACTAACCTCAGCCATGATCTGTTTTTTTCAAGCTCAGACTGAATTAGAGACAGCCACTAAGACTGGAGGATGAGAAATGAGCTTAGGTGGCTCATGGTTGGTGTTTTAAAATGCTCCATCCCTTAATCACCATGCCAACACACTCAACAAAAATAACAACACAAATTCTACATGGTATGCAAACTATTTCCTTTACTTCACCAGAAAATGCTGAAATCCGTGGGTTCTATTATTCATTGAATGTCCAGCATATGCAGTGCTGGATCTACAACAGACAGACTAAGCTAGGGATTAAGGAATGAATGATCCAGAGATACAAAAAAAAATTCTCAAAATAGTGATACTTTAATTTTTTCAAAAAAATCACAGGAAAATTCAAACTTTAGTTTGATTTTCTAATATTTATTTTACAACTTACAATTTTTTTATTTGTTAAGTTTCAGAGACTTTTGATTCTATAACCTTCTCAGGGTTTAGGGGTCCTTAATTTCTTAATATGATCATACTACACATCACAGTGAACGTCATAGAAATTATATACAAGTATCAGATCTAAGCTCAGTATCCTGTGCTTCAGTCCATTGCCTTATTCGTCTCTGCCTCCTTATTTTATCTCCCTCATCCTTGATTGACCCCATAAAGCATATCATGCTTCCTATACAGGCTTTGTTACACCACATCTGCTTAAGTGAATGTGAGTTTTCTCTGCAAGACACCCTTTTAACATCATATTTAAAAATTTTAAGTCATTTCCTATTAAAAAATCTCACTGGACTGATCAAATGAAGTGCAACTTTTTTGTATATAGTTTGGCCATGAGATGGTCAGGGCTATTCCTAATTATGGAAAACTAAACAAATTACAGCAGTACAAGGGACAAACACTATAATATGTGCATAAAAAGTGTGCTATGGCAGCACACTTGTTATAGAGAGATGACTTGGGCCTCAATGGAGAGGATGAATTTTGGTGATTCTCTCCATTTTAACCTTTAGGCCTGTGGGACAGATGTTAAAAATGACAACTTCATGTCCATTTTATAGCTTATATGAACTCTCTGAATTCTTGTTTCACTTACACACTCACCACTCTATGTGCACACTTCTTGTATTAGCATTCAAAAGACCTTATTTAGCATCAAACATCTTATTTTGAATATTGTATTTGTTTTATATGACTGCTGCTTTATAAATTACCACATACTTATGATTTAAAACAACACCAATTTATTATCTCATAGTTAATGGTCATAGGTTAGAGGTCTAACTAGTACGTTAGAGGCCTGACATGGGTCTTACTGAGCCCAAATCAAAGTATAGGCTGAGCTGTGTTCCAATCTAGAGGCTCCAAGAGAAAATGGTTTCATTGCCTTTTCTAGTGCATAGAGACTGTCCACATTCTATAACACCTGATCCCTCTTCTCCAGCTTCAAGGCCAGCAATGTCTGGTTGAATTCTTACATTGCATCACTGACCTGCTTCTGTATTGCATTTCTTCCTGTGACTCTTCCAATTTTAAGAACGCTTTTGATTACATTGGTTCTACCCGATAATCTAAAGTAATCTTCCTATTTAACATCAGCTGATTGACAGTCTTCATCCCATCTGCAACCTTAGTTCCCCTCGGCCATGCCAAATAACATGCTCCCAGGTTCTGGGGATTGGGATGTGGACATCTTTGCAGGGCCACAATGATCACTTGCTGAATATCCTCCCCAAGCCAGCCTCAGAGTTTCCATGACACATCACAGCACTCTAAATCTGCTTTCCTCATTGTTGAGCACTCAGGCAGTGGTAAGCCCGCCCATGATGCTGGATGTAAATTCTTCTGACTTACCCTTTTGCCTAGATCTCTGGAGGAGGTGCAGAATACTGACTCAAAGTCTTTGCATAATTACAATTGATCTACTGATTACTCTTATTAAAAGAAAGGTACTTTTGCCCACAGGTGTGGCCCAGCGTTGTCATGTTTCACAAATGAACCAAGAGGTTGCCTGTTCGATTCCCAGTCAGGGCACATGCCCAAGTTGCAGGCTCAATCCCTAATAGGGTGCATGCAGGAGACAGCTAATCGATGTTTCACTCTCATTGATGTTTTTAACTCTCAATCCCTCTCTCTTCCTCTCTCTCTAAAATCAATAAAAACATATTTTTAAAAGAAAGTCCCTTTTATAAGCCTTCTCATTTAATTCTTATACCAAAGCTTTGAAGTAGTTTTTGTTATAGCTCTCATTTTGCCATTTTTCAGATGCGAAAACTAATGTTCAGAGAAGCTAAGGAGAGAGCTAAAAGAGTTGGCACCACACTCAAATCCAGGCCTCCTGTCTTCACACTGATGCTGTATCTGCGACGTACCCCTCCGTAACAGCTCCTCTGTGGGATGCCCTGTCGGGTTCACATAGTAACAATGCTCCTGCACAGAATCTCTACAATTTATGAAGGATTCTCTTTATTTCCTATCCACATGCTCCAAAACCCCTCTGAGCTTCTCCTGCCATAAGAAATCCTCCCCCTCCTGCCAGAGCCCCCAGCAGCCTGTCTCCCCACCCATGCTTTTGCAGGAGAGCAGGCTCATTCTGGCTCCAGCCATGGTCTTTTTCCTCTTCAGATGGGAAGGAGGAGAGAAGAAAGGGAAGCAGGCCCTCGTATAGATGTGAAAAGCTTTAGTTCTTGTCTCTCTCGGTGCTACCTGCTGTTTTGCTTTTGTAAAAAATCACCGCCAGCCTAGCAACATCAACCTGTAATCTCCAGTCACAATCAGATCACACTTTTATTTCCTGGGATTCTGAGAGGGACTGGGGCTTCAGAAAGTTATAAATATAACACTTTACAAACTGAACTGATGCCCAGGGATAAACCCCCTGCAATTAGCAACAGGACCTGTGCTGATTAGATAGGAGGCTTTCAAAGAGCTCAGGACATGTGTTGTCCGGGGTTTATCACATATCCCCCACCCTTCCTGAAATTGTTCTGTGGCACAAAAGACATGAGATCCAAGTCAGGTTCTTCTTAATGACCTCACTTTAAGTTATGTTTGTAAAGTATTTTTAAAAGTTTCAGATTCCTTTTCCTTGCATGATGTTATCCAATATTCACAGCATTCTGTGAAAGAGGCAAGGTGATTAATTTCATAGCAAGTATCTGTTTTCATAGATAAAGGTGTGGAAGTCCATAGCTAGTGAGTGGCAGAGCCAAGAACAGGATCCAAGCTCCAGGTTCCAATTCAATTCTATTTCCCTACACCATGTTGTTCTCATCATTTTCTCTCTCTTACTGTCTTTCCTGTTTCATTGGAAGGGGAAAGGAATTGAAGTGGCAATCTCTTACCCTTTGAGACAGCATGCAGGGACCTGGAGAGTATTATTCTAAGCGAAATAAGCCAGTCAGAAAAATACAAGTATCACATGATCTCACTCATAAATGGAATCTAATGAATAGAACAAACTGATGAACAAAATAGATCCAGAGATATAGAATCATAGAATAAACTGACAAATCTCAGAGGGTAGTCAAGGATGGGGCAGTGGGTGGGGAGAGATTAACTGAATAACTTATATGCATACTAGAGGCCTGATGCATGAAAGTTGTGCAAAGGTAGGCCTTGCAGCCCCAGTCACCTTGGCTGCTGCCTCATGGCCATGCCCCCCACCCACTGGTCGTTCTGGAAGATCATTCTGCCGTCCAGTCTAACTAGCATATTAGCTCTTTATTATATAGGATATGCATAGGGACATAGACAATAGTGTGGTGACGGCCTGGGTGGGGTGCAGGTGCAGGGTGGAGCAGGTCAATGAAGGATAAAGGGAAACATCTGTAATATTTTCAACAATAAAGATAAAATAAAATAAAGCTTTCCATGACATCATTGCTACTCAATGTGTATGGGCATTAGCCTAGTCCATTGGCTTCAATAAAATTATTCCTTTTCCAGTTACTTGCATAATCAATAAATATGTGTTGTCAGCCAACTTTCTAATAGCCCTGTGCTAAGTGCTAGAAGCAATTGCCAAAGAGGAAAGGTAAGATTACTATTATCCCAGGGCTTACATTGAGTGGGGAGAAAAAAAATGGAATTCATGGAATGTTAGAGACCATTTATTTTTAAAGAAATGCATGTTGATTATAAACGCAAGGAAGGATCAAAGAATGCAGTGAATACAAATGGGGCTTGAACTGAGCTTAAAGAATTTAAGTAAGGAAAAAGAAAGAAAGCAGGCGTTGTTTTACTTTGCTTTGTTTTTTATTAAGTTGGGGAAGACCTTTAACAAAAATCTGGAAGAGAGTAAGTCTGCTAACAGACATCATGAAGTCTGGCAGCTTTCTAATTCTGAGAAAACTAATCCTTAGATTCATCTTTTCACCTTTGTGTAAGTGACAAGGCCTCAACTTATACCCTTGCAAAACTTTGCTGCTGAACTCTTGCCAATAGTCAGAGTCTGAACTCCCTGACCCCCAATTTTGAGTGTGAGTCCAAGTGATCATGCTGACCATCTACCAGTCCTCATACATACACACGCTTGGATGGCATAAGACTGCTTTTATACAAAGTGAGGCAACAGCTGTGAGTATGAGAAAAACAGAGTACATTCTGTATTATTTTCCATATGAACAACTGTAAATCTACTTTTGCCACATCCTGTATAACTCAATGGCCTGCCACTTTCCCAGAAAATATAAACACAAGTCCTAAGTAAAGGCTTTGTTATACACATCCTATGTAAAATTCCCTGGTGCACTCACACTCACAACGGTAGAGACTTGCAATGCTTATCTATGTCTACATCTACTGTTCTTCTTCCAGGTACCTGGGAAGATTATCCTTCATTGCCCCTTCTTGAAATTGGCTAGGCCTGTTCTGGCCAATGGGTAATAGGTAGAAGTGACATGAGTGACATGTGTCGAGTGTAGATCAGAGCACTTAGTTCTCTGATCTGACACGAGACCCTCAACTATTTTTCTTCACCGCGCCCATGCAGCCGGCAAATTCCACCTCAGCCCCCAGAATGAGGGTGACATGGAGCCGAGTTCCCTTTCTAGGTGTGATTAACATAGACTGTGAATGAGAAATTAACCTTTGTTGCCTAAACCACTAAATGTTGGAGTTGATTTATTTTGTAGCATAATGTAACCCATTCTGAATACCTTACTTTACATTTTTGTGAATGAGCAGGTAGAATAAATTCAGTCTACTTCTACTCAGTGACTGATTCTCACCTGCCCCTCTTTATTTTCCTTAAGGTCCTTGATTTACATGTTCATTCCAGTCATGATGGGTATGCCTTATTTCCAGACCCTTTCCCAGCTTGGCAGGCATTTATCTCAAATATTTTGGTGGTAAAGAGAATTATCTTGTTCAAGGAGCTGGACCATGCCCTAGGAAGCTGGGCCATGAAGCAGAGGGTCCAGATGTGCAGACCTCTAGGAATCCCCTGAATGACTGTACATTGTTCCATGTTTCTAGATCAAAGGGTCTGATCCCTCCTCCTTCTGCCTGCTTTTAGGATGTACAATATTTTTAAAGCATTCTAAAACCTTGGTTTTGTTTGTTAGAGTACCCTAGGAAAAAGTTTGCCAAGATGCAATTCTAACTTTTCGAAATGGGCTGATATATGTAGGCTGGAGATAGTAAACTTTTACTTTTTTGGTGATTTTTGTTTCTTCCTCCTTATTCAAGGTTCACTTCCTTTCCCTTTCCCTTAAAGTTCTAACTGCTCCTGCTTATTAGATACCATCTTCATTATTAGAATACACTTTGTTGCCATAGCGATTCGTTCCTACTCTCACATTTTATTGCAGTTATAGTTGCTATGGGCAAAAGAGAAGGATGGGGGGAGAACACGATTTTATTTCCTCTCAACTAGTCAGGCTTTCTGTGATCTGAGGAACTGTTAATGCCCCCTGAAAGGGAGCAGTGTCACAGCCAGGAATAGCATAGGTGGTAGCACTGGAGGAAAGACAGATTGTTGCTCTCTAGGCGGCAACTTGCACAGTGCAGGATACTTTCCTGGCCCAGGTAGGATTACGTCATTCTTTTATTAACTCCTTCCCTTTAGGCTTCAGCATTTACACTAAAAGAAAGAAAAGCAAGGAGGCTCTCTATCAGCGACAAAGCTCTAAGAAGAAGCAGAAGTTGGACGGTCCTACCAAAGTACCTTTCTACGGTCACTAAGGACAAGGTCTCAGGGGATTATGAACCCCGACATTATAACCACCATCATCATTATCATCATCTTATACATGCATGTTTTTAATCTTTTAACCTGTTTTTACACACATCACCTATTTTTACTTTTTTTTTTTATTAAATGGCATGTACCTCTATTATCTTTCATACCGGCATCTTAATTCATCCATTTGTCTGTTTTTCAGAAAATACTTGCATACCTCCTACTGAGTTATTATTTGTATCAAACAGACAGTGTCCTAAGCTACCTGACTGTGCTACCACTGTTCTATGTGCATCAATGTAATCCCACCAGAACAGTCTTACAGAAGACAGCTTCTGTGTCCCCCACGGCGACCATTCTAATGGGACACACTCTGTAAACTTTTCAGGTTGATTGAGATTCAAGTTTTTATCCAGTATTTTCACTATGAATTAGACACTTACACCTTTGAAATAACCTGTGTGCCACAAGCCAATGATTTCTACTATTTGTATATTAAAAAGTGCACTTAAGTTTTCCTCTCTCAGCATGATATTAAACATAATCAAACCTTATAAATACTTCATAAATATTTTTGCAAGAGAAAAATCTGCTACTTTCAACTGTAATTTTTAAATGTTCAATATGTATAGACAAGCTGCTGTATTTTATATAAATGAATGTATTCATAGAGCAAACTTTAGATTTCAGAAAACAACACAGATTGCAGGAGTTTAAATTCCTGTTCATATTCCAGTAGAAATGAGTCATGTGTCCATTTTGGGAATCGTGGCAAATGATTGAGGAGGAGTGCCTCTTTACACTTGCTTGAGATTGCTATTTTATGGAGAAGCATTTGTGTTTTGGTGACTTAAGAGTGAGAGAGGTAGGTAGCTACCCATTCTACATGCTAAATTCTGCTTCCATTGCTCCATCTGTCCTGAACTTGGGCTGATATCTTGTCTAGGTAACACTACCCTCTACTGGGTGGAACCAGAACTTCTTCATAATCCTTTAACCCAGCAGCAATGGGTCCTGGAATTTTAGACTCTAAGGCAGCCGCGGGCAAACTACGGCCTGCGGGCCGGATCCGGCCCGTTTGAAATGAATAAAACTAAAAAAAAAGAAAAAAGACCGTACCCTTTTATGTAATGATGTTTACTTTGAATTTATATTAGCTCACACAAACACTCCATCCATGCTTTTGTTCCGGCCCTCCAGTCAAAAAGTTTGCCCACCCCTGCTCTAAGGTCTTTCAGGATATTTTACAGAGAAGGAAACTGAGATCCAGAGAGTACAATGGTCAGGGCTGTGACTCTTGACAATTTATAGAGACCAGTAAAAAGAACTCTGCTTTCCATATTCTTAGATGGCTATTTCCCCCCCCCCCCCAAAAAAAAGTGCAGAGTACAAAGTGAGGCTCTGAACACAACACACAACAAAAACTATAAATGTCTGCCTTGCAGCTATGGGAACATTTGTTAAGTAACCAAATATCTATTGCTGCTTGAATTTCCTGTGCTATTTTAAAATAGGTCAGGTGAATTTTTCAAGATTTATCATAGACCTTGACAATATTCTTAAAACCACTGTAATGTAGTTTTTCTTTCTTTTAAAAATGTTTCACCATTTGCTTTTTCAATAAGAATGTATTTTCAGATGGAACTTTGTCCCAAGGGGCTCTGGAGGTTTGTTCATGGGTGCACTTTAAGAGCAGGGTTTTTCTAATCAGAGGACTTTAATTGGTGTCTTTTATGTTCTCCCACTTTTCATGAGGCATTTTCTGTTAGCTCTACCTGCACAGAATTGGTCACATGAATAGAGGAGGCAGCCATTTGCAGGGGAATGGGAATTTGAGGGGCCAAAAATACCATGTGCCCCAAATTACAGTAACACACCATCTCTTCCTAATTCAAGTGTATTGATCTTACCTTTCTAGAACACACGTAAGAAAGAATCTACACATAGTCTGTGAAGATAAAAAAAGAAAAGTGTTATCCAGCTCTTAATATCTTAAGAGTGGCCTCTGTGCCCTCACTTAACCTCTTCATTCTCTTATTTCACATAAATCCCTTAAAGTTACTTAAAAATATATGAAGACAGCAAATTATGGGGTAGGGGCAGGTATGGTGGCAAAATGAGCTGTTATACGCATGCACACACATAGGGGTAGGAAGTGATAGCTGATGGCATGACAGAAAAGAAGAAACAAAATAAATAGACACAACTAAAAGAATCGTGGTATCAAGGTCACTAACAACCCTTCAGAAAGGAATCAAAATTCACACACACCTCAGGAGAGTCTAATAGCTTTTTAATGGACTTAGCATGGTTAAAATATGATTAGTGTTTAATTTAATCTAATATCCAGTGAAGAGCTAGACTCCCTTTATTTAGATTTCTATTAAAAATATTTAAACAATAGGGACTTCATGAATTCATCCTCAGCTATTCAGAAAATTCAACAATCCCAAAGAAACTGTAAGATAAAAGAACTTGATGAACTTCTTTGACTGATTCTTTGGAATTCCCATAATAAAATATAAAATTGCTTTATTTGAGTCATTCAACCAAAATATATCCAGTGCCTAGTCTCCTATGTGTCAGGCAATGTTCTACTCACTAAAGATGCTGTAGGAACTAATGAAACACAAATTCTGGACCTCACTGCAGACCAATGGAAGAAAAAATACATTAAACAAAATAAGTAAATAGATATATAAAAAATGTGAGATGGCAAAAAATTTGGGAGATAATGGGGACACCATGTCCCAGTTAAGCTGGGGAGATTTTGCAATTTTAATAAGCTAATGAGGAGAGGTTTCCCTGACAAGGGCTTTGGGGAATCAGGCAGGTGTCTGGTGAAGCTTCTGTGTCACACCTTATACCTTTACACTGCATTATCTGCAGTCCCTCTGTATTCTCAATTCTAAACTCCACATCTGTCCACTCTCTCTTTTATCTTTAGTTCTCTTCTACTCACTGACGGCAACAGCCCTTGCATCAGATGCTGATCCTACTTCCTTTGCACTGTCTCTCAGCCTCCTCAAGTCCCCACTTCCCTTTAATTCGTGGTCAGCCATTATTACCACTCCCGGACACTTACCCTAAAATTTCTTTCCCCCCCCTTTGCTTCTCTGTACTTATTTAGTAAAACCTCAGCCCTGGGGAAATCCAAATTGTATTCTACTTTGTGCTGATTGCCCGTCTCCAAATTAAAGACCACTAACCTCAACAGGGCTCTCAATGCTGCTCAGAAATCATACCACAGTATTCTAGTCCATTTCCTCTTCCACATCCTTGATGAATATCCCACGCCCTTTCCTGTCTCATTTTAGCTCCAATGTACTCTCAGTCCTGTGACCTTGCTTCCTATTTCACTCAGAAAAAGAAATCAATGACAAGAAAACTTCCACAAGCCCTACCACCATACCCACCCAGCAATCAGCATCGTGCTGCCTCTGTCCTATTAAGGTAGATGAAACATCTGTGCTGCTAAGCCATTTTTTAGCATTTCCACCTTGTCCTATTTTGCCCATCTGAAGTCACCCCAGAAACCCTGTCCTGCATCATCAGCCTACAAACAAATCTGCTCTTGAGTCTAGTCTCTTCCCAGCTACAGAGTCATTTATTGGCTCCTTTACAGCAAAACACCTCACAGGAGTTGCCTATACTTAGTGTGTCTGATTCTTTTTCCTCCGAGTCTCCTTTTGAGACGACTCTAATCAGGTTTTGCTCTTACTAGCTTCCTCAAACTAGTTTCTCAAACTCACCAAACTCTACTTTGCTAAATCCAGTCATTACTTTTCAGCCTTCATCTGTTGACCCTCTGTACCATTTGACTTAGTTTCCATCAACTATTAATGCTTCTTTTTATTGCCTGTCACCTGTAGGTCCCAAAGGGATTTTAGTGGAAATGCACTGGAGCCTGGAATCCGGAATCTGTGAGGAGACTATAATAAAGATCACATTTGTATAGCACTTGACATTTTCAAAATATTCTATATATCACCTGCTTTAATATTTAGAATAACCCCAGCAGAAAGGCATTTTTTCCAATGAGAAATATTAAGAAGGAACAAGTGACAAAGATAGGATCACATCCACTTATGTATCTTCCTGGAGGCAGAAGCGAGCCTGTGCTGGATGGGGGCATTGGATGGTGGGGGTTGAGTAGAGTTGGGCAGTGCAGCAGGCTGAAGAGGGAATCTTGCCAAACCAAAGAGAGGAAAGAAAATTTTTTAAAAAATGTAAGAGGCTAATTTTGTCCTATTTGTCATTTTATGTCCAGACTATTTTAAAGTATAAGGCATGCTATTAGGAAAGTTTAAAGTAATAGGGAAGAATCCTTGAGGTTGATTTTTAAAAAAGGATAAAATAAAAGCCATTGGGTTCTGCTCTCATTCCTAATGAGAAATCATCAATGATGCTCTAAATTCCAATTTTTGCTCTCCTTGCAAATACCCATTGCTAAAAAATGTGATGGGCTGAAAGTTATGGGCTGGAAGTTTGTGACCCCTCCAATTTATATGTTGAAATCCTACCCCTCTCCCCTCCATGTGATGGTTTTAGGAGGTAAGGCCTTTGGGGAGTGATTAGTCAAGAGGGTGGAGCCCTCATGAATGGGATTAGTGCTCTGATTAAAGGGACACAGAGAGCTCTTGCATCTGCTCTACTATGTGATGATACAGACTCTGTGGCTTCAATAACAGAAATGTCTTTCTCCTCGTTCTGGAGTTTGGGAATTCCAAGTCCAAATTCAGTATTTGGTGAGAGCCTGCTTCTAGCTAGGTCCTCACATAGCCTGAAGGGAAGGGATCTCTCTGGGGTCCCATTTATAAGGGCGCTAGTCTCATTCATGAGGGCTCCAACACTCATGACCTAATCACCTCACACAGGCCCCATCTCACATGGAAAACTAAATTTTAACATATAAATTTTGGGGTAACACAAACATGCAGTCTATAGTAGTGCCCAATAGTTTTCACCTTGAGTCTAATATTTCAAGAGGATCTGGAATTCTTTCGAGTTTTCAGAGACTGACCTGAGAAGTTTGTCACCACCACTGTTTCTAGAGTCAGTCTTTGGACACAAGGAAGTCTAGGCAATACCTAAGAGACCTAGAAAAAAGTTGCTTGCCAACCACCTCAGCCCCCTCCTTTTTCTCCTCTCTCTCTCTCTCTCTCTCTCTCTCTCTCTCTCTCTCTCTCTCTCTCTCACACACACACACACACACACACACACACACACTTACACACACACACCATGGCTCTTATATGGAAACAGTAGCAGTTCAAGCTAGTAAAGCATTCCTCTGAGAATCTTTCCACACACATTAAACCTTTCTCTTTCTTGGATCTGAAGCTGATAGAGAATACTTAGATGAACTAAATAATAAAGAGATCCCATTACTGTCATTTATTTCCATACATATAAGGATAAAAAGGCCATCCTCGCATGAAATTGTAAAGCTGATTACCTTTCTCTGCTCACTTTAAATCCAATCACTTAGCACAATCCATCAGCATTCAAATACATGGAAGATTGCAGTCTCGTAAATTGAGACAATCCGATTCAGTGCCTTGACACTGCATTTGCTATCAATTACGACAGTCATAATCTCAAGTATTAGAGGAGGAATGGTGTATTAACCTAAATACTACTCAAGAGACTGTGCTGCTTTTACTATATTTTTAATTCAAATTATTTTATTTTGTGCATTGCACTTCTGTACGTCCAGAAAGAGAATCAGTGATGTGGGTGTTATACCCACTCTGGCCTCTGTTTCTTACTCACTATTTTTAAGTCCTACTTCATCAATCCTTTTCATGATCTGTGTTCTTGATATCTCCTCAGTCTATTTTTGCTGTGTCTTCAAAGACTTGTTTTAATAGAGATATGCCACCTACAGTATGTAGCAATGTGACTGAGAAAGAAAACTCATGAGTATTTTAAGCAAGTTAACTTCTCTGAGCCCAAATCTCCTAATATCTAAAATAAAGATAATAACACCCACCTCGATGGATTGTTATGAGAACTAAAGAGGATAATATGAGCCAGTGAACCTTGTCTTCTCTTTCCCTCATCTGGGGTTATTCCAGAACTGTCCATGTCAGAATAAAAAATGTGTTTTAGTTAAAAATGCATCTTTCTTTATGTTTCCCTCTTTTCCCCCCACAGAGATCTTTATAAAGGAAAAGGAAATAATAAAAAAGACAAAGCACCTACAATCTCACTACTCAAAATATATTAATTCAACAAATATGTATTAATCTATTTTGTACCAGGTATAGTCTAAGTTTTAGGAGTACAGTACTAAAAAAACAGACAAAAATCCTTGCCCTCAAATAACTTAAAAATAGCTTGCATTTTTTTTTTTTTTTGCTTCTTCCTCTCTCTCTTCTATATACAGACATATAAAATGTGGTTGTAATCCTAGTAACCACACATTTTATTCTGCTTCTTTCATCTAATATTAAATGTTTAAGTTTCCATGTTGTTAAACTTCATAATTTTAGTCTCAGCATAATATTCATTGAAGTTGATACATGATAATGTAATTGCCCAGTCCCCTGATGTTGGAAATGAAGTTCCAGCACCCACCCGCCACTACGGTGAACATCCCTGTACATCTCCCTTTTTCTGCTGCTTCCCTTTGCATAAATACATCCGGGTAGGATTGCTGGGTCAACATATAAGAACGTTATTAGTCACATCATTTAGGTGTAAGTAAGAGAAGAGTCGGACTCATTGTTCTCTGGTGGATTCTATCTACATAATGTGGTGACAGTATATAATTTAGTTCTCCGATATTTGAAACATATGTAGAATGCTTTAAGAATTCAAACTATATTCAGATAAGAGAGAAAATATAGAGACAAATTTTAGTGACATCACTCTTAGAAATAACAGAGGTGGAATTTCCAAAGTGCAGGGTAGATGTGGCCTCATGGGGCAAAAGAGAATCAGAATGGGCAGAGTGGGCTGAGGTTATGCCAAGGTCACAATGTGGAATGGATACATTTGAACATGATCTAATAAATGGTGGAGAGGCATTGTCGTTCCTTCAACAGGGGAACAGCACAAAAAAAGCCGTGCTATGTCCTCTGGAATAGCAATATTGTCTTGCTCGAGGGAAGCTAGGTACTATATTTTATTTTACTGAGCTTTTACATTTGTTAGCAACCCCCAAAGCTTTCTCTCCCTGTTTCTCAAGGCATGAGAAATATAAAAACACCTAACACAGGATCAAGCCCAATGTGCTGATAGAGAATATCCTAAATGGAACATGCCTGGTCAGCACAGCCTGCTTGACCCTCGGATGATGATAAAGCAGAATTGATAATCCCAGGAAGGGGGTAGCGGCTCTTTATGATGGAAGTCTTGCTCCTGCGCTATCCCAGTGCAGTCCCTCCATTCCAGGTAATTAGGCTTCTTCTACTCATTAAATGAGGCAGCATTAACAATCCGCTGACATTTCAGCCCAAAGGCCAGAGTACAGATGAGAGATGTTGCTTTTTGTTCCCTTTAAATCAAAGGTTTTGGAAATTGACTAAAAGGGCCGCCAGAGGCTGAAGAGCATACTCAGCTCCCTTTGGTGGACTTGGATGTGGTAGCGATTAGGCACCATTCAGGCTACTGCCTCCAATTGGTAGAATGGAAAAAAAAACACACACAAAAAAACCTGACAATGTTTTGAGAACAGGGTTTGTTCACTGTATAGTTGTTTTCCTTCAGTGTAACTGGGAAAGTGCCTGGATTGGTGCCCACCACACAGTACAGGCTCAACAAACATTTGACTAGTAAATGAATGAGCCATATAATAGTTTCTTATTAAATATTTGGAAATTGCCTTCTTGCTTTGTTTAGGAGTTTTCTGTTTCTGAATCTTTGTGACTAGACATTAGTAAGGCATAAAACTGATTTTTTTCCTTACACTATTGTGAAAGAATTTTTTTTGAGAAGAAAAGGAAGGAGAAAGCAGTATGAATTTCACCATAGGCCTTCATTACAGTTAGTCATTATTAAAAGGTCTCCTGTCAGTTGTAAGAACAGTTTTCAAAGCTGTAATCTACACTAATAAAAGAGAAACATGGTAATTAGTGTCACTCCGCTACCCTTCCCATTGGCTAATCAGCGAGATATGCAAATTAACTGACAGCCAAGATGGCGGCCGGCAGCCAGGCAGCTAGAAACTAACATGAGGCTTGCTTGCCTCAGTGACGGAGGAAACCAACGTTCCCCGCCTGCGGCTGCAGGCCTCTGAGCCTGCAGTTTAAGAAACTATGTAACAAATACCTCCAGACTTCAGCCAGTAGGATCGCAACATTGTAAGCAAAGGCCAGAAACCTCCTTTCAGCAGCGGAGGCCTAAGAGCTGGAGCCAAGCCTCAAGCTAAAGCTGGCCCAGAATAAAAAAAAAAAAAAAAAAAAAAAAAAAAAGGAGCGGTTGGGAGAGCTTCAGTCACCCCCAGCCTGAAAACAGCCCTCAGCCCCTCACCCAGACTGGCCAGGCACCCTAGTGGGGACCCCCACCCTGAAGGGAGTGTGACCAGCTGCAAACAGCCATCAGCCCCTCACCCAGGCTGTCCAGGCACCTCAGTGGGGACCCCCACCCTGATCCAGGACACCCTTCAGGGCAAACCAGCTGGCCCCCACCCATGCACCAGGCCTCTATCCTATATAGTAAAAGGGTAATAGGCCTCCCAGCACCGGGATCAGCGGAGCCACGAGGCCTCCCGGCACCGGGATAGCATGACAGTGGGCAGCACCCAAACCCCCTGATTGGCCCTGCCTCTGTGTGTGACAGGGTGTGGCACCCCAACCCCCCCCCCCCCCCCACGGGCCCTGCTCTGTGTGTGATGGGGTAGAGCCATAACCTCCCCATCGGCCCTGCCCTGAGTGTGAGAGTGGCGGCGCCTCAACCCCCTGATCGGCCCTGCTCTGTGGGTGATAGAGGGCGGTGCCCCAACCCCCCCCCACCCCCCCTATGGGCCCTGCTCTGTGTGTGATGGGGTAGAGCCATAACCTCCCCATCAGCCCTTCTCTGTGTGTGACAGTGGTGGCGCCCCAACCCCTTGATCCGCCCTGCTCTGTGTGTGAAAGGGGGCGGTGCCCCAACTCCCCTATCGGCCCTACTCTGTGAGTGACAGGGGGGAGCTCCCCAACCCCCTGATTGGCCCTGCTCTGTGCGTGACAGGGGGTAGCGCCCCAACCCCCTGATTGGCCCTACTCTGTGCGTGACAGGGGGTAGCGCTGCAACCTCCCCATCGACCCTGCCTTGAGTGTGACAGGGGGCGGTGCCCCAACCCCCCAATCGGCCCTACCCTGAGTGTGACTGAGGGTGGCATCGCAACCTCCCACTCTGCCCTGCTCTGTGCATGACAGGGGGTGGTGCCCCAACTCCCCAATCAGCCCTGCTCTGAGCCCGACCAGGGGCTGCACCTAGGGATTGGGCCTGCCCTCTGCCACCCGGGAGCAGGCCTAAGCCAGCAGGTCGTTATCTCCCGAGGGGTTCCAGACTGCGAGAGGGCACAGGCCAGGCTGAGGGACCCCTCTTTCCCCCCCCTGAGTGCACAAATTTTTGTGTACCGGGCCTCTAGTATAGAATAAAGAGGTAAGTGAAGATGTCATTGTTTTGCCCAATGTCCCATTTTCACAGCCTAGCATAGTAACTAGGACATAGGACACATTCATGCCTATTTGATGAATGAGTGATTGAATGAGGAATATGACTCCCTCCTTCAGGTTTTTTATAGTGAGGTCATGAGACAGTACTTGTGTAATCTCAGGAATCTCTATAGCCTATTACTCCATTAGCGGTCAACTCTTGCCAATATTCCATCAGTGATGAATCCAACTACTGAGCCATTTCCAGAATATATACTTCAGCGTCCATAAACATGTCTTGGAAAACTGTGGTTAATTTCTAACTCTGTATCTACATCTGTGCAGGTATTAGTAGAGTAGGAGAGAAACAAACAAGAGATCAATATTACTCTCTAGTTAGAAAAATCCTATATAATAAAAGGTTAATATGCGATTGATCCTAAGGGCAGAACGAACAGAACGACCACTCGACCAGTCACTATGAGGTGCACTGACCACCTCTCAGTCCTTCCACCAGCCAGCAAGCTCCCATCATCCAATGTTGAATGGGGAACTGGGGGTGGGTATCGGGGAACACAGACAGCGCCAGGCCAAGGCCCCCACCCCACTGGTCACCCTACACACAGAGGGAGACCTGTTGTGGGGGCGGGGCCAGTGAGTGGGCAGGAAAGGTCAACATCTCAGTCTCTCCCTATCCCCTTCCCCCTCCCTCCAACCCCACCAGCAGGCTCTGACTGTCCATGGCAAACAGGGAACCGTGGGGGGGGGGTGTTGGGGGGGTGGGGGCTGGGGAAGATGGCCCTGATCCCAGGCTACACCTAGGGACCGTACCCATGCACGAATATCATACGCTGGACCTCTAGTAATACATATAACTATGAAATAATGAGAAAATAGGGCATAAATGAAAAATTTCCTCATTGAAAATGTCTATTCTTAAATGATTGCCCTGAAATACATGACCAGAACTTGGGAGTAAGTTTGTGGGATACAAAGCTAGTTATAGCCTTAGATGCAATTGTTTTGCTAAATTATCTTGCAAGTATAGCTCACCACTAAGATATCCTAGGTACCCAAACCAGATGGCATAAGGTTTGCTACTTCAAATATACAGCCCACATGTCCACTGAATTGTGTAAGGGACTAACTGGGAAAGTTAGATAACAACCCACACCATCTAAATGCCCTTGAAATCATAGAAAATTGTATGAAAATGCATAGCTTTCTAAAGATTTTAAATGCTTTAAAACCCCTTAGGAAATGGAACAAATGCAAAATAAATATAAGAAATGTTAAATTGGCCTTGGATTAACATGCTATAATGCAGTATTAGTAAATAAATCCCTTGGTATCTGAATAATTAAAAGCCAGGGTAGGATTTATAATCTAGGACAACTAATACACAGAGCTATAAATGGTAGTCTACCACGAAGAATTCAGCATAACTGTATTGATGTCTTCCTGTGGAGGCTTATATTATTTTTCTGCTTTATTTTCTGCTTTATTACAGGAGAGTACATAGATAGGTGAATCAGACACATATTTATAGCTCTTTTTCTATTTGATACCATAGCTTGCATTAGAACAATCGAAAACATTTAATAGGTATTTGCATTTTGCATTCTCAGTGTATAGCACTAAAAACACTTCTATGGGATATCACTCCACGTTCATTGTGTCTTCCTTCACCAGTTAGTGACTAAATTAGTGAATTGATTCTACAAACATTTATTGAGTTCCTACTAAGTGCAAAATATAGTGCTGGGCTTTCAATAAAATTACTGATATATAACCCACACCTTGTTGGGGTTAACAGGCTTTTGGAAGTTACTTAGTTTGAGTAGTGAGGCAGGAAAATGTTAGTATGTTTAGGTAAGAGCACATCCTTTGGTATGGTTGCTAAGGACACAAAGCATGAAGAAAATGTAGAAAATTAAGCTGGAAAATTATTAGATCTTTTCCTGATAATGGATGATTCATGGTGAAATAAATCTGAGTTTTAAATTAGGGTGTGTGAAATGAAAAATATTCAAGTTACATTTTTAAATGATGATCTTAAGAGCCATGGAGATAATGGATTGGAAGAAAGAGGGACTAAAGTCAGAAAGATAATTGGGAAAGTTTTGGAATCTTCCAAGATACTGAAAGTTTATGACTAAGGCTCAAAAAGTGGGAATGGAGAAAGTGATAATATTTAAAAGCATTTCTGAGGCAGAATTGACAACAATATTACGAATTCAGTATGGAATTAGTAAATCAGATGTGTACAGATTATGAGTAAATGTATAAGAGTTTATGAGACTTTTAGATAGAAACATAAAAAGGGGGACAAGGCTGAACATAGAGAAAGCCCAATATTTAAGAGAATAAGGAGAGAAAAAAGGAACTACTGAAGAATCTAGGAAAGAATCATGTGTGTTATGTGCTTCATTATAGATAAACACAGTGAAAACAAGTACAAGAAACTAAGTTCAAGAATGACTTAATAATTAAAGCAGGAAGAGATCTTCAAGGCATCTAGTCTAATTATGTAACTTTCAAGGTGAGGAAAATGACTTGTCCAATGTATTTACCCATTTTAGTGGAAGAGCTGGGACTTCAGTGTTTTGACTGTGCAAGCCAATTTTCTTTTCACCATATTACACATCTTTCCTAATATTTATTTTTTAAATATATTTTATTGATTTTTTTACAGAGAGGAAGGGAGAGAGATAGAGAGTTAGAAACATTGATGAGAGAGAAACATCAATTCAGCTGCCTCCTGCACACCTCCTACTGGGGATGTGCCCGCAACCAAGGTACATGCCCTTGACCGGAATCAAACCTGGGACCCTTCAGTCTGCAGGCCGACGTTCTATCCACTGAGCCAAACCGGTTAGGGCTTTCCTAATATTTAAACATTAATGTTGCTTTGCTATCAGATCTTTCTTTTTCCTCTTGTGCCTTATCCATATCTTCTGGAAATCAAATTCTAATTTCATATATACTCTATCCAGCCTTCATCTGGGATTCAGGAAATCTGAGTTCAAGATATATGGCCCTGGATGTGTTCCTAAATAGCTCTGCAGCTTAGTTCTCCAGCTATAAAATCAATGATTGGTCTAAATGATGTTTATTATTTCTTTTCATCTCTGGGATCTTAGCCATCCAGTAGCTTATTGATTAGCAAATATCACAGGTGTGTCCCAATCTGTGTGTAGACAAAGTAACAAGAAACAGTCCACTGGCAAATGAAAAGCATCTGTGACACTCCATGGAGTGGAAAATGATGGTGTGGACCTGAGAAATCCTGATTCTCAGACTAGAGTTGGGGAAAAAGTCTGTGGCTTTTGTTGATGGTAGTCATTTCTTCCCACATGGTCTGAACAGCAGACATAGGCTATTTTGCCATGTCTACTATTTTCCTATTTTTATGTCTTTTGGGGATAACCTGACCAAATTAGGCTTCCAGCATATTTTTCAAATTTTGTGATAAAGCTCAGAGTTGCAACACTGCCCCGATTTCTTATTCATGACTTGTTATTTAAAAAGAGCTTGTATTACTACACACAAGGCTAATCTTTCTTAAAAGGGAAGGAAAGTGGCCCACCTCTGTCTGACAGGCGGATTTGTCAAAGAGCGCAGCAAATTTCCTTTGCCCACTTCCCAAAGCACTGAGGCCCTCACTAAATGTTCCTTCCACTCCATGACACACTGGAGAGAAGCAGATTTTTAAAAAATCCCTAGAAGGGCTGTTGTAATAAAAAGGGCTTTAAATGATGTTTTGACATTTCTCTAGGTGAATACTTTGGTAGGACAAACTGAGAAATGCTCAGGAAAGGATATGGGAAGCTTAGGCAATTTTTATATGAACTGCCAGTAACTATTTTGTATTAATAAAATTATACATGATATAGAGAAAAATAATACACTTAATACCTTTTAAACATAACACATTTTTGATGGTATCATGATCTCCAATTTTGGGGGGGTCTTAAATTGAATATATAAACTTGGTCCTAGGGAGTATTCGTTCCATTAAAAATGATTGGAATAGACTAAATAAATGGACACTGACATTGAAAAAATATATTAGAATTAGATCACCATGTGAAAAGGCAGTTTCTTTCCCTGGAGATTGTTAAAAATAGAATGAGTACTCATCTTTCTAGAATTATTTAGATACCCTCTTACCTAAAGGTTAGCAGGGCCATTTGACCTTTAGCCATTTATTCTTTATTTGAAATTTATGATTGCACATTACTGTACTGTTATCTCATTTAAAAGTCAGCTTAAAATATCCCTTACATATAAAGGTTTTTTTGTTTGAGGCCTTGGAGTAGAGATTGAAATATAGAGTCTTGTGCAATATAAAAGAGTCAGGGCTGTGTTGCTGAAGCATGAGGTGTCATTAGGGAGAGCGAATGTCCCAGCGGTTTGCTCTCCTTATGCCTAATTTGATAAATGTTAATGTGCATCTGCTAATCTCCAGTGTAATGGGAACCTATTTGTAGTGATTACAACCTGGAAGAACTTAGTGTGTGTGGGACAGGGCTGAAAGGAAATTTCCACCCTTGCATCATGAGCATTCACCCATACTTACACCCCTGTGCATACACACACACACACACACACACACACACACACACACACACACACACACCTTAAACCCTAAATAATAATTGAGAAATCAGTTGCAGGGTTGATTATAGCTAAATTTAGCCACGAATTCAAATGATGCAGTGATTTCCTATCTGAGAATGCCTTAACCTCTTTTCCTCCCACACAACACTTCCCCAGCTAATTCTAGATGTAGTCCTTGGTAGGTGGTGCCCTTTACAAACTGATGTTGTATGGCTCAGACTGCAGCTGTCCAGGTGCTGTGCTCCATGCTTGTCTGCCAGAGTAGTAGAGGGTGTAGCTTAAACTACATGCATTGTTGACCAAAATAGATCACTGGCATCCAAATCTCTTTTCTTGCTGAATCATCTGAGGGAACACCATGACCTAATATCTCTCTTGCATTTTCATTCCCAGGGTCAGTCCTGCCCTGAGCTGTGGGCCAGCTCTTATCTATATCCATCCAATAACCCTGTTCCATCTCTACCCCTCCCAGTTTAAAAGCAGGTAATGCTTGACATGAGCCAGCTCCCTTGGGGGAGAGACAATGATCGTGGCTGGAATCAAGTAGCTACAGGTGTCAACACCTGCTGCACAGTTAAAGGCCATCTATCTACATGACTGCTGTTTACGCTCATCCTAAAGCAGGACAGTTGGTGCTTGAATCAATGGAAACAAGGGCTTTGGCCTTAATTTGCCTTCAATAATAGGCAAGCAAATTACAAGCCCAGCAGAATGAACACAAGAACCCTTTGGCTTGCCCATTCAGAGAAGAGGTTGACATGAAAATGGGGACTTAACATTACAAAACCTAATAATTTGAAAAATAAAATGCAGTTTAAATTTTCAAAAGACTTCTAATAAGTATTTTGCTATGAGATGTCTTGTACCATAGAAAATATTGAATAAATAAGATCTAGTTTTTGCTCACCAATTTATTGAAACTTATTGCAAAACCCAAGTCTTTTTGGTTTTCCCATTTTCTAGAGCCCAGCTCAGGGTTTCCATCTTCTGAGAATACATGATTACTGTAGATTTCCATGCTACTTCCCCATTTTCTCAATTTCCTATCTTGCTACTCAACCTGTGGTCTACAGACCCTCAGCATCAACATCAGCTAGGATAAACAGAAATGCAGACTCTTGGTATCACCCTCAACCTTGGATCAGAATCTATATATTTTTTTAAATTCCCAGAAATTATATTTACATATATTTGCATTCAAAGTTGAAAAATACTGATATGACACATTTTAATTTCACAATATAAATGAGATATAGATAGATAGATAGATGATAGAGATAGAGATAGAGAATAGAGGTAGAGAGAGAGAGAGAGAGAGAGAGAGAGGTGGCAGGCTTCCTCAGGTAATGAAAACTCCTTGAATCCAGGTCTTTGTTCATTTGTTTCTACCAGTCTTGGTTGCCTGCTCCTCACATCTCTGCTCTTGCAACTCCATTCCCAGGGTCAGTCCTGGCCTGGGCTGTGGGCCAGCTCTTATCCATATCCAACCAATAACCCTGTTCTATCTCTAACCCTCCCAGTTTAAAAGCACAGGTTTTTGTCTTATTTCTGATATCAAGTCTCCACTCCCTTGCACAGTTTAGTAACTGAATATCTATTTTACTCCCGAGCCTAATTTTCTCCTGCAAATGTGCCTAGTGATCCAGGCCTTCTGAAAGGTAGGCACTGTATTATGCTTTGTTTTTTTTTTTTTTTTTTTTTTTTTTTTTTTTTTTTTTTATTTATTTATTTTTTTTTTCATTTTTTTTTTTTATTGCTTAAAGTATTACAAAGGGTATTACATATGTGTCCATTTTATCCCCCCGCCCTAGACAGTCCCCTAGCCTCCCCTATCCCCCAATGTCTTATGTCCACTGGTTATGCTTCTATGCATGCATACAAGTCCTTTAGTTGATCTCTTACTCCCCTACCTCCTGCCCCCCAACCCTCCCCGGCCTTCCTGCTGCAGTTTGACAATCTGTTTGAGGCAGCTCTGCCTCTGTATCTATTATTGTTCAAAAGTTTATAATGGTCTCTATTATCCATGAATGAGTGAGATCATGTGGTATTTTTCCTTCATTGACTGGCTTATTTCACTTAGCATAATGCTCTCCAGTTCCATCCATGACGTTGCAAATGGTAAGAGTTCCTTCCTTTTTAGAGCAGCATAGTATTCCATCGTGTAGATGTACCACAGTTTTCTAATCCATTCATCTACTGATGGGCACTTAGGCTGTTTCCAGATCTTAGCTATGGTGAATTGTGCTGCTATGAACATAGGGGTGCATATATCCTTTCTGATTGGTGTTTCTGGTTTCTTGGGATATATTCCTAGAAGTGGGATCACAGGGTCAAATGGGAGTTCCATTTTCAGTTTTTTAAGGAAACTCCATACTGTCTTCCATAGTGGCTGCACCAGTCTGCATTCCCACCAGCAGTGCACAAGTGTTCCTTTTTCTCCACATCCTCTCCAGCACTTGTCGTTTGTTGATTTGTTGATGATAGCCAGTCTGACAGGTGTGAGATGGTACCTCATTGTTGTTTTGATTTGCATCTCTCGGATGATTAGTGACTTTGAGCATGTTTTCATATGTCTCTTGGCTTTCTGAATGTCCTCTTTTGAAAGGTGTCTATTTAGGTCCTTTGCCCATTTTTTTATTGGATTGTTTATCTTCCTTTTGTTAAGTTGTATGAGTTCCCTATAAATTTTGGAGATTAGGCCCTTATCGGATATGACATTGGCAAATATGTTTTCCCACACAGTGGGTTTTCTCGTTGTTTTGTTGATGGTTTCTTTTGCTGTGCAGAAGCTTTTTATTTTGATGTAGTCCCATTTGTTCATTTTCTCTTTAGTTTCAAGTGCCCTAGGAGCTGTATCAGTGAAGAAATTGCTTCGGCATATGTCTGAGATTTTGTTGCCTTTGGATTCTTCTAGAATTTTTATAGTTTCCTGTCGTACATTTAAGTCCTTTATCCATTTTGAGTTTATTTTTGTGTATGGTGTAAGTTGGTGGTCTAGTTTCATTTTCTTGCATATATCTGTCCAATTTTCCCAGCACCATTTATTGAAGAGACTATCTTGGCTCCATTGTATGTTCTTGCCTCCTTTGTCAAATATTAATTGAGCATATTGGTTCGGGCCGATTTCTGGGCTCTCTATTCTATTCCATTGATCTATATGCCTATTCTTGTGCCAGTACCAGGCAGTTTTGAGAACAGTGGCTTTGTAATACATCTTGATATCTGGTATTGAGATCCCACCTACTTTGGTCTTTTTCAGGATTGCTGCAGCTATTCGAGGTCTTTTTTTATTCCAGATGAATTTTTGGAGAGTTCGTTCTAGATCTCTGAAGTATGCCGTTGGTATTTTAATGGGAAGTGCGTTGAATTTATAGATTGCTTTGGGTAGTATGGACATTTTAATGATGTTGATTCTACCAATCCATGAACACGGTATGTTCTTCCATCTGTTTATGTCTTCCTCTATATCTTTTTTCAACGTCCTGTAGTTTTCTGAGTAGAGGTCTTTTACCTCTTTAGTTAAGTTTATTCCTAGGTAGCTTAATTTTTTTGGTGCGATGGTAAACGGGATTGTTTTTATAATCTCTCTTTCTGAAAGTTCACTATTGGTGTATAGAAATGCCTCGGATTTCTTGGGGTTAATTTTGTATCCTGCTACATTGCCAAATTCATGTATTAAGTCCAGTAGCTTTTTGATGGAGTCTCTAGGGTTTTGTATGTATAATATCATGTCGTCTGCAAATAAGGACAGTTTTACTTCCTCTTTTCCAATTTGGATGCCTTTTATTTCTTCTTCTTGCCGAATTGCAATGGCTAACACTTCCAGTACTATGTTGAACAGGAGTGGTGAGAGGGGGCATCCCTGTCTTGTTCCTGTTCTTAGGGGAAATGGTGTTAGTTTTTGTCCATTGAGTATGATGTTGGCTGTGGGCCTGTCATATATGGCTTTTATTATGTTGAGGTATGATCCTTCTACTCCCACCTTGCTGAGAGCTTTTATCAAAAATGGGTGTTGAATTTTGTCAAATGCTTTTTCTGCATCAATTGATATGACCATGTGGTTTTTTTCTTTCAATTTGTTTATGTGATGTATCACGTTTATTGATTTGCGGATATTGTACCATCCTTGCATCCCTGGGATAAATCCTACTTGGTCATGGTGTATGATCTTTCTGATGTACTGCTGGATCCGATTTGCTAAGATTTTGTTGAGGATTTTGGCATCTATGTTCATGAGGGATATTGGCCTGTAATTCTCTTTCATTGTGTTGTCTTTACCTGGTTTTGGTATTAGGGTGATGCTGGCTTCATAGAATGAGCTTGGAAGTGTTCCTTCCTCTTGAATTTTTTGTAGTAGTCTGAGGAGAATAGGTTTTAGTTCTTCCTTGAATGTTTGGTAAAACTCCCCTGTGAAGCCGTCTGGTCCTGGGCTTTTGTTTGCTGGAAGCTTTTTGATGACTGCTTCAATTTCTTCCATAGTTATTGGCCTGTTGAGATTTTTAGATTCTTCCTGATTGAGTTTTGGAATGTTGTATTTTTCTAGGAATTTGTCCATTTCCTCCAGGTTGTCTAGTTTGTTGGAGTAGAGCTGTCCATAGTATTTTTTAACAATCATTTGTATTTCTGTGGGGTCTGTTGTTATTTCGCCTCTATCGTTTCTGATTTTGTTTATTTGGGTCCTCTCTCTTTGCTTCTTGGTGAGTCTGGCTAGAGGTTTGTCAATCTTGTTTATCCTTTCAAAGAACCAGCTCTTGGTTTCATTGATTTTCTGTATTGTTTTTTTGGTCTCTATGTCATTTATTTCTGCTCTAATCTTTATTATCTCCTTCCTTCTGCTCACTCTGGGGTTTTCTTGTTGCTCTCTTTCTAATTCTTTGAGTTGTAGAGTTAGATGATTTACTACCATTTTTTCTTGTTTGTTGAGATAGGCCTGTAGAGCTATAAACTTCCCTCTCAGGACTGCTTTCATTGTGTCCCATAGGTTTTGGATTGTTGTGTTTTCATTGTCATTAGTTTCCAGGATGTTTCGAATTTCTTCTTTGATTTCATTGGTAACCCAATCAATATTTAATAGCATGCTATTCAGCTTCCAGGTGTTTGAGTATTTTGGGTTGTTTTTATTGTAGTTTATTTCTAATATTATGCCATCGTGGTCTGCGAAGACGCTTTTTATGATTTCAATTTTCTTGAATTTGGGGATACTTTGCTTGTGACCCAATATATGGTCTATTTTTGAATATGTCCTATGAGCATTTGAGTAGAATGTATATTCCCTGGCTTTCGGGTGAAGTGTTCTGAAGATGTCTATTAAGTCCATCTGATCTAGTGAGTCATTTAGGATTGCTATATCTTTGCTGATTATTTGTCTAGAGGACTTATCCAGTGCTGTCAGTGGTGTATTAAAGTCCCCTACTATGATTGTATTGTTGTCGATGTCTCCTTTGATATCTTCCAGGAGTTTTTTTATGAATTTGGGTGCTCCTGCATTGGGTGCATATATGTTTACCAGGATTATATCTTCTTGTTGTATTGATCCCTTTAGTATTATGAAGTGGCCTTCCTTATCTCTTGTTATGGCCTTCACTTTGAGGTCTATTTTGTCCGATATAAGTATTGCTACCCCAGCTTTCTTTTCCTTTCCATTTGCCTGAAAGATATTTTTCCATCCTTTCACTTTCAGTCTGTGTGAGTCCCTTCTAATGAGGTGGGTTTCTTGTAGACAGCAGATGTATGGGTCCTGTTTTTTTATCCATTCAGCCACTCGATGTCTTTTGTTTGGAGCATTTAGTCCGTTTACGTTTAAAGTTATTATTGAAAGGTACTTGTTTGTAGGCATTTCTGTTTTTGTGTGGCTGTTTTCTTTCTGAGCTTTTTATTTCTTATTTTTATACCAGTCCCTTTAGCATTCCTTGCATTGCTGGCTTGGTGGTGATAAACTCCCTTAGCCTTTTTTTGTCTGTGAAGCTTCTTATTTCCCCTTCAAGTTTGAATGATAGCCTTGCTGGATAGAGTATTCTTGGATTCAGTCCTTTGCTTTGCATCACTTTGTAAATTTCCGTCCATTCTTTTCTGGCCTGATGTGTTTCTGTTGAGAAATCATTTGACAATCTAATTGGAGATCCCTTGTATGTAACTTTCCGTCTCTCTCTTGCAGCCTGTAAGATTCTCTCTTTGTCCTGAACATTTGCCATGGTAATTATGATGTGTCTTGGTGTGGGTCTTTTTGGGTTCACCTTGTTTGGGACTCTCTGGGCTTGTGTGACTTTTTTCTTCCCCACCTCAGGGAAGTTTTCTGATATTATTTCTTCTAATAGGTTTTCTAATCCTTGTTCATCCTTCTGTTGTTCTGGTACCCCTATTATTCGTATGTTGTTTCGTTTCATGTTGTCCCAAAGCTCCCTTAGGCTCTCCTCCTGTCTTTTCATTTTTTTCTCCATTTGCAGTACATTTTGGGTGTGTTTTGCTTCCTTGTCTTCTAAATCACTAATTCGGTCCTCCGCTTCTCCTAGTCTACTGTTGATACTTTCAATGGAGTTTTTCATTGCAGCTATATCACTCTTCATATCTTCTTGGGTCTTACTTAAGTTGTTGATTTTTTCATCTGTTTCTTCTAGCTTCTTCCATATGTTATCGATTTTTTCATCTGTTTCTTCTAGCTTCTTCCATATGTTATCGATTTTTTCATCTGTTTCTTCTTGCTTCTTGCTGAGGTTGTCGATTTTTTCCTCCATCCGGTTTATGCACTCTAGGACCCTTATTCTGAATTCTTTTTCTGTCATGTTGCATGCCTCTGTATTACTTAGCTGCTTTTCTGGAGAGTCCTCCTTCTCTTTCCTTTGGGGGTTTCTTTGTCTACCCATGTTTGATCTCACTGACATATCTAGACGTTGAGTCATTCAGTGGCTGCTCCCTTGGTGGCAGTGACTCCTTGGTCTGCGGTTCCTCTTCGGGTGGTTGTGGTAGCAGCTGCTCTTCAGTTGGCAGCAACTCCTCTGGTGGGTGCTGTTCACAGCTGTGGTGGCTCTTCTGGCTGGTGGGGCGAGGTTTCACGTACAGCTGCTGTTCCTCAGCAGAGGGTGTGGTGCTCAGGAGGTTGCTGTTGCTTGGATCTGCTGTGTTGATTTAAAGGCACAAAATACAACACAACAAGGCACCACGTACCAGGCACTATACACAAATATATTCACGATATTAATAACCCCAAATAAAGGTGACCACCTGAATTAAGAGAATTAGGGGATAAGGAAGAAGGAAGAGAAAAAGAGAAAAGAGAAAAAAGAAAAGAAAATTAGGGACCAAAAAAAGGAGTGCAAAAATGAAAGTGGGAAAAAGGAGGGGGGAAAGTAAAAGCGAGAAAAGAAAGGAAAAGAAAAAAAAAGAGCGAATAGAGAGAATGAAGTGGAAGAGGGGAAGAGACTTTTTATATGAGGAGAATACTCCTATAGAACAGCCATTAATCCCAACAAATTCCAGCAACAGCTCCCTGGAGATAAATGCAAACTAGAAACAACCAATAATATAACGATGAAAATAAAATGGAGAACACTAATCCCAAAATAAAATAAAGAGAAAATAAAATGGCACTTTAAAAAAAAATAGTAAAATGGTAGCAGTAATAATACTGGTTAAAAATAAGAAGGTAGTAATTAAAAGGGTAAAATCAGGTGATGGAAAAAAGAAGAAAGAAAAAAAAAAAAGAAGAAGAGGAAAAGAAAAAAAAAATTAAAAAAAAGAAAAAAAATTGGTTTCTTAGTTAAAAGGTGAAAAAAGAAAAAAAAAAATATTGCAGTAGTGAAGGTCCTTCGGTTCTTCTATTCTTCAGTGTGGCTCGCCTTAGACCTGCCAGGTATTCAGGAGAGTGTTGAGTTCCCCTGCGATACACTGTTCCTCTGTGTTGTAAACCATAGTCCTTATTTTAAAGCAAGCCGCATTTGTTTCCCAGACTGCCTTATTTTGTGTTTAGCAAAGAGTCAGTTTGTGGATCAGCCTCTGGGTGGCAGTGTTCTGGGGTTGGCCTCTGAGGCTACAGGGCCTCTCTGTCCAGTGGAAGTTCACTGCCCAGAGCTGGCTGCGTAAGAGTTACCAGTGCTGTGTTGTTGCTGGGATTGAAAATCCCTCTATAGGCCAGACCCTGTTAACTCCCAGGGACTGATCAGGTTATTTTAATCCTTGATCTCCTACAGGGTGGAATCTGGGTGTGGCTGTGCTCCTTGCCTGGGGGCTGGGGGGAGGAGTCTCACTCTCCGGAGAGAATGGCTGCCTCAGACGTGGGCTCAGGGGTGTCTCAGCACTCAATTCGCTGCCACCTCTCCCGGCCCCCCTTCTCTCCTCAGTCTCTCCCCAGATTCCACTCCTCCGCACCCTCTCCCTCTCTTCAGCACAGGTGAGCGTCTGTATCCGAAATGTCCCATGAACAGGGTTCAGTGAAAACAAACAAACAAACGCCGGCCGCGGAAACGGGGAAGGCTTGGTTTCTGTAAGCTTCTTCTCTTACCGGGACTCATGGTCTGGTCAGCTCTTCAGGCTGCCCCTTTAGGCTCAGTCCTCTGTGATCACAGACCGAGCTCTCATTTCCCCCGGCAGCGCCAGGAATCCCGCGGTTCTCCTTTCCCCTGTTAGGGGCTGTGCCTGTCCCAAGGGACGCGGCTGTCTGCCACGCGGTCTCCCTCCGACTCTCTGGGCTCAGAGGTCTGGCAAACTTTCCTGCCCAAATCCCTGGTTTTTTTACCTTTCCAGGGGAGTTCTGCTCTTCCCGGCTGTAAACCGTCTCGCCAGCTGAGGAATTTCGCCAATTCGGAGTGGATGTTACTAGTTTCAGCTGCTCACTCCATTTGCTCAGGGACACGACCTGGGACGCGTCTGCCTATACCGCCGCCATCTTCCTGAATCGTGTATTATGCTTTGATTAAAAACTGCCCGAGGGCAGGAGCCAGTCTCATTCTATTCTCTTTTCACAATGTGAATATAGCAGGTAATCATGTGCCAAAAGACCCCTGATCAAGGATTTTTCACAAGCTATAATACCTTCAATTAGATGCAGCTGCCTTAGAGACTGTGTTATCTCTTTTAGGCCTCTAGCATTTGGTAAATAATTGTTCCAATGCATAAAATTTGTTATACCAAATTGAAGGAATGAATACCACTCCCAAGCAAATTGAATTTATCCAGGTAATGCGTGACTCACCTAACAGATTTAGCTTTTTATGGTGCTACTGAATTTAGATTCATTTTGGCAGAACTGGAAATTCCCATCCCTGTACCAACTGATATGTGAAGTTTGTTAGTGTCATGCTTTCTCACTGTTTTGGAAGAATTTTTCTTTCTTTTTTCTTTTTTTCCCTGCCCTTCCTAGTCCTATCTTCCCCCCTGTTTACAAATAGAAATTGTGAGAAGACTAAGGGTAGAAGAAGCAATATCAACTTTTGCTTGTTAACATAGTACACTTTTATTGATTTCTATTTGCGTACTTCAGAGCACTCGGGGTCCATCTACACTGGAGTGAGTGGCCCCGGGCAGATAGTGAGACTGTAATTTCCTCTGTTTCAGTAAAAGGGATTTGTTTGTGCCTCTAGCTTGCACCATTGCTGGGACAGGGGTGGAGATGAGAGTGGGTGTATACATATACCTAAGAGAGAGAAAAAGATTAAGTATGATAAGGAGAGCTGTTAGATAAGAAATGCACAAACCTTCGTGGTCATGTGGGTGTGAATCCTGGCTCTGTTAACTTACTAGCTGTGGGGAACAGAGAATTTTCCCTGCATTAAAAAAATGTTACCTAATGTATGAGAACCTCAAATCTCTCATCCATAAAATGGAAATAATACCAACTCTATCCATAGCCACCATATACTTGTACAGCTTGTGTACTGCACTAGGTATCTGGTGAGGGGTAGTGTGGACTACAACCTAGCTCTAAATTCATCAAGGCACACAGCCAGGCACAGGTCTTTTCTCTGCCTGGAGGAACAGAGAGCTTTTTCTGATTATCACAAAAGTACCATCTAGGCTTGTTCATAAGGTGGCCTTGCTCATAAGATTTCTTGTAAGGGTTGAGACAGCATGGAGGGACCTGGAGAGTATTAATACTAAGTGAAATAAGCGAGTCAGAGCAAGACAAGTATCACATTGATCTCACACATATGTGGAATCTAAGGAACTAAATAAACTGATGAACAAAATAGATCCAAACACATAGGAACATGGAACAGACTGATGAATTTAAGAGGGAAGGCAGGGGTGAGTGGGAAGAGATAAACCAAAGAATTTGTATGTATATATGCATAACCCATTGTCAGAGACAATAGTGTGGTGAAGGCCTGGGGTTAGGGGAGGAGGTTGGCCAAAAGGGGCCAATGGGGGGAAAAAGAAGGACATATGTAATACTTTCAACAATAAAGATAAAGTAAAAATAAAATAAAATGATCAAATGTTCAGAATTTTAAAAAAGGAAATTGGCTTAGGGCATTGTTTCTCAGTTTTATTGAATATGAAAAAACTTTTTACAGTAAAAAAATAACAAATCACTTGAATGATCATAATTATATTCTTCAAGAAACAGTGACTGTGAAATATGTAATAAAAAAGCTACTTTGAACTTAAAAAAAAAAAGAAAAGATGGTATGTGGCACCATGAAACACTGCTTGGTGTTCACAGAATATTTTGCCATTTTTCAGCCCTTGTTTTGCCTCTCTCTGAACATAGATGTCATTCTCCATACCTGACTTTCTCCCTCAGGCTAGAACCAAGGCTGCCTGCTGTTTCTGGGCTCACATCTTCCCAGCTCTTCCCCCAGGGAAGTAATCTGCCCTCTCAATTTCAATGTGAGAATCTCTGGAAAGGCATCTGATAGACCAGAGTCACAGGTCCAGAAGAGTGGTGCATTCTCATTATCAGTCCTCACCACAACCATGTGAGAAGCAGGGAGAGATACAGAATTCAAAGGAGAAATCACCTCCCCATGCCCTGGAAGATGAGTGGTATGAGGGGAAGATAAAACACAATTTCTGAACACAATTCATATCGATATTGAATACTTGTGGTATGAATCCACTCCTGAAAATTCTAGTGAACTACACAGAGACAGAAAAGGTAAAATTTGTTTGAAAAGATAGAACACACGATGATTTAAGAACACTACACCAGATAACTTAGCAAATACAAAATAAAAATCACAGTACTAAGGAGTGTTGCTCTTGATGGAAATCATTTCTCTTTTCTGAGTCTCTTCCTTATATGAAAAATGAGGGGTGTGAATCAAATCATTGTTAGGTTCCCTTTGACGCTAATGCCATCCATCAATTCACCCATTGTTCCATCTATCCACCCATCAATCCATCTCTCCATCACGAACACTGGTAGGCTGTCTGATAAGGAGAAATTGGGCTTCAGAGTGAGCAGGTGGAGATGGCTCCATGAAGGAGAAAAGGTTTTAACCACATCTGGAGACTAGGAAGGGGCCATCATTGACTAGGCAGAGAAGACAAATAGGCATCTTTTAAGCTCTTTGTCCTTAGAAGATAGGACAAAGAACTGCATGCTCCATCCCTCTCATATTAATATTGAGTTGTTTTGGTTTATAGTGTGTGTTTTTTCCAATGGTTTACTGTTCTGTTGAGTTTATAGAATACAAATAAAAAATGCTGACGTATATTTTAAGTATATGTTAGAAACAGAAGTTACCTGAAAATATTCAAGGTAACTCCTAATTGCATGTATCTGCTAATTAGCACTTTCTTTGTCTCTGACTATAATGCCAGATTGGATTTCCCACTGAGAAACAGAAATAAAATAAACAAAAAAATTCAAAAGAGTAGAATGCTTGTTGCTATGAGGATATTAGGAACAAAGATATATGAGAAGTGTGGATATCATGTTACTATTTGAAGGGGGTAGCCAATTAGGAATTAGACCTATGTATGTCCAAAATAATAGCAGTAACTGTATTTTCAT
Source organism: Myotis myotis (assembly GCF_014108235.1). Taxonomy (NCBI): domain Eukaryota; kingdom Metazoa; phylum Chordata; class Mammalia; order Chiroptera; family Vespertilionidae; genus Myotis; species Myotis myotis. The sequence goes on from NW_023416318.1 coordinate 28,520,684, forward strand.
TTAACCAGTGCTGATTCTGACTGCAGATCCACCTGGAACTAATAGCTCCTTAGAAATCAATTGATATCTGAATGAAAGTGGTAGAGTGCAGAAAGGAATAAACTGAGTGAGGAATGCGATTATTTTGGAAGCTCTAATCATGAGGACCAAGTTTTTTCACCAGTGTTCTAAATATGGTTGTGTTAAAAGGAAAGGGCTGTCTCAATAGTTTATTAGATTCAGTAAAATATTGTTCAAAGCTCTATAGAAATTGTCTTGGAATTCGGTGTCACAAACTGAGTTAGTTCCTAGAACGTATTATGATAATCACATCAAGTAGACTGGTAAATTCAAATGCAATTGAATTTGTTCTTTATCCTTCTATTGTCACATTATCCTGATGCTCAGGTTAACATCAAAAGGAGAGATGAAACATGCAAACAATACATCTGTTTTTCTGTTTTTGCAGGAGGGATGGTCACTTACCACAGACATTTAAAGATCTGCTTCTGTTATTTACCAAAGTGTGTTTTTTGTTGGTTGTTTAGTATTTCAGTCATCTAACATCTTTCATTTACTTTTATTCTCTTCTATTATCATTATAGAATGAGGCACACAATGTGCTGATTTTCCTCATTTTTATATCATGCTTGTTAAGTAGACCATCAGTCATTGGTGATACAGAGATGGATAGAGTGTTGCACATCCTCATTATAAGACTGTGCAGTATTTCCTGTGAGAAGGTGTTTTAGAGAGGATTTAATGGTTGTTGGAAAAGGGAAGAGAGAGAAAGAAAGAGAAAGGCAAGGAGGGAGGAACAAACTACCCAATCAGTCAAACTGGGTTAATCTTAGCATCAGGATTAAAGAATAAGAACCTGATCATGGGACCTGAGGTTATGAGGGTAAACCCCTTTGAAATGTATGAGGAACACACCTCGCCAAAGCAGACACATCTGAGATGACAGGGCATTATGTACAGCCTAGAAATCGTAGGCCTCGGGTGTCACAAGGTCCAGTCTATCACTCTGAGGACCTAAAGAAGCTTTAGTGACAAACTCCCTTCCTTCACAACTAAGACATCTCTGCTCCTGACTGTAGCTGGCATGCTACATCAAAGGACGCAATTTATTTCAATAACTTGCCAGAGCAGCTTCCTTACTAGGGGATTGCTTTCTCAGACCCTGGAATTAACCTGTTTTCACTCAGGAACGGGCCTACTACACAAGGCTTATTTTTGGTGAGGCTGTTCTGAAGCTGCCGAATTGACTTTCTGTCATCTGAACTATGCCACCAGAAACAGACCATATTGTGCACAGTCCCTGTGCTGGCCTCGCCATTCACCACCCCTTGCCCATATGAGTGTCCCAAACACTTATTGCCCCTCCAAAGGCAGAACACATGTAATACTGAGCAACTGAAAATATATCGTTTAGACTTGAAATTACATTTTTAAGCTTTACATTCATAGTTGATTTCTTTTTCTCTTTCCAACCATATTTACCTACTTCCTTGAGCAACCCCTAACTTCAGCCAAATTGGCTTATCTATTTTTATATATTTGATCTATTTTTATTAAAATGTCCTTATTTACAGTTGACTCCCTTTTATGTTATTTTGGAAACTAAACAGCAGGCTATAACAAGAAATGTTCATTTGTCTGAAGATGAAGCACTGGAGTCAAATGACAGTATTATTTAATGACTTGTAGTCCATAAAAAGCAGCATAAGGGCAGTAGCTCTTGTGCACATGAGAGCTCTAATATCTTGCAAATCATCTAAAACAGAGTTATTAAAACCCCATTAGTGTTTTGCATATTGTCATTTTCCCAAGTACAATACAATATATTTTTATTTCAGAAATCTAAATCCATGAAATAGAAAGAATGAATTATTATACTTTTTACCAGAAAAAAAAAACACAATAATTAGAAAAATCTTATTTTCTTGATCGACTAATGTAACTACATTTGAATCATTCTTTGCTTACAAACAAAGAGTACAATTAAGGGACCTTCTGCATTTGAGTGTGTGTATAGGACTCTGTGAATGGATTAGAGTATATGTGTATAAGTAAACACAGATACACATATGGTTGCAAATCAAATAAAGATTATTACTTTCATCACAGGAAAAACAATTAGGTGACTCGTGAACGTTGGTCCTGTTTACATTTCTGTCCTGAAGGATTAGGATTTGTCAGCTCATAAAAAACTGAATTTACTATAGGTATTAATTAAATACTGCCTTGGGCTGAATGCATGATGTAAAATATAATACCATGTGAAATTGAATCATACCTATGAAATGTAAAAAATAAAAATCCATTTGATTACTAATATACTTATAAAAGTAGGAATGCTGAATTATAACAAGTTTGGGGTTTGGTGAAAAATATAAGCAAACCACATTTGATGACCATTGTGTATAAAAGTGTGGGTATGTGTATTAATAAATATGCATATAAATGTATTTATAATGGCATATCAAAGGAAATGTATTCTATTGTAATAAATGTGTAATAAAATTGCCTGAAAAATCATCTCTATTTTTGAGTGATTCAAATGCTTGCCAAGGCTAGAGAAGAGAATATATACTTTGATGCTAACATATCTGCAATACATGCTCATAATTTGCTTTATTTTATTTTGCAAATTTTTTCCCCCCTATAGAATATTACAAAGCTCTGATGCATGTTCAAAATGTGTAAAATCCATCACAGAATTCTTCACTTTATAGTATTATAATGTGAGAGAAAAATGACTCTGAAAGCTAAGGTTCATTCTTGATATACATAAATCTTCAAGATAAGTAATGAAATGCCATAGTTGAAAATCTAAAATTGGTGACATTTTAAATTAGTGAGTGTATTTACACTCTTGACTATCCCTTAGTATAAAGAATGTTAACGGACACTCATCAAGATCTCAATACATGTAACTTGGGGTTTGTTTGGTGTGTTTTTAAAAACACACACACACACACACACACACACACACACACACACACAGAACCCATTTAATCATGGGCACTAGAATTAAAATGTCCATCTGCGAGCAGGGTTCAGAATCAATGTGAACCAAGCAAGGGATCCTACAGTCATAAATAGAAGTCTATTTTTTCTATCTCCTAGAAATACAGACTTCTCTGGCATTCTGAAATGATTGACAGTTTCAAATAGTATCCTGAAATGATCCACATGCACATCTCCTAGAAAACAGTTTGATCAAATGGTTCCACACGTGAGACCCCCTCCCAGGAAGATCAGCTGTCCCCACACCTGTGGTCAGGCCTATTCAAATCTGCGTCAGGAAAAAGCATCCACGGACACGTCTGAAGGACAAAAGGGAGACTTCCTTACTGGCAAAAATGCTTTCAAAGTGCTTATAATTATATACAGGATTACAATATGTTGAGTATCCCAGAGTCCCACAATCATATACATTAAAAATATCACCAGAAATGTTAATTCCACAAACCACCATCAGTGAAAAACTTAGAGGAATTTCTGTGTATCTCAACAGGGTGCTCTTGCCATTTTTATTTTGACAGTTTTATTGTGGTAGACTTGACGTATAAGAAACTTCATAAATGAGAGTGTACAATTTGGTAAATTTTGAAAAGTCATAACCACAATCGAGACAGGAAGCAGACCTGTTGCTCCCAAAAGTTGCTTGAGCCTTTGTAATTCCTCTGTCCTATCCCTCCCTATCACTGCTCTCCCAGGTCATCATTGTTCTGACTTTTGCCACTATGTATTAGTTTGCATTGTCTAGACCAGGGGTGGGGAACCTTTTATCTGCCAAGGGCCATTTGGATATTTATAACATCATTCATGAGCCACACAAAATGATCAATTTAAAAATTAGTCTGCTTATATTTGGTCAAACATTCAATTAGCTCACTCCTAAAGCCTTTAGCAGTGTCAGACCAAATGATTTTGCAGGCCTTATTTGGCCTGCGGGGCAGACGTTTCCCACCCCTGGTCTAGATCTTTATATAATTGGAATAATTAAATAATGAATCTTTTTTGTCAGATTCTCTTGCTCAATATAATTATTTGGAGACATTCATCTATATTGTTGAGTGTACTTTCTATTGCTGAATGCTATTCCATTGCATAGATATACCACCATTTATTTAGCCATAAAAATGTTAGATATTTTGTTTGTTTCCTGGTTTGGGCTATTACAAATGAACAAGATATGAACATTGGTGTCCAATTTTTAATGTGGATATCTGCTTTTTTTTCTCTTGAGTCAATACCAAGAAGTGGGATAGTTATTTCATAAAATAAGTGTACACATTTTAAGAAATTACCAAACTATTTTCCAGTAAGGTTGTATTAATTTACATAAACACCAATATTTGTGAGGATTTCAGTTCTTCCACCATTCAGCAGGTGTGTACTGGAATATTATTGTGGTTTCTTAATTTGCATTTCCCTAATGACATATGATGTTGAGAATCTTGTTCAGTGCTTATTGGTTATCTGTGCATCATCTTTGGTGAACAATCTGTTCAAATATTTTGCCCATTTTTTAATTGGATTGCTTGTTTTGCATTATTGGTTTTGAGATTTCTTTTTTATATTCTGCATTCAAGTCCTTTATCAGCTATGTTTTTACAAATGTTATTAAATGCGTGTAAAACGCAGTTGGTTGAAGTCCCCAACTCAACAGCTGAAAAATTTCAGCTGATCTCTCTCTCTTGCAAGTCACCACAAATCAAAAGGATTTTAAACCTTTTAGTGCTGAGTGAGCTCGATTTATTTCTGAGTCTATAGCAAAGTATTTTTCTGTAGGGTAGTGATTAAGGGCAGTTTCTGGAACTACTCTACCTGAACTCAAATTCACGCACCTGCATCCTAGCTGTGTGGTGTGCAAATTGTTCAACTTTTCTATTCCTGTTTTGTAAAATGTGATAATACTAGTAGTTGCCTTATAGTGTGGTCATAGAGGTCAAATGTATTTATGCACATAAAGCATACAGTGATGATTGATACGTATGCCCTATTGTTTAACACAGTCATTTTTACTATTCACCCAATCCTGCTCCCTAAAACCCATCTTCTATATGACCTTATTTGTGTGGCCAGTCTATTGGGCTGTTTCTTTCCCAAGGAAGACTATACTTCAAAGGCCACCAGCTGTCAGGAGGAGGAAATTACGCTGTTGAGGTTTGGGTCAAAGAAACTGTATGAACAAGTGGAAATCTCTGACTGCTGATGAAGATCGGGTTAACTGGAAATGGGGGAAGGCACGTTTTTACAGTTTGCTTTCCATCCAGGCAGTTCATTTAAATTCATCAATTTGCTCCCACAGCTAGATCCTGACACTGAATTTGGTGTGACTTACAGATCTCTGAAATCATGGTATGTCATTCAGAGATGGGAAAGAGTGCATACACAGAGACCTTAACTTTCATCTTAATAAGATGAAAACAGAAACTCTCTAAAACCACCTGCTGTCTGATCCTTCTCCAAAGAAGCTTCCAAAGTGTCCAATAGATGGTTTGTGGAAGCAATACTTTCAGGAACTTCACATCAGAGAAAGTGGGATTCACCTTGGTTTGAGCCCAAAGAAAAATTATTTTTAAATACATTTTGTCATCCTCCCCCTCAAAAAAGGTGAGAAGGGGACAATATATATGAGGTGAGCTAGGCTGGGAGGAGAGTGGTAGGAAGGATATGAGAAAACGCAAGCCTGACATTTGGGGAAACAGTAGGAAAGAACATATTTCTAGGAGTCAAGTGAGTTTTGTATTAGCATCAGAAAAAACTTTTAAAGAGCACGTCATTCCTAGAGACTGTGGGTGGGGTGAGGACTGAAGACCATGGCCATTTCATTCAACATTTTAGTTCCAGTGCCCAGCCCAGTGTATATCATATAACAGATGCTCAATAAAGATATAAAATATATATTTTCAAATGCTTGACCTCATTCCTTTCTCCGCACAATACAAAATTCAGCTTACTGAGTGTTCCTTCTCTTCACAAATCTTGACAGATTAGATTTGAGAGATTAGAGATTGTTTTGGGGGCAATTTAACTGGCCCTGAAATAAGCACATGATTTTCTCTCCTGAACTAAACACTGCCATGGCTAAAGCCTCTGTGATGACATTAGGAACCCACCTGCTTACATGTATTACTAGGGTTGTAACTGTTGACTTAGATGATAGCTAATCAGCACACTCTAGACCAGGATGAGAATAGTTAAGCTTCTTGTCTTTTCCTTTACCCTTTCTATGTCACTGCTTTTACTCCTGTACGACAGGTTATGCTGAACCACAGAAGTTCACATTTAGACATGGTGACTTGTTGGGAGGTGGTTGATGCTGGTAGGGAACTGCTCCTACCCAGGCCAGAACATCTGCCATAGGCAGAATACAAAGGAGAGCCACCCCCCACCCCTGGATAACTGTACCTATGTTTATGGCCACAGGCTCAGGTAGTCTCTGCTTCTGTATGTGAGCACTATTGATGGTGTAAAAGCTTTTAACTACACCATAACCTGTGGTTATTATATTCAGTGTTATAATAACAGAGAGGGGAAAGGAAGAGGAACTAACATACATCCAGTACCCACCATGTGTAATGCACAATGTTAGGACTTCAGACAGATTTTAAAACGATTAATCCACCCAGCAGCTCTATAACTTTTGTATTAACTACCATTTTATGTATGCAGACATTGAGGCTTTGAGAAGCTAAGGGAGGAGCCAGGAACACATGGAGAATCCACAGGTAGATCCAGGTTTCATATCCAGGTCTACCTGGCTCTTTTGACTTGGGACACTATCACTATTTATTAGATGGTACATAATAAATGCCAGGAGAGAATGCAAGGCTCCCATAACTGTCAGTTACAGTTATGTCTCTTAACTGTTAATTTTAAATAGATTAACTTTATTTTTTTCTAATTCAAATGACATTTTTAAGGCACTGTAGAGGACACAATTTGAAAAATTGTACTTTTTAAACATAAACACAAGTATTAATTCCATAATTTACAAGTTCTTAAACCTGGGGTTTATCAAAATAATTTTGTTTAACCTTGTTATGCAAAATTGTACACCATGGTGAATGGTATAATCTAGGAGCTTCAGGGCACATTGTGACATACATTATCTGCACACATGTGCTCTGGATATAGATAGGTAAAAAGATAGTTGTGCACATCAAATTAAAATGATATGCTTATCTCATCCTGCGTACATTTATAAGTAATATGGATCTTGAAAGTCTCTCTGAAATCCATTTAAGCATTTAAAATTTACAGATGATTTGATAGAAGCAAACCATAGCTAATATTTTAAAGCAAATTTGCCAATAGAACAATTATGTGATTGTGGAAAAACAATGATTATATTTTAGATGGTGTAAGAAACAAAAATTAAGTTGTCACAGACATACAGGTGAGCTGTGTTCTGACCAATAGAATGGACCTCATCTGAGGTGTAAGTAAAAAAATTAATTTTCTTCAGAATGTTGTTGTGGATTTATTTCCTTATATTTATAAAATACTTTATCTTTCTTTAGTTTTACATTTATCTTTATTGTTGAAAGTATTACAGATGTCCCCCCTTTTTCCCTCCATTGACACCCACCACTCCACTCCTTAAAGTGTAAAAACTCTACAGGACTGCAATGGACAGAACTGTCCCCTCCCCCAATTCACATGTTGAAACCCTAATCCCCAAATCCCCAGTGTGACTGTATTTGCAGATAGGTCCAAAAGGAAGTAATTAAGCTTAAATGAGATCATATGGGTGGGCTCCTGATCCAATAGCATTACTGTCCTTATAAGAAGAGACAACAAAAAGTTATGTCTCTTTTCAGCATATGAGGTCACAGTGGCTGCCGTCTATAAGCCAGAAAGAGAGTTCTCACCAGAACCTGGTCATACTGGTACCTCGGTCTCAGACTTCCAGCCTCCAGAAATATGAGAAAATAAATTATCTGTTGTTTAAACCACTAGTCTATAGTATTTTTGTTACAGAAGACTGAGAAGGCTAAGACAAGAACTTTAAATACATACTATTTATCTCCAAAAATTCTGTATAAATAGCAATCCAGTTTGATTTCAGCAGAGGAAGAAAAGATGATAGATAGATAGATAGATAGATAGATAGATAGATAGATAGATAGACAAATCAATCAATCAGTAGACAATTGCATGTTTCACTAAGGTCTCATATGAGAGCTTTAGTGACTTTTAAAATTTCTTAATGTTATGATATCAAGTACAAATGCATCTCAAGTTATTGACCAAGATACAAGCTCAGAAGTTACTCTCAAGTGTTTGATGGAGGATATACCAACAGCTCACATTCTCCACAGAGGCCATAATAACCAATGGAAATAGTATTTTCAGGAATTTAATGACCTGCTGAATTGGCAGAGGTGCTGAGGTACATTCTCAGACCTTTTAAGAGGGGTTATTAACTGACAGAGGTGTCTAACCTGAAAGTCATTATTGTTTTGAGAATTTGTAGACATATGAAATAGTAAATAAAAAGTAATTACCTATTTCTGTGCTACAGAGTAAAAGGGTGAGAAGTCACATGAAATAATGGATGTGGCTATGCAGAACTGACAATATTGCAGAAAACAGGTCAAATAGGCGGCAGATAAGAGATTCTTTGAAATTAGCTTCCCATCCAGCTACAAAAATAATATCAATGTTGTGTCAACGTATATGATGAATCGCAATAATGAAACTACATATGTTGGACAAAGGGGAAAATTAATAAACACTGGTCTTGGCCCCAACTTATTTACCAATAATCTATATTAAATGGTTCCATTTGGAAAATTCTTAAATAATATAACAGGGTGTAGCATCCCCAAAGATTGGAGAAGTTTGTACAACTCTAAGTATGTGGATATATTCATCTAATTATCAAATATTGGTGGCTGTATATTTGGTATGTAATATATGGTGATGTGAGATTCGTCTTTGCTCTTCTATTTAGGCAGTACTGAGAACAACCCATAAACAGCTTCCCTCAAGTCTCCCATATATTTTCATCCATCATGCTTAGCTATTTTAATTTGACACTAGCCGCATCATGCTGCCAAAAAGTGCCTGGATAATTCCACATTGACATTGCTAATTTCTAGAATGTAACCACAATGTTTGACATTAGGCAGTCAGGCAGTAGCCAAAAGCATATTTTCTGATCTCTCTCATAAAACCTTGGTGGAATTAAAAAACACACACACACATATACATGGTTATTTTTAATCCATCAAAGGTAGGAAAAGATAGGTGGGTTCACAGTCATTAAACTAAGAGATAGAGTATCTTTAAAAAAAAACAAAAACACACAAAAAAAACATATAAAAACAAACAAACAAAAAACCCACCTCAAGATAGAAAAATATGACATTACCTTCATTCATTAGTAATTATTTATTGTGAACCTATATGTTCCAGCAATTGGGCTTTCCTACTCTGTTTGATCTATAAGAATTGTATACCTGATCTACTACAGACACTGTTTGTAAATATTATCTAAAAACTAGAGACCTAGTACATGAAATTTGTGCACAGGGGGGAAAGGGGTATCCCTCAGCCCGGCCTGCACCCTCTCCAATCTGGGACCCCGGGGAATGTCCGACTGCCGTTTTAGACATCTGTCAGTCAGACATCCCTCTTGCAATCCAGGACAACTGGCTCCTAACCACTGACATGCCTGTCTGCCTAATGCCCCCAACTACCCTCCCCTGTCGGCCTGGTTGCCCCCAACTTCCTTCCCCTGCCTAATGCCCCCAACTGCCCTCCCCTGTTGGCCTGGTTACTCCCAATGATCCTCCCCAGCAGGCCTGGTTGCCCCCAATGGCCCTTCCCTGCTGGCCTGAACTCACCCCCAACTGCCCTCCCCTGCTGGCCTGATCTCATCCCTAACTGCCTCTGCCTCAGCCCCACCACCATGGCTTTGTCCAGAAAGAAGTCAGACATCCAAAAGATGGCTGGTCATCCCAGTCTAATTAACATATTACTCTTTTATTAGTATAGATAGATTATGTAGGCTAGGATTGCTTAAATGGGGGAGGGAAGCCTTTTTCAGCAGGAGGAGATGCTTTTGGCAGACAAAAATACATAACCCCTATATCTGGACTGATAGCCAGTCATATGCACTATACTGCCAAACCGGTTATTAAAAAATTGAAGCACTTTCTTACACCTTACACCAAACAGCTGTTGCCCTTAAAACCCCTCCTCAGCCCCCACCTTAGGTTCTGCCTTTGCAGGTCACCCAGATTAGGTTCTGATTGGTCAGTTTCTATGTCAATCAGTGTCAAAAGCTCCACCTCCTAGGCAGCCATTGGCTCCTCCCAGTCAACCCAGATTTGGTTCTGATTGGTCGGTTTCTCGGCCAGTCAACATCAAAAGCTCCACCTCCTAGGCAGCCATTGGCTGTTCTGTGAAATCCAGGATGGCCCAGCTGACAACTCTCTCTCTCTCTCCAGGCCTATCTCTTAGCCCTGTGGTCTGCAAACAGCGGCTTGCAAGCCACATGTGGCTCTTTGGCCCCTTGAGTGTGGCTCTTCCACAAAATACCACTTGCGGGCTTGCACAAATAGTGCGATTGAAACTTTGTGGCCCATGTGCAGAAGTCAGTATTTTGTGGAAGAGCCGGTATTTTGTGGAAGAGCCACAGTCAAGGGGCCAAAGAGCTGCATGTGGCTCATGAGCCGCGGTTTGCCAAGCCGCAGTTTGCTGATCACTGCCCTAGCCTGATCTGCAGCCTCCACAGTAGCTGCTGATCAGGCCCTGCCTTTCTCGCTGCGCCCTCCCACCTGCTGGCCACCAGCCTTGCTGTGATAGGAGCCTGTGGGTGTGGGGGACAGACCGAGAGTTGCTCCATGCACTTCCTGGTGACCATTCGTTTGGTCCTTTTGGTTGTTATGGCCATTGGCCTTTTAATATATAGATGCTCAAAATTCAATTAACTCTCCTCCCCTTTCTCTCTCTCTCTCTCAGCAAAAAGGCAGAATGATAAAATAATCAGAGAGAACATAGATAATTGGATCATTCTTATTTATAGTGGAAAAAGAAATGAGCTTTTAAGCTATGAACATACATTGAGGAACCTTAAATCCATATTACTAAGTCAAATAAGCCAATCTAAGAAGCCTGCATACCATATGATTCCAACTGTATGACATTCAGGAAAAGAGAAAAGTAAGAAGATAGTAAAAAGATCAGTGGTGCCTTAGCCAGTTTGACTCAGTGGATAGAGTGCCGGCCTGCAGACTGCAAGGATCCCTGTTCAATTCCCTGTTCAATTCTGGTGAAGGGCAGGTATCTCAGTTGCAGGCTCCTCCCCAGCCTGGGCCTTGGTCAGGGCAAATGCAGGAGGCAACCAATGGAAGTGTTTCTCTCACATTGGTATTTCTCTCTGTCTTTCCCTCTCTCTCCCACTCTCTCTGAAAATCAATGGAAAAATATCCTCAGGTGAGGATTAAAAAACAAAAAAAAAACAAAACAAAAGACCTGTGGTTGCCAGAGGTTGGGAGGAGAGTGGAGGTATGAATAGGCAGAGCACACAGAATTTTTAGGGCAGTGAAAATACTAAGCATGCTAACTATCCTGATGGATACATGTCATCCATCCATCCAAGCCCATTGATTTACCACACCAAGAGTGAATCCTAATGTAATCTGTGGATTTGGGGTAATAATGTTGTGTCATTAGGTTCATAAATTGAAACAAATGTATTACTCTAGTGGGAGATGTTGATAATCGGGGAGAATATACACGAGTGGAAATAGCAGACATATAGAATATCTATGTACCTTACCCTCAATTTTTCTGTGAACCTAAAACTACTCTAAAAAATAAAAATAGTCTTCATTAAAAAAGAAAAAGAAAAGGAAAAGCAATGGCTTAGAAATTATATATTCTGTCACTTACCAGGTATGTGATCTCTGACAAGTCACTTGTCTGATGATAATAAAACAATACTCAATAATTCACATGTCATTTTGAGACTCACGTATGATATGTCACATCTGTTTCTCAACCAGCATATAAACTGTATGAGAGTAGACACTTGGCCTATTTCACTGACTGTGATGAGGGAGATGCTTGGAGATAATGGTAGGCAGGTGGAAATGTGGAACTAGGAATTAGGAATGAAAGCAGGTCTAAGATGTAAATGAAGAAGTCATTTGCACAGGAGAAAGTCACAAAACCATGAAAGGTGAGTTACTGAGAGAATTATATGTTGTTGAGAACCATTCTAACTCTCTGAACATTCATGCCATGATAAATGCAATGAGGGGCTGAATAGTTCTTTGATGATAAGTAGTAGTAAAAGTTATTGGAATCATCACTCTGACAATGAATTCTAGTCAGCAAAACTCTGGATAAGGCAGGCACAGGAGAGTGAGTTTAGTATGTATTGAGCCCAAGATACAGCAGGTTGTTGTGATACAACAAATAACTAAAATATTTCCCTTTTCATATGATTTACCTTTTTCTCAAAAGTATGGTTTTAAAAAAGTCTGATTTTTGAAAATTGTGATTATTGGGTTAAAGTTGTACTGCAATTAAGATGAAGAGAGAAAATATTTTAGATTAAACCCTGAATATCCCCTTGGTTTTATAGAAGGGAAAAAAAAGTCTGGACTCTTTGGGTGCTAAGCATGACTGCCTGAACTTTGCAACAATCAGAGAAAAAAAATTAAGAATTAAGTTGGTAGATCACACTTAATACCTACTAGGGACATGCTTAAAACAGCTGGGCTCAGCCCTCATCATGGCTGGTATCCCTTGCCACTGTGCTGTGAATTTCTGACACTTTGTCCAGATGTCATGTTGAAACACTTAATCAAATACACACTGTATTCCCCAAAGCAAGGCACTTAGACCATATGGTTGATGGTTTTCCCAGAACCATTAATTTATTTACTTAATTTTTGTATGTGTATGGCAGAGGTGGCTGTGATTCCAACTGACTAAAAGGGATAAACAGATGGTCAAAGCCAGATTATATACAAAGGTTAAAATATTCATGACCATGATTCCTCAGGGGACCAAATGCAAATCCAGATAGGATTTCCTGCTAGTCTGAGACTTTCCACCACCCCTTCTAAAATTATAATTGTTGGGTTATCTCCATGTTCTCCTATTCATGATCCTTCCACTCCAATCAGACTGGTTCCCTCATAATCTGCTGTTTATTCCTTCCATATCCCCGCCTTTACGGTTTCGTTCATACCACCACCTTTGCTGCAGGTGCCACCCCTTCACATTTTCACTGACCAAATCAGACTATTTTCCAAGATCAAGTTCAGGTTGTAGATTTATTGACTCCTTCCCTGACCATCCTGACCTATTATCAATTTTTCCCTCTTATAGACACTATAGAGCCATTGTCTCTATACGTGTTATTTAGTAACTGAATCATCTCTTTTATATAGTTAACATTTTATTCCCAGGTTTCTCTTTGCAAAACATTGCATTCTTTTGTGTTCTCTCTTTTATGCCTCCTGATTCCCATTAGATGCCTAGTTGTTCATGTTGCACACCCTTGCATTCAATAAATATTTGTTGATTGATGGAAAAAATAGTTAATAGTAGTTATTTCTAATGGAAACAAACTATGTTTAAGGAAATGTAATGATTTCTTCTTAAACAAAGCATCATAATGTGAATACTGTTAACAGTGGCCCTAGGGGTTACAGTTTTGTATTGTATTATTTTTCTGTTTAAAAATTAATAATATTGTACCATAGCTGCTGCCTTTTAAAATTTATTGGCATTGATTGGAGTCCACTCTGGGCTGTGATGAATAGCTCTGATTTGGGGCTCAGTGCTACAATTACAGTTGAGGGCAGAAACAAAGTGAAGACTTTGTCAATAGGTCAAAACACTGAGGATATAAATAATATACTAATATTATAATTTTCATCTTCAAAAAAATTATAACATATTAACAAAGGCCATAGGGATCTCAGAAACTGGTATACTCTCATTTAAACAAAGAAGATGCTTTTTAAAAAATATATATATGTTTTAAAAATATATATATATATACCTGGTATTTATTGATTTCAGAGAGGAAAGGAGAGGGAGAGAGAGAGAGATAGAAATATCAATGTTGAGAGAGAATAATTGATCAGCTGCCTCCTGCACACCCACTACTGGGGACTGAGCCCACAACCCAGGCATGTGCCCTTGACAGGAACCAAACCCGGGACCCTTCAGTCGGCAGGCCAGCACTATCCACTGAGCCAAGCCAGCTAGGGCACATTTTTTTTAAGAAGGTACATTTTGAGACACTGACTGGTAAAAATTCAGAATCAGTACTCCTGAATATATGCTCTTAAGTATATGTAGTATGCTAACTAAAATCCTCTTAGTATACTTTTATTATACTAAAGTACTTTTATTATACTTACAGTATACAACATGCAGGAGAATTTGTCATACAGCCATTTACCTGCTTTCTTTTGTGGCCCCTTTTTCTCTAGCCCTATTTTGGGATCTTTTACTCCAAGCTCCCAGTTCCCTCTGGTGCTTTTCCCAACCCTTGCAGATGCCTAAACTCCATGCCTAACTCGACACACTTAGACCAGCCTCTCTTTTCAATAGTTGCCAGTTGGAACTTTTCCAACATGGAACTGCTTCAGCCGACAGCTACATTCGCAGACTATATGTGCTACACCTGCCAGGAATATTTGTCTTTATTTTCCAGAATCCAGAGATGACTTGATAAACTTTGAATTCTAGAGTAAGAGGAGAGGATTTTTAGAGACTACCAGATCAGTGGATTCTAGGCATTTTCCCCTGTCATTTTATTCCCCCTCCTGCCCATCTTGCTCTAGTTTCCAGCACTGGGATTTTGCTTCTGGATAACCTTGACCCTGAATACATTCATGTCTGCCTGTCAGCTCCCTGTGCACAACCCTCCGGAATGAAAGACACTGGTTTCCAGCCAACATTTTCTCCAACCCATTTCTATCTCTGTCTTTTGTCAATATCCTATTGGGATCCTGGATGCTTCCATTGCCAAAACCACATATGAACTTGGATTTGATGCCTGGAAAGCACAGAAGGGATGTTAGTATTGGTTTAGCACCTAGATCTGCTCCAATTCAGCCACCATTATGCTGCTTCATCAGATAGCACTGTTTATCCAGTACTCTTATTGTACCAGGTCTTTTCCTAAATATTCAATGGAAAGGAAATAAATTTTGTTAAGTAGATATGTGCTCAGAAATACCCAAGAAAGTGACACTCAGTGATAATCAACAAACTGATTTCTAGGGAGGGGGGAAAGCTCACTTTCGATCTATGTATTTCTAAAAAGAAAACTACGTTGTGGAGAGCAGATATGTAGCCCAGCACGTCTCATCACAGAAAACATTTCCTATGGAACAGTCAAACGTGGAGAAAAATAGAGCCAGAGGTGATCTTAATCATCTCATCCAAACCTTTATTTTATAAGCGGAGGTCAAAGGTGTTAAGGAGCAGAGCCAGTACCAGAGTCCTAGTCTTCTGACTCATAACAAAGTACTAGTATAATTATAAATTTACAGGTATATAGTCCATACTTCAAACAAAAGTTATAAAGATGAGGATAGCTAATATTCTTTGATCTCTTAGCATATGGCAGGCCTGATGCAAAGTATTAGACCCATTGTCTCATTCAATTTGTATAATAATCCTAAGAAGTAGGTAGTATTATCATTCCCATACTATAGATGAGGACATTGGCAGTTTGCATTCTATGATTATTATGAGTAGCAACCAATATCAAAGCATAAGAGATGGTCACAACTCAGAGTGAAAGCCTGGTTTGGTTTGGTTTTGTTTTTTTATCATACATGGAGAAGGAAGGACTAAAAACCAACAGTTACAGAAGCTTGAAATTTATATTTTATTCTCATTTATGTTTGCCATGACAATTCACTGGCATGTCATGGAACAGGAGAAAAAAATGAAGCTGAAAATGCCTTTGTTGATCACATTTAAAAAATTACTTCTCATTCCAGTTTTATTTTAATTCAATGAAGAGACAGAAGAGCTGACTTACTGTTTAACATTTCTGAACCAGGGCCTCCAGGCTTTCACATTCCTATTCATGTTTTTGCTTATTTTCTTTTCTATGAGTTCCCAAGACCTCCTTCCTAAGCCTCACTTCTGAGACTCATAGGTCTCAGAAAATGCACAATTGTGATGGAAATGCACTGTTGTGATGAGCATTGCTGTAACCTGGAGTATGGGGGCTTGTGAATGTCAGCTTTCATGTCCCAGGGACCTGGAGAAGAAATGGCTAAATGCAGTCATTCCGATGGAATCAACAGATTGTCTTGACCACCTCCATCATCATCCACAATTAACCTTCTCTTTACTTGGACGTTTTTTGTCTGGCTTGACTATGTTTTCGCTTCAAACTGGCAGTCTGAGCATTTTGTGGAGAGAAGAGGCAGGAGAGGGAATGTGACTAGAAATATGGTGTGGGTGTTTTTTAACAAGTTCTCTAAAAACCTTCAAAAAAGACCTTTTAAAAAAATCTCTGTGAATTACCTTCTTTTGCTTTAAAAATATAGAAAGCTCAATGTTCCACACTAGTTCATGAGACACACCCTTTCAGGTACAAAAGAATGATCTCATTTTAGGCACTCAACCAAAACAGAATAATTTGTTTCTTTAAAAAGAAACTTCTACTAAAGTTGAAAGTATGCCAATACATGGGACATATCGATTAAATACATTAACATAAGGATAATTTCTCAATTTTTAAAAATATAGCTCACCTAGGTAAAAAGCTGTAGAGGAAAATTCATCATCATTTCACAATGACATCTTTAATTTTTTCAAGTTAATTTTTTTCCAGTTGTCCTTTACT
This sequence comes from Myotis myotis, assembly GCF_014108235.1. NCBI lineage: Eukaryota > Metazoa > Chordata > Mammalia > Chiroptera > Vespertilionidae > Myotis > Myotis myotis. The sequence goes on from NW_023416318.1 coordinate 28,537,533, forward strand.
TTTCTTCCAAAAACACAGAAATTTGCCACTTTGAAAGTCGATTCCAAAACATTGTCAAGTTGTAAACCAGGGGGGAAAAAAATCAAGCATTTTTAAGCAGAGATCAAAGTACAGTGAAGAACTGACAACAAAACAAAACCTATGCTTTGGTGTTGAATTCTAAAATGTCTTTATGGGGTTTTAAACATGGTAGCGATCCCTTGTCAGGGATCTCTATTCACTTATTCAAATCCAGCAATCATACCTCCAGCTGCGCCGTTTGCACACGTGTTTAATGCCATCTTGGCATGCAAGTGAAAGATACTGAGGCACCCGCTGCCTGTGTCCACCACGTGGTGGGCTTGGTTTGGAAAAATAGAAAATGAAGCTATTGCAAAATCAACATATGGTTTCCCCCAGTAAATCTGCCTGAACATTGCAGAAAGCATGAAGCATAAGACTTTTATGGACACAGCAGTAGAGTCAAGGAAAAGAAGCTGACTTTGGGCTGACTGCTTTTCCATTTTCTCTTACGTAAGTGAGTTAAGAAATATGTTAGTCTTATACAAACATGCACAGTAACTGAAGAATAAAGTGTATCTGTTCAGTTGCAGAGTAGCATCCTTATCCCTCCTGGGAATGTCAGAGGGAAATAAAAGGTATGTATGGCTCCTGATAAAATAGGCATTTTAGAAATTGTTTAAATTATTTAAACATTATTTAAATTGGTCTAGTGGACCATTTGGGGGTACCTTTCTAATTCAAGAGCCACTTACTCTTTTCTCCAATAACTAAACTCGGAGCCATGGTTTTGTTTTCTACCGACCATGGTCAAATTTAAACTATGTGAGCCTGCATCAATGGCCATAGCTGATTACCCAAGCTGAGACCATCTAATTCTCTCTCGGAAATTGAGAATTGGGATTGAACAAGAGCAGCCATTCATTTCTGAGTATCACCGGCCCTGAATATGGAAACTTGAAATGTGTGTGGTGGTCAGGATTCCCTGTAAGAATGCAGGAAAGAGAGAGCTACCGAGAGAAAAACAGAGAAAGATTTTTAGTTGCCCTAGTTCTTGCATAAGACCCAACTCCAACTAGCATTTACACTTCATCATATACTACATAGCATGCCACTTTTTAAAAAATCTCTTTCCCTTTTTGCTTACACAGTCTTTCTTCTGACTGAAAGAGTCTAAATTAATACACACAGTGAATTGAGATCCTATGAGGGCATAAATTATAAATACCAAAATGGAGGGGAGAGGAGGCTAAAGTTTGAAGCCTTTAAGGATTTTCTTTTATGCTTTTTCCCCCTTAGCTTTTTATATACTGCTCTATAATATCTTTAGCCAAATCCTTTTCTTCGATCAGAAGGAGATCCATTGGGGACAAATATGTTCTTAAACTTCTTTTTGCACCTCGTTCCAACCCCCCTCAGCTCAGTTCTGGGATTCATAGAAGGATAACCTATGTTTTTTAAGTTTGAAGATTTGTTTTTTTAAATGTTTTTTTATTTACTTTAGAGAGAGAAGAACGGAGAGGGAGAGAGAGATAGAAACATCCATGAGAGAGAAACATTGATCAGCTGCCTCTTGCATGGCCCTTACTGGGGATTGAGCCTGCAACCCTAGTCATGTGCCCTGACTGGAATCGAGCCAGCAACCTCTTGGTGTACCCAATCAACTAAGCCACACTGGCTAGGGCTCCAAAATCTATTTTATTATTGATTTAAAAAATATTTTTACAATAATTTTTCATAATTCCAAGTGAGGAGATTTTCATGTTTCCTTCTTGCTTTACTTCCTCTGCTTCCTGGGGAGTTGTGGAACTGCAAAAACTACTGGATAGAAGGCAAACTGCCTGCATAGAAAGAATTCACACCCTCATAAGGAATATGGTGAAAGTCCCTTGTAATCATATGATTCAGTGACCATTAAAAATAGACTGCTGATAAATAACTTTAAAAAAAAACAAGAAGAAGCACTGTTTTAAGATTTGCAGAGTAAATCTATGAAATGTAACAATTGATCATCTGCAGTTTACTTTGCTAATGAATAGTCTTTCTCCCAATGCCAAGACTGCTTTATAAAAATGAATGTCTCTACACTTTTCTGAAATAAGAAATTACGTCATGCTCTAAATAGAGAAATTGCAGCACAGGTTCATCTTCTTAGTGGGAGAAAGACCCCAGATAAAATTCAGTGAGAGCAGCAGAACAAAGGGGATATTATATGAGTGACAATGATTTCAGCTTTCTTTCTAATATGAAAAGACAGCTGGTTGAAGCACTTGGGCCACCCACGGCTGAAAGAAAAATGCTTGCATCCTCAATACCTTTGATTGGCTAGTTTGTAGAGGTGAGAATGTAGCTCTCACAGCATGCGCTGGAGAAGTAAGTTAAATTTCATCCGCTTGTCTCTTCCCACCCTTCGCCTATAGAATATTTCTAATTGAAGTCTCTGCTAAGGAAATGGTGGCCTAATATCTACATTGAAACTTTACTTAGAAGTTTTTGTGGAGTTGTTGAGCTTTTATTCATCCCTTTGAGAATGAGATACATTTTATAGTTTTTATTGGGTTTCTCCCCTCCCCCACCCTGTTTGTTTTGTATCTATGATAGCAGTGGATTAGAGTATGTTTCTTCCTAAAATATATAAGATAATGTCAAAAACAATGAAAATACTCTGATGTGGTTATTGGATAACTGCAAAAATTATTTCCTTAGCCATTTGTTCATTCTTTTCTCACTCTAATAAATGGTGAAAACCACTTCATATCTAAAATAAAGAAGTCTCCTTTTAAATAAATAATTTAATGTCTTTGCCTTACAAATATACCCTTTCTCTCAGAAAGCCATTTTGCCGCAAAACATTTTGGCTACCAAGGAATTAGAGAAATGTGTATAATTAGCTCTTTTAGACATAATCAATAGATAAAATTCAGGATTTCCCCTTTAAGTTTTGCCTTCAACCCTAACTTTCCCTAACCACCAGTTTACTCCTGAGCATTTTATAGGACACCATTTGGACAGTTATTTTGGTCTGCCCCTTCAGTTATTTCTTCTAGGCATCTTCTTTATCTTGGAAGCAATGTGCTCTACACAGAAATAGCATCAGATATTTATTTTCAGATGAAAACACACACTCTTTATACAGGAGGAGGGTGGTAGGAGAAGGACACCTTTACAAGGGAGAACGACTCATTTACAGAAAAGTCATAAAGTCAGGAGGAGGGTAGCTGAAGTTCCCCAGAGAGCAAGGCCCCAAACTGAGCCATTAGTGGGTTGGACATGGCCTAATCCAGTGATGGCGAACCTTTTGAGCTCGGGTTGTCAGCATTTTGAAAAACCCTAACTTAACTCTGGTGCCGTGTCACATATAAAAATTTTTTGATATTTGCAACCATAGTAAAACAAAGATTTATATTTTTGATATTTATTTTATATATTTAAATGCCATTTAACAAAAAAAAATCAACCAAAAAAATGAGTTTGCGTGTCACCTCTGACATGAGTGTCATAGGTTCACCATCACTGGCCTAATCTATTTTCTTCACATAAATGAGCCATGAGCCAATCTGAAGCAACAAATGTTTCCTAAGGAATAATGTCCCCAAAATAAAAGCTAGTAATAGCTCTAGCCGGTTTGGCTCAGTGGATAGACTGTCAGCCTGTGGACTGAAGTGTTGGGTTCGATTCCAGTCAAGGGCATGTACCTCGGTTGCAGGTCCTCTCCAGCCTGAGCCTTGATTGGGGCTCATGCAGGAGACAACCAATAAATGTGTTTCTCTCACTCATATCAAAATTTCTGTCTGTCTTTCCCTCTTTCTTCCACTGTCTCTAAAACTCAATGGAAAAATATCCTTGGGTGAGGATTAAAAAAAAAAAAAATCTATAGTAATAGCATATGGATATCCTCAGTGAGGAAGTCTTAGTGTAGTCTCTTCTCTCTGTCATTTGCTTGTTTTTTAAAAAATCCGTCTGCTTCTGATGTCTATCTTTCCATTGGCTTTGAATTCTGGAGAGAAAAAGATTGTGTCATTCATTGACCCTTCCTTCTAAAACAGAGAGAGAGAAACATGGATGTGAGAGAAACACATCCCTTGGTTGCCTCCTGTTCATACCCTGACTGGGGCCTGGGATCAGGCCTGCAACTAAGGTATGTGCCCTTGACCGGGAATCAAATCCAACGGCCACTATCTCCAACCACGGAGCTAAAACTAGCTGGGCCTGTGGTCTCCTTGATTTAACCTAACCCATTGGCCTTGGGAACAACTTTGCCATCTGGATTCCCTCTCCACTTGGCCATCTGCAAATCGAACACTGAAAGTTTTACTTGCAAATTCTCTAGGTATGACTAAGTATACCTGAATCCTCTGGGTAGCTATTAATATTAATAATATTAAACTGGTGCTGCTTAAGAAAAATCAAGAGAATCTATCAAAATTCTTTAAAATATCATGATTATTTGAACATTTTTTATTGAAGGAAGTAATAGATTCATTCTATTTTGTGAAAAGGGGTTAGGCCATTATTGTTAATGAATCATTATAAAGCAACAATTTACAGGGTCCACATCTCCAAAGCACCTTATAAAGTAGACAGGGCAGTTACTGCTCATCTTCCCCCTCTCCATCCAGGCCCTCTTGGTCAAATAAAACAGTCATTGGTGAGTCTGATAAGCATATTCCAGTCATGCAAAGCCATATCCTAAGATTAGAGTCACACTTCTATAAATTTTCATAGAATGGATAGCACAACCTAAATAATGTTAGGCTCCCCCAACCCATCCATTGCCATGGGGTGCCTTAAATAGTCCCTAGAGTACGGCCGCTTTTTCTTTTATGGAAAAGACGTTAGTGTTTCATCAAATCAGCTAATATGTTCATCTAAACCTTGTAAACATCATCTCTTTGTATCTCTTTTTTAATGCAGGTTCTCCTGTCTTGTGAGGCAGCATGAGCAGGAAGTGGTGCTACAGGAGTGGAGTTACTGCCATTTCCCGAACACTGAAAATTTCACAGAACATTTGGTGGAAGAGAGAAACTGTTTGTGCACTTCCTTGGGGAAAAGTAAAGCCCTTTCATTCTTGGCTTCTGTTTGGACTGCCAAATGTGTCTCCTTCGGTTGCCTTGGTGATTTCTTTGCTCATCTGTCATCACAGGTGGTCCTTCCTCTTCACCTGTTTCCTCTCCCTCCATTGTTTGCTGAGTGATGGCCAAAACACAGGCCAAGCTTCAGGGGTCACAGATGACTATAGGATGAAAGTGGTGGAAAATGTTCCTGTAAGAACTTGCACTTCAGTGAATATATTTACATGAGGATAAGGAGTCAACAGAGTGACTTTTGATCAGAGCACATTACTGCCTGAGCCTTATGATGGTTGATTTTATTTGCTTTAGGATGAAGAGAAGACTACCAATATTGGAGGAAAATATAAGCAGTGAGGGCGACCCTTCCAGGTCTTCTTTGCAGTTGATTTCAAATTCCCCACATCAATATAACTTAATACATTGAATGTTTTTATGTTTATGAAGACATCCCTGAACTTCATAGCTGGTATTCTCTCCTGAGAGCAAATTCTAAACAGCATATCACTTTTTACTCACAATGACTGCCCAGTGCCCTTCAGCCCCTGAGATAAAGCTTGGCAGTTACACTCCGCATATTTCTCTCCCGCATTCTGCTGGGAAGCCTTCCTGAGTTTGGCATTGCTTTCTCTTCCCTTTGCTTAGTTGGTGAATATGGAGAAGCACTCATTATGCAGGTTTTCAAGCTGTAATCTAGGCTTGCATTCATCACCTGTGCTGCCTCTATTTGATGATAATGTCACATGAACCTTACTTAGCATATTTACCTGGTTTTTAAGTTTTTAAATGTTGATGGGGTTTAGTAGCAATAGAATTGCTGTTTGACAAAGTGTGATGGTTTAGGAACTCTCTACCTGAATGCCTTTTTCTCCCAAACCAAGGATTTGCAGTATTTTCCTGAGGAAGCATGGATAAATGTTTTAGGAAGGTTCCCTATGAATGTCCTTGACTAGTTTCTTGCTGCTGTCATCAATTGGACCTATCTTTATATAGAACTCAATTGCTCCTCCAACTTACAGTGCATTAAACACTGCTTCTATTTACACCTGTGTGAAGGTCATTTCTTTGGTCCACAAAACATCTCTTCCTTCATAGTGTTGTTTGTTGGTATATATCAATTTTCTTGAAATTGATTCCTGCTGGGAACTAGGCTTGATTCTTTTATTTTATTTAAATTTTTATTTATTTATTTATCCTATATAATAAAGAGGGGATATGCTAATTGACTCTCATACCATCGCAAAGATGGTGGCACCCCCAGCCAATGAGGAGGGAATATGCTAATTGACTGCCACGCCCTCAAAGATGGCTTCTCCCACAGTCACAAGATGGTGGGGTCCAGTCCCCTCAGCTCCCCAGCCACCCAGGGATGGCCCGAGGTCTAGGCAAGCCTCAGCTGTCAGCTGCCCAGCCACCCAGGGCCAGCCCAAGGCACAGGCAAGCCTTGGATGGTGGCTGCCCAGCTGCCTAGGTTTGGCCCAAGGTGCAGGCAAACCTCAGATGGTAGCTGACCAGCCACCCAGGGCCACCCGAGGCTCAGGTAACCAGGGCCAGCCAAGGCTTGCACTGCCAGCAGTAGCAGCAGCAGAGGTGTGATGGGGGCATCGCCTTCCCCTGATCACTGGGTCGCCTCCTGCCCCGAGAGCTCCCAGACTGTGAGAGGGGGCAGGCCAGGCTGAGGGATGCCCACCTCCAGTGCAAGAATTTTCATGCACCAGGCCTCTAGTTTTTATATGAAAGCATGCTCAAATTCACTAATCATCCGAGAGATGCAAATCAAAACAACAATGAGGTACCATCTCACACCTGTCAGAATGGCTATCATCAACAAATCAACAAATGGCAAGTGCTGGTGAGGCTGTGGAGAAAAAGGAACCCTCGTGCACTGCTGGTGGGAATGCAGACTGGTGCAGCAACTGTGGAGAACAGTATGGAGTTTCCTCAAAAAACTATTTATTTTTGAGAGAGAGAGGAAGGTAGAGGGATAGAGAGACAGAAACATCAATGAGAGAGAAAAACCATCAATTGGCTGCCTCTTGCACCCTACTGTGGATTGAGTCTACAACTCAGATATGTGCCCTGACTAGGAAACAAACCAGTGATCTCTTGGTTCCTGGGTCAGTTTTTAACCACTGAGCAACACAGGCCAGACTAGGCTTGATTCTTGCTTGGGTTTATCAAATGAGTGAATACCAAATCCCAGGTAAGGTCTCTTTGTTTTAGGTAAACAAAACTTGGAGCCCACTGAAGAAAAAGACAGGCAGTTTGATATAGGAGTACTACACCAGGATCCACACATCCGGGTCCTAATGGGAGCCTTAACAAGCAATCTGGCTCCAGTTATACACCTCACCTGTCCCCTGAGCCCAGAATCCTCCTGTGTAAAATAGGATACTGGAATATGTAGTTTCAAATATTTATTCTCATTCTACTTGTCTAAGTTTCTAAGTGTGCAAAGAACATTAATTCTTTATAAATCAAAACTATCTTTGTAGAACAGTAAAGTTATTTTGCATGCTGACTGCTTTTCCACAATACAGGTTACATTATCATGTGTCCCAAGTTGTCTCTTAAGTATAAAATACACTGTCTCTAACACTGCAACAAAACCAGGCTCTAACATATTGCAATCCCTTACCTCACCACGCAGAAAATTCTCTTTCACCTGAAGTGTTTCCACATTGGTTTCTTATGCTCTTGTGTAGGAAAGTATTAGATTATGTAATGTAGGCAAAAGGGGTGGAGAGAGGAAGGAAATTCTTAAAATTATTATTTTAAGCAGTTAAATGACTTCAGATATTCTAGCTTTTACAAAAATTCTACAGGTCAGAGTCTCATTTTTCCCCAAGCACTAATTTTATAAAGGCTTATAATATGTTGCTTGTTATTATGTTAAACTCTCCAAAATTATGTTAAGCTATGGAAATTTCTAATATGCATGGCATTATATTTAAGGACACATAACTCTCAAAATTTTCCATCAGATAAAATTGGGTATACATTCAGTTGGGGATAAATAGAAGAGAAGGAAAGAAATAGGTTGGGAGAAAGGAATGAATAGAAAGTTTAAACCCTCTTTGCAGCCCCCAGCCTACAAATTACCTCTAGGGGTCTTTAGAACAATAATGGAAGCTGAGAAAATATATTAGAACCTTAGGTTTTTGCTTCTGCTTCTCTAAAGAAGATTTTATGCTAAAGACATGACAGGACACAGAAAGCAAAGCCATACAAACAAAAATTCATAAACAAGTTTATGTTCGTTGAGAACTAAACTGGGAAAAATATCCTTTGGTACATATGGTATGTACAACAAACCAGACAGGTCTGCAGGTCTACAGAGCCAACTGGGAGAGATAGCACCCCAAAGATTTCTGGTGATCAGTCTCAGTAAGTGGAAAACAAAGCAGAGTTGCCACTATTAATGGGGTGCCATGTGTAAAATGCCACTGAAAACCTTCCTAGTTTTCTGTATATTTTATTTTAAAAATAAAAATATTTGATTCTCTTCCCACTTGAGTGACTCTGACGTTACTTTTCCTATAAGATTTTAAACTCAAGCATGAGAATGGAAACTTTAGTTTGTTGTTGTTGTTTTCCTTCCAAAGAACATTTTATTGGTTTTCAGGGAGAGAGGTAAAGAGAGAGAGAAACATTGATGTGAGAGGGAAACATCAATCAGTAGCTTTCTGCATGCCCCCCACCTCCCCCAGGGGACTGAGCCTGCAACAGGGGCATGTGCCTCTACCAGGAATCAAACTAGCAATCCCTCCATGCACAGGATGATGCCACCTACCGAGCATACTAGCCAGGGCTGGAAACTTTAGTTTTTAAAGTGACAATAGTGTTTTATAAGTATATTAATTTTTTGAGTTTTCTGTTTTGTTTATTGTGGCTTTGGGGTGGGGGGTATCACATTTGATCCATTGGAAAATCACAAGAAATGGGATTATATCTTTTTTTCAAATGAGGAAACTGACAGCCATGAAGGTTAAATGACTTATCTACAACTTGTTATAAAGCGAAGATGTGACAGAGATAGAATCAATATCAAAGTTTTCAGCTTCTCTAAATAGATACCCATGTTCCTTTACCAGACATGTGTCTCCCATCAATATTCTAAAAACTGAATTAAAAAATTCTGCACTTCAAATTTGGAATAACCAAAACAGCTCTGCTCCTTAGTTTTTCAATATAACCTCTTTACAATGTCTTTTAAAATCATCTGCTAATTGTGTTAGGGGGAAAAAAAACACACTGTCCTTTGATTTGAAGTCCTGAATCTACATAATAGCTATTCTACTAAGTCCTGTGAACTCTTGGACAAGTCATGGAAGTTCCCTAAATTTGAGTCCCTTTAAAATATATATATTTTATTGATTTTTTTACAGAGTGAAGGGAGAGGGATAGAGAGTTAGAAACATCGATGAGAGAGAAACATTGATGAGTTGCCTCCTGCCCAACCCCTACTGGGGATGTGCCCGCAACCAAGGTACATGCTGGAATCAAATCTGGGACCATTCAGTCCGCAGGCCGACGCTCTATCCACTGAGCCAAACCAGTTAGGGCAGTTTTAGTCTCTTTATCTGTAAAATCACAATCAAAATATCATGCCCTCAAGATAAGAGAAGATTAAATTATAATAATGTGTTTGGAAGCCCTTCGTAAGCTGTAGGATATCAATAATAATTTATCATATATGTTTAAATAATTATTTTTTTCAGGAAACTTCAATGGCTTCCTGTTACTTATGGAATAACATTTATACTCTTACGCAAGGCATTCAACGTCCTCTTTGACATTCATTTTCAATCTATTTCCCCTGCTAATAATAATAGCTAACATCACATATATTGAGCAATTACTCTGCAGCAGAGATATACTGAACATTTATTATCTCATGTAAACCTCATTTCAAGCCTTAGTAAAGACATCATTATCATCCTAATTGTACAGCTATTTATTTATTTATATAGATATATATTTTATTGATTTTTTACAGAGAGGAAGGGAGAGGGATAGAGAGTCAGAAACATCGATGAGAGAGAAACGTCGATCAGCTGCCTCCTGCACACAACCCACTGGGGATGTGCCCGCAACCAAGGTACATGCCCTTGACCGGAATTGAACCCGGGACCCTTCAGTCCTCAGACCGATGCTCTATCCACTGAGCCAAACCGGTTAGGGCATACAGCTATTTATTGATACTTGGAAAGCTGAAGAAACTTGCCAAACCTCACACAAGAGAGGAAGGAGGATGCAGCAGAGAATCGAATCCTGGCTGTCTGTTTCCAGAGTAAATTTAACCATCATGCAGTATTGCTTCTAAATACAGCATTTTTTCTTGAATATTACCCTACCATAAATCACTTCCAAATCTGACAACTACCTCATTTTACTAGAAAAAATTTTGCTGTAGAAACTCACATAGATGCTGGACAATCACACCACAAAATGATCTTTTGTCCCTTTCATTAGATGATTGACTTAGTTCAGATCTCAGTCCAATCTGAGTGAGTAGCAATCAAACAGCATAGTCTCTAGAACCAAATGGCCCAGGATCAAATCAGCTCTACCACAGATAAGTATCATGATCCTGAGAAAGTTGTTCTGCCTCTGTTCTTCCATCTTTAAAAGGAGAAAATAAAACTGAACTCAGAGTGTTGCTATGAGAAGTAAATTAAGTAAATATAGGTGCAGCTCCTAGGACAGTGATGGCGAACCTATGACACGCGTGTCAGAGGTGACACGTGAACTCATTTTTTTGGTTGATTTTTCTTTGTTAAATGGCATTTAAATATATAAAATAAATATCAAAAATATAAATCTTTGTTTTACTATGGTTGCAAAGATCAAAAAAATTCTGTATGTGACATGGCACCAGAGTTAAGTTAGGGCTTTTCAAAATGCTGACACGCTGAGCTCAAAAGGTTCACCATCACTGTCCTAGGATAATGCCTGGCACATAAATAATAACACTACACAAGTGTTAGAGGTTACTGTTTCTCCATTGCTAGTATTCCATCCTATGTCATGTCCATGAAGTTCTATATCCTATTGATCTTCACATCACAAAATCATCTGACATTCTGCTTTCTTCACTAGTTAATTGACCTAGTTAGTTGAGATCTCAGCCTCAAACCTTGTTTCATTAATGAATTGGTATTTGATGCCCTGCCATATCCCCCTTTCTCTTGCTCCTTCCACTAATACAAGCTCTCTTATTACACTCACAGTTCACCCTAACATCTCCTTTGAGCATTTACCATAGTTGTAGTTAAATAATGAATTGGACTATTAGTCTCAAAATTTCTGTACCTATCACTCTGAGAGCAGAGGCCACTGTCCATTGGGGTATCTGACACAGTAATGTGCTTAATAAAAAACCTACTAAATGAATGAATAATGACTAGATGAATCTCATCTTCCTTTGTTTTATCCCTTTAATTTATATACTGTCTCATGGGTTGAAAATCCATTTTCTTTGTCTTTGTCCCTATGAATTGTTCTGTTTTTATCATGAATTTTCAAAATTCTTGGCCAACTGTAATTGACTGAAAATATTTATAGAAACTTTACAAAGTTCTATCTATTCCAGTTTATTCCTTAATAAATTACCAGTTTCTTCCTTCTTAAATATTAGATTTTTGAGATACAAGTATATTAACTCAGCAAAGGAAACAAGAAATAGAAATCTTGGCTTAACCACTTTGACTCAGTGGATAGAGCGTCGGCCTGTGGATTCAAGGGTCCCAGATTTGATTCTGATTAAGGGCATGTACCTTGGTTGTGGGCACATCCCCAGTAGGGAGTGTGCAGGAGGCAGCTGATCAATGTTTCTAACTCTCTATTCCTCTTCCTTTCTCTCTGTAAAAAAAATAAATAAAATATATTTTAAAAAAGAAATAGAAATCCTTTCATGTTTTGCACACTGCTTTTAAACTACATTTTGAATGTGTTTCTTGAAATTTGCATAATCATTCATGAATCTCCTTTCATTTGAATGCCACAGTAATGACAGCTTAAGATATACTGTTTGCTGTTTATTCAAAATATATTTCAATTATCAAAGTAGATCTTTATATATGCACCTGTTTCAATATTTGCCATAGACTCAATTAATAATTTGATTGTGTATGCTGATGATGTTTTGAAATTGTGACTTAAAATATAACATAGTTACTTCTGCAATATTAAGAAGCAGAGTTCTTTTGAGTCCTGTTAAATGATCTAGGATGGATTTTTAGAAACAGAAATTTCCAGTGTATGCCACACTAGATTTACCAGTATTTATGATAATAAATACATCAAGACTTCAAAACATTGTAGAAATAAACATGGCTAAGTGCCAGTTCTAACCAAAGGTGATCTTTAATTCCTGGGGAAGTCTCCTTCTCCCTATATAAGCTGAAAACACACAGAAATTGTGTCTTAATTGTGCTCTGATATATAAAAGAAAATATTTTAAATGTTTACCTTGTAGTGAATATATGTGATTCTACCCATCATTTAATTCTACCATCTTAGTAATGCCAAGACAGAAGTAAAGTCTCCATTTTATTTTTTAAAAAATATATTTTATTGATTTTTTACAGAGAGGAAGGAAGAGGGATAGAGAGTTAGAAACATCGATGAGAGAGAAACATCGATCAGCTGCTTCCTGCACACCTCCTACTTGGGATGTGCCCGCAACCAAGGTACATGCCCTTGACTGGAATCGAACCTGGGACCCCTCAGTCTGCAGGCCAATGCTCTACCCACTGAGCAAAACTGTTTAAGGCTAAAGTCTCCATTTTACAGTATTATGAAGTTATTAACTCAGAAAAACTTGATCTAGCTCTACCCTGTACTAGTTGAGTAAAGCTACGAGTATATATAACTTCCAGAATCATCCTCAGTCTCTGAAGTGGGGATAATAGTAGCTCATGCCTTACAGACTTTCTATGAAGATTCAGTGATTCAGTGCCTGGAAGAGCTGGCATAGATATTGGCATATTGTAAATGTTCAATAACTATTAATCATTATCTTTTTATTACTGTTATGAATTTGTGTACGGGTGGGGTCCCTTGGCCTGGCTGGTGATCAGGACCGTGGGAGGTTGGCCGGCCAGGGAGGTTGGCTGTGGGAGCACACTGACCACCAGGGGGCAGCTCCTGCATTGAGCATCTTCCCCTTGGTGGTCAGTGTGGTCAGTGGTGGTCACCTGGCCGTCTGGTCGTCCGGTCATAATGGTCACTTAGGCTTTTATATATAGAGATTATATCATTTATGTGCAGGTACCTGAGCTATTCACATGGGCACTTGCGACCTCGTCTTTCCAAAGGTATATAAGCTTATTCTGCAGACAGCATGGATCTTGGTGTCTGGTTGGCAGCATTGCTCTTTCTATCCTTCTTATTGCCTTACATATAGTAAGTGATTTTTTTGATTGAAAGTTGAAGTGTTGGTTTACTTCTATCTGCATTATAACACTTCACTTGCTTTCCATAATTGTCAATTGAGCACTTTTACCTGTGTTACACTGTGCTGGGCACTGGGGAAACAAAGAGGGTTTTTATTTCAAAATTTAACACCAAACTACTATTTTTAAAGACATAGCTAAAGCCAAATTCTAGAAAAATAGCTCTAAATAATATTGTACTTGAAGCATTTATGCCAAATAAGTTACTCTCCAGTTAATTATCTAATCTAATGTAGTCACAGTTGAATAACTTTAGAAGTAATTGAGGAAACAAAGCATTAATAAGGTGTTTGGGAGTGCATATGTGTTTCCTTGAATAATAGCCTCTAGCATGGGTAATTTTCTTTGAATTTTAAAATGAAATTAAAATACATACATGTTGAACCTAAATCTCAAGATGAAAACAATTATCTTGTGTGTATTTATGATGTATTAAATAGTTGATAAAGAATATTCTGACACAATTAAGTTTATGGTACTAAAAATACCCTAAAATCTGGAATATCCCTTATTTTATTTTTTAAATGGGCATTTATGGGAGGAGGGAAGGAATATTTTATTAATGTTAGAGTTAAAATATGGATCCTATGGTTCCTTATGATTTAAGTTGGGTTCCAAACAGATCTTGCTGAAGGGAAGTGGCCTGCAAGTGAAGAAGCTGCATGTACAAACCTAGCAGGTGGGAGTGGCAAAGAGGGGCTGATAAGGCAGGCTGAGGTCAAATCATACAGGACCTTGAATACCATGCTAAAGAGAATGAAGGTGAGGCACCTTTGAGCAGGATAATAACATCATCAAACCTGTGTTTAGAAATCACTTTGATGCCTTGGATAACTAGATTGAGAAGAAATCATAGGTGGGAGGAGTAATTTGGGAGTCAGCACAGGACCTAGAGTGGCTGGAACTAGGGACATGGAGGTTTCAATGGGGAAGGAAGGAAAGGAATTATAGGATCAATTACTAGTTATCTTTATAAGATGAAAAAAGAAAGGGGTCAAATCTTTCTAGGACCTTGTATATTTCTGATATGGAGGATGCTCACATATCTGTAGAGTTAATAAAGTCTCAGCATAATAAAGAAAAAAATGGGCATGGATGAACATCAACAAACAAGGAAGGAAAACAATTTCGGGAAATCAGCACACTGCCAGAATAAAGACTGGGGTTGAGGAGATAGAAAGAAGTAGTGTGTGTGTGTGTGTGTGTGTGTGTGTGTGTGTGTGTGTGTGTGTGTTGCAAAAGAACATTGAACGTGCAGAAGTTTTCCAGCTTCAAGTGATTTAATGGCAAGGAGATAGCAGTTTAAAAGGAAGTGGACTTGGTTCAGGAAAGAGGAAGTGATGAGTTTCACTTAGCTAATCAGTGGCAAAATGTTTTATTATTTATTATTATTATTACTTACAAATGGAGCAGAAGAGCATAGATGTGGATCTTCTAGTTGTTAAATGGTTGTGGGAAAGGCAGGGGTAAAAAACGAATGAAGCAAAAGTATGGTCTCAGAAACCTCGTCCTATTGATTGTGTAGTTATGGAATAATAATAGTAGTTATTATTATTAACATGTCAACATTCCATAAAGTTAGAAATATATACTGCATTGATTGATTGACCCACTGAGTCATTGCCAATCTCTTTGCTTTCTGATTTAACTGGTGTTTTTAAGAACATATGTCTTTTCTCAAGCATTGATGGAAAGAGCTAGAAAAAATCAAATTCTCTTTCCCTTGCAACTATGGAGCAGGAAAGCATAATTTTAGGAAAGAATGAAGAGAAGCCTCTTATCATGCTACTTTTTCAGAGTAGCCAAACCCTGGAAAACTATGATAGCAAAAGACATGTAAGATCTGTTGCTGCATGCCCAGGAAAAAGAGAATTGGTGCTTGCATATTATCTAATCTATAGCAAGATGATTGGCTATGATATGAGTTTTCACTTCAGTTAAATAAAATTGAATATCTCATTTTAATTTATTACATACAAATAGCCCCTTAAAATTATTACATAAATCCATAAGAAAACAAACACATTTGTAAAGAACCCATCTGGGCTGACCGTGTGAGAAATAATCTCTATGCCTCTTCTCTTTGCAGCACTTCCTATTCACATCTTTTTTTAAAAAAAAATATATTTTATTGATTTTTTACAGAGAGGAAGGGAGAGAGATAGAGAGTTAGAAACATCGATGGGAGAGAAACATCGATCAGCCGCCTCCTGCACATCTCCCACTGGGGATGTGCCCGCAACCCAGGTACATGCCCTTGACTGGAATCGAACCTGGGTCCCTTCAGTCCACAGGCCGACGCTCTATCCACTGAGCCAAACCGGTTTCGGCCCTATTCACATCTTGATGAGTTTCCATGATTTGAACTTATCATGTGCATATTCCTCAAGTGTGCAAAGCTGTATAATGCACACATACTACCTAAGATCTAGAAATGCGATGCCAAAGGTTAGATTTGGGGGGGAGAAAAACACAGCCCTCTAAAAACAGGATAAGAAAAATGTGAAAGTCAGAGAGTCATGTAAAATAACACTTCATATATATTATAGAAAAATTTCTGGCATGGACAGTGTACTGAAAATGGAATTAAATTGCTTTCAGAAAGGGTTCAAAAATTCAGTCCAATTTCCATTAGTGGCTCAAAAAAATGACCTTGTACATGTCTTATAACTCAGTTTGTTCATCTACCTAAAGAGTACAATTGTTTTTGGAAGTAGAGACTAAACCACAGAAAATCACCAGCTATTAAGATGCATTTGGGAGGCTTTTGGAGGTTAAGAGTTTTGAAATTCTACATGTAATACAGAATCTAAAAAGAAAAAATAACTTTTTTTTTCTGCTGGTCTAATATAGTCATCTAAGTACTCATCCTCCAGCTAAATACCCAGATTGCCTTCCTATAGCTTTCTAAAGTTCATTTTATGAAGACACTTTCTCATTTTCCTGATAAAATTTATTTTTATCAACCATCATGCAGTTTGAATTTCTGTATTTTCTGGAATCTCAACACCAAACCAATATTCTTTCCAACTAGTCATAGACTGAAGAAGGCAAAAAGATTAGAGGTAGATGAGAAAAGGGCTTTGCTGCGGAATTTATCTTAAATGCCAGTGGTTGGTTCCCAGATAGCTTGGGTATAATGTGATTTATCACATTCAGTACCATGAAAAGCATAGAGATTTCACTAAATTCAGGGAGATAAGGCAGAAAACAATAACTACACTAACCACTGAAACATAGCCCCAATCAGTGTGGGGGGACTCCTAATGCGGGAAAAGAAATGCAGTGGAAAGAAATTGCTATTCAAAGTATTCTTGGGGCGTTGACCTTATAACTGTTTCACATCAAAAGGGAGCAGGGCTATCTTCACAAATAGCTTCAAATGTTGTTCAAAGTTTAAGTACTCAGTTTCTAAATGTGTAGAAAGAATAATGGAGAACTTTTCAGTTACACACACACAGACATCATAATTACTTCCATTAGCATTATACCAGTTAGGCTATAGATTCACTTCTTATAATGAAGACCAACATAGAAGCTCATATATCTCTCATGTAGTAGTCCAACAATAACTCGTCTAGGGCTTATACAAAGGTTTCACTGTTTCAGAGACCAAGGGCTTTATTTAGCGCTGCTAAATCATCTTTATTACATATCTGCCAATCTTAAATAACTTTTCTGCTCCTGCTAAGCCAGTTCACATTCAGCCAACCAGCGGGAAAAGCTAATGGGAAAAAGAAAGGGACAGTCATGTGACTTCTTTTAGATGCACAACCTCAGAAGTTATGTTACTTTGACTTGTAACCATTGGCCAGGCACAATCCATGCAAGGGAGGCTAGAAATTGTCCTCATAGGTCTTCAGCCATGCACCTCCCTAAAGTTATCTCAGGATAATGGATATATGAGGGGCACCTCTCAGTCCTTGCCACAATCTACTGCTTATCTCTCCCCTAAACATTCAAATCCCCTCTTCTTACACACCAAACCACAACCTCAGGAGCCACATCAAAACCTGAGGTGGCACCTGGTTGGTGTGACTCAGTGGTTGAGCATCAACCTATGAACCAAGTGGTCTCAGTTTGATTCCCATGCCTGGGTTGTGGGCTTGATCCCCAGTGTAGGGTGTGAGGAAGGCAGCCAGTCAATGATCCTCTCTCATCATGGATGTTTCTATCTCTCTCTCCCTCTCCCTTGCTCTCAGAAAGAAATAAAAATATATTAAAGACCTGAGGGGGAGGGCCACACATCACCCAGAGATGGACTTTGAACTGGATGCAACTTTGAAATTGTCTGTCTTGTAGAGGAAGTGACTATTCCAAAAAAGATAATTCCTCCCTGATGTGGCTCATCTAGTTCAGGATATTAAAACATGAAATAAAATGTCATTTTCCGTTCTCTACACCAACATTAAATGGTGGAACAAAAATAGCACAAATCCATTAAAAATTCTCTTTTGGAAGGAAGCATGGGAAATTCATAGCAGCTATTGAATCCTATTGGTCAAAAGTGGTGAAAAATCTTTTGTCGCTGAATTAAGTTCCAACGTTAACCCATATGACAGCTCATCATCATGCCCTCTGTATATTGTCACTGTGGCTCCTGGTTTAGTTATTTGGGAGACTTTCATCATCCTTCATATTCAAACCATGAGAAATTATGTTTTTTTTAGAAGCTGGGTAGTGTGTGTAGTTCACATCTTGACGTACAGGTTTGGGGCCAGAGTTTTGCTTTAAGGTTAGAAAAATGACAAGCTTGTATAGGTGGCTTGTGTTTCTTTGGCAATACAATTCCTTAAAAAAAATTTAGTAGGCTTCTAGTCAATTCTGTCTAAATAATCATAAGCAAAATATACATTTTTTTTTTATTTAAACACACTGGTCTTTAATTTAGTGGCCTCTTTGACTCTCCCTTTAATAGACTGGAAGCTCACATCTTAATCTGATTTTTACACATTTTTACACATCTTAATCTGAGCTCACTTTCAATGTCTTGCTAAAAACTCTTAATAGGAACTGCTTGGAAAAGACTTAAGGTTGCAGTTTTATCTACTACTAAGGCTGCCTCCTCAGAGCCACTCATTCTAACTAGCCTACATTACAATACAACTGTTCAAACTAAAAAAAAAAAAAAAAAAAAAAAAAAAAGCAACAAAAAGGAAGCTAACACATAGCAATATTCTCTAGTTTTCCAATCAATTCTACTGTAGTTATAAACTCTAATTGCAGGCCAGCTTTCCAAGGTATCAGAAGCAACAGTGCAACGGAAGATCTGTGTGTAACCAAGGTCTGCCCCTCCGCAGCTGGCCTTTCCTTGCTGACTCCCAACATCACACAAAGAGAACCGCATATTGTGGGACAAAACTGTTCTCTTTTCACCATATTTTTTATTATATATATAATGTATTATATAATATATATATCTATTTATTTTATATATAAAATAGAGGCTTGCATTTGTTACCTTCAAAGAGGTAGTAGGAACATACTATGAAACATCTCATTCTAGGAAATTTCAAACTCAGAAACAAAGACCAAATTTTTAGAAAAATTGACATCAATGATCTTGTTCAAAAAATGGAGAAGTTCATGGATCTATGACCAGTAAAAAAATATAGTAGTCAAAAATATTTGCACAAAGAACAGTTAAGCCATAAGTGGATTTCCCTGGAAAGTTCTATCAAATATTTAAGAAAACAAAATTAAAATCTATACAGAGAATAAGTAAAGAGGGAACTACTTACGTCAAAGCTTTGGTACCATTGTCTCGGTACCAGAACTGATAAGATCATTTTATGAATAAAAACTACATATCAATTTCACTTGTGCACACAGATGAAAATGAAGATATTAGCAAGATATGAGAAATATAACAATGTAGGACCAAGTTGAATTTATCCCAGGAATGACAATTGATTTAACATTAGAAAATTAACAAATGCAAGCCTCTATTTTATATATAAAATAAATAGATATATATATTATATATAATACATTATATATATAATAAAAAATATGGTGAAAAGAGAACAGTTTTGTCTCACAATAATCATAGCCTCCCATTCAATTCTAAGACCTGACCTAATTCATAGACAGGAAATGCTGTGCACAAAGAGGAGGCTGGATCTTGTTGCCATGGGTGTAGCCAGTAATTTTCTTCCTATCCTTCTGCTAAAAGACCTGCAATTATTTACCAAGCTGACTGTGCCCAAGGAAGAGGGAAACAGGCTTTCCTAGGATAAGATGGTGATTCTAAACTAAGGCAATCCTTGGAACACTGAAACTACCTCTGCAGCTACCCATCAGAGGGGACACTTATGGGAGTCAGGAAATAAGCAAAACTTTGGCCTAAATCCATTACACAGTAGACACAGTGAGTCTGAAAAAGCACCTGATCCTCATTTCCTCAGTTCCTGGAGGCATCGAAAACACACTCATCCATGAGCATAATCCCATGCTGTCTCACTGACCTAAGGACAGAGGCTATTGTGCTAAAAGGGTTAAGTAAAATGATGGGAAGTAACCTATATATATATTTTTTAAACTAGGAACATGCTGTTTAATTTCCATATTACAAAAATAACACATAATGGCATGCTTGTTTTTAAAAATTTAAGAAAGTAACATTGTATATAAAGTTAAAAGGGAAAACACTTGCCCTAGCCGGTTTGGCTCAGTGGATAGAGCATCAGCCTGTAGACCAAAGGGTCCCAGGTTTGAGTCTGGTCAAGGGCACATACCTTGGTTGCAGGCTCTCCTCAGCCCTAGCCCTGGTTGAGGAGTGTGCAAGAGGCAACCAATTGTTGTGTTTCTCTCACATCAATGTTTCTCTCTCTCTTTCCCTCTCTCTTACTCTCTAAAAGATCAATGGAAAAATATCCTCAGGTGAGGATTAACAAAAAAAAAAAAAAAAGCAAAGCACTCTTTTTTGCAGTTCCTGATCTCCCCATTCCCCATGCCTCTGACCCACAATGGGCAACCATAAACAGTATTCAACAGAACTGGGAAGTATAGGGTCCACTTTTTAAAAGAAAAATGTGGTAAAAAACACATAACATGAACTCTACACTCAAAAAAATGTTGTACACAGTACAGTTACCTGTATGTACTTGGAACTTTTTCATTTTGCCTGGTTAACCTTTAGACCCATTGAATAGAAACTCTTCATTTCCCCCTCCTCCAAGCCCCTGGCAACCACCATTCTATTGTCCGCTCCTATGGGTTTAGCTGCTTTAGATACTGGATATAAGGGGAATCATGCATTATTTGTCCTCCAGTGGCTGGCGTATTTCATTCAACATAATGTTCATCTACATTGTGGATTATAACAGGACTTCCTTCTCTTTTTTTTTTAATATGTTTTATGGATTTTTTTACAGAGAGGAAGGGAGAGAGATAGAGAGTTAGAAACATCGATGAGAGAGAAACATCGATCAGCTGCCTCCTGCACATCTCCCACCGGGGATGTGCCCGCAACCCAGGTACATGCCCTTGACCGGACTCGAACCTGGGACCTTTCAGTCCGCAGGCCGACGCTCTATCCACTGAGCCAAACCGGTTTCGGCATAACAGGACTTCCTTCTTTTTCAAGGCTGACTAACAGTCCATTGTAGGTATATATTACACTTCATTCATTCATTCTTTAATGGACAATTAGGTCCACCACTTGGCTATTGTCAATAACGCTGCAATGAACATGGTAGTGCAGATAACTCTTCAAAATCCTGATTTAAATTATTTGGGGTAAATACTCATAAATTGGGTTGCTAAATTATGGGGTAGTTTGTGGTGTGTTTTTTAAGTGCTCTCCATAATATTTTCCATAGTGACTACATCATTTTACATTCCTACCAGCAGTAACTTGCACCCATTTACTTCCCCTTACTTCTGTGTGGTGCAATTGATCTCTCAAAGACTGAGAGGAATGTGTTTATTCCACAAGTGCATTTCTAAGTGTTTTTTTTTTTCTTATTTTCTTCAAAGATTAACTGACATTTTCTTTATTGATTTATTGTCTCCAATAAAGAAATTTCCTCTTAATATATTCAATGCAAAGTTTTAATTCTCCTTTTATGCTTTTGGCTTTCCTACATTATTTTCTTCTCTCTGGCAGCTCCATTTTAATCTAAGTTTTGTGTCTTATTGATTAGGCTGAATTTTTTTCCTATATTTCATTGAGAACACAAAGCACATGCAGTCTAAAATCGTCTCTTGCTTCCTGTAGTGATCCTTTTCTCTAGTATACTTATCTTATATATATTCTGCTTCTTGTTATTATAAAATCTTTTACATGCTCCATATTGTTACTGTTCTTATTTTTCTCTTCACTCTTTGTTGAAGAACAAAAACATCTGTATACATGGAGGTTCTATTTGAAACTTTAGAGTGAATGCATTATGTTTGATTCTTATAACTGAGTGCCTCAGTAACACCATTTTTTGATCTTAAGTTCATGGACAAGTTGATCTGTACAGGCTCTCATTAAATTTGCTTTGTCCAGAAAGCATTTACCTAGTGTGGCTTTGCTGAAATGTGGTGAGGTGTTTACCTGTTCCCACTTCCTGTTTTTCAGAGTATCATAATGGAAACTTCTGGGGAGTTTGAAATTCTTTTTTCTTTTCAAAAGTAGTTTATAAACACTGTAAGTTTCACAATCAAATGCCCCATATATTCTTTATGACTCAACCACAGATTCCCAGCAGGCAAGAATCAGATATCACCTCTCGGAATTGATGGCTCCAGCATGCATGGAAAAAGTAAGTTGTTAAGACAGAGATGAGTCCTGGCAGGCACCTCTGGCTGTCTCATAAGGCAGCCTGTGTGAAGTATTGGATCGTTGCCAGATTTTCTTTTCATCTGCAAGGATCCAAGTATCTGCTAGTAATTAACCACGTTTATGTGTGGAAGGCAGCTCTTATGCTCCTTCAGTCTAATAATGCTTCTGTTTCATAAGCATGAGTCTCCTGGGAAGCTCTTCTCAATGTGGTTTATCTGCTATATAATTGGAGGGTTGCTTCTATATGAACAATGCAACACATTTAGTAGCTACTCAGAAAAAGTTAACTGTTTTCTTTCGGCATATAATATATGATACCCTTAGTTATCAATGCTATTTGAATTTCCCAAATATTTTCTGTGTTTTTAATCTTCCTATGGGACATCCTCCAACTTAAATAAGCGAATATCAAACTTATATGAGCAGATTAAGTTCAGTTGTCTAGTCTCCACCTTTAGGATGCTGATTTAATAGAAATGAATGAAACCTAGAAATGAGTATGTTTAGCAAGTCCCTTAAATGGTTCTGAGATTGAAGGGCAGGGGTTCACACTTTGAAACCTAACTTAATTTTCTAACAATATGATGAATTTATTATATTAATTTTTGAGTATTTAAAATAGCATTTGAAGCTCTTGGGTGTTTCATATCATACAGAAAAACATCTACTTTACTGTATATATTCTCCAAGTTTCTTCAAGATCTTGGGTTGTCAAGTAGCACAGCTTGAGTATAGACAGGTATGAGAATCTCCTCCCTGGTACCCAGAAAGTGAGTTCTGCCAGTCATTTTAGCTGCAGGCAGTGCTGTCAAAAGAAGTGGTAATTATTATTCCCCTGGTTTGAAATGGTCTTTATCTGAAGCTCAGTAGCTCTTAGGAAGAGGTTGAATTGTCACTATTCTTTGAAAATAACAAAAAGAAAATGTTCCTTGTTTGAGTTTTAGTGCTGAACTTCTATGGATCTTTAGAATCAAAGGGCAAGTATATTAGCACTGGGTGGTACTTTTCTTCACAAAGTGTGGCTTAAGATACAGAGAAATGAAGAATAATGATAAGCAATGGTCCCTGAACTGAATCTCATTCTATTGCCATATGCCTGTATAGCAAGCTGCTCTAGCAAATTAGGTTAAATCCTTTTTGCATTTATTCAGATTCTCAATTCATATCCAGAGTTCCAAGTCTGACATTTTGCTACTTCCTATGTTAAATAGTATTTTCTTATTTTCCCCCTGAATTGCTTGTATGTGGGACACGTTTCAGAGTCAGTACTCTGGAAATTAGTTTAATGCCTAGTTTAAATAATATTCAATGAATATTGTTTAGATTCTAAACAGAGCACCTGTCTACCATTTTCTGGAATTCTAGAACATCAAGACTACTTTTTAGTGATTCTATTTATTAAAATGGGCCTTATGACCTAAATTCCTCTCTGAAGGATAAAAACAAGTCTTTTATCTATATTTCACCACAGAACCTTGTGCACTGCTTTGAAATAAAAGTTGCTCAACTAGTAATGGTTACCTAATTCTTAATTACATCATTTCAAATAATCACTGTAACTTGACTATAGTCTATTCATTTAGCAAAATGTTATGGTTCTTATCACAAATATCCCATTCTGTCTTGTACCACAGTTATTTGTCTCCAGCATTTTCTTTCCTACTAAACATTGAAGTCATGAAGTATCTTATGTTTCTCTGCATTTACATGGTGTTTTGCATGTGGTAGATGCTCACTATATAAGATTTGACTGTGTTTACTTCTGTATTAATTTTATTGTTAAAATGCTGTTCCATGTTTTAAAGATTTTTATAGAAACTCCAATTATTATCATTACAAACTCTCTCTAAAAGGAAGATTAGTTGATATTTTGATTAAAGAGAATGCCTCTTACAAATAGGAGCTAAACCCGCCATATCCAGTTATAAATATTTAAAGAACTAAGTACCTATAACTGATTCCCAATTAAAGCTAAAATATCCCTGAGATAAATGAGAATATTTATGAGAAGAAATAAGGTCAGATTATTTTAGTTTACTGCTAAATAAAAGTCTACTTGATAAAAGGACCAAAAATTAGAAGTTAGTAATATCTTTATCTTTAAATCTACTTTATAGTCTACATCTCACATAGCACATATATTCAGTATCCAATGGTAATTATCCATTTCTAAAATGGGTTATAAAACACATCAATATATCAGCACCTATAAACACTTACTAGCAACTAGATACTGGCACAGCAACACACAATGCTATGACACAAAGAGGCATCCATCCAGCAGCTAAGATCCTGTGGAACTGACTCAAAATGAGTGACGTCAAAATACCACATGCATGCCATGGCTGGTTTTGCTTAGCCTGGCAGAACTCATTTTGAGAGTTGGGCATTGTCTTTGTGCCTTTCAGACCTTCCCTTGGTAAGTCAGCTTGCTAGCACCACTCTCTGTATGGATGGTGGCTCTGCCCTATTTGGAATTCTGTTGTACCAGGCACTTAATAAAGCATCCTTCCTTAACAGCTGCAACTGTTAAGGTATTCTATTATCATCCATCTCCCCATAGATCCTACCCAGAAGAGTTATGCTTCAATATGCATTGCTTCAAAGTGGATAGACTGGCTGCCCTCTAGGATCTCATTGTTGGTGATTCCACATCACCATTTAATTAAATAGGACATCCCAATGAACTTCCCTGGAAACCATTTATAGAGTCCGAGTCCATGAGCTCTTGTCAATCTGTACACAATGAGAGATCCATAGATCTTCAGTTTCATTCAGAGTTTGGGGCAAACTGAGCTAGACATCATTCTCCCTGCTGAACATAAGACACTGGCTGATTCCTTTGCCTGAATAATTCCTATATGTATACTAAACACCAGTTGGTGTCAGATATGTGCTATATGTTTGGATACTCAAATATAAAGTCTTTACTTCAATGAGCATATTGTCTTATGATTAGTGTAAATTGTAATAAATGCTATAACAGAGGTTTGCAAAATATATTTTGAAAGTATAGAAGGAAAAGGAGCTCTGACTAACACACAGAGTAGGAAGAAAAGTGAAGCAAAAGTGAAACAAGTATTTAGGAGGTAGGCGGGTTTAAGGGTATTGGTAATAAGGCCCATTCCCACCAAGAGAGAGAAATACATTCTAAAAAAGAATGTATACTTGGTGAAAATTCAGCAGTCAATAGAGAAGAATCAATTAGCTCTTCCAGACCATGATTTATCTCAATCCATTCATAACAGAAGAGTCAAGTCCCGTAATTCATCCATTAATAAAAAATGTCCAAAGAGATTAAGTGATTTCCCCTAGAATACACAACTAGTTAGTAACATCTTTAGGTCTAGAATGCACTTCCTAACTGAAGAAAAGTTATAAAAAAGGGGGTGGGGCATACCCTAGCGTAGAATACTCTGAACTGTGTAAGTCCCTCTCTTGGCCTCTAGAGAGATGTTTCCTAATGCACAATATACAGGAATCAGATTTTGGAGTTATGTGATTTCTTACATACTGACACTGGGACTACTAAGCATTTCTGATGACCACATGATAGTTGACAAAAGTAATGACATTAATTCCTTCTTTAGTCTTGAGGACCATTATACATACCAAATAAGGCTAAAGTCCAAATGTGAATAATGCCTGTAAGTTTTTTATATGAACCAAATAGTTGAATATGTCAGTGGAGAATAGTTTTAACCTTAAGTTATTTAACTTCTCTGTGATCTCTGACACTGTTGATTGCACATCTTCCATTTTCAAAATTTTTACTTATATTTTTATGCCATTTTACTACTCTCTCTCTTGGATTTCTCTGACCTTCTGCTTGTGCCTTCTCACTAATCAGTTAGGGTTCCTCTTTTCTTAAATCTTGGTGTTCATCAGGTCTCCAATACCTGTATGTATATGTATGTATGTATATATATATATATATATATATATATATATATATATATATTATATATATTTTATTTTTTCACTCTGAGTATCTTACCTAAATGTGTAGCTTCTCAATGTGTTATTGATAAGTAGACCACTTGGCCAACTCTAGAAAGTATCCAACTGCCTTTTTTACTTATTGCTCAGAGTGGTCTTAATCCAGACATGTTTGAAACTTAACATCATTTTCTTCCTCAAACATGCTCCCCCTGCAGTATCCCTGTCTTTGAAAAGGTATTACCATTGGCCCTGCTGTCCAAGTCAGAAAACGTGGAATCATCTAATCAAGTCCTCACTCACTGGTCAGCAGTGCTGTAAATGCTACCTTTGTATGGTTCCTCTACTTTCTACACCTACCACCACTCATTTTATTCATGCCCTAATCTTTTTCTGCCTGAATAACTTGTCTTCTTCTTTCTTCTTTACTCCTCTCCTCTCCAGCACCCTCTCAGCATCTGCAGAGACCTTTTCAATACATAAATGTGATTAAAATTCTTCAATGCCCCCTGGTAGCTTCCAGCCTAAAATTCAAACTTAGTCACAAGGGCCTTCAAGATTTATCTCTGATCTATTATCCCTGTACAATCTCATTTGCACCCTCCATCTCATGTATATCAGCTACTTTGAGATCTCTAAATAATTGGGCTACCTTCTGCCACCACCACTTTCACTTGCTGTCCCTCTTCAGATTTGTCTCTCTCCATCTGTGACGCCCTTCACCTCCTTCCTCAGCTAGGTAACTTCCATCGATCCTTCAATCCCATCTTAAGTGCATTTTTTCAGGAAAACCTTCTATGACTTAGGAGCTCTGCCCCTGTTCCCCAGGCACATGTGGTCTTAGCTTCATCACAGTGTATATGGCTCCCTCCATTAATAGACTACAAGCTCCCTGAGGTTGGAAATTGATCTTACTTGGATATCTATGCCCAGTTCATAGCATAGAGCCTAGGTTATAGATGAATGGAAATCTTATGTAATCAAGCACTGTGGAAGAAGTAGAAAAAGGATTATAAAAATGGATTTATTTAAAATTCCTCTTGGGCACTGAGGTAGAAAGAAAAATGTGAGATTGACACTAAGTGGAAAAAGTTGACAGGTGATGCAAGTTTGAACCATTGTTTTTTACAGAGTAGATGCATGAGGAGAGGAAATGCTTAAATTTAGCCCTGCAGATACATAGTGATTCTAGATAATTAGAGGGTCCCTTGAGAAATAAAATATTTATTTTAATTTAAATGAGCAAGAATTTCTGTTTAGAGCAGCTCGATACAATTTTTAGTCTCTCCTGTATACCAGGCTCTGTGTTCTTCCCTGGGGATACAAAGATGGATAAGATAGACACTTACTGTCTAGTAGAAAGATAGACACTTGCACACTGCAGAGTGTTGGGAATAGTGGTATAGCCAAGATGACATTGAAGCAGAAAAATGAGGCAATGCTTGTTTTCAGGGGAAGGAGGATGGTCGGAAAGTATTGTTAAGGAAAACCTCATAGAAGAGAGGACCTCTAATGACCATTTAAAGATTTACTTAAGGAAGGGACATAGCACAAGAAACCACAAGAGAGAAGATAAGCATATAGCTGTATGTTGCATATAGAAAATAGGTACGTTAGTAATATAGAGCATAACTTATTATGAGAGGAACTGCTGCTATTTCCCTCTCACAGTCTCTAAAGAGTTAATAAGGATCATACAATGAAAACTTGGTGTGGCATGCCAAGAAGTTTGGGCTTAACATATAATGAGTAGATAGATGCAAGGGGGTTATCCTAAGGGAAGTGGCAAAGTCATATTTGCAACTTAGAATGGACCACTCTGTGTGAGATGGCGGTACTAGAGATAAGAGGAAAGAAGCAGAACAGAATAGGTGGAGAGAGGCCTGTTAAAGGGCTTGAGATAAAACTAGTGAAAAGGCTGCTTTCCAAAAATATTTAGGAAACAAGACCAGCAAAAATTGGCAACTGGAATTTCTAATTTGAAGTTATGTCAGTGACACATCTTTAGCTAAGAGATTTCCTTTATGTTTGGAGAAATTTTAACTTTGTAAAATGAAATAACAAAAGGATACTAACCTCCACTAGTAAGCATGGGTCTTATTCTGCTCTAAGATGGGATTCAGGCCTCAAGAGAAATGTATTGTGTAAATCATTATGAAATATTTACAGCACATTACAGCCATATGGTGAGTTCACCCAGAATCGACACGCTTTTGGGCCCTTAATTAGATGCACCTGACATGGTTTATTTTTTAAATGAGGAAATGTGCCTCCTGCTAACTGGTTCCTGGGAAGCAAGGCAGGAAGACACGCTGGTGCCACATTGAGAACAATGTACACGATGCTAACTTAACCTGGTGGCTTTAAGACCAGACTGATTTAATAAGTGCAAGTTATTTTTTTTAGTTGGATATGTACTATATTAAATATTAATGCTTATGCGTTTATGTGTTTATGTGTTCATGCCTACATTTGCTTTACTTTTTTGTGTATATTTTAAAATACATTTTTACTTTTGAATATTTTAGATTTACTAAAAGTTTCAAAGATAGTACAGAGAGGCCCCATGTATCCATCACCCAGTTTCCCTAATGTTAATATCTTACATTAACCATGGTAGATTTATGAAAATTAAAAGAATAATAACATTGGTGTATTACTATTAAGTAAACTACAGGCTTTTTTTTTTTCAGATTTCACTGGTTTCTCCACAAACGTCCTTCTTCTGTTCCAGGATGCAGTTCAAGATCACACTCTGCACTGAGTTATCATCTCCCCTCTGCTCTGTGACAGTCTCTCAGTCTTTTCTGTTATCCATGACCTTGACCATGCTTAGTAGTATTGATCCAGTACTAGAATGTCCTTCAATTTGGGTTTATCTGATATGTTCTCTCATGATTGAACTGGGGTTATAGGCTGGGGGAAGAAGACCACAGAGATTAAGCCCTTCTCCTGGCATCCTACAGGAGGACACATGATAGCAACACGACTCACCCCTTGGTTAAAGTGTTGTCTGTCATGATTCTCCACCGTAAAGTGATTATTTTTCCTCTCCATACTCTGTTCTTTGGAAGAAGTCAATAAATGCAGCCCACACTCAAGGAAGAGGGAGGTATTCTCTGCTTTCTAGTGGAGAAAAATACCTACATATATTATTTAGATTCTTCCCTAAGGGGGCTTTACCCCTGCTCCCCCATGTATTTATTCATTCAAACATTTATATTAGTATGGAATCATGGACATTTACTTTATACTTTGGGTTAGAGTCCAGTAGTATTTTCTTGGTCAAATCATTTCACCTTTGGCCATTGGGGACTGTTCCAGGTTGGCTCCCTCTTCCCTTTGGCATGCCCACATTAGTTTGCTTTTTGAAAACTCCATTACTTTCTGGCCTTACAAGATGCTCAAAGTTTATTTATATAATCTCTTCCCCTGCCGTAGAATTACCCATTTCTCCAAGGAATCCTGGTTCCTTGTGTTGGAAGATGACATTTAGCAATCAAGATCTGGATACACTGCTTTTTGAAAACCCTTTGTTTTTCTCTTGCTTATCTTGTATTCCAAGAGCAAACCACAAGGTCAACCTGTCCCATTGTTCTTGTTCAAAGAGCAGTTGTGACTTGGAGAATTTTTTTAAAATACAAACTTCTGGTCCCCATTGTTGAGGACTGTGACTTCGTAGCCTGCAGTTGGGCACTAGCCTGGTAGTGTTGATGCTGGTGCTGTTATGTACCCATGTAATTTTATTATGAAAAATAGCTCAGAGATTACTGTATAATAATTAACTCCCTTCATTTTACTGTGGAACCAACTGAGGCCTAGAGAATGAAGCACATGTCCAAAGACACCCAGCAAAGGAAGTTATTACTTCACCTCTAATAATTTGGATATTTTCCATGTTTATGCTCTCATTTTGTGTTTATTCATACCTTTTAAATCCATGAGTCTCAACCCTGACTCCCCGGGGAAGCTTTAAAAATCCCTATGCCCAGACCCCACTCTTAGAAATTCTGAAATAAATGATCTGGAATGGTACCTCACAACTAGGATTTTCTTAAAGCCTTACAGATGATAAAATGAGCCGAGGGGGTTGAGAATTCCTACTTTAAATGAACAAATGCATTCCCATTAGGGCTCAGATATTATAGATTGTGTTTTCTTTGTGTGATGTTTCAGAGTAATGTTTGATTTATATTATATAACTTGACACCTCAGGTTCATCAATTTAATTTGACAAACATGTATAGCATTTACTTTGTAGCAGAGTGATGGGCTCTCTGGGGAAGGGGTGATTACGAACATGAATCAGTTCTAGTCTCTTCCATCCAAGAGCTTAAACTATAATAGTGGGACATTGGTATGGATAAAAATAAATAGAATAACACTGAGAGACAGGTTAGTGCTAAGAGGAGCATAAAATGCCAGGGAGAAAAATGGGGGTTCAAAGGAATAAGGAACTGATCATGTTGATGGAAATGGACAGTTTCACTCTCTGGCTGAAGCAAGTGCTGCCTTCCTTCTGAGACTTGATTATCCTTTGCCAAGGCCATAGCTCTTCAGGGAATCCAGGAATCATATCATTTTGTGTGAAAAGTCTATTAGTATCACGCATTAGCTGACATGGTTATCGCCCAGTCTTAATTAAGCTCCCTCAAGCAGGATGGTAAGCAAACCGTATTCACAATGAATCCAGCTGTAAGAAAACTTATGTTATTGTTAGGCATCTTGACTGCAAATTGCTTTGTCACATCACTGGGCAATGCTCTTATTACTGTTTTTACTGCTGGTAGATTAGATTGCCTGTTGTAGAAATTATGTATAACTACACTGTTTTTAATATTTGCTACTGTAATCATTTCTGTAATTACGATATGGAAGCTATGGCTGCAAGCTGTTCCCGTGGATGGCTATTTCACTGAGTTCTAATGATGGTATCTACTGAAAATTCTATCTGCAAAGCCCTGCTAGCAAGTGCCTCCCTGGTGATATGAAGCAGATAAGCTTTATCAGATGCTGTTAATACGCTTGATTTATGATGTTGGTGGTTCAATCTGACAAGTTATTTTGGGTTTTAGACATTTACATTCCAGGCTTTAATATGTTCTCCCCCATCCCTTGGGGAAAGAAAGAAACCTGTTAGAATTTGAAGCTACCGAGCATTGTAAAGTAATATTCACATAACAGATTTTCTTGTAGAAACTATCTTCCAGGTGCAATGTCAAGTCATGTATTACACATCAAAAATAATATGCATAAAGCTGCTAATTGAATAAAGACTAATTATGAATCAAGGAAAGGCTTCCACGTTAGCTCTGGGAGTTGCCTAAAACACTGCAATTAACCAGTCTGTTATCATTTTTCACAAAGCGAGGTGATGCCCCAGCAGCTGTTGTTTTCCTGGTTGACCTTATGCCTCCTCATCATCTTCCTGTTCTGCCTGATTCATACTGTTGTCAGAAAATGCAACAGGATGCAAGCACATCCCCCCAAATTAAAGCCAAACTCGACCCTTACACCGAAACAGAGAGAGTAGTGGCCTACGGTGGTGTGACTTGTGGGGTTTGGAGGAGAGTTTTCTCTTCCCCACACCCATCCTTCAAACACCAGCCCAAGTGCTATGGTGTCTGGAGTTCTGCCACCCAAACTCTGGGAATAACTGCTGTTTCCATCCTCCTGTTAAAAACCTCCAATATTGTGGAGACTAAAACATTAAGTTCTCACATGTTTATGTAATCGTTTTGCCCTGAATGAATTATGTCAACTTGGCCAACATGGAATGAACCACCTCTAACTGTAGTGAATTTTTCTACATTGAAGTGTCAGAGCTAGAGACTAGAGGGTGTTAGCAGGTGTTCAGGATTTGAATTGCTTAGACCACTAAATGGCATACATTTTTCTTCCAGCTCTTCGTTTTTATCATTGCACTAGTCAAGGGACCTCTCTGAACTTTTAGACTTATATAAAATAGACGACTAGGATATCTCCATTCACTTCAAACTTTGTAATTCAACCCTTATTACATGAGGGAATAGAGCAGGATAATATATAGGAGAGGACACCAGGAGAGAAGACAAAAAGGATCTCTGAAGAAATGCTTTACCACCATCACAAAGAAGGTGTTGGTATGATACTACTTGGTGGGCAGTAACTCACCTGGGCCATTGGAGCATGGTTGGCTGTAAAGCCCTCTGAGCCTGAAAGACAGCTTCCCTGTCACCTGTTTGGTCAGTTGGATGAAAGATGTGCTCTATGTCCCCACCAACACTTAAAGTCCTCTTCAGTGGTCGGCAAACTGCAGCTCGTGAGCCACATGCAGCTCTTTGGACCCTTGAGTGTGGCTCTTCCACAAAATACCAACTTCTGCACATGGGCCATGAAGTTTCAATCGCACTGTACATGTGCACCCGCACACGGTATTTTGTGGAAGAGCCATGCTCAAGGGGCCAAAGAGCCGCATGTGGCTCACGAGCCGCAGTTTGCTGACCATTGCTCTAGGTGAAGCAGAAAACAGCATAGTCACTCCTCCCAAGACCCATTGAAGTTCGATAAACTTTGAAACTCATATTCACCTTTCCTGCAACCTCTTTTTTCCCTCTAATTCCTCTTTCACCATAATCTGAACAGTGATCAGCAACCTAGTTTCTGATGTTTTCTCCACCTAATTTCCTGATTCCCTTCCCTCTTGGTTTTTCTTTTTGTATACAGCTCTCTGGTTAAGAAGTAGATCAATGGAATTTTTGGTTGGTAACTATTATGCATGAGGTTCAACTGAAGATATAAGTAAGAAAAAGATATATTAAATAGGATGCAATTTCTACCATTCTTCCCCTAGAATAATTTGATTTCTTTTTATGCTTCTCCACACATAAAATCTTCTCCTTCATTCAGCTCTGCAAAATGTTGATGAGGGTATTGACCCTACTAAAAGCAGAGGTAAAACTGAAGAAATTCATTTGAGCTTTCACTTTCTAATTCTCATTTTAAGCACCTTGTTTATTAAGAGGAGCAGCATGTCTCTAGCCCTCTTGATTTTGTATCACTAGCTAGTTTTGCTCTCTGTCTAACCATACTAAAACTAAAAATGTCTCATGAGTTAGATCACTTTAACAATGACATCATTTGAACACTGTCACCTAGGTAATGGAATAATTACCATAGCAACAGAGACTTTATCTTTCAGCAGCTATAAAATTTTGACAGATGGGAGACACTGATTGAAGATTCAAAGCAGGACATAAATGTAATAACTTACAAATTGCTATATTTTCATAAATATTAAATTAGGTATGAGGTATACATATTGCTATTTATTTGCAAAGTTAATTTTGCTCTTGACCAGAAGGATGTTCTTTTCTTGAAAAAATTGAGATTAGACTATTAAATTCAGGGACATTAATAATACAATGTTAAGAGAACAGTAAAAAGAAGGCTATTGTAGAATGATTGTTTTTATTAAATTGACCAACTAATCATCTGCTGTGTCTATAGCCATAATCTATACATGGTGAAAAATTCTGTTAAAAATATATTCTCCTTTATTTTTGACTTTACAATTATTCCTTTAAATTGACTTAAATCTTGGGTGTGTTTATGGCTGTGTGTGTGTGTGTGTGTGTGTGTGTGTGTGTGTGTGTGTACAGTGTCTATATGTTTTCCTTTCCTCTGTATTAAACAAAATGAACTCATTGTGAATCTTTTAGGCAACACATTGTTATTGTATAGGCAGTTTGAATTTGTCACCTAATTAAGGGAATATAGATCAAAAGGTGATTTAATTATTTCTTATTTCCCTACTAAAATATAAAGCAAAATGTGAATAATCAACTTCATTTCTCATTTTTAGTTCATTCATCTCTAAGGAAATTATTATTTAATAGGAAAAGTGGACCCAGTAAATTGCTTTTATTGGACCTTTCCAAGCTTGAAAAATATCATAGATTTCATAGTCAAAAAAGTACAGGGTATAGGGAAGAGATCTAAACAAAAAGAGAATGCTGATTTAATAATAATGTGCTCCTTGGCCTCCCAGGGCTGGAGGTGCAAGTTTACTAATAAAATCATTTAGGCTATAGAAAGAAGAATCCCTATCAATAAATAATATGTACATATACATGTTCATGGATTAATTTACCAAAGAATAAATTGTCATACTATCCAATCAAGGCCACGGGTAAAAATCAGCATTAGTATATATTAATTTGATAATATTTTTAGAGAGCACTCATTCTCTTCTGGAATTTTTTCTTTTTTGTCTCATTCATCTCCCTGAAATTCATGTAGCAACTTGAAGGATGATTACCTTGTCAAAATTTTTCATGATTTAAACCCAAGCAGAGAACACAAGTCTAATTTACATGCCTATTCTTAAATAGAAAATAATGATAGTAAGGTCTGTTTCATTGTTCACAGCCAAAATCTACAATGTGCCCATTCAAATCTATTATAATTCAATTGCTTTGTGGCATAATGGTGTGTGTGTGTGTGTGTGTGTGTGTGTGTGTGTGTGTGTCTGTGTGTATTTGTCAGATACTTTTCCTAAATTCTCTGGCAGTCTTTACAAATTGAATTATAACTTCTCTATCTGCCCAGACAAGGAAATTAGGGTTCATTTCATCCATAGAGGACAAAGTTCTTCCCAAAGAAGTCCTGAGCAGATTGAAAATATCAGTTAGACCTGAAAAGGTTACTTGTAAAATTGCAGAGTCATTCTGTGCTGACCTTGATGCAAGGCTCTGGAAAGGACAGAGCATGGGCTTTAGAGTAATAAAGACACATTTTAATATGTGGACTCCACCTTACTCACTATCAGACACTGTCTTTTGAGACTACAGTTTCTCATTAGGTAAATTAGAGGAATAATACCTACTTTTTAGAGATCTGTTTGAAAATCACTTCACTTAAAGTGGATATAAAAACCCAGTACACTGCCTGGAACATAGTAGATACTCAGTGAATATTGACTCTCTTCACCTTTATTTTTATAACTTCACAATTGTCATGGTTCAGGTTATGATGAGTGTCAGAACTGGGATGAGTTAAGGAGGAAATGACCAATGTAGCCCCAATCCGAAAGGCATCTATAGGCTACTGGGAGGGAGACAATGGAGGACTAATGAGCTGATACATGGTGACAACCCCTGGTGATATGTGCAGATGAGATTCCTCCTCAGCGAATTTCGCAGGTCAATAGTATATATAAGAATTAGCTCATGTGATATTTATCTTTCTCTGACTGGCTTATTTCAGTTCCAAAGGACTTGTATGCATGCATATTAGCATAACCAATGGACACAGACGCTGGGGCGGTGGGGGCTTGCCTGGGGTGGAATTGGCTAGGGGGAGGGGGTGTCAATGGGGGGAAAAGGAGACATATGTAAAACTTTAGACAATAAAAAAAAATACATTAGAAAACTGGAACTTTATAAAAATAACAAAACAAAACAAAAAAAGAATTAGCTCCTTCTTTGTTTCAAGAAACCGTTCCTAAAGAATTGTGGAAAATAAAATTTTCCCAGTTGAGATTGCTGTGGAGGAAGTTTGGTCAGCGCCATTGCAAGTCCTGTTATTTTGGTCACATAAAACTATCGTGCCAGTAGATGCTTAAAACACATTAGGTTCAAAACGCAGTAAAATAATTCCAGACAGCTGCCACGTGTCAGTAGAATGGCCTGTGTGTAAAGGCATCTCTGATCCATTTCTTAAGGAAATGAGATCATGATCAGAAAGAATAGATTTTATTCAAAAGTAGAAAAACTAGTATACACATTTATTTTAAAAATGTGGGTGGCTACTTCACTCTGCCTTGGACGAAAGTATTTTGATGAATTTAAAAAAGGAATAAAGCTCTAACATGAGATTGCATAACCAGTTCACTTGCAAATGACTTAAGTTGGCTCCTGAGGTGGTTAGCTTAGGGCAGAGGTTGTAAAGTGGTAACCCCTTGGCCATGTCTGAGGTGGAGACACCAGTTTCATAGCACCAGACACAACTAAAGGTGGGGTGAGGAGTAAAAACTGGTCACGGGTTCGTTTAAGGAGCAATCAGTGTTTTACATTTCTTCCCTATCAGTCAGGGCAAGTGAACATCTTTCCCCTACTGTGGCAGAAGACTGCCCTTCTAATTTGGAGAAGCTCGGATCCTGGAACATCAGAGGAAAATGAGCCAAACAACGCTGTCATACTAAATTCATAAATATGATGTGAAAGTCTCCATGTGACACAATATTAAAGTGGGATTCTCTCCACCCCAACCTTGACAAAAAAGATACAACAAGGGTGAAATCAACAACTACCAAGTGTAAAAACCAAGTTGAACTAGAACAACAAAGAGAGAAACAAAATAATAAGTCTCCGGGTAATGTGAAAAGACAAAGGACTGTCGGCCACCCTGTACACAATGTTTTCTTCCTTCCTTCCTTAATTTCTTTTATGAATAATTGATTGCAGAGATAAAGAAGTGGCAACAAGATCTTCAAATAAGCTGCTATTTCAGTTTTTTCTGAGGCTTGAGATAACTACAGCAAACCCTATGTCTAATAGTCGAGTGCTGGATCAGCTAAACAAGAGTGAGAGGAAGTAAAAAGACAACTAGTCTGTCCTCTTTAGCTCAACTTTAACCTTGAGCATATGCAAAATATTTGAAATGTCAAGAAAGAGTTGTATTTTCTGAGGAAATGTCTTCCTACTGTTTCCCGGTGGGAGAAGGAAGGGGGCTGCTTAACAATCACCATCACCTTCAGTTGATCGAAAGGAGCTGCAGGAAAACTCCCTAGAGCAGCGGTTCTCAACCTGTGGGTCGCGACCCCTTTGGGGGTCAAACGACCCTTTCACAGGGGTCGCCTAAGACCATCAGAAAACACATATATAATTACATATTGTTTTTGTGATTGATCACTATGCTTTCATTATGTTCAATTTGTAACAATGAAATTGGGGGTGACCACAACATGAGGAACTGTATTAAAGGGTCGAGGCATTAGGAAGGTTGAGAACCACTGCCCTAGAGAATCAGGTAAAGGGTATTCACAAACCCTATAGCAAAATCATAACGATGTAAGCATTAGAAGCATCTGCATTTCTTTCCAAAGCAAGCAGAAGACAAAGACGCTTGCTATTGCTACTTCTATGAAATAATATACTAGGTGTCTTTACCAGCATAGTAAATAAATAAACAAAACAAACAAACAAACAAATAAATAAAAGATATAATTAAGAGTTATATGGTTTTAAAAAAGAGGAAGGAGAAACAAAGGTGCCATTAGTCACAGATGATATTACGATTGCCTACATAGATAACCCAAGAGAATCTATAGGCAAATGATTAGAATTAATGAGAAGCCAACCAGGTGTATATAGTCCATATTAAAAATAAACTGCATTTCTATACACAGTAAACAACAGTAAATATAATTTAATACATACATCTATCATTGGCAGAAGCACCAATTGTAAAAGAATTATAAGAATATGTATAAATAAAGGTGCTTATGATTTCTATGGAGAATATTGTAAAACTTCATTGAAAGGCATTAAAGATGACGTGCATAAAAAAGAAATATCATGTTCATTAATAGTTTCATTAACATAGACATAGCAATTCTCATTAAAATAATCTGTATGTCCTATGAAATCCAAAGAAATCCTGACAGGAATTTTAATGAAATTGAATAAGCTGATTCTAAAATTACTATGGAAAAACAAGTCAAGAATAGCAAGATATTCCTGAAGAACAGAATAAGAGGACTTATTTTATAATAAATCTTATTACAAACCTATTTTAATGAAGATAAGTGTATTTGTATAGGAGTAGGTTAGCAAACAAATGGAATAAAAAGCCCACAAATATATACACACATATGTTCAACTGTATACATGAAATAAATGGCATTATAGTTCAGTGGGCAAAGGATTCTGGAAATTATTCTAGAACAATATAATATATAGAGGTAAAATAAAATCTGATCCTCATTTTGTGTGTACCCAGAACCAGATTAAAGTGGTTACATAACCTAAGTGTGAAATTTAGAATATAAGGAAACAACTTTGTGATTTGAGGATTATGAAGTTTCTTAACCAAGACACAAAAAATGTAAACATCAATAAAGAGTGATAAATATGGGTATACTAATGATTTTTGTCCATCCAAATGCATCATTTAACAAGTAAAAAAGTAACAGTTATCAATTAGAAGATATTTGCAAAACCTAATTATCAAATGACTAGAACTGAGAAGACAGAAAGTTTTCCTCCAAATCAATGAGAAAAAGATAAAAGAACAATTTAAAGGTGGAGAAAAAATGTGTACCAGCACCTCAGAGAGGAAACAGTTGTCAGTAGTTATTCAAAAAGGTGACAAAACTTATATTCATGGAAATCAAAATCAAAATGAAATATTATTGCGCAAATTCCAATGGGAAAAATTTTAATGACTCACCATGCATAGCAATTACTGTGTGAGCATATGGAGTCATAAGAACTCTTTCAAACTTCTGGTAGGAGAGTAACTTGGTAGAACCATTTTTAAGAGGCTCACAAACCTGCATGAAGTTAAAGACATGCATGTTACAACCCAGCAAATCTTCCCTGAGGACGTGAGGAGTCTGCTGCACTTGAGCACAGAAGACTGCACAGTATTTTTTATTGCAGCACTGTTTCTAATTGCAATAAAATTTAAACCCACTAGTATAAATTATGGTTAAATTTTATATGTTTAAAACATTACACAACAGTAAAAATAATAAATAATATCTCACAAACATTTATTCATGAAAAGAAGCAAATTAAACACCATATGATGCTTTTGGGGGAAAAGCTCAAAACATAAAATATGTTTAGGAAAATATATTTTTATCCAACACTGTATAAACAAAAGCATATGAAAGATAAGAATCAAGGATAGTAGTTAGCCATAGGAGTGAGGGACAGTGTGCTACATGGAAAGGGTACACACAGACTTCAATCATAATGGAAATACTGTATTATTTTCTTATAAATATTTTGGTTTAAAATTTCTATAAATCTGACTTTTTTGGTAAATTTATAACCCTTGGTTCAAGTTCCAAAAGCAGAATGTTGCACAAGAAATGGATAGATGGATAGACAGCAAACCAACAAAGAAGAGGATAACTATAATATAATATAAACCATAACAAATGAACATAATTGAATTAATAATTTAACCTATTAAAATAGGGGAAAATAACTTGTCATTTTAACATCGTATTTCACCTATAAGCCCTCAGCATAAAGAAGGATAAAACTATATACCACCAGACAAAGGAACAAAATAACCATATATAGATACTGAACTTTTTTTGGTTGGTGTTTCTTACGTAGTACAGGTGAACAATTTTAAAACTACTTTGTGTGTATTTTATTGCTGAGAATGAGTAATCAAGTATACTAAAAATAATGAGAGCCTGATTTTTCACCATTAGAGAAATTACAAATGTGAAAATATGGGAGATTAAAATGAACCCTGTGGTGTTAAACTAGAGTTGAAGGAATAAGCATAAACTGGGGTTAGACAGATAGAAATGGAGTCGAAATTGTTTGATTAGAGCTAGATGCAGATGTGAGTGTGTATCTGTATGTGTTCGTATGAGCACATATTGCTCTCATAGTTAGCATACCTGGAGCCTAGATCTTGGTTACTAGTTGCCATTTCTCCTGAAAAGGAGCTAGAACTACTGGGAAATTGGCTGATGGGCAGAAAAAGTAAAAGATGAGTGTGGAACATCTTATTGTGCTGGAAACGTTAGAAAGCACTCAAAAAGTGATGGAGTCATGTTAAAAAAGAGTGGGAATATGAAATGGTACAGCCACTCTGGAAAACAGATTGACAATTTCTTATGAAGTTAAACATACACTTCTGCATTACCAGATGACTTTTGGTGATTTACTAAAGAAACATTCACACTTATGTTCACACACACACACACACACACACACACACACACACACAAAACAAAAAAAAACAACCTGCACATGAATGTTCATAACAGTTTTATTGGGAATAACCCCAACCAGAAACAACATCAATGTCCTCCAGTGGGTGAATGGATAAACTAAATGTGGCATATCCATACAATGGATAATCCTCAACAATGAAAAGAAAAGAACTGTTGATATATACAAACACTTGGATATTTCTCATGGGCATTATATGAATGAATGAAAAATCAAATCTCAAAGCCTACATAATGTGTGATTCCATTTACATAATATTCTCAAAATGGCCACTTGTGGTGATAGAGAAAATATCAGTGATTTCTAGGGGTCAGTGTAGGAGGAGACTATAAATACAAGGGGATAGTTCAAGGGAGATTTTTTGGAGTGATCACACAGTTCTATACTTTTATTGTGGTAGTGATTTGAATAAATCTATATTTTGTAGAACTAGACACACACACACACACACACACACACACACACACACACACATGAGTACATGGGGGGAAAGTTAAAATCTGAAAAAAAGTTAGGCTGTTTATTTACTATAGTACTATCCATATTCTGGTTTTGATAATAGCACAATGGATATGTAACATGTTTTCATTGAGATAAGCTGGAGAAAGGCTATATAGTAGAAACTCTATATTATTTGTTTTCAATTTTTATGTGAATCTAAAATTCGTTCAAGCTCTGCTGGCATGGCTCAGTGGTTGAGCATCAGCCTATGAACCAGGAGGTCATGGTTCAATTCATGGTCAAGGCACATGCCTGGGTTGCAGGCTCCATCCCCAGTGTGGGGCCTGCAGGAGGCAACTGCTCAATGATTCTCATCATTGATGTTTCTATCTCTTCCTTCCTCTCCATCTCTGAAATCAATAAAAAATATATATTTAAAAAATAGACATAAAAATAAAATTCTTTCAAAACAAAAAGATAAAGAAGACATAGACATCAGTTAGAAACAACCCCTACTGGCTAAATGTGGGACAATTTGAGCATCAAAACAAATAATTATAGTAACAGAATGTGTCAGATTTTGTCCTCTAAGATACAGACAGTAAGACAGAATTAGAAGTGTAATCAATAGTTTATGGCCGGGAAAGGCTGTCATTCATAAAAGGGAGAGGGAACAGAAATAGTCAGGGAGAGTCTCAAATGCAATGATCAACTGAGTCAGATGAAGGGAGAGAAGGAAGGGAAGAGGATGCAATTAGCAGTGTTTGGAGTGCTTGCAGCCCTGAGAAAGTCTTGTCCAGATTGATGGGAACCCTAGGAAGACTGCCTTTTTATAGGAATCCAGTTTGGGCCCCAACTGGCCTAACCAGTGTACCTCTGCCATGGCCTGGCATTGACCAGGAGCTGCTCAAAGACAGCATGGCTTTGGCATGAACACGGTAGTGGATCTGAAAGGCAACAACTGAAGCCTGTCAAACACATCCATGCTCAGATTCTCAGGGAAGGAGATCTGCGTGGTGTGAGTCTGTGATCACACAAAATATGACACACTGAATTAAAGCAAGTCCATGAATCCGTACTGATATTACTATATAGACAAATAGAGAGAGGAAATCTCTTTTTTACAACAAAATGCCAGTTGAAAATGATGATGGAATTTACTGATTGGCCACTATCATAGTAAAATTATATGATTCGAGCAAGAATCACTCATGGATTCTAAAACTACCAAGTAAAATGTTTGATGAGGAAGAGCATATTTACATAGATTCAAAATATTGTCTGCGAAAAATGCTTATTAAGCCCAGCTGGCATGGCTCAGTGTTTGAGCATCAACCTATGAAACAGGAGGGCAGGGCACATGCTGGGGTTGTGGGCTCAATCCCCAGTAGGGGGCGTGTAGGAGGCAGCTGATTAATGCTCCTCTCTCATCATTGATGTTTCTATCTCCCTCTCCTCCCTTCCTCTCTGAAATATATATATATATATTAATTACATAGAAAATTTTAATGGAGACACTTGGAAGACACTATCTCAACCAAGCGATCCACATTAACATCACCAATGACATAAACTAGCATCTTGTATGGTCTGAAATGATGCACTGAGAAGGATACATCACTCTGTGTTATTTCTGTTTGCAAAATTTATAACCTGAAATTAATTATAGGGAAACATCAGACAAACCCAAACCTGCTATAAAATAATTGGCCGATACTCTTCAAAATATAAAGGTCATAAAAGAAAAACAAAGACTGAGCAAATATACCAGATAATAGGAATAAAAGAGACATAAATAAAAGCAAAAAGTGATCCTGAATTGAGTCTTACACTGATATTTGGGATGGGGTGAAGGAAACTGCCTATAAAAGCCATTATGGGAAGAAGTGAAATTTCAGGCTTGCAGATTAGATAATACTATTGTATTGATGTTATTTCCTTGATTTTGGTAGTTGCTCTGTAGTTATACAAGAAACTGTCCTTGTTTTTAATGCTTACACATTGGAGTCTTTAGGTGCTACAATATACTCTCAAAGAATTCAGAAAAAAAAATGTCATATATATTACATAATTCAATGTTGGTTACTTATTATTGGTGTTGTTTCTATTTATCAGTCATAATTAGATAAAACTATTCAGTTTCAAAGGACAAATTAACAACAATAAGAAAAGAAGAAATGCAATGAAGAAGAAAAGATAAAGTAGTAGCTTTTAAAAAATTCATATTGAATTTTCACTAACCTTGAGTACTTAGAACAAAAATTTAGAAACAATTTGCTAGGCATCCTGAGCAGGATAAGCATACTTGCCACATGCAAAAGCAAAAACATTATATGGGTCTGAGTCCTGGGTCAGAAACCTGGCACAGCATGCTTAGGCTTAAAAAAGACACTTAGTTGGCTATTTATCCCTGACTGAAGAGAAGCACACTTCAGAGACAAGTCTGATTGCTGCTGCCTGTTCTGTTGCACAGAAGTACAAACAAGGCTAAGAATAATCCATGTGTCCTGGGCTAACTTCATACAAAATTCTTACCTCTACCAGGTACTCCCATTAATAACCAGCCAAGAACAGGCAAGTGTGATGGTGGAGGGCTGTGGGGTGTGCGTGAGTTGAGGAGTATGACTTTACCAAAGCAAAAGGAAAGGTAATGCTAGCCCTCCACAGCTGGTAGTCTCTAGACCACAATAACATATGGGTAATTGATTAACTACATCCTCTACATCTATGGAAGATTTATGTAGCTATCTGTAGACACAACTTCTTAATTGCTTTATTTTTTCTCTCTCAATGCATAGTAAAACATCAACAGGCATTTGGTGTATTTTCCCCTACAGCCACAATGGCTTTTGGTTTTGAGAGTTACCTTCCAATGATTTAGAAACCATAGCTAGCAACTGACAAGTTTAACAAAATCTAAGAGGCCGATATAAAAATGCACAGATGGCTTCTTAGTGATGCAGTTCTTAAAATGTGCCTAGCTGTTGTTTAAAATATAAATTTAAGAAACAAAGCCTCGGAATTTAAAATTACCATAATTTTGCCTGTGTAAGCAGCTCTTAGCTAAACAGCACATAGAGGTTAAGATCTTTGTTACTTCTCAATTTTATTAAAAGTATCTGAAACATTTTTTCTCCTTGTAATCATTGGAATTTTTAATATGTGAGAGTATTTTATATTGGCATTTGAAAAATTAACTTTTAATATACCTTTCAGTTCTTGGTCATTTTTTTTTTATAGAAAACAGGCTTTTTAGGCAACATATATCAAGAAATTGATTAATTTGTCCCTGTTGGAATAAAAATGTTTCCCACATTTCTATCTCACTATTATACTAATTTCATGTGAGTAACAAAAAATATCCCAGATGTTACTCCCACTTTCACAACATGTGCAGAACGATTTAGACGAGGCAGTGACATAAGAGCAAAACTCTTTGGTACAGCACACTATACTTAGATAACAATCCATCAAAATTAAATTAGACCTCAGAAATAAACACATGCATATATGGTCAATTAATTTACAACAAAGGAGCCAAGAATACTAAATGGGGAAAGCACAGTTTCTTTAATAACTGGTATTGGGAAAACTGAACAATTACATGCAAAAGAATGAAACTGAACCCTTATTTTGTGCCATATACAAAAATCAACCCAAAATTGATAAAGACTTGTATATAGACT
Source organism: Myotis myotis (assembly GCF_014108235.1). Classification (NCBI taxonomy): domain Eukaryota; kingdom Metazoa; phylum Chordata; class Mammalia; order Chiroptera; family Vespertilionidae; genus Myotis; species Myotis myotis. Next base: position 28,581,867 of record NW_023416318.1, read on the forward strand.
GGAAACTATAAAACTCCTAGAACAAAACATAGAGAATTAGCTCCTTGACAATGATTTTTTTTTATTTGACACCTAAAGCAAAGGCAATAAAAAAAATAATAAATAGGTGGGCTATATCAAACCAAATAAAGTCAGTAATGAAAACTATCACCAAAATTAAAAGGCAACTTATGAAATGGGAGAAAATATTTTCAAACTATGTATATAACTAGGGATATCCAAAATACATAAAGGACTCATACAGCTCAAATCCCTGCCACCCCCCAAAAGGCCCCCAACTCAAACAATTCAATTTAAAAATGGATAAGAGGATCTGAATAGAGATATTTCTAAAGAGGATGTTCAAATTGTCAACAGGCATATAAAAGGGTGCTCAACATCACTAATCATCAGGGAAACACAAATCAAAACCACAACGATATCACCTCACACCTGTTAGAATGCCTATAAGCAAAAGAGAGAGAGAGAGAGAGATGAGAGAGAGAGAGAGAGAGAGAGAGAGAGAGAGAGAGAGAGAGAACAAGCATTGGTGAGAATATAAAGAAAAGAGAACCCTGTGCACTGCTGGTGGGAATGTAGGTTGGTATAGCCACTATGGCAACAGTATGGAGGTTCTTCAAAAGTTTAAAAATTGAACTACTATATAATCCAGCAACCCCACCTCTAGCTATATAGGGGTGGGCAAAAGTAGGTTTCATTGTTGTGACTATAAGAAACACAGTTTATTCTTGTATTCTTATTTATTAATTATTGTATTATTTCCACGTGAACAACTGTAAACCTACTTTTGCTTACCTCTGTGAAATGAAAACAGTATATCAAAGACATGTCTGCATTCCCATGTTTATTAGAAAATTATTCACAATAGCTAAGATATAAAAACAACATGTCTGTGAATAGATGAATGGATAGAGAAGATATAATGTTTAAATATTTATTATTATCATTACTATTACTATTATTATTATATACTAGAAGGTTATTCAATCATAAGAATGAAGAATATCTTGCTGTTTGTGAAAACATAGACTTTGAAGGCATTATGCTAAGTGAAGTAAGTCAAACAGAGAAAGACAAATACTGCATGATATCACTTTTCCATAGAATCTAAAGAGCCCAACTCAGCCTGGCCGGCATGGCTCAGTGGTTGAATGTCAACCTATGAACCAGGAGATCACTTCCAGGTCAGGGTATATGCCTAGGTTGTGGGCTCAAACCCCAGTGTGGGGCATGCAGGAGGCAACCAATCATTGATATTTCTATCTCTCTCTCCCTCTTCCTTCTTCTCTGAAATCAATAAAAATATATATAAAAAAAATAAACAGCCCAACTCAGAGGAACAGAGACTATATTGGTGGTTACTAGGAGTGGGGAAAAGGGGGAAATTTAGCCGAAGAGTATAAACTTCCAGCTATAAGATGAATAAATTCTAGGTAACTAATATTCAACATGGTGACCATAATTACCAATATTATATTATACTAGAGGCCCGATGCATGAATTTGTGCATGGGCGGGGTCCCTCTGGGTGGCCTGCAGGGATCCGCTGAAACTCGCAGTCCGTCGTTGCCTGTAGCTCCTATCTGCCGCTCCCACTCATCCCGGCCCCACTGTGCCTTCTGCGTGGACTTGCACCCAATCAGTCCTGATTGGGAGAGGCTCACACTGCCACAGTAGTGCTCGCCAGCCAGGAACCCTGCATCTGGCGCACTCCCAAGTGGAGTGGCCTGAGAGATCGGGTTGAAATCAGCTCTCCGATATCCCCCAAGGGGTCCTAGATTGTGAGAGGGCACAGGCCAGGCTGAGGGACCCCACCGGTGCATGATTGGGCTGGAGAGGGACTGCAGGAGGTCTCCAGAGTGTGTCCGGCCCATCTCGCTCAGTCCCGATTGGCCGGACCCCAGCAGCAAGCTAGCCTACTAGTCAGAGCATCTGCCCCCTGGTGGTCAGTGCACATCATAGCCACTGGTCAACCAGTTGACTGTCTTCCCCCTGGAGGTCAGTGCACGTCATAGCGAGCAGTTGAATAGCCTAGCATATCATTAGCATATTACGCTTTGATTGGTTCGGTTGTTCTGTCATTCGGTCTATTTGCATATTACCCTTTTATTATATAGGATACTTGAAAGTTGCTAAGAGAATAGATCATAAATGTTCTCTTAAAAAAAAAAAGAAATGGTAATTATGTGGTATGATGCAAGTGGTAGATAATGCTATGGTGATAATCATTTTGCAATATTTAAGTGTATTGCACACCTTAAACTTACACAGTGTTATATGTTAAATATATATATATATATATAAGCCTAAGCAACCATTACGACTGGTCGACTGAACAACCAGTCAACCGATAACTATGATGCGCACTGACCACCAAGAGGCAGATACTCAATACAGAGCTGCCCCCTGGTGGTCAGTGCACTCCCCCAGCCAACCTCCCATGGCTGGCCAAACTCCCACAGTCCCTACCCCTGGCCAGCTGGCCCGAATCGCCCTGATCTCCGGCCAGGCCGAGGAACCCCACCCGTGCATGAATTTGTGCACTAGGCCTCTAGTATATCAATAAAACCAGAAAAAAGAAGTTAAAAGCTGTGCAGAAAAATGGTAATATGCTAATTTGGCCAATATCCTTCTGGATGTCATTCCGGACGTCCTTCCAGATGAAGCCAGGGCTAGAAGGAAGTCTGGGTCTCGGGTGCCTGCTGGCGGCCAGAGCAAAGCCAGCCTACGTCCCAGGTGCCAGAGGGAAGCCGATGCCAGCCGGGGGAAGGAAGGCCTACTCTTGCATGAATTTCGTGCATCGGGCCATATATATATATATATATATATATATATATATATATATATATGTATATAGTCTTTTATTATAGATTGAGACAATTCTCTCTTTAAATTAAAATCTGTACTGTTTATTGTCAGTATCCCAGTACATGTTAGATAAATTAAAATAACTAATAAAAAAAGGGAAGTCTGGTTATCTAGAATCAGTAAGGTTAATTACTTCTCATGATTGGAAAATTTGAAATGGAAAAATGCAGTCTGTAATACAGACATATAATTTAATGCAATAGAGAAGTAACAAAAGAAAAAAGAAAAGAAGTCTCAGGAGAGAGATGATAAATTTCACATCCTCATATAATCTTTACATTTCCAAGCTGGAGGTACCCATCCCTATTCCTAAGTATTTCTATTTCTTAATAACATATCTAATAAGCTGATATTTCTTTCACAGTTACTTTCATGATTATAATCTCATTTCATGCTTACTAAAATGCTTGTGGAGTTTTAAGGCAAATTTTAAGATTTAGGATAAAATGAGAGCACTAGAATGTTGTTATGGAAAGAAACTTTTGACACTATTTTTTAGATTTATTTTGCTAGAGCTATATAAATGAATGTAATAGCTATAGAAGTAGAAATAAAACCCTGAAATTAACTTAATCAAGCAGTTCATTTTAAGCTGCCGATTTGTGTTTGTTTGGACTCCTTGGGATCAGGTACAATGAACTTAAATAGAACCATGACTAGGATGGAGAGAAGAGGGTGAGGTTTGACAGATATTAGCCAGTTCTTTATAGCTCAAAGTGCCTGGATGTGTAGGTTTACTGTAATGTGCTTCCTGTCCCACCATTAGGACATCAGTAAAATATTGCATTTTATTTTTCAAAAACCATGATTGGTCCCTGTCATGAGAAATAACCTTCTTCTTTTTTGAACTCCCATTGCCATCAATCTCCTCTTTTCTTACAATACCCTTCACTTTCTGATGTAATTAGCATCTGATCTTTCATATTCAAATATAAGTTTTTGATTGCAAGGACAGTATCTTTGTCACCCTCATACCCTCAGAGTACCTAGCAAAGGGGCTTGTGAAAAAACACAGTAATTAACAATTGTTGATATTCTTTACCAACCATAATAAACAGGCCCCAAATTATCTCTCAGGCTCCATTCTGCCACTCAAGTTATATGAATGGAGGAGGGCACATCCAGCTTTGGTTCTCCGATCTCAGTTCCCAGAAGAAAGCACTTTAATAGTCAACTCCCAGGTCTATGGGAATATCTCAGAGATTTTCACTTGCCTGAGATGCACAAGGGCCAGAGACTGAAAGTAAATCCAGATAACGAATTTGGAGATAATGATAGAAAGATAATTGATGTATGAATTGTCACCACTCAAGTAGAAAAGAAACGGAGTGGGGGAGACAAATAAAAGGATGATTTCAATGTGTTAGCAAAGAGCAGAGTGGTAGAAAAAAAATCCAGTTTTATGATAATATTGGCTGTGAGATTACCCGTGAAAAGAGAACTAGGAGTTCAATAGTCCACTAGACAGATTTCACTTTTTCATGGCCTTTTTTGGAAAAAGAAAACAAACAAACAAACAAAAAAATGCTGTGAGTATATTCTATGAAATAATACATAATTTATTGAGGGGTAAAGCAGTCAGATATAAAGAAATGAATGGGGTGAACATCAGACATATTTCCTTTGGAACAGTGCAGGATGGTACAATGTGTTATTTATAAAAATGTCGTGTTGTCACACTAACAGACATCATCACATATGAAGAAAAATGGCATTTAGTGGTGATAACTCATACCCTAAAAATGTAAATTGTAGAAGTGCCATTTGGAAGTTCTGGGTCCAAAATAAGCACTTGTGTTATTTCCCATTATTCTTTGATCTTCCACTAAAGGTCAGGCATTCTTCATGTACATTAAAGGCATAACAGAAATGAGGGCCACTATTTTCTTGTATAAACTCCCTTTGTTCCCTACAGGACTGATCTACTCATACACCTTACACATCTTACTTTTTCTACACTATGCTTTTGGCCACACTATTCCCAATGAAGGAAATGTTCTTTTCTCCCTTGCCTTTAAATACACTTATAGCCATTTTTCATAACTGCAAATCTTATCTTCTCCTTGCAGATTTTTAAAAAATTTTTAAATAATTTTTACTTCAATACATCCCTTGTATCATTGCTTTGCTATTTATCAGCAAAGTTTATTGTAAGTTGTTATTTCATTGTCCCCTTACAATGGATCGCAAGCTCTTTGAAGAAAATGGACTGTGTCTTCTAACGTGCATGCACATCAAGATTACAATCCCCTTGACTGTCCTGCTGCAGAATTGAAAGAATAGTTGTTGTTTTTTCCAACATTTCATTGTTGAGAGCATTCTCAGGAGACTTGGTTGTCAGGAAGTCACCTCATAGCCATAACTTTGCACATACAGAGAGAACTCAACTAAGGTTTGATGGTTGCTTAATAGGGAGATGATGGAGCTTTGGATCTGGTGAGGGGAAAGGCAGGAGTCACTGCAACCAACAGTCCCTGATAGATGACCAGGCAAAGGGGCAAGACCCAGACACAGAATTCTGGGTCTTCTTCTCTCCAGCATTGGTGGAGTCCACACAACTAAATTAAACCCTAGAGAACAAGCAAAACTGATTGTATGCTCTTAGGCTATTCTTATCTAATTGGAAAAATCCAGTTTTATACATACACAAAAACGTAGATGAACACAAATAATTGTATGTAGAAAAAAAGGAGCTGAGGGAGATATAAATTCCAAGGGTTTGATGAATAGGTTCTCATCATCAGTATAGGTTTTACTGTCTTGGTTATTTACTAATTAATTTTTTATCTATAAATATTTATTAAGCTGACCTTCTACTGTGTGCCAGTCATTGAGCTACGCATAATTTCACTTAAATTATAGAGTTAAACTGCCAAAATTAAGCCTTGTTTGTACAATAAGCAACAAAGCAAGTCGCTTAACTTTTTAAGCCTCAATTTTCCATCTTCCATCTGTAAAATGGAGATAATCCCAGTAATTATCTCATATAATTAATCTGAGTATGCAACAAACTAATATGAATAATGTTTTTAATGTGTACGATACTTATAAGTGCTTCATAAAATAGCTATTGTTGTTATTACTATTACTAGAGGCCCGGTGCACGAAATTCTCAGCCCAGCCTGCACCCTTTCCAATCTGGGACCCCTCGGGGGATCCCAATCGGGCCTAAATCAGCAGTTGGACATCCCTCTCACAATCCTGGACCACTGGCTCCTAATCATTCACCTGCCCACCTGCCTGGTCACCCATAACTGCCCCCCCCCCCCTTGCTGGCCTGATCACCGCTAACTGCCACCCTGCTTGCCTGGTCATCCACAACTTCCCCTCCTGCCAGCCTGGTCGCCCCTCATGGTCCTCCGGCTGGCCTGGTCACCCCAGGCAGCCTGCTGTTCAGTCATTTGTTCATCCCTCACTAACCCCCTGCCAGCCTGGTCACCCCATGCAGCCTGCTGTTCAGTTGTTTGGTCGCCCCTCACTAACACTCCTGCCGGCCTCATCACCCCATGCAGCCTGCTTGTTCAGTCCTTTGGTTGTCCCTCACTAATCACCCTGCCATCCTGGTCATAAGCAGCCATCTTGTGAGGGTATGAGGGTTAATTTGCATAGTACCTCTTTATTATATAAGATTGTATTTATCATTGACTTGAACTTTTTATTACTATTATTTTAATTAATTTGAACTTTATTTTTTTAATATATATTTTTATTGATCTCAGGGAGGAAGGGAGAGGGAGAGAGAGACATCCTCGATGAGAGAGAATCATGGATCAGCCACCTCCTGCACGCCCCACACTGGGGATCGAACCAGCAACCCGGGCATGCGCCCTGACCGGGAATCGAACCGTGACTTCCTGGCTCCTAGGTCGATGCTCAATCACTGAGCCCCGCCAGACGGGCTAATTTGAACTTTCTACAGATATATCCATATTCTCTAAATATCAGGTACTATTACAGCCATATTACCAAACTTATGTACTGAAAAGAGCTGATTATTGCCCTTTCAGTAATGTTAACTATAGTGTGAGTATGTATGTTAGATATGGAAAAATTCAATTATATTATAAACTAGAGGCCCAGTGCACAAAATTTGGGCACTGGGGGGGGGGTGCCTCAGCCCAGCCTGCCCCCTCTCATAATCCAGGAGCCCTCAGGGGATGTCTACTGATGGCTTAGCCACAGTCTGGCATCCCTCTGCAGGAGGCAACTGGGCTGATCAGGGGAAGGCGCCATCCCCATCACCCTGCTGCTGCTGCCATTGCCGGCTGTTGCAGCTGCCAAGGTATTTTCATCAGCATGGACTCCAGTCCCTTCACCATGAAAAAATGACAACTTTCTTTAGGTATTTTCAAGATGTCTCTTTCATAGGATATGACATTTCTTTCTTTATTTTTTATCCTCACATGAGGATATTTTCCCATTGATTTTTAGAGAGTGTGGAAAAGGGAGGGAAAGACAGAGCGAAACATCAATGTTAGAGGGACACTTCAATTGGTTGCCTCCTACATGAGCCCTAACCTGGGCCCCAGCCAGGGAGGAGCCTGCAACCTAGGTACATGCCCTTGATCAGAATCAAAGCTGGTCCCCACCCACGGCTATGGGGCTGGGGCTGGGGGCTGGCCCCCCTGCGTGTTGTTCTCTCCAGCTCTGGGGCCGGGTGTGGGACATCCTGTGCTGTTCTCTCAGGCTCTGGGTCTGCGCCAGACCCCTCCTCCTGAGCTGCTCATGACCATTACAGAATCCCGGCCTATATATATATATATATATATATAGATAGATAGATAGAGATATAGAGATATAGATATAGATATAGATATAGATATAGATATAGATATAGATAGATATAGATATAGATATAGATATAGATAGATATATAATGACTATTGTTCTGGTTATGAGGAAATAAAGGCTAACCAAATGAGAAAAGCAAAAGGTATTTATTCACAGTTTGCTATTGTAAGGAAGTCAACCACCATTCCTGATGTTTTGCCAGAGACGCAAAGGCAGGCAGAGGAGTGGGAAAGCTTTATAGTGGTAAAATGGGAGGACTTCAGATGTGCCCTGATTGGAGGCTATTGGCATGGGGAAACTGGAGGTGGGTTAACTAGAAATAGGGCATCCAATTTGGCCTCTCTGGTTGGACCTAAATTTTTGGGAACTTGTCGAGTCATAGAAATTTTAGATAACATAACCTCTATGATACAGTCATTATTATTGGGCTACCTGGATAACACTAGAAATTGCAATCGGACATCCTACAAGTCTGATTTATAGCAGTGTGGCTTTCTAGGATGGATAGTGTAGATAGTAGTCTGGTTTCCTGTGACAGTTACTAAAAGTTGTGAGTCAGAGCTCTATTAGTATATATTCTCTAAATGTAAAATATTATATGTTACATATGGTTTGGTCATTATCCAGTTGCATAGTCAGTCTTTCAGAAGCATAGGATCTGGAGTTAGAGTATACACCTTACTAAATGGTTAATCTCTCTATACCTCAGTTTCCTAACCTGTCAAATAGAATCAGAATAGTCATTCACTTATTAGGGTCATTGTGATAACTAAATGAATTGACATATGAAAAGCAATTAAAACAGTGCCAGTCACACAGTAAGCACTAAAATTTATTCCTATTATATGATCGATGGAAGAGAAGAATATCTTGTCAGATGTAATTCATAGGATGCTACATTCCTTCAACTGCCTCTCACACTACAAAGTTTCAAGCATTTTTCACCAATACGAATTCTATTTCCACTTAAGCTACAGTATTACCTCTAGTAAATTCCCACTAAAGACTAAATACATTCCCTTGGAAGCTATGCGGACTTTCAATTCCTCACTATTTTTCTGCCATGTGACCTTCCAGTGCACTCTAGTGAGTAAAGTATATTTCACTCTCCTATTTATATTGACTTGGTCATGCGACTTGCTTTTGCTAAAGAAATACTTCTTCTACACTACGTGAGCAGAGGCCTTAAATGTATTTGCACAATTTGGCTTGGCCTCTTGTTTTCCTCCGATTGTCATGAGAAGTGTCCCAGAATGCCTCTGTCCCTTTAGTCTGGGCCCCAGAATGACTTAGGTGAAGCAGATCTAAACTGACCAGAGCCCAGAGCCAAGCCCAGCCTGCCTTGAAAACCCCTGGGCTGATTCTCACTCAGATCTTTGAGTAAGAACAAATAAATGCTTATTGTTACAAGCCACTGGGTTCATGGAGTAGATTGCTAGTGCAGCACCTTCACAATGATAACAGACTAACGGAGGAGAACAGGTTAAATCTCTCACAAATTTGTCATGACTGGATAAAACAAGTTGTTTGTCTCTTTAATGAGGGGGGAGTCTTGAGAAGATGAGACAGAGAATAGTGATGTTTTGAGAAGGCAAGACGTGATTGAGAACGTTAGGGTTCACAAGGCACTGCCAGAGAGATGTTGGGCTTAGTAGAGGATTGAACGATTTGAGGACATTAGAGGCATAGAAGGAGGATTATACTGAGAGAGACAGAGTGGGAGCAGAAGCATGGGGGGAGGGAGGGAGTGTGCATTGTATTTCAGTATTTCAAATAGGATAAATGAAAGAGTTAAATTGTCTCCCCAAAGTGAACATTTCCTAACAGTGGGGAGAAACCTAGATTTAGAAATAAAAACTATTCATTGCAAACATGTCAGAAATCACTCAGAAAAATATACACTTTTGAAAAAAATCTCAATTTCATGGAAGAAATTCAACCCATTGAATCATGCTGGTGGTTAGCATTTCATATTTGTGAGTATACAAAAGCATGGTCATTAGAAATACTATATGCATTTGAATGGCTTTTGCAGTTCTGGCATCAGGTTAAAATTTAATTCCATGCAACTCCCAATGATTTTATTTAGAATATCAGCCTTTGCAGTGAATCCTGTCAGTGTGGTGCAGCAAAGACCTTCTTATGTTTCTGTGAGTCCATGGAGGTAAAGCTTCTGCATGAACCATGAGGATATATGCAGACGGAAACATTATTTTCTTGGCAATGCAGAACCACTGCCATATGCTCCAAACCAGGCAAGGTGTGCGGTATTATTCAAAATTATCTTTATTCATCAGAAATCTGTGGATTTCACGTGGTGGTCACATTTACCCAGTGGGTGGGCCTGGCTGTACTCCCTCTAACCCTAACTCAGTAAGTTTTTCTTAACCATCATATTTACTTGGCAAAACGAGAAGCTCAGTGGATTCACTGTCAGCACAATATAGGACTTAAAATTTGTGTTGTTTTAATTCCTCATCTACTTGCTTCAGACAAAAGAACACTAATGAAAGTGAGAAAGTGACAAGGGGAAACACAGTAAGGATTAGTCATGATTATAATAAAATGACTTAATTTTTCAGAAAGAAATAAAATGTTTTCTGTATTATATATTCATGTTACACATTTTCTGTAATAATGGCTGTAACAATAGCAAGAAGTAGAAATACTATGACCAAAAGTGTACCCCAAATCTTCCCTATTTATATTAACCAATATCACCTTCCTTTAGTTTACCTTTTCTTTTCATCTAATATTCAAAGCTTTAAAAAAATTATAAATAAATCTACATTGTGATCCCAATGACTGAAAACAATTTAATATGTGTCCCCAGTAAGGGCTACTTGAGCTTGAACAAATGTCACTGCTTTTAATCGCAGGGAATGAAGCTAAATTGGTGGTACTTAACTATAAAGAATCGCTAGGTTGGATGGTCTTTCAGTGATGGCGAACCTATGACATGCGAACTCATTTTTTTGGTTGATTTTTCTTTGTTAACAATGGCATTTAAATATATAAAATAAATATCAAAAATATAAGTCTTTGTTTTACTATGGTTGCAAATGTCAAAAAATTTCTATATGTGACACAGTACCAGAGTTAAGTTAGGGTTTTTCAAAATGCTCACACGCCGAGCTCAAAAGGTTCGCCATCACTGTTTCGATGAAACGTTGGGGCAGAATAGATCTTCCTAGCATATTTTCAATCAGTTCAAGAGATAGTTGAGAGAGAGCAACTAAGATGGCGGCATAGGTAAACACCGGGAAATTGTCGCCTCACACAACAATTGAAAATTACCGCAAAGGACTGAGCAAACATCATCCAGATCAACAGGAAGGCTGGCTGAGTGTAAATTCTACAACTAGAAGGAAAGAAAAGCACGCTGAGAGCCAGAGGCGCTGCGGAGGTGAAGTGCAGAGGTACGGCGGCTCGCGCGCACGAGGAAAGGGGGTAGCACCTGAGGACGCGGCTGACTTTTTGAGTCACAAGCTCCTGACTGCTCTGAGCTCCGGTTCCGGGAAGTCTCTGGGGACCCAGGACTCATACGGGGAGAGGCTGGTCTGTCCGGCAGCGAGCGAACTTGAGGGCGGCTTTCCCTCAGAGGTGCTTGCAGCCATTACCGGGACACTGAGACACGCGACTCCGGGCGGAGAATCGGCCATAGCTGCTTTCTCCGCCCTTTGACTCCCTGAGACCCCGCCCCACCCAGGCTGCGGCAGAGGCTTTTGCATGTGAATGTACCTAACTGCAGCCGAACCAGGCAGACCCTGAACTTCCAAGAGAAGGCCCAAGGCCCCGCAGCGGCTTGCATTGCTTCACTGCTGAGCCTCTTCGTGGCTCCTGCTGTGTGGCCTCAGGCAGAGGCTGAATTAGCACCTCCTTAGATCCAGGAGCCACTGTACCCAGTGGTCAGAGGGGGTCCATCCAGACTGCAACTCCTCAGATCCATAAGGGACACACTCAGGGAGCAGACTCAGTGAGCACCAAAGCCCCACTGAAGCAAGTCTTGCCCCAGAGGGGTGTCTTCAGCACAGAAGTTCTCCCACTTTAGACACAGCTGATTCTCACAGCCAATTGGCCTGGAGGTCAATTCCTCCCAGTGATTCTACAACAACCAAGGCACCAAGAGTGCACCAAGAGTGTCCACCCCAGGTAACTGGGGAGGCTGAGCTACTGGGCCCTACAGGACACCTGGCGCACAGGGCCACTCTATCAACACAGGGAAGCTGCCAAAATGCGGAGACAAAGAAACAGGTCACAAATGGCAGAAATGGAGGAAAGCAAACGATTGGATATAGAGTTAAAGGCCACGTTTATAAGGTTTTTCAAGAATTTTATGGAAATCGCCAATAAATTTAATGAATCCCTCAATAAGTATAGTGAGACCATGGAGGACATGAAAAAGGACCAACTAGAAATTAAGCATACACTGACTGAAATAAAGAATAATTTACAGAGATCCAGCAGCAGAAAAGAGGATCCCAAGAATCAAGTCAAAGATTTGAAATACAAAGAAACAAAAAATACCCAACCGAAAAAGAAAAAAGAAAAGAGATTCCAAAAATATGAAGATAGTGTAAGGAACCTCTGGGACAACTTCAAGCGTACCAACATCAGAATTATAGGGGTACCAGAAGGAGAGAGAGGGCAAGATATTGAAAACCTTTTTGAAGAAATAATGACAGAAAACTTCCCCTACCTGGTGAAAGAAATGAACTTACAAGTCCAGGAAGCGCAGAGAACCCCAAACAAAAGGAATCCAAAGAGGACCACACCAAGACACATCATAATTAAAATGCCAAGAGCAAAAGATAAAGAGAGAATCTTAAAAGCAGCAAGAGAAAGACAGTCAGTTACCTACAAGGGAGTACCCATACGACTGTCAGCTGATTTCTCAACAGAAACCATGCAGGCCAGAAGAGAGTGGCAAGAAATATTCAAAGTGATGAATAGCAAGAACCTGCAACCAAGATTACTTTATCCAGCAAAGCTATCATTCAGAATAGAAGGTCAGATAAAGAGCTTCACGGATAAGAAAAAGCTAAAGGAGTTCATCACCACCAAACCAGCATTATATGAAATGCTGAAAGGTATTCTTTAAGAAGAGGAAGAAGAAAAAGGAACTCTTACCATTTGCCACAGCATGGATGGAACTGGAGAGCGGATAAATACCACATGATCTCACTCATTTGTGGAATATAATGAACAACATAAGCTGATGAACAAGGACTGATCCAGAGACGGAGAGGCATTGATTGGACTGTCGGGACTTGGAGGGAAGGAAGGGGAGGGTGGGGGTAAGGGGGAAAGATCAACCAAAGGACTTATATGCAAGCATATAGGCCTAATCAATGGACATGGACAACGGGGGGGTGAGGGCATGAGCAGGGGAGGGGGGGTGGGGGGTAGAGGGTAACGTGGGGACAAGGACACATATGTAATATCTTAATCAATAAAAAATATATTAAAAAAAAAAAAGAGATAGTTGTCCACGCCGATCAGCATTCCTGAGTACCATCTATAAGTACAATGATCCTTTTCATAAAATATTGGTAAATGCAAATAAAACCTGTACCTCACATTTAGTTATTTTAAGCAAAGCCATCTTTTCTTTTCTTTTTTTCCTTTTCTTTTCTTTTTTTGGATCAGGTAAACTGGAAGTATAAGGTGCACGTATTCTGTGTTCCAGGATGTAGAGACACCAGTTCCTGGTCACTATTCACCTCATGATTGATCTGTAATCGATGCTCACTGCTCTTCCACGTTACATATTTTTATAAAACGGTAAACTTAATAGTGGTCTACAGTCGTATAAAATTTTTATATTATTTTACCTTTTTTCTCAGTTGCCTGTTTTGAGAGAGAAAATATTTTTCAAACAGACAAAGCAATAAACCTATTTCCATGTTTATAATACTAACTTTTTAAGGACAGATAAAAGTAAAAAGATGTAATAATGGACCATAAGTACCACCTGAAAATAATCCCTTTTAATATAATTTTAAATGAAACTGCTTAAAAATTCAAACAGAAATATACAAATAAATGGTAAAATTTTTCTGTCATCACCTGCCTTCAAAATTAACTACTGTTGTCATTACGTCATATATATATATATATATATATATATCCAGAAAGTAATTTTGTGTATTATATATGCCATTATATATGTGTATACTTGAGTATGCTTTGTATAGTCACTTTAATATATTTTCAAAATCTTTACATATTTGCATATACAGTTGCAATATGTGTTTTTAAAAATGAATAATCTGTTGTTTTACAGTATATTCCTATTGATGTTCATTTAGACTGTTTCTAATTTTTAGTCTTTATGAATATTTAGGTAGTCCTGGTTTTTTATTCCATGACTAAGTTATTTCCAGATTAAAATGAATATCCTTGTTTATTTATTTTGAGATAATTTGTCACTATATTGTAGTTATCTTACTAGCTGTGGAATCCTGAGTCAAAATGAATATGCATTAAAATGTTTTATAGATATTGCCAAATGGCCTCTAAAATGGTTACTGCAGTCAACAATACATACTTCTTTATATACCTAACACAGGCTTACACATTTAAAGGTAGAAACTATCTCAATTTGTTTTCAATTTCTTTAATAACAATTGTAGTTATGCATATATTTACAAGTTTATTGGCCTTTTGTATTTATTTTAAGTGAACTCAATGGTCATATGTGTTTCTATTTATAAATTAGATATTTTTTGTTATTAATTCCTAGAAGTTATTTTCATCTGGGGAGAAATTAGTAAAAAAGGAAGGAAGGTAGGAAAATAGGAAGGAGAAAATAAAAAATTAACTCATCAAGAATAAAATTTTCAAACACAACATCTTAGCATGAGCTGAAATCTAAAGTCACTCTAATTTAGACATGTGTTTAGAATGGTGCTATGTGGAAAACAGGAAGCTTGGGGCTATAGGGTGGAGGTAGGGAGAAGAGTCAAACAAAGAAATCGCCAAGGGTGAGAATATGTTCCTTGCCTTTAGAGGGCTGGGCCTCAGGAGAATATGCCTGACAATTCTATCTTTTCTTTGAGTAATTTGATATATGCTTTAAAAAAAAAAGAAAAAAAAGAATGACATTCTCTTTAAGCTAGACTATTATTGTTCGAATTATTCACTGCCTCTTCCTGAGATGACTGATTCTACACCTTTCCATTGATGACAGGCTTGACCTTGTGACCTGCACAGCCCCTCCTGAAATGTTTAAGACAGTTGTAGATGCCTGGGTCCTGGAGCGATAATACAATGGAGTACAGCCACAGCTAAGCCATGATGGACATAAAACCGGAGGAAGAACTTGACCTGTTTGGTGCTAAGGCCCTGGGATTTTGGGGGCAGTGTTTACATCACCATACTTTAATCTAAGCTAAGAGTTTATTCCTTGTTTAAGTTATATGGAGCAATAATATAGTTGCTTCTTCTTGGGGGAAATTCTGAAAAATAACATTCAATAGGCATGGTAGTATCTATTATGGAGAGTCTTTAAAGATATTTAAATAATTTCAAATTTCTCCTGAAAGCCATGGAGACTCTGAGGTTTAATAAACAAAGACAGTGTATCTTCCATTTGGAGACAGTTTGCAGAGTAGCTTGGGATATTGTGAGCAGTTGAGATAATTCTTATTTCAATATTACCTATGAAACTTGAAAAGGCTGATTTAGGGTGGTGGAAATAGAAAAGAAGAAAGATCAGGTAGAAGAACAAAAACAGAATACTATTTATTCTCATTTGGCTTTATGCATTGGATAGACGTTTTAGCTCAATAATAATTTTGAAAATTTCCCAAACTGGATCTTTCAGATATAATGTCTACCATCTGGGGTGTTGTTTTTAAAACATCTGGATAGTGATTAAATATCATAGTTTTCCAGCAAATGTCTGGCATAGTATATATATACAACCTTGGAGTAGAATTATAATCAATTTCAAAGAAGAATAAAATTAATGCTTAGCATTATGAAGTTAAATGACTATAAATCTCATATTTTACTTTAACCCAGATGTGAATTTTATATATAATGATATCCAATCATCATATGCTTTGAGAAAAATTTTCCCTTAATCATTACTGGTTTTATCTTGACATAAAACTACAATCATGTTTTTTGTTTGTCTTTGTTTTTAATGCGTGTGTGTGTGTGTGTGTGTGTGTGTGTGTGTGTGTGATTTTATTAGGAATTTGATTCAGTGCTGTGAATTGGTAACAGAGGGTCAGGCTTTAGAACCTGTATCTTGGTTATGATCCTTAATTTATTTCTTACCTCCCTCACTCTCTCCTTCCTTCCTTCCTTCCTTCCTTCCTTCCTTCCTTCCTTCCTTCCTTCCTTCCTTCCTTCCCTCCACAAATGTTAGTTAACAACCGAACACATGCCATATATTATAGTAGGCAACAGGTATACAGCAATGAACAGAGCAAAGTCTCAGTCTTCTTTTGTGAGGAAGAAAAAAATACACATACAAATATCTAATCTAATAAAAGACAAACATGCAAATTGACCATACCTTCGCTATGCCTTAAGCCATGCCTACCAGCCAATCAGAGCGACTATATGCAAATTAACCCAACCAAGATGGTGGCCAGCAGCCACGGAGCTGAAGCGAGCAGGAGGCTTAGTTGCTACAGTGATGGAGGAAGCCAAGCTTCCCGGCCTGGCTCTAAGCTCCACTCAAAGCAACAAAGTTTCAATTATAGAAGATAAATAAACCCCAGATACCTGCTTTCAGCCAGCTGTGGACATGGAGCTGGAGCGAGCAGGAGCTGGCTCTGAGCTCCACTGAAGGCAATAAAGTTTCAATTATAGAAGGCAAATAAATCCCAGAGTGAAAGAAAAAAAGGAGAGGCTGGGAGCTTCCGTCACCGGGGGGCTTGGCCAGCCTGAAACCGACCCTCAGTCCTTCACCCAGACTGGCCAGGCACCCCAGTGGGTACCCCCCACCCTAAAAGGGGTGTCGCCAGCCTGAAAACAGCCATCAGCCCCTCACCCAGGCTGGCCAAACCTCCATGGGGTGAGGGTCCCCACTGGGGGTGGGGGGGCTTGGCCAGCCTGCAAACAGCCATCAGCCACTCACCCAGGCTGGCCTGGCATCCCAGCAGGGACCCCCACCCTGAAGGGGGTGTGACCAGCCTGCAAACACGCATCAGCCCCTCACCCAGGCTGGCCAGGCACCCCAGTGGGATCCCCACCCTGATCTGAGACACCCTTCAGGGAAAACCAGCCAGCCCCCACCCATGCACCAGGCCTCTATCCCATATAATAAAAGGGTAATATGCAAATTGATCCTAACAGCAGAACAACTGGGAATGACTGGTCACTATGACACACACTGACCACCAGGGGGCAGATGCTCAATGCAGGAGCTGCCCCCTGGTGGTCAGTGCGCTCCCACAGGGGGAGCTCTGCTCAGCCACAAGCCAGGCTGATGGCTGCCAGTACAGCAGTGGTGGTAGGAGTCTCTCCTGCCTCCTCAGCAGTGCTAAGGATGTCTGACTACAGCTTAGGCTTGCTCCCTGCTGGCAAGTGGACATCCCCTGAGGGTTCTGGGGCTGCCAGAGGGATGTCTGACTGCCAGCTTAGGCCCAATTCCCCAGGGAGCTGGCCTAAACCAGCAGGTGATCATCCCCCAAGGGGTCCCAGACTGCAAGAGGGCACAGGCCAGGCTGAGGGACACCCCAAGTGCACAAATTTTTGTGCACCGGGCCTCTAGTGTAACATAATGGCAGCTAATAAGTCCAAAAAAGAAAAATAAAGCTAAAGAGTAGGGGTAAGGTGACATTTTAGAGGAGACATTGAAGGAATTCCTTGCTGTATGTCATTTGAGCTAAGACTAGAATGAGGCAAGGAGGTGAGCCAAGCAAATACATGAGGGCAAATTGGTTCAGGCAGAAGTAACAACTGGGCAAAGGGTGTGAGATCAGAGTATACTTCACCTAGTGGAGGAATCAAGGAAACCCTTGTAGCTAGAGAGTAAGTGAGTGGGAGACTGGAAGAGGTGAAACCAGAGAGAACTAGGGTTTGAGATCACCAAGCAGCTTGGAGGATGCAGCAAAGGCCTGGATTTTTCTTCCAAGTGTGGTAAGAAACTGATAAAAGGTTCTGAGCAGGAGAATAACATTGACAGGTTTTAAAATGCTAGATGTGTGGAGCCTGAGCCAGATGCCTGTGTATGAATGCCTAGCCCCAAGTCAGGGTTCTTAATTACTCTGGGTCTCAGTTTCTTCATGTGTTTAGAGGAGGTAATTATAGTAACTCCATAGGGATGTTGTGAAGCTTTTTAAAAAGGTAATTCAAATAAAGCCCTTGCCTCAATGCCTGAAACATAGTAAATCTCAACGAATATGCTTTATAGTTTTTGTGATTAGTATTGTTGCACAAGCCTCATTATTATTAACTGAGCCTATTGAAAGCCTCGAGAGGAAAGGAGAGAAGTGTTAAAGAATGTAGTAATTTAAAGTAAGGGGGAGATGGAGAAAGTGTTGGATTATATGATAGGAAGTAATCTCTTACTATTAAAATAATAATTAAAAATGAATGAGGTCAATGACCAAATTAAAAATTTGTGTGTGTTTGTTTTGTTTTGTTTTTGTCATTGTTAATCCTCACCCAAGGATTTTTTTCCCATTGATTTTTAGAGAGAGTGGAAGGAAGGGATGGGTGGAGGGAGGGAGAGAGGGAGAGAGAGAGAGAGAGAGAGAGAGAGAGAGAGAGAGAGAGAGAGAGAGAGAGAAACATTGATGTGAAAGATACACATCAATTGGTTGCCTCACACACGCATCCTGACGTGGGCCAGAGATTGAACCTACAACCCAAGAACATGCCCTTGACCGGGAATCGAACTGCGATGCTCTAATCATTGAGAAACATCTGCCATGGCAAAAGAAAAAAAAAAATGCCTGATATTTTTACTATATCCACAGATGTTTTGTACCTGATTTTAATTTTATTACTTTAGTTTATTTTTTATAAACTATAGTAGTGCAAAAATCAAGTAGAGTAATATATGATCTTTGACATAACTTTCATAACACATTTAGTAGTCTTATCTAATTTACTGCAGAAGTGTTAAAAACAGGAATATGTGTGAAGCAATTACCCACAAATATGTGATTACTTGTCCTCACATGGTCCTGAAGTTAGAGGTGTGAGTGCTATTTCATTTAGATCTATTTCTCTCATTTTATTTGTTAAACTTTTTCTAAAATAAAGTTGATAATATATAGTCACTGTCAGTGAATTATGAAAATGGAAGTTTCTTTATAGCCACCTTTGATAAAGACAGATCTATTTATTGCATTTTTAGTTCAGATTTTAATGTTTATATTTAAAACTATAGATCAGCCAAGAGTAATAAATTTAGAGAATGTACACTAGCACTGAATAATTTAATAGGCTGAAAGCCTTTCCTCATTTTCCTATGAAGGCCAATTAAAAAAAACTGAAACCTCTTTAGCTCTTCTGTACATTATTATGATACTGTCTGGAGCCAAGTTGGACTGTTATGTTGTCCATATGAATTTTATATAAAATTAAAATATAAGTAGTTTCAAGTAGGATCATAATACTTTTAAATATTTGGATTTAATTATTTGGATTCAGGGCCAGTAGTGGACAGGGGGCTGGAGGAGGGTACAGATTAGAGGAGCAGAGGGATATGAAAGCCTACTTGCTAAAATTAGCTTGTAATCGGCAGAAAGAGGTTTTCATACCGAGTCATCTGGCCAGCCCATCATGCAGCCATTTTACATGGCCATTTGAGATGTCAGAAGAGCAGATCTCAGCCAAGGAACAGTTACTGACTTGCAGGAGCACCAGCTTCAAATGGAATGCACGTGGGGAAACAGACAATGTCTAATATTTAGCCAGAGTGTATCATCATGTTCACCTATGAAAATGCCTCTCATTAGAGTATTACTGTAATTATTTTAAGTATGTATGTTATTAAGCATACCAAGGAGAGCCATGTTTACTATTTCTTTCTGATTTACACATTGGAAAATAGGAAGCTCAAGTCGAACAATATATATACACACCTAGACTCACTCTATGTATGAATATGCATGCTTTTGCCAGATTTTCTCTTTTAAGCCATAAGCAGGTGAAAGAATTTGCAGTCGTATAAGGATACAAATCCGATTCCTTCCAACGTCTGAAAGATGTCTTCTGTTGAAATCAGCCCAATTTTGTTTAAGGGAAAGTACAAAAAACAATGAATTGAAAGTTAGTATTTGCTAGACTAATAGATACTTAGAAATATATATAGACATTTGATACATATTTATCAACATATGTGGATAAAGATTAAAAACTTACTTTTTATTTTTAAAAATCAAATATTTTTGTTTTCTTTCATCTTTTTTGAGGTATAATTGACAAAACTAGGCTATTTAAAGTGTAAATCTGATGATTTGATATATGTATAGATTGCAAAAGGATTCCTCCCACCTAGTTCATTGGAAGACTATGAATAAGAAATTTCTATTTACATAAGATTCAGTACAACAGAAATGACTTCCTTCAGGGCTCCTGTTGCAGAATAACACTGAGGCCTTTGAGATGCTTGAGAACTAAACAAAAGGAATAGGCATTGAAGCCTGGGTGCAGAGGTGAGAAGAGGGATCTTCCCGTTTTAAGAAGAAGGTTCTTTTTTTTCTTTCTGAGGAAGCTTACAGGTTGAATTCCCCAGAAATCAAAGAGCTGTGAATATACCAAAGATGTACCATGGACACCCTTGTACACTGTATTCACCATTAAAAGATTCACTACTAGGAGAAGTCTATAGATCTCCTAGAAACACAATGCACTTTCTCATTTTCATATGGGAATAAAAATTATTCCTCTGCCTATCAGGATGCAGTGATTTGTCGGAACAAAGAAATCATATCATAATAAGTTGGACCAGTAACTAGCAGGTTTTGAAAGTTTTGTGTTTTGTTTTTGTTTTTGTTTTTTTAATTAAATCTTTATTGTTCAGATTATTACATTTGTTCCTCTTTTTTTCCCCCATAACTCCCCTCCTCCCAGTTCCCGCCCCACCCTACGCCCTCACTCCCCACCCACTGTCCTCACCCATAGGTGCACGATTTTTGTCCAGTCTCTTTCCACATCTCCCACACCCCTTTCCCCCCCAAGAATAGTCAGTCCATTCCCTTTCTATGTCCCTGATTCTATTATGATCACCAGATTATTTATTCACTTGATTCTTAGATTCACTTGTTGATAGATGCATATTTGTTGTTCATAATTTGTATCTTTACCTTTTTCTTCTTCTTCCTCTTCTTAAAGGATACCTTTCAGCATTTCATATAATACTGGTTTGGTGGTGATGAACTCCTTTAGCTTTTTCTTATCTGTGAAGCTCTTTGTCTGACCTTCCATTCTGAATGATAGCTTTGCTGGATAAAGTAATCTTGGTTGTAGGTTCTTGGTATTCATCACTTTGAATATTTCTTGCCATTCCCTTCTGGCCTGCAAAGTTTCTGTTGAGAAATCCGCAGACAGTCGTATGGGTATTCCCTTGTAGGTAACTCGGTTTCTTTCTCTTGCTGCTTTTAAGATTCTCTCTTTGTCTTTTGCTCTTGGCATTTTAATTATGATGTGTCTTGGTGTGGTCCTCTTTGGATTCCTTTTGTTTGGGGTTCTCTGCGCTTCCTGGACCTGTAAGTCTATTTCTTTCACCAGGTGGGGGAAGTTTTCTGTCATTATTTCTTCAAATAGGTTTTCAATATCTTGCTCTCTCTCATCTTCTGGCACCCCTATAATTCTGATGTTGGTACGTTTGAAGCTGTCCCAGAGGTTCCTTACACTATCTTCGTATTTTCGGATTCTTTTTTCATTTTGCTTTTCCAGTTGGGTGTTTTTTGCTTCTTCGTGTTTTGAATCTTTGACTTGATTCTTGCGCTCCTCTGGTCTGCTGTTGAGTGTCTGTATAATATTCTTTATTTCAGTCAGTGTATGCTTAATTTCTAGTTGGTTCTTTATCACAACATCGAGGAGGGTCTCATTAGATTTCTTGAGGATCTCACTACATTTATCGGCGGTCTCACCAGTCTTTTCGAGGGCCTTACTAAGTTTATCGGCAGCTTCTAGACAGTTCTTGAGAGACCTTAAAAGTGTGGTTTTGAGCTCTATATCTTCCATTTCTGACATTTGCGTCCTGTTTCTTTGTCTCCGCATTTTTTTATCTTTTCTTGGTGCACCCCCTAGTGGTCTTTGTGCGCAGTCTTGTAGTTAAGCCTTGATTGTTGTAGGTAATACCAGGGGTGATTTGACCTCCAGACTAACTGGCTATGAGAGTCAGCTGTGTCCGCAGTGGGAGAGCTTCTGTGCTGGATCTCTAGGGCGGTGCTAATCTAGCCTTTGCCTGAGGCTATCCGGCAAATGGTTCTGTGAGGGGCTTGGGCGGGCGGAGTGAGCAGTTATGACTGCTCTCAGTTCCGTCCCTAGGGGCTCTGCCTCTCAGAGTCCCGGCAACTGTTGCAAACCTCCGAGAGAAAGCTGCCTTCAAGTTCCGACCGAAGCCAGACAGTCCCGCTTCTCCCATTTGAGTCTGGGTCCCCAGAGACTCGCCCGGATCTGGAGCCCAGAGTCTGAAACTCCCTCCTGATTGAAAACAACAACCGCGCCCTCCGCCGCCAGCCCGCTCCGCGCGTGCACTCCACACCTGAGTATTTCACTTCAGCACTGCGCCTCCTCTGATTCTGGGTACGATATTCTCTTTCCTCCTAGTTGTAGAATTTCCACTCAGCCAGCCTTCCTGTGGCTCTGGATGATGCCTGTTCTGTCCTTTAGTTATATCTCTGAAGTGGTTGTTCGAGGCAACAATCTCCGGCGTTAACCTATGCCGCCATCTCGGTTTCTCCTCCACAAAAGCAAGGTTTGTTTATTAACAAGTCTTTATTGAGGCCATGAGGTGAGGCAGAGAAGCTTAGTGCCAGGAGTATTGACCAGCATATCTGGACATCCTTTAGTATTCTTTGATAATCCTTCTTGAGCAACAATAAAATATGTCTCTGTTACTTTTGTTAGGTGAACTTTGCTAGTTTTCCACTTGAGATTTTGCCATTGAATTGCAAGTACACTTTAAAAGTAACTTACAACGACTGATTTAGCAAGATTGATGTCTGACACCAAATATATTAAACCTATAATTGCCTCTGCATGCACCAAAACATATATCTCCTAGTCAAGATGAGGTTTATTTAGAAATTAACCTACTATTTTGTCATTAATATATGGCTTATCTTAAACCACAGGCTTTCCATACTAAAGCACTAAAATCTTTACTGAAATTTCTGTATGAAACTTTAAAAGCAAATCTATGTACCCACAAAAAAGATTAAGTAGAAACCACAAAATTTACTTGATCCTCCATGTCTTAACTTTATTACATTAGTTTGCTTCTCTATCTTCTCCCCCAACTGAATTCCTGTAAGCCATCAACCTCATCTTTTACGTTTTATTGATGTTTTCAGTTGTTGATGCCAATCCAATGAATTTTTTAAAGTTTATACGTATGTTTCTCTTCCTAGCAATGCTGTTAAATGGACCTGCTAAATTCTTTTATTCAAAGGAATGCACGCTCAATGACTATGCTCTCTTTATGGACTGAATTCTGAGAATATTGAAGTAGAGTAGAAAACATTAGTTTTATCAGTCTGATTTTATAGGTGACTTACTGAGACTTAGGCCAAAAATCCATTGCTTGAATGCCTTCTCTGAATAGGCCTAGAATTTGAGAAATGTATACTCAAAGTGAATATGTCATCTTTCAAATGTTACAATCAACATAGGAAATGGGCACAGTATTAGAAAATATAATGAAAAAATATAAAGATATCTTATTATTTCCTTGAAATGTTTTTTCAAAATGCAAAAAATCCTTAATCTTTTGCTTGATGATTTTCTACCTCATTTCTAAATATGTTAAAAACTGTTAAAACCCCACACTGGTATCTTGAAGAAATTGAGAGTGTTGCCATATTAATTAGTATGTTGGGATATTAGTTTAATTGGTTAGAAAACCAACTTTTGGAACATTGCCTTCTGAGATTTAACAATTACTTTCAGTCCTAAACCTTTCATATGAGTATAGAAATGTTCAGTCTTGTCCTGAGTTGCTCACGGTTGCAAAACTGAGCAAATGTCCAATTAATTATTAGTGGAGATGGGACCAGGTTAAGAAATCATATTATATGCAAAGATAAAGTTACCTAAATTATCTGTGAAAAGTTAGACATTTATAGTATAATCGGATTTTTAACTTTGTAAAATGATTCACCTTAGAGTTTTATTAAAATACTAGAGGCCCGATGCACAAAATTCGTGCAAGAGTAGGCCTTCCTGGCTGGGGAGGGTTGGTGGGGGGTAAGAGATCAACCGAAGGACTTGCATGCATGCATGCATATAAGTATAACCAATGGACACAAGACACTGGGAGGGGGGTGAGGGCATGTGCCGGGGATAGGGGAGGCTGGGGGAAGGTCATTTGGGAAAAAAAAGGAGACATATGTACTACTATTTGGGATGCTTTAAATAATAAAAAAAAAAAATGTAAAAAAAAATAAATAAAGAGTAGGCCTTCCTTCCCCCGGCTGCCGGCATCAGCTTCCCTCTGACACCTGGGACCCAGGCTTCCCTCGCAGCCCTGGTTTCATCTGGAAGGTCGTCCAGAGGGACATCTGGCCTAATTAGCATGCTTTTATTATTATAGATGATGGTTTCTTAAATGTGCTTGAAGAATGATTCAACATGCCAAAATTTTAAAATAATACTAACTGAAGAAAGTATGATATCTATCCATTCATATTTATAAACACATCTACGAACACGTATGCTTTTCGAGTCAGGAGCTTAATTACTAATTAGATGGGTATTCAGGAAGTTATGTCAAAACACCTTTTTCCCACATCATGAGATTGCTATAGGCAGTAGCATCCTTCTCTGAGCACCTAACTTTTCATATTTTGTTATATATTTTGAATACACAAACCAATACACATATGTAATGTTTGAAATTTAATAGAAAAATATAAAAATCCATTTGATTTTAACATGATTTTGTTTTTCTTTAATAGTATATTACCTAGTTTACCAGTCCAAACCTGATACACATTCCTAGGCAGTGGGAAAGGAGACAATCCAAATTATTTTGGTTCTTTAAAAAATGGATTGTTATGTATGTTTAGAACAACTGATCTACAGCATAAATATTTAACAATGTAATCTAAGGAAAATCCAGTCTTAGTTAAATATATTTTATATATCCTATGGTAGCTAGCACTTATAGTTCTTTGGAGCTCCTTTCTGTCTCACAGATTGGATGCTGCCCAATTCATGAATCACTGAATAAAGCCAATAAAATCCTTAAAATTAAAAAAAAATCATATGTTACCATGTATCTCAGTTGGGTGGTTTACCTCTTTTCTCTGTTTGGTCAATGAATTTAGGTCATTTGCTATCATTACCTATGATAATATGATTTTATATTTTTACTTTCACAAATTCAGAATATTTTCCTATTCACTTGGTGTTGCCATTTCTTTAAAAGTAAAAGCCATTCAACATCCAGTACCTTACCTTGCAGCTCTGGCAACACTGATCTACTCATTACTTCATACAATCCCATGTGGATTCTCCAAACTTAATGCTTTTATTTATTCAAAGCACTGTTCTTCCTGGGAAGGCCCTCACCAATATCTTTCAGATGTCTATTGCCTCCTCATTACTTCAAACTCAGCCTGCACATCTTAAATGCTCAGATTTCTGTGCTGCCCATTAAACGTCTCTGATACAAGCATCATTTCCTAGTTTCCAGGGCCAATACAGTTCCAGACACGGAATGAATACCAAGTAAGTGCTTTCATTAAGTTATTGTGGCTTTAAATTCATGTTACCTTTTCTTGAAAGTGATATTGGGTTAACATTCACCTTTTCTATATTAGTAACATAGATTAATTCCTAAACAGAATGGTGGGCAGTTGTTGTTGTTGTTGTTTTAAATGAAGGTTTCTTGGGGGGAAAATTTTTTTTCCTATCATGATTTTTTTTCTTTCTTTTTTTGTCTTTTTTTTTTTATTAGTTAAGGTATTACAAATGTGTCCTCATCCCCCACATTAACCCCCTTATCATGATTTTTTTAGGTAGTCCATTTTTTGTCACATAGTTACTTTCCCATATAAGTCATTGATATCTAAGATGAGCTACTTTGGTTGAAGCTCTCAGCATTTGTGTTATTAAAAATTCAGAGTATAGCCTCCCATTTATATGCTTACTAGTTAAGATTTAGATGTTTGCTTCAACTTCACCTGGGACTAAGAATGATGCAGGAACTGAACTCAAAATGTGAGCTTCGCTGCCCTCCAGATATTTCACTAATCCCTTTATCTAACTGTACTCAACCAATGAAAACATTTTTTAAAAAATAAACTAGTTGCAAAGATTAAAAATGGCAGCAGAGTAAGTGGATGCTGCACGGACAAACTCCCAGGACCAAACTGGAATTACAACTAAAATACAGAAAAACTTCCTGAATGATCATTGTAAGACTCACTGGAGAGAACCCTGATAACCAAGAATGGGGAGTGGAGATCGCATAGAGACTGTGTGCCTCTTGCCCGGCTAAGTATCACCTCCTTTCTTTTCCCTCTCTTGCCTGAAGGAGAGCTCCCAGTGCCTGAAAGGAAGGTACTGAAGAGAGCCTAGCAGCCCACCTGCTCACACAACCAGGGGCTTGTTCATTCTACCCCCAGGAGTAGGACCTGAAGTGCTCCTTGGGTGCTCCTGAACGCTGCTCCCAGTTCCTTCCTTTACACACACACACACACACACACACACACACACACACACACACACACAGTAATGCATTCCTCTGAAAGCTCTAGTCTCAAAGAGAAGGCAGTCAGCTGGAATCAGCAGTAGAACACACTTCTCTTGGCCCTGCAGGACATAATGGAGACTGAGCTGCTGGGAGATTACTGGCTGGGTGAGGAATAAAGACTTTAATTGAAGTGAGCTTGTTTGCACTTTTCCTTGAGAAAAAAATCTTGGCCTGGATGACACCCAGTATAATATGTTTTATTTGGTGTAAATGCAAGTATTTCTTTTCTCGTTTTAATTTTCTCACTTCCTGAACATAGGGCTTTCTTTTTGAATATTTTTCATTCCAAGGTCATTGCCATGTTTGGCTTCAATTTGAAGAGTAAAAAATTACATAAGAAAAAAGCTCTATTAAGTTAAATATATTATCTTGGCTATTGTTTGTGTTACTTAAATAAGGAGAAGCCAAATAAAACTGTGTAATTCTATGAAAAAGATAAACTAATTGCATTAATTTTTAATTTCTAATAACTTAAAATGGCTTGAAGTTTTTAAAACATACACAAAAATAGATCCCAGTACAACTAACTGCTGGGTACATCCATTATTCATATTTAACCATTATCAATATTTTATCCTATTTGTTTCATTTGTGATTCTTCTTCCTTAGTTTTTGCTTAACTATTTTAAAGTAAATTCCAGACCTATGACATTTCATCCATCCATCCTTCAGTATGCATCTATGAGGACATTTTCTTATATAATCACAATGCCATTGTCAAACAACTTCTGGTCAAGATAGCAAAGGAGGGCAATGCTGTGCTCACCTCCTCCCACAACGAAATATAAATTACAAATAAATTATAGAACAGTCACCAGGAGAACCACTTGAAGACTAGCTGAATGAAAATTCTATAATTAAAGATCTAAAGAAGGAGCCACATGGAAACTGGTAGGAGGGGCAGAGATACAAAACAGGCTGGTTCCCCCACATCTGTGGCAGTTGGTAATCAGGAGGGATATCTCAGCTGCAGAGGTCTCCCCTGAGGAGTGAGGGGCCCCACAACATTTTTAATCCAATTAAAAAAATGGGCAAAGGCCCAGAATAGACATTTCTCCAAAGAGGATATACAGATGGCCAACAGACATATGAAAAGATGCTCAACATCAGTAATCATCAGAGAAATGCAAATTAAAACTATGATGAGATATCACCTCATGCTTGTAAGAATAGCTATCATCAATAAATCAACAAACAATACATTGGTGAGGATGTAGAGAAAAGGGAACCTTTATGCATTGATGGTGAAATTGTAAAATGGTGTGGCCACTATGGAAAACAATATGGAGGTTCCTCAAAAATTTAAAACTAGAACTATCATATGAACAAGTGATTCCACTTCTGGGTATTTATCTGAAGAAATTCAAAACACTAATTTGAAAAGATGTATGCATCCCTATGTTCATTGCAGCATTGTTTGCAATAGCCAAGATATTGAAGCAACTTTGGTGTCCATCAATAGATAATTAGGTAAAAAATAAAAGGTACATATATATAGTGAAATATTACTGACCCATAAAAAAACAATGGAATCTTACCCTGTGAGACAACATGAATGGACCTAGAGTATATTATGCTAAGTGAAATAAGTCAGCCAGAGAATAACTAATACCATATGATTTCACTTATATGTGAATACTAAAAACAAAAGGAACTAACAAAACAAAAACAGGCTCATAGAGGCAGAGAACAAACTGATGGTTGCCAGATGGGAGGAAGAATCATGAGATAGCTGAAAATATGCATGGATTAAAATGTATAAATTAGTTATTACAAAATAGTCATGGGATATAAAGTGCAGCATAGGGAATATAATCAACAATATTGGAATAATTATTTATTATGTCAGTTGGGTACTAGACTTACTTTGTAGTTATATAAGTGACTAACCACTAAGCTGTACACCTGAAACTAATGTAATGTTGAAGGTCAGCTGAAATTGAAATATTTTTTTAAATTATAAAGAAAGATAATTTCTTGATATCAACATGTAATTCATGCTCTTATAGCTGTAATTTTTAAAATCAGTATCATTTATAATTGGTTTGTTTCTGTCAGGATGAAAACAATGTTCACACTTTGAGTGTCATATCTTTTTTAATCAAGAGTTGATGCCTTGCCCTAGCTCAGCAGTTCTCAACCTGTGGTTCGAGACCCCTTTGGGGGTCAAACGACCCTTTCACAGGGGATGCCTAAACACATCCTGCATATTAGATATTTACATTATGATTCATAACATTAGCAAAATTGCAGTTATGAAGTAGCAATGAAAATAATTTTATGGTTGAGGGTCACCACAACATGAGGAACTGTATTAAAGGGTCGTGGCATTAGGAAGGTTGAGAACCACTGCCCTAGCTGGTTTGGTCCAGTGAAGCAGGGGTGGGCAAACTTTTTGACTCGAGGGCCACAATGGGTTCTTAAACTGGACCGGAGGGCCGGAACAAAAGCATGGATGGAGTGTTTATGTGAACTAATATAAATTCAAAGTAAACATCATTACATAAAAGGGTACCGTCTTTTTTTTTTTTTTTAGTTTTATTCATTTCAAATGGGCTGGATCCGGCCCACGGGCCGTAGTTTGCACACGGCTGGAATAGGGTGTCAGTCTGGGAACTAAAGAGTCCCGGGTTTGATTCTGGTCAGGGCACATGCCCGGGTTGCAGGCTCGATCCCCAGTGTGGGGAGCACAGGAGGTAGCCAATCAATGATTCTCTCTTATCATTGATGCTTCTATCTCTCTCTCCCTCTCCCTTCCTCTCTGAAATCAATAAAAATATATTTTTTTAAAAAAAGAGTTGATGTCTCTCTCCTTTTATTTTCTTTTTCATATTCTTGACTGTTCACAAAAGCCAAATAAGTTCCATTATTGAGTATCTGACATTTAGATTTGTCTCTTAACTTTCTTTTGCTGTAGTTTAATTTGTTTCTCTATTCTTTATACATTCTATAAATAGAGGTTAATAATCCAGCCTTGATTAAATTTGAGTTTAGCTTTTGCTTTTGTTATGTTTTGGTCAAGAATATTTTAAAAATGATGCTCTATACTTCATGTTGTCTCACATAATCAGAACAGCAATATTCATTTGTTCCACTTTCAGCAATGCTGATTGATGAGAGGAATCAAGTGGTGGTAGACTCATTCCACCACTGTGAACTTCACCATCAATATTTCATCTAATGTTTTCATTCATTGATAATGACTGCCAAAATCAATTGTTTCATGAGAAGCTGAAAAATGGTGTTTTCTAGCCTTATTATTTTTTTCAGTGCATATATTTCCTTCAATAGCTTGGGCTGTTAGGTTACTCAGAAATACAATTCATAAAGTAAAGACAAGATAAATATTTAAATATTTCCTTTTGTCAATTTTCTGTTTAAGAGGACAATACCCTGGTTGCTTCCAATTGTATCCTTGGTAGTTTTTTATTTTATTTTTTTCTTCCTATCCCCTATATAACATATTGGATACATGAATTTACATATATATATACATATATATACATATATATATATATATGTATATATATATTCAACCTGGTAAAATCACTCACATTAATTATTCTTTTTCATGTACAAATTGTCTCAAATTTGGCCAAGAGATTCCCTGTGTGTTTGTTTCTGTTTCCCTAGGACAAACCCATTTATCTTTCCATGCTTTTTAATACAACTAGATAGACCAATGTCATCTTGTGTATTTTCTACCCCAGATATGGAATCATTCATTACTCCAAAGTGCTCTTGTTTTTAAAGACCACAATCTGGGCACTGGATGTGCTCATAATTATTGTGCTGTCATTACTTTAAGGAACTACTAAGAAATAAATATTGTCGAGAAAAAAATCAAGAGTTTATATTTATATTTCCAATTCCAATTTAATGTTGCAGAATTTTCATTCAACATTTGAGTTTGACAATTTTATCCTTTTTCTCTTAAGTTAAATTTTATTTCTTAATAACAAAATTACTTGTTTGCATTAATATGTCACATATTTAGTTTTAAAATTATGTCAACACAGCACTCTCAATTATGCTACTGAGTACAAGATTTCTTTGTAGTTCTACTTGTCTTAAGAATATTTTCCACTGAAACCGGTTTGTCTCAGTGGATAGAGCATTGGCCTGCGGACTGAAAGGTCCCGGGTTCGATTCCGGTCAAGAGCATGTACCTGGGTTGCTGGCAGCTGATCGATGTTTCTCTCTCATCGATGTTTCTAACTCTCTATCTCTCTCCCTTCCTCTCTGTAAAAAATCAATAAAAATATATTTAAAAAAATAAAAAAAAGAATATTTTCCACTAAGTCCTACAGTCAAAATAATATTCTAAAGTTGCTTAAAATAATTCTAATCTATGTGGTTTATTACAAATAATTTTGTAGGTTTGCTTTTAATTTTTAGATATCGTTTCCTATTATATTAGATTTTATTTTTAATGTTTGAAAATACTTATAAATGCAAAACTATATTAACAACTTGTTTTTTTATATTTTGCTTCTTTACTTGTCCCATTACCCTATTTCCTCTTACTCTCTATAAGTAACTATTTTTATTAATTTTTTTGTTTATGCTTTTGGTGTTTTTGTTTTTTAAACTAAGCCCATATTATTTATACATAACTTCTTTCTGTCACCAAAGTTAGAATATTTCATATTCTACATCTTATTTTTTTCTATTAGAATATATAATGGAGATTATATCTGTGCATAAAGATCTTCACTCCTATACACTGTTGCATAGTATTTCCATGAGTTGATTTACAATAATTTGTTCACTTGTCTATTTCATGCACATTTGGTTATTTCCAGTCTTCCACCTTTATAAAAACTGCCAGAATAAGACACCTGAACATAGTCTTTTCATATATTTTGCAGTATAACTTGCTGTAGATACTTAGATGGGTTTGCTAGGTCAAAAGACAAAGACAAATGACTCTTTTAAATACTGTCAAAATTCCTCAATAGAGTTGAGGTATTGTATTTCCAAGAACAATGTTTTGACAGTGAAATGTACACTGCATGATAAACCAATGAATTGAATGCCATGAGGGGGCTTACTCAAGCTTACTTTTATGGAACTTTTGTTATTTTCATGGTAGTAGTATAAATATTATACCATTTTCACATGTTCTGAATTTTCTGGTAACTGCTTTGCTATTTGATTGAATAGGCAGATTTTAATTATGAAGCAATTTTCTAGAGATTTGATTTGAACGACATTTGGTTGTTTAAAAAGTCAATGCTCAAGAGTTAATTTTATTTATTAGAGGTCAGTTTAAGTCTGTTTGTTTTCCAGCTTCCATTCCGATGACTGGCTAAGCAAAAGCTCTTCCTATTACTTCAGAAGGTTTTATTATGGGTTGTATGTGATGGATGGTTTTGCCTCCCTGCTGTTTCTAAGGCATTAAACAAAGGTTGAAATTGAATCTTATTCCTTGAAATAAAACTCTATTTATTTTTTCATCACTCTGCTAGGAAGCAAAGATTTTTATGAATGATCCTAAAGGGAAAAATATTAATTTCCCTTCTAGCTTCTTTTTAATTTTTAGTTTCAATTTGCTCAGCATCTCTCACTGCAAAAAAATACATTCTGGCATATTGTAAGTAGGAGACAGATTCTTTTGGGGATCATTTCTTGATAAGCTTTGAAAAGAAAATACTTTAATAGAAAACAAGAGGAATACACCCTAGTCAATTGAGTCTGAGCTCATTCTGCTTCAGAGGGCGTTATTTTCTAATATTTCTTTCTGTTGTACCTATTAGAAAGAAGGCAAGGTGGGAAGCAATTAAGGATTTTTATTCTCTCTATAAAACCCTTATCTTGTGGCA
The DNA here is from genome assembly GCF_014108235.1 of Myotis myotis. Classification (NCBI taxonomy): domain Eukaryota; kingdom Metazoa; phylum Chordata; class Mammalia; order Chiroptera; family Vespertilionidae; genus Myotis; species Myotis myotis. The sequence continues at coordinate 28,614,251 of NW_023416318.1, forward strand.
AGCATGTTTCTTGAGGAAAAAGAAGAAAATCACCATCCATTTTCAGAGATAACAAGACAAAAACCTTAAGTCTGTTCTGTTCTTGCAGCTTCATTAGTGACGAGCAGTAAACCTGAACAGAGAGAAACGCACAGGAAGATGTTGATAATCAAAACTGCCTGAGTACAGGATGCATTTTGACTGCATCCCTATTCAAAGACAAAATAAATGAGTTTACCATGTGGTTCAAAATTATCATTGTCATAGTTTGATATTAAGGATTAAGCCTAAGAAGAAAAAAGAGATAATTAAAACAGAATTTTATATATATATATATATATCATGTATATATATATATCATGTATATATATGTATGTATATATAAATATACATATATTCACTAATTAAATAAAAGTGGTGCTTGAGATGACTAAAGCTCATTTATTTCTTACCTGCATGTGGTTTTGTTTCATATAATATTTCAGATTTTTTTAATCCTCACCTGAGGATATGTTTTCATTGACTTTTAGAGATAGAGGAAGGAAGGGACAGGGAGAGGGAGGGAGGGAGGGAGGGAGGGAGGGAGGAAGAGAGAGAGAGAGAGAGAGACAGAGAGAGAGAGAGAGAGAGAGAGAGAGAGAGAGAGAGATCAATTGGTTGCCTCCCATAGGCGCCCAGACCTGGGATGGCCCGCAACCTAGTTATGTGCTCTGATCGGGGTTGGTGTATGGAACAACACTCCAATCAACTCAATCACTTGGCCAGAGTTCTAATATTTCTTTAAAACAAATTGAGCACCTGCCCTTTAGAAGATGCTCAACTAAAAGTCTATGCCTCTGTAAGCAACAGGATAGAGTATGTGTCATAAATTGAAACTCAGTATAAATACTGAGAATATCTATCATGGGAAGGAGCTAACCATCAATGATTAATACCAAACAGAAAATTATTCTATAACACACAATATTATTTATAAAAGGCAATTTATAGCACAAAGTAACTTAAGTATTAGGAAGGAGCAGCCTTTTAAAAAGATTTATTTGTAATTTATAGAAATGTAACTTTTTTTAGCCTAGTTTTTTGGTTACTTTATAATTTGTATATAAAAATACGTTTCTGTATTCCTTGTATGTATTAATGTTTTGTAGTTTTTTTATTAATAATAAATGTATTTTATTTCACTGCTTAAATTGATGAAACCATTAAATGTGCCTTAAAAGAACACTAAAAGCTACAAGCAGTTATACAAACCCTGCCATTTTTCGTTCTTTTCTTCTTCTTTTTTTTTTTTTTAATTCTCTCATGGTTCTGGAGAATTGAAATCAGAACTCAAGATGTCCACAGGGCCATGGTCACTCTAAAGGCTCTTGGGAAGGGTCCTTGTGTGCCTCTCTCTGGCTTCTGGAGGTTGCCTGCAATTCTGGGGATTAATTGGCTTTTAGATGCATCACTCACTCTAATTTCTGCCTCCCTAGTCTCAGGGCAGGCTCCATTTTTCTTTTTGATCATTGAACAGTTGCACATGTATCAAAACTGACTTCCTCCAAAGCAACTTTGTGAGGCTGTGGGTGTTCGCACGCCCCATTCTCCAACTATATTTCCTTGACCTTGGCACTCGCACAGTTGACAGGTAAGAAAGCTACCAGTTGTGAGCATGTTAGATTAAAGCTTCTGAACACAAAGGGACTGGACACCGAACTAAACTACTCAATAATCTTCATGTCTTCCTTGATAAATTAGTAAGTACCCCTACTGGAAAAACTTTACCTTGGGAATGAGGTTTATATCTAAGTCATTAATATATCCTGTGCTTCATTAAATCACAAAAGAAAGTCATTTTTGAATTCAGTTTCTGTTAAGTATTTGTCAGTCCATCTTCAAGAAAGCCATCTCTAACAGAGTTTTAAAGACAAGAGTAGCAAGATATCTCTCCAATATATGAGGGTTGTCAGATGCCTGGGTCACCTTGGGCCTATTTAACATGTATATTAGTATTTAAATTTGCAATACAAGGAAGCCAAATCTAAGATGAGTTAATGCTTGTAAGAATCATTTTGTGACGTAGAAAGCATTATGTAAAACTCAGTTAATGCACAACAATTTTTTGTTATTATTTATTTTAAACCTTCACTTCTAACTATCTTGTTTGGGTACACAGTTAAATTATTTGATTCTTTTTCAGTTTCCTTCTAATCTCTGATCAGCGGAACCAGAGGCAGCCTTAAGTCTAAGTCTAATTTGCCCCCACTACTGAGTACTCTGATGTTCTGAATTTTAGTAGGCTTTTTCACCTTGGTTGTGAATATGAACTGCTCCTGGCTCTGTGGAAACTAGGAATTGTTCCACCACTCCTTTAAAATAGCTCTTTCCTCAGCTTTGGGTAATTCTCCACATGCCTGTCTGATCAGTACACTGCTGCACACTCAAGGGAACCCTCTGTTTATCTCCAGAGTGTTTTGCTATGTGGCTCTCTCGTCTCATCTTCTGCCCTGTGAATTCCCTGCTTTGTCCTCTCGGAATGCTCAACTGGTTTTCTCAACCCAGGGAGACCAGCAGGCTCTGTTTGGTGTTCCCCTTCCTGCTTTGCAGCCCGGAAACTCTCTGCAGGCAATAGAAACTGGAATATTGTAGGGCTCGCCTCAATATGTTTCCCTTCACTCAAGGATCACTCTCTTATGCAGCCTGTGGTCCATGTATGTGAAGTATTGTTGAATATACATTACCTGTTTTTAATTTTTTTGTTTAAGATGATAGGGTAATCCAGACCCTGTTATCCCATTATGACCAAAAGCAAAAGTCAGATTCCTATTAATGTTGAGTACAGTATATCTATGAAAATGTCCCTAGATGGACAAAGTTATCAGTATTTGTTTCATGATGTTTGCCTTTGGCGTCATAGGTAGAAATCTTCCCTCTTTGCGAAGTCACATACATATCACCCTCTATTTCTTCTGGCACTTCTATAATTCCATTTTTAATATAGCCTTTAAACTACTAGGAATTTTGTTGTAAATTCTGAGGTGGGCTAAGATTTTTATATATTTTTTTTTGTGATTACCTAGTTATTCTCAAACCCTTTTTGAATAATTCATTATTTTCTAACTGCTAAAAAAGTCATTTTTATTATTTAATGTATTTCTTACAATAACATTTAAGTCTCCTTCAGAATCCACAATTTTGATTCATTAATGAGTTTGTACATTTGATATCATTTATATGCTGTATTTATTATTACAGAATCATAATATACCTTAAGAGTTTTAGTCTGTACCAGTTATTTTTTTCTGGTAAAATTTATCAAATAACTTTTATATTTATTCTGTTTTATGAATTTTAGGTAACTTTGCCATTTTCCTTTATTGGTCAACCATTATTTGATATTTGGCATAGCAACTAGCATTGCAAAAATAAGTTCTGGAATTTTCATTCTTTCGCTATTCACTTTAACTATTAAATTGCCTAAAATATGGAGTCTTTTTGTAGGATTAAATAAACTTGCCTGCAAAATTACCTGAGACTCTCCTGTTAAGAAAGTGGAAAAGATAAAAACACAGTCTTTTCTGTTTTTTTTTTTGTTGTTGTTTACTTGTTTTATAAAAATGTTTACAATACTGTCTAAGGTTATTATTTTTTTAATCTTTCCATCCCTTGTTAAATTAATTTTGACAATTTGTATTTTTGTAGAAATTAATTTAGTTTATCCACATAAATGTATAATTATAGAATTGTAAAAATATTTCTCACATAATTAAAATATTTAAAATATATTTTGTTATATCCCCTTTTCTTATTTTTAATTTTTAAATATTTTCTTTTCTGTTTCTTTCTGAGGATGGATAGATTATTTTTATTAATTTCTGCATTGTATTTTGAGTTGAATTTTTAAATCAGCCCTATTTTTTTCTCTGTCTTTAAGATCATTTATTACTCCATTATTTTCACAGGAATATGAGAGTTTATCCTTTTACTCATTACTGAATTTGAGGGTTTTTTTCTCTTTTTCTTCTCCTTTTTACAAACTGTCTTTTTTCTTCTGCTTTCTTCTCTCTTTCTTTATGTTTTTTTTTTTTACATTTTATTTATAGATTTTAGAGAGAGAGAAAGGAACATTGATTTGTTGTCCCACTTATTTATGCATTCATTGGTTGATTCTTGCATGTGTCCTGACCAGGAATCGAACCTGCAACCTTTGCATAACGGGACAACGCTCTAACCAACTGAGCTACCTGATCAGAGCTTTCTTGCTTTTAAATATACTTTTTTTTTTCATGCCATGAGTAACCAAATAGGCAATAACATTCCTCCTATTAAAACAATTATAAAATTAGACATTGTTTTATAGTTGTCAGACATTGGACAGAAAGACTAAATACTGGGAGAAAAAGAGCAAGTGGGGGAAGCCCAATGATAACCCTAGCTTATTGCATGAGGACTTGGCAGATCACAGCTCAGAAATGGAGAAGGCAAGCAGAGCAGGACAGACCAGCTGAGTTGAGGAGAAAGATTGAAGCGTGGGCAAACTGAGACAACTGAAATCAGAGGGGCAGAGGTAAGGGATCTAAACCGAAAAAAAGCTCCCCAGTAATCCTATCAGCTCATTCAATAAATTGATTATTTTCTCAGAGACTAGCTCCTGGATTTATCAATGCTACTAATTTCTGTATCCTTATTTTTTTATTTCATCTTCATCAAATACCCTACTTTTCTTAAATGTATTATATTCTTTTAAATATCTTAGAGCCAATATTAATCCATTCATTTACTTTCATTTTATTTTCTGAGCTAATCAAATAATCAGATTATCAAATCAGATGCCCACAGATCAAAGTTCATGTTCAGGATCAAGTTTTATGAACAATTCAAGGCTATGTAGACTCCAAAGTAGTCTGGGACATTAAGGGTGATTTCTCAGACACTTTAGTCTCACATCAAACCTGCACTTTCTGGTCTAGAATAACAGATGAGGTCTCTAAATGGAGTTCATAAGTTATTTCACATAGCAAGAAGAGAATTTAAATTGAGTAAAATCTCTATTTTATACCCAGAGAGTTGTGTAGCTTTCTATGTATTTTTCCAGTGAGCACTATCTCCTGTTTCCATAGATTTTGTCTTTATTTACTCTAAGTAACCCTTTTAGTTAGTGATATTCTCCAAAGGGAATTTTATAGATAAGATTCTTCCTCCTTGCAAATAATATTAGTCAGTTTATACAATCTAGTTGACAAGGAGATTAGCCTGCCTTTCCCCCTACTTGGGTGTGAACCTCCCCTAAAGGGAATATATGAATCACAAACAAGCTTTAATTCTTTCCTCTCCATTCTCTATCCATCTATATATATAAAAGCCTAAGCAACCATTATGACCAAATGACTGGAATGGCCAGAAGGACTGGTATTCCAGTTGCTATGATGCACACTGACCACCAGGGGGCAGACAGTCAACCAGTGGGCCAGTCTCTATGACCTGCTGTGACCACCAAGAGGAGACACTTTGACCAGTAGGTTAGCTTGCTGCTGGGGTCCGGCCGATCGGGACTGAGCAAGACAGGCCGGACATGCCCTGAAGCCCTCCTGTGGTCCCTCTCCAGCTGGCCAAACTCCCACATCCCTCCCCAGCCCTGATTGTGCATCAGTGGGGTCCCTCAGCCTGGCCTGTGCCCTCTCACATTCCATGACCCCTTGGGGGATGTTGGAGAGCTGGTTTTGGCCCGATCCTGCAAGCCAGGTCAAGGGACCCCACTGGTGCACAAATTCATGCTCCAGGCCTCTAGTATATTTTATTTATGCTCATCATAATTAAAATTACATTAATATAACTAATAATTATAATCATCATATGACTATTCTATTTTCTAAATATTGTATTAATAAGGAGTTTGTATTTTGCTTTGAGTAAAGACTTGTTAAAGTGCACTTTTAATTTTATTACCAATGTTAGGGGAAGAACAGAACACTGGGGACTAGCTATAGTTATAAGAAATACTAGAGGCCTGGTGCATGGATAATGCATCGGTGGGGGCCCTCAACCCGGCCTGCGGGTATCGGGCTGAAACTGGCTGACATCCCCCAAGGGGTCCAAGATTTCGAGAGGGCAGTTCTCAGGTGATGCACCCTGGAATCAGGCTCCCTCCTCTCTGGTTCCAGGTGTGTCACCCGAGAACCACAGCTGCCAGGTCACTGCAGCTCTTCAGCTCCTGCGTTAAGCGTCTGCCCCCTGGTGGTCAGTGTGCATCATAGCTACCAGTCATACAGTCAAAGGGCTGAATAATCGCTTAGGCTTTTATGTAAATAGATTAGTCATGCTCTGTTAACCTTGATTGTTTTGTTCTAGTAAAAGAAAGCACATTCTTACCTGGTCTAGGATCTGGGAGTCAACCTTACCCCTGGGGCTTGGGAGTCAATGTTGGACCTGGGAGTCAATCTTGGAATACATGTTAATTCCAAGCACATTTTGTAGGTCATATGTTTTTCTCATTGAGTATTTCAGCAGTTATGTGATTTAGCAGTGATATCTTTGTTGTTGAGAAATCATTCATGCAGATTTTAATTGGTTTAATATTTTATTTTTAATCATAAATTTTACTTTGAGGAAAAAAATCAAATCCTCCTGTCTTTTAATTGCATGTGTGTGCTTTATTTCTTCATTTCTTCCTCATAAAATTCCTGAATTATGTTTCTTTATACATCCTTTTTATAGGTAATATTTAAATGGATTAATTTTTAAATCCCATCTGCTTATTTTTTTTCTTCTTATAATTGAGGTTTTCAATTTGTAGTGATTATTGTATCAGATATACTTTTCATTTTTACTACTTCAACTAATTTGCTTTATGTTTTATTCTTACATTGCCTTATTGTTTCTGTAGTTTTCTACCTCTTGATGTTTGTATTATATATTTATTCATTTCACATTCTAGTGATTTGGAAAAAAGAAATTTTCATAATAAGGAGGGTAATTATTAAGTTTTTAAATGTACATACCAATTGTGGTAATGGCAGACTATGTAATTTAGACTAAACTGCCTATAGAAAACACTTAGAAATACTGGACCAAATGTTAAAAAGTAAAATGAGGAGTCGGGGAAGTGACCAGACAGTGAATATCTGCAGCATTTGAGACCCTTTTCCCCTGGGGTCACCTCCTGGCCCTAGAAGAAGTGGCTGAGGGGCTGAGAAGAAGACAGTTTCAACAGACCTGAGGCTCCAGGAGATAAAATTAGAGCACAGTTCTCAATAGAAGGGTTGGTGCTGACAGGCTATCCACTAGGCATAAATGGAAAAAAGAAATGGGCTGGCTCTCTCAGGAACTAAGGACCAGCTTTATTTTAATAAGGACCCACTTGTGGAATTTTAATTCTATCTACATTTTAAATCCTACAAAACATGCTTATTATTGCTATTTTATGTAGTGTTCTTTTAGAATTATCAGCTTAGCATTATTGCTTTGTATTCATTCTTGCACTTCCAAGTTCCTAGCAAGGATCATTTTTCTTCTGCCTGAGGTACATTTTCTTTGTCATAGATTTGTTGGTGGTTAATTCTCAACATTTCAGAGTGTCTGAAATGTCTTTGACCATCATTTTTATGAGGTATATTTGCAGGGCATGGACCTCTAGGTTGGCAACTATTTTCTATCAGCTACTTTGAAGTTGCAGTCTTATCATCTGCTTTCTAGTTCCTTTGGAGACATCAGGTAATAGGCTTATTATTTCTTCTTTTTACATATCAAGTCCTTTTTCTGGCCTCCTTAAAATTTTACCTTGTTCTTTGACCTTTGTCAGTTTTACTATGCTCAGCCTACGTGTTTTTCCTTTGTATTTATCTTTTTTTTAATCCTCCCCCGAGGATAAAATTTTCCATTGATTTTATAGAGAGCAGAAGAGAGAGGGAAAGACAGAGAGAAACATTGATGTGAGAGAAACACATCAATTGGTTGCCTCCTGCAGGTGCTCCAACCAGGGCTGGGGCAGGGGAGAAGCCTGCAACCAAGGTAGTGCCCTTGACCTGAATCAAACCCAGGACCCTTCGGTCCACAGGCTGACACTCTATGAACTGAGTCAAACCGGCTAGGGCCGCTTTGTATGTATCTTGCTTGGGGTTTGTAATGTTTCTTGGGTCCATGAATTGATTCTTTTGCTAATTAAGGAAAATAAACAGTTTTTATTTATTCAAATATTGCTCTCCCATTCTTTTTCTCCTATCTTTCTGGGATTCTAGCTACATATATGTTAGGCCTTTTCACCATGACGTATATGTTGTATCTTTAATGTATGTGTTGTCATGCTCCATTATGGCTATTTCTAAACAAGTATTTAATATTTCATATAAAAGTTTTAGAGATAAGTTGGGTGTTAGTATGATGTTCTTGTTTTGCAAAGAGGAATTCTATTTGTTCCTGGAAGATAGCAAGAAGTTCTAGAAAAGCAGTATCAGCCTCATGCAACCAGGAACTGAAATGAATCAACACTTGAACCAGGGGATAGGGTTGCAACCCGTGCTTTTAATATCAACACCATACTACCTTCCCTTTAAGGTTTGTTTCAGAAAGTGCTTTTCATTGATAGGATATTTTCTGAATCTTTGAATACTAGTATCTTTTTTTTGTTCTCTTGATATGAGAACAACAACTTGTTTCCATCTCAAGTTCTTGGATTACTACTTTTGTCTCTCCCATCCTATACAGGTGCTCAGACATCAATCAAATGTTAAGAAAGAGAAGTCCTACGACAGCCTTTGTCTCCAACTCAACTTAAAAAGGAAGCCTGACTGGATGCTTGAGGTAATCTCTCATCCTCTCTCTGTCTCTCTTTTTAATTTCATAACTTCATTCAGATGTGTAGATATGTCTAAGGGTCTAAGAGTACCTTTTGCTAAAATTTGTTTCTCAGAAAGAGTAAGCCATTTCTTTCTTTCAACTCAGAGTTCTACCAGGAATGAACATTTTTCTTCTTTCTTTGAATATTGCTCCTATTTCACTTATATCATTTCTTTCTATGTATTTAGGCACACCAATTACTCACAGGTGGTGTTTCCATATCCTGGCCTCCATATTGACCATCATTCTTTCACCACTTTCAATAATTTAAACTTTAATTGGCATCCTGGGAGATTTTCCCCAGGTTCATATGGTGAGATATATTTCTTGAAGTGGTAATTCTGCCATCTAATACTACTACTGTAAATATAAATATTATACTGTTGGATTAATGTATTCCATTACATTCTTTAATAAATTTATAACACTACAGAATAGCTTAGAAAAAAATGTAAGTTAATGCCCAAGCCCCACACTCCTCAGCCTTAATCTTGTTCTCCCTAAGTGTACACACTTTAATAGCTCTTGCCTCTTTTGTTTCCTTTAGTATTGAAATAATACACTAAAATCTGTATTTCATAGGTAGTATCTATTGACTTTTTTCTTTTTTTTGTTTGTTTGGTTTTTGCAGAATGAGGATATTGAAGCACCTGCTTTCTTTTTGCCAATCCCCCCCACCTTCACCTTTTAAATTGTATCTGTATTTTTACATAGTCAGTGCTGATAATAGTTATGTACTTCTCCATACCCATAAACTCCGTGCTCTACCCACACATTGATGTTAAAAGTTAAAAATAATCAAGCAACATCAAATTAGTGTCAGTTTTAGGGGCGCATTCACATTCCCTTCCTCAGAGAGCTTTCAGTTATTTTAAGTGCCCTTCTCGGTTTCTTCTATGTAGTGCCTTTTTTATATCTTTACATTATTCCAGTACCTCAAACACTCCATGGAAACTGCCCAGGGAACGTGTATTTTTGTTCCCACTCTCCCTAAGCCTTTCGTGACCCTTGCCCAGTCCGCGCCGGTTGCTCAATAGGACCCAACTGTCTGCCATTGTGGGGCGGCTCCACTTTGTGCTTTTAATGTTAATGCTCTAGCTCCTGGTTCCTAACTCTTTCTAAGCTTATTTTATTTTATTTTATTTTATTTTATTTTATTTTATTTTTTTACTGGCTGAAACCTTCAAGAAATTCCCTAACATAGAGAATATGGAAAGTAAATTTCCCAAGTCATTTTCTGTCAAAGATACCTTTATTTTCCTTTCATATTTGATTTAAAGTCCGGCTATATATCAATTTGAAATATAAACACGCAGAGATAAGAATTATTTCAAGTGACTTTAGAACATAAAGTATATTCCTATAGGATAAATTCTATTCTATGTTTATATTATTAGTAGTATTTATATACTAAATTTCATTTTGCAGTCCAATAGTTAGTATTTATATTGTAATTTTAAAATATATTTTATGTAGAGTATAGAAAAATGCTGGTTACATATCATATTACTGCCTTTAGGAGCCAAAGTTTTAGCATAAAAAATAGATAAGAGGATAAATTTTTTTAAAAATACTGTAGTGTTACATGTGAATTGGAAATATCAGTATGGGCTCCGGGTTATATTGTCTTATTTTAAAATCTATATAATTTCTAGCTTGTCCATGACAAATTCTAGAATCAGTGACAACCCATTAGCAATGAGTAACCTGGCACCCAGGACTCCTTGGAGGAATAGTTGATTCCAAGTCTAAAGCTGGAAAAATGTAGGATTAGGCTGGGATATCTTATGCCAGAAAGCAAGGAAAATTTCAAGAATCATAGGTGAATGCAACAAACAAATAACAACATCAAACAGGATACAACTTCAAAGGTCCCCTTTGGTCAAAGGAAGAACAACCAATAATCTGATGAATAAGACTAATTAAATCAGGTTGACTATATAAAAATCTATGACATCAAAATTATACTTAAAAAAGAGACAGGGGAAAAAATGCCTTATTGGATATCACCAAAATTAAGTATGGCAACAACTCTGAAAACTGGTTATTATAAAGAAGAACATTACCCTGCCTGTCAGGTGTTCACTCTGTTTCAAGGTAGTCAAATACCTCTAGTTGACAAGGAAAAATTCTCCTTTGTTGAAAAATTCTAGCTAGAAATGTGGTAGGAATAACAGAAGAGGAACACTTTGTTTCTTAGGTTCTACTGAAATAAATAATGGATCCAGGCAATTATCATAATTTAATAAAAATAGTAGATGAAAGATTATGAGATATTTCATAATGATAGGATTAGCTTTCCAGGACCTATATCCACTGACTATTATTAGCATCACTAAGGATGGACCAAGAAGTCATTGTGGTCCTGAAATATGATGCAACATGACACAGAGCATTAACTGCTAAGTGCAAAACAAAGAAACAAAATAAAAATCTAAGCAAGATTCACAACTAACTTGCATTTATAGGAGTCTATATAATCAGTTAAATGGCACTGAACAAAACATACAAATAAATCCAAAATGTGGAATATTTTTTAGAAGCATTAATTAAATTTTGGTAAAAATTCAATAGCATGAGGGTAAAAAGGGAGAAGTGGGTGGGCTACAGAGAAAATAAAAGAGATTCGAGAGACATAAAGAACAAATGTAATAAGTGGGGATTATATGAATCTTAATTCAAACAAACCAACTATTACTGGACTTTTTTAGATAATCATGGAAATTTGATTATAAACTGAATATTAATTGACACTAAATAAGTATTTATTTTGTTAGGTATGACAATCACAGTATAGTTTGTAAGAAAATGTGCATATTTTTAAAAGTATATATTGATATATGTAAAAGTGAAATGACCTTTATTTATTTATTTATTTTAAGCAAAGGAAAAATACAAAACAGAGATAGAGAAAGCAAATATTATAAGACCCTGATAACTGTATTTAAAACACAGATATTTTTGTGATTTCTTCTGTGCATTCTAAATACTAAACTTTAATATTCAATTTTGTCTTGTACTATTTCTAAGCTTTAATGTTTAACATTTAATTCTAGTGTGTGTGTGTGTGTGTGTGTGTGTGTGTGTGTGTGTGTGTTTGTGTGGCTGTGTGTCTCTGTGTATAAGAGGGTGAGCAATGTTAAGGGAAGATGGAAATTCATGAATTTGATTTAATTCAACCAATATTTATTAAGCACCTAATCTTGGAATATGAAGATGAATATGATACAGTAGAAATAATATCAGTAAATAGAAGTAAATGATTAACCTCTGTCAGAAAGGAATAAGAAATAGCTTCATACAGAATTTATAATTTGAGCTGGGACTTTAAGAATGAATAACAGGTTGTCAGAAGGTGACTGAAAAATTCCTCACAGAGGAAACACAGGGGAAAGGTACAGATTTGTGGAACTAAATCTTAAGGTTTGGGCAACTGCTGTTAACTCTGCTGGTAGACAAATGCAAGAGGGAAAATGAAATAGTGATGCAGGCAATAGCCCTGCTTCTCATATCAGAAGAGAGAAAGTAATGCAAGAACTGAAAGAGGGAAACAATTATTCTGGTAACAATGAGGAAGGCAGAGAAAAAAAGTGCTAGGTAACTAAAATACTAGTAGCCTCAGCCAAAACTAATGTGAACCTGAACTATTAGTGACAATGAAAATAAACAGTATGGATTTAAGAACTATTTAATAATTGACTAGAGGAGAAAGGAGAGAGAATGACTTTATAACCACACCTTTGGCATTATTTTTATACCATATTCCTCGGAAGTGCCTTGGATTTGGTCTTCCAAGTTGATTACTTATATCACTTGCCATCTAAAGAGGCTAGTAGTATTCTATAGCAGGAAACATATATAAATGGATGACTAGAATAAAATAGAGACTAAAAAGACACCCACAAAAATTTAGTCACTTTACTTGTGAAAAAATTTCACTCTAGAACATTAGTGAAATTATGGTTTGAACAATAATTTCACTATTGCTTGCTCAATGGATATCATGTATTTTAGGCTGAACATACACAAACACACAAATATATAAACATACATACACAAACCAAAACACACACACAAGTACCAACCATACAGAAAAAGATTGATAAATTGGACCTCAATAAAATTGTAACATTCATTAACCATAAAACACAGAGAGTGAAAAGGTAAGTAGAAAGTAGAAAATATTTCTAATACAAATAACAGAAAAAGGACTCATTCAGAATACGGAAAGAACTATAAAGCAATAACAACACACAACCAAACAACAAAATGGCCGAGAGACTTGGACAGCCAACATCACACAAAAAGTAAAGGCCGTATCAAGTGTTCCATAAACATATGTAAAAGTGCTTTCACTGATTAATCATATTAGTAAATCCAAGTTAATACCACAGTAGAAAATTATTACACAAGCACCAGAATAGACACAAAAACAAATAAACTGCTAATATTAAGCATTGGCAAGGATTTGGGGAACTAGAACCCTCACATACAGAGGAAGCATAAATTTGAGCAACCATTTTTGAAAACCATTTGTTAATATCTACTGAAACTTAAAACATGCATGCCCTATGACCTAGAAATCTCAATTCTAAATGTTTACTTGAAAGATAAGCACATATATGTTCACAAAAAGAATGCTCACAGCAACAACACTAACAAAGTCAAAATTTGAGAACAATGAAAATGAGCTGAATAAAATGGATAAATTGTGATGTATTTATATAATAGAATACTACATAGTAACACGAGAAAATAGTTTCATGTAGCATGGATAAATTTCATAAATATAAAATTCCACATAAATAAAATAAGCTGAAACAAAAGAATGCACTCTGTATGATTGCATTTGCATCAGGTTCAAAAATATAAAAAGACTCAATAGTGAGAGGTGTCAAGATATTGGTTACCAGTGTGAAAGCTATAATTAGAAGGACCACAGATTTCTAGGATGCTGGAAATGTTGTTTCTTAATCTGTGTGCTCGTTAAATGGTCTATTCACTTTATAAAAATTTACCAAGATATATACATGTATAACTTGTACACTATTTTTATGTATATATACTTCATTAAAAATTTATTTATAAATTAACTAGAGGCCTGGTGCACAAATTTGTGCACAGGTGGTGTCCAGCTGGCCTGCCCTGATCGGAGCCAATTGGGAGGAAAGAAATGCAGAAGGTTGGCCATTGGCTCCGCCTCTGATTGGGGTGATGAGGATCAATCAGGGGCAGGGCCAGCCAGGGGGAGGGGCTGCAGGCGATTGGGCAGCTGACTACCTGGTAGAAGTCCCGGTCGAGGGAACAATTTGTATATTCACCTTTAATTATATAGGATCAGAATTAGTTTAACTCAGAATCTTATAACAAAAAATCAATGGATTATTTGAGAAAAATAGAGTCAATGCATGAAATGAACTATATACAGTTTTTACTCACCAACTAACTCACTAACCAAGTGCATCCTATCTTGAATGAAAGTATATATAATTACTAATGTAAACATACTTATATTATAGCTATACACTGACTTATAGGCAACATGTAATAAATATTATACATCTTTAATATTTTTTATTGATTTTAGGGACAGGGGAAGGAAGAGAGATAGAGAGATAGAAACATCAATGAGAGAGAAACATCAATTGGCTGCCTCCTGCACAATCCCTCCTGGGGATCCAGCCCCCAACCCTTGGGCATGTGCCCTGACCAGGAATTGAACCTGTGACCTCTTGGTTCATAGGTTGACCCTCAGCTATTGAGCCACCCAACCAGGCCACTACCCATCTTTTGAAGTCCACTTCAAGTCAGTACTTCTATTATGAAGCTTTTTAGCTGTTTCAAACACGTACATCTTTTCCCAAGCTTCCCCAGAACTTATCAATTATATAAATAATAGCAAAACTTTATACATTCCTTAGACATTTCATATATGCTAGTCTTATCTCTCAGGCTACACATTCCTGAATGCACAACAATATGATTATGTATTTGATGTATAATCCAAAATACTTAACAAATCAATGTGTAAACTATTTTAGATGGGTGTCATTGACAGTGTGATTTACAGATAACACAATAGTATCAAATGCTATTGAAGCACACAGAAACACACACTCACATGCCAATCTGAAAATACACTGTTCTTTCTGGGTGTTTTTTTTTTTTGGGGGGGGGGGGTAGGGGGATAAAGCATTGTGAGTCAATGTAGCCTCCCACTAGAGAAGTACCATGAAATAGCTGTTTCACTTGGTCTCCTGGTAGCCAAGCCAAGTGTCCAAAATGCAGGCTGCAATGAAGCAAGGACAGAGAATCCTTTCCAGCACTGACAAGTGTCAGCATTCCCACAGGCAGTGGTGGTGGTGGAGAGGCCCCTGTGGGATGAGTTTGGTGATGATTTGTATTGCTGAATGGTGGATTCCTGACCTTTTATTTCTAAGTTGCCTAGGGAATCTGTGACTCACCTGGTATCCTTTCAAACATTCCTCTTCTATTTAGTTTAGGATCTTTTCCTTGTGATTGTAAATAAAAACTCTTAGAATATATTTGTATGCGCGTATGTATAACAGTATGTGTGTGTAGACATATACACATACACTCACATATATACCCACACATCAAAAAAACACATTTCCAAAAACAACTGCATGTGTGGGTATGTGCGTGTGTATTCCACGCCAATGCCACATAGTCTATATCTTTAGCAACTAAAAAGTAGAGGCCATAAATGATTTTCACTTCCATAACCATTTGTACAAAGCAGTTCTTACTCTGTTGTTTACTAAATAGACTTCATTGCTTTTCATTTGCTTATTTAATAAAATTGTAATTAGCTCATTGTTGAAAATGAGTCGTTTTTAGAATGACTTTTTCCCATACTTACAATGTATAAATACTTATCTATAACTTCTTAACAACTTTGTTTTTATTTTTTTTTTATTTTATTCATTCCCTACAAGATGTATGGTATGAAGAAAAAATATCTAACTATATTTTCCTAAGTGATCACTCAGTTGTTTGACACTAGTTATTCAATACTTTTTCTGTTTCTAATTGATTTGAATTGCCATCTTTATAAAGTATATTAAATTTATATGCATATCTAGACTTCCTCATGGATATTTCCCCCCAATTTCATTAGTCTTTAAGTTTATTTCTGTACTAATTTGTCCCTATTTAATTATTGCAACTTCATGATTTGATTTACTTGCTAGTTGAGCAGATGGTATCTTATTTTCACTGAAATAGGCTCTTTTGTATCAGTAATTTGTATCTACTTCCTCATTCTATTTTTTTTTAATTTATCTCCTTTTTTTCAATTATCTTTGTAAGAGCTTTATCTACAGCATTGTTCTTCTTAAATAACCAGTTCTTGAATTTATTCATCAATCTTACAGTTTTTCTATTTACTAATTCATGGTGTATTTGAGTATATTTTTATTTAAATAACAAATATCTGTTACAACCAATCCTATTAACTCTCAGCTCTTTGGGGATGGTTTTAATTTGCTCAACATTAAATATGTTCTTTTATTTGATTGATGCTAAATTCATCTCATTAATTGTCTTCCCCAAAATTCAACGAGGCACGTTTCCTATTCCTTCATGGCCAGTTTTACATGTCACAGGAAAGCCATCCTGCCTTTCTTACGCGGAATCCATTTACTACAATCATTTGTTCTTACAGCTATAATATTGTTCTTAATCTAGATTTTAAAACATTGATCTAACTCCTCTCCCCTGGTAGACTAAATTTATTGGAAACAGGATTCAACTTCCAAAACAACACAGTAGTCAACAAAGTGTATTTTATGAACCATTGACAAGCATATATTAATCTTTCATTTTATTTTACTTAGTCCTCTATCTTTAGATGCAAACGAGATGCCACTATAAAATTAGGAATATCTTATCAGTGGGTTAAAATGTCAAATTAATGAGATCCAAGAGGAAAAACTGAGTAAGATTTTAGAGGCAAGGGAGCACATATATTTAAAAATATAAGACATAAATTTAGTCCAGGCTCTTTCAATCACCAAAGCAAAAATTGAAGAATTTCCATGAAAAGGGTATCTAGTGTATTTAGTATATGCTGCATTGTACATGGAAATGGACATGCGCTTAAGTTGAAATTCTTGATGTTGACGGTCTGACATAGCAAGGTAGAGCATTAAGGTGTGTACCTTATGAAAAGAAAAAAACAAACAAGTGGCTCTATAATACAAATAAGTGGGCTAAAGCAACAAAGAGAGCAAATCATTATTGGCCAACATAGTGGGAAACATATATCCTGAGTCATATGAGTACAGTTTCACATGGATCTCTAGGGGTTAGATCTCAGATAAGTTTAATGTCATAGTAACAATATTCAAGCTAGGAGGAATAGTACGAGTCCTGTTAAGAATAGCCTTATAAGAATGGGTAAATCAAGAACTGAGGCTGTGACATAGGCAAAATAAACAAAGCTATAACACCATCTCTTTCTTTCTTTCTCATCCCAGACATTCTATTTGAATATGGAATGAAAGTAGTATTGTTACAGGTTTAACCTATATGTTATGAGGCATGTCATGATGCTGCATTCATTGGGAAGTCCCCAGTTCAATAGAAAGACAGGATTGAAGCATTCCCAGATTTCAAGAGAACCCTTCCAGGGACTGCTTATTCCTGACTGAGAAATAGATGTAAAGCTCATATACTTTTGTGATTCTGATTTGTCAACCTTATAATCAACACATCTTACTTTTTCCAATGAGAAGTATTGGGTGGATCTAAACAGTTAAGTTACCACTACATGCAAGAATAGTTTCTTATCAAAATGGGTATAACTTAATTGTATTCAACAAAAGGCCATAAAGCATTAAAAGAAATAATCTAGTATACAAAGGTTTCATTCAGCTGCAATGGCATGAATTCAAACAGACTTGGAGGTGTTTAAAACCCAGACTTAACATGGTCAGTAATGTTGGCATGGCAATGCTTTGAGTGTAGTCAATGAAGGCCCTTCAGCAATGCAAACACAGATAATGAGATACTAAATCTGAATTACAGGCTTCTGCCTGAGTATACTGGTTTTGCATTCTTAAATGAAGTATCTTCATTGTTTGCTTCTTCTTCATGGGATGTTAAACATTCAGAACAATTTATGAAGCCATAAACCTGCAAGATTTCTTTTCCAGCTCAAGCTAAGTCAAGGCGATCTTTATTTTTACTTGTCTAGCTCACACTACTAAAATCAGCTTATCACTGACTGAAGTGACCATAGTTATTCCCTCTGGGGTACTGTTATAATGATCCTTTTTATTTTTATTTCCTACTTTACTGTTTTTGCTAAGATCAATATTTGAGGCTTCATTAAATTGACAACTAAATCTAAAACCAGTTTGCTATCGTTCAAAATGCAAATGATTATTTGCTGCTCTTAGATCTAAAAAAACAAAAAGGAAACATGCCAAGGATACTATAAACATATATGTTTATTTTGAATATTTTTACGCAGCAGGTTTCTTTATACTTCTGTAGATGTCTTTTATTTGAATATAAATTAGAATATATATTCTTTGATTTAGCTTGCTACCATTATTTTTGTAAAAAGTAAAAAGCAAATAAAATTGGAAAGGAGTCAATACTGATGATATCTGAACTATGTTTTTACAGTCATGCTCATCTCCTGAATTTGTTTCTCAGTTTCCCTGCCATCGTGTGAATTTGAAAAGGAATCTGGAGATACAAGGTGAGAATTTGCCTTATTTTTCACCACACAGCTCGGTTCTGTCATTTTCTACATTAATAGGATTTTTTGACTGAATGACCTTGTTAATACAGCAATATGTTTTCTGCTATATATCATCAGTAACAATCTTCTAAATAAGAAAAACTACCATTAAAAAAGTCACGCTTGACTTCACTCCATTTTTTTTCTCTTCCTTTAGCAAAAGCAAACAACTTCCATTATATCTTAATGCAACAACTACCATTTTTTAAAAAGCTACTGTGAGTGTTGAAAATCCAACATGTTGAAATACAAGGCTAAAAACCTGCTGTCCGACAGCACAATCTGATGGAGACATCTGGATCTTTGGCAAAAATGTTAATTTTCTTTAAAAAGTGGTCATAATGTGGGGAAAAATATTTTCTACTAGACATAAAGAAATAGAGTTAGGAGACCTCTAAAACATGTCTAAAAATTACTACAAAAAATGAGTTCTATTAAGACGGCTAAAAGTCACTTTATTTCTTTTTTGAGATCTTTGAACCCATGGCATGTTACGTCAGTTCCTGTTAATCCTATACCACCTTGGTCAATTTTGGCTCCATAATTGAGTATTAGAAAGAGGGCCTGCCTCTTACTCAAAAACAGAAAAGAACACATTTTGCTAATGGGTGACTAAGAATCCCAGTAATTTGTCTCATCGGCTGCTAGGAACTCTTGGCCTTCAAGAGTTAATAATCTTCATTGGGAATAGTCAACGCGTGTTTCCCGTACTGGTCTCTCCTTTTCCCATCCTTTTCCAGCTTCACCATCAGATCCTGTGCTCTCTGGAAACTCCCCACAAAAATATTCTCCTTTCAATACCACTCCTTTAGGTAATTCATTACTTTCAGGACCCTTATTCAATTCTCTATTCCAAAGGTTCTTTACCTTCACCAGCATCCTTAAACCAGGCTTACTTCCAGCTCCCATTCCTTTCACGCAGCCTTGTCCTTCCTGTCATCCTTTCTTCTCCACCCTATGTTGACCCTTATATGGCTTTTCAGTTTAAGTTTGCACAGTATTCCTTTGTCCTTACAGCACCTGTTCCAAAATCCCAGAAGGGTGGATAGCAATTCATAGGAACAGCAAAGCCTAAATGTAATTTAGCCTAAAACAGACTAATGGACAAGATATCCATCTGATAAAAGCTTTCAAAATTTGTCTCAGAAGATTTAAGCTCAATTTACTTTTTTTTTTATTGTTCCTTTGAGGTTGGCCTCACGTGTCTCAGTGTAATTAATGACCATGAGGCTCACCTAGATCCCTTCTGCATTATGAGACTGTAGGAATCATGCTGTAATGTATTCTTCTGGTAGGGCTGCCATCACAATGTGCCACAAACTGGATGGCTTAAACAACAGAAATATATTGCCTCACATTCTGAAAGCTAGAAGCCTGAACTTGAGGTGTCAGGAGGGTTGATTCCTTCTGAAAGCTGTGAGGAAAGGACATGCCCCAGGCCTTTCTCTCTGGCTTATGGATGACTTGTGTTCTCTCTCTGTCTCTTCACATCATCTTCTTTCTGTGTGTTTCTGTCATGGACTGAATTGGGATCCTCCAAAATTCAAATGTTGAAGCTCTAACCCACAATGCAACTGTATTTGGAGATAGGCCCTATAATTAAGGTTATTAAGGTTAAAAGAGGTCATAATCGAATAGAACAGGTTCCTTATAAGATGAGCAAGAGATCTCTGTCTTTCTCTGCATGTGCACAGAAGAAAAGCCATATAAGGACTCAGTGAGAAGATGACCATCTACAGGCCAATAAATGGTCTCTCCACACACCATCCCTGAGGAAACTTGATCTTGAACTCTAACCTCCAGAATTCTGAGAAATAAATTCTGTTGTTTAAGTCACTCAGTCTGGTATTTTATTACAACAGCCCAAGCAGAATAGCATACATATCCCCCCCCCCTTTTTTTTTTAATAAGGAAACCAGTCATATTGGATTAGAGCCACCCTAATGACTCCATTTTAATACCAAAGAGTCTATCTTCAAATTATGTCACTTTCTGGGGGTTAGGAATCCAACATTTTTCTGAGGGGGGGTGGGGCACAATTCAACCTATAGCACACACCAAACCTGGAGCATAACACTCACTGTTTAAGGAATCCTCTATTTGGAAAATGTCTAACTATTTACATTGATGTATTAGACTACTAAAAAGATCCCTGGTTATTGACCAGGTTTATATCCTATATAATAAAAGCCTAATATGCTAAGTGTCCAGTTGACCAGTCAGCATTCAACCAATCAAAACGTAATATGCTTGCCCTAACCAGTTTGGCTCAGTGGATAGAGCGTCGACCTGTGGACTCAAGGGTCCCAGGTTCGATTCCGGTCAAGTGCATGTACCTTGGTTGTGGGCACATACCCAGTGGGGAGTGTGCAGGAGGCAGCTGATTGATGTTTCTCTCTCACTGATGTTTCTAACTCTCTATCCTTCTCCCTTCCTCTCTGTAAAAAATCAATAAAATATATATTAAAAAAACCTAATATGCTAATGATATGCTAAGGATGCTCAACCGCTTGCTATGACGTGCACTGACCACCAGGGGGCAGACACTCCTACCCATAGGTTAGCTTGCTGCTGGGGTCTGGCAGATTGGGACTGAGTGAGATAGATCAGACACGCCCTGGAGCCCTCCTGCAGTCCCTCCCCTTGCTGGCCAACCTCCCACATCTCTCTCTGGCCCCAATTGTGCAGGTCCCTTGGCCTGACCTGTGTCCTCTCATAATCTGGAACCCTTTAGAGGATGTCAGAGAGCCGGTTTCAGCCTGATCCCGCAGGCCAGACTGAGGTACCCCACTGGTGCATTAATTCATGCACCAGGCCGCTAGTGAAATAATAATTGACCTAGTTCCTATGAAAAAAAAAACATTAGCAAAAGCCTAATTAGTAGGGTTATTTGAAAAACTGTATTAGCAATACCAGTACATGACACAATTCTTCTGATTTTACAGGAAGTGTCAATACTGTAGAGTGAGGTAATAAACAGCATCCAAACTTCAAACATAGAGGTTGATGACTACGTTGTAGAGGAATGAATGGATGAATCTCATGGGTAATGGGAAAGCCCCTTCCTTGTGAACAGGGGATGAGCCCAAACCCAGCTAACACTGCCAGGATAGCACCTGGCAGTTCCTGCTGAAAGAACAGTGGGCGTCTCCTCCCCATAACCCAAAACAAAGGACTTTGCTCTTAGTGCATCTATCCTGACTCCTGCCAATTCCTTATTATGTTCTCAATTCATCTTACACAACATTGTTTGCACAAGTTACTTCATAGAACACGGATTCTCTGCGGGAGTGCTATCATTCCCAAGGGGGGTAGGTAAAAAAAAGTCTCTTTTTATTTATAAAACATCAATATATGCGTAGTACAAAAACCAGTATATCGATGGTATTAAAATTTCATTGGGAGTGAGACAGTGATTAGAAGAAAATGCCTACAAAAAAAAAAATTGCTTCAGGAGGTGATAAAAAAGGTTGAAAAATACTGAAATACAGTATTGACATATCCCCTATCCACGGTTCCTTTTAAACATCAAACATCAAATTCCAACCCCCAAACACTGGCCCCCTCCCTCACTCCCCTTGCCTAACCTATACCCTGATCTGGTAACCTTTTCCCTCACTTATTTTACTTTATTAACGATAAACATTATAAAGGAATTCTACATTGAATGCCTTTAAGTGCAAGTTCCCTTAATGTATTTAAATGTTTGTCTACACATGATTAATGACAGATGGCAGAATAAACAGAGGACAAACATAAGAATCACAAGTCTTAGGACATACCTTCAATGGAAGATGAATTTAAGAAGAAAATGATGTAGTCCTATTTCAATATTAGGAAAATAAAAAAAATTTGTTTTTATGTAAAGGTATTTTTCATAACTTTTTGTTGATTTTCTTAGCTCATATTGTTTAAACATATTTACTAGGTATTATTGTACATATTAAGACAATATTGTACATATTAAACAATATTGTAAATTTTTTTAATTACTTCAATGACAGTTGTGATATATCCACAGAAAAGCAAATTGACATAAAAGGGCAAGGTCATTCCAAGTGTTTATTCAGTGTTCTGAGATATTCCGTGGTTAAAACAACTTTCATCTGCTAGGATCTATTTTTTAAATCTTCTAGCCCCTGTAGTTATCAACTGCATGTACGGCCTCTAGAAATTAGTATGCTAAACTGTACCAACTTAATGAGAGTAACTATCATAGGGCTTGTTTTTCCAAAGAAAAGTATTGTTTAGAGTAGCAAAATTATAAGCCAACCTAGTTATTTGTAAAGCCCTTTGAAAGAAACTCAGAGCAAGTTTTGTGAATGGGAATGTAGTGCTCAAGTCACAAATCCAGATGAGTTAAGAAGAAAAATAAAAATATTATAAAAACCCACAGTCAAACACATACTCTTTACAACTGCCATTCAATCCTAGGAAGAAAACAATACAAATTCAATTCAATAAGTAACCAAGCTAACAGATTTCAGGAAAGATACTAAAATTTTGAGAGGTCTTTAGCTGTTTATTTGTTTTTCTGAAAAGATACAAAGAAAACACATAGTGGCTTTTTAAAATGTTCATATGCTTACATTTTTTGTTGTGGCGGTGGTGGTTTTTTGTTTATTCGTTTTGTTGGTTTTTTGTTTTTGTTTTGTTTTTGTTTTTTGCTATTTTTTCCCCATAAAGGAACCACATTTCTGACTTGTTACAAACAAGACTCAAGAATCGTCCTATTTAGCCTCAATCTTAATCAAACCTAAGAAGCAGAGACTGTGGCTGTTTAAAAATCTAAATGGTTCATCAGGAGCCACTGTTTGTCAGCTATCCCTTGGCCCGGGAATGAGCAGGCAGTAAGGTTGTTTAGAGCTCAGATGCTGTGGTGACTGCATCTGTCTTCTAGGCAGCTCTAATCCTGCCTGGTTCACTGGCTCTACCTTTATAAGCTCTTTAGATTGGTAATTGAGAGAATAAATCTTTGAAGGACTTACCTGAATACAAATATATATTAAGATTTCAGTCATAAAATTCCTACCAAAGTATTGTACACAGTCTCCTTTCAAGGACTCAGCCACTGAATTCATTTTGCTAGACCAAGATATTTGGAGCTGGGATTCAATGAGAGAATTTTTGCTTTTGTTCTTGTTTTTGTTTTCCTGATCTGTGATAAGGCAATTTCCAAGTTTTATTTTCTGTCCAAAACTAGGAGTTATGGAATTTGGGTGGGGACTGGGAAAAAGGGTCATATCACAGATTTAAACACATGTCTACATAAGTGAAAAGCTACAGGGAGAATTCAGAGGATTAGTTTGGAAAGCATGAGGTCTGATAGGCAAAGGTTAATAATGCTAGGTTTCTTTAACCTGAAGAAAAGACAAGACCAACACTGATTGTCTCAAAATATTATTTTCCTTAAGACACTTTTTTACTCTAGGATCACAAAAGCTCCTAGAAAGGGAGCTAAGAGGGACCAGGCTCCCAGAGGCTAAGGAGCAAGATTTGAGCAGACACTCAGAACCTACTCAGTCAGGCTACAAACTTATCTTTGAATTTATTTCTCATGTTTTCCTTATAGGATATTGCTGGGAACCAATTCCAGCATGTCATAATTTCAAGTTTCATTAAAAGGTTGATGAGACTTGGGGACTCAACAGGGTTGAGTCACACATGTAGTCACCTGTTGGGAATGGCTGAACGGCACTTCCCCCAAACCTGAATAGGATAATTGTTTGCTGCCAGACAGCTCAGAGCATTTTATTGCCTCCTGTGGGCCAAACACCTGAACAGCCGTAGGCTATTCTCCAAACTGATAATGCTTCTATACCAGTGATGGCGAACCTTTTGAGCTCGGCGTGTCAGCATTTTGAAAAACCCTAACTTAACTCTGGTGCCGTGTCACATATAGAAATTTTTTGATATTTGTACCATAGTAAAACAAAGATTTATATTTTTGATATTTATTTTATATATTTAAATGCCATTTAACAAAGAAAAATCAACCAAAAAAATGAGTTCACGTGTCACCTCTGACACGCATGTCATAGGTTCGCCATCACTGTTATACCCTTTGAAACCTTACCCTTTGAAGTGTATTATCTCCACCTTGCCTTAGGACAAATTGTGTTAATAAAAACAAGGGTCCAAGACAAGGAGGGAGTCTTCAGTTCCTTTAGCTGAAGGTCCTCTGACCCCCAATGCCTTTCAAAATTATATCTCGTCTCCAGATTCTTTATTAGTCTCTGGATTCCTATGTCATCTATGCACAACCCCTTTTCCAGATTCCTGAACCCTTCTTGATGCTGGGACAAGAACCCTGGCAGGATATCCCCAACTTCCAAGAGATAGTTTTACTCAATTTTCCCCATTACCCACAAGGAGAGCCATATAATATCAAGCTTAATACTAATAACTACATAATACTAATATAATAACCATTATGTATTGAGCACCCACTATGTGCCAGACTGTTTGAAACACTTCACACTTCACAGTTATTAATTCTCATTTTCAAAATACTCCAAAGTAACCATAGCGATGCTCATTTTATATTGTAGGAAACAAAGGTTCAAGAGTGGTTAGACATGTTGCCTAAGACCCAAGCTGTAAGTGGCAGTATTAGAAATAAAAACCTTGTCTATCTAACTCTAAATTCTATGTTTTGTCCACTCCCCCATGAGCCCTCTCTAAATAAACATGAGAGAAAAGGAATATTAATAGAACAATGGTTTATAATAATAATAAATGTGACATTATTTAAAGGCATAAGTATATATGAATTATTAAGTAAAGCTATGGTAGATGTGATGGACTCAAATAAATGCATAATTGATGTGGAGAATGCTTATTATTGCAATGTTAAATTTAAAATTCCACCTGATATAGACTTGATTGAAGCCATGCTATAAAAATATCCAGAATAAGTCTGGAACCAACTACACTAAAACATTAATAGTAACTGAAAAAGAATGGTGTGCTAACAAGTAAATTTTGTTCTCACTATTTTAAATATATTTATATTTTCTTTAGTAAGAATGTATTTTTTATCATAACCATTTAATTAAATGTCTTTAGGTAGCATATGATCTCTGATGTTAGGAGTAAATACAGGAGAAGCCCACCCTAACAATCATCCTCTTACGAAACTCTCTGTGGGCTGCAATTCTCCCCTCTATGACCTTTCCCTTCTGCCCAGCTTTCTACTCTGCCTCAGTGCCTACCACCAGCCTCACCTTCTCAAAGGTCCTTGTCCTGGCTCCCTCTTCCCACTGTGCTGTTTTGCCTGGACCATACTTTTGGCCTTTATATAGCCTGGAATTGTTACTTTTCTGTTTATTGCAAGCATGTTTTATTTCCTAAGGTATAATCCAGTGTCTTATGAACCTCAGCAAATATGCCAATGGTTTAATGAAAGGAAGCCTTCATATTCTTCCTAGGGAACAGCGAGATTGTCTCTATCTCCACTGAGTCAAGAACAAGAGAATTAGGCCTACCATTTACATGAGCAAGGAAATTTGACATTTCTCCCTAAGAAATACTTACTGACATTCAAAGCTCTCATACATTGGAGTAAGTGACCAAGTGGCATTTTGGATTTGCCACACTGGAGGCTGTGACAAATAATTTGGCTTAACAGATAAGGTCTTCAATAAAGGCCATTATTACACCAAAATTATATCTGAAGAGTCATTTTTCTTTTCAAGGATTGTTTGATATTCAACTACTTTAAATAAACAAAGAAAAAGTTTGTTTGTTTCCTCTGAAACAAAAATACCATTGACAATAAGTTCTAAGCCACAATATTTTTCCTAAATTAATGTGAGTCTATATGAAGTAAGAAAACCTCCCAGAAAAGATGATTTTTGCCTTTTGTAGGTACCTTTGAGGGTCAAGGGGAGTTTATCTGAAAACTTATGAACATGAGCCCTATTAAAATTGTATAGCTCTTAGATGTTACTTCATTTCATTTCCTTCTCTTTGAGAAAATAAAAGCTTAGCTATTCAGCCCCTCCCATATATCAAAATATGCTTGAAATCTGATACTCTGTTTTATCCATCTCAGTGTCAGACTAGAATGGTGCTTCTTACCTAGCAAATACTAAATAAATACTCACTAATGTATGACTGAATTAATGTTTATCTTCTGTTGGCCCTGCAGCCAAATCTTGAGCTTCAGCATAAACTAGAAATGCAAGAAGCCTTTCTTCCAGGAATAGAAAATGGTGGCAAATTCACACTGTTTCTTGCAAGATCTGTCAGAAATATCATGTCCCTTCTATGTGACACCAAATAGAAACTAACACATTTATGTTCACATACTGATCAGCCAACATCATACCTTGACAATCTCATTGAGCTCTATGATTCCTATGACTTTAAGCCAGTTATATTTCCTTAGCCTTATTGAGAAAAAGGGAAGATGTTTCATTTAAAAATCTTCAGAGAATGTAGGGAAAACAGGAATAATCAGGGGCTTTCCTGAAACACACACACACACACACACACACACACACACACACACACACCAAAAACAATCATGTGTGATCATCACATCAGACACCACTATTGACTCCTGTGTGACCTTTGGCAAATTATTGTCATCCTCTATATTTCACTTTACCAAGGGACAATAATTTATGTCCTTGGTAAACACTTGAACACTTACTTTGTTCATCAACATACCTGCTGTCAGAGTGAAAATACAAACACTTTAAGTTCAGGATTCTAATTTCAGAGTGATTACAATGAAGTAATCAGGTAAATAAATGCATTTTTATACAGTAAAATCTTGTCATCCCTAGATTTAATATTCATGTTTCAACAGTGACCATGTGTTCAAAGTTTACAACAGAGAGTAATTTGTAATTCTGCAGATGCATGGACTTGAATTATGACCCTTAAAGTCTGGGATCTGTATGGAGAGTGAGGTTAGAAGGGGAATGTTGAGCGAGAAAGTTTGCCAGGCAGACTGCTCATCACTCAGCATCTGCAATCCAGTGGCGATTAGCTTTCTCCAGCATTTCTTACCTTGTAAACAACTCAAAGTGGGAATAGCATTTGTGATTTCAGAGATTAGGGTCTCATGACAATTCTTTTCAGAATATCAAGGATCAACCATATATAATTTATCTCCCTCACTACTACTACCCTTTGTTCATTGTTGGTGCATTCAATAAGGCTTATTGATTGATTCATTTATTCCATACATAAAACTGTTTCCTGTTCAAAGAGTTCTTAAAGGGGATACCTTAGCATAGATTGGCTTATCAGAACAATTTCTCATCCTGATTGTGGGTTAAGAGGTTAGATTCTTAGGAGCAGAGGTATTGAGAGGACACAGATGAACAAAGCAAACAATGGAGTTAGAACCACAAGGACACACTGTGCACCTCACAGCCTGGACCAGTGTAAAGTGAAATAAGAATACTGAGGATTCACATCTAGAATCATTTCAGATTTAGCCACATAAATTGACATATATGTTCAGCACTGGAGTTTATTTTTGCTAATATGAGATCAACATTTCCTTAATTCATGATAACCACAAAATACTTCTGCCAGATCATTCAGGATCCCTTCAGTATAGGTAAGCAGAGACATCTAACTTCCCCATCCACATTTCTCTTTTACAGGATCCTCCCCAAATTTCTGCCCAGTTATTTAATAATAAAAAATCCCCAAACTTTGTTGAGCTTCTATTAAATGTCAGGGACTGTATTTGGACCTATTGATTGTTGAATACTTCATAGATCCACCAGAGACACCTGTTGGTCAGGCAAAGCTGAATTTATTAGATGTATTACAACAAGAGAGGAAACCACATTGATAGTCATATTAGTGTCTCAAGGGAGAAGTTATGGAAGGATATTTATAGGGTTCTGGGGATTGGACTCAAATAATTTAAGGTTTTTCAAGATTGGAGGTTGCTGGAATTGGGCAAAATTCATGACACGATAGTTTAAGACTGGTGGACATATAAATTTAAGTTCTTGATGAGAAAACAGTTATCTGATAAGAGCTTTTACCTAGCAAGAAATATGTTGTCCAATAAAAAAACTATTTGCCAACATGTACAAACTGGTTGCCTGGATAAATTGGTTTGCCAAAATGGACTGAAACAAACCACAAATTTTTATTGGCTTATGGTCTTAACTTTCCATTAAGTCATAATGACAGATGGCCTTACTTCTCAGTGTGGTAAATATAAAGTTAAATAAGACATATTTCTGATCCCAAAGAACTTACTGTCTAATGTGGTTGACAAGATGGGTAAACAAATCATTTTGTTTAGAAAGGAAGGGGCAGATAGAACATATTAAGAGATAGGATCAAAAGGACTTACTTGTTCATTGGATATGGACAGCAAGGAAGAAAGAGAAATCTAAAATATCTCCCTTCTTACTTGGGTGTTTTAGAAAATATTTAGGATAGAAAATATGGGGACAATGGGTGAAAAAGAAAGATTTTAAAAATGGTGTCCATTCTAGACAGGTTGACATGAAGATCCCTTGGGATAATCAAGTGGCGGCAAGTATGTAACTGGCTGTATTAGTATGCATCAGTGTTTGGTGGGGAGAACCCATGAACACAGAGAGCTCAGCTAGAGAATGTGCAGAGTGAAAAGAAACCAAGGATTAAACCCTCCATAATAACTTCAGGATTAAAAGATGGGTAGAAGAAGAGAACCCAGCCAAATAGATTAACAAGTGTCATCACAGAAATCTAAAGAATAAAGAATTTTAAAAAACAGGGAGAGTCAAAGGTATCAAATACTGCAGAAAAGTTATTGTGAAATAGGTAGAAGTAACCTATGTAATAATTGGAGTGTTAAGAATAATTTTAGTACTAATAATTTCAGTGGAGTGGAAAGAACCGAAGCCTGGAAGAGAGATTTTTCTAACTCTCTCTTCTAGTTGTGCTCCTCAGTATAAACACTTTGCTGTTTTAGAACAATATAGGAAGATAACTGTATTCCTTTCAATAATTTAAGTGATAATGAATCTCTATCACCTCTCAGTCACTGACTGCAATATCTCAGTATAACGGATAATTATTTGCTTTGCCTAACTGAATTCCTGCCTATGTTAGGGGGATCCTTGTCTTATGAAGCCTGATGGGAAGCAGGTCCCACCTCCCATTACAGAAGCTGAAAATGTCAGATATTCTCCCATCCTCCCTTGCAGCTCACGCATGATCAGCAATCTATCTTTGATAAGTCAGATACATCAACACTAGACTTTGACTCAGGAGCTAATGATGTCAAGAATCAGGCACCTGGGAATCTATCTTTGGAAGCAGAAGCTACAGGCCAGATCGGGTTCCTGGCTAAAGAGCTAGGGCCATTAAAAAGTTTGACTGCCTGGTGGTTTCCTAACCAGTTCTGTTCAGGCTCTGCAGTAATCTAAGCCATCACTGACACTTACGGAGAACTATGTGCCAGGTGAGAGTTTTTGGGTGCTACAGTACAGGGTTTCTCAACCTCAGCACTATTGACATTTTAGGTTGGCTAATTCTTTGGTGTGTGTGTGTGTGTGTGTGTGTGTGTGTGTGTGTGTGTGTGGCATTTGTAGGGGTCTGTCCTGTGCATTGTAGGCTGTTCAGCAGCACCTCTGGGTCTCTTACCCACTAGATGCCAGTAGCACCCACCTGGCAATAAAAAAAATTCAACAATAAGAAGGTCTGTAGACTGTTTCCAAACAGCCCCTGTAGAATCACTGATTAAGTCATTCAGCATTCACAACCACCCCAAGAGGCAAGAACCATGCTAGATTTTCAAGGCCTTGAGATGATTCAGTTCAATCACCTTTGAATAAATCTGGTAGTGGGGGTCCAAATCCGTTTTTGTCAAAAATCTGTCAGTTCTGGTTTCTGCTGTTAGCAACCTGAAACCCACCTGCTGGAGTTTCTCATTCCCCTTCATTCTATTCTCACTGGAATCTCAAGATAGCGGCTGCGTTCCCTTGAACAACAAATCCCTGGTCCCACATAATGAGAACCCTGATGTTAATGAGACAGTCCTGCCTGGGAGTTAGCGGCTTGGGAAAGAGAAGTGGTTTTCTGTTTCTCCAATCCAGTGAGGTGATTTCCAAACTTAATTAGCTCTGGTGGCTGACACTGGGCCAGTGCCTCTGCAGCCCTCATTAAAGCTTTATCAGTAAAATAGAAGGCTCTGCTGTCCCCTCTTAACGAGGCAACTTCATACCATTTTCCAAGAGGAAATCTTTTTTTTCCCCTTAAAACTGTGGATGGCAGGTAATTGGATTGTTAGTTTCATGCCTTGATGGAGATCTCCTCTGGAGAGCCTGCTTTGTTCTTTGAAACACTCGCTATCTCCCAGGGCATCACCTTGGTAAGTACCTACCCACCTCTCAGAAATCTCTGGGTAAATTATGAAATCAAGCCTATTGCCTGTTCAGAAGCAGTAGGATACACACAAAGACCTTCACTTTACAAACTAGGGTGCCCTCACGTCCTCCAGAAGCTTTGATTTTTATTAGGAAGGTAGGGAGGTGTGATTAGTTGCCAGGGTTCTTGTTCCGGCATTAATAAGAGTTCAGGAATCTTGAGAAGGGCTGTGTGTAACTTAATAAAGAGTCCAGACATAAAGCATAATTTTGAAAGGCATTTGGGGGTCAGAGGAGCCCAGCTAAAGAAACTAAGATCACCTCTTCTCAGGACCCCTTGCTTTTTATTAACACTATTTGTCCTAAGGCAAGGTGGAGATATATACTTCAAAGGCTAGGGTTTCATATAGAAGCATTCTCAGAATGGGGGAATTTGCCTAGAGCTGTTCAGGTGTTTGGCCAGTAGGAGGCAATAACATGTAGATTAAAATGCCCTGAGTTGTCTGGCAGCAAGCAATCAACCCTTTTCAGGTTTGGGGAAATGCCTTTGCCACTCCAGATGATTCAGCCCTTGCTGTCATGCTGGAATTGGCTTCCGGCAGTTAGTGAAGCACATGGACTTACAGTCAGATTGATGGGTCCCAATGCTGCCTCAGCCTCTTCTGACTGCTTGCCCTGGCGCGTTTGCCTAACCTCCCAGAGCCTGAGTCACCTCATTCATAAAATACATGTAATCATGTAAAGGTCATGGTGAGAATGAAGTGAGAACATGTTGTTTATTCAGCAAATGGCAATTGTTATCTTTACTGTTATTTAATTGTGTCCTTTATCCTTGGCTTACATATTTGCTGGATGTTTCTTTTTCCTTATACTTGCCTACATATAATCTTCCACACATTCTCCAAATTCTGGTTCCTGGGACTACTCCATCTGTGAGTTAAAATGTGTATACATCGTTGTCTGAGCCTTGGGGCTTACTTTATTTTGGGGCCATCTTCACAATTAGCAAAGAGTTTAAAAAAGAATCACCACATTTGATCTTTGAACTGTATGAATCCACAAGGAAGGCAGGTGTTATGGAGGATGAGCCCACCGTGTAGAAAGGATTTGAGCAGGAATGTCCTCAAGGCCTGTTCACATCTCTTTGTGTGCTCCTCCCCCATACCCCATGGACCATGACAATGTTACCCTTATCTCATATTTTTACATAAACATATCTTTGTCATTATTGTTAAATGAAGGGGTTGAACTGGAGGATCACTCAGTGCTTATGTCATCTCTAACCACCTATGAACTCACAAAATAGGTTTAAATGAGCCAAGACATCGCAAGAAAGTCAGCAAAGAAAATCACTTTAAGCCATACCAGGTGAAAAAAAAAAAAAAAAAAAAAAAACAGAACCAGATGCAGCTAAATGTCACAGCCTTCAAGGACATTTTGCCATGGTGCAGGCATGACTCTCCGACACTATACCCTTCACAATCAGTGACATCAAATGATTCTGTCTCCAATCTCATCTCATTCAACTCAATAATCATTCTGACTGAGCTTCCCAGCATCACCAACTCATTACTGGCTTCTCTTATCCTACTTATCAACACTTCATTTCCAATTCCAGCCATCTGTCTAACTCTCCACTGTCTATTCTGTGAGATATTTTGTTTCTGGTTATCTCAGCCCTGGATTGTCTCCCAATCCTCACCTGCTCTGCACCGCTGAACTCCCAGAATCAGGAAAACCCTAAAACATATCCACTATTACTGGGAACTGAAAAAGTTGGTCTCTCTGATTTTCTAGCCTCTGGAAATGCACTAATGGGACTTGAGCCTAAATGGTTTTGTTCATTTCGCCAGACTTACTGGTATGGTTTTACCTGCGTAATGCCAGAGTCATTGTGTAGAAATATCCAAAACAATCACTTTTGGATGGACAATGGCTATCACCATGTTTGAACAGCTACAGCAATATAAACTTCCCACTTGAGGGAATACAGTGCTTCCTTTATTGAATATTCAGGGCTATTGCAGCCTCTGATTAGAGTGTCACATGTGGAAAAAGTCTCCTTTGCTGGGGAGGATAAGGAGCCTCACCCACAAACTATGAAAACAGTAAACAAAAGGGTGATTGCTATTCCTTTGGGAGCAGACAAAAGCCATGACCACAGAATACAAAGGTAAGAATTCTGTAAAATTTCTCAAACCTTTGTAAATTTTATGGTATTGCTATTTATTCTATTACCATCTGTTTCCTCATAGCGATTAGCATTAAACTTCTTAAAATAAAAAGGGGCTCTGTGCTTATCTTCAGGACATTAAGAAAGAGCAAAGCAGAAATATAGCTTTTCACTCTGCAGGCAAGCTTGCTACCCAGAGGCAGAGGGGTGTCATCAGTTTCCAAAGAAAAGGGAAATGGGTTGAGTCCTTGAAGCAAATAGAAAAGAGAAAAAATAAAATAGCATCAGTTAGGGCCTAAGAGGGACTTGGGACTAGATAGAGCAAAGTCCTCTGTAAGAGTTCCCCAAACTTGGCCTCAGTTTTGTCAATTGACTGGCAGAAATATTCCTGAGGGTGAGAGTTAGAGGCTATTTCTGACATCCATTTAGATAAGAACAGAGTACATGCCTTTTCACTGAGGACAGGTTGAGTGTGAATTTTATTCCCGAGAAGCAATAATAGTTTGTGGGAAATAGACCGAATTGGGTGTCAGCAGAAATTGACAAACTAATTCTACATTTATATGGAAATGCAAAGAACCTGTTATAACTAAAATATCTTTGAAAATAAATAAAGTTGGATCTTATACTACCTGACTTCAAGACTTATTATAAAGCTACAGTAATGGAGACTGAGTAATCTGTGGCAAGATAGAGAAAAGATTAATGAAACAGAACTGAGTCAGCAAATACATTCATGTACATGTTCAATTGATTTTTGACAACTGAATTCAATAGTCTTTAAAAAAAATTGCAGTTGAAACAATTTGATATTCACATATAAAAGAATGAACTTTAATCTAAACTTCTTACCATATGTAAAAACAAGTTAAAAATGGCTATAGTACTTGATATACAACCTAAAACTTCTAGAAAAGTAAGAAAAAAATTATTATATAAAATACCAAAGCATGACTAATAAGTTTGTAAATTTGATGTCATTTATTAAGACATTAATAAGAGAAACAAAAAGACAAACCACAGGCAGAAAGAAAACATTTGCAAATTTCATAGATGATAAAAAATGTGTGTCCAAAATATTTACCGAACAATTCTCAAATCTCAATAAGAAAAGTCATAAATGAGTTAAAAAAAATTCAACCAGCTGAAACCGGTTTGGCTCAGTGGATAGAGCGTCGGCCTGCGGACTGAAAGGTCCCAGGTTCAATTCCGGTCAAGGGCATGTGCCTGGGTTGCGGGCATTTCCCCAGTGGGGGATGTGCAGGAGGCAGCTGATCGATGTTTCTCTCTCATCTATGTTTCTAACTCTCTATCTCTCTCTCTCTTCCTCTCTGTAAAAAATCCATAAAATATATTAAAAAAAAAATTCAACCAACACTTCACCAAAAAAAAGATATGCAGATACATAGTAACTAAACACATGAAAAAGTACTCAAAACCTCAAGTCGTTAGGGTAAGGAAAATTTGAACCTTAATGAAATACTATTATACATCTAAGCCTAGCATTCAAAGACGGACTACACCAACTGTTGATGAGGGTGCGGAGAAACTACAATGCTCAGACACTGCTGACAGGAACGTTTTCCAATCTGGAAAAGAATTTGGCAGTTTCTTATAAAGTTCAATGTGCATCTACCCTATAATCCATCCTTTCCACCCCCCAGGGTTTATCCAAGTGAAATAAAAGCATGTGTTCCAAAGGGACATATGCAAATGTTCATAGCAGCTTTAACTGTAATAGCTAAAAATTAGAAACTAAGCAAATATACATCAACAGGTGAATGGATAAACAAATGTGGTTTATTCATACAATGGAGCACTGCTCAGCAATGAAAAAGGAATAAACTATCAACACATGCAAAAATATGGATGCCTCTCATAATAATTATTCTGATAAAAAGAAGACAGTAAAAAAGATCCATATTTTATGATCCCATGATTTCATTTTTATTAAATTGTCAAAAATCTAAACAGATCAGTAGTGACAGAAAGCCGATCAGTTTCATGGGGATGGATCCCAGGAAGGGGCACTTGGAGATGAAGGAGGGTTTGCAAAGGACACAAAGAAACTACTGGTATGGTAGCCATAGTCATTATTTAGATTTTGATGTTGGTTTCACTATTATTTGTAAATAAGATCCTACTCTTTAAATACATTATTTATTTATAATTTACTTACGTATTAGTACAATTATACCTCAAAAAGCTGTTTACAAATGTGTCAAAGGACTTGTCCAGGGTGAGAGAGAATATCAGTAGACCCAGAAATTTACCATATGGCCAGAAGCCTTTATTCTTTCTGTTCAAAGTTATAGTGTTCTAACACTACTGTTCCTCTAACCAGATGTTAGGACTTTAGGGAAAACAACTGTGCCAAGCCAAAGCTTTAACCACAGGAGAACACAAAAATCCTGATGAGCTCCTCCTCTTGAAATTTACTCCAAAACAAGATTGGAAGCAGAATTCTACCTTCAATAAAATCAGGTATTTGTACCCCATGTCATAATGAACACTTACCAAAGTGGCAAGAGTCTTGTGGTGGATCAGAGCAGGCGTTTGAGTCAAATTGCCTGAATTCAAAATCTAACATTGCCATTTAGTTACCTGTGTGATTTGGACAAGTTAACCTGTGTTCAGTTTCCTCGTTTGTGAAAACGGGGATAATAATATTACCTCATAGGATTATTGTGCTATTGAAATGAGTTATACTTACAGTGCTTAGACTTGCACTAGCATACAGTAAACACTATTTAAGTTTTTGTTAAGTAAATAAAATATTGTAGAAAAACAATTCTAAACAATATGTGGCCTGATAGAGATAATGAAAAGCAAGGCTATCCAGGAAAGATGACGAGGTGTTTCGTTTTTAAGACTAAAAAAAGAGGGCTTAATTGAAAGTCCCTATAATAAGAATCAGACATTTGGTTATCCCTTCCCCACACTGATTCTTGCCAAAAGACGATGGGTTTATTTTCTTAAAAAAAGAAAAAAAAGAAAGAAAGAAATGGAGCCCTAGCCAGTTTTGCTCAGTGGATAGAGTATCAGACTAAAAGGTCCCAGGTTCAATTCGGATCAAGGGCATATGCCTGGGTTACAGGCTCCTTCCTAACCCAGGCCCTGGACTGGGCATGTGCAGGAGGCAACCAATCAATGTGTTTCTTCCACATTGATATTTCTCTCTGTCTTTCCCTCACTTTTCAACTCTCTCTAAAAATCAATGGAAAAATACCCTCCAGTGAGAATTTTAAAAAAAAGGAACTAGAGAGGCTCAGGAGACAAATATATTAGGCTTACAATGGGCAATGATAAGCAATGGGATTGAAACAAGAGGCTGTAGTGAGAGCTGCCCACTGAATAATGACCTTCCCCCACTGCTCCAGAATACCTACTTGTCAGGCAACCAGTTGTACCCAACCCATGTAAGAGAAAAGGAAACCCTTCTCCAGAGAAAATGAGCCACTCAAAAAATCAGATATTTGGGTCTATCTAATCATAAGCCAGTGGCCATCAAACTTTGTTTTACCGGTGATGTTCACCAAAGGTAAGTCCACCATTCACACAGAGCTGCCTAACTGTTGTGTGGTGTCCCTACCTTAAATATGAATGGAAAGACACTGTCACCAGGCATTTGAGGGGAGTCTTCATTCTGAAGGAAAGACCAAAGCAAAACCAAACAGATAAAAAGAAAGCAAGATGGTACGCAAGTCAGAACAAACCACTAAAAATATAACATTCATGTAACAAGAATAGGACATTATAAACAGAAATCATCAAAGGGAGAAAAGCTCTTTGAAAGCAGGTAAGAGGATTAGTCAAAGAACATATATGCATAACCCACAGACACAGACAGCAGTGTGGTGATGGCCAAAGAGAAGGGTGCAGGTGGAGGAGGACAAAGGCAAGGGTAAGGGGATGGGGACATCTGTGATGATATCACCAAAATAAAAATAAAAATTAAATAAAAGTATAATTGCTGTCTTAGGTCAGGTACCCTGGAAACAGAGTCTGAGCTGGGGACTCCTGTTCAAGGATAAATTGAGGGAGTGATTTCAGAAGAGAGGAGGGAAGCAGGCTAGGGCAGGGCAAGATGCCTGATCTCTTGCTACACAAGAATCTGATCTCTGTTGGAGACTTCCTTTAGTCGGGTCCCACAGCAAAAAGCCTAGAAGACACATTGCACCACTGAATCAATCCCACTTTGAAGCAAGGGTTCAGCCTTTTTACCTGCATGTCAGTCAGTTATTATCTGAGTTCTGATCCCCAGATATATAGGTGCACAGCCACGCAAAAGAGGCAGCTGCTGGTTGTCCAGGACAATTCTCCAGAGAAGGGGATGCTATGAGTTGTCAGCCCACACCCTCAGCAGCTAGGGGACAGCAGCACTGGCTGGCTAAGGGCAACCTTCTCATTCATTTCCCCCCATGTCCTTTCCCTGTGACTCTTAGTAGTCTAAATGTCTTCTTGTTCAAACATATTATGTAAATAATGAGCTTTTGAAATGATCTGCATTCTTTTGGATATTTCAACTTTTAGCTTCCAAAAATTAAGCAAATAACCACAAGACTTGTTTGCAATAAACCTCAACAAATATATGCCAACTCTTAGGCTAACACCTGGCATCAGTCTGCTCTCACTTCTATTTTTATAGTTTGAATTATGTAAGTTTCCTTTAAATCTCCCACTTTCACTGTATTAATAGAAGTTCTAGAAAAAAATGGAAATGGTGAGAGTATTATCAAAGAAATTATACAAGAAAATTTTCCAAAAATGAAAGTAAGGTAACTATATTAGAAGTACCCACTGAATGGCCAGTGAAATAAATGTAAAAGGACCCACATAAAGGAACATCATAAAAATCTTAGAACATCAGGGATAAAGAAAAGGTTCCAATGGTTTTGAGACAGAAATCCAGAGCTATTTTTGGCATTGTTTGACTTTTTATACAAATATTAACAGATATAACACAATATCTGGTGGTTCTAGAATCCTTACATTCCACAAAATCTATCACTAACAATAATAGGGTTCATGGCAAAAAATATGATTGAGAAAGACAATTCAAAACTTAGGCACATTTGTTAATTGAAGCACCAAAAAACACCAATAAGCATCCTAATATAAATTCACGTATATTTTCAAATTACGTGAATTTTCAAAGTTAGTGAGGGGCAATCAGACAGTGAGGTGTAAAATAAGCAAATGTGCATCTAAAAGCCAGAGTGTCTATCTAAGAAGTAACAAGACAGTTGAGGCATGGCAGAGGTGACATGATGGATCGTCTTTAAATATTTTCATTTTGTGATGTATAAAGTCATGGAATGTTGGTGAAAAGAGACTCATAGATGTAGCCCAGTTCCCCAATCTGGTGAGTACTTGTATTGTGAAAGTTGAGAAGCAGGTCTATTGAGTGACACCCGACAACACTATGTGCAACCCTTTAGAAGAGGGGATCCTGCACTCTGTCCTCTTCGTACATAGAAAGCCATCTCTTATAAATGAGAGCCTATGTTAAGTGAGTACAAGAAGGATACAAGAATAGAAGCTTGGGTTTGAGCCCAAGCTTTGCCACAAACTAGCTATGTTCATATTCTTTAGACAGTGGTCCTCCACAGGGGCAATCCCCCAAGGGGACTGTTTTATTGTCACAGCTAATGGAGGGAGTGAGCAGGGGGTTGGGTGGGAGGATACTATTGGCATCTGGTGAGAAAAGGCCAGGAATCCTACAGCACAAAGGACAGCCCCACACAACAAAGATTCATCCCACTCAGAGTGTCAGATTGCAGAGGTGGAGTAACCCTGATTCCGGATAATAAAGTCTGGCTTCATTTCTATAATGAGGCCTCCGATTCAGGATAGGGCTGGAAACTGCAGCCTCCCTTAAGTGGGATGTATTGCTTGCTGAACAGTAAACTCTCTTTCCCTGGATTCAAACAGAAGCTGACTGATGTCTTTGCAGGGCTGCTTGGAGGCAATCTCCATCTTGGCAGAAACATAAAGTGAAATATTTAGGATTATTTTCAACATGGAACTCTAATGAAAGAGATGAGATGGGGAGCCCTGAAAGGTGAACTGAATTGAGTAACATGCAATGAAGATCAGATAAAACTCACAGATCCATTAGCAGGTAAATACTACAAAACATCTGGAGGTAAAATTACAGATGCCCATAGACTTGTGAGATAATTTTGATTTTTTCCTTGGGACAGC
Organism: Myotis myotis; assembly: GCF_014108235.1. Lineage (NCBI taxonomy): Eukaryota > Metazoa > Chordata > Mammalia > Chiroptera > Vespertilionidae > Myotis > Myotis myotis. Next base: position 28,653,537 of record NW_023416318.1, read on the forward strand.
CTGATTTCTAAACTATCTTACCTCAATTGTGTATAGTCCTTACTCTTCAGTACAAAGCACTTTGGCACTCAGGGTCTTTAATTAAATTATAGAAAGTATAAAAATTGGAGAAAATGAATAAAACAAAAATAAGAGGGGATTATAATTTTTTTAAATATATTTTTATTTATTTCAGAGAGAAAGGGAGAGGGAGAGAGAGAGAAACATCAGTGATGAAAGAGAATAATTGATCAGCTGTCTCCTGCATGGCAACACTGGGGATTGAGCTCACACACCAGGCATGTGCTGTGACCAGGAATTGAACTGTGACCTTCTGGTTCATAGGTCTGATGCCTGAGCCATGCCCAGCCAGGCAGAATTATAATTTTTAAAGTTCCATTAAGACTGCAAATGGTGAACCTCTCCTGTTATATACTGAAACAAAGCAGCAGAGATAACTGGTTCAGACCATGCATTCAACCTTACCAAAAGTTTTGATTTAACTTTTTCTTTGTGGTGACAGACCTTCTGAGAAAGGAGCAAGACAAAAAATGCAGAGAAGATAATATCTAGCAGAATTTAAAATTTTAAGCTGAATAATCCTAAATTGTAGGGGTATATTTAACCTTTTTTTAAGAGTGCTAATTTTATTTTCTTACATCGGATATATGCTTAAGCTTTTAGCGTAGACCACTGCCAGGTGTGTGTGTGTGTGTGTGTGTGTGTGTGTGTGTGTGTGTGTGTTGCCTGACAGTGATCAAAAAATAATTCCACTGGAACCATTTCCATACATGAACTTAGCTTGCTAACAGATACTACCTGCTAGTTCCAGTGACAGATTTTCCTGATACTTAATGTCAATTTATTATAATTCAACATTTTTTTAATTGGGATAGGAGTACATTGGTACCATAATTGGCTTCAAATCTACAAATGAAACATTACATTAATTAAAATTTTATGTGAAGAGTAGAGTTTAACTATACAATAAATTATTTAACTATTGAATTTAGCCATGAATTTCATAGATTTTAATTACCTAGAGAAAAAGTGGAGACACGACAAGGGAGGAGCATAGGGAAAGTATGATTAAGAAGAGCCAAAGTCTGCACTTCTCCTCATCCTGAGAAAACATCTAGCTAGCCACGCAATGGTGCTTGTGTAATTATAAAATAATTAAAGTTGTGATTAGTACTTATCACAGCATAAGCCTCACAAAAAAATAACTCAAGGTTCCAGTTCATAGGCTATAGGTTGGCATACAGAAGTAGGATACAGTTGTCTACCAATTCAAAATATTTCTTTAGCAACGGTTCACATTTGACTGAAAATAGGAAAGTAGGTTGCCTCATTTTCATAATGCTAAATCAAAACCTCTCTTTGGAATGCATCCCACTCCCAATGGTAATTTGCAAAGTGAAAATGAAATAACAGGAGGACATTAACCAGCTCCCTCCCAAGACCTGAGAAGCACAAGGGGGGGAGTGTAATTATTCATCCACACTGCCTCCCACTTAGTGAGCATCTCTTATGTCGAGGCACTGAGCCAGGTGCTGCACGTGGACGTGAGTGAGATGTTAGCTGGACTTGTTTGGGATGGAGGCCATGGGTATAACTACTTCTGCCTTAAGCAAATCCTTACCTTATATCCCACTTCACTCAAAGGGATCTTCTCAGGGCTTGAGGAATCACTCTGGAAGCAAAATGAAAAGAGAATCTGGTTCTTGTAAGTTGTATCCAAGCATCTTTATTTTTAAATCCTAGGTGTTATTTTTGATATGATATTCACTTCACTGTGCTTGGGAAAGAGACCTTGTAATTCTTTAGACAAGCCTGGCAGCTGCAGCTTTGTTATGAAACCACAGTGACTCCCACATGCACTGTCATTAAGGCATACTGTGAAATGATTCAGTGGTGGGTCTTGAAAAAGAAGGGAGAAACATTGGCAGAAAGGGAGTGATGATGTAATGTGATTTGGTGATCCCCAAATTGTTAAACTAGATAATAAGATGACTACAGTCCCCTTGATAAACTCAATTCTCAGGGTCTCCTGCTGGCTGCATTCATTATATCAGCTGGGAACATTGCCTTAATGACATCTGCAAGACTTAATACTCTGTAGACACCACACTGAGCCTATGGGATCATCCATATCTCACCGGAAAACGCAGAGCTTTCAGAAATAAGGAGAGATGTCAACTGGGCCTGGTGTTGAGGAAGGGCACAGAAGCACAAGTAGAAGTCTATCTCCACTTAGCATTTCTCATATTCCTATCTTCCTCTCAGGGTTAGAGTAATTGATTAGAGATAGAGTAAGAAATTTGGAGCATCTGCTGGAAAAAAACTCAGGCCTTGCTTAATGAGGCCAATGGGCTCCTGGTTCAGAGAAGCAGCCCCAGGAGAATTAAGAGCCCAAGTTCCCTTTACTAGCCTTTTTATTGCAACGCTTTTATATCACCTATTGTTATACCACTGGATCCTTTCCCCCTGACGTGTGATATTTCTCTGAATGATTTGACCTCCATGCTTGCTTCTCTTCTTCCAATTAGCCTTCTCAAATAGGTTCTATCTCTCGTTTCATTTAGATTTTATTTTTTCCATAGAGTATCACACACTTCTTTCTGTATTTTAAAAAAATTACCAATCCATCATCTCCCTGCCACACTGTTTTAGTCCTTCTTCTCACTTCCATAGAGTTTCAATAAAGCATATTAATCATTTTGAGGGTGACCAGTAGTATGCTTGGCACTCCATAGGGCCAGTCTCTGGAAGCTTCATCCTTCCTCTCTTACCCAAGTCTAGATTAGTGTGTCTTTTCTCTGAAGACCAGGAATTGGCAAACTATGGCCTATGGACCAAATCTGTCCCACCACCTTTTTATAAATTAAGTTTTATTGGGACACAGTCATGCTCATATGTTTATTCTTTGTCTATAAACATGCCTGACCACAGTGAGGGCTTGCACAGAGATTGCATGGTCCTTAGAAACGTTTGTGGATCTCTGCTCCAAACAAAAGGCTGTTTTCGTGTGTGTTTTACCTTTGTCTTACCTTCTCTTCTTAGATAACAATCACAAAGTTAGATAACTCAACCAGAAATAATACCAAACTAGGATGCCAATGAGTTTCATTTAAATTTACAGAAGGATGGCCTCCATTCTCATATAAGAAGGCTTACTGTTTCTCAAATGCAACAAAATATTGTTTCTACCTTAAACATCCTAAAATTGAATGTTTTTTATTTACTTATTAATCTCTGCTCAAGTACACCCACTTCCATGAGGCCTTTCTCAGAGCTTCTAATTGCTTGGACCATTGCCCCCCTTCTGAGACACATCTCATAGCTCACCTGTGCCAGCTTCCCTTCCCCTGCCCTCCTCTTCCCCTAGCCTTTCTCCTTCCTGTGATTTATGGTTTAGCAATATTTTTTTATTGCTTGAAAATGCCTTTGTAGGTTTCTTTTCACTCTAATAGCATTTTTCAATGAAACATACACAGTGCTTCACCTAAGATGGATTCTGGAAAATAAAAATGTCTCCATCTCCTTCCATGAATGAATACCCATTTCAAGTCTTTTCTGGTCTCCATGAGAATTTTTATATTGACCATTGGCTTGGAAATAGCATTTCTAATAGATGGAAGATACAATCCTAAAGAGGTGATAGAGACAGGGGAACTACACAGTATTTTATTTTATTTGAAATAGTTCACCAAACTTAAAATTTGTAAGCATTCAATTAAAATCTTTATTCCCAGGTTCTCTCAAAAAATCAGAAATTCTAGTACCTCTGGGATTTCCACATGGCTTCAATCATCTAGAGCTCTGTAGCACTGCCTCCTTGGGAAGAGCCATGTGCTTTCTGACTTCAGGTCACCATAGTTTCTGACACTCCTATTAGCCTATGTTGGGCCAGGTTAATCCTTTGTGTTGCCTGCTCAATCCCCATAGACATTTAGAGCAGTCTCCTCTTAGCCACAGTTTTGCTTCCCACTCTTTCACTTATTGTAGTCAACTGTGGTCCAAAATATCAGATGGAAAATTCCAGAATATGTAATTCATGTTTTAAATTGCATGCCATTCTGAGTAGCATGATGAAATCTCCCATTGTCCCACTTTGTCCTGCCCAGGACATGAATTGCCCCTTACTCCAGCATATCCAGGCTGTATATGCTACCTACTCATTAGACACTTAGTATCTGTCTTGATTATTAGATTGACTGTTGTGCTATTACAGTGCTTGTGTTCAAGTCACCCTTATTCCTTATTTTACTGTTAAGAAGAGTGATGCTGGCAATTCGGAGATGCCAAAGAGAAGATATAAAGAATATGCACACAGGAAAAAACATAGTATAAATACTATGTATAAGTTCTATACTACCCCAGGTTTCAGGCATCTCCAGGGGTCTTGGAATGCACCCCCTGCCTATAGGGGTGGGGGACTTCTGTAATTTGTGATTCCTAATCTAAGCTAAATAACAAAGGAACATAAACATTTCACTGAAAAGTTATATGTCAGATGTGGTTATCAGTAATAGCTTAATATAACTGGAAGCAAAAGTTGTACAATGGGAGGAAATGGCAAATTCATGGAATAATATCCCAGATATCTTAGAGTCAGTGTTGGTAAAATGCTGAGAGAGAAAAACAAACAAAAACCAACCTTGGAATCTGATAGTCTATTTAGGTAACCAAGACCAAGCTAAGTCCTAGATTGGTAACGGCACTTTGGAGTACATAATATAGTGGTTGTTATGAGCTGAATTGTGTTTCCTCCAAATTCATATGCTGATGTCCTAACCTCTAGTATTTCAGAATGTGGCTATGCATTTAGATACAAGGCTTTTAAAGAGGTGAATAAGGCAAAATATAGCTCTTAGGATGGGCCTTAACCCAATCTGACTATTGTCTTATAGGAAGAGGAAATTTGGACACACAGAGACACCAGGGGCATGTGGGCACAGAGGCAGCACCATGCGAAGAGGTAGCAAAAGAGTGACCCTCCGCAAGCCTGAGGGTCATAGAGAGGCCTGAGAAGAAACCAAACATGCTGGCATCTTGATCTTGAACTAGTATCCAGAACTGTGAGAAAAAAATCATTTTTGTTGTTGAAGCCATCAGGTCTGTAGAATTTTGTTTGCCCTAGCAAATGAATCTGTGCAGCTCCTGCAATAGTCTCTGTGGCCTTTGGCAAGGTTTTTCTCTCACTCTCCTACAACTCGTCATCTCCCACTCTCACACAAGCCATTCTCACAACCCATCATATACTCCCCTCTCCTCATGATTCACCAAACCAGACCTATCTGCATCTTATACAAGGTGGTGATTTCCAAAATGCCACAGTTGACCTACTCCATCTCTAAGAGACAAAGAATGGAGACTGAGGGACTATCGCAAGCATATTCGTGCTTGTTATATTTATTCTTCGTTATTCAACCTAGAAATATACAACAGCATTCATTAATTATTTCATTACTACATCTGACTTACTTTTTCTTCTGATGCTCCTAAAATATCATATATCCCTACTTTTGTAATACTCTGTTGTCCAAGAAGACTCCAGTGCAGATAATGCCTTCCTTAGCCATCATATATGTCCCTATTTATTTATTCCTGACTCAAGAAAACTGGCCTGGAATGTTCATCTCCAGATTCGCCCTCTCTTCTGCCACTATGTAAAGGTGACTATGGCTTGTTGGAAAGGGTCCCTTATGGAAGGGATGAGGGGGCGTTGATGGATGAGTTTTCATGGTATAAACCCTGCATGGTGGAAACAAACAGTCAATTTGGCATTTCTACTTAATGAAATCAGAACAAAATCACAACTCCATACTTTTTAAAAAAATAAATTTGTATTGATTTCAGAGAGGAAGGGAAATGGAGAGAAAGACAGAAACATCAATGAAGAGAAAGAATCATCGGCGGCCTCTTGCATACCCTCTACTGGGGATTGAGCCTACAACCCAGGCATACACCTTGACCGGGAATGGAACCGTGACCTCCCAGTTCATAGGTCGATGCTCAACCACTGAGCAACCCCAGCCAGGCACAACGCCATACTTTTTTTGCACTGTTGCAAAAATATCACAGACTTCTTTGCACTGTTGGGAGATGACTCAAAAAGAGTGTGAGTTCCTTCGAGACAGTGATTATTTTTTTACTTCCTGTGTATCACTGACTGCGTTACTAGAACTTGACATTCCATTAGATGATCATTTGTATTGGCCATATGATAATCATATGGCTTTGCCCTAGTTAAAATAATGTTCCTCTCAGAATACCTCATCTAACCTTTGCAGAGACAAACATTATCCAACATGATAGTAAACTAAGGGCAGTTCCTTGAAAGGAGATGTCTAGTGGGGTTTGGAGTTTATAGAGAAAAGTTCCTTTTAGAAGAGAGTATTTCCACTGGGGTGCCAGATGGAGGGATCTGACTGGTTACCCAGGAGATAGCAGAAGGGAGGAATCAGGCTCCAGATGGAGAATGCCACTAATAAGGATGGGAGGGAAACCAGAAATGTTATCATCAGACTGCGGGAGGGCTCTGTGTGGAAAAATCTAACCCGAGGTCTCACATAGGTAGAAACAGATATTGGTTCCCTAGGCATTGCTCTATCTGAGGATATTTTCAGATCTAATTGCTCTTTGGCTTGACAAGAGTCAGCCCTATCATTTCAAGTTTTATTGTTAAAATAAATATGATCTATAGGCACCTAAGC